>NC_133408.1:103095000-104305000 GCF_049350105.2 Macaca mulatta | reverse complement strand
ATTATCTTCAGCAAACTAACACAGGAACAGAAAACCAAACACCGCATGTTCTCACTTATAAGTGGGAGCTGAACAATGAGAACACATAGACACAGGGAGGGGAAAAACACAAACTGGGGCCTGTTGGGTGGGAGTTGGGGGAGGGAGCGCATCAGGATAAATAGTTAATGCATGCGGGGCTTAATACCTAGGTGATGGGTTGATAGGTGCAGCAAACCACCATGGCACACATTTACCTGTGGAACAAACCTGCATGTCCTGCACATGTATTCTGGCATTTTCCTGCCAGCCTGCATTTGTCCTGTCATCTTCCCCTCCCCCACACCTCATCCTGTGTTTTTCTCAGGCCCATTTTCTCACTGTGTAGGCTGTACCTGCCTCCAGACGTTGAAATTCACTTACTAATTCCTGAAGTATTTCATGCTAGCTTTGGGACCTGCCCCTTTTAAGTCAGCACAACTGTCCCATGTATCTCCTGTAAGTGTCCCTGCCATTCAAGGCATGGTTTCCCCATTGCTCTTTTTTTTTATTTTTTATTTTTGAGACGGAGTCTCACTTTTGTTGCCCCAGCTGGAATGCAGTGGCGCAATCTTGGCTCACTGCAACTTCTGCCTCCCGCAAGAGATTCTCCTGCCTCAGCTTCCTGAGTAGCTGGGATTACAAGCACCCGCTACCGTGCCCAGCTAATTTTTGTACTTTTAGTAGAGACGGGGTTTCACCATGTTGGCCAGGCTGGTCTCAAACTCCTGACCTCAGGTAATCCGCCCGCCTCGGCCTCCCAAAGTGCTGGGATTGCAGGCGTGAGCCACTGCGCCCTGCCCCATTGCTATTTGCCACCTGCTGCTTGGAGAGACTGGCTGTTGATAGTTCCTGATGTTTTTTTGATGGTGTCCCCAAGCCATCGTTCCCTCAGCTCTCTGTGGTCTCCCCTGCCTTCCTCTGTTGGATCACATTGGCTCCATCACCCGCTCTGATCTGGTAATAATTAAAATGTCTGGCGCATCCCTCATCACAGCTTAGTGAGCAGTTAGTTTGGAGTACAGCTTCTTTTCCTTTCACATCTGTTTAGCTTGGCCTTTGAGATCTCCTACTTTTCTCCTAAGGCAAGTTTTTCCTCCCTGGAGTTCAATTGTATGTCTTTTATTTTTACTTTTTATCTTCTTTTCCCACAGCCAGTGTTCTGACTGAAAGACTAAAACTTGTTTCTTAAGCTGATCCGATTCTCCCTTGAGTCACCAAGTAAACCTTATTTGTAGATATAGCATGTTCTTGCTGAAGTCTTTTTAATTCGCTTCTAAGACTCTGGGCTTGAAATAAATTCCATGTTTTTTTTTTTTTTTTTTTTTTTCCTGCTTTTCATTCTAAGAAGACAATTTATTTCCTCTGTGATAAACAACCCCACCTTTCTTTTGCTGGCCACTCAGTTCCTCTGTGCTTGTCCACTGATGAAAGCTGCTGCTTCTTGTGATGGAATCTACAACTTAGGGCCCTAAAGTCTATCCTCATGGTGGCTTCATGTAGGTGACCTTTGGAACAGTTGGAGGTGACTCTGGTTTCCCAGAAGTTCATCTCTCTGCATTTCGTATCTAGGTCTTGAGGATCTAAAATACAGGAACATAGTTTGGGGCCGCTGGTCTAGTGCCTCATATTGATGCCCAGCACCAAGGGCTGAAAGATTGGATTCACGTGTTAATGTTTTGTGGTGTGTGGGGAACTTAGATTCTCTTTGCAGTTTATAATCCTTGCCAGCAGTCCTGGCTAAAATACATTTAAAAGAAAGAAAACAGGCCCTCATTGCAATTCCCTACACCTGTAGCTAAAAGGCCCACCTATTGAAGCTTCTCCTGTTCTGGGGGGAGCCTTCTCTGGCATGAAGAGACTCCCTCTCCGGGGATGCAATATCTGCTTGGCTAAGGCCAAACTACCCAGAGCCACATTGAGCTGCTGTCCTGACACTGGCCCAAGGCCCATATGCACTCCAGCCGGCTGCTGTGGCCCTGGCATGGGGTACCTCCAATGCTGGTCGTTGTGTTTGCTTACAAGGTTTCCTTGATACATGGGGTGCTGGAGCTGCCAGTTGCAGGCCTCCTCCCCTTTCAGTTTTGACCAACTGAGATCAGACAAAAGAGGCCAAATCAGGAGCAACCTGCAGCACCAGCGTTGGCCTACTGTGGCAGATCCCGTGAAGTTCATAACTGATGTGCCATTTCCTGCTTGACAAGGTGCAGATGCAGACCACTCCCACTTCGCAACTGATAAGTGAGAAAAAGAAAAGCAGCTCCTGGCATCTGGGAGCTGGCCTGGGTCTACTAGTGAGGACTGTGTTCTCCCATTGGACATGAACAATGTTGCAGAACATCAGGAACTAAAAATAGAACTACCCTTTGACCGAGCAATCCTGCTACTGGGTATCTACCCAAAGAAAAAGAAATATTTATATCAAAAAGATACCTGCACTCATATGTTTATTTCCACACTATTCACAATAGCCAAGATAGAGACTCATCCTAGGTGTCCATTAGTGGATGACTGGGTAAAGAAAGCGTGGTATATACACACATTGGAATACTATTCAGTCATAGAAAATGAAATGGAATATGAATGGAACTGCAGGCCATTATCTTAAGTGAAACAAGTGAGACACAGAAAGACAGATACAACATATTCTTACTTATAAGTGGGAGCTAAACAATGTGTACACATGGACATAGAGTGCAAAATAATCGACTTTGGAGATTCAGGAAGTGGCAGATTGTGAAGGGGGTGCATGATGAGCAATTACTTAACGGGTACAATGTACATTATTCTGATGATGGTTATATCAAAGCCCTTGACTTTACCACAGTGCAATTTATGCATATGCATGTAACAAAATTACACTTGTACCCCATACATTTATACACAAATATCTACACAAAGACAAAACAGGACTATGCTTGAGGCTACACAAAACATGAATATTGTCCTAACCACAAAATATCAAACATCCCGTTTTTGGCTAGTGTGAGTGACTGCTGTTGTTTACCAAGTATAGCTTTAGCCTTGGTGCCATCTTCCCACCTTCTAAATAAGATTTATTAAGATACCCAGGCTGGAGGCAGTGGCTCATGCCTGTAATCCTAGCACTTTGGGAGGCCGAGGCAGGCGAATCATGAGGTCAAGAGTTCGAGACCAGAATGGCCAGCCTGGTGAAACCCCATCTCTACTAAAAATACAAAAATTAGCCAGGCATGGTGGTGCGTGCCTGTAATCCCAGCTACTCAGGAGGCTGAGGCAGGAGAATCGCTCGAACCTGGAAGGCAGAGGTTGCAGTGAGCTGAGATCATGCCACTGCATTCCAGCCTGGGTGACAGAGTGAGACTCCATCTCAAAAAAAAAAAAAAAAAAAAAAAAAAAAAAGATACCTAAGGATAGAATTACCCCATCCTCATTTCCTGCAGTATCCAATTCAGAGGAATATCCCACTACTTAAGCCCTCCCCCAAACAGCTGAACACAGGCCAAAATCCTGTACGTTCTTTCCAATCTCTGAGATGCACCACAGCTCACTGTGTGTCTTTTCCTTCATTAAACAAGCAATAAACTCAACTTTTTCAACTATAGGTGTGTGTGTCCATGGTGGCCTTCGGTTAGAGGGCAACTGGCATTAGCGATAGTTTATAAGAGAGACAAAGACACTTCATTCTTTAGCTTTTACGTTAAAACAAAATCTCCTTTCTTTGGTGTGGGAGAATATGGATTCACTCACCAGTGTGGACAGACAGGGCAGGAGATTTGGTGGTAGGTGTGCTCTGAAGACCAGAGGAATGCAGCAGGAGACTCGGGAGTGGAAGAGAAGGAAGAATTAGGTGCAGTGCTCTCATTTTTCTCCCCCGATTATCCCATCCTTTGGGGGTTGAAAGGAAGCAAGGGCCTGGGTTCAGGGGAACCTCTTCCTTGGCATTTGGGGCATCTGAGAGTGAGGGACCACTGGTGCCCTGCTTCCCACAGGGCCCTCCAAGACTGGAGGGCCCATTTGTGCAATCAAACATGGGTGACGGCCAAATAAGTGGAGGGCATGTAGACATGTGAGAGATCCCAGACCCTACCACATCTTAAAGACAGATCCAACCATTTCTTCTGTCTCCTCATGGGTGTGGAGATGTTTGTTTGGAGGGACATCGGTCAGGAATGGGGTCTCTGGTGGTGCCAAGGGTGACTCAGGGGCCACTTTGAAGATCAACTACAATAGATTACTGAGGTGCAAGCAGAATCTCACCAATGAGGCCAAGACGAGCCCAGCAGCTAAGGCTGTCTATGTGTGTAAACCAAAGTTGAGAAGGTGTCCACTGGGCTGCAGCAACATAGGTTCATCAGGGTGTTTGAGTCAACCCAGGAGGTGCGGAGACAGGAGTGGCAGAGAAGAGCCAGTCTCTGGCAGAAGCAAGTGGATGAATTGACCCCAAAGATCATTGCTGGAGAAGGTGAAAAGACACAGAATTGGCAAAATGACCCCAAAGATCATTGCTCCGGAAGGTGAAAAGACACAGAATTCTGTGCACCCATATACTGCATTATGTACATTGGGTGCACAGAATTTGAATTCAGTTCTAGAAATTTAATGTATATACACATGTGCATGTCTACATACATACATGTGCATTTGCTTATGAAGTGACAATTCAGGCCCTCATACTGGAACAGTACAGTGGAGGAATGGCCAAGGCTCCTGCCTCACACATGGTTTGAAGGGACAGACCCAGTGCTGGACAAACAAGACGAAGTGGGGGCTTGTTTTGGTAGATGAACTACGCAAGTATGGGAATCAGAGGAGGAGCAGAATGTGCTGTCCTGGGGGCTTGCAATTCTGTGAGTGTGTATTGCTGAAATTTCCTTTCCAAGTATAAGCTACAGGGGAAACAGGAGAATAGTTTCTCCTTTAAAAACTAGTATTTGTCCTCTGCACACACACAGCTTTTGGGGAGGCCATTGGGCAACACATGCCTGAGCTCTCAGCTCTAAGGTCAGGATTGGGTTACGGGGAGGAAAAGGGGCCAGGCGTGGTGGCTCATGCCTGCAATCCTAGGACTTTGGGAGGCTGAGGTGAGAGGATCACTTGAGGCCAGCTAGGGTAATAAAGTGAGACACCTGTGTCTACAAAAAATAGAAAAATTAGCCAGGTGTGGTGGCATGTGCCTGCAGTCTCAGCTAATCAGGAGGCTGATTGCACCACTGCACTGAATCCTGGGCGCGCGCGCGCGCACACACACACACACACACACACACACACACACACACATACAAAGAAGGAAGGAAAAGCATGATTTGGGTCCCACCTGGGTTGGAGAAGGTCATAGAATCATGGAGAAAGTCTGGAGCTGAGGATAGGATTTAGGCATTCCCCCTACTTCCCTTTAAGAAGTCTGTTATTTAAAAATGCACAAATACATTCTTCACTCATAAGTGTATTCTTCTCATAAAAATTCAAACACCATTAAAATTTTTAAGTCTCCATTTACCATCAGCTACAGGCTAGTCGCTTGCCTAGTGGTAAGCTCTATTATTCATTTATTATTCATTCATTATTCAAACTTTATTCTATAAATAAAATTTATAGTCCTAGGTATTAACAGATACCTGTGTGTCATGCCATTATTCTCTGCACATGTGCTTACCCCATCCAAACTCCCCAGATTGGGATTTTACTGGACATATTGCTTAACAACCTGGTTTTTTCCTGAAAAATACTTAATGAACGTTTTCCTTAGTCCTTAGGTCATAAATTTTTTTTTGAATTCTAATCTAAGCAAGACATATACATTAAGATTTAAAGTAGTAATATAAGGCTTAAAATGAAGACCATCTATCCTCCTTGTGTATCTCTTTCTCCTAAACATTTAGCTGTTGCTTTTGGTAATTACTTTTAAGTGGTATGCTTATACTTGTATTATTTAATTCATCACTTTTTGATATATCTAATGAACTTTTATTATAAAAGAGACTTCCTACCACTCTTGCTTCTACTGTTTCTCCTTCCATTCTACAAATATAAGCATAATTATGGATTAAATAAATGGAATGAATGTATTTATTTAGTCTTTCTTATATCTGTTATTATGAAAATGTGAGTATTGTTCACTGATGAACCAAGGCGCATGTTATGATCACATTTCCTTCCTTGTACAACATTTTTTCCTTTGCTTAGCTTTCCATCACATTATCCAACAGAATTTAAGTGCCTTTAAAACTACTTACACCTGGCCAAACATATCAGGTATCCCAATCAGTTGTAGATACCTCTCTCTTGGAGGCCTCCCTCTAGACTGGTGCCCTCTCAGCTTCCTGTACAGCTTTCCAAGTAGGACTTCCCACTGGCTCCCCACTATGTTAGCTCATCTGTGTCTCAATTCTCCTGTCTTTTTTTTTTCTTGGCTTGCCCCCTCTCTTTCGTGGGGGATATCTTTCATTGCACTCCTAGTTGCCTAATCAATATTCACCATTCTATTCCTACTTCTTAGCGGAATCCTTATTTTAACATTATGGGTTCAGCAATGCATTCATCTAATAAAGCTATGTTCCCTAGGCTCCCTTGTGGATAGATGTGATCAATGAGATATAAGTGCATGAGATTTCTGAGACAACTCCTTTCCCTGTGTGCTTTCTTCTTTCTTCCCCTTCCTCCTGCCTGGCACATGGATGCCATGGCTGGTCCTCTCATAGCCATATTGATTTTGAGGATGAAAGTACTTACAGTAGAAATCAGAAGGTAGAATGAAATATGTCCCTGATTTTCTGGAGTCACAAACTGGCTGGAATTCTTACCTCTAGGCTTCTTTTACTAGAGAGAGACCACAATTGGCTCTTTATACAATTCCTAAGTGATAAAATTGCTTCTTGAGAAAGAGTGCATGGAGATATATATATATATATTTTTTTGAGGTGGAGTTTCGCTTTTGTCACTCAGGCTGGAGTGCATTGGCATGATGTTGACTCACTGCAACCTCCACCTCTTGGGTTCAAGCGATTCCCCTGCCTCAGCCTCCTGAGTAGCTGGGATTACAGGCGCACGTCATCATGCCCATTCATTTTTTGTATTTTTAGTAGAGACAGGGTTTCACCATGTTGGCTAAGCTGGTCTCAAACTCCTGACCTCAGGTGATCCACCCGCCTCGGCCTCCCAAAGTGCTGGGATTACAGGCGTGAGCCACCACGCCCAGCTGAAGACTTCTTTTATAGCTGGTGTTCTGAAATTTCATAGTGATATGTAGTAAAGGAGGTATCTTTTTCATTAATTGCACTGGACATTCAATGGGCCCTTTTACACTGGGAATTCACATTCTTTAGTTTCTTTCTTATATTATTTACTAATCATTTCTTTGTTTTCTTGATTTTCCTTTTTCAGGAGCTATTAACCAGATTTAGTCATGAAATAATCTAACTTTCTTACCTTTTTTCTGATTTTCCCTTTTGTTGTCTTTTGGGTCTGAGAGATTTCCTCAACTTCATCTTTTAAATTTTTAAAGTTTCAGGGGATTTTTAGTTAGTTTATTTTTCCAGAGCTCTTTCTTGTTCTTGGATTTTCTCCTTTCCTCTCTTTACCTTCCCCTCTCCTCCCTTTCCTCACCTCCTCTCTGTCTTTTTCCCTTCCTTCCATGCACTGATCTTGTCTTAGGGATTCAATATCTTCTACTTCTAAAGATACTAATTGTAGTCTGTGTTGTTCTGTTATTTATTTTTAGTTTTCTGCCAGTGTCTATAGTATCTCTGTTTCTTTTGAGTTTCTTCTCTTCTAAGAGGGTAGAGGAATTTTTCTCCCCGTACAGTCATTTTTTTCTGGGACCATTGGATTTTTCCAGAGGAGAATCCACTTGTGTCCTCCTGCCCTCTGTTTAGCTGGCTGTTCTTCAAGTTGAGTGGGGTGACGGTGGTCTCCTGGTTCAGTAGGAGTCATCCATTTATCTTCATTTTTCAGTAGATGTCTTTGCCTTGCCTAGTGCTCTGGGACCTGGAGCCACTCTGGTTCAATTTTTCCCCCAGAACAAACCTCCAATGTCCTGCCATGGTAGGGGAAGGGGGTAGTCTGGCAGATGGGCTGGAGGAAGGAGTCCGGGGTTTAATCTTATGCCAAATTCTAATGCTCCTCACCCCTTTTCAGCCTCCTCGGTGATTACCATTTTGCTGCTTCACTGTCAGATATTCCTTAATTTCCTGGAGTATGCCAGCCCCCTTACCCTCTACAGCTCTTAGAGTATCCAGTCTATGAGTCCTTCTAAGGCTCTGCAGTGTGAAATGGCTCTGTTCTCATTTTCATCTCCTTCTGATGTCACCTGGTATTTACTTTCCAAATCTCTTCTAATTCTTCAGTCCATATTCCAGCTTCTAAGTTTGGTGAACAACTCCTGTCTGCTCTTCCCTAATTTCCTTGTCTCTTCTCTCACATACTTATTATAATGTGGTTTCAGAGTAAATAGAATACATTTGTATTTTAAACTATAAGTTAAATGGAAGATCTCTAACTTGCAGCTGAATTGAAGACTTTTAACATTATAAACAAACTGTGGTCAAAATGTGATATGGCTCTACTCAAGGGTACTCAGTTACTGGCAGAACTGGAATAGAACTCTGAAAGTTTTGAGTTAGCTTCTGAGATGAGATTTATTGATAAGTGGGTTCAACTAAGTACTTTTCATTGTTGAGATTAAGGGCCTGAATCCTCCTCTTCATCCTTCTTTTTATTTTATTTATTTATTTATTTATTGAGGCAGAGTTTCACTCTTGTTGTTGCCCAGGCTGGAATGCAATGGCGCAATCTCGGCTCACCACATCCTCTGCCTCCCGGGTTCCAGAGATTCTCCTGCCTCAGCTTCCTGAATAGCTGGGATTACAGGCATGCTCCACCACGCCAGACTATTTTTGTAGTTTTAGTAGAGACAGGGTTTCTCCATGTTGGTCAGGCTGGTCTCGAACTCCTGACCTCAGGTGATCTGCCTGCCTTGGCCTCCCAAAGTGCTGAGATTACAGGCGTGAGCCACCGTGCCTGTCCCATTTTACTTTAAAAACTAAAGTCTGCTTTGGGGTTTCCCAGTTACACGTAAACTTCGTTAGCCCATATGTTCATGAGAGAATCCCACTAGGACAGTCAGAGACTCATGGCAGCACCAGTAGAAAAGCCTCATCTGTTAAGATTGCTACCAGGGTAGTATGGTTGAACCTACCACAAACGGCATCCCTACCTGTCAACTCCCCCATCCCCTGCAGAGATAATGCAGCTTGAGATGTCATGGGCTGCAGTTCTAGCAAAAGTGTTTTGGAGGGAGGGAAAAGGAGAGGAAGGGGGCTGGCATACTCCAGGAAATTAAAGAATGTCTGAACGGTGAAGCGGCAAGATGGTAATCACTGCCAGGCTGGCTAATTGAGACTTGGCTTACAGGGCTGACAGCAGAGGAAGAACAGTAGTCTGGTTTCAGAACCAAGATTAACAGGAGAGAAAAAAGATCTAATTGGAAGCTGCATTAACTTTTTGAAGGGGCAGATAACCGCTGAGAGGCAGGGCAACCCTATTCATAGGTACGGGCTCATCGAGGGAAGGAAATAGAAGATTAATCCACTGTGGATTCTCTACGCTTGGACTGATTTAATTTGAAAGACCTCCTTCAAGTCTGCCTTCTCTTTGCTCCCTCTCAGGTCGTTTCTAGACATGGAAAGGTGGCGTTTGTGTTTCCCTTCCATGGAATGAAGCTTGTGGGGCTGAAAAGGGGTGATAACCTGGTGGTGTCAGAGAGGTGGCTGCGCGTTACTGCCAGATGCAAAACGTGGAGGCTCAGCGCTGTTCCAGGTCTCTTGGGACCTCCGGACAGACATGCACAGGGGCTGTAAAAGAACGATCGTCTCCTAGCTGCACCCTGGCCTGAGCCAGGGTCAGGGTAGCTGGTTTACAAGGAATTTGTCAAAGCTTTGCAGGGACTACATGTTTAAACGTTGGGGCTTTAAACATGGTAGGAAGGTATAGAGACAAAAAGCATTTAGAAAAGAAAAAGGGGTTACTTGCAAAGAGGTTTTGCAAGGGAGTCCAGGCTTTTAAAGATTAATCTCCAAGTAAAATATATTAGTCACTGAAAGAAAAGAAATCAAGATGACCAAGACTGCTTTGTATGTAGTATGTTCCCGGGATGCAAATAGCAGTTTTCTCACTTGATTATCATATATTGAAAGGTGATCATGGGAGGCCGAGGCAGGTGGATCACAAGGTCAGGAGAACGAGACCATCCTGGCTAACACAGTGAAACCCTGTCTCTATTAAAAAATACAAAAAATTAGCCAGGCATGGTAGTGGGCACCTGTAGTCCCAGCTACTCGGGAGGCTGAGGCAGGAGAATGGCGTGAACCCAGGAGGTGGAGCTTGCAGTGAGCCAAGATCGCACCACTGCCCTCCAGCCTGGGTGACAGAGCAAGACTCTGTCTCAAAAATAATAATAATAATAATAATTAATAAATAAAAATTTAAAAAGGCGATCATGTATCTGGAGACAGCAAGACTTTGGAAGTCAGCAATAAAGTTTTTTGTTGATATTTTTTAGGGAGTCCATGACCTAATGGCTCAACTTCTCATTTATTTTGAGAACCAGAGCTAGACAGGGTAATTCTGGTTTTGCTTCTTGTTTTGTTGTTATTGTTGATCTCAGGTACAAAGTGCCTTCTGGCTGTGGGGCATGGTTTGCAGTTACTCATAAAGGAGGCGCAGCAAGGTGTCAGTTTTGCTTTCACAGACACACCTAGTCCTTAATCCCCCCTAAAGGTGTTGACTTGATCATATCAGTTTGCTTAGCAGTTTTATGATTCATATCATTAATTGGCTGCTTTCTTTTATTTGACTGGTTTTACTAACCTAGGTATAAAAAGGGATGTTGATTAATGTACAAATTCCTTACTGTGATGTGGTTAATAAAACTAGAGTCAAAGGATACTAAGGCTTAGGAGCTAGTTTCTGTCTGAAAGCTTTATAAAGCCTTTAGGGTTGAATTTTTATTCATTTTATGTGCTGGAAGTACTTTTATTGCCTTTATTAACTTGTCTACTGAGACCAGGAAGCAAGACCTGTCCAATTCTCCTCTCCCAGGTTTCACCATCAGCACCTATAACTGTAGGGGCTTCCTACAGCTTCCCACCGCTTCTGGCCAGGCAGAACATGGCATTTTTTACTATCTATAAGGCTAGGATTTCATAAGCTACAAAGCATGTGCCAGGCCAGATTTTTCTGTAGAAAATTTATAGGCATCATTTTCACATATGACGTACAGTTCCTGTTCCTTAATCATAGGCTTATCATATCCAATTAAATGAGATTTGTTTTTCCATGTGACATTTATGGGATGACTGTGGTTATAAATTCGATTTTTCCAATTATATTCCAGTAGAAAGCAGGACATATTCTTTTTTGTTTTTCCACATTTCTCCTTTTATTTCATTCTTAGTTAAGTGAAATGCTCTGCCAGGAGAAAACTTAAATGACTATCCAATGGGTAGTTTATTTTGTTGTTGTTTGTTTAAATAATCTAGTAAATTCAGACACTTTTTGTTTTTACACAGTCACAAATGACATTATGTTGGTGTTTTTTTTTTTTTAATTACTCTTAAACAATGGTTAACTTAAACTTAAGCCAAAGTTAAGTTTATGATTTTCCGATTTTTTTACTTATCTTTCCTCTCTTCCCTACTTCCTCTCCTTAAGAACTCCATTCTTACCATTCTTATTTTCTCATTTATATTCCAGGTGAGGCTGTCAGGAATTGAAACCGGCCTTTTGTAAGGTATGTAAACTTTTTGGGGGTTGATGTTTTTCATTCAAATAGTCTAATATTAAGGGATATGAACTCCGCATTTTTTACTTCTAAATCTTATGCATCATTTACATGTTAACTTTCAAAATATTAATCTTGAATTTTCACATTTTTATGTGAGTTGGAATTATTACCCAATTAAATGAACATAAATTATACTGCTTAACGTGGATTGGAAAAATATCTTGGTGGGCTGTGTGTGTATGTGCACACATGTGTTTATATAAAACCAAATATCAACTTACAAAAACCAGTTCAGTCTTTTTAAAAAAATTTATTTCCATAGGTTATTGGGGAACATGTGGTGGTTGGTTACATGAGTAAGTTCTTTGGTGATGATTTGTGAGATTTTGGTGCACCCATCATCTGAGGAGTATACACTGCACCCTATTTGTAGTCTTTTATCCCTCACCCCCTTTCCCCCTGTATCTCCAAAGTCCGCTGTGTCATTCTTATGTCTTTGCATCCTCATAGCTTAGCTCCCACATATCAGTGAGAACATACGATGTTTGGTTTTCCATTCCTGAGTTACTTCACTTAGAATAATAGTATCCAATCTCATCCAGGTAGCTGCGAATGCCTTTAATTCATTCCTTTTATGGCTGAATAGTATTCCATCATATTACATATTATCTAGTGTATATGTATATATATCACTATATATATAAAATGTATATATTATATATTTATAAATAAAATGTTTTCTGGCTGTGGGGCATATATATCTACCACAATTTCTTTATCCACTCATTGATTGATGGGCATTTGTGCTGGTTCCACATTTTTGGAATTGCTAATTGTGCTGCTATAAATATGCGTGTGCAAGTATCTTTTTTGTATAATGGCTTCTTTTCCTCTGGGTAGATACTCAGCAGTGGGATTGCTGGATCAAATGGTAGTTCTACTTTTAGCGCCTTAAGGAATCTGCACACTGTTTTCCATAGTGGCTGTACTAGTTTACATTCCTACTAGCAGTGTAGAAGTTTTCCCTGTTCACTGCATCCACGCCAACATCTACTATTTTTTTTTTTTATTATGGCCACTTTTGCAGGAGTAAGGTGGTATCACATTGTGGTTTTCATGTGCATTTCCCTGATTGTTAGTGATGCTGAACGTTTTTCATATGTTTGTTGGCTATTTGTATATCTTCTTTCATGTCCTTAGCCCACTTTTTGATGGAATTGCTTGTTTTTTTCTTGCTGATTTGTTTGAATTCATTGTAGATTCTGAATATTAGTCCTTTGTCAGATGTGTAGATGTGAAGATTTTCTCCCACTCTGTGGGTTGTCTTTTTACTCTGCTGATTATTCCTTTTGCCTTGCAAAAGCTCTTCAGTTTAATTAAGTCCCAGCTATTTATGTTGTTTTTATTGCATTTGCTTTTGGGTTCTTGGTCATGAAATCCTTGCCTAAGCCAATGTCTAGAAGGGTTTTTCCAATGTTATCTTCTAGAATTTTTGTATTTTCAGGTCTTAGATTTAAGTCCTTAATCCATCTTGAGTTGATTTTTTTATAGGTGAGAGATGAGGATCCAGTGTCGTTCTCCTATATGTGGCTAGTCAATTATCCCAGAACTATTTGCTGAAAAGGGTGAAACAGGACATATTCTTATTAAATCTATGTAAATAATATGATCATGGAAAGTAAAAGTTTTAGTAAAGCACTTTTCATAATAGTTAACCATTATTATTCATATTTGAGTTGTTTTATACAGAAGGTCACTCAATTTGCCAGTTTTTATAGAATCATTCTTCTTAGAGTTTTTTCTGATAATTTATTAGCTTATATTGTTAAGATCTTTCATAGAATTTTTTTATCTGAATTCTGAGAGATTAGTTTGAAGATATCAGTTGGAGAGTGTTTCATTCTAGTTTAATATATGTATAGCCTATTAAATTGCAGTTTAAAGACAGATCAAGAAGAAATAAAAAGAGCTTTCTCGTATGTCCATCAACATACGTCATTACTCACACTTGAGTTAATTTCATTTGCTCCTAGATAATTAATTCTTATTTTTCTTAGATTAGTCAGCAGTCTACTTTAAAAAATTTATCTGTTTCTGGACTAAGAGAGTCCTGGAATTACTGACCTGGGACCCTGGTACAGATTGACAGACATTTGTTGGTGATGACAGTGTCAGCTTACCCTGGCAAACCTGCACCCCTTAGTCTATTGCTTTAATACCCCTAATTAAGAGAACATGAGACTTACTGAGGGTCTTCTGGTATTTTTTTCCAGAAGATTCCATGTCTGATATGCATTTTGTGGAAGGAATCTGTAAGTAAGTTTGAAGAAAAAGCTGAAAATACCTGTCAATGATAATGTTTTCAAAATTGGCTCCTTCTGGTGGGTTCTTGGTCTCGCTGACTTCAAGAATGAAGCCATGGACCCTTGTGGTGAGTGTTGCAGTTCTTAAAGATGGTGTGTCCGGAGTTTGTTCCTTCAGAGGTTCAGGTATGTCTGGAGTTTCTTCATTCCGGTGGGTTAGTGGTCTTGCTGACTTCAGGAGTGAAGCTGCAGACCTTCACAGTGAGTGAAGGTGGCGCGTCCGGAGTTGTTTGTTCCTCCCGGTGGGTTTGTGGTCTCGCTGACTTCAGGAGTGAAGCCACAGACCCTTGAGGTGGGTGTTACAGCTCACAAGGGTAGCATGGACCCAAAGAGTGAGCAGCAGCAAGATTTATTGTGAAGAGCCAAAGAACAAAGCTTCCACAGCATGGAAGTGGTCCCTAGTGGGTTGCAGCTGCTGGCGCAGGTGGCCAGCTTTTATTTCCTTATTTGGCCCCGCCCACATCCTGCTGATTGGTCCATTTTGCAGAGTGCTGATTGGTCCATTTTACAGAGTGCTGATTGGTCCATTTTTACAGAGTGCTGATTGGTGTGTTTGCAAACCTTTAGCTAGACATGGAGCTCTGATTGGTGCATTTTTTACAGAATGCTGATTGGTGCATTTACAAACATTTAACTAGACACAAAGCACTGATTGGTGCCTTTATAATCCTCTAACTAGACAGAAAAGTTCTGCAAGTCCGCACCCGACCCAGAAGCCCAGCTGGCTTCACCTCTCAAGAAGATTGAATGGCTTGAGTTAGTTTATTACAACAAATAATATCAGACAGAGAGATGGTGGATTCCTCTGTTGATATATAATACGTTATGAAATTTACAAGGAGTTAATAATTACCATAGAGGAAAAATATACTGTGGATGGAGTAGATATTGAAAAATTTTCAGAGCCTCTTGATATAGTCTTGAGTATTTGTCCCCACCCAAATCTTATTTTGAGACAGAGTTTAGCTGTTGCACAGGCTGGAGTGCAGTGGCATGATCTCAGCTCTGTGCAACCTCTGCCTCCTGGGTTCAATCTATTCTCCTGCCTCAGCCTCCTGTGTAGATGGGATTACAGGTGCCCACCACCATGCCTGGCTAATTTTTGCATTTTTAGTAGAGGTGGGATTTCCTCATGTTGGCCAGGCTGGTCTCGAACTCCTGACCTCAAGTGATCCGCCTGCCTTGGCCTCCCAAAGTGCTGGGATTACAGGCATGAGCTGTTCCTGCCCAAATCTCATGTTGAATTGGAATGCACAATGTTAGAGGTGGAGCCTAGTAGGAAGTGTTGGGTTATGGGGGTGGATCCCTCATGGCATGATGCTGTCCTTGCAATAGTGAGTGTGTACCTGTGAGACCTGGTTGTTTTAAGTGTGTGGCACCCCTTGCCCTGACTCTCTCTTGCTCCCAGACTATCATGTGAGATGCCTGCTCCTGCTTTGCTTTCAGTCATGAACGAAAGCTCCTTGTGGCCTCTGCAGAAGCTGAGCAGATGCTGGTGCCATACTTCTTGTACAGCCTGCAGAACCATAAGCCAGTTAAACCGTTTTTCTTTATAAATTATGCAGTCTTATGTATTTTTTTTATAGGAATGCAAGAACGGCCTAACATACCTTTTAATTCAAACCATAATGTGTTATAACTGTTCTTAATTAGCAAAAGTAGTTAAACCTAGAAACAAAATTTTAATTAAAAAATCCATTTGTTGGAAGTTATTATGTCAGTCTTACAGGACCGTTAGTGTATTCTTTCCAATCTGAGAGATACTAAATTCTAAAACATATTCAGATTAATAATATTTTACTTGTATGTCATTAATTTAGGGAGGTTATGCTTCTCTTCTGATATGCTAGCTCATTTATTCTTGCAGGCTTTGATAAATAGTGCGAAGGTAAGTAAAAATGTGGAGACTTTCAAATATATTCAACTATATCTAGTAATTCTTCTTTTTCAAAATGTGGGAGTGGGGGACAAATCTTTGAAATTATTCAATCTGGAAAATCCTAAAGATTAGGTTATAAAGGATAAATTATTTTGAATGGGGGCCTAAATTGGGAAAGGTGATATCCAAAATATTTTTCAAAGGAAACAAGCTATAAGCTGAAGTCATAGGTGTGTGAAGACAAGAAATGAATGACTTCTGACGAGAAAGAAAATAACCACAGAAGCATATAACTAATTATTCAAAATCCTAACTTTTTCAGAGTGGACTTTTGTTAAAATTGTTTCAAGAATGAATAAAGAAAGCACAAAGAATTAAGAGGCTACTGAGTAAAGAGAAGGCATAGAATGGTTTGTACTGTTTCTTGCTAACAAACTGTTACACAAAGACCAATTTATCATTTCACAGGAAGAAAACTAAAATCTAGTTTTACTCTTTTTGTATTCTATACATGTAATGTTTTCCTTTAAAGGATTCACAAATTTTGTATTGGTCTCTGGGGTCCAAAATTAGTCTCCTCTTTTCTATGTAAACCAACAAGCATTTCCCTTATTTTATAAATGCATTTGCACTTCTTTGTAAGTGCTTGTACCTAGTGTAGTCTTAATCTCTTATATTGGTTTCAACTTTGAAGTAACTTACTTCCCCCAGCAGGTATGGAGGCATCTGGGAAGCAGGTTGCTGAAAATAGTCTATCAACACAAGGGCCTAAGTAGAGCAGGAGAGCTCCCTTGTGGGCTGCTATGCTTCATGTGCACACATATTATACATCTACCCATGGTCACCTACCTCCTCTTCACCCTTCTTGAGGTAGATAAAGTAAACAGGTAGACTCACATTCCCCAGATAGATCTTCACATCCTTCTCCTGAAGCTGTTAGCTTCTCTCTAATGTATAGAAAGAGGTAAGGGAATATACATATATGTGTATTTGTGTGTGTGTTTGTGTGTTGTGTGTGTATATATATGCGTGTATATATATATGGATAGATGTGTGTGTTGAATGTATATATGTGGATGAATGTGTGTATGTACATAGGTAATATACATAAACTAGGCTGTGTATTTTGCATTCTCTTTATTTCTATGAATTTTAATACTTAAAAGATTGTTTCTTTCTTAATATTAGTCAAAACTCTCAGAGTTAACTGAGAGGATTTCAGAAAATTATGTTCCTTAGAAAATGTCTAAGGATTTCAGAAACTATGTTCAGGCTCACACAAAACAGATAAGCACAATTCCTGTTCATACTGTGAGTTTACTAGACAGAAGAAATTTAAATTTTTACGTAGATTCATAACTGTTAATCTTTTTAAATAAAGACATTGCTTATCCTAATTTAATTTAGAATTTACAATTTTCATTTTTGATCATCTTAAATATTTTGTGGGATTGATGATTTATTTGACTCATATGATTATTTTAGGAAATTTAGATAGCTTAAAACAGTTAAGACTTTTCATGAGAAACTAAAACCAAGGTTTGTATAAAGTAGAATGTTATGTCAACATTTTTTGTGCAGTGATAAAACTGGGAATCGTTTATTTTGTTGAGAGTTTACCTTGATTAGAAATATTATCTGATCCTCATTTTACCTATATATGTAACATTCATATATTACATATATACACATATACATATACATATACACATATATCCATATGTATCTTTAACTTTTGTTTACAAGTACTAAAGTCCTCTTAGGATAATGTTTCCCCCCTACAACTTGCCTTCCTTTGCTTTTTATCTTGGACCTTAGCAACTGTATTAGGTCATTCTTGCATTGCTATAAAGAAATACCAGAGACTGTATAATTTATAAAGAATGAAGTTTAGTTGGTTCACAGTTCTGCAGGCTGTACAGGAAGCATAGTGCGAACATCTCCCAAGGCCTTGGGCAGCTCTTCCCCTGTGTCTTTGCAGGGTTCAGCCCCCATGGCTGTTCTCATGGGTAATTGAGTTCTTGTGGCTTTTTCACGTACAAAGTGCAAGCTACCAGTGGATTTACTATTCTGTGATCTAGAGGACAGTGGCCCCCTCCTTACAGGTCCACTAGGCAGTGCCCCAGTGAGGACTCTGTGTGGGGGCTTCAACCCCATATTTCCCCTCAGCACTGCCCTAGTAGAGGTTCTCTGTGGGGGCTCCACTCATGCAGTAGGCTTATACCTGGGGCAAGTTTTCTCACACAGTCTCTGAAATCTAGGTGGAGGCTGCCAAGCATTTTCACTCTTGCACTCTGCAGGCCTGCAGGCTTAACACAACATGAAAGCCACAAAGGTTTATGGCTTGCATCCTCCAAAGTGGCTGCCTGAGCTCTAATTGGGCCCCTTTGAGGACTGATGGAATTGGAGCAACCTGGATGTGTGGAGCGGTGTCCTGAGGCTGCACAAGGAGGAGGCTGGACCATGAAACCATTCTTTCCTCCTAGGCCTCTAGGCTTGTGATGGGAAGAGCTCTTGTGAAGGTCTCTGAAATGCCTTTGAGGCCTTTTCCCCATTGTCTTGAATATTAGCACTTGGTTCCCTCTTAGTTATACAAATTTCTCTAGTGAGTGATTGCTCCACAACCTGTTTGAATTTCTCTCCTGAAAAAGCATACTTTTTCTCTTCCACATGGCTAGGCTGCAAAATTTCCAAAGTTTTATGCTCTACTTCCTATTTATATATAAATTACATTTTTAAGTCCTTTCTTTGCTCCTGTGTCTGAATGTAGACTGTTAGAAGCAGCCAGGCCACAGCTTGAATGCTTTGCTGCTTAGAAATTTCTCCCACCAGATTCCTTAAAAAACTAAAAGTAGAACTACCATTTGATTCAGCAATCATCCTACTGGGTATCTACCCAGAGGAAAATAAGTCATTATTTGAAAAAGATACTTGCACATGCATGTTTATAGCCCCACAATTCACAATTGCAAAATCATGGAACCAACCCAAATGCCCATCAATCAATGAGTGGATAAACAAACTGTGATATATATATGTGTGTGTGTGTGTGTGAGAGAGATATATATATATATGATATGTATATATATGATGAAATACTACTCAGCCATAAAAAGGAATGAATTAACAGCACTTGCAATGACTTGGTTGAGATTGGAGGCTATTACTTGGTTGAGATTGGAGGCTATTACTCTAAGTGAAGTAACTCAGGAATGTAAAACCAAATATGCTCTCACTGATATGTGAGAGCTGAGCTATGATGACACAAAGGCATATGAATGATACAATGGACTTTAGGGACTTGGGGGGAAGAGTAGGAGGGGAGCGAGGGATAAAAGACAACATATAGGGTGCAGTATATACTGCTTGGGTGATGGCTACACCAGGATCTCACAAGTCACCACTAAAGAACTTACTCATGTAACCAAATACCGCCTGTACATCAATGACTTATGGAGAAACAAAATAAAATAAAATAAGAAATTTCTTCTACCAGATACTATAGGTCGTCACTCTCAAGTTCTAACTTCCACAGATCCCTAGGGCAGGGGCAAAATGCAGCCAAGTGTTTTGCTAAGGCATAACATGTATGACCTTGGCTCCACTTCCCAGTAAGTTCCTCATTTCCATGTGAAACCTCAGCAGCTTGGATTTCATTGTCCATATCACTGTCAGCATTTTGGTACCAACCATTTAACCAGTCTCTAAGAAGCTCCGCATTCCCTCCTCTTTCTTATTCTAAGCCCTCCAAACTCTTCCAATTTCTGCCCATTACTCAGTTCCAAAGCTGCTTCCACATTTTCAGGTATGTTTATAATAGTACCCCACTCCTCAGTACCAATTTTCTGTATTAGGCCGTTTTTTGCATTGCTATAAAGAAATACCTGAGACTGGGTAATTTATAAAAAAAGAGGTTTAATTGGCTTATGGTTCTGCAGGCTGTACAGGAAGCATAGTGCCAGCATCTGCTTCTTGGGAGGCTTCAGGAAGATTTTGCTCTATGGCAAAAGTTGAAATGGAGCAGACACATTACATGGCCATAGCAGAAACAAGAGAGAGTGTAAGGGAGGTGCCACACACTTTTAAATGACCAGATCTCCAGTGAACTCAGAGCAAGAGCTCACTTATCACCAAGGGGATGGCCCAAGCCATTCATCAGGAATCTGTCCCATAATCCAAACATTCCAGGCCCCACCTCCTGCACTGGAGATTATAATTCAACATGAGATTTGGACTGGACAAACATTCAAACTCTTATGAGAATTTAAAACTAAACTCTTCCTCTTCCCCCACCCTACTTCCCTGAGATATTGCTTCTGTAAATATCTGAAGCTTTCTCAAAGGGCTAGCCATTTAAAGCAGTAGAAGTTCAAATTGTTCTTTATTTTTCTGAAAATTCTGGATTTCTTTTAAATATATTATATGCTTATTAGTCTTTATAAGACAATCAAAACAAAGTGCTATTAAAATTTAGAGAATATATAATCTACTTTATCACTTTCCACTGGAAGTAGACAAGATATACCAGTATATTTGCTCTGAAAATATTTCACAGTCACACAGTTGAAGAATCTATCAATTCCTGGGCAAGCTGGAGTTTTTAGCTGAATTTCTCTTTATTTTATTGTATGCTGTTTTCTGTTGTGATTGTACAGATTGTGAGTGACACCAAAGACTCCACTTAAGGTTCATTTTTCTTTATATCTTGACTTGGCTCATTTGAATTCTATGTAATTATCTGTTTCTTTAAATAGAGGAGAGAAAAAGAACACTTGCATTTTCTTTGGAGGTCACAAAGCAGCAGGCAAGCCAGCAGTCATCTTACCCTGCCCATTCCAACCCGGGTTCTGGCTCATCCACATGGTTTTTATAAAGATTGTTCAAAGTACACAAAGCTCTTATAGATGTCCCAGATTTCTGTGTTGAGAGCCATACAAATCAGTTTTATTAATTTAAGTTTTTTGTGCATTTTCTCCTTTACATGGTAGATCTCTAGGCTTGGATTATATATCCTATAATGTACACAAATTTTAGATTTTTATGACCAACTAATTTTAAATTTTTGAGAGACAGAGCAGGCTAGAGAGAAAGCAAGAGAGTAACAGTGAGCACTGTTAATGGACATAGATATAGAAAGAAAGATAATTATTCATAAACAACTTCAAAGGGCTAGTTACCTTCCTTTTGTGGAGCAAGGCAAAGGCCTTTTTATTTATTTATTATTTTACTTTAAGTTCTGGGATGCATGTGCAGAATGTACAGGTTTGTTACTTAGGTATACGTGTGGCATGGTGGTTTGCTGCACCTATCAGCCTGTCATCTAGGTTTTAAGCCCCTCATGCATTAGGTGTTTCTCCTAATGCTCTTCCTCCCCTTGCCCCCTACCCACCAACAAGCCCCAGTGTGTGATGTTCTTCTCCCTGTGTCCATGTGTTCTCATTGTTTAACTCCCACTTGTGAGTGAGAACATACAGTGTTTGGTTTTCTGTTCCTGTGTTAGTTTGATAAGGGTGATGGTTTCCAGCTTTATCCATGTCCCTGCAAAGGACATGAACTAATTCCTTTTTTATGGCTGCATGGTATTCCATGGTGTATATGTGCCACATTTTCTTTATCCAGTCTATCATTGATGGGCATTTGGGTTGGTTCCAAGTCTTTGCTATTGTGAACAGTGCTGCAATAAACATACTTGTGCATGTGTCTTTATAAAATGATTTATAATCCTTTGGATATATACCCAGTAATGGGATTACTGGGTCAAGTGGAATTTCTGGTTCTAGATCCTTAAGGAATCACAACACTATCTTCCATTAGAACTAAAGGCAACGGTCTTTTTATTTACACAAATGATATAAAGAGAACCAGCAGCCTCCATTTCCCAACTGCAGCACAAGTTAGCAAAATTTGCTGGTTGGTTGCAGCTGGGTAACAGGAAGACCAGGGGTACAGGACAAGTCAAAGACACACTAGTTAGCTGTTTCTTGAGTTACAATCTACTCTCCATTCTAGCAGGACCAATTTGTTTTTTCTTCTTCATTGACTTTTTTCATAGTGGTGCACAAACAGATAAACCACAGGGAGATAGCCAGAAGATGTCATAATCCTCAAACAAACAAACAAACAAACACAAAGAGACAACCCAGTTTCTCGTCATCTTCCATTGAACAGGTACCAGATTGTATGTCATCTGCCACCCACAAGAGACCAGATTATTGGACTATATAACCAAAGCCAGGTTTCCAGTGAAAATCATAAAAAATGCTGGCCAATGCAAACTCACTCAGAAACAAAACATAAAAAAAAATAAAAAACAGAAACACAGAAACAGAGTGAGTGAGACTAAACGTGGTATTGTAACATAAGATCCTCCCCAGGAACTGGAGAAGATTTGCCTTGACTTAAGAGTCCGGTGTGTGGTGCACCTATCTGCCTATGGTAGTTCGCTTGGCTCTCATGAATAACATCCCAGGGCATCTCAGTGAAACCTCTAAATCACTTGTACATGCTTTTATCTTTTAATGATATTTTAAATTTTCCTTGCATTATCCATGATTATACTGAGGATAAAATCCCAGACTACGTTGCTGTTGTAACAGGGAATCGTATTCAACTCACTCCTTCAGGAACATTCCTCAGAGCAGTGGTTTCCAACTTAGATATGGGATAAAACATCATTGTAAGACACCTGTCAGCACATATATACACCACATATTTGCTGTGAACTAAGTAAATATGCATGCATGAATTAACCAGCATTTTATGAGTATTTTGTGCTGCTGTGGTAATAAAATACAAATTAACTTAGAAATATATTGAATTTATAATCCCTGTTTTGGTCATTGTGTTTTTTTTTTCATAAGTTATTGGGGTGCAGGTGGTATTTGGTTACATGAGTAAGTTCTTTTGTGGTGATTTGTGAGATTGTGGTGCACCCATCACCTGAGGAGTATGCACTGCACCCTATTTATAGTCTTTTATCCCTCACCCCCTTCCTACCCTTTCCCTAGGAATCACCAAAGTCCATTGTGTTATTCTTATGCCTTTGCATCCTCATAGCTTAGCTCCCACTAATGAGTGAGAACATATGATGTTTGGTTTTCCATTCCTGAGTTACTTTACTTAGAATAATAGTCTCCTATCTCATCCAGGTAGCTTTGAATGCCATTAATTCATTCCTTTTTATGGCTGAATAGTATTCCATCATACATATACATACACACACACACACATATATACACATACCAAATTTCTTTATCCACTTGTTGATTGATGGGCATTGGGTTGGTTCCACGATTTTGTAGTTGTGAATTGTGCTGCTATAAACATGTGTGTGCAAGTATCTTTTTTGTATAATGACTTCTTTTCTTCTGGGTAGATACTCAGTAGTGGGATTGCTGGATCAAATGGTAGTTCTACTTTTAGCTCCTTAAGGAATCTCCACACTGTTTTCCATAGTAGCTGTACTAGTTTACATTACCACCAGCAGTCTAGAAGTGTTCCCTGATCACCACATTCATACCAACATCTACTGTTTTTTTATTTTTTGATCGTGGCCATCCTTGCAGGAGTGAGGTGGTATTGCATGGTAGTTTTGATTTGCGTTTCCCTGATCATTAGTGATGTTGAGTGTTTTTTCATATGTTTCTTGTCCATTTGTATATCTTCTTTTGAGAATTGTCTATTCATGTCCTTAGCCCACTTTTTGATGGGTTTGTTTTTTTTCTTACTGATTTTTTGAGTTCGTTGTAGATTCTGAATATTAGTCCTTTGTCAGATGTATAGATTGTGAAGATTTTCTCCCACTCTGTGGGTTGTCTTTTTACTCTGCTGACTGTTCCTTTTACCTTGCAAAAACTCTTTAGTTTAATTTAGTCCCTGCTATTTATCTTTGTTTTTATTGCATTTGCTTTTGAGTTCTTGGTCATGAAATCCTCGCCTAAGCCAACGTCTAGAAGAGTTTTTCCAATGTTATCTTCTAGAATTTTTATAGTTTCAGGTCTTAGATTTAAGATCTTAAACCATCTTGAGTTGATTTTTGTGAGAGATGATTAAGGTGAGAGATGAGGATCCAGCTTCATTCTCCTACATGTGGCTAGCCAATTATCCCAGCACTATTTGTTGAAAAGGGTGTCCTTTCCCCATTTTACATATTTGTTTGCTTTGTCTAAGATCAGTTGGCTTTAAGTATTTGGGTTTATTTCTGGATTCTCTATTCTGTTCCATTGGTCTATGGACTATCTTTATACCAGTACCACAGTGTTTTGGTGACTATGGCCTTATAGTATAGTTTGAATTCCCATAGTGTGATGCCGCCAAATGTTTTTTTCCTTAGTCTTGTTCTAGCTATGTGGGCTCTTTTTTGGTTCCATATGAATTTTAGAATTTTTTTTTTAATTCTGTGAAGAATGATGGTGGTATTTTCATGGGGATTGCCTGAATCTGTAGATTGCTTTTGGCAGTATGGTAGTTTTCACAATATTGATTGTACTCTTCCATGAACATGGGATGTGTTTCCATTTGTTTATGTCATCTATGATTTCTTTCAGCAGTGTTTTGTAGTTTTCCTTGTAGAGGTCTTTGACTCTGTGATTAGGTATATTCCTAAGTATTTTTTTTGTTTTTTTGCAGCTATTGTAAAAGGGGTTGAGTTCTTGATTTGATTCTCCATTTCATCGCTGTTGGTGTATAGAAGAGCTACTGATTTATGTACATTAATCTTGTATCCAGAAACTTTGCTGAATTTTTTGTCAGTTCTAGGAGCTTTTTGGAGGAGTCTTCAGGGTTTTCAAGGTAAATGATCATGTGGTCAGCAAACAGTGACAGTTTGACTTCCTATTTACCAACTTGGATGCACTTTATTTCCTTCTCTTGTCTGATTGCTCTGGCTAGGACTTCCAGTACTGTGTTGAAGAGTGGTGAGAGTGGGCATCCTTGTCTTGTTCCAGTTCTCAGAGGGAATGCTTTCAACTTTTCCCACTCCAGTATTATGTGGGCTGTGGGTTTGTCATAGATGGCATTTATTACATTGAGGTATGTCCCTCGTATGCCAATGGTCATTCTATATTTTGATGCTCAGTGGATACTAAAGTTGTGTGACATGCATAAGGGGGCAAATAGTGCTATGAATATTTTTGAAATGAAGGTTTTCATACAAGCTTTGAGGGAACTTTACTGGGGGTCGGAGGGGCTGTCATAGATTAATCTCTATTTCTTTCATTGTTACAATAAAGGTAGGAACAGAAACTTACCTAGCATTTACCAAGAGTGACTTCCCTGAGAAGACAGGAGCAGGAGGAGGAGCCTTAACTTTCTTGAAATAAATTTAATGGAAAGAAAGGTAATTTCCTGGGGAAGAAAGGTGGCTGTGTTCTTCACCTTTGTGGTGAAGATTTGGAAGTGAGTTCCAGTTTCATGTTCCTGGGGCCTGTTCTGTCTTGCGAGGAGCTGTAATGTGAAATTATGGTCTCCGGAGCTTTAGTCATCTGAACTGAAACAAGATGGGGTACAAAGACCCTGTGATTAGGTTTGTGTTGAGAATTGCCTTTCTTTAAAAACCCGTGAAAGGGTTTTCTCTCCACTCAGGGAATATAATGTTGGTGGTTTAAAACCCTTAGTTTAAGGAAAAGGAGTCAAAACCAAAGAAGAATAGGAAAACTTAATCAGGAAATGACAGCTTGAGAAGATGTAATGAAATTAATTGTGCTGAATACATAATGAGAACACAGACTCCTGATTTATGAAAATCTATGCTAATGTTTATGTGAAGGAAATTAGAATACCCAGGGGATATTTACAAATAGTAATGCTTCCAAATAGTCTTGTTTTTATAATTCATTTTCATAGCCCTTTTAGAGAATTCTATATTTATGCTTGTAATTCACTCTTGGAACCTAAACATCTTCATTTCTATTGCATCATCCTTAGTTACTTTGCTGCTCCGACTTTTTTCCTATCCTTCTCACTATCTCTCTTCTCAGTTAAGTACCAACTTTTGAAGAGTTCCCTGTGATCTTGGCATGTTTGTCCTTCTGAGTTTTCTACCAGACTTTATCTATAATGCAATCTGTAGTTCAGTAATTCTTCCTGAATTGTCCAAGTTGGAGGTGAATCCAAGTGAATACTTCATTCCTTTGAGCTAAGGGAAGGAGAACATTTTTCTGACATTTTAACTAATTCACTGTGTGTATTATTGGGGGAAAATGGTCTTTCCATTTGTAGAGTTTTTGAATTCAGAGAAAGTATATTTGAATTGTAGACAATTGGTTTAAATTAAACTAGGAAATGACATGCATATATTTAAATGTATGTAATATCAGAGCTAATGAAGCAGTTGATTGCCATGCAATTTTTTTTTTTAATTATTAGAAACTTTAGTTTGTCTAACAGTTTTTTTTTTTTTTTTTTTTTTTTTTTGACGGAGTCTTGCTCTGTCACCCAGGCTGGAGTGCAGTGGCATGATCTCAGCCCACTGCAAGCTCCACCTCCTGGGTTCATGCCATTCTCCTGCCTCAGCCTCCCGAGTAGCTGGGTCTAACAGGCGCCTGCCACCACGCCCAGCCAATTTTTTTTGTATTTTTATAGAGATGGGGTTTTACCGTGTTAGCCAGGATAGTCTCGATCTCCTGACCTTGTGATCCGCCCGCCTCAGCCTCCCAAAGTGTTGGGATTACAGGCGTGAGCCATTGTACCTGGCCATCATTGGTATTTTGATATAGATTGCATTAAATCTGATGATCACTTTGGGTAGTATAGCCATTTTAGCAACATAAGTTCTTCTAATTCAGGAATACGTGATACCCTTTCATTTATTTGTTCTTATTCAGTTTTTTTCATTAACGTTTTATAGTTTTCACCTTCTTGGTTAAGTTTATACCTAAGTATCTTGTTTTTATTGTGAAATTGTTTTCTTGATCTCTTTTTCAAATGGTTTGCTATTAGTATACACAAATGCTACTGAGTTTTGTATGTTGATTTTGTATCCTTCAGCTTTACTGAATTCATTTATAGTTCTGTTTTTTGGTGGCATTTTTAGAGTTTTCTTTTTTTAACTTTTATTTTAAGTTCAAGGGTACATGTGAGGGTTTGTTACATAGGTAAACTTGTGTCATGGGGGTTTGTTGTACAGATTATTTCATCACACAGGTATTAAGCCCAGTACTGATTAGTTATTTTTCCTGGTCCTTCTCTCCTTTCTCCCACTCTCCATCCTTCGATAGGCCCCAGTGTGTGTTGTTCCCCTTTTTATGTCAATGTGTTCTCATCATTTAGCTCCCACTTGTAAGTGAGGACATGTGGTATTTGGTTTTCTGTTCCTGCATTAGTTTGCTAAGGATAATGGCCTCTGACTCCATCCATGTCCCTGCAAAGGACATGATCTCATTCTTTTTTATGGCTACATAGTATTCCATGGTAGATATGTACCACATTTTCTTTATGCAGTCTATCACTAATAGGCATTTAGGTTGACACTGCATCTTTGCTTTTGTGAATAGTGCTGCAATGAACATATGTGTGCATGTGTCTTTATAATAGAATGATTTATATTCTTTTGGGTATATGCCCAGTAATGGGATTGCTGGATTAGATGGTAGTTCTGTTTTTAGGTCTTTGAGGAATTGCCACACTATTTTCCATAGTGGTTGAACTAATTTACACTTCCACTAACAGTGTATAAGCATTCTTTTTTCTCCACAACTTTGCCAGCATCTGTTATTTTTTGATTTTTTAATAATAGCCATTCTGAATGGTGAGAGATGGCATCTCATTGTGATTTTGATTTGCATTTCTCAAATGATCAGTGATATTCAGCTTTATTTCATATGATTGTTGGCCATATGTATGTCTTCTTTTGAAAAGTGTCTGTTTATGTCCTTGGCCAACTTTTTAATGGGGTTGTTTTTTGCTTATAAATGTGTCTAAGTTGCTTATAGATGCCGGATATTAAACCTTTGTCAGATGCATAGTGTGCAAATATTTTCTCCCATTGTCTAGGTTGTCTTCTCACTCTGTTGATAGTTTCTTTTGCTGTATGCAGAAAGCTCTTTAGTTTAATTAGATCCCATTTGTCAATTTTTGCTTTTGTTGTTATTGCTTTTGGTGTCTTTGTCATGAAATCTTTGCCCATGCCCAGATCCTGAATGGTATTGCCTAGGCTGTCTTCCAGGGTTTTCATAGCTTTGGGTTTCATATTTAAGTCTTTAATCCATCTTGAGTTAATTTTTGTATATGGTATAAAGAAGGAGTCAAGTTTTAATCTTCTGCATGTGGATAGCCAGTTATCCCAGCACCATTTGTTGAATAGGGTATCCTTTCCCCATTGCTTGTTTTTGTCAGGTTTGTGGAAGATCAGATGGTTGTAGGTATGCGGCCTTATTTCTGTTCCATTGGTCTCTGTGTCTGTTTTTGTACCAGTACCATGCTGTTTTGGTTACTGCAGCCCTATAGCATAGTTTGAAGTCAGGTAGCATGATGCTTCCACCTTTGTTTTTTCTTAGGATTGCCTTCACTATTCAGGACCATTTTTGGTTCTATATGAGTTTTAAAATAGTTTTTTCTAGTTCTGTGAAGAATCTCAATGGTGGTTTGATAGAAATAGCATTGAATCTATAACTTGCTTTGGGCAGTGTGGCCATTTTTACAATGTTGATTCTTCCTATCCATGAGCATAGACTGTTTTTCCATTCATTTTTGTCATCTCTGATTTCTTTGAGCAGTATGTTGTAGTTCTCCTTGTAGAGACCTTTCACCTCCCTAGTTAGCTGTATTCCCAGGTATTTTATTCTTTTCATAACAATTGTGAATGGGATTGCCTTTCTGATTTGGCTCTTGGCTTGACTGTTGTTGGTATATAGGAATGCTAATGATTTTTGCACATTGATTTTGTATCCTGAGACTTTGCTGAAGTTGTTTATCAGCTTAAGAAGCTTTTGGGCCAAGACAATGGGGTTTTCTAGATGTAGCATCATGTCATCTGCAAACAGGGATAGGCTGACTTCCTCTGTACCTGTTTGGATGCCTTTTATTTCTTTGTCTTGCCTGATTGCCCTGGCCAAAACTTCCAACACTATGTTGAATAGGAGTGGTGAGAGAAGGCATCCTTGTCTTGTGCCGGTTTACAAGGGGAAGGCTTCCAGCTTTTGCTCATTCAGTATGATGTTGGCTGTGGGTTTGTCATAAACGGCTCTTATTATTGTGAAGTATGTTTCTTTAATACCTACTTTATTGAGGGTTTTTTTTTTAACATGAAGGGTGTTGAATTTTATTGAAAGTCTTTTCTGCATCTATTGAGATAATCATGTGGTTTTTGTCTTTAATTCTGTTTATATGATGAATCACATTTATTGATTTGCTTATGTTAAACCAATCTTGCATTCCAGGGATAAAGCCTACTTGATTGTGGTGGATAAGCTTTTGGACGGCTGCTGGATTCAGTTTACCAAGTAACTGATGAAATAATCTGTATTTTGTCAAGGATTTTTCATCGATGCTTATCAAGGATATTGGCTTAAAGTTTTATTTTTTTGTTGTATCTTTGACAGGTTTGGGATCAGGATGGTGATGGCCTCATAGAATGAGTTAGGGAGGAGTCTCACCTCCTCATATTCTTGGAATAGTTTCAGCAGGAATGGTACCAGCTCTTCTTTGTACATGTGGTAGAATTCAGCTGTGAATCCATCTGGTCCTGGGCTTTTATTTGGTTGGTAGGCTATTTATTACTGACTCATGAGTCATTCTCTCTGGTCTAGGCTCCAGGCAGTTGGGCTTGTAGTGCTATAGGCACTTGTGTGAGAGTGGTGGAATGATGGCAAGGGTTCAGAGATAGAGAGAGTCAGTTGCTACTGGCCCCAAGGGCAAGATGCATTCTAGTAGTAGATCCAGTTTCAAGATGTCACTGAGCAGTAGCAGCTTTGGCCATGGGGGTGGGCCAAGGTGGGCTGTTACTGTAAGGCAATGTAGCTGCATGGACTCCTAGCTACTCTCCATTCTAAATTGAGATTCTGTGAAGACTGCGGTGATCTCTTATAGTAAGGATTGCTGGCATTTGTGGTAGCAGTGGGGACTGCTGGGGTTTTGTAACTTACCTTTTCCTCATAGGAAGAAGCTCCCCCTGGATCCAAGCTGATCCTGAAGGAAAAGAGAGTGTGGCAGAGGGAGGATGCCTCACTCCTCTCTCTGTGGTGCTATCCTGGGTTTCAGTACTCCACAGAGCTTTTGCCATTCCCCTGGTGCTCTTTACTTCTTTGGTCACTCTTAGTTGAAATATAGGCCCCTTTGTGTGGGAAGGGCAAGCACTAGGTAACTCTAGTTGGCCCTCTTCCTGACCACACACTCAAGATTGTTGACTGTCCTGTCATTATAAGACTCACTTGTGGCTGCGCGCAGTGGCTCATGCCTGTAATCCCAGCACTTTGGGAGGCCGAGGCAGGCAGATCACGAGGTCAGGAGATGGAGACCATCCTGGCTAATGTGGTGAAACCCTGTCTCTACTAAAAATACAAAAAAATTATCCGGGCATAGTGGCGGGTGCCTGTAGTCCCAGCTACTCGGGAGGCTGAGGCAGGAGAGTGGCGTGAACCCAGGATTCAGAGCTTGCAGTGAGCCAAGATCGCACCACTGCACTCCAGCCTGGGCGACAGAGCGAGACTCCGTCTCAAATAAAAAAAAAAAAAAAAAAGAAAATACTCATTTATGACCTCCTTGTGTAGCTACCTTCACACCCTCCCTCCTGAAACTCTAACCCCTGGTAACCACTCCCCTGTACTCCCTCACTATAATTATGTTATTTCATGAGTGTATATAAATGTAATTATGCACTATATATCCTTTTGAAATGGTCTTTTTTCACTCGTAATTTTCTTGACTTTCATTCATATTGCTGCATGTTGTCAATAGTTTGTTCCTTTTTACTGCTGAATTGTTTTACATGGTATGTATGTACCACAGTGTACTTAATTACTCATGCATTGAAAGACATTGAATACTTTCCACGTTTTGGATATCATGAATAAAGCTCATGTGAAGGTTCATGTATGAGTTTCTGTGTAAAGAATAAGTTTTGATTTTGCTGGGATATATGCTAAAGAGTATAATTTCTGATTTGCACGGTAAGTCTATCTTTAGTTTTGAACAGAAATTGCCAAACTGTTTTCCAGCCTGGCTTTACTATTTTACATTTCTACCAGCAATGTATGAGTAATACAGTCTTTCCACATCTTGCCAGTATTTGGTGTTATCACTACTTTTTATTTTAGTTACCCTCATAGGTGTGTAGCGATATGTCATTGTAGTTTTAATTTGCATTTCTCTAATGGCTAATGATGTGATTATCTTTTCATGTGCTTATTTGCCATATGTATATCCTCTTTGATGAAATTTTTCTGCATATCTTTTGCCCATTTTCTAATTGGATTGTTTCTTTACTACTGAATTTTGATAGTTTTGTACATATGGTAGATATTAATCCTTTGTTGGATACATGATTTGCAAATGTTATCTCCCAGTCTGTATCTCTTAGCAGGATCTTTTGTGGAGATGAAAATTTTAACTTTGTTGAAGTCCAATTTATCCATTTTTCATTTTATGGGACATTGGTTTTCTTTTCACCAAAACAATTATAGAGCTTGAAAGGACTTTACAAAGATTCTCCAGAACAGTGTTTTGTAAATTTTTGTTATTAAGCTTTAATTTTGAAATAATTATAGATTCAGAAGAAGTTATAAGGCTAGTACAGAGTTCCCATGGTCTACCTGGTTTCCCCCAATGGTTACTTCTTATATAACTTTAGTGCAATATCGTAACCAGAAAATTGACATTGGTATAATGCGTGTATAAAATCCTGTGTCAATTTATCACACGTGTAGATTTATGTAACCACCTTATTCAAGATATAGAACCATCTCATCACCACAAAGCTCTTCCTGTTGCTACCCCTTTATTGCCACACCCACCTCCTTACATGCCCCCACACCCCTAGTCCATAACCACTGGCAACCACTAATTTGTTCTCTGTCTCTACTATTTTGTCATCTCAAGAATGTGCTGTATACCCGGACTTCACCACTGTACAATATATGCACATAAGAAATCTGCACTTGCACTCCCTAAATATATAACAGTAATTTTCTTTAAAGGAATGCACTAGAATTGGTATTATATAGCATATAAAGTTTTTTACATTTAAAAATTGTATAATAGTGGTGCATTTTTGGCTGGGCGCAGTGGCTCACTCCTGTAATCCCAGCACTTTGGGAGGCCGAGGCGGGCGAATCACGAGGTCAGAAGATCGAGACCATCCTGGCTAACACGGTGAAACCCCATCTCTACTAAAAATACAAAAAATTAGCCCGGCATGGTGGCCGGCGCCTGTAGTCCCAGCTACTCAGGAGGCTGAGGCAGGAGGATGGCATGAACCCAGGAGGCTGAGCCGAGATCGTGCCACTGCACTCCAGCCTGGGTGACAGAGCAAGGCTCCGTCTCAAAAAAAAAAAAAAAAAAAAAAAATAGTGGTGCATTTTTGGGGGATACATATGATGTTTTGATACTTGCATACAATGTATAACAATCACATCAAGGTAATTGGGATATTCAGTATATGACCTTTTGAAACTGCTTCTTTTCTTTCACTCAGCATAATGCCATTAAGATTTATTCAAATTGTTGTGTGTATCAATAATTCATTCCTTTTTATTGTTCAGTAGTACTTCGTGGTATATATATACTACAGTTTGTTTAACTGTTCATCCCTTATAGGACATTTTGGCTGTTTCTGATTTATGGTTGTTACAAATAAAGCTGCTGTGAACAATCATGTATGCATTTGTGTATGGGCATATGTTTTCATTCTGTGGTATAAATGCTTAGGTGGGTGATTGTTGGATGGCATAATAAGAGTATGTTTATTTTTCAAAGAAACTATCCATTTATTTTTCAGGGTAGCTGTAGCATTTTACATTCACATCAGCAATATATGAGAGACCCAGTTTCTATGTATCCTTGCAAGTATTTGCTATTGCCATTTTTTAAAAATAACAGCTTTATTGAAATACAATTTATGCAGTATAAAATTCACCCTTTTAAAGTGTACAATTCAGTGGTTTTTAGTACATTCACAGAGTCGTTCAAGCATTACTGCTGTTTAATATTAGAAGTTTCATCACTTCCAAAAAAAAATAAAAGCGACCTTTACCCATTAGCAGTCACTTTCCATCCCTTGTCCCCTCCAGCCCAGGGCAACCACTAATCCTTCTGTTCCTATGGATGTTTCTAGTCTGAATATTTTTTATAAATGGAATTATACAATACAGCCTTTTTGTCTGCCTTCTTTCACTTAGCATGATCTTTTCAAGGTTCATCCATAGCCTGTGTCAGTACTTCATTCCTCTTTAAGTCTGAATAACACTCTATTATGTGTTTATAACACATTTTGTTTATCAGTTCATCTGATGCTGGATACTTGGGTTGTTTCCACTTTTGGTAATTATGAATAATGCCAAACATTTGTGTACAAGTTTTAAGAAGATGTGTGCACAAATTTTTGTGTGGATGTGTTTCCTAGGTACGTACCTAGGAGTGGAATTGATGGGTCATATGGTACCTCTATGGTTAGCATTTTGAGGAACTTTTAAACTATTCTAAAGTCCTGTATCATTTGTGTATTTCTACCAGCAAGGCATGAAGGTTTCAGTTTCTCTATGCCCTTGCCAACATTTGCTGTTGTCTGTTTTTTAAAAAGTATAGATCTCCTAGTGGGTGTAAACTGATATTTCATTGTGGTTTTATTTGGCTACCCTAATGACTGATGATGTTGAGCAGTTTTTCATGTGCTTTTTGCTCATTTGTCTATCTTCTTGGAGAAATGTCAATTTAAATCTTTGGCACATTTAAAAATTGGGTTATATGTCTTTCTGTTGTTGATTTGTAAGTGTTATTTGTATATTCAGAATGCAAGTTCCTTATCAGAAATATTATTTGCAAATATTGTCTCCCATTCTATCAGCTCTTTTTCATTTTATTGATAGTGTACTTGGAAGCACTGAAGTTTTTAATTTTCATAGACTCAGATTTACCGATTTTTTCTTCTTTTGCCAGTGCTTTTGGTACTGTCTAAGAAACCATTGCTTAATCCATCATAAAGATTTATTCCTATGTTTTCTTATAAGGGTTTCAAGAGTTTTGCTGTTACATTTTGAGTTAATTTTTAATATATGGTGTGATGTAGGGGCCCAATTTCATTTTTTTTTAATGTGTATATCTAGTTGTTCCAGCACCATTTGTTGCAAAGGCTGTTCTTTCCTCATTGAATTTTCTTGGCAATCTTATAAGAAATCAATTGGTCGTAGATACAGTGAGTTTGTTTTTGGTTCTCAATTCTATTTAATTGAACTATATCTCTATCCTAATGCTGGTATCAGACTGTCTTGATTACTATAGCCTTGTAGTAAGTTTTGAAATCAGGAATTACAGGTATTCCAATTTTGTTCATTTTTTTCTAAGATTATTTTGGTTACTCTGGGTCCCTTGCAGTTCCATGTGAATATTAGGATCAACTTGTCAATGTCTGCAAAACAATAAAGCAACTGGGATTTTGATAAAATTATCTTAAATCTTTAGATCAATTAACAATATGAAGTCTTCCAATCCATAAATATTGGATAGCTTTCCATTTATTTCAGCATTTTGTCATATTTTCAATGGTGTTTCATAGTTTTCAGTGTACAGATCTTGCATTTCTTTTGTTAAACTTATTCTTAAATATGTTACTGGTTTTGATGTTATTGTACATGAGATTTTTTTTTAAATTTAGTTTTTAATGGTGCATTGCTAGTGTATAGAAATACAAATGATTTATGAATATATGTACCCTGAACTTGTTTAATAGCTTTTGAATAGATTCCTTAGGATTTTCCATAAAAGATTATGCCAGGGAAGGCCTCACTGATAAGGTGGCATCTGAACAGAACATTTTAAGTGAGGGCAAGAAGGGAGTGAGAGCAGAAACCTTGAGTTGGGGCATGTTTGGTGGGTCTTCAAGGCACAGTGAGGAGACTGGTGTGGTTAGTGGTGAAGGCTTTGGATTTTATCATGGGGAAGATGGGAAACTGTGAGGTGGTTGAAAGCAGAGTAGGAGTATGGAATAATCCTCATAGCCTTGGCCCTACCTCTTTTTTCCAGCCACAATTGCTGCAACCATTTCCACCTTGAATTTCACAAGTGCTTCACTGCAGGCTTGTGCCACTGGTGTAGTCTCTTATCCTGGAAGCTCCTCTGAACCTGTAGTAAGAGACATCCCCTTAGACTCACACAGGTACAACAGGCTCTTGAAGTAATCCTTGATCATTGGGGGATAGACGCCAATGCTCCCCTTCTCTTCCCTCAGGTGCATGTCTCTGAGACATATTAATAATGCTCATGAAGAGGTCCCTTGGGGACAAAGCATCACTTGCTTAAGTTACACTTTCTTGTGTCAACCCCACCTCTTTCCTGTTGCAATGCCTGCCCTTCATTTCTGCTCCCTGCAACCACAGTCTCAAGTAAAATGTGCATGCAGAAGGCTTTGTCCCATGGGCCCTAGTCAGACATGAGGACTTTGCCCTCAGGGACCCTAGGCAGACATGCACAGGCTTTAGGAGAATCTCTCTGGCTCCTGGACAGATAATAGACTGGGGATGGGGGCGAAGAGCAAGAAGGAAGCAGAAAGAACATTTAGCCCTGATTCAGTTCACCAGGGAGAGCTGATAGCCGCTCAGCCTAGAGAAGGCTGTGAGACTACAGGGTATGGTTGGATTGGAGGCATTTTGGAGGTACAGCCAACAGAATTTGCTAATGGATTGTATGTAAAATGTCAGAGAGCCGAGTCAAGGGTGACTCCAAGTGACTGGCTGAGCTACAAGGGAATGGAATTGCTGTTGACATTGGTAGGAGCTGGATTGGGGAGCTTGGTTCCAGACAATTAAGCTTGAGAATCCCATTAGGCATTCAAATAAACATTCCTTATGTTACAAATATAGAATCAGAAACCAAAAAGGGTGAAAAATCACCTACTCAAGGTCATATCAGTAAAAAACAAAAATAAAAGCAATAAGTAAGAAAAAAAGGCAAAACAAAAACCCTTATCTATGTATGTACATTAGCATGTATCAATATATATTCTGAATGTCTCACTTCCTCTTTTACCTGACCTCAGTGTGTTCCCAGAAATTTTTCTGGGAGAAAAGTCTTCTAGAGCAAGCTGTGCTTGGATGTGAAATGGCCTTAGGACCAGGACGGCAGGGAAAAAGCAGCACTGAAAAGTTCTAGTGGGTGGTGATCTCAGCTGTCATTTCATGTCCTCCTGAACATTCTTTGATGATGTTACTCCTCAAAACAGCCGAGAGGCAGTGGTTCAGAATCCTCATTTCCACTTGAGGGTAAAGAAGGGAGGCTCAGAAAGGCTGAGTGATGTGAGTGAAGCTGTGTAATTAATAAAGTTGCTGCCTAAGTAAGGCTTTATACCCTGGTCCTCCCCAGTTCTGGTCATGCCACAGCCCCTCCCGCTTACATGAATGTTCTGAGGAGCCATAGCCACTTCCAGGGGGAGCTCTTCCCAGCCTGGCCCAGGAACTTTGGATCCTGGAGCCTCACTCTGGCTCCTCCACATGCTCTCTGAGAAGGATACGTGAGAGCCACTACAGAGCCCCTGGACTCAGAGCTGTGTTCCTGAGAGGGACACTGTCCACAGACATTTCTAAACTGGGATCCTTGTCTAATGTCTAATGTCTTGACAGAAACTTGCAGCTGATATGGCAAAAGATTCCTTCATTGCTGTGGCATTAACTGAACAAGTGAGTTGTTCACTGGCCCAAGGCTAAGTTTAGCTGTCAGGTGCATGAAAGCTGTGAAGAGAAGATAATGCATTTTCCTCTCCAGGGAGAAGAGAAAACATGTTCTCCTCTTTCATCTGTATCAAAGTTATCAACCTAACTGTTGTCTGAGCTTAGAAAACTGAACTTAAACGTCAATGAACATTTATTCTCTTTTATATTTTTAATAAAATGATGTATTTTTGTTTTTTTCTTTAGAATGTTAGGAGTCTTTGTTTTGTACCTGGCATATTTGAATTTTCTGTCCTATGTGCATTATGAAATGTTTTTATTACATGAATGAAAAGTTATGATCATATGTAGGTTTAATTCTACCAGTAATGTACACATAGTGTTGGCAAATGGTCAACAGCAGGCGTAAGGATGAATTGTTTGATTAGCCAATAAGAACTGAGGCACTGGGACCATCCTGGAAAATATTTGAGAATGAGACTTGGCTTCACAGGTCTGGTAAAATCTTAAGGAGAGGCAGTAGAGGAAACTATATGAAATAAAAAAAAAATGGAGGAGAAAAGTCATTTTAACCATTTTGCTATTCAAAGCATTAGGAACTAGTTCACACCTGATACCTCCACCCAACATAGGGGATAAATGCCAGGCTTTTTTCAATTTATCTTTTTCTGTTCAGTGAAGATGTACAAGTTGACACAGAAAGCCTTGAGGGTTTCTTAAACAGCAAAATAGCTCATCCCCAAGCAGAGCTATGTGACTGGGTTCCAACAGCAGTATCTTTCCGTGATGTAGGGGTTGACTTTTTGCCTCGTTAGTAAAATAAGATAATCAGTAGTTATTGCTGACAGAACTCATGGAGAGGTGGAAAGACATATGGATACTTTTGTAAATGTCTTAGAACAATACAAGCTTCTGGCATGAATATTGTTCATTTCCAAAGGTGAGGTGAAAGCCATGCTAGTTTGGTAAGCAGTACCTGGTCGGGGCTTACGTTGGCCAGCCAGACCATTTCCTTCTCTCTCATCCACGTTCCTCATCATCCATGTTATCCTTTTATTTAGAGGTCTTGCTGGGCATTTTCTCATAACAGGTTAGATACATATTATAACTAGGTATTGCTAACTTTGATCAATGTTTATTGTTTTCTATTTTGCAGTCCATCACCCTTCCCACCTCAGCACCATGTTATAAAAAGGGAGAAGTATTGCTTACATGGAGGACTTAACGTGTGCTGACTTAGCACCTCTGTGGCTGATCTTCCTCTGCCTACTCTTTATATGTTGGTTCTAAGACGCCATCATTGACTGACTTCTCTTCTTACATTAATCTCTTTCCCTGCATGATCACATCTACTCTTGTAGCTTCTGTTGATGACTTCCAAATTTGCAACTATCGAACACACACTTATTAAAAATCTTCTAAGAGGCTAGATGCTGAGATCTCAAAGGTGAGTAAGACAGTATCTCTCTAGCTGCCAGTGTGCACTCTAGACATCATCTCTCCTTGTGTGTTCAATGGGTGCACCAGAGTCAGCTTGTCCAAAACAAGCTCATCATCCTCATCCTCTGAACATGTTTTCCTCTACTACCCACCAGTTAACCAACTAGAAGAAATCCTTCATTTCTCCCCCTAAAGCCTATAACCAATTTGGTATTTTTTTTTCTAAAAATCTCTTGGAAGCACACAGCAATGATTATGACTTTAGAGTGAGAATTGTCTGAGTCTGAATCTTGGTTCTACAAATTTACTCTCCATGTGATTCTGTGTCAGTTTCCTCATCTGAAGATGGGAATAATAATGGTGCCTGCCACAAAGTGACTGTTGTGAAGTTTGGAAGACTTAACCCATATAGAGGTCTTAGAACAATGCCAAGTACACAGAAAACACTCGATAACAATTATAAACATGATTATACTTATATAATTTTTGTAAATTATAATAATTTTACAATAATGCATAAAATTATAAATGTATATGTTTATAATATATAGGTATATTATAAATTTATAAAGTATATTGGTATGTATATGGAATCTTGACATTCATACCATAATTTTGTTTATAATATATGGAATTATAAACACTATCATAACAATTATTTTAATGCATCCTCTCTCGTCACCACCACTGTCTTAGTTTGGGCCATCCTCATCTCTCACCTGGATTATTGCAATCGCCTCCTGAATGTCTTCCCTGTCACCAGGCTTCCTGCTTCCTATCCATTTCTCACACTACCATCAGAATTATTTTTTTCATCAAAATTTAACCATTTTACTTCTCTCCTTACATCTTTAGGAGATTCAGAATACAGCCTAAAGTTTTATTGTGATCTAAGAGACTCTTAGGCCCTGCCTTTTACTCATTTTTCCATTTTCCCTTGCTACTTCCTGTGCTCAGCTGTAACTGTTTCACATCTTCCCCGCTCTCCTCCCTTACCCCCAGCCCACCTGGTAACCTTCAACTCCTTCTTGCAGACTCTTCTCAGGTGTTACATTTTCTAAGGTCCTTCCATGACCCTCTGGGTTGGGGTTAGAAATGTTTCTGTCATGTCTGTGCTTGGGGCTCACCTCTGTCAAAGGTCTCATCATATAATATGGAGAGTTTGTCCCAGAATCTATTTTAATGATAAATGGGAATAGGTTTAATACTGTGACCTGTCAATCATATTGCCCTTGACTTTAATGAAGTGCCCACATTATTTTTTTAATGGAGGATTTGTCATAGGTCTGTTTCTCCATGAGATGTTAGTGCCTCAAGAGGAGAGACCACTGTCCTTGTGTCCCTAGCATCTAATGCAATGACTGGCATGTACTGGGCACTCAATACCAGTTTGCCCAATGGCCTGTCACCCCATATGCCACTGGAAGACCACAGTGTGGGGGTCATGGTTCCTTAGATTGCACCACAGTAACCGTGTTGCCTACTTTGTCCCTTTCACAAGTAACCTGCCTGTCTTTTCAGATCCGCAGGTGCAGAAAGTGGCCAGGAGAGCTCCAGAAGAACCAGGGAGTTTGGGACATATGTAGTGGACAGTCTTAACAATAATGAAGGCACAGATTCCTCTACTGAGCCCTTCCCAAGTTCCAGGCATGGTGCTTTATGTACATTCTCATGTATGATGGCAGTAATCCTATGGTGTGAGTACTATTGTTATGCACATTTTATATTTGGGGGAACAGAGGACTGAAATCACACTTTTCCTGGTTGGCAGAGTTGGAGTTTGGATGCAGGGCTTGCCTGCAGAAAAGCTTATGCTCTTGATCCAAACTCTGTGCAAGACCCCCCGCCCGTCTGTCCTCCATGGGCACCTCCAGCCTATCTAAGATAGGTCTGTGTGGGAGGCTTAGAGAGGCCCCCACAGGGGTGTCTGGGGCCCAGCAGAGTGCCAGTTGGGAATGAGGTACATGTTGGAAAAGCCATGCAACTTAGTAAACAGTGCTTCTGTCTTGTTAAGTGACCTGTGCAAAGAACGTATATGCACCCATTGCTAAAGCTGTGGAATGGTGGAGGCAAGGTCAGAAGGTTGAGACTGGCTAAAATGTGGGTGGAAGTGAGCAGGGTAGACAGGGTCCAAATAAGCTGTGGAGGGTCTGACCGGCGGCGCTCTGATGCTTTGAGTGAGTGATCTGTGTCCTTGCTGCCCTCTCTGCCCCTGCCTCTTTTTTCCCTCCCTTCAAGCGGGGGCCTGTCCCTGTGCTCATTAACTTGGGGGGGTAGGGAGGGGGGCATGTGTCAAGACAGAAAGCAAAAATCCTGGCTTTTGTTTTCAAAGACTAAGCCATGAAGTGGGGAGAGGTTCAGGGCATGGATCATGTATCTTGGTCAGAAACATGGAGGGAGAAAGATTTCTTCCTTCCAGAAGACAGTCCTACCTGACTGGAATGTATGAGAGCAGAGGGGTCTGAATCCTTTAGGAGTAAGGCCCTGTGCCTCTCTTCCTGGCAATGTGCTGAGAAAGGAATGCCTGTATGATTTTTCAGGTAGACCTAGCAAAAGATTCCAGGTCTCAGGAGCAGCCCAGCCTGACCTTAGCTGCACAGGGACACAGCTAGTACCAGAACTATGACGCCAAAGTGGGTAGAAAAGGAGGAAGAGATACCCCAACTTCTCTTTCCACCCTCCATGTCTTGCTAATAGGTTTCACTGAACAAACTCAACTAGAAGCCAGGCTGCAGGGAGGATACTGGGTGAAATAGTACATAGAACCCAGCCTCTCCAAACTTGGAACAGAGGAGAGAATGGATTTAGAGGTGGGGGCAAATGGAGAATAGTTATAAATCCAGATTTCCTCCTGCACCAAAGGGAAGCAGACATTGAGCCCTCTCTCTTAGGGTGGAGATTTTCTAGTCTTCCTTCCTGTCATGGGGATTCTTTCCCACTCACCAATGGATGCATCCATTGTTAATGGCCAAGGTGTTAAAATCCATACATTTAAATTTCATTTCTTTGAGCCCTCTAAATTTTCTTTGGAGGTCAAAGGCTATTAGCATCCTTTTCAGTTTTTTTTTCTTCATCTCACATGTAGTCAAAGCAGAATTACTTAGAGATTTCTTGGGGGTATCTAGATTAAGATTTGAACTTCCCTATTTGATAGAAATTTAAGAATTGTGTGGGACAGAGCCTCCTGGGCTCTGGTCTCTCCTGTTTATGGAATTTTGCTTCCAATTCCTGAACTTCATACTGGTGTGAATTATGAAAAGCACAGAAGCTGGAGGGAAAATGGCATTGAGGGAAATGTTCTTATTTTCAAAATTTATTTTTGAAAAAAATACCTGTTTTATTGAAAAGATAATGCATGTAATTTACACAAATGGTATCATACTTACATATTGTTCAAGAACTTGGTTTTTAAAACTTAATGGTTTTTTTGAGATTTATTCTTGTTGATTGATAAATGCAGATCAATTTATTCATTTTAACCGCTATAGAGTATTCTAGGGAATGAATTAAACAGTCCATATCAACAGGACCTTTGTAATAGACAAATTAAGTTTTGTTAGCTTTTCACAACAATAAGCAATGCTGCGGTGAACCTCCTATACCTGGCTCCCTGGGTAGGTATGGTAAGTTCAGTGGATGAGGGGTTCGAATGGGCAGCTAGGGACATTTTTCAGTAGAGTGGGCAGCAAAAATGTAAACTTCTGTTTGCGAACTTGGTAACATTGTTAAGCACCTGCTATGAATGGGGCACTATCCTAGGAAGAGGGAAACACTGAGGTGAGTAAAGGAAACACAGGGCTTGCCCTTAATGAGTGGACACTGTTGAAGGGAATACTAACACAAAATCAATGGAATCCAGCGTAAGTTTTGATCCTATCTACTATAAGTATGACTGTGGGAAGAGTGAGGAAAATGTGACTAACTGCTAGGGAAAATCTGGGAAAACCCCAGAAGAAGTAACTACCAGGCCTGAGACATGGAAGCTTATGGGAAGGAGGTAGGTATAGCAGAGGTTCTGCAGGCAGCGACAACAGCATGGATAATCATGGGTACATGAAAATGAAAGACATGTCCAGGGAGGTAAATCCAGGGAATAGAAATTAAATAAAAAGAATCTTAGGAATGCTGTGGTTTTGTAGCCCATCAACCTTTCCTGTGGTCTGGGAATCACAGGAACCATCGAAACCACAGCCACCACTAAAACTCACTATCAAAGTTGTGCCAGTTCATTCTTAGACCCATCTGTTTCGTGAGAGTGGCAAAGTGGCTCCCAAATGCCGAAAGAGCTGAGAAACAAAGGATAAGGCAGAGAAATCTAGCTTGTTACTAAAGGGTCATTTATTTGGGGAACTTATGGATGGAAGTTCATGAGCAGCAAGACAAGTAGACCCTGGTGCTGTTACTCCCCAAACCCAGGGCTTATATGCTGTAGGGAAAGGAGGATGTGCTCTCTTAGGGACAATTAAAGGTGACCCTTCAGAACAGGCAAGAATGCTGTGTGCATCATAGACTATGATTCGTGCCATAACATCAAGGTTGACATGTTCTTATACTAAGGACAGTAAATAAGGTAGGGATCAGGAGGCATTCATGGGACTGGGGCTAATGAGAAGCCAACATAATGAATCAGCATCCAAGATGGAGTCACTTTTGTCTCCATATCATTATACATGCCATTGTTTTAAAAAATTTCTTATCGAGGTCTAATTTGTTGCCTTCTATGGTTTAAATATATCCATTAGGTTTCTATCATAAGATGGGTTAAAAAGAGCAGTGCTTAAATAAGAAAGAATAAGATTTCTGCCTCTTGCATTTGCCTGAATTGCACCCTTTTTTTGTGTAGTTATTGTCACAGTGTGTTATGTACTAGTAATAAGTGTAATTGATTGCTTTTATTACACCTATCAAATGAGGCTCTTAAGGCTCATTACTATCCAGCCTTCCTTACATTATTCTTGCCTTTCCTGGTGCTCAGGTAAATTTGTGAGTAGTTCTCTTCATTCACATAGAGTTAAAATTAAATGCCAAGAATCAAAAGCTGATTGATTCAGAATGTATTTATCAATAAATGCATTTTTAAGACTGGAGATAGACTTAGGTTTTCCAACTTGGTTCCGTTCTCCCCGTCACTTTCAGGTACACCAATCAAATGTGGATTTGGTCTTTTCACATAGCCCCGTATTTCTTCGAGGCTTTGTTTGTTTCTTTTCACTCTTTTTTCTCTAATCTTGTCTTCTCACTCTATTTCATTGAGCTGATCTTCAATCTCCGATATCCTTTCTTCTGCTTGATGGATTTAGCTGTTGATACTTGTGTATGCTTCACGAAGTTCTTGTGTTTTTCAGCTCCATGAGGTCATTTATGTTCTTCTCTAAACTGGTTATTCTAGTTAGCAATTCGTCTAACCTTTTTTCAAGGTTCTTAACTTCCTTGCATTGAGTTAGAACATGCTCCTTTAGCTCGGAGGAGTTTGTTATTACCCAACTTCTGAAGCCTACTTCTGTCAATTCATCAAACTCATTCGCCATCCAGTTTTGTTCCCTTGCTGGCAAGGAGTTGTGATCCTTTGGAGAAGAGGTGATTCAGTTTTTGGAGTTTTCAGCCTTTTTGTGCTGTCTTCTCCCTATCTTCGTGGATTTATCTACCGTTGGTCTTTGATGTTGGTGACCTTCAGATGGGGTCTCTGAGTGGACGTCCTTTTTGTTGATGTTGCTACTATTCCTTTCTGTTTGTTAGTTTTCCTTCTAACAGTCAGGTCCCTAACTCTTCTGCAGGTCTGCTGGAGTTTGCTGGAGGTCCACTCCAGACCCTGTTTGCCTGGGTGTCACCAGCGGAGGCTGCAGAACAGCAAAGATTGCTGCCTGTTCCTTCCTCTGGAAGCTTTGTCATGGAAGGGCACCCACCAGATGCCAGCCAGAGCTCTCCTGTATGAGGTGTCTGTCGGCCCCTACTGGGAGATATTTCCTAGTGAGGATACGCGGGGATCAGGGACTGGCTTGAGGAGGCAGCCTGTCCCTAATCAGAGCTTGAACACTGTGTTGGGAGATCTGTTGCTCTCTTAAGAGCTGTCAGGCAGGGACATTTAAGCCTGCTGAAGCTGCGCCCACAGCTTCCCCTTCCCCCAGGTGCTCTGTCCCAGGGAGATGGCGGTTTTATCTATAATTTCCTGACTGGGGCTGCTGCCTTCTTTTCAGAGATGCCCTGCCTAGAGAGGCAGTCTGGCTGCAGCAGCCTTGCTGAGCTGCAGTGGGCTCCGCCCAGTTAGAACTTCCTGGTGACTTTGTTTACACTGTGAGGGTAAAACCACCTACTCCCCACACCAAGCTTGAGCATCCCAGGTTGACCTCAGACTGCTGTGCTAGCAGCGAGAATTTCAAGCCAGTGGATCTTAACTTGCTGGGCTCCATGGGGGTGGATCCCACCGAGCCAGGGACCAGAGAGAATTTCCTGGTCTGCTGGTTGCAAAGACCATGAGAAAAGCTCAGTATCTGGGCCAGAGTGTACTGTTCTTCCTGGTGGAGTCTCTCAAGGCTTCCCTTGGCTAGGAACAGGAAATTCCCTGACCCCTTGCACTTCCCGGGTGAGGCGACACCCCATCCTGCTTCAGTTCGCCTTCCGTGGGCTGCATCCACTGTGGAACCAGTCCCATTGAGATGAACCGTGTACCTGAGCTTCTGTGTCGATCTCACTGGGTGCTGCAGATGGGAGCTGCTCCTATTCAGTCGTCTTGCCAGCAAGTCCCTGGGATTCACTTGGCTTTTACTCAAAAACAGGATGGCAGAAATTGTTGCCACCCCTCAGTATCTATTATTCCTTTCTGTCTGTTAGTATTACAACTCCCTCTATGGGTTTTAGTAGTGTTCCAGTACAACCCATGTAATTAGGTGGAAGTATTGTGTACAACTTCTGGGACATGCCTTTCTCTTTCCTTTGGCAGCTGGAATGAACCCCGATAGAAGTGGAAGCCTGTGTGGAGGATGGCTGAGCTGTACCACCAGCTTTGATACCTGAGAGTACTCATGGAGCAGAGCTGCCTACAGCTCTGGACTGTCCACCTACTTCTAGTCTGTTATAAAAATAAATGTCTGTCATATTTGACCCACTGAATTTTAAAGTCTTTTCATTTGTAGCTTAACCTAGACTCTAACTAAAATTTCTAACTAAAAACATATCAAATATATTTTTTAAGGATATAGATGAATATGGCAGGATGGCAGGTCAGCAGACTTTATTTTGTGGGAACTTCTAGCACAGTTTTTTCTCTAATCTGAATACCTTTCTCTAATGTAAATCTCTAATGAGAGATTTACTCTCATTTCCCCACAATCCATACTAAGTCTTATTTTCTTAGATCTACAGAATTCACACATTTATCTTATCCTTCTGGCTTCTGTGGACATTTCAGCTTGTTTCTGGGAACAATACAAACCAATTTTTTGCAAGTTGGAAACTCTCATTTATTATCCCCATATGATAACCAGTAGAATTTCTTAGCATCCTGTAGCCCAGACATGATGACTTAGGTCAGATCATGTCACTTATGACATTCACTGGACCCTGAGAATAACTGCCTGAGAATGAAGTGCTGCTGGCACTATCTTGATACTGGTTAACCATGCCGGATCTAGCTTGCTTACGTTCCTGAGGAAAGCAGATAAGAAAACAAATTTAGTGGGGTTCATGGGGGGATGAAGATAAAAAGTGTCACAGCCCAGGAAGCAGAAGAGCCTTGGGATTTTCCCCTGGACATGACAGGGACACTGCTTAATGAAGCCTGAGAACTCAGATATTTCAGTTCCTTAAACCGGCATCCAGTGAAATTTAAAAAGTCAATTTTACAACTGAAAAGGAAGTGGATTTTTCTTCAAAGTTTCCATTTATCTTGACTTTTGTCACAGTGTTTTAGGAGGAAGAACTGTGGATGTGAGGAAAAGTTTAGATAGGGGCCTTTGGAAACTTTGGACAGAGTGGCTAGCAGGGCCCAGGAGGTCTAATGGGTTATGATAGGAAATTACACACAAAGGGGAGTGGGGGCAGAGTGGGGAATCTCAGATTTATCTGGACCTGGTAATAGAAACCATGAAGTTTGGAAACTAAAAGTCAAAGCAAGTATGAGTTGATTCAGGATGTAAAATCACCTAAAGCAGAGTTCAGCAAAATTGAAGCCTCTAGTAAGCCGCTGTGGAAATCTGACTAAGAAAGTGGCAACAGGCATCAAAACATCAGTATGACAAAGAAAAGCTGTGAGGGACATCTGCCTGGCTTAACGGAGGCTCAAATCCTGCAGAGTGGCCCACCCAGGCCGGAGTGGATGAGAAATGGGCTGTAGGTTTAAAATAGTCTAGAACGGCACATCTCAAAATTTCCTCCAGAATCACCAGGGATGTTTGTTCAACATACAGGTTTTGGGGCCCTCACTTAAAATGGATTAATTGCAATATCCTGGGGCCAAAGCCAGGAACTGCATTTTTAATAAGTCCCCTAGGTAATTTGAGAGTCAATAATACTCAAGATGAGGTTGCCCAGAGAGCACCAATCTGCTCTGAAGCTCTAGGATGTTGTGAACATTTGCAAGTCGTCTATGTATTGGGAACACAATGATGAATATGACATTACTGTGGGGGACCAGAAAAATAAATGAAGACTTTCAATACAATAGTAGAGATAGGTAGAAGATGCTATGGGGCCTTGGCTAAGGATGATGGGGAAAGCTTCGCAGAGCAGGTAATGTTTGACCAGGGTATTAAAGATAAAGTGGAATTTTCCAAAGAAAGAAGAGCCATTCCCAGCATGTATTGGGTGGAGATGGAAGTGCATGGAAACTGAAAGGCAGTGGCTGGGGCAGTGAGCCCAGCCTAGGGAAGCCAGATCTTGAAGATGGTTTCAAGAGTGATGTGTGGAAGAATGGATGCATTCTTACTGTCTCGGGAAATGTGAAGAGGAAGCACCTGGGTCAGTCTTTGGAGGCTTGCAGGGTGTCTGATAGAGGAGGTCCTCTGTGCTCCTGCTAGTTTCTACCCTGTGAAGAGGGTATGATAGCGAGCAAGTTGTCAGTCCGCTGGGGGAGACAGAAAGGAAACAAATATACAGAATTTTTAGAAAGTGGTTAGTGCTGTGAGGAGAAGAAAGCAGTGATTTCTCTTTTTGGGAATACAGTCAGCTAGATTATTTGGACAAGCCCTCCTGCTGAAAACAAAAGCTTCCTGAAAGTATGGAAGGGCTGACAAGATAGTGAAACCAAGGGGAAACAGGAACTGGGAGAGGCAAATAGAGCAGTGGAACTTCTCATCTTGCAAACCTGAACTTCAGGAGGCAAGCCAAGGTTGGAGCTCAAGCCTACCCAGGTGGAGGTGCTGAGAGGAGGCCCTCAGGGTGGGATGGACCCAGCCTGCCTGTGGCTAAGATTCCCAGAGCTGCCTGCTGCCTGTCCTTCCCGAGGCTCTCTTTTTATTCAGGTCTTCCTTCTGGCTATCCAGTCTTCTGCTAGTAAAAATATTTCTCTATTTTTCAAGTTTCTCACTATCAGTTTCCTTGCTTTCAACCAAAGATCCCCAATCAGCATATTCTTTTTCATATTTTCTCTTTTAATTTTGAAGTCATTTCAAACCTACAGAAATCTTGCAAGAAGCATATGGAGAACATTTCCCCCTTGAATCATTTGTAAGTTGCAGACCTGATACCATGACTTTGGAATATTTTAGCATATATTTGCTATGTACTAGAACATTCTTCCACATAGACATAATACAACCATCAAAATCAAGAAATCAATATTGATTCATTAATATCATCGTATCTTCAAACCTATGGAAGTTTCACCAATTATCCTAACAGCATCCTTCATAGCAAATAATCCAGCCCAAGATCATGTTTTGTGTTAATTGTCATGTCTCTTTCATCTCCTTCAGTCCAGGACAATTTCTAGTCTTTCTTGGCTATCATGACCTTGACACTCTGGAAGATTATAGGACAATTTTAAAATTATGTATCTTGTTCTTGTTTCTCATCAAATTTGTATTCATCAGTTTCAGCAACAATATGTTTCTTGGCTCAACTATTACTATGATAATTATCATATAATGATTTTCTAATCCTATCAGTATTTCTACAGTTATCAGTTGGCATTATATTGTTGTAAGAAATAGCTTTCTCATTCATTCATTCATTCATTCATTTATCAGCATCCTCTTGTATTCAATGAATTGTAATCTACTGATATTACTTATTTATTTTGGTGCTCCACACAGTTCCAGATTTGGCCAGTGGGCGCTCCTTCAATCTGGCTCCTGTATCCCTTTGACACATACCCATTATTCTTTGAGTTCTTCCTTACTTTCTGACATAATTTAATTTTCCAGACCCATCCTGTTCTTTCCCTGGCCCCCTGGCCCAGCCCCGGAATCAGACATCTCTTCAAGTAGCACTGGTTCCTTTTAATGGGAATGGTATTTGGAAACCAAGATGTGCACACTGGGCCTGCCCATTACTGCACGTGCACACACACACACACACACACACATCTATATTTGTTCCTATATCTCTCCATACCAAGATCCATCCATTTATACTAATACTTCCAATTCCAATCCAACACCACATTTGTAACCATGTTATTTAACAAGAAACTTGGCTCCATTTATCCATAATATATTTCGTTGTTGGATCAACCAACCTGGTATGTACTCCATCTCCTGTAGACATCATTTTCTCCCACCCTTGCCCCATGCAGATGTGGTCCTGACCTTTTTCCTGCTCTAAACTCCAACTCTGGGCTGCCACTGACCCCCTTCACCACGTGGGCCCCCACCTTACTCAGCTCAGGCTCCAGTGCTCCTCATCAAACCACCTCAGGACCCCCAACCCGTTCATCTTCCTCCTCAGTGGAGGAGCCCCATTCATCCCATTTAGGCTCCAACACCTGCTGTTGGCTATGGCCGCACCCTGCCCTCCACACAGATGCTTCAGATGCCTGCCTTCCTTGGCCCACATGATGGCTTTTGGATTGGAGTGTCTGGAAAGGCAGTCAGGAAAAGCAGGAAGATAGAAAGGCAAGCAGGAAGCTGATATGTTCTTATTGGGGATAATTAGAAAAAGAGTAAACCGAGGAATATAAAAAGTTGGTAAAAGGAGACAGCAGAGAAGGGGTGGAAGTTAATTTAGTGAAGCCTTGGAATAAGTCAAGGAAAATGGACACAGACCTTGGAATTGCACAGGAGACATCGAGGAGAGATAGGGGTGAGCTGTGTGTAAAAGGAAGGGAGATGGGGCAGTAGATGCTTTGATATGAGGTTATGATGGATGAAGTTAATGTACATTGTTGAAGAGGGAATTTAGAGATATCCAACAAGTAGGCTGAATAGAGGTTATTTAAAACTTTTTTTCTTATAAAATAGCCAAGTTATTCTGGGCCCTTGGGAAAATGGCAATTTCCCAGAAGCAGGATTTAGGAACTCTGAGTCATAAGGCCCATTATTGTGCAAATTTCTACAACAAAGAAAAATGAATTTATAAACATCCTATTGAAACTCTAGGAAAAATAAGCAGGAAAGTTTTTAGCGAGTGAGGAATAGTACATGGAAATTAGTAACGCAGGCTCACTGTTATTAATTGAAGGTATGTAAAATGTCATTGAGTTCTTTTTCTTCTTTTTTTTTTTTTTTTTTGCCTTTATGTCTCCAGTGTCAGTCCCTAAGTTTTAAGCTATTTCTTTAAGGTGTCACTCCCTAATAGTTCTAAGAAATGTGATCTATGCAAAATGGCTGGCTCCAGAAATTCCTATAATGCAGCAAGAGCCTATGAGAACATCTAATAGAAATATGACTGGTGAATAATTTGCTCTTCTTTCACAGAAGTTAACATTTTTTAAGAATTAATTTCATCACTCACATTTTAATATTTGTTTCTATTTAAATATTTGACATTACATTTATACATAATGGGATTTCTAACAGCTTAATTTTATGCCATTTTCCTGTGTCATTAAAGGAGAGAAATGCTATTGAAACAAAAAAGAAAAGAAAAGAAACATTTTAGCTGCTTAACTATGCCCAGAAACTGGTTATGAATCAAGATGGCATATTCCTAATTAGCAGCTGTTTTATCTCCATTATTTTTCTAGTAAAAGAAAATGTAGAAATATTTTAGCTTTTACAAAGTAACTATTTTAGTCAAAATTATGAGTATTTTGTATGTTTGACATAAGTATTAAAATAACTCTTTATTGTCACAAGGTGCTTCATAATCTGTAAATCTAAAATTATTCTAAAAATAAAGCTTATTTTTAAAAAATGGTTCAGAGGACTCGAACAAAAGAAAACACGATGGCCAAAAATAATGTCATATCAACAGATTCAGGAGGAAATGGAGACAATAAGTTTAAAAATCACCTCATGAATTGCAAAAAGGATAAAAAGGTAGGAACACAGTTTAGAGAAATGATGTTTCCTTGACCATGAGTCAAGCAAATGACAGACCACACTTCCCGCATTCTCTAAGAAGGATAAAATTTAAGGAAAAGACCAGAGAAGTCATGTAGTCCAACTGGACATTATGAAACCTGAGGAAACTAAAGTCCAGAGAGACTGAGGAGCTTGTCTGAGGTGAGGAACCCTTAGGACTAAGCTGGTTCTAGAGGTGAACCAGACTCTGGGGCAGCCATTTTCCTCATACCCCTTTGCTTCCTTAGTGAGTCTGTGCAGTTCTCCCTCTTACTCTGAATTATTCTTGGCTTTGCCTTTTTAGACTTTTAAAGTATCTTTAAAGACATCAAGGCATAATCCATACCAATTTGAACTAATCTTGCATAATTATAAATGAGCAGCAGAAATGAAGAGCAAGGGGAGGTTGCAGGAGAAGGGCGCCCCATAGGATGTGTGTGTGCAGTGTGGCTGGGAGAGAATTTTCTGGTACACGGAAGCTGAAATGTGTGTTTTTGCAGCCACTCTGTGCCCTTTCTTTTAATTAGTTAACTTTTACTTAATAAAACAGTTTTGGCCTTGGTGCATTAAATAGTAACGATTGTAATCATAATAGCCAGTGATAAACGGTATGTACATTACATACCAATTAAAATGCTTGTATAGTCAGATTTTTTTTTAAACTTTCTTTATGAAAGGGGCAAGAAAGGGGAAGAAATTATATTCACAAAGGAATCAGGGAAGATTAAAAGCTCAACAGAATGTAATATCTCTGAATTACCTTCTGACCTTTATGAGGCTGCAATCTAGTATGTACATGTTTTGGATTTTGTCTTTTTCTTTTTTCCTTACACAGTCCCTAAGCTTATCAGATTAATGCGACCCTCACAGATCCCCATTACATTTATATCCCCTAATTTTATCAGTTGGCACATGGATTGTTTCCAGTTTTCAGAATCTATAAACAGCCCTGCTAGGAACTTCTTGACACAACTTACCTTTAGCTGTCTTTTAGGTTAACTCCTCATGATGTACCCCCCAAAGTAAAACTGTAAAGTGTTGCGTGTAAACATCTCCTGGTTCTGTTTTTCATATTGCTGGATTGCTCTCCAGAGTGAAGCAACTTATAATGTCAACAGTAATCATTGTATTTTTCCACAGCATGGTGAACACTGGGGCTTATCATTTTTATTTATTTTAACAGGAATTTAATGTCACCTCTAAGCTTTTAAAATGTGCAATCTTGAATTGTTACTGAGGCAGTGCATTTTTTATAGCCTGCGATTTTTTGCATGTATTTCCCTTTTCTGATTATAGAGTAAGGCCTTACATATATGTACCAATTATGTATACTGAATGCAAAACCTTAGTTACATTTATCGCATTTCCCCCATTCTGTTGCATTTCTACTTATTTAAATAGATTTTACCATATTTTGTTTTCATTTTTTATATTTATACAAATATCCATCTTTTCTCTGATGACAACTTCAATATTTTCAGTATGGAGAAGAGTTTCTCCTCTCTACAGAGATTCCATATGCTTTCTCCAATTTTATTTTCATTCTTAATTGCTGAAGTCTTTAAACTCAGCAGGAATCTACTTCAGTATATTGTGAGTAATACTGGATTCATACCATTTTTTTTTCAACAAAGATTTACTGTGTCCCTCCTCTGCATCCAGCTCTGTGCTAGGCACTGGTGATATGAAGAAAGGTGACATCTTCAGGGCAGTTCCAGCCCTCAAGGATCTTTCAGTCTACTGTGCCATGCAGGTGAGGATGCAGAACTGCAGAACAGTGTTAGGATATTAATAAGTAGAGGGTATGGAGGAACACCAAGCAGTTTTTTCCTAACTCAGCTGTGAGAAGTCAAGGAAAGACTCCCCCAGGAAAGGAATGTCTAATCTGAAAACGGAAAATTAAGTAGGAGTTGGCCAGGTAACAAGGAAACAGGGAGGAAGACTGTTTTAGGCAGGGGAACAGCAAATGCAAAGCCTGCAGGAAGAGCATGGTGCTGTCACAGGGAAGTAAAGAAAGAGATCAAGGGCTGAGCAGGCTTGTTGTACTAAAGGCACTTTGGAAAGGTAAAAGCAAAGGTCACTTTGTACTCGCCTATAATTGCTGACTGCCAAAATGAATGGTTTCTAGCTTGCTACATTTTGCTACACTAAATCAATGAAGCCCTGGGGTCCTCATACAAGTAACCGGCCCTAGGCAAAAATAAAGCCCTGGAGAATTGAGGTTCACTTCTGACGCAGCAAAATCAAAGAGAGCAGGAAAAAGAGTGGATGTTTGGTTTGTCTTGACATTTTAGCTTTCTCCAAATAAGCTCTTGAAGTGGGATGCTGTCATGACCCAGGAAGTGTCCCTACCACCATTTCTGTGCCAGCAAGAAAGCCTGGACCCAAGGGAGGGAGTGTAACAGACAGATGAGCGGCACCAATACTTTCCGAGAAACTCTGAGAAATAGGCCTCTTTCTTAAGAACCTGGTGCTACAAGTACTTAATTCAATTGGCTTAAGTGAAGGGATCAGGAGGGAATTGAGATATATTTGGAATGGAGTTTTTGTCAAATTGCAAATAATTGAGCATAGATTGTAAGGCCAGGAAAGGGTAACATAATTACTTAATTTTCTAAGATTTTCTTTTTTCACTCCAGTTGTGTTCCGAAGATTCATCCATATTGTTGCTTACTGCTACAGTTTATTCACGTTGGCAGATATATAATATTCTATTATGTGAATATTTCATACTTTACGTATCTACTCTCCTGTTGATGGGCCTTTAGATTGCTTATATATAGTCTGTAATTTGTATTTTCACTTTCATTAAGGTATATATTGCTAAATGAGTATTTCTAATTTTAATATAATCAAATTTATCAGTAGATTTCTTCATGGTATTTTTGTGTGTGTTCTTTCCTATTTTGAGGCCATATCTTATCTGCTTACCTACTTACCTTATCTACTAAGTTTAAAACTTTGCTTTTAACATTAAGCACTGAATCTACTTGAACTGATTTTTTGGTATGGTGTGAAGAAAGGGTTATATTTCATTTGTTTTTCCATGTGGATGACCACTCCTCCCAGATCCACTTATTAAACAGTCATTTCCTACACTTCCCACTGGTCTGCAAAGCCACCTCTATTATCCATCAGATTTCTGTGTATGCAAGAATCTCATTTTTGGGTGCTCTGTTCTATGTTATTGATCGATTTGTCTATCCCTGTATCAGTGCTATACTGATGAACTATTGCCCCTTCCTAACAAATTCTAATATCTGGTAGAGCACATTTCCTTTGTTTTTCTTCTTTGGAAATGCCTTAACTATTCTTGGCTCTTTATTTTTTCTTATCCATTTTATGCCTGTCCTCTCTTCAGCAGGGCTTTGAGTATACCTTGATTTCACCCCAGTAGACATCTGTACTCCTTCTGCCTTGAGGCTGTGATTTTTGTAGCATGGAGGAGGACAGAACAGGACAGGAGCAGCTCCTCCCTCCTTCACCTTCTCGCAGATAAGAAGTAGCCCCTGACCCCAGGCTCCAGCACGTCCCATTCAAACCAACTTAAAAATAGTCTTTAGCCTCCTCTGTCCCCATTTCTATGTTTATTTCTTTTCATTATTCCTTGTACTACAAGTTTTCTTTGGAAAAGTTGGGGAAGCAGCTAATCATCATCTTTGCAGGAACTAGAAATATATTTGAATTTGTTATATTTTTGAAGCACTAAGTACAGGTTCTATTGATACAGTTTATTGTTTCTATTTCTCAATTTTGTTGATTTTTAATTTCATTATTCTTTCCTTGTTTATTCTGGTTTGCTTTTTCAACCCCATTTAACAATTTTTAAATTTAACATAGTTTCCCCATAAAAAAAGATTGTAGACATTTAGAGCAATAAATTCTCTATTGGCGTCACAGTGTTCCACAAATATTAATGTAGTTTATTTGTATTTTTGCGTTAAAACATTTTGTGCCAGGAGTTGTGGATTTCTTCCAAGACTCGGTACCATTTAAGAACTTTCCTTCCTCTTTTTTTAATGTTCATGGAATAAGGCACATTTTATTCCTAAGAATTTTCAATTTTATTGCACTATGAACTGAGAATGTGGCAAGCTGAATTTTTGACTTTTTGTTTTTATTAAATACACATTACATGCCAGAATATTGTCCTTTTCATGAAAGTTTCTTGAGTATACTTGCAAATACCTTTAGTTATGAGTAAAGTCTTCTCATTTGTCTATTACAACATTATTTATTGAATTGTTAACCCCCGTAATCTCTTTACTCACTTTTTAAATCGCCTTCATTTGCTTCATATTATTAATTTTGACCTCGGTCTATACTCTGGTGCATTTCTCCACTTTGAATGGCTGTGATGCCAATGATCACTCTGTGTATATGTATGTTTACATATACGTACATGTGTATATGTATATATATAATTGGTTCTGTTTCTCTGGATAGCCTTTCTTCTGTTTTCAATTTTCCATTGCTTCTTATAGCAATCTTTGTAGAGTAAGAACTTGTCAAATTATTTCAGTCATCAGGTCTTAGAATATGCTCCTTTCAGAGAGGAGTGCCAGCGGCTGGCGAGCGCTGTGATCACACCTGCTTTCTGGTTTGTGCACATTCTCCCCAAGCCTCCTCCTCGCCTCACTCAAGGCAAAGTTTGATATTGTTGTTCTTCTCTTTATTTTAAACATTATCCCTTTTTTATTCTTTGTGATTTGGAGGAGTATTAATTTGTCTTTAATGTCTAAAACTTGGAAAGTTGTTTTATCTGAGTGGAGACTTTCTTTGAGGATTACTCTCAAGTACAACCCCATGCCTGTCCCTGCTTTAATACTAAGGCTTAGCCTGTCATGCAAGTGAACAGAATCGTTGTCGTTTATCTGGCTGTGTGGTCTTTACATTTCTGGCCTTTTTGAGTCTATCGGGTTCAGTTATTCACAGAGGGGATCTCTTCTCTCTTCTAGGTCTGTGGGTTTATCTTGGACTGTGATCTTTGGCCTGAGAGTTTACTTCGGTTTGGGTTTGCCGTGCAAGGACATCTTCAGGATTGCTCCTTCTTGGTTGGGTTTTTCCCAGCTATTGCCCTAGGGAATGGTTGAAGTTATGGAAGTACAGGGAATCTGTAAGAAAAAGAGGTTAGAGAGAGAATAGCAAAGGGCAAAGAAGTGCAGCCTGGCCTGTGTCTTAGAGGGTGTCTGGGATGGGATTATGAGGAAGAAAAGATAGTGAAAGGGCAGAAGAATGAGTAAAGGGGAAGGAGAAGGAGTGCCAGAGTTGAACATTATAACTGGGTGCCCCTACAATTTGGAATAACTAATACGTCCTGTTTTTCCCTAGAGTACAAATATCTGAGATCCTCTCCACATCGCTGTCTTTTCAAAATAGAGTTCCCAAAGTTCTGACCATCTCCTTTCAAGTATTTAACTTGTTAGTGTTCAGGGTTCCCTAGTACTTACAAGTTTTAGGGCTGGGGAAGGCTCAGTCTGGCTCAGTCTTGTCTCATTTTTCTGGCTGTGAATAAGTACAAAGTCATCTTGGAGAGTTGTGTCCAAATAGCAGAACCTGGGTGACGTTCCAGTGGTTCAAGTTCTTCAGATCCTGATGACTTAGGAATGGCAGGCTGTGGAGGTTTGAGCCACTGTGGATGAGTGTCCCAGCTGGTTCAGAAACACTGCGGGCAACGGGTGTTAGGCTTGTTCTGTGGCTGAAGCTCAGGGGTGGAGTGAAATTCTCACCTATGCAGAGGGGAGGCCCCATGATGCTGGGAAAGCCATCCTGTACCCAGGACTCAGACCACAACTGCTGGAGGCTGGTCCTTGTCTCCTGGGCTAGTCCTGGTCTTTGTGTAAATGCTCTCTCAGCCATTGTTTGAGAAGTGAGTTTCTAGAATCACATTCATTCACAGAATGCTCAAGTCCCAGAAAGCTGGATCCTGCATGCTCTCCCACTAGTGGGGAGATCCCCCAGGTTATATATCAAGCCACTGGCAGGGCCAGAGCAGGAATCAGAGGCCCGGGTCAGAGTACTGACTCCTTCTTGCCTCCCTGATCACCCACACCTCTCCCACCATGGACACTCTTTCCCCCAGCCCCTCTGAGGGAGGCCCCCTTTAGGAACAGCCAGGTGATTTCTTTCTGTCACCTGGCACGTAGTTAGCAACTTTTCTAACAAACACAGATTTTATCCATTCAGAGTGCCCTTCTCATGGGACCTCCGTCATCTATCACCGAATCCAAAGGAAGAAACCATTCAGCAAGAAATGGCACAAAAAGGAGGGTGGCCAGCTAGAGAGAGAACTGAGAAATTTAGTCAATATTGTTCCACTGACGACCTGAAAGGGCACAATTTCAGTAAGTTAGGTCAACAGAAGCTGTACTGGAGGGAGTTTTGAAGGAAATGAGAAAATAGAGACAGCAACTGTATTCTTAGGTAATAGGAATTTAGTAGTAAAGAGCAATATATGTCCGCTATGGACACTGGGTGGTTGACTCTGTTTGATTTGTCTTATCTCTGGTTATAGCCTTTCTAGTGTAAACCCCATGGTACTGCACACACTATTAGAATTGCGTTTTCTGCTTGGAAATATGCTGACTGGCCCAAATCCTACATATATTGCAGCAGGAGTCTCAGTATATGGCTCAGCAGGTTGTAGCTTGCACAATGCATGCAAATGGTATGAATGATGTTCCTGAGAATTGTACAGTGTATAGCCTGAGCAACCATACACAGCAACTCTGATTTTAGCACTCTGTTTTGAAGCAGAGAAGTAAGTATGTGCTACATTGTTTGTTTGACTCTGAATATACTCCTTTTTGACTGCCAAGGATGGGGAAATGAGGCATCTGTCTTCTCTCATTTATGGCCAGAGTATAAATATCATTAAAAAGTAAATAATGACAAAAATAAATCTTATAAGCATATCTCTGACAGTAATAGTAGCTGTCTTGAGAAGAACATATGGTCTTTGGCTGAGTATGGGATAATAAACACATAGAGAGAAATTCAATAGAAACTCAAGGTCATAAATGTAATGATTCTCCATTGGAGAGCAGTACACAGTTATTATTTTCAAGTAATATTCCTTGCTTCACAGGAGTAAGCAAGGCTGAATACATAAAACATCTTGCAAAATCATTACCTGGTGGAAGTATTAAGCAGGCTTGAATTTAATAGCATTAAAGCTACAGGGAAAAATGTAAAAATTGTTCTTAGAAACTTCATCTTAATATGTATTAACATTCTGATATGTGTCAAGTATTAAAGTTGAACAAATGAGTGTATATAGAAAATCAGAAAATGAAAAATAACTTAATCTAAACTTCTCATTTTACAGAAGAAGAAACCGGACATAACAAGTAATTTGTCTAAAGTCACACAACTAGTTTGTGTCAAAATTGGAACTAGAAAAGGATATAGATCCTTACTAAGTGCAGCCACCAGCAGACATTTACAAAATCATATTCTAATACAGGAGTTTAGATGAATTGTTTTGTAAATTAAATCCATATGTATCCCACTTCAAGCAAGTCTGATATGTAAAATTATAGATTTACAAAATATATAAATTAGAAGATAACTTTAAGGTGATTATGTGTATTACATATATAGATGTATATATAAGAACTGAAATCATATATATATATATATGATCTCCTTAAATAGCAAACACTTCCTTTTCTGGATTCTTTTACATAAAATGCAACCTGACTCACAAAAGTTCAGTCAGCTTACACATTTAAAAAAGAATCTACTGTACAAAGCAAAGTTGATCTGTAAGTCGTCATCCAATTTGTAATTTTTAAAACTCCCATTTTCATGTGTTCTACAGGGAAGCATAGCACTAAAAAGGATTTATTAGTTTTCCCGAATATCTGCACCGTCTTAAAGATGAGAACTTCAGAGCTGGCAAGCACAAGACTTCTAATTATGGCTCTAGCTGTAGTAGGATTCTGAATACATTTTCCCACATCTATTTCTTGAAACTTCTGCATCTGAGTTTTTTCCTTAGTGATGAATGGATGTGTAGAATATGGATGTTTTTTGCATGTGATCTTGACCTAAGTTTTATGGATGCAAATGGTATTAGAATAAGTTTCCCTGTTCCAAGTTTCATGTCAGAATTCAGCTCCTATTGAACAGAGCCCATTTGGCTGAATAGAGTGAAATTTTCTAAGATTGGTAGAAATGGCCTCAAAAGATTTTGAATTCCATTGGTATTCAGTATGTTGCAGTAATGAAATTTTGCTGAAATTTCTTTTAATATTCAGGAATCGGTTGAGCAGAGAGGGATTTTATCAGAAAGTTAATTCCCACTGACCCCACAGGGTGGCTGGGAGAATCCAATAAGATGACGGGAGCAAAAGTGCCTTGTAAATGGTAAAGCACCCCGTAAAAATGCCATGTAGCCAGATTTAAGCTTTAGGTTGGCCAGACATGTGATGAGTAAGGACGTTACTGCAGGAGCATTAGTAAGGGGATATTATCACAGCCATGCTGCCCCAAACATGCCCCATCTCCTCTAATCTCAGAAGCTAAGCAGGGTAGGGCCTGGCTAGTACTTGGATGGGAGAAAGGGAACAGCAGAGGACTTGTAGAGTCATGGAAGTGAGATGATTTTAACCCCTTCTGCTTTGGGCAGGGCAGGAAGGTGCTGTTTATGATTTGCAGTCCAGTGCAAGAACCCCAGATAGGAGGTGGTTGTGGTCTAGAGTTGGCTAGTCTAGGGTCAGCAAGGCCTCAGATGTCAAAACATCAAAAATACAGAAAATAAAAGGACATGCTTACTACAAGAGAACACGTTAAATGAAGATTTCTACTGCTTAGGCTGATGGCCTATTAACACAGCCTCCCAGTGTATACTAAAGAGACTGTGAAATCCCCTCAAATGACCCCATCTTGGGATGGCTTAGAGGCCTAGAAGGAGGTGGAGCAAGTACACAGGGGAGGAGGCAGGGGGCAGATGCCACATAGGGGCCTAAGGAGCTATGGAAAGTCTGAAAAAGACTTCCTTAGGAGGACTCTTGATGTGGTGATTAACTGACATAACAACCTCTTTCTTACCAGTTTTGGAGATTGCTGAGAAACACTTTCTCTACCTGGCCAGATTTAAAGGAGCACTGTGATATGGGTTTTTAATTTGATGCAGTACTCAGCAGGTACAACAACAATCGTGTTTTTCTTACTAGAAAGACCTCTCTCGTGTCTTTTAAGGTTTCATAGAGAAAAGGTGGATCATTCTGTGTTCTTTTCTCCTTTAGGCTATTTTTAAAGAAAAAAAAAATCAGATCTTCTGTGCTGAGAATGCCTTAGCTATATCAGGTTCAACAACTCACGCAGGAGAACTCAGTCATGCCAGGAAGACCAGCAAAAGCCTTTAGTTCCTGCAGCTGTTCTGGGACCAAGCCTCCCTTCTTCCTGCCAGTGGCGGGCCATGGTCAGGGAAATGTAAATTTGCCATTTAAAGATCCTAGATGTCTTTGGTTTGAACATCTCCATTGAGCAAATGATCTACATCAGCCTTTTGGGCTTCTCTACCCTGGCGTCTCTCAGCCAAAATGGTGTCTGGGTGTAGGCAGGAGCTTTAGGGGAAGGAAGTTGGTCTGTGTGGGTTTCTGCGTGGTCGCTGGGTTTCTCTTCCTCTGTGGGGATGCCATTTGTCTCCTTGGTCACTGGGTATCCTGCTGGTGTCTGCTGTCAAAGTTCGCCCCGGGGTCAGCTTCTGGTCTTTCCAGTGGACACATCAGGGGCAGGCTATTTCCTATCCCAGCTCCTGCTGGCTCTCCTCTGAACTGCTCTTTTTACCAATAGTAGGGCTTTCCCCATCCTTCCTGTCTGGTGGGCCACTCCCCTACTCTCTTCCCAGCAGATCCTCACTTTCCTTCCCTGTGCAATGAACTTCCCCTGATTTAGGCAGCTCCCATCCCCATCTTCCTTGGCACACTAAACCTTACAGCTGAGTCTCAATAGCTGCTGGGACCATGGAGAGAACCCAGCTTCCTTATGAGGAAACATACGTTTTTACATGTTGTCACAAATGCACAAGTGTTTATAATGAGTGGAGTTACTGGGAAGAAAGGCCACCTTAAACTAAGAAAAGGTTGTCATTATTGAAGCTTTTCATTTTCAAGTACAGCTATCCCATCCTTTCACACCTGAGAGTGGGATTGCCAGAATTAATTACCTGGAGGCTCTTGTGTGGTGGTTCTCATGCCTGGCTGCTGAGGGGATTCTAGAATATTGGTGTCCCTGCTCAAGTCCCACTCACAACCAATTAAATCAGAATCTTTGGGCCTGGGGCCTGGCTTTAGTATTATTTTAAAAGCTCCCTGTTGATTATAATATGCTCCCTGTTGATTATAAAATGCAAGAAGGGTTGAGAATAACTGCCTGATACCTGGGACCAGCAGCATCGACTTCACCTGGGTACTCTGTCAGACATGCAGAATCTCAATCCCAAGCCCAGACCCTCAGACCCAGAATCAGCATTTCAGCAAGATCCACAAGGGAGTCCTATGAGAAGTGCTGATAATTTCTGGGCCCATCTCTGGAGTAGTCAGGACTCAGCCTGAACTCAAGGACCTGCAAGGCTCTGCATTGGACAGACCAAACCCTGCCTTGTGTTTCTCAGTCTCATAACTCAATATTGCTTTGTGAGTGAAATTAAGTTATAATGTCCATCAAGTGCAGCTTCAGTGATGACAACAGCCAATCCAAGATATGCACAGAGGGGAGAGAGAGACGGAAAGAGAGAGAGAGAGAGAGAGTGGCCCATGTGCTTGGCATTGGTGGCTGTGGTCACCAGTGAGATAAACATGGTCCCAAGCCCCTTTGAGTTAAGGTTTGGTTGGCCTTTTGCTTATCTGAGCCCCAGCCCCTTTTGCTTATCTGGACTTCCTCTCTCTCACTTTTCTGGATTGCAGAAATAGGTGTTGTTCAAACCAGAGAGGTGGGAAGTGTGGAGTATGGAGTGTGGAACAATGCATGGCCTTAGAGGCAGACAGACCTGAGTCCAAATTCCAGTTTCCCATGGGCCTTTGTGCAATCCCATATCTCACCAACTCCCTGTTATTAATTGGTGCTCAGGGAGTGGCACTGTTTCTCTTATGGGTATCAAAGAAAAACTCAGTCTGAGGCAAGAATTAGCCAAGGCTGATTTTTCATAAACTTGTGGCAGGGGCACCCATCTCCTGTCCTTTCATTTCAGCAGGGGTTCAAGGGTGTTCAAAGGAAAGTGAGGTTTTTAGGGTAAAAAGGAGGAAACACCGAGGCTGTGTCTGATTGGCGACTGTTCTATTAGGGTGTGATTTTTGAAGGCAGGGAACACTCTCTAGTTGGCCTTCAGGTACATTTGATAGTCAAGTTTGGCTGTAAGGGGACAAGCTAGTAGGTTGGGGACATTTCAAAAGAGGAAGGAAGGTTTTCTGTGGCTTGGCCATTTCCCGGAACCAATGGGGATTAATGATGAGGTGCTTTTTCAGGGTCACTGCCACAGCAGTTTTTTTTTTTCTCACAAAATTGCAGAGAGGATATTATTTGCATCTGAGGCCTGGACATGGCAGGCAACAATAGAAAAGTCCATCTTCCGGGGCTCCATCTCCTAGGGAAGCTGGAGTCTACTTTGTTGTTTCAATTCACAAATCTACCTTCATTCCCCTTGTTACGAGCACAGAGGCTTAGTCACTCTGAGTTTCAAGGTCAGATGTTTCACCTTGGGGGTTTTATTCCCTGCCCACAGTTGGAAAAGTGATAGTTTGCAATTATTTCTTTCAAACAGATTTCTCTGCAACTAAGAACAAGAAAGTATGAGGTGAAACTCACCTGATGACAACAACGCAGCACTGAAAAAAAAAAGCTGGGGCATTAAATCACCATCCTTTTGGGTGACTTGTGTTAAATTAAATGTCATCCAAGTCATATAAATTATTCCCAGAGATAGATGAGCCACTTCTGCCTTTCTAACTACCAGTAGCCATCCCCACTGTTATGAAAGCAGTGACTTGCCTTTTGATGGAAATTGTGTGTTTTTGGCTGTCTTCAAGTTATCCATTTAATTGACATTGCTGGTTAAGAATTGGAAGAGAGTTTAATGCTCTAAAATAGGCCTTAGGAGAATGTGGAATGCCACATCCTTGCATGTTTTCCAATCCTCTATACTTCTGGTGCCTTCCAGGAAAACTAGGCTTTTACGGAGTGACATGTGCCCTTGCTAATCCCAATTTTAAGGCAAAGCAAGCCTTTGGAATGCTCTTATTTAAGCGTACTGATGTTGGCACTGGGGAAATCTTACCAAGTCATCCAGCTACCTCCCCTCTCCACTGTGGGCTTCAGCATTCCTCCCCTACTTTTTACCATCTCCCCTTTCCTGGCTACAACCTTGAAGCTGGTTACTAGTGTAGGACTTTGGGATCAGTTTGGAGGAAAAGAGTTTCTGAAAGTGAAACTTTTTATTTATTTATTTTCCAAATAATGAGGACTTTTGCAAAATTCTAGTGTGCCTAGGGCAAGAATAAGTGATTTAAGTTTGTATTTTGGGGGAGGAGAACATGGATCAGTAGATGAGGACTTGTAGAGGTCAAGGACAGGGAAGGAACATGCAGGAACCCGGCCTGAGAAGAAGGCCTCCTTAGAGTGAGTAACTGTCCCTAAAATACAAGTGAGTCCATCTGTGATGAATTTTGGCACTGGATCATATTCAGAGACACATAGTGAAGCTATCATAAAGTCGCAATCCATGATTCAAATCTTTACTTGGTCTCTGAAGGAAGTATGTCCCTAATGCAGCAAACTCTTAAGATCCTCTCTCTAACCCCTTCTCATTGATTCTATGCAGAATGCAGCTAATTCCTGAATCTCTCCTTTCCATTCTCTTGACTGTTAAGCCCAAACTTCCCAAATCCTGCATGACTCTTCTTTTCTCTGTCCATGTTACCCAGGATTTCTAGATGTTTTTAGTTTTTCTTCTTTTATTTCAACACTTTTTCTTTTCCTTTTCAAAATGAATCTTCTTCCACCGTGCATGACCCCAATGTGTGCAATGAAGTATGAGCTGGGGGATGGACAGAGGGGAGAATGCCCTCTGAATTTTCAGACACTCCTCATTTTTGTCCCTGTCTCATCATGTTAAGAGGAAGATGTGTGAATCGATCTTGGAGGAACCAAGGGGTCCCAAAGGGTGCAGAGGAAGGAGGAAGAGCAAAGGGATAAAAGCAGAGGAGACATGCTGTCTCTTTCTCCTGGGCTGATTGCCTGGGAACAGGCACTCATGGGGTGCTTCTGAATGAAGGCCGGTGAGTCGAGTGGTTGTAGGGAGGGCTGCTTCTCCTTCACAAGCATACACATGAATGCCGGAGAGCAAAGGCATTGGTTTTCTACTGACCAAGGCCTCTTAAGAAAGAGCTCTGGCCATGACACACAAATGGGAGAGAGGGCAGAGAGGACAGACGAGCCTGAAGTTTAGGGCTGGGGAAGTACTGCCTAACCTGGGATAAAGCAGAAAGGATTTGGAAGAGACTTAAAGAGGCATCAAACCATGCCATGCTAATTGGGGCAGGAGAGACTGTGAACCCGTAACTTACTCTTCTGTAACTGGGTTGTGCTCAGAGATGCTTCTTCCTTCCCCAGCTCATCAGTGGACCACGTATAGCTATTTTTCCCAGGGAAGTGCCTCACCCCTTCTCATGGGAGGTCAGATTAGGACCTAGGGGCTTTAGAAGATGAGAAAGGTGAGAAGGCATGTGCTATTTGAAATCTGAGTTTGCAACAGTGCTTGAGAATCTTTCCTTCTTTCCTTAACTCAGCAATCATTAATTCAGTGTCTGTGACATGCCAAGCACTGTGCTGGTCTCTGTCATGTCACAGATGGAAAGCTGAGCTTCTGATGCCCAGCAACTGACCTGAGGTCACCAGTCAGACATGAGCAGAGCAAGTCTCCAGCCCTCAGGATCCCCCGCTATCACATCCCAAGCCCTTCTTCTCCCTTAATCAAGCCACTCTGTGAATTCTAGTCATATGCATATTTTCTCTTCTGTGAATACAAAGGATCTCAGCCTAGAGTGGAACGACTTATCCTTGATAGTCCAGTAACTTTCTATTCCTAGACCCAGTGGACCTTCCCAAGATGTGAGCTATTAAAAATCTCTTCTATAATTAAAAAGTTTTCCTTAGATTGAGCATAGCCCTGTGGGCATTTCTCGTGCCATTAGTCACTGGACACATTCAAGAAATGCATCTATGTTTCTTGTAAGTTGCATACAACTTATTTTCTGTACACAACGCCAGTCAGGGCTGAGCTCTGGACTATCTGTGCATGTTAGCAGCTGCAAATTCTAAACTAGGTGAAATGCCACTTGTTTGAAACACTGATAGGGTGCATCTGGGGGTAATGGGATTCTTTGATATAGAGGCACGAAATAGTTCAGTCAAACTGTAGGAAAACTACAGTGATAATTTCATATTTAGACATTCCAAGGCCCCTTTTGTTACAGCATGTCAGGGAAGCATTTGAATGTACAGTAATACCTCTTAGTTATTCAAAACATGTCCATGAAATATTTGAGGTTTTCAATAACACATTATTATAAAAGGCTTATATGTTATTTCTACTTTTTGAAGGAAAAACAAAATAAGACCAGGACAAAAGAGAGAAAGTATAGAAAAGAGGGAAAAATATTGTTTTGATTTTAAATGCAACTCACATAAAAAAAATGAATCCTCCTTGTAATCCCAGCACTTTGGGAGGCCAAGGCAGGCAGATCACAAGGTCAGGAGATCGAGACTATTCTGGCTAACACAGTGAAACCCCATCTCTACTAAAAATAAAAACAATTAGCCGGGCGTGGTGGTGGGCACCTGTAGTCCCAGCTACTCGGGAGGCTGAGGCAGGAGAATGGTGTGAACCCGGGAGGCAGAGCTTGCAGTGAGCCGAGATGGTGCCACTGCACTCCAGCCTGGGCGACAAAGGGAGACTCCACCTCAAAAAAAAAAAAAAAAAAAGAATCCTCAGAAGTGAGTCAAAATTCTTTCAAATCTGACTTTCCTAGATGGACGCAGCATAGGCAGGATGCGAGGAGGAGGCTGAGTTCCTCTTCTGGTCTGGGGGAGAGTGTGACTCTGGGACAATGAACCGAGAACCCGAAGCCTTTTTTTCTCTGTAACTCACAGATGTGAAACCCTGAGGCTCAGCCGCATGCTGGACTCTTGCAACGATTCTGCCCCATACGCACAGGGCATTGGACAGAGGGAACAGTCTTGAGGATTCAGTGTTTCAAGGCTGGGAGACTTGGGAGCTGTAGGAAAGGCATCTGGGAGTCTTTCTCCCCATTGTGGTCCACTGGCAGTGAATTTCTCCAACAGTAGCAGGCAGCTGAGGGAAACCATTCATTCATTCCTTCATTCCTCCACCAACAGATGCTTATTACGACTTCAATGTCTTAGGAGGGGTTTGTAAGTTTAAAGTCCCTAACTTAATTAGTCAATGTTACAAACATATTTTTTCCAGAAGGAAGACAGCCATGCAGTGGGGAGCAGAAGCAGCAGGTCTCAGCAGAGCATCCTCTGGCCCCAGAGTCAGTCATGGAACACTGTTTGCAAGGACACGGTCTGCCATGGTCTAAACTGATCTAGAAACCTTTTTCCTTGCCATGTCTCTGCCCTTGTAGCCTCACTGCAAATAACTCACACTAGTAGTCTATTTGCTTTCATTTCAGTGACTATTACAAATATTACTCTTTCTGATTCTTGTGTAAACTCAGGGTCAGCAAGGATCCTTCCTCCTCTGAGAGGATGAAGCAGAATCAGTGCCCAGAAGTTTGAACCACACAGTACCTCTGCCTTGCAAGACCCTACTACAAGTCAAGAACTGGCTTCTCTGGGGACTCTGTGAGAACCAGACACTCTGGGTCTATGTCCTGGAGGACCTTGCGGTCAAAAAGGAAAATCAGGAAATGTGCCTTTGCCCAGAAGGCACAGGAGCCAGCGCAAAGTGCTGAAGAGGGGAGATCTCATACACAGTGCAGCCCTCATGACTCTGAGCCACGCCGCCAGGCTTCAGTATCCCTCTGTTGCTTACTAGCATGTGAGCTTAGGCAAGTTATTGATGTGGTCTGTGCCTCAGTTTCCTCAGCTGTAAAATGGGCTTAATAGCACCTACCTCTTAGAGTGGTCCTGAGGAGTGAACGTCAATATATGAAAAGTGTGTAAACAGTGCCTGGTGAACAGTCCATGTCGTCTTTTGGTATTATTATCTACATCTGCTCATTATAAAGGTCAATGCCCACTACTATGGAACTCATGTTCATTGCTAAAAGCAATAGTGTGTGACCTTCCCTTGTCTTTTTATTCTTTGGAGCTTGTTTTATAAAGAGAGTGTTATCTGAATAGCAATGCAGCAGACCTTTAGAGATAGCACCAGCTGGTGTCTGCACACACAAGCCATACCATACTTCCTTGGGCTGTCCAGAACCTCATCGGCAGGTGGTCCTTGCACTCACGTGGCTCAGTGGGGTAGCCCCATGGTTGTGCCACATTGCCCAGGGACTTAAGCACCATTCTGGACCCCACAGTAACTCGTCAGCTTAGTACTTCCTTTCCTGGATCATTTAAAAAAAAATTTTTTTTGAGAAGGCATTTAGCTCTTCTTGCCCAGGCTGGAGTGCAATGGCACAGTCTCAGCTCACTGCAGCCTCTGTATCCTGGGTTCAAGCCATTCTCCTGCCTCAGCCTCCCAAGTAGCTGGGATTGCAGGTGCTCGCCACCATGCTCAGGTTTTTTTTTTGTTTGTTTGTTTGGTTTTTTTTTGTATTTTTAGTAGAGACAGGGTTTCACCATGTTGGCCAGGCTGGTCTCGAACTCCTGACCTCAAGTGATCCGCCTACCTCAGCCTACCAAAGTGCTGGGATTACAGGCGTGAGCCACCACACCTGGATCCTGGATCACTTTTAAATGATGTTTAAATGTGTTATTCACACTTCCTAGATTTCTTCTAATGAGAAGAAAAGGGCTAATGAAACCGGAAGCCTTCTGGAAGCTTAGTGCCCTGCTCTGTGTGATGGCAGCCATACGTCCCTCTCCATGCCTATCTTTGAGTCTCTCCTCTGCAACGATGTGGCTTTTCTCTATTTCCAGGTTTCCCAGGGTCTCTTAGAGTCTCTCACCATCTGTCTTCCCAAGTTGTTGTCAGATACACCACCAACCGTTTGTAGCATGCGTTTCTGGTGTTTAAATCCTGGCAGCTTCAGGAGATGTAAATGGGGACTCTTAGAGAACTTAAAACTGTCCGTGTTTGAGGATGGAATGGATAAAACAGCCAGCTGTTTGAATGTTGGTAGATTGAAATCAGCCATGGTAGGAGCCACAGAACATCATGGAACTTGGCAGATTCAGAGTGTCCCTTGCAACCTTGTTTTCTGGCATTTCTGGCATGGATTAAAAATAAGAAAGAAGTTGGAGCTAGCAGCAAACCAGAGGTGTGCTTTCTCAGCTGTTTTCTTGAAAGGCTGGCTCACTGCCTTAGAATCCAAGCTTTTCTACTTCCTAAAACAGCAATAACAACAGCAAAAAGACCATTAGTTCACAAGATTTAAACAAAACAAAACATATTTTTCTGAGGCAAATACTTATCTTTTTTGCCCTACTAAACTAGCTTCCCAGGAAACTCCAGCCAGATAAATGAGAACAGAGGACTGAATTCTCCTAGGAGCCATGAAGGAGGAGATATTCATTAAATAACCCAGTGTGGGGTTGCTAAATGTCACCATAATTAAGCAGGTCTACCTAGAGACGTTTAACTGGCACCAGTACACTGTTGGTGATGACTCCTTTCCAGAAGGCCCCGGGCAGTCGGCAGGACTCCTGCTCCCAAGCCAGAGATCTGAGCTTCTCTATCTCTCTGCCCAAGCAGTGTATACATGGCTTTCCATTTCCCTTTTTACGGTGTCTCCTGGAGAGGACGAGCTGGGGGCTGCTTCATTTAGCAGTTAGCTTCTCGCTGATCCATAAATCACTCGTCAGGCAGGGGGCATGGTGCAGAATAGCCAAGTGGATGTCAGATCCAGTGTGGGAACACTGGGGAACTGAGCGGAACGTTGGTCCTGACTCCGAGGCAGCTGCTGGCTCGAGCTGTGCCAGCCTGCACACCACGCAGAAGAGATGCTGGCCCGTCAGCCATCGCGGAGTCCTAGACCCATGGGGAAGGTTGACGTCAGCTACACATTAGGATCATCTGCGGCAGTTTTTAACCTTTCAATGCTTAAAAAACTAAAGACCCAGCTTACTCTCTGCTGGTGGTGCCCGGGGATAAGGGGTTTTGAAATCTTCCCAGGTGATTCCATTGTGCACTCAAGTTTGAAAACCACTGCCCTGAAGAGTGAGGGCAAATTCCCAACACGGATCCAGCTGGCGTTTTTCATTCTGGGGTGGCACAGCCTCTCTGGGGGGACATTGGAGAACCTCAGAAGGTTTTAGAGCAACTGGGGCTACTACTGGCATTTAGGGAGTGTGGATCACAGGTATTCAAAACCTCTGTATTTTGCAGGACAGTTCTTCACAATGATAAATGCCAAATCTCTAAGGTAGGGGTGTGTGTGTGTGTGTGCGCGTGTGTGTATTGAATGTGAGAGACACTGGATACATGTGGTCTCATCCTCTGTGGAGGAGGGGAGGCAGCCTGGTCAGCTTCAGTTGGAGATATTGGTAATGCAAACACAAGATGTAGAGTCTTTTCCTAGAAAATCAATAACCCGCTTGAAGAGGCCTCTCCATAGAGATTTGTCTAGAGAGAGCACACTGACTTTGTGTGTGTATGTGTATGTTTAAAGTAAGCTGCAAAATTCTTTGCTATTTTTCCCATTTCTGTTTCACAGAATCTTCCTGAATATGAATGCGAATCATGGCTGAGAGGCCAGGTTGGGGAGGTTGGAGTAGAGGCATTTGTGCAAATGGCACTGGCCAGGGTTCCCCAAGAGGGCAATGACTTCCCACCTTCTTAATTTGGCAGATTCCACATGATCCGCTTGGTGCCCAAAACAAAACAGATGAAATGACTGGCCATCCCATGCCAATTACGAAACCACTGTGAGATCTGCTATTACAGACAAGGAGTCAGCTATGAACTATGAAGGTGTGTTGATTACATTTAATCAGCCACCTGCCCTGCCTGCATGGATGTGTTGTGTTTCTGTGGTATTTCCAGCATCTCTCCTTAGTGAACAACCTTGCTTTGCCCATCACGACAGACACGACTTATCATGGCTTGTGTACCATGGCAGACACACCTCATCATGGCTTGTACACTGTGACAGACACACTTCATCATGGCTTGCTGCAGGGTTTCACCACATCTGGCACAGTGGGGAGACTGCAGCAAAAGGAATGGAGCACTGAGCTGGACCAAGAACTGAAGGTTCTCACTGGGCATGTTTCCAGGATCCACAGGGTGGCTTGCAGACACAGTTCTCTTTCGAAGAATCTGATCTTGCTGAAATCACAGGGTGGCCTAGAGAGTCACAGTTCTCTTTCGAAGAATCTGATCTTGCTGAAATCACCATCAGCTAGTTTTTTAAAAGTGTTTATGAGCCACTCTGCCTGAGGTCACAGAATGCAAGGCCACTAGGGCGTGGGAGTCTGGTGACTTGAGAGCAAAGGACCAGATGAGGGGTTCCCACTACCTGCCACTTTAGAATCAGCTGAGAGAGCTTTTTACAGAACACCACCTAGGTTCCTACCATAGACCATTTGAATCAGAATTTCTTCCAGGGGTCCAGGTATTATTAAACTCTCCAGGTGTGGAGGACACACTCTAGGGTGACCCTCGATGAGTCACACCCTGTGGAATCCCCTCCCACTGAGTGTGTATAGAACCTGTGATCTGCTTCTAACAAATAGAATATGGCAAAGGTTATGGAATATCATTCTCATTATATTATATGGCAAAAATCAAGGTGTTTTGCCGCTATAACTAAGGTCCCTAATCGGTTGCCTTTGGGCTAATAAAAAAGGAGATTATCCTGGGTGGGTGCGATGAGTGTAACCTTTCCAAGAAGATTTGAACCTTCCAGGAAGTCAGAGACTTAAGGCAGCAGAAACTCTCTCTTCATTGCTGGCTTCGAGGAAACAAGGTGCCACGAATTCAACCATCACAAGAAAATGAATCATTCCAGCCATCTGAGGGAGCTTGATCCCTCTTAATCAAGCCTCCGTGTGCCAGTGTTCTGGCCAAGATCTTGATTTCAACCTTCTGAGATCCTGAGTAGAGAACTCCTGCAGGCCATGCCTAGGCTTCTGACCTACAGAACTGCGAGATAATCAATGAGTATTGTTGACTATGTTTCTGTTAATTTGTTATACAGCATAGAAACTAACATTAGGCGATCCTAACATTCACCCAGTGTCAAATATCCCTGGACTATGTGATTTCTAAGGGTCTGTCCAGCTTGGGAGTGCTCTGATTAATAATGAAGTTATGAATGATTATCCAGAATTCAGAAATAAAGCAAAAAGATGACTTGCATGTCTTGTCAATGTCATTGCTGAGAGGCTCATTCAAGGTTTAATTATCTAGGGGAATGAACTAGTGTTTGCTTAACTATTTGATTATATCCCAGATACTGTGTTAACTTGCATATTTTTTGTCCACTGGAAATACAAATGACATCTACCAGGTAGAAAAGATAATGCCAAAGGTTATGACTTACTGCACTGTAGTATCTTTGCCAGTTTTGTAACTAACCCAGCAATTTTCTTCTGACATCTATGTATTAAATTATCTATAAATACTCTGCTCCTCAAGTGCTCTTCGGACCAGACTTACTAATAGTGATTGCTTCATTAATTAATGAATTAAATACAGTCTCTGACACACATCCATTTTATATGTGTGTGATTCATTTTCAATTTTCTGAAAATCAAACTTTGATGACTTTTACAAGGTGATTTCAGGTGACAATATTTTTATATACACTCTCTTATTTGACGCTGCAGTGCCACAGGTAGGAAATAAAGGTGTATGTTCATTTGCAGATGAAGACACCAAGTCTCAGAGAATGTAAATAATTTGATCAAGACCACAAAGCTAATAAGTGCTCCCATCTTGGAACTAACTCAGATTCTTTGCCAAGTTGTGTGTTCTTTCCCAACACCAAATTGTCCTCCTGCCTTACACAAACAGCACTTTATAAAGAGTGTAAAAGCATTGTTTCCCATTTAATCCTTCTAACAGTCTTTTGACGTAGGCACTATATACCTCCATTTTAAAATTAGGAAACTGAACACAAACGATTTTATATAACTTCACCCAAATCTCACGATGGCAGTCAGAATTCAAACCAGGCGGCCTGGCTTCTGCATCCAGTCTCTTACTCCTCATGCAGTGGCTCCGAAGAAGACTCTTGGTGAAGCAATTGCTTACTGGCCCAGGGTCCCCAATCCCATCAGAAACATCTGGTAAGTGGCTCTAGGAGGTTGGAACTGCTCTGCTCTGAGATCAGACTGAATAGCACACGAGTCCAGGACCTGAGGGAGACTGTCAGCTCCTTCTGTGAAGTTCCCATGGTTCCCTTTGTCAACTTAGAGGTTTGCAAGTGATTACAAGTGGGCGGCTGCAATCATCTACACATGTGGTTAATAAGCAATACCTAGCCAGAACCCAGCTGTCTACTTTGAACCATTGATTATGAGTGAAAGAAAAAACATTCTTTTCACTATGGGAAAGACATTCACACTAATTTACAGGGGGCAGTGTGAGCTCACTCAACCAAACAGAACTATAGCTAAATTGCAAGATTTTTAGAGACAAGAGAGAATGTTTGGGTTATCAAATAATGGAAAATGTCTCAGTCACACATAATGTCTGTATCTTAAACTTCTTTAGTTTTTCTGGATCATCCATAATTTCATTTCATCTAGATCCAAATTCTCTTTCCTGCCAGAACCAGCTCTTGATATACCTGTTGTGTGATTAGGATAATGCTTTTTAAACATTTTTCTGAAAAAGATCTCTCTGAGGCGTCAAGGAACATGGCTTGATTCTACTGTTGAAGGACCAGAACTGATCTGAGGCCATCTCTCACCCACTCATATGATTGTATTCATTATGTTATTGACTCAGTTTTCTTCTTTCCAAACTGAAGATTTCCATTTCTGTAGTGGCAACAGGACTAACATGTATAACTGTGTCATGCCAAAGGGCCCCCAGCTGAGTCGGGGGGGCCTGAATCTGAAAGCTCAGTCCCCTCTCCGCAGGCCGATTGGGGTATCCCAGGGTCAACTATGTTTGCGTGAAGGAAAGGGCTTCTCTTTCTAATTCACACGCAGGAGCTATATGGGCAAATAGAGTATCTGCTGTAACCTGTCCTCACATGGAAGCCGAAATGGAGAATTTCTCTTTAAAATGGCCACTTCACTTTCACAAGTGAATAAATGTTTAAAACTTTATGCATTTAAAGAGTGTTCAGTTTTTAAGGAAATTCTCTAAGTCTTTCTCTATATCAGCAGTCCCCAATCTTTTTAGCACCAGAGACTGGTTTCATGGAAGACAGTTTTTCCATGGACTGGGGTGTGGGGGGTGAGAATGGTCTGGGCATCCCCAGTGCATTACATTTAGTATGCACTTTATTTCTATTATTATTACATTACAATATATAATGAAATATACAACTCATCATAATATAGAATCAATGGAAGCCCTGAGTTTGTTTTCCTGCAACTAGACGGTCCTATCTAGGGCTGGTGGGAGACAGTGACAGATGATCAGGCATTAGATTCTCATAAGGAGCATGTAGCCTAGATCTCACATGTGCAGTTCACAGTAGGGTTTGCACTCCTATGAGAATCTATGTGATCTGACAGGAGATGGAGCTCAGACGGTAATGGATAGTGGCTGTAAATACAGATGAAGCTTCATTGGCTCGCCCGCCGCTCACCTCCTGCCGTGCAGCCTGGTCCCTAACAGGTTGTCTGTGACCCAGGGGTTGGGGACCTCTGCTCTGTATGACAGAAATACAGCACAGGAAGTCAGCTAATATAATTTCCCTTGGAAACTTAATATTTCCTAATTGATGTTTTCATCATAAAAAGTATCATCTTTGCTTTGTTATGGCCATGGATACCTGAGTGAATTTTAATCTCAATCATATAATTTCCTTGAGAAAAGCTGTACTATTTGTTACAAATTATGTCCAAGAAATTATATAGAATCCAAAGAAATTATAAATGTTTGAGGTGATGAATATGCTAAATACCATGGTTTGATCATTACACGAAGTATACATGTGTCAAAACATCACACTGTAATATGTATAATTATTATGTATCATAAATATGTATAATTATTATGTGTCAATGAAAAATCAAAAACAAAATAAAAATAACAAGTCAGTTTTTAAAAATGATTGCTATTATAGAGGGTGGCTTGCTTATTTCTAAAGTAGCACATCTTTCAAAATAGTGTAAGGAAAGATAACATTCAGTGGTTGTTGTGGAGATGTTGCCTTGAAAAGCATGGTTGCCTGAATTCTCTTTTAAGGAAAGAAAAGAAATTTATGAATTGGCCTCCAGTGCTTAAACTGCAACCACTCCCCCCCAAAAAACATCCTCTCCTCTTGTCTCCTATCAGATATGCAAGTCAAAGATGCTATTACTCTAAATCTCAATTCATGGCATTAAAAAATCAGGTTTGTTGAGGTCTACCTTCATGCAGTAAAATAAATCTTCTTAGAGTACAGTGCAATGAGTTTGACAAATGCTTATAGTCATGTAATGACTACCACAATCAAGATATAGAACAGTTCTATTGCTCCAAAAATTTCTCCTGCTCAACTTTTTTTGTAGACCACCTCTAACTCTATCTCTAACCCCTGGCATTCACTAATCTGATTTTTTTGTCCCTATAGTTTTGCTTTTTAAAAAATGCCATATAGTTTTTTTTTTTTTTTTTTTTAAATAAAACTTCTAGAAGAAATAATAGGTAAAAATATGTAGTAATTTGAGTTTGGCAAACTCCTACCATTGAGGAAGGAGAAGGATGTCACACAGCGTGTAGCGTTTTGAACCTGGCTTCTTTTATGCAGCATAATGCAGCTGAGATTAACCCATGCTATTGTGGGTATCCATAGTACATTCCTTTCTGTTGCTGAATAGTGTGGATGTACAGCAGTTTGTTCATCTACTCATCAGTTAAAAGATATTTGAGATGTTTCTAATTTCTGGTGATTATCAATAAGACTGCTGTAACCATTCATGTGTAAGTTATTATGTGGACACAAGTTCCACTTCTCTTGGGCAAATACCGAGGAATGTGAGACTCGGTGAATATGTTTATCTTTACAAGAAACTGCCAAACTCTTTTTCTTCCCCGGTAGCCGTATAATTTTGCATTCCCACCAGCGATGAACAAGAGTTGCAGTGGCCACTTCACTAAAACTTGATACTGTCATTTAAAAAATTTATAGTAGCCCTTCTAATAAGTATGTGGTAGTAGTCATTGTGGTTTTAATTTGCTTTTCTCTAATAACTAATATGTGAGTACTTTTTCATATGCTTATTTGCTATTTTTATACCTTCTATGGTTATGTAAATATTGCCACCCCCTTGTAAAATTGGGTTGTTGTCCTAGTGTTTTGAGACTTCTTTGTTTTGAGAATTCTTTATATGTTCTAGATACAAGTTCTTTATCAGAGGTGTGATTTTCAGATATCTTCCTCCAAGTCTATGGCTTGTCTTTTCATTCTTTTAAGTGTCTCATCCACACTGTTTAATTCTGAGAAATCGCAAACAATCACTTTTTAAAATCTATCATGCTTTTTATGTCATATTGAAAAAGTCATCAGCAAACTCGAAGTACTACATATTTTTACCTATTATTTCTTCTAGAAGTGTTATAGTTTTAAGTTTTACATTTAGTTCTGTGATTCATTTTGAGTCAATTTTAGTATAAGGTGTGAGGTGGTTTGAGTTGTTAAGGTTCAATTTTTTTGTTTTTTGCCTATGGATGTCCAATTAATCCAGTACCATTTATTGAAAAGTCTATTCTGGCCAGGTGTGGTGTGACTCACACCTATAATCCTAGCACTTTGGGAGACCAAGGCAGGGAGATCACGAGGTCAGGAGTCCGAGACCAGCCTGGCCAATGTGATGAAACCCCATCTCTACTAAAAATATAAAAATTAGCCAGGTTTGGTGGCACATGCCTGTAGTGCCAGCTACTCACGAGGCTGAGACAGGAGAATCACTTGAACCCAGGAGTCGGAGGTTGCAGTGAGCCGAGATTGCACCACTGCACTCTGGTCTGGGTGACAGAGAGAGACTCCATCTAAAAAAAAAAAAAAAAATTAAATTCTATTCTTTCTTCGTTGAGTGACCTTCTAAACTTTGTCAAAAATAAGTTAATTGTGTTTGTGTGGTTCGGTTTCTGGTCTTTCTATTAATGTGTCTATCCTTTTGTCAAGTGTACACTGTCTTGATTACAGTAGCTTTTATAGTAAATTTTGAAATTGAGTAGCATGAGTTCTTGAACTTTGTTCTTCATTTTAATAATTGCTTTTGTTAGTCTAGTTACTTTGTCTTTCCATGTAAATTTTAGGATTGACTTGATATCTAAGCAAGAACTTTTTGACTGAGATTGCCTTGAATCAGTTAGAGAGAACTGACTTTTCAACAATATTCAATCTTCCTATCCATGAATATGGTGGATCTTTCCATTTATTTAGATCTTCTTTGATGTATTTCATCAGAGGTCTTTCATCAATGTTCTCAGTATACAGATACTATGTATATTTTTTTGAATTCATACCTATGTGCTTCATTTTTTGTGCTATTGTAAATGGTTTTTTTAAAAAAAAATTCTAAATTCCAATTGTTCACTGCCTGTATAGGTAATATGATTGACTGTTTTTTATTGGTTTTGTATTCTACTAATTTTACTCATTAGTTCTATGAGCTTTTTGTGTACATTAGTTAGTTAGTTCCAGAAGCTTCTTTTGGTAGATTGTTTGGGTTTTTCTACAAAGACAAACATATTGTCTGTTAATAGAGATTGTTTTATTTCTTCTTTCCCATTCTATTTGTCTTTTATTTATTTTTCTTCTCTTATTGCCTGGGCTAGAATATAGACAATATTAAATAAGAGTAATGAGTAGATATGTCTTTCTTGTCCCATTTTGGGGGAAAAACATTCAGTCTTTCAACTGTTAAATATGATGATACCTGTAGATTTTTTGGGGGGGGGGGTGAGGTTCTATTCTTAGTTTGCTGAGAGTTTTTGTCATGAAAAGATGTTGAATTCTGTCAAATGATTTTTCTGCGCCTATTGATCTGATCATTTGGTTCTTCTTCTTTAGTCAGGTGATATCAGGCATTATATTTGATTTTTGAATGTTGAACCAGCCTTGTATTTCTAGGATGATGCCAACTGTTTCATGATTTTTTTTATTATTGCTGAATTTTATTTGCTATCATTTTCTATGCATCGACATTATGCATTTTCTATGCATTAATGTTGATTAATGCATCGACATTAACGAAGGATATTGGCCTGTAGTTTTCTTACTTTGCAATGTTTTTGTCTAATTTTGGTTTTAGGGTAATGTTTTTCTTCCTTTCCTTTCATGTGTATCTCTTAATTTTGGATTGAATGTGGATACTTTGTGAGATGTTAGAAACTGAAGTAAATGTATTTATGCCAAGAAATGAACATGGCTCTGCTGATTGGCCACTAAAATGTGTTTGGTGGGGGGCGGCTGGGAATGAAGATGAATTGATCTGGAGTTGAGCTGGATTTGGGCTTTTTTGTTGCTGTGGTTGCTGTCAGTTCACCCCCGTCTTCTACTGTAATAGCATTACATTACGCTTAGGATGAGGACTGGGTTGCTGGAGGGCTTTTCTCAATATTTCTGTCTGCCTACTCCAGAAAGTAGTCTCTCTCTGTGCTCTTGCTCTTCACACAGCATTAACTTACTGTTTCTTATTACTCTGTGTTTGCTAACCTCGGGGTGGGAGGTGGGAGTACATTTTCCATTATCATGGCCCTGTCTCAGAATCGGGCAGCCCTGCGCCTGTGGGTTTCGCAGGCAGGGCTTTTCAGTCATCCTTCACCTTCCTCAATTGTAGGAGCTCTCTAACATTCTGTACTATGATAGTTTCCCAATCCTTCCCCAGGATAGATGTTTTTCTTTCTTTCTCCTTCCTTCAGACACTGTGGATCTTCTTCTGTGCCCTGGAGGCTACAGGTTTACTCCCCTTACTCCAGGGAGCTAAAGTCCTTTGTTTCACAGGGGAGAAGGATTCTGGAAGGGTGATATTCACTACCAGAGGAAGCCCTCTCACATCTCCCATCCTGCCCTTCTCTGTGCTTGAACAACCTGCAAAGTCCCCTTGTGTCTGCAGTTCCCAGGGTTTCTCTTCTTTGACGCTAGCATTAGCCAGTAGCAATTCATGAAAAATTTCAACTGAGTTCTTTTCACTTGTATGGTGCTTGGCTTTCCTCCCTTCCATGTTCTGCCACAAGTGAGTTTGTGCCCACATTTCATCTCTTCCTGGAGATACCTGTCTTTCCTTAGACTTGTTTGCCTGTGGCCTCAGCTCTCTGATGAGTTTTACAAATTGTAATTTTCTATTATCTGGATTTTTCTTGTTGCTGGTGTGTTATCAAAGCTCTTTCCAGCTTTCAACATCCTAAGCAGGAACCAGAACTCCCAATCCATTTCATCTTGATGGATACAAAATGCAAATGCTAAGTACAGTCTCATCCACATTCAATGCTACTACCTCTCCTCCTTGGTTTAAGATAATTTTATATATCCTTGATTTTTTCTCTGCATTCCTAAAAAACTATTATGGATCAGTGATTTTCTTCCTAAATGTTCTTCTTACTCAATGCCACTTTTCTGGAATGTTTTACTTCATAAGTCCCATCCCTTCTACTTCTCCCCAATCTGGAGCAGTGCTCAAGAGCCAGATGATCGGAAAGCATGAACCGGGGCTATGCCATGACACACCTGGGGCAGAGTTCCTGTGAGAGGTGGCACCTCCTGAGGTCAAGTAGAATGGGGGCTGGGTCTAGTGTCATTTGGGCATTAAAAGAAAATAGGACCTCTTGAGTCCTGAAAAATCTGAAATATCAGAATTTTAAATACTTCTAGGAGGCAAATTATTTTGACTGGTGGGGACATCTGGAAGATATAGGAAGAAAGTAATTAGGAAAAGAAAAAACAATTAAAAACCCCTCTCTTGATGCTCTCTTCACCTCTAAGCACTACGTAGTAGACAATAAACTGCTCACTAAATATTTCCAGTTCTCCAGTTGGCACATGGTAGAGTTGCCTTCCCTTCCCCCTTGAGTTAAGTGTAGGCATGCGACTCACTTCTGGTAACAAAATGTGAGCAGAAGTGATGTGTGCCACTTTGAGGTGGAGGTTTTCAGAGCCAATGCATCGTTTGCCAAGTTTTCATTGTACTTCTTTCACAGCAATGGGCAGTGTTCCACATAGGGACTGCCAGGTTGGGTCCTAAAGTGGGGACACAGAGCACAGTCCCCAGCTGTCCTCAGTGAGCATGTAGCATAAGTGGAAATAAAATTGGAGGCTTGTTTGTTTTTGCAGCATAATCTAACTCACCAGGACTAATACACATGAGAAAGGAACAGTTGATACTTATTAAAGTTTGGATCCTAAGAAGATTTGAGGGTCCTAACGTTCCTTTCTCTCGGCTTGTTACAATGCTCCCACTTGGCTTACAGAGCCAGACAAGGGGTGTACAAGGACCTTCCTGGGGCCACACCCTGGACTGGCTTCTCTGGCTGAAAGCAGAGTAATTTGCACTCACCCAAAATTGTCCTTTGTTGCAAGAACATTTTTTGTTTATAGTTTACCTTTTACTGTGAAATCCACCTGTTGTTTTACTGCTTGAGCACGTCTCAGTCAGCTTGGGTTTCTATAACAACATACCTTAGACTGGGTGACTTCAACAGCAGAAATTTATTTTCTTACAGTCTGGAGGTTAGAAGTGTAATATCGAGGTACTGGGTGATTTGGTTCATGGTGAGGACTCTGGTTCGTAGACAGCTGCTTTTCACCATATCCTCACATGGGAGAGAGGGAAAGACAGCGTAAGGGAGAGAGAGCAAGAGAGCCAGCACCCAAATGCAAACTCTTTGGTCTCTTCTTACAAGGGCACTAACAGTCCATCTTGAGGGCTCCACCCTCCAGAGTTAAAGTGAGCGGTTTATTTAAAGTGAACTAAATATGGCCTGAGAAGGACTCCATACATCTATATTTGAGTCCTTGTGGACAAATTGCAACCTAGCTTAATAGGTAGACAAGATTGAAAACCTAATTTAGGAGTATGAGCCTGTAACAATAAGTGAGTCTTGGGCAATCCAGCAGCCATACTTCAACCATTCATATACTGCCGAGTGTTCAAACTGTGTTCAAATAAGGCAAACGCCGAGTGTAACCAATCCAGCCATTCTGTACCTCACTCCCCATTTCTGTATGTCATTTCCCTTTTTTTTGTCTATCAATCCTCTTCCATCACATGGCTGCGCTGGAGTCTCTGTGAATCTGCTGTGATTCTGGGGACTGCCCGATACACACGTTGTTCATTGCTCAATTAAATTTAAACTTAATTCAGCTGAAGTTTTTCTTTTATCAACCCTCATGACCCAAAGAGCCCATCTCAAAATACCATCACATAAGGCTTCAACATATACATTTTCAGGATAACAATTCAGTCATTAGTGGGAGAAATTAAGGGTTTTATCTTCTCTTTCTGAATGTGTGGCATCTGATGAGAAAGAACGTTCTATCCCCTTCCCACACTTTGTACCGCACATGGCAGGATACAATGGCACACCTAAAACAGCAGGCTCAAGTCTAAAGACTGTGGGATTAAAAAAGAAAGTTGATTTCTGACCCTAGAAAACTAAGAGAAGGTAAGATAAGATAGGGAAGGATGAAAACATACAGAGACGCTGGAAACCTTTCCTGTTTTGAAGCAAAGGTGATTGTCTATTTCCTGCACTGGTTTATGCATTTAAATATAATCCTCAGAAGTGAAGTTTTCATTTGGCCTGATGTTTTTAGAGACTTTTTCTCCTGAGTGCGTGGTATGGATAAAAATCTTTTCCATGTATATTTAAAGGAAACTAGTTACTACTCCTTAGCTAGCCCACAGACTTGGAGAATGATTCACATGTTGATGGTAGGTATTATTGAGGAAAAATAATTCTAATGATCATCCCTTAGTGGGATGGCCCTGTGTGTATGATTAACAAAGGTGTCTGTGTTCATGCTTTTATTTTATAACAATCCCGGAAGTTAATTAAAAGGATTATTCTAATTCTCATTTTATAGCTAAAAAATTGAGATATTTAATGTCTGAACTATGTCAAAGATAGTGAACAGTGACCATGTCTGCCCTCATCATTGCCACTATGCTGGACCATGCTGAAGCAGAAATTTTGATGCCTCTACAGACAGCTCTCGATTATTTGCTATAATGGGAAACAGGCCCAATGCAATTGATTGGAAGTCCACTCCCCATCACCAGCTCTCAGTTGAGCTTCCTCTGCAGGCCCAAACACTACCTCGATTTAAGGCTACATTGACTTAACACACCTTTCTCCTTCCATTCCTTTATCTTAGTTTTTAGATCCTCTGTAGTGATGCTAACATGGATTTAAAAACATGCAATTCAGGGATGAGAATCAAGGAGACCAGAAAAAGCTACAAACTGGCAAATGAATAATGGAAAACTTAGTGAGTGTTTAGTGTTATGTTAAGTGAAGCCAAGTCCTGTGCTGAACAAGGCAAGTCCTGTGCTGAGCCAAGTCCTGTGTTGGGGGATAGGGGCTGCCATCTCCATATTTGCAAGGTAGGATACATACTGTATAGTTTTTTCCAGTCCAACATCCTTTTCCTTTTTTCTGTTGTGGCTGCCACCTTAATACAATGTCACGGTAGTTGGGAAGAAAGTTGGGGGACTCTGGAGATTGACTATTATTGTTATGCTATTGTTAGATTTTGAAAGGTCACATATTTTTCTGTGTGAGGCACTAGCTCTGTCGGTTCTGCTAATATGAAGGGAGTGCGGTGCTGACCTAGGTCAGGAGAGGGCCTCTGGGAGAGGGAAGAAGGTGGAAACAAGGTCAGCCTAAGCTGGAGAGGGCTACAAAACCACAGGGAATTTGCCTACTCCTTAGAACTGCACAGGAGGGTAGAATGATGTTGCACATTTTTTCAGACATTCATTCACTTATTCAAGAAATTGTGGTGAGCGTGTATTATGGGCAGGACATGAAGGGTAGAACATTCTCATCTAATACAATCTGGGGAGGAGAGTCATGTATTTGAAAAACAAACAAAAAACCTCTTACATCACCAAGCAGAGTGACAGCTGAGGTGTTTACATTTAGAGCACCCAAACTCTTTTCAGATGGGACACAGGGATTTGGGAGCTTCGTGGAAGAACCAGTGACTTAATGGCTTTCTCATTACCATTGCAACCTGATCTAACTCAGTCTAGTCACATTCCAAACCTAAAGTTCTTTTGGGGATGATAAAAACAGATGCCAAAGAAACCATGAGGTGGGTGGGGCCTAAGGCTTTTCCAAAAGCTGACTATTGTGTGATGTGGAAGTGAGACCAAATCCTGCCACATGGACAGTTATTTATGGAACAGAACATACATCAGCAAGCACTCATCAGTTCACATCCTGTTCTGTGAAGTCAGCAAAGTCCTGGACCACTCAGAAAACCAGAATCTTCCCAATCAGGGGCTGGGCACAGGACCATTTAGGGATGAGAACTAAAGCACCATTCCTAAGGGTGCAGGTGATCGCATAACTGGGCTCTTATATCCTATGCAAGCAATAAAGAGATAGGTCTCTAAGGATTTCGGCCAATCCATATATTTTAAATACCTGTAATTTTTATCAGTTAAAGCCCATTTTTAGCATTTATCATTGTTAGTTAGCAAGTCACTGTTTTCATAATAAAAGCCTATTTCTGACATTCTCTTTGCTAATTAATAAGGTCTTGGGCACTGATTGCTAGATGGATTGCTGAAGCACACGCAGTTGTCTCCTCTAAAGGGTGGTGTTTCTGATGTATTGCCAGCTGGCCGTATTGAAAGTGTGGGACTTCTGTTAGGGCAGTTGAATGCTTACAGGGTTGATGTTTATACTAGTTGTCAATTTCAAAATGTCACACTGTCTATGCTGGGAACTATTTTAAAGTGACACCATGAGTAATATTGGCACCTTTTATTGAATATTTTCCTGTTGAGTTGTCTGTTGGTACTAGTCTCTGCCTTTTCTGTCACCTTTCTGGAAATTACTCCACCACTCCAATCCGTGATAATTAATATCTATGACCCTGCCCTCCCTGGTCAGCGATGAACATGACCCAAATGTGGCCAATTAGCCTCTTGTCCCGTAAAATAGGAATTGGGGCTCAGAGGGAGAGCCAGTTACTTTTTGACTAGCTGGACCCACCACCACATCAGTTCCAAAGCTCCCCAGTGGGCTACTCCCCAATAATAACCTTGCAGAGCAGGATGAGTTACAGGTCCATTCCTGCAAGACACGGGACTCTTCAACCCAGAAACTTTGGTTCTAGGTGTCTTGTGGGCCTGCCTGGGATGTTCTCCAGCTGAGCTGCAGTCCAAGGTTCTTCCTTGCCCAACCCTGCTTCCTTCCCTCTCTCCTCCACAGGAGTCAGACCTGCACCATGATCTGCAGGCTCTTTTTGTCTTCCCCAGCTCCTTCCCCTACTCCCTTTATGGTTAGTTCCTCCAATTAAACTCTTATACAGGTAATCCCATCTTGGCATCTGCATCAGGAGGAATTGAACTAACACAGAGGCTCTAGTCTCTTCCTGAGGCCTGATGATAATCCTCCTCTTGGGCTTTATGAGCTGTGTAGCCTAATTTTACATTTCCATTTTTAATGCTTAACCCACATGAGCAATTTACTGTTTTTGCAACCAAAAGAACAAATAGAGTTACCAGGTACCAAGGGTTTTGCTAAGCTGCACAGATTTATGTTCTCACTTAATTCTTGGATTACCCCGGAGAAGTATGTACTTTTATCACCATTTCCCAGAAGAGGAATGAGTTTTAGAGACTGAGTAGTTTTCCCAGGATCACACCATGAATCACATACAGCCTTAAGAGTGGAGAGGCCAGGATTTGGACTCAGAACTCTCAGACTCCCTGAGACTCAGACTTCAGAGCTTAGGCTCTAAGCTATTCTTTTCTGCTGGGGGCTACATGATGAGTTAGTTCAACTTGATACTTGACTTCTGCCTCTTAAACCAAACATCCAAGTAACTCCGTTTTTCTTGGGATATCTTCTTGGACCCAGATAACTCATTGCCCTTTCCTTCCTGCCTCTGAATCAATGTTGAAATATCCCTCAGTCCTTTCATCCTCTGAGCTTGAAGCATGTGCCATCTGCGGACTGGATGACAATCGGCTTCATTCCTGTAGCAAATAAGGAAAGGTAAAGATTGCATGGCTGCTATCTCTCTGCCATCTCCATAAATAGATCTCATTTACATTGGTGTCAGAACTAGAGGAGGCAGAACAAATGACACCTTGTGAGGGGACAGACGTAATTCAAAATGCAAAAGAGATTACAAAGAGACTTTCATGTGTTGGGCAACGCTGCAAGTCAGGAGACACTTGGTGGCTCTCCCTACAATTTTAAAAATAGATTAAAAAAAAACACCCCAGACATAACCCAAGTAAATAGTTTGACAGATTACTGAGAAATGCTATATTCTTGAGCCACTGAAGCAAGATTTTCACTCTCTTTAGAAAACAGCCCGAAGTGGGCAATCTAAAGTATGAAATCCCATCTGGGAACAAAGTACAAGATGAATACAACTATGAAAATGGAAAGCAGTCAAGCCAGAGCCATCCCTTTCCTCGCACATACAGGCTGCCTACCTGGGGGGGTTATGCCCCTTCCCATACACTACCCCTTAGGGCACAGCCAACAACTGACTGATATGGAGGACAAAAGGCTGGTCCCCTTTCCCCACAGAGGGATGGGCTCTGTGGTACATTCTCTTCCAGCATTCTCATGAGACCAGGCTGTAGCCAGGGTCCTGCCAAGATGGCACACTTGCTTAGCCCCTTTCTCTGCCTCATCCTGCTTGTCTCATTTCTCTTTTGAGAACCCTCCTTCTTCAATAAGTTACATCTACAAGAATCCTTGTCTCAGGCTCTGTTTCTAGGGAATCCAATCTAAAACAGTGGCTCACAGGAGTTTTATTTTGGAAGAACTGGAATGCAGGCTAGCATCCTGGGTACTTTCTTGGACGCTGGGGAATGCTGGAGAACAAGTTTTGGGGTGGTAGAAAATCTTCAGAAAAAGGGGAGAGAGAACAAGAACAATGCTGAAAAGTGAGAGATGCTAGTGAACAAATGAAGCAAGAAGCTCCTGACTGAGGAAAACTTTTCTCTGTAGGAGATCAGATTCCTAAGAACACATGAGCATATTTGTTACCTTTCCAGGGTGTCCTTAATCTGGAAGATGGGGTATTTTGAGGACACTGCAACAAATGCTCATCTTGGATTTTGACTCCACCCTTCCATGCTTTCTGATTTGAATTTATTTATTTATTTATTTATTTATTTATTTATTTATTTATTGAGACGGAGTTTCACTCTTGTTGCACAGGCTGGAGTGCAATAGCACGATCTTAGCCCAGCACAACCTCTGCCTACTGGGTTCAAGCAATTCTCCTGCCTCAGCCTCCCGAGTAGCTGAGATTACAGGCATGCGCCACCACACCTGGCTAATTTTGTATTTTTGGTAGAGACGGGGTTTCTCCGTGTGATCAGGCTAGTCTCCAACTTCTGACCTTAGGTGATCCACCCGCCTCGGCCTCCCAAAGTGCTGAGATTACAGGCATGAGCCACTGCACCTGGTCTGAACTTATTTTGAACACTAAAAAGATTTCCTTGAACTCACTTCCAGTCAGTCTCAGCAGGGGCTCTCGGTTACTCAGCAGGGACTCTCGGTTCCTCAGTGGAGATTTTGCATTTCTCTAGCTGGCAGCTGGCATTGATTATCCTTCCACGGGACAATTAGAGTGCTGGCGCCTCTGCAGAGTACAGCATCTGTACAATGATTTGCTGTAATAGCTAAAGGAGATTCAAGAATTAGTCACTTCTTTTGTTCAGAACAGTCTGTGAGCTACCATTTAAGAAGGATGTGTCCGGGACTCAGGGAGGCATGAAGTTCTTCAGATAGCAGTAAAGTGGAGTGGTTCAAAGCCTGGGCTCTGTGGTCAGCTTCCCTTTATAGGGTTTACAATGCTTAAATGAGACGATGCTTTTGGAGCATGTAGCACAAGGTGACAGGAAGTAAGTACACACTAAATGTCACCTATCATGATGATGGATCCTGAGTCCCTCCAGCATTGATTCCACGGGTCCTCTGATGTTGCCTCTTCCCTTTGCTCTGTCTAGTTGTTGGTGCTTTGGGGTCTCAAAGAGCAGATACTGTTTTTGAGGATGACCCAGACCCTCCTTGTTGACTCCCAAACTCTTTAATCTTAGTTCACAGATGATCAACTCCATAGGACCCCATGCCAGCTTCTGGCCCTATCCCTTAGCGATGCCTCCATCCCCATCATCCCCTAGTCTCTGCTTTTGGCAGCTTATGCCTGGTCCTCCCAGTCAGCAATTCTTGCCCTTCAGATTTTTTTGTTTTGTTTTGATTTTTTTGAGACAAAGTCTCACTATGTTGCTCAGGCTGGAGTGCAGTGGCTATTCACAGGTGCAATCATAGTGCACTACAGCCTTGAACTCCTGGCCTCAACCAATCATCCTGCCTCAGCCTCCTGAGTAGCTGGAACTACCCACTGCATCTGGCTGCCCTTCAGATTTGGACACTTACCGTGATCTTGGGTGAGAAAATATTTCATCCCATTAATGTTGCTAAGGAGTGACCTGGAAACCTATCAACTATACTTGCCTTCCCACCCACTGAGTGGAAGGGAGTGCACCCCTCTCTTGCTTTGAGGCATGGAAAAGCAAAGACTTGGAAAGAAAGAACATACTCCAGTTTTTTTTTTTTTTTTTTTTTTTTAACCCTACCTTCAGCCTTGGATACCAAGACAGGGTCTGTATTACTGATCAATATGCACATTAGAAACATGTTTTGTGTTAACTTAGTTGGACTTAATTACTATTTTTACTTCCATTTGACTGGGGAATTATATGCTTTGCTACTATTTTACTAGCATCTCCTCACTATCTAGTCATGGCTCAATGTTCTCCATTCCTTTGGTGGCCAACTGCATTACTGATGAAGACATGAGTAGAAAATTCATGCAAGACAAATTTATTGTACTTTGTGATTTTCAGAGGTGTAACTTGTCATGACAACATATCAGTGCTTTGCGGCCTCGAGAGATTTGTGTTTGGGGAATGGGAGACAGTGGGAATGGGTGTCTCTGTTCAACCTTTATGCCTGAAACCCTGTACTCCACATTCCTAATCTTTGAATTTCTCCAACTTTCCTACCTTAAGGTTCACACCAAGGCCTCTCCCAACACCCAGTTCCCCATGATCCTATTTTGTGTAGGATGTCGGGATCCTGGCCAAGGCAGCTTTTTCTTGAACATTTACCTGAGAGTAGGGTTAAATGCTCAAGAAACATGGAGTCTAAGACAAATAGGAACTTGAAAAAATAATCTAGCAGCTTATTTGTTTATGCATTTTTTTTTTTTAATGAAAAACAATCCAACAGTGCTGGGGATGATTTTTGTTGTTTGCTCTTGCTAGTCATTTTGCTGAAAGACAAAGTACTGGATGCTAGCCCAGCCCAGGCTTCTCCATTTAGCAGCTGTGACTTTGGACACAGGACTTCACCTGGTTAAGACTCGGGTCCCGCTTCCTTAGAATGGGGACAATAACTACTCAGTGGAGTTGTTAGGAGAATGAGCGCACCTGGCACACAGGAATCATGTAATACATGAGGAACATTACAATTATAAACTGTAAAGATTAGTCATAAAATATCACAGCTGGAAGGGGACCTCTATTATTGAGAAGGTTGAGGTTTTCAAGAAAGAAAACAAAGGTACCAGATGCAGCATTCCCTTTCCTATAACTTCCCATAGAAGTATTGAGTGTAATATGAAACCAGTTCACAGGCAGAGAAATAAAGACTGGTGATTTAATGTCTAACGAGGTATTATTCATGTTTACTAAGGTCACAATAGATACACCTATATTGCTCGCTCTTATTTCTTATGATTCCAGAATTTATTTTTAAGTATCCTTTTGAGATAGAGGTTGAGAAAGGAGAGACATTGTGGTTGAAGGCAGGAATAAAGCTTGTTCAACTCTAGGTATGTTTAATTCATTTTGTGAACTATTAGTACAATAAACACTGATTTCATTCACAACCAAGTGGGGCTATTTATGTTTGAATGAAAAACACATGCACTTGCTCACACAAAACTCTATTGTGAACTAAAAAAATCAATTTTTATTGTTCAAACAATTGTGCATTAGCCAAAGGCCCCAAGTGAGAGTTCTGAGAATTGTGGGCATAAACTAGGAATGTTAATGTGTTAGAATTTTTATATGGTTTCATAGGATGAGTTGGAGTGTAATAGAGGTGGGCAGGCTCAAGAATATTTTCCAGTGGCCTTGATGCTGCCCACTTAAGCTTTATTATGTTGCATTGGTGATTCTGTAGCACACAGCAAGACAAGTCTTTGATTTATTCACAGCTTCATAGAGAATGAGAGATCAACAATGTCTAAAGAAGCAGCAGCTGTGTTTGTGAGTACTACTTCACTTGGGGGTTCGAGAAACAGACAAGGAGTGCCACATGCATAGAGCCCACAAGTGCCTTTAGAATTGACAGAGATTGAAGCTCTGGGGGTCTGGAGAGAAGCCACAACACATTCTGCATTCCCATTGGCTTAGAGCTATGTCCCCAAGGCCAGTTTTCAGAGAATGGCCATTCCCTATATGCATTTTATACTCATATATAAAAATGAGTATAAAATGCACAGGCAAAAAGCATCTTTAAATAACTATTTTCTCTGGTTTCTATGAAGAATATGTGTAAATTGTGTAAACAGTGGAGTGAACAAGACATAGTCTTTTGCCCATAAGTTGCTCACATTTTTAGTAGAAGATACAAACAGGTAAATGGACCATTGCAATGTAATGGGGGAGGTGATGTAGAATGTGTTACGTTGAGACTAGCAGACTGCTATGGTTTCGTTCCGTGTCCCCACCAAAATCTTAGCTTAAATTGCAATCCCCACTTGCTGAGGGAGGGAAATGATGGAAGGTGTTTGGATCATGGGGGCAGTTTCCCCCATGCTGTTCTCATGATAATGAGGGAGTTCTCATGAGATCTTGTTGCTAATAAGTGTCTGGCATTTCCCTTGAGTGCTCTCTCTCTCTCCTGCCATCTTTTGAAGAAAGTGCTTGCTTCTCCTTTGCCTTCCACCATGATTGTAAGTTTCCTGAGCCATGTGGAACTGTGAGTCAATTAAACCTCCTTCCTTTATAAATTACCCATTCTCAGATAGTATCTTTATAGCAGTGTGACAACGGACTAACACAGAGAATTGGTAGTAGGAGTTGGGTACAGGTAATAAGAAAATGTGGAAGTGACTTTGGAACTGGATAACAGACAGAGGTTGGAACAGTTTGGAGGGCTCAAAAGAAGACAGGAAGGTATGGAAAGGTTTGGAACTTCCTAGAGATTTGTTGAATGGTTTTGACCAAAATCCTGATAGTGATATGGACAATGAAGTCCAGACTGAGGTGGTCTTGGATGGAGATGAGGAACATATTGGGAATTAGAGAAAAGGACATTCTTCCTATGCTTTAGCAAAGAGGCTGGCAGCATTTTGCCCCTGCCCTAGAGATCTGTGGAACTTTGAACTTGAGAGAGATGATTTAGGGTATCTGATGGAAGACATTTCTAAGCAGCAAGGCATTCAAGATGTGACCTTATTCTGAAATAAGAATGCTTATTCTGAAAGCGTTCCGTTATATGTGTTCACAAAGAGATGGTTTGATATTGTAACTTATGTCTAAAAGGGAAGAAGAGAATAAAAGTTTGGAAAATTTGCAGCCTGATCATGTGGTAAAAAACGAAAACCCATTTTCTGGGGAGGAATTCAAGCCAGTTGCAGAAATTTGCATAAATAATAAGGAGCTGAAAGTTAATAGCCAAGACAATGGAGAAAATGTCTCCAGGGCATATCAGAGACCTTCACAGCAGCCCCTCCCATTAAAGGCCCAGAGGCCTAGAAGGGAAAATTGGTGGGCCAGGCCCAGGGTCCTGTTGCTCTGTGCAGCCCCAGGATATGGCACCCTGCATTCCAGCTGCTGCAGCTTCATCCACTGCTAAAAGGGGCCAATGTATGGCTCAGGCCATTGCTTCAGAGAGTGCAAGCTCCAGACCTTGGTGACTTTCACGTGGTGTTGGGCCTGTGGGTGCACAGAAGACAAGAGCTGAGTTTTGGGAGCCTCAACCTAGATTTCAGAGGATGTATAGTAACTCCTGAATGTCCAGGCAGAAGTGTGATGCAAGGGTAGAGCCATCATGGAGAGCCTCTACTAGGGCAATGCAGAGGGGAAATGTGGGATTGGAACCCCAACAGAGAGTCCCCACTGGGGCACTGCCTAGGGGTCTGTGAGAATAGGGCCACCATCCTCCAGACCCCAGAACGGAAGATCCACCAACAGTTTGGACCATATGCCAGGAAAAGCCACAGGCACCCAACGCCAGCCTGTGAAAGCAGCTGCAGGTGCTGTACCCTGCAAAGCCACAAGGGGAGAGCTGTCCAAGGCCTTGGGAGCCCACCTCTTGCATCAGTATGCCCTGGATGTGAGACATGAAGTCAAAGGAAATCATTTTGGAGATTTAAGATTTAATGACTGCCCTGTTGGATTTTAGACTTGCACGGGGTCTGTGGCCCCTTCATTTTGGCCAGTTTCTCCCATTTGGAACAGGAACATTTACCCAATGCCTGTACCCCCATTGTATCTTGTAAGTAACTAACTAGCTTTTGATTTTACAGGCTCATAGGCTGAAGGGACTTGCCTTGTCTCAGATGAGACTTTGGACTCGGACTTTTGAGTAAATGCTGGAATGAGTTAAAACTTTGAGGGGATGTTTGGAAGGCATGAATGGGTTTGAAATGTGAAAAGAATATGAGATTTGGGAGGGTCCAGATGTGAAATTATATGATTTGGCTCTATATCCCCACCAAAATCTTATCTCAGATTGTAATCCCCATGTGTCAAGGGAGTGTCACAGGATCCTTTGGGTGTTGCCTCACCAGCCAGCAACCTCTGTGGCTGGTTCCACTTACTTGGCCCAGCAGGCTATGCCTGGCTCGTGCTACTGGCTCAGATTCCACACCCGCCAAGGGTGAGCCAGGCATGCAGTGGTAAGGGATGTATGAGCAAGAAAGTGTGGGGTCCAGCCACTATGCACAGCCAGGCATGGTGGCTGCTGTGGCAGGGTGGGCAGCTCTAGAAGCCGGCACAGGTGGCTGTGGCTGGACCAGGCATACCACAAGTGGCTTCTGCTGCAGGCACCCACTTCTGGATGGTGGATGCAATGGCATCCGAAAACTCAGAGATGCCAGCAACTGTGGAGTCCCAAGGGGGGACGGCAGTGTGCTACAGCTCTCATTCCTGCTGCCCACAGCTGGGCAAATGGTGGGGGAATGTTTTCCGTTTGTTCAGTCCCACCACCTTGCTCTGGCTTGTGGCTCCTGGGCTGACCCAGCGCCACTGCCCCTTCCTGTCACATGGGGTGGCCACCCAATGGCAACAGAGGGTGGGAGGGCTATAGTGTTACAACTGAGTCTAGGGAAATCCTGAGGTCTGGGCCTCCAGAAAGGTCACTGCTCTTCACATCCACAGTCTGGGAAACAGGAGTGTGTCACCACCCACATCTTGGTGAGCCAGCTAGAAATGTGTTACAGCCCTTTTTGCTCCTACTGGCAGCTCAGTGAGCCAGCCAGAAAAGTGTTACAGCCCTTTTTGCACCCACCATTCAGCAGGTTCCGAGTTCTTGTCCTGCATCCAGTAGGAATTTAGGTGGAAAACTGGAGGGTGAGCAAGGCAAAAAAGAGTTTTATTGAGTGACAGAACAGCTCTCAACGGAGAGAAGACCCAAAGTGGGTGGCTCCTATTAGCAGGCAGTAGACCCTATGTGTGACTGAGTCCCAGGGTTTTTATGGGCTCAGAATGGAGCTAGTGCATGCTGATTGGTCCATGGATGGGAGGAAGTATGTGCTGATTGGTCCATGGGTGAGCTTGGAAAAAACACCATTTGATTGGCTGAAAGGCATCAACGAAGTTCTCACTCCAGGTTGTGGATTCTACCCGGAACTTGAAGCCTGGTTTTCAGGCTTCAGGTTGTCTTTGGCTTGAAGGTTGGTTTTCCCGGGGGACCTTCCCCTATCTGCCTAGGAATTTGTCTGCCTCCTGCTGCTATCAGGAAGGACCTGGTGGAAGGTAACTGGATTATAGAGGTGGTTCCTTAATGCTGTTCTTGTGATAGTGAGGGAGTTCTCATGAGATCTGGTTGTTTGGTAGTGTCTGGCATTTCCCCTGCACTTTTGCTCTCTCCTGCCACCTTGTGAAGAAGGTGCTTGCTTCTCCTTTGCCTTCCGGCATGATTGTAAGTTTCCTGATCCATGCAGAACTGTGAATCAGTTAAACCTTTTTCCTTTATAAATTACCCAGCCTCAGGTAGTATCTTTATAGCAATGGGAGAACAGAGTAATACACAGAGGCTCCTTAACCTTGGCAGGGAATTTTCTGGAGAAATTGACATGCATTTTCAGACCCGAAGGATAAGTAGGAACTATTCAGTAATGGAGTAGAAATGAGAAAAATGTTTTCCACAGAGAAAACAAACAAGCTACATTCCTGAAGCAAGAGAGAACATCACAGCCCATTTATGAAATAACATAGAATTCTAAGTAGCTGAAGTGTATGCAGTTGTGATTCAATGAAATCAGTGGTGGAAGGGTTGGAGGGCGAAGTTGAATGGGTGGGACTGGGAGGAGTCAGCAGGAATAATAAACAAGGATACTGAGATGTGAGTGAGGCTGAGAGAGTGAAGGACTGTGAAGATGCCCTGCGAGAGAATTTAAATTTTATCCTGAGGGTAGTGAGGCCACCAAAGCATGAGAGAAACAGGATCAGATTTGTGCTTTATAAAGAATACTTATTAGGCCAGGTGCAGTGGCTCACGCCTGTAATCCCACCACTTTGGGAGGCCGAGGTGGGCGGATCAGGAGGTCAAGAGAGAGACCATCCTGGCCAACACGGTGAAACCCCATCTCTACCAAAAATACAAAAATTAGCTGAGCATGGTGGCGTGCGCCTGTAGTCTCAGCTACTCAGGAGGCTGAGGCTGGAGAATCGCTTGAACCCGGGAGGCAGAGGTTGCACTGAGTTGAGATCATGCCATTTTACTTCAGCCTGGGCAACAGAGCGAGACTCAGTAAAAAAAAAACAAACAAACTTAAAATAAATACAAAATAGGTTGCCAAATAATCAATAAAACAATTTGAGAAGAGTGGTCAAAAATAGTCTATCTTGAAACCTTTAAACATCTTTTATATTTTGGATATAGCATACATTTAATAATTATAACATTTAAAAAATAAACAGCACTGACATCACTACATATTAAAAGCTGTGGTGTGTGGGAAAAATGGCATCCCATGCAAAATTTATAGGCATGAAAGTATTTATCAGAAACTAATAAAAACTGAAAGTAAATAACCTAAGTCTTCAGCTTAAAGATAAAACATAAAATAAATAAAACAGAACATAAAAAGTGTATTTGAACAACAGAACCAAAATCTGATACTTTGAAATGATCAGATAAAACAGATTAAGATGGATGACACAAATAAATAGCATTAAAAATGAATATGAACACCAGAAAGACCTTTTAAAAATGACAAAACTACGTGCAAGTTTATACCACTATGTTTAAATAAGATATACATGATTTTCTATGAAAACATAGATAATTAAAATAGATTCAAAGAAATAGAAAAACTACAGACTAATAACCATAGAGGAAGCTGAAAATATAAGCCCTATTCCTAAAGAAGACAAGAAATCATTTTTAAAATAAATTATATTGAAACACAAGTTGCGAATAATTACTATTTATATAAATTCTTTAAAAGAATATGAAACATTTATGAACAAAGACACAAAAGATAATAAATCATATTTTAAAGTAGAAACTAGCAATAAAATGAAATGATAATACATTATGACAAAGCATGTATTATCCTTGAAATGCAAGGATATTTTAATATCAAGGATCTGATATTATAATTCATTACATTGCTGTGTTAAAATATAGAAGTCATATGATCATTTCCATAGATACTGAAAGAGTACTGATAAAATTTTAACACCTGCTACCAACAACAGTTCTTGACAAACTAGGAATAGAATAAAGCTTCCTTAATTTAAAAAATGTTAATAGAAACCTATAGCAAACATCATACTTAATAGAAAAAAGAAACATTCCTATTAACTTACACACCCATTGAATGTATACAAGAGTGTTCATTTTCTCCAGGACCTAGTCAATAGGACTTTTTTTTGGTCCACATTTTGCTCATCAAATATATGCTAAGAATAGTTTTTCCCATTGAAATTAAACTGGTAGCTGTTTATATAGCAAGTAAATATTTTGAATAAAAATTTATCGTTTATAAGTGGTACTAAAAATATTGAGTTTAGCTTTTCTAAAAGTGACATGTGCTCTTTGTGAACCTTCACATTCATTTCACATGATGTTTGGGTTGAGTAAAGAGAAGAAAGGGTGTGAGGTTTGGTTCATTTTCAGGGGATGAAAGAAGGAAAAGAAAATGTATCAAATAACTACTATGTCCCAGGTGATTTCATCTACAGTATCTTACCTGTGAGATTTTATATTATTTCATAGAAATTAAGGGTCAGAGAGTTTAAGCCACTATGAAAGTTATGAATGTCAACCACAAAGAAAATTCCAAGCCCCCTAAGTAATTGAATGGGCCCCCTTCTCAGACAACGGGATTCCAAAGAAACCTAAAAAACTAGTCCAGGCTATATGGCAAGTAGGGGTCAGACATGCTTCGTTATACTCGCTCCCTTTTGGAGTTTAGATACAACAAACTAGCATTAACATTAAAACAATTAAAACTGACAAAACAGACTCTTTGTAGTAATACAATAACAATTTCAACCTGAGTCTGGTATAACATCATATGACCGATAGCAGGCCCTGAAGGAAATGGAAATATTTTACCCCAAAATATATCTCACTGACGTATTTTGAAATGGCGCTGCAAAGCTGTCTCTTGTGGGAAAGCGGGGGGCGGAATTTACTTTCTTTCAGGGTCCTTTTCTGATCCTGAAGAGATTAGCTGAGAGTCTAGCACCGTGTTTTTTTGTTTTGTTTTGTTTTGTTTTGAGACAGAGTTTCACTCTTATTGCCCAGGCTGGAGTGTAGTGGTGCCATCTTGGCTCACTGCAACCTCTGCCTAGCTGGGATTACAGGCATGTACTGCCACACCCAGCTAATTTTGTATTTTTAGTAGAGATGGGGTTTCTCTGTTGGTCAGGCTGGTCTCGAACTCCCGACCTCAGGTGATCCGCCCGCCTTGGTCTCCCAAAGTGCTGGGATTACAGGCGTGAGCCACCTCACCTGGCTGAGTCTAGGACCTTTTAAAGGTCTGAATAGGAAACATTTGCCATCTATTGCTTCTAAGGGCAGCCTTCTGTGAGCCTTATCTACATAATAAGAACTTTGATCTCCACAACCCCTTATCTTAACCCAGACACTCCTTTCTATTGATTCCAGCTTTTAGATAATAACTTAACTCTTTCAGCCAATTGCCAATCAGAAAATCTTTGAATTCACCTATGACCTGTAAGCCCGTGCTTCAAGTTGTCTCACCTTTCCAGATCAAACCAATATACACCTCACACATATTGATTGATGTCTTATGTCTCCCTAAAAATACAAAACCAAGCTGTAACCCAACCACTTTGGGCACATGTTCTCAGGACCTCCTAAGGCCATGGGTCATGATCCTTAACCTTGCAAAATAAATTGATTGAAGCCTGTCTCAGGTACATTTTTGGCTTACACATAGCCAGGGCATGGCAAGTTGGCATCTGAATCAAGCCTGGGTCCATCGCCCCTCCCTGCATGTCCCACCATGTGTCACATGAGCTTCCTTTCCATTTTCCCTTCTCTTGGCCTCTTTGCAACCCCCAAATGAATTTTCTCCCCAGATGCTCCATTCAGAACCATGAAAATCTTAGAGGAAATAGCTTTTCCTGAATCACTAATCCCTACATCTCTTTTCTACTTTGGTCGATAATCTTGGGCATTTAACATCTGGGCCAATTTAGACCTAGAGTCCTGAATCCTATACTTTAACCCAGAGTCCTTTTCTCCTGGACAGCATGAGCGAGTAATATTCAAGGATAAACTGCACCTGGTGTGAAAAAAATCAAGAGAGATTTTAGACAGACCTAGCCATTTCCCTAGAGCTGCTTTTACTTCCTGACAGCTAATTCATCCCAATGATTGGCCCTGGACCCATAAACCCTCTAGCTCAGCCTGGCCATTTGTGAATGCACAGGCAGTCGGCTGGCTCTCACCTCTGATAGCTGTGGGAACCAATTACTCTGCATCAGGGCTTGGTGTGTGGCTGGAGCATCTGTGTGGACCACATGGGCCCTTTCAGCTTGTAGGATGTGTGGTGACTTGGAGTTGTTTGTTCCTTTTGCTTTATCAGCAAAGAATATGGAAAACAGCTCAATTTCAGCTGATTACCCACTAAAGTGCCTGGGAGCCACTCTGTAATTTTCATCGCTGCTTGCTGGGCTCTTCAGGAAAGTTTGCAGGCGAATTTAATGGAACGTATTCAGTCCTCTTGAATGGCAGACAGACAAGGCACCAACTTCCTGTTCCCTTTGTTTGGAAGCATCTGTTATCACAACATAGTAAACATTTTTTTTAAAACCATTCTGAGAACAGTTATTTGTGAGATTCTTCTCCAGTGTAGCCTTACACCGAGACTTCAATTTTCCTACAACCTCAGCCCAGCAGGAATTGTCTCTATCACCCAAGACAATGAGATTGACTGCAACAAGGTTTCCTAGTAAATGGCTCCTGGCCATCTAGATGGATAAATTCTCCTAACACTAGTTAGAATCAAATGACTAAACTCTAGCCTCCTGGCCCAATCATACAATGGTGTCATTGTCAACAATTAAAAACAATGTTGCTGATCTGGGCTTTTCATTCCTCACTGTGCAAATCAGTCACTTGGGGAGCTTATTAAAATGAAGATTCCAGTTCAGTAGGTCTGGGTGGGCCTCAGGTCCTGCACTTTTAATAAATTACCAGGTGATGCTGATGCTGTTGGACCTTAAAATTTAGTGGAATATTCCACTAAATGTTTACTCATCGACACAAACTTGTATAGGATCTCTGCACATTCTTACATGCGGATTTATCTTAAAGTGCAGGATATCAAATTAAATGAATACATTATAATTTTTAAAATATACAGGATATCTAGATTTAGAGATAGATGTGCTGTAAGAAAAGTAAGCATCAGATAGTACTGTTTAAAATATACTGTTGGCCGGGCACGGTGGCACATGCCTGCAATCCCAGCACTTCAGGAGGCCAAGGCAAGAGGATTGCTAGAGGCCAGGAGTTCAAGACCAGCCTGGCAACATAACGAGACCCTATCTCTACAAAAAAAGAAAAATTATCCAGCCATGGTGGTACACACATAGTCCTAGCTACCTGGAAGGCTGAGATGGGAGGATCACTTAAGCCCAGGAGTTCGAGGTTATGGTGAACTATGATAGCACCACTGTAGTCCAGCCTAGGCAACAGAACGAAACTTTGTTTCTAAAAGATTTTTTTAAATTCTGTTATAAAATTATGTGTGTGTGTATATATATATATATATAATTAAAATACAATTTTTTGTCCCCACCATCACTGCCTGTGTATAAAAATGATATCAGGACTCTGGTTTCTCTGCTCATTTTAGGAAACTGGTAATAATTACGTTAAGTTGCAAACAGTTTTCATTCAGTACAAAAACAGAACATCAATCCTTTGTGATGGGCAAACTTCCCACCTGATTTAGCCTTGAATGTTCGCACCTCCTGGAACTCAGATCTGGTACTGGGAAGGGAAGGTGGGGTGTGGTCTCTCTGCCCTCTATTGGGAGGCCCAGGATGCAAGACTTTCTAAAACTGGAAAATCCCAGGCAAACTAGGGCCAATAGGACACCCCGAGCCGCTTCTTTCCAGCACTTGCTCTTGGGGTGATCTGATGTTTCGGAGCCCACTAGGCAGAAGTAGCAGAAGAGCTGAAGGGCACAGGTGCAGGAGAGTTCTTACCAGGATTGGGAGCTTCATGAGCTGATGCTGATGCCTGGCTCTGCTCCCTACCAGTGGGGATAGCTGGCTTCCAGGCAGGCCCAGCAGGGAGTAAAACTGAGTCTTTCTGGTGCTTAGTTGATTCCTCAGATTATATATATATATGTATGTATGTATTCATATAGATGTATATATTTATGCGTGCATAAATATGGATGTATATACATATATACTTATATATGTGCTTGTGTGTATATATGCATATATGCACAATACATAAATAACTTGCAATGAACATGCGTTATTTTTATAAATTAAAAAAAAAAAAAAGACACAGGCCGGACATGCTGGCTCATGCCTGTAATCCCAGCACTTTGGGAGGTTGAGAAAAGAGGATTGTTTGAGGCCAGGAGTTCAAGGCTGGCCTGGGCAACATAATGAGACCCCATCTCTACAAAAAATTTTAAAAATAGCCAGGCGTAGGGGCATGTGCCTGTAGTCCCAGCTACTTGAGAGGATTGCTTAAGTGCAGGAGTTTGAGGCTGTAGTGAGCTACGATCAAGGTACCATCCTCCAGCCTGGGAGACAGGGCAAGACCCTGTCCCTTAAAAAAATAAAATAAATAAAAATAAAAATAAATTTAAAAAAGACAGAGATGTGATTGTGTCAGAAAACCCGGAGGAACAGTCTAAACTCAGTAACTTTGTAATTGTATTTAAACTACCTAACAACTAGCCATAATTAAAATGAGATTGTTTTGTGTCACGTGAACAATTAGTGGATAACTTTATTATTTCTACAAAAAATATTCAAATTTAAATAAAATTATAAGGAAAAAATTCACTTCAAAAAGTTTTCCTCTGGGTTCTGTCTCCTGGAGCTATTTCATGGAGACAAAAGAGATTCTTCAAAGCCAGTGGCTGTGGGGAGTGAATATTTTAGGTTTTCAGTTTGCACGGGCGCTAGAGTAGATGGAATACTGCAGCGGGGGCTTCGGCGCGCGGGGCTGCGAGGCTGGCTCTGCTCCGTTTCTGCAGCTGTGTTCATGAGCTGGCCCTCTATTAATGGCCTTTGAGACTGAACTGTCAGGTTTCAGAGGTGTGCTTCTTTCTAGGTGTCTCATCATTGCCTCATAAACGCCAGGACCCACACATGAAAGACAACCTGTCAACAGTGAAATCCGCATTCATACCTTTTCCTTCATCTTTCTCTCTCGTGAGAAACTGGTGGAAACCCAGGCCTCTGGGTGGCCCTGAGTAGTCTGTGGGTGGATGGGAATACGTTGAAATTCAGGTGAATCTGAATTAATAACTGGAGGTGTCCCAAGTTTCTGTACCAACCTTTAATGTACGGGCAGGTTATGCCTGTGACCCCTGAGAATGGCCCCAGGGAAGTCCAGCCCTCAGCTGGAATGTGGAGGGGACAAAATGCCATGGATGGGACCAGTGGGCCCAAAGCCGGCCATGAGACCTCCAGTAAAATCCTGCATCTTCCAAATACTTGTCTTGTGTCTCAGAGTAGTGCAAACTCTAAGAACATAAGCATGTAGAATTGGAAATATTATAGAAGACTGGAAAGTTCCAAATTCAAACATATGTCCTAGTTTACAGAAATTAAGAAATTCAGCTGCAAAAGCATTATGAATGTTATACATGTATGTGCATTATATATGTGTATATATATGCTTTTATATATTATCTTAAAATAATATGTAGCTTAAAATTTTATCTTAAAATCTATATTTAGCTTTTATCTTAAAATCTATATTTTATCTTAAAATGCTTTTATCTTAAAATCAGTGTTTCTCACCAAGATTTGTAAGGCCTGACCCGGCTTCTGTCTCTGCATCCCTGCTCCCCCAGCCTGCAGCTTCAACTCCTACAACATGCTCCAGCCCTTGCAAACTTCTCTTATAAGGTGTGCCCCTGCCTGGAGCATTCTTCCCTCAGTCTCCTCCCTGGACCACCCTCCAGGCATCCCTTCTGTCTCCCCATGCTTACCATTTTCTTTTGGAAGCCTTCCAGGCCTCCAGGTGCTCTCTCTGGACTCCATGTAGCTGCCATGGCTTTGCACAGCCTGGGCACCTTGCATCCCTGCAGGTTTGTACATGTTAGGGCAGCGAGGCCACCAGCTCTGCTCCGGGCTGTGTCCACAACATCTGGCACAGCCTCAACTTGGCAGATAAGTGCTCAATACTATTTGTCAGGGCATCAAAGAGAAAATAATATGGGAAATCATATATTAGAAGAGTTAATTTTGGAAAGATGTCAGTTCTCTCCAAATTGATGCGCAGATTTTTTGAAATCCAATCAAAATAACAGTAGTTGTTTGTTGCAATTCACAAGCTGATTCTAGAAATGATATGAAGTCTAAATAACAAAATAGATGTGGCAACTGAAGAAGGAAAAGGAGGTGAAAGAAGAGGAAGAAAAAAACAATAACAATGAAACTTGAGCCCCTAATGTCAAGAATTATTATAAGGATATAATAATTTAAAACAGCTTGCTATTCTCACAAGAAATGAGAAATCGTCCAGTGGAATCTGTTGGCAAGTCCAGAAGCAAACCCAACACTTAAACAGTCATTTAATTTATGATAAAATTCACAGTGCAGTGGGGAAAGGGCAACGTTTCCATAAATGGTACTGGATTAAAACAAAAAAAGAAAAGAACATGGAAAATAAAAATACTTTTCTTAATAGTAAGACAGGAGGGTGGTAGACTTTTCCACTTTTCTGTATTATAAAAAAATGTGAAAACTTAAAAGTAATTTAAAAACAATAATCATACCACATTAACAAAATCACCTTTATTTTTCTTACCCTCTTTAAGATTTTGTCCATACATACTTGTTTTTTTTTGTTTTGTTTTGTTTGTTTTTTGAGATGGAGTCTCGCTCTGTCGCCCAGGCTGGAGTGCAGTGGCGCTATCTCAGCTCACTGCAAGCTCCGCCTCCCGGGTTTTTACGCCATTCTGCTGCCTCAGCCTCCCGAGTAGCTGGGATTACAGGTGCCTGCCACCATGCCCGGCTAATTTTTTGTATTTTTTAGTAGAGATGGGGTTTCACTGTGTTAGTCAGGATGGTCTCGATCTCCTGACCTCGTGATCTGCCTGTCTCAGCCTCCCAATACATACCTGTTTTAATAGTTGTGCATTGTTACACATTTTGGTCTGTTTTGAAGTTATTGTTATTATTTAGGATGACAGTATGTAAATACACTCCATTTTTCTATGTAGTGCTTGATAATTATATTTTTACGTGTCATATAATGGATTGAGTTGATATGCTACACTTTCCTTTTAATTTTGTGATTGTCTCTGGTATAGTGATTTTCCTAAACTCAGTGAAGTACAGGCATAAGCAATCTATTTTCTTCCAATTACTACCTCCCTTGCTTGTCCTTCAGTGACATCTTGGGCTGATCCCATAGCTTTAAAGTCATATCTCATTATTAAAAGTTCTATCTGGTCCAGTTTCAAATTCAATCTCATCTTCTCTTTTCCCTTCTCTGTCTGGCTGAATCATGGTCTTTGAAACCTATAGTTGGGAGGGAATATGTTTTGGCTTTTATTTCTCTATCACCAGGGGATTGGGTGGGGAGGAGGAGAAATTGGGGTAAAAAGGGAAGCTGTGGATCACACCTGTAATCCTAATGCTTTAGGAAGCTACGGCAGGAGGACTGCTTGAAGGCAGAAATTATAGACCAGCCTGGGCAACATAGTGAGACCCCTATCTCTGAAAAATAAAAAAATAAAAATTAGCCAGATATGGTAGCACACACCTATAGTCCCAGCCACTTAGAATGCTGAGGTGGGAGGATTACTTGAGCCCAGGAGTTTGAGGCTGCATTGAGCTATGATCACACCACTGCACTCCAGCCTGGGCAAGACTCTGTGTCTTAAAACAAAAAAATAAAAAATTTAAAAAAGGAATGGGGACGGTTGAGCTACCTACTGTCACCTGTCAGTGGTGGACAGTGGCCGTGAGCTTCCTACTGGTCACTCTGGTTGGCTGTTGGTGCGTTCTGCTGACATTGTCTTTGTCTCATGTGATTTCTGGGCATGTGTTTCTGGTCCCTTTGTCACTGAGGACCTTCTCAGAAAGGAACAGTGGCATCCCTTTTAAGCCATGCTGTTGACACACACCCTCAACTCTCTATCTCCGTAGGACCTAACTTCCCTTGGCCAGGGGCACCATAGTTTCTGCCTGCCTCTTTACTTCTCAGCTCCCTCAGGTGAGCCGGGAAAGCCACTAGTTTCTCCTCCATACCCTGCAAGGGCCACAGGGGGCTGCAGGCTGGAGTGCCATCCTTTACCCAAGAACAGTTACACCATGATCCCTTCTTGCTGCTGGTGTGAGCTGCCCTCGCAAGTTCCCATGCTCGGAAATCTTCAGCCAAGTAGCCATCCTCAAAGTGGGCCTGCAGAGACTGAAGCCTGGTATCTACCCAGTCAGCTGGTGGATGCTGGGCTCCTCTTGCCTAAAGGCACCTTTAATCTCTGTTTTTTGGAGTCCCAGTTTCTTGAAAACCATAAGAAAGAGGGGAGGGCAAACCTCCTCAGCAGGAGCACTGTACTCCCAGTGATTCCAGTTCCTGTCCCTGGGTGGTCTGCTGGTGCCTGGCAGTGGGTGTGGGTGATGGCTGGGGTAGCCTCATTTAGCAAGTATCTGGCTCTGTTTTCTGCTCAATTAAAAATGTGGGAGGATGATTATGTTCATTTGATTGTGGTGACTTTTTCTTGGATGTACACATAGGTCAAAACTTAACATGTTAAACACTTTATGTGCACTTTATTGCCCATCAATTATGCTTTAATAAAGCTGTTAAAACTGTTGGGAGAACTTACTGCCTGTTTGTCTTCTTCAACATTTAGTTACACTTTTGTAAATAATGCTGTGTGAACACTTTTTCCTTTTGATGTTTTCTTAAGATAAATTCCTAGCAGTTTGGATTACTAGCTAAAAGATAAAAACCGTTTTTATAGCTCCCAATACATATTGCTATATTATTTTTCCAAAGAATTGTGCCAATTTCCAGTGTAGCAGTAAGTATGAATACCCAAGTTTAATAGCAACCTTATACTTCAGTATTGTTTTTAAAAATTGTTCCTAGATACAAAATGGTACATTAATTTTTATTTCTTTAAGATAAAGGATAACACATGTGTGTATGTTAGATCAATTTTTATTTCCTCTTACGAGAACTGCCTGTTCTTATTCTTCATCTATTTACCTACTAGGCAAATAAATGACTTTTGATGTTCTTTTATTTTGATTTCTGTAAATGTTGTCATGAAGTTATTTGTGAAATAAAAAGAGTGTTTGCACCGAAAGTAATGTTTATTCCCATGGTTAGAATTTGAGAACAAATTGACCAGAGTAAGCGAGACCTAGTTATAGACTGTGCAGGCCCATCAGCTGCCTCTCCTGGTTTCTGACCTGACCTGTGTGGGCAGGTCAGGTTGTTTTCTCCAGGCATCCCTGTCTGCCCGTAGTCACATGGGCTCCCTGATTGTTAGCTCTCCTACTCTCTTAGTTTTCTGAAGCTTATCTGATTAGACGGCATGTTTCCTTTTAGGACAGTGATTTTGAACCTGGGAAAGTATACCTAGAAAGTGGGAAGAGTAGGGGTGGCGTGGGATGTGCAGTTTTTAAAAGTCTGTGGAAAGAATTTAACTTCCCTGTCAAGGCAGTCATAGTTTCATTTATAGTATTTTGAAATATCAAATAGTATCAAAGGATTTATGTACAAAAATGAGATACCTAAGACTTTTATAAATGTCAAAACAGAATGAAGCCATTTTTATTGAGAGACTCTGCTCTTTGCTTCTTTTCAAGATGGTAATATGAGTTCAAGTTTTAAACTGCTCCAAATACAGTGCACATGCATGTGCGCATACACATGCACATACTCCAAAGATAGCCATGCTCAAAAACAAACATCTGTGTAAACAAAGGTCAAAACAGAAGCTTCTAGCCTTAAGTGTAGGCTGAGGCCACCAACCCACTGGCTTTTGAATCTAGAAATGCTCAGAGTTGGCTGAAACTGGGATTTCTATGGGGTAGACAGGACCAACAGCACCTGAAGCCCTACTAGATAGTAAGAGTGACAGAAGCAAGGAGGTGGGCTTTCTTACCATGAAAAGAAACTGAAAAGAAGACATGACTGGGCTATAGCTTGTATATATCTAATTTAATACTGGCAATTAAAAGAAAGCTTTTTGTTTGTTTAAAAGAGTTAATATAAGTAAAGCTAAGTAGCTGTGTAGCCAATGTTGCCAGAAGAAGCAGAGAAGGCCCTGGAGACAGAAACTATGTCAGGGCACCTGCTGATTCAATAGCTAAATTTGTGAAATTGCCTCAAAAATGGAAGCCTTTGGCTATTGACATAAGGCCTGTTCTATCATCGGAGTGCCAGGAGTTGGGTGGAGGTGCTGCAAAGCCACGAGAAAAGAGTGCATGATGAGAGAGGGGAAATAATAAAGCACATAAAGAAAACTCACTTTAAGAAAGCAAGTCAATAAAGTGTGGAGAATTAATTCTTAAAAAAATAAAAATTAAACATTCTCAAAATGAATTTAAAATAAGTATGTGTAATGTATTCAGAAATAAAAGAAAAGAGAATAACCATTAAAATGTTTGTGAAATTTAAAAGTGGGTAGAAAGGAGTCAAAGATAAATGGATATAAAGAACTAATTTTAAAACCTGAAACTAAAAAATGTGTATAATAATAGAGATGAAAACTCAATAAATGGGATAAAATCTGACTGGAAAAATCAGAGAATTACTGAATTTGAAAATAGTATTTAAGAATTTACCAAGAAAGAAGCATAAAGAAATAAAGAGGGAAAAATATTAAGAAGACGTTAAGTGAAATAACAGATGGATTGAGAGACTCCATATTGTTCCTCCCACTTCCAAAATTCAACCCACCTACAAACTCCTATTGAAAGCACTACTAAAAAATATTCTGGGTCAGAATGTTCTTCAGTGGTTCTTTCAAACAAAAGAAAACCGGCTGGGCGCGGTGGCTCCTGCCTGTAATTGCAGCACTTTGGGGGTGCCGAGGTGGGCGGATCACGAGGTCAGGAAATGGAGACCATCCTGGCTAACACGGTGAAACCCTGTCTCTACTAAAAAATACAAAAAATTAGCCGGACGTGGTGGCGGGCGCCTGTAGTCCCAGCTACTGGGGAGGCTGAGGCAGGAGAATGGCATGAACCTGGGAGGCGGAGCTTGCAGTGAGCTGAGATCCGGCCACCGCACTGCAGCCTGGGCAACACAGCGAGACTCCGTCTCAAAACAACAACAACAACAACAACAACAACAACAAAACCCCAGAATGATATGGGATGTAAGAAGCATTAATGAACAAAGTAATAGATAAAAATATGTTGTTAAATTAATTACTGACAATTCAAGATTAACATTTTTATTTGCTTAAAAGAGTTGGGAACAAAATTTAGACAGTAAATACAAGGAGGATAGAAGAGATGGAATTCAATGGGCCAGTGTCAACTAAGATCATCACTTTGTTTAGAAAGATGAGGATATTAAATTTCTTTAGACTTTGTCAGGAAATATATCATTTTATATTTATGTTGAAAGTAACCACCAAGATAATAGAAATGCAATCTATAGCTTCCAAACCATTAGAAGAGAAATACAAAGAATAAAGATAATTTTATCAATCCAAGAGAAAGAATGTAAGGGAGAAAAAAAGAAGCAAAAATGAGGTTGGGGGAGGTGGTGACAGGAAGATTATACAATGAAAATGCAGCGCAAAAGTGTATAAATTAACCCAACTCTATCAATTGTCACAATAACTGTATATGGGTCAACTTCAGGCTAGCTAAAGAAGAAGATGGTCATATTTGATTAAAACAAACAAACGAATGCTGTTTATCGAAGACATATCGAAAACAAAACTACCTGGAGCAACTGAAAAAGATATAACAGGCAACTACTAACAAATAGAGAAATTGGTATAGCAATATTAATATCATATAAAGCAGAATTAAAAGCAAAATCATCACTAGTGATAAAGAAGCACACTGCATTATAAGATAGTTTTTCTTAGAAGATATAACAACTGTGAATTTGTATGCATTAACAACACGGCTTTAATACATATAAAGAAAAACTAACAGAATTATAAAAATATGCAGACAAATTCACAATCATAGTGGATAATTTAATATAACCCTATCAAAAATAAAACCATCAGACTGGGCGCAGTGGCTCATGCCTGTAGTCCCAGCGCTTTGGGAGGCCAAGGCAGGCAAATTGCTTGAGCCCAGGAGTTCGAAACCAGTCAGGGCAACATGGTGAACATGGTGAGACCCTGTCCCTGCCAAAAAAAAAAAAAAATTACCTGGGTGTTTTGGTACATGCCTGTAGTCCCAGCTACATGAGGGGATGAGGTGGAAGGATCAATTGAGCAATTGAGCCTGGGAGATAGCACCACTACTGCACTCCAGCCTGGGTGACAGAGGAAGACCCTGTCTCAAAAAAAAAATTAAAAAAATTAAAAAAAATAAAAATAAAGCAATCAGACAAAAAATATTTAGTAAAAATATAGAAGATTTAAACAACATAATTAAAAAGCTTCCCCAATAAATATTTAAAACATCGAGTTAATGTCCCTCTCAATCATATAATAAAGCATCCACAAGTTTATTAAAAACAAGTCTCACTACATTTAAAAGGATTTAAATCACAGAAAGTATGTTTTCTGAACCCCAATGGAATTAAATCAGAAATCAATAATAGAAAAAAAGATAAAATCTGCAAATATTTAGAACTAAGTAGCATGCTTCTAGATAACCTGTAGATTTAAAAAGAAATCTAAAAGAAAATTAGAAGCTATTTTAAGCTGAATAAAAGTGAAAAAACATACATAAAAGTTGTGGGATAACACTGAAGCTGTAGCAGAAAGAAAATTTATAGCACTAAACATCTTTATTAGAAAAGAAGAAAGATCTTAAAATCAATGACTTCAACTGCAACTTTAAGAAATTAGAAAAGAAGGGGAAATTCAGCCTAGAGTAAGAAAGAAAAAGAAAATAATAAAGAGTAAGAAAGAAATCAATAAGATAGAAGAGAGAAAATCCAAGAAACCAAAAATGAACAAGATTAATAAAATTAGGAAACCTTTAGCTCTACTAATCAGGAAGAATGGAGAAGACACAAATTACTAATATAGGGCATAAAAGAGGTGACATGACTCCAGATTCTATAGATACTAAAAGGATAATATGGGAGTATTATAAACAATTTTATGCTAGCAAATTTAATAATTTAGATGAAATGGATAAATATCCTGAAAGACTCATATTACTAGAGACTTCTTAAGAAAAAATAGATAAACTGATTAGCTTGTGTCCATTACAATTGAATTTGTAGTTAAAAATATTCTCACAAAGAAGACTCCAGGCCTTTACTGGTGAATTCTGCTTTACTGGTGAATTCTGCTACATATTTAAGGGAGAAAAAAAGAACAATTCAGAAAATGAAAGACTTAGATATACTTCCAAAATAATTGTGTAGGTCCGGCTTTAAGCTGACAGCAAATACAGATAAATTACAGTAATGTAATGTAGTAAACGTAGGACTGAAAATGATAAGCAAATTTAGCAAAGTGAATCCAACAATCTAAGAAAGGTATAATATACATCATGATTAAGGGAGATTTATCTCAGGAATGCCATGCTCATTCAACATTTGAAAATCAACTTTTTCACCATATTAACCAAATAAAAAATAAAACACACATGATTATCTCAAGAGATACAAAGAAAACACTTAACAAAATCCAGCATATATTACTTATAAAATCTCTCAGCCAACTTGGAATAGAGGGAACTCCCTCAACCTAAGAAAGGGCATCTACAAGCAATGTACAGCAACATTATACCTAATGATGGAAGCCTGAATACTTTCCCTTGAAGATCAAGACTAATACAAATATATCTGTCTATTCTTACGACTTCTATTCAGCATTATATTGAAGGTTCTTTCTGGTGCAACAAAGAAAAAGGAAAGTCATCTATTATGGAAAGAAAAGTAAGCCTGTTGTTATTCACAGACAGTGTAATTGCTGATATAGAAATGCAATGGGATCTGTAAAAACACTTCTAGAACTACTATAGAAATAATAAGTTAGTCAAGTTCCAGGATACAAGGTCAATATACAAAAATCAATTCTACATCTATATACTAGCAATAAACGGCTTGAAATTCAAATAAAAAATACCATTTACAGTATCATCAAAAATATCAAATACTTAGGGGTACATTTTTTAAAAGATGTGAAAGATCTATAAAAGGAGAACTACAAGATATCACCGAGTTAAAGTAGAACCAACTCAAAGGACAAATAATCTGTTCATAGGTCCCAAGACTCAATGTTGTTAAGCTGTCAGTTACCCCTAAGTAAATCCATAGATTCAATGCAATCCTAACCCAAATCTAACAGGTTTAAAAAAAACTTGTACATAGAAAATACAAATGCCAGGCTCACGCCTGTAACCCCAGCACTTTGGGAGGCCGAAGTGGGTGGATCACGAGGTCAGGAGTTCAGTACCAACCTGGCCAAGATGGTGAAACCCTGTCTCTACTAAAAATACAAAAAAATTAGCCGGGCGTGGTGGTGGGCGCCTGCAATCCCAGCTATTCAGGAGGCTGAGGCAGCGAATTGCTTGAACCCAAGAGGCGGAGGTTGCAGTGAGCCAAGATCATGCCACTGCACTCCAGCCTGGGCGACAGAGTGAGACTCTGTCTCAAAAAAGAAAAAAAAAAAAGAAAAGAAAAGAAAAAAAAAATGCCACTGCACTCTAGCCTGGGCAACAGAGACTCCGTCTCCAAAAAGAAAAAAAAAAAGAAAAGAAAATACAAACAATACCAAAGCAAAGATGGCAAACTATATTACAGAGTATGTGTGTCAGTATGATGCTGGCCCCATAGAATGAGTTAAGGAGGAGTTCCTCCTCCTCAATTTTTTGGAATAGCTTCAGTAGAAATAGTACCAGCTCTTCTTTTACATCTTGTATAATTCAGCTATGAATTCATCAGATTCTGGGCTTTGTCTGGTTGGTAGGCTTTTTATTACTTATTTGATTTTGGAACTCTTTGTTGGTCTGTTTAGGGATTCAATTTCTTCCTGGTTCAGTCTTGGGAGGTTGCATGTTTCCAGGAATTTATCCATTTCCTCTAGGTTTTCTGGCTTGTGTGCATAGGGTTGTTTGTAGCAGTCTTTGAGGGTTTTTTTGTTTGTTTTTGTATTTCTGTGTGGTTGATGGTAATGTCTCCTTTGTCATTTCCGATTGCGTTTATTTGAATCTTCTTTCTTTTTTAATTAATTAGCAGTCTCTCTACTTTATACTTTCAAATACCCAACTTCAGGATTTGTTGATCATTTGTGTGTTTTTTTGTATCTCAATTTCCTTCAGTTCAGCTCTGAGTTTGGTTATTTCTTGTCTTCCTTTACCTGTGAAACCCTCTATATTCTATCCTTCATGCATTTCTCACTTCCCATCCCTGAATATAATCACTATCCTGATATTTGTAGGAAGATTTCAAACTATTGGTTTAATTACTTTAATAGGTATCGGATTATTTAGATTTTCTCTTTTTTCTTTGGTCAAATTTAGCAAGACACTTTCTAGGAACTTGTTTATTTCATGTGTTTTCAATTTTATTGCCATAAAGGTGTTTATAATTTTCTCTAATAAATCGTAAGTGTCTATAATGTCCTTTCATTTCTTCTTTTGCTTCTGTCATTTTTTTTTTCTTAATCTATATTGGCAGGGGGGTGCTAATTTAATTAGCCTTTTAGAAAGTACTAACTTTTAACTTTATTCTCTATGTTATCTTTCTTTTCCAGTTGAGTACTTCTGTCCTTATTTCCCTCTTCTTGCTTCTTTAGTAGTACTTCTCTTTTTAACATGTTTAAGTTGGATACTTAGTTCTTTAATTTCCGGCCTTTAATCTTTTCTAATGTAAATGTTTAATACCATAATTTATCTTCTAACTGATGCTTTAGTTGTATCCCATAAGTTTTGACATTAAAATTTCCATTTTTATTTTTTCTTTGACCTAAGATTTGCTTAGAAATATGCTTTCAAATTTCCAAGTGCATGGGCTTTTAAAGATATATTTTGATTATTGATTTCCAGTTTAAAATGACCCTAATGATATCAATATCTTGAAATTGAGATTTGCTTTATGGATTACTGTGAGATCAATTTTTATAAATGTGTCAGTGTTTAAAAAGAGTGTGAATTCTCCTATTGTTAAGTGTTATGTTTGATATATGTCCCACAAAACAAATGTTAATTGTGTAGGTCAAATATAGGATATACTTATTTTTGTCAACATAATCTATCAATTATTGTCAGAAATATGCTAGAATTCTTCAGTATATTTGTTGATTTATCTATTTTATTTATATATATGGAAATTTTTATTTCTGTAAGTTGAAGCTGTATTTTCTAAATTAATGGACCTTATTTTTAAGAGAAGTTTTAGGTTTACTGAAAGTTGAGCAGGTAACACAGACAGTTTTCATATGGCCTCTGTCTCCCATGCTCACAACTCTTCCTATTACTAACATTTTGCATTTGTTACAATTGATGAACTAATATTGATACATTATATTGACTGAAGTCTATAGATTACATTAGGATTCACTCTTTGCCTTGTAATGCTCTATGGGTTTTTGACAAATGTGGAATGTCATATATCCACCATTACAGTATCATACACAATAATTTCACTGTCCTAAAAATTCCCTGGGCTCCACTACTCGTCCTTTCTTCCTCCAAATCCCTAGCTAGCAACTGCTTTTTTTTTTTTTTTTTTCTTTTGGCAAAATCTATTGTTTTGTTTTTAACAGAATGTTATTATATAGTTTGAATCACAGAGCATGTAGCCTTTTAGACTGGCTCCTTCTACTAGAAAGAATGCATTCAGATTTCTTCATGTCTTTTTTTGTGGCTTGATGCACATTTCTTTTTATCGCTGAATAGTATTCCATTTTATGGATGTACCACATCTTTTTTATTCGTTTACCTACAAAGAGAGCTTGGTTGCTTCCAGTTTTGGTATTTTATGAACAAAGCTGCAAAAAATATTTGTGTGCAGGTTTTCGTGTGGGCATAACTTTTCAGCTTATTTGGGTAAACACCTAGGAGTATAATTACTGGGTCATACTGTAACACTATGTTTAGTATTATAAGAAACTACCAAACTGTCTTTCAAAGTGATTGTATCATTTTATATTCCACCAGCAATAAATGAGAACTTCTGTTGCTCCACATTCTTGAGAGCATATGGTATGTCAGTATGTTTTGAATTTTATCCATTCTAATAAGTGTGTAATGGCATCTTGTTGCTTACATTTGCAATTCCTAATAACTATATGATCTTCAGCATCTTTTCATATGCTAATTGTCATGTGTATATCTTCTTTGATAAGGTATCTGTATAGATCTTTTGCCCTTTTAAAAATTGGGTTGTTCATTTTCTTATTGTTGAGTTTTAAGCATTCTGTGTATGTTTCGGATACAAATCCTTTATCAGATAGGTATTTGGTAAATATTTTTTCCAACTCTGCAGTGTATCTTTTCATTTTCTTAACAGTGTCTTTTGCAGAGAAGTTTTAATTTTAATGGAGTCAAACTTAACAATTTTTTCTTTCATGGATTTTGCTTGTGGCATTGTATCTAAAAACCTACCACCAAATCCAAGATTCTTTTCCTATGTTATTTTTTAGAAGTTTTTAAATTTTGCATTTTAAATTCAGGTCTGTAGTCCATTTTGAATTAACTTTTGTGAAAGATGGAAGGTCAGTGTCTAGAGTAATTTTTTTAACATATGACTATCCAGTTATTCTGGCACCATTTGTCGAAAAGACTATCTTCCTCCATTGAATTGCCTTTACTCCTTGGTTAAGATCAGTTTCATGTATTTGTGTGGTTCTGTTTCTGAACTCTCAATTCTGTTCCATTGATCTGTTTGTCTATTCTTTCACCAATATCACACTCTTTTAATTGATATAGCTTTATGGTAAGTGTTGAAATTAGTGGTGTCAGTTCTCCAGTCAGGGGAACTTTGTTCTTCTCCTTCGGTATTGTATTGACTATTCTGGGTCTTTTGCCTTTCCATATAATCTTTAGAATCAGTTTATCAGTATTCACAAAACAACTTGTTAGGATTTTGACTTAAATTACATTGAATATTAGATTAAGTTGGAAATAACGGAATCTTAATACTGAATCTTCCTATCTATGAATATGAAATATCTCTCCATCTTTGTATATCTTAGAGTTTTAAAACTATCCTCATATAGAAATTATATATATTTTGTTAGATTTATTCCTAAATATTTTATTTTTTGGTATTGATGTAAATGGTATTATGTTTCTATATTTTCTTTTTGGTTGCATGAAGTTTAAAACTGTGTTATCTTTTTGGTGAACTAAAAATCATTTCCTTATGTAGTGAATTTATTTGTCCCGCTAATGTTTGTGTCAAAGTATCTATTATTTTTGTAAGGAGCCATAAGATCTTTTTAACCTCATATATACTTTCAGTTTTTTGATTTTCAACTTTTCTGAGTCTTTATGTTTTAGGTTTTTCACTTGCAAACAGTATATAGCCATATTTGTGTGTGTGTGTGCATGCAACACATATCAAATATGACAATACTTACGTTTTAATTGGAAAGATTAATTGATTTATACTTGTTGTTATTAAGTTACAGTTTAACTTTATTTGGTCAGAGAACATACTGCATATAAATTTAATGCCTTTAAATTTATTGATAGTTGTTTTATAGTATATCTTGATAATGTGCCTTGTACAATGGAAAAGAATGTGTGTTTTGTTGTTTTGGGGTGGAACATCCTATACATGTCAATTAAGTATTGAAATTTATTTAGCTTTAACTGTGGATTTTTCTGTTGCTCATTGTATTTCCATCAGTTTACTCCATGCATTTTGAAGATCCATTATTAAGTACATAGATGTTAAGAATTGTTATGTTCTTTTGATGAATTAGCCTGTTTATGATGATAAAATGACCTACCTTGTCTCTGGTAATATGCTTTGCTCTGAAGTCTACCTTGTCTAGTATTAATAGTCACTTCACATTTCTTTTGACTAGTATAGCACATTTTCCCAAACTTGCGTTTTTAAATCTATTTTGTATCTTCACATTTAAAGTGCATTTCTTGTAGGCAGCATATAGTAGTCTTGCTTTGTTATCTAGGTCAACAATCTGTGTCTTTTATTTGGAGTATTTTGATAATTTATATGTAATGTAGATATTGATATAGTTAGACTTAAATCTATCACTTTGCTATTGTTTTCTATTTGTCCCATTTGTCCTTTGTTTTCTTTCTCCTCCTTATGACTTCCTTTGAATTGAGTACCTTTTATTAATTTTTTTTTTTCGTCTGCTTTGTTGGCTTATTAGTTATAACTCTTAGGTTGCTTTAGGGTTTATGCTGTTCATCATTAGCTTATCACAGTCAATCTTCAAATTATTACACTACTTCATATAGAGTGGAAGAATGCTATAATAGTATACTTCTGTAATTAGGTTTTACCCTTTCTAGTTTTTCCTTTTTTCTTTTCTTTCTTTCTTTCTTTTTTTTTTTTTTTTTGTTTAGATGGAGTTTCACTCTTATTGCCCAGGCTGGAGTGCAATGGCGCAATCTTGGCTCACCGCAACCTCCACTTCCTGAGTTCAAGTGATTCTCCTGCTTCAGCCTCCCAAGTAGCTGGGATTACAGGCATGCACCACCACGCCTGGTTAATTTTGTATTTTTAGTAGAGACGGGGTTTCTCCATGTTGGTCAGGCTGGTCTTGAACTCCCAACCTCAGGTGATCTGCCCACCTTGGACTCCCAAAGTGCTGGGATTACAGGCGTGAGCCACTGTGCCTGCCCACACTTTCTAGTTTTTGTGCAGTTACTATATATTTATTTTGCACATGACATAAATTCCACAACATATTGTAGTTATTTTTATTTGAATAATAAATTATCTTTTAAAGAATTTTAAATAATAAAAGATACATACTTACCCATGTATTAACCATTTTTAAGGTTCTTTATTCCTTTGCATAGATCTATAGATCCATCTTGTATCATTTTCTTTGTGCCACAGGACTTTCTTTAACATTTCTTGTAGTGCAGGGCTGCTGGAGATTAATTCTTTCAGACTTTGTATGTCTGAAAAAGTCTTATTTGCCTTCATTTAAAAAAGACATTCTTGCTAAGTACAGACATGTTGGGAGTTTGTTTTGTTTGTTTTGTACTGTCAGTAGTTTCAAGATGTTGCCTCAATAACTTCTCATTTATATTGTTTCCAACGAGAAATGTGATATCATCTTCAGTTTTGTTTCTCTGTTCTTAATGTGTCTTTTTTCCTCTGGCTAATTCTAAAATTTCTCTTTATCTCTGGTTTTGAGCAATTTGGTTATGATGTTACTTGAAATTTTCTTTGTTTCTTATGCTTGGGGTTCATTGGTAGCCTTGAATCTAAGGTTTTATAGTTTTTATGAACTTGAAAAAATTCTGCTTTTATTTCTTTAAATATATTTTCTTTATTGCCCTCCTTGCTCTTCTCCATTGGGGAATCTAATTGCACTTATATTTGGCTTCTTGAAATTGTCCCTTAGATCACTGGTGCTCTTCTCGTTTCTTAAAAAATGAACAAACAAATTAAAAACTCAACTTTTTTTTCTGTTTTATTTGGAATAATTTCTGTTGCTATGTCTTAAAGTTCATGAATCTTTCTGTTGAAATGTTTAATCTAATGTTAAGCTAATCCAGCATATTTAAAAATCTCAGATATTGTAGTTTTCATCACTAGAAATTCTTTTTGGAGTTTTCTTATATTTTCCATGTCTCTATGAAGCACTTTTTATATATTGAATATAGTTATAATAAATGTTTTTTGCTAATTCATTGCTAATTCTAATATCTGTGTCAGTTACGGGTCCATTTTGATAGATTTTTCATCTTATAAATCATATTTTTCTGCTTCTTCACATATCTGAACATTTTTGATTAGATGCCAGATATCGTGAATTTTACTTTGTTGGATGCTGGTATATTTTTTCATTCATATAAATATTATTGAGCTTTGTTTTCGCATGCAGTTCAGTTACTTGAAAACAGCTTGATCCTTTTTAGTCTTGCTTTAAAAATTTTTAGGTGAGGCAGCATTTAATTCAGGACTGATTTTTCTCATGACTGAGACATGGTCCTGGCTGTTCAGCGTACTACATTCAGTGCCCTGTGGATTATGAGCTTTTCCAATTGGCTGGTAGAAACAGACACTATTCTTGGCCTAGTGTGAGCCATAGGTAATGTTCTTTCTAATCCTTTAGGGTAATTTTATCTCCCTAGCTTTGCGTCATTTCCTCATATGTACATACTGATCAGTGTTCTCCTGAATATTCAAGAAGGACCCTCTGTAGATCCCTGGAATTCTCATTTTGTACAGCTCACTTATCTCTAGTACTCTGTCCTGCAAACTCTAGCTGCCTTTATTTCCCCTGACTCCCAACTTGTTCTCCTAAATTCAAGGAGTCTGTCAGGCTCTGCTTGGCTGAAGGTGGTAAGCTGAGGTAATCTTAGGGCTCTCTTCATTTGTTTCCCACCTCCTGGGGATTACTTTCATTAGCAGTATCCTGTGTCTTAAAAAACATTGTTTCTTTTATTTTGTCAAGGTTTTTGGTTGTTTCAGATGGGTTGGTAAATCTGGTCCCTGCTATTCCATCTTAGCTGCAATTGAAACTCATTTCCTTGTTGATTAATGATGGATTTGGAAATTTTTCTGCCATTTCATGTTGTACTTTCTATTCATCCTGATGTTTTAAACAAGGTCTTATTCTATATATTTCCTCTCTTTCTATGACCATAATCAGACATTTCATTTATCAAGTGTTTATGACATGCCAGGCCCTAGACTATGTGGTTTGCATAGTTTCCTCCTTGAATACTTGCAATGACCCAAGGAGGTAGCTATTATTAACATGCTTTGTTTACATGAAAGAGAACTGAGTCATAGAGCTTTGAATTACCCCCTTCCCTTACCCAAGGTTACATATCAGGGCTGACATCCAGTCTTTCTCTAAAGCCTGTGCTTTGTGTATACGATACTGTCCCACATCTTGAATGATTTCAAACCATCAGCTTACAGCTAATATGCTATACTCTAGGTAGGCTAATTCATGTGTTTGTTAAGCTAATAGGACATTTCCTCCTTTGGATTGAAGGATCAGTGATTTGGTTGGCTTACTGGCCTCTACATTCATTTTCTGTGGAGCTAATCCAGAGTAAACTCTGGCTTATGTTGTCAAATAATTTAATATTAGCAGAGTAAGCTATGATATTAGTAACTATGAGCATGCTGTGAATAGTTTAATGACAAAGTGCCTGGGGAAATGAGCCTATTGGTTTGGGAGAGAATGGATTATAATAATAACTTATTTAAAGATAATCATTTTATCTCTCTTGGTATAGAAAGCAAACCCTGGGTGTCAGTAGAAATCACCCTCTGAGTTTTAATAATCTGTTCATTACTTGAAGACTCATCCTGATTATCTATCGTCCTTGCTCTAGAGCCTAGCACAGGACTCGTGATACCGAAGAGCAAACAAACATGTTGTAAGAAGGCTCTGTGCTTACATTGCTGAGCATTTACAGTCTGCACCTGGTGCCCGACCTCTGCTAGGGGTGAAGGTCACAAGGAGCCTGCGCTCTGGGAAGTTCTCTTGGCTGCCCCCTGCACACTCTTTATGACTATCATAATCATAGGGTAGTTTACCCTGTTAGGAGGCATCCTCTGTTGTCCTGTCCCCACTGCCAGTGGAGCTGCACAAGGTTGTAGCAGGAATTTCTAATTTCATGTCATCAAACATTTATTTGGTAATCCTTAAATGTGCCTACCTGAGGCTGGTAATGTGACACGAGAATTATCCATGAAGCTTAAAGGCAGAAATCCCTTTTGAAACAGGTTGTACAATGGCATAGTGTGTCATGTACCTCATTACTGAATTCTGAATGTGTTCAAATCTTTGAATTTCATGATTTAATTAACCAAATGCACCTTTCAGAGGAAGGGAAAAATGGAAGATGCTGAAAACCCTCAAATTTCTTAAGTCCCTGCTGTGAACTACATTGAGCAGGTATCGCCTTGCAGACAAAGATGGAAACTTATACAAGCCCAAAGGCACAAGGCTGTTTCCTACTGGAGCTGTCATGACAACAAATGGCAGAAACAGGAAGTCTGTACCACATGGTGGAATTTATGCCAGAAAATCAAAGGGATATAATCCATTTGTTCCAGCTTCACAAACGGCGTGTTAGACATTTGCAGTAGGGAATGGCCTTGGGATTTGAAACATCTCTTTCCAAGGAAACGAAAGTTTTTGAGAAAGATTATTATTAAAAACTTGACTGCACTTTCCACTGCAAGGAGAAGACAAGCAAGAAGATTTGTAGATTCTGTATTCTTCCAGCAAGCCAGGAATGTGAGTGAAGAAAGAAAATGTACTCCTGTGTTCAGAAAGAATTTATACCAGGTCTAGGCTGTGTTAGAAACTGTGCTAGGTGCTCAGGGTGAAAGCCAGATTAAGAAAAATACAAAAATGACCTTGAGATTTGAGGAGAGATACATAAACATGCATAGGTGACAACTAAGTAGCAAATGAAGTATGGGTGCAGAGAGCAGGCAATATTGCTTGGGAGAATAAGAAGGTTTTGCAGAGGAGGCGAGGTTTGAACTGAGCCTAAAAGGATGCTTAAATGTCTATGGGGAGAGAAGGGCAGTCTGGGAAGAGGCCACAGCATGTAAAAATGCATGGAGCCTTGAGAATAACCCACACCCGTGCCAGAGACAGTAGGTCATCCATTCATTTATTGTGTCAGTCCATTTGTGTTGCTATAATGGAATACCTGAGGCTGAGTAATTCATATAGAAAAGACATTTGTTTGGCTCACGGTTCTGCAGGCTGTATATATGAAGCATGGCACCAGCATCTGCTTTTGGTAAGGGCCTCAGGAAGCTTTTGCCAAGGGTAACTGATGGGTCACATAGTGAGAGAAGGAGCAAGCAAGAGAAGGAGGGGTGCCACCTTCTTTTAAAAAAACAGCTCTTGAATGAATGGAGTGAGAACTCACTCATTACCACAGGGGAGGGCACAAAGCCATTCATGAAGGATCCCCCCATGATCCAAACATCTTCTACTGGGCCCCACCTCCAACCTTGGGGATCATGTTTCAATAAGAAATTTGGAGGGGACAAATATTCAAACTCTATCACCTGTGTTTATGAATGATTGGAGATAACACAAGAAAAGAATGTCCAGGTGTGGTTGGAAGCCACATTATGCTGTGGATTTATGGTAGCGGCATAACTGGATCATATTTGTATTGGGGAAATTAATTCTGAAAGTAGCATGGAAATGAAAGAAGGCCTAGGAGTACATCGACACTAAGAAAGCATTGCAGTGCTCTGGGTGAAGATGATGTGTTCTAGACCATGGCTGAGGTTGTGTTTAGGTCTTTGCTGTTATTCGATAATGAGGTTTGCCAAAAGACATAGCCTTCATTATCACCTGCCTGGTTCTATGACTGAAGGATCATTCTGGCTTCCTCCCACTTTTGTGTTTTTGTCCTGGACTAGGCAAAACTGTGCTTGGCTTGAGTGTCAGACAAGCCTGTGGTGGAGTCTCATCTCCACCGTCTTTCAACTGTGAGACTTGAGGCCTTTCTGGCCTAACTTACCTCATCTGTAAAATGGAATAGTGGTGCCTAGTGCAGTGCTTTTAATAAGTTTTGGCTGCTTGTGACTCTTTGAAGGGGCAATTAAGTCATACATTTTTGTAGACTGGACTCAATGCATGGATATTAATTAATTTGTCTTTATTCAAACAATAAGTTCAAGCAGGGGATTTAATCTCCTGGACACCTCAACTCTTCTGTGTAGTATGCTGTCTGTGATCCTTCCACTTTAGCGTGGTATGAGAAATTGCTTATGTTAACTGTCCTGAGCATTGCTAGATGACATGATTCAATTTTGGAGCCAGATGTGCCTGTAGATATCATTTGTTAAATTTTCCTCTTCATCCATCCATTAATTCAGCAAACAATGACTAAATATCTAAATGTGCCAGGTGTCAGGCTAGGCAGAGGCAAAAATGAATTAAACCAAATCTATGCCTTCTAGATGCCCAGACCCTTTGGGGGTTGTAAGCACATAGTTTGTAATACAAAGTACTACGGAATTTGGGGAAGGAGAGGAGAAAATACGGCTGGAATGAGCAAGAAAAGGATACAGAGGGTTCATGAAAGAGTTGACACTTGAGCCAAATTTTGAAAGATGTATTCAGGTTTACCAGGTTGGCATTGGAGGTGAAGGTGGGTCAAAATTCCAGTGTTTTTATATACCAAACTACCTTAAAACTCAGGAGGCTAAAACATCAGTTTTTAATTTCTCATGATTGTATGGGTTGATTGGGCTCCCTGGGGTAGTTCTATTCCACATGGTGTTGACTGAGGTCAGTAAAATTGGGGGCTCTGATAGGTTAGAAGGTGGCTTCTCTCATATGCTAGTGCTTCAGCTAGGAAGGCTGGAATGACTAAGGTCTAGCTGAATTAACTCTCCCTCTTCTCTCTGTCTGTCTCTCTCTCACATTTAGTTGTCAACCCAAACTTCTCTATGTGGTAGGATGGATCCCAAGCGGGAAAAAGGAAAGTTGCAGCACCTCTTGAAGTCTAGACCCAGAAGCCTCAGAGCATCACTTCTGCCATTTCCTGTTGGTTGAGGGAAGTCATGAGCCAGCTTGGATTCAAGGGCAAGGAAGCAGTCTCCATCTTCTGACAGGAGGAGCCGCCTGCATGCAGACAGGTGGGAGGAATGGTTGGTGGCCATCTTTGGAGACAATTTAGCCCAGTCAGTCCAGGCAGAGGCCAGAGTATTTGTAAGAGGTGCCTCTACTCTCAGTAAAGGAAAAGACAAGGTCATCTGCTGAGAGCACAGAGGAAAGGGGAGGGCCAGGGACCTGAGGAGAATAAGGGAATAGATGAAGATATCTGGCAGGGACCCTGAGGGTTACAGAGCCATGTTGCAAACCATACCACAATGGTAACTACAAAATAAATGTTAGTTCCTGACCTCTCCCCGTCTCTTAGTTGTGAATCATCTCCAGTGGCATTCCTCAGGGTCAGGAGTGGAAATGACCTGTGAGGAATCAGACCCAGAGAGAAAAGAAGTTATCTCAGGTCGCCCAGCAAGATAGTGGCAGAACCACGAGTCTCCCATACAAGACAGTGCTGGGCTTTCTGTGCCCTACAATAAGTTGTTTTGATACTACGAATTGCTACTCTCATCACTTCCACTTCACTTTCGGTGATCTAGGATTGGAGAGAAGGTGGACACACAATGGAAAGGATAAAAGTAGTACTTGTATATCTTTCTGGGGCACTGGCTCCAAGAGATCAACTCATTCCAACAAACATTTATTGAGAACCTACCATGAACCAGGAACTAAACTGCAGACACAAAAATAAGTAAGACATGGATCTTGCCCAGAGAGGCTCATAGTCTAGGGGAAGACAGACATTCCAAGAATTAATTTCAGTACAATATGATCAGGTAGTGATTAACCAATACACAGAGAGGAAGAGAGGTCAGGAAGTAACGTTGATTTTGTACTTACCATTGTTGGAGACTGAGCCAGGAACTTTAGCCTAAGAGGACACTCAAAGCAGGAAGACAAATTAGGAGATCAGTGTTCCCAGGCATTTGAGAGCGTCTTACTCCAAAGAACTTGGACTACTTTGCTTCTTCCTGGAGAAAAATCAGTAGGGAAATATTCAAGAATCTAAGACTACAGATTGTCTCTGTGAATACTTATTTTTACTTGTTTGTTTTAGAAAAATTACCGTTAAGGCAGTGGGAAAGATGAATTGGATCAGGAAAACACTCAAGCAGGAGTGCAGTTGGGAGATCAGTGTCCAAGATGAAAGGGTTCAAGTGCTTCTTACCGCAAGCAGTGGGTTTAAACTTTTTTACCATCACCCCCACACTAATGGGTAGACACAACACCTCGTCAACAGTGGTTCACCCCACCCATGATTTTCCTGAGTGGATTAAAATCGAGTAGGACTGTTTAAAGGATTACTGCTTTGACACAGCAAGGCAAGAGAGTGAAATTTTCGCCCCTCCTTCCAGTGCCCTTCCTCATTCTAGCCTCTCCCCCACCTTCCTTGTTTCCATTTATCCTGTGTTCTATTTCACCAGATATTTTTGGCGTGTCCATTGTGTGCCACATACGGCCAAGCACTAGGGAAATGACGGTGAACAAGATATAAGTTTTAGACAGAGTGGTTTGCTAGTAAGAAGGTTATGGGAGGACACTTTCATATGGGGGGAACCTATCTATTATCCTCCAAATCATGTCATGGAAGCATACGCTTACCCTGCCTCAAAGAACTGGATCTGCAGAATAAAACAATCCCTACATTTCCCCCAGGACAAATTGATGAAAATTATTCGACATGGAGGCATGATGGTGTTAAGTTATTACCGTCAAGGATAAAGGAAAAATTCTTTAGATATCAGGCCTAAGGAAAATAATAAGTTGCCCATAAGGGGGAAAAATGGTGCTGGCCTCAGACTTCCCCATAGTCCCAATATCTGGGGACGATGTAGCAATGTCTACAAAATTCCAAGGGAAAACAATGACCCAGGAATAATAAATCTAGGCAAGTGTTTGTACATACATAAGAGCATCAAGCAGATATTCCCAAGCACATGAGAATTTAGAGATTCAGTGTTTCTGAGTCCTCCTTGAAAAATCCACTTGACAGACACCAGTCAACTAAGACATGAATCAGAATGAAAGTACTCAGGAATGAAGAAGCTGTGTGATAAAAAGACAAGCAAGCAATAAATCCATTTAAACTGAGAACGCAAGCTACAAATCCTGGAGTTATGAAGTTACTTCCAAATCCTGAGAATTATGAGTATAGCATAGAATGTAAATGTTAAAAATCTTATTATTATTGAGTAAAAAAAAAAAGTAATATAACTAATGAAAATCAGAAGGTGTCAGAACATGGGAACTAGGGCTACTTTCCTCACCTTTCATAGCAGAGAATTAGTTAATGGTGTCTGAAATTGAAATATGAAGTATATAGGCCAGACACAGTGGTTCACACCTGTAATCCCAGCACTTTGGGAGGCCAAGGTGGGTGGATTGCTTGAGCCCAGAAGTTCAAGACCAGCCTGGGCAATGTGGCCAAACCCTGTCTCCACTAAAATACAAAAAAAAAATTAGCTGGGCATGGTGGCACGTGCCTGTAGTCCCAGCTACTCGGGAGGGTGAGGTGGGGAGATCACTTGAGCCAGGGAGGTTGAGGCTGTACTGAGTCTTGATTGTGCCACTGCACTCCAGCCTAGGTGAGAGAGTGAGACCTTGTCAATCTGTAACTGTTTTTCATAAACTTATTTTCTTAACCCTAAAGAGCTTCTTAAGAAAATAATATCTCCTGCAGAGACTCAGTTTCTTCAGTTTCCTCTTTTTCATTCTTAGAATAAAGTAAAAGATTTTACACACTTTATTTCTAGAAATAATTGCCCCATTTTGTCTGTGTGTCTAGCCAGCTCCAGCTGGGTGTGCATGTATATCGCAAGGTATCTGGAATGATGCTTACCTAATATTAGTAAGCTTTTCCTGGATGGTGGTGATGTAGATTAGTTTTGTTTTGTTTTTCATGCTGTTGTGTATTTATTGATTTTTTTAAACAATTAGCAAATAGTATTTCCATAAAAACAATAATTTTAATACTAAAGAAAAAAGGCAGAGAAAGAAAGAAGGAAGGAAAAAGTAACACCTGAGACCTGTTACAGGGAGGCACATGGCAGGCATATGTCTGGGCATGAGATGCAGAGCTTGGCTTTTCTCTCTCTAGGCCTCGGTGTTCTCACCTGTGAATGGGATGAATAATTGTACCTGCTTCTGAGGGCTGCTGGAAGAAGATTCAGCATTTGAGAAGATTTGCTGAGAAGATTCAGCAAACGAGAGAATGCCTGGGAGGCACATGGCACAGTATCTGGCCCATCAGTAGTTCAAGACACGTTGACTTAAAAGGATAAAAACATGCAATATAAGAACAAGAAGGAACTTTAGTGATTCACGTTTTTATTTAATTTTACCCACAAGGAAACTGAAGCCCACAGATGGTTGCCCAAGATCACATGACTAGTTATGGCAGAACCTCGGTCCTCAAAACCAGCTCCTTGTCCATCCCATCCATCAGGCATAGGAATGAGAACAGAGGCATGTATAATACACAGTCATCAAGTACCTGGGCTAATACTAAAATTACTCTTTAGTATTCTCAGAGCACACACCAATAGATACATAATAGCAGAGGATATCTATGTACCCTTAGCTAAGAGAAACACTTGCATTTAACATTTTGCCCCAGAAAACTCCACAGCATGAATTACATATTTGTGGCTAAGAGGTGACTGAAGTTGGTCCTTTTATCCCCATCCTGCTAGAGTTAATCCTATCTTTATCATCTCTTTCACTTTGAGATAATGAACTGAATAGCTAAACTCCCAATTGTTCAATTAATTATTTTTTTTTCTATTGCCACTTTGTGGCAATAAACATGGTGTCTCAATAGACTTTGCCTCTTGAGTTTTTCCTGAGTCATTGGGAAAAGCCTATACATTAGTATTCATGGCAGGGTGGGCATCAAAGTAGACCTCATGGCAGAGATTTCACATGCCATTTATGCAATTAATGAAGATTAGTGATTCTCGGAATGGATGGGGTTTTCCAATCGTGGAAAGGAGAGAAGGAAAAAGTAGAAGATCACATCATAAGCAATTTTGATTTTAAAAGTATGACATCAAGAAGCAACCTCCCAGGGAGAGAAGTGATTGAGTATCACTGTGAAATTTGTCAAAGAAAAAAAAAAAGTCAAGTTGACAGCTTCAAAGCCAGAGCAGCGACGTTATCACTTCCTGTGGCATTATCTGTACAATGGAGCAATTAGACTAGCACAAAGTGGGCTGGGTTAACATAGTATTCTAAGTAATAGGCCCAGACCATCCAGCTGCCTAAATTGATTAATGATATGCAAATGAAATTTACAGACTAGAGTCATCTGTTTCCTTCCTCTAGGCTGTCTTTTTCTAACCCCATTCTTTGCTTTCACTAAAATGAAGAGAAAGTACTGTGAATATCAGGCAGCAAATTACTTTCTCTTTTTCAATTTTAGCTTTCTGAGCTATGATTCAAGCCATCAAAAGTCTATCTCCAGCCTATAGGGAACTGACATATTCATTGTTGTATGTCACTTCTCCAACTCTGCTGCCGTCATTTCAACTAACCTTAAATTGAATACTGTCAGCGTCAGCTAGAATCCCTAACAAACGGCGTGCCTCATCACCATACTAATTGAATGAAAAATGTTCCATGATTTAAATACCTATTGCTTCATCATTTCCCCCGTCTTTGGCTTCCATATTGTCAGGCATGAAGTTGGTGATTAAACCCAAGGCATAATTATTAGCAACAGAGAAACCGTTGTCCCATCTTGCAGTTTCCTGACCAGGTGCAGACTCCCGGCTCTACACTGAGCATGTCTGTCAGTCTTATGAACAATCCTCGCAGAATAAGTGACTGATTTTCTCTTTATAATCACGGAGGCGCTTTACAGCAAATTGTCCCACTAGACCTCTACTTCTGAATGGCATAATGAACATTTCAGCGTGGTGAGAAGTTTACGTATTGAAAAAGGGTGTCACAGTTGGAACTAGGACGCTGGCATCTTTTATCAATACACCTACCGTGGCTGCCTCCCACCACTCTGGCCTCTGTTGCTTTTGACAGTTGTGTAAAATGAGGAAAGCCTCACGAACCAGGGTGGGAGAAACCTGTTTTAAAAGTTCTGGATTTGAGTGCAAGTGAAAAAGAAGCTTGTCTGAGCCTAAAGAGCTGTGCACAGGCGGGGCGTTGTCATAGACAGCAATTTACACAGGAGAATGAGAACAGTTTTGTGTTCAGGAGTTACAGAAAGGACACTTTTTAAAAGCTTATTTCAGAGACTAACAAAACAAGGCTGATTGACTTTCGATTTGAGTTACTCGAATCTGGTGCATCCAAATTGGTGAACTTGTCTGCCAAGCTGTCAAAGGGAGAAGATACCGTGTGCGAGTGTAATGAAAGACACTCAGTGCTTCTCTTCCTCCGTCTACCCCTAGAATGCAAAAGTGCAGCTGGTTTTCTCACTTGTCCAGTAATAGAAGCTCTGGGTTTTGAAAGTCTCATGCTTTGTAGCTCAACCCAGATATCTGTGGACTTCATACGGGTTCCACTTGTACATTATAAATTTTTGGCATTTGCCCATTGCAGGGATGAGGCACCCCTTGAAGAGAGCTTCCCATAGCATCTTCTTCTTTCAAAAGCTTTCACATTACTAATATTCATTGATGTCCACATTCAATGAAAAGGTAGAAATCTTCTAAAACTCAAATTTGGATCTGGTAGAGACTTTTCCTCTATGTTCACGCTCTTTTTCTTGCACCCAGATGCATATCTGTGGACTTTGAGGCTACATCCAGGAGCCATTTCCAAGAGGTGCTATTTTCTTTCTTCTCAACTGCAAGGTTTACAGATAACTTTAGATTATTTGCAGGTATGGAAATGTCTATCATATTTACAAACTACAAACCACATAAAAAGAACATTGTCTTTCTAATTTACATTTTTTAAATTTAAATACTTGATAATTTTATGTGAATAAGTAGCTTGAACCTCTGGTAATTAGTTTTTGATCATTTTAACTTTTGGGAATAATTTATAGAACACAGAGAAATATAGAATGCCCATAAAGTAATAGACCATCTGGGTGGTTTTGAATAAAATCTCTTCCTAATGAGAATTCAAATACATTAGGTTATGGAGTTCCCCCACTTAAAGTTTAAGGTAATATTTTTAATGTCACATTTTTATCCATCCACACTTGGAAAAAGTGTTTCTTCTACATCAAATCCAAAGGCAATGTGGTGTAAAACACCAGAAAATTGGGTGTAAAGGTGAAAGGGTCCTAATCTAACCACTTATTGGCTGGTGACCTTGAACCAGCCACTCTACCTGGCTGTCAATCATCTGTAGAATGAAAGGTCATGACTCTAAGGTTCCTTTCAACTTCAAAATTTTGTGAATTGAATCTCAGTGCTTTGCATAAAGCAGAATATAAGATGCCTGCTCTGGATATGTTTAGCATCTATTTGCTAGTCACATATTGAAAAATATCACAAGGATAAGGAATTCCATTGGCACACAAATATTAATTTTGACTTGGAAATAACAAGACAAATGGCTGACTAATCACCCTTGATCCAGATAAAGTCAGGTTCGGCTCCAGGATAATATATTATTCTTGTGTGACAATGTGTGAATTGTATAACAGAATAAGGAATCTACTTGTATGTTAAGTGAATACACTTCTTGTTACGGAAAAAGCAATGTTTTCAAAGATGATATTAAAGTCTGGGATGTGTTAGAACTCACTGTAGAAAGTATTGATGATAGTGATCAGTACATATTGAATGAATGAATGAATGAATGAAGCATATAGTTATAACAGTGGGTCTCTGAGTGTGTGTTTTAATAGGATATACTGTGAATATTTGTGCCTTGAAAAGTGCTAGGGTGAATTGTATCACAAATACATGACTTCGAAGATTTTCAGGTCAACTCTAATGTGACAACAAATCTCTTGAGCCTTGCTGATCTCTGCCTCCATTTGTTGTAATGCCATAAAAGTCATTCTGTGATGCATTACACCATGACAAATACCTTGACCACTGCTCACACGTTGATGAGAAGCAAGTTTTCTGGCCAGTTTCTGGTGGAGGGAGGGAGAAACCACCTCCCATAATCTATCTATTAACCATCAATAGTATGAATCAGAAATTTAGGAAGTTTTTCACTTACTCATTTGATTTGAGTCAGTTCTAACTGGCCACTCATGGCAGCATCATTTTCCAGGAGGTTTACACAAAAGAAGTTAGAGGAAGTGGCCCTAGTTCCCCACATCAGTCAGTTTTTTCTTCCTTTTCTGGCTGTTTGAACCTCAGTCTTCCTGCAGGGTTTGGGCTTTGCCCACTCTCGCTGACCTAAGTGGAGGGGACCATGCCATGTTCTGGCCTTTTCCTCCTCTCAGGGCAGGTGACAGTCAGACATAGTCCCCAGAGATCTCTCCCTACCTGATCACCTCCAAAGGTCTCACAGTGTTGACTTGCCATATTTCAGTGGGCTGCCTATTCTTCCTCAACCTTTCCCAGAATCACAGCATGGCTTTGTATTTATAAGAAGATTCAGAAATTCAGGTTATATAGCACATGGGACATAGAACATAGACTGTACAATAGCCAAGACACAATGCAGCAACAAAAGCTCAACCATGAAAGGAGAGGATAATTCCATTGCTTACAATCGATCATGCTCTGGCTGTTTATACTGATGGGTGAATGAAAGGTGCTTTGAAAGAGCAAGGATTCATTACCTTGTTTCTGTGCCATATATTAAATCTCTGTGAAAGAGACAAGCCTCAAAAGAGAGAGCAGAGGAAAGCCAAGCTCTTGGGTAGAAGGAGGTATCTGGCATCTTTTGGATGGATCTTATGGAACAGACTCTTTGCCCTGTCTCTGATTAGATCGAGATCTGTTTGCCGACATTCTGGTTTGATAGGGACCCTTTTGCTGTTTGGACAGGGGTCCTTTTGATGAATTGAGGATGACTGGCACTTACTTGGAGAGCAACTTTTGTCCCCAACCCTGGTTTTCAGATGATGTAACTGAGACTCTGAGAGACTGATGGACATCCTCAGGATTACCCAGAGAAAAGAAGGAATAAAATAAGATTCCAGGCTTTCAGATCATATTATTTCCTTGTGAACATCAGGAAAAATGAGCTGTAAACACAGACCAACTGGTAGTAATGGGAATCCACTCATTCATTTAATGATTATTTATCCTACTCTGTGCCAAGGCCTACTCCTAGGGTCTGGGAATACAGTAATGAAATAAATACAGTAATTGCTTATATTCTATATGCAACTAAGCAAATAAACATCAATTATAATGTTAGGTTCTTATTAGTGCCAAGAACAAAAATAAAGCAAGCAAGGAGAGAAAAGTGATATGGGTGCTGTTTTAGATGGCAAGAAAGCCCTCTCCAAGGAGGTGGCATTTGATCAGAAACTAGGACATAGTGACAGAGAAAGTCGTGTGACGATGTGGGTGCAACATATGCCCAAGCAGGGCCCCTGAGGCAGGATGGTTTGTCTGTTTAAAAAATACTCTAAAGGCCAGTGTGGCTGGATAAGAGTGAAACAGGGAGGGAGAGGCAGGAAGAAGACTGGAGAACCATCAGAGTTCGGATCCTGGAACGTTTTGGATTTTACTCTAAGTGTGATAGGAGCAACTGGAGGATTCTGAGCAAAAAGTGACAAAATGTGATTTGTTTTTGAGAACCATCAGCCTGGTTTTGGTGTGATTAATAGACTGTGAAGGGCAGGCCTGTAAGCGAAGGACAGGCATGTAAACAGGGAGACCAGTTAGGTAGATCAGGAGAGAAATAACAATGGGTTCATATGCACACACTGCGCCATGGCTCACCCAGCACCAATTCTCCATTTCCTCTCCCTTTCCTTCATCTACTAGACAAGCTGAAAAACCAGATGCTTGGTTTCCTGATTCCCCTTGCAGCTCTAGGTGGCCATGTAACATGGCTCCTGCCAGTGAGATATAAGAGATAATCTGCTGAGAAAGCTTTAGGGAGAGCTTTGCTTTTTTGGTAAGAAAGGTGACAGATATGGTTGACACTATTTTTTTTTCCTCCCTTTTCTCCTTAGCCTATCCCCTTCTTCTTATATGGAATTTGAACATAATACCTGGAGGTGCAGTAGTCAGTTTGTAACTGTAAGGCAATAAGACAAGAATGACAGAATAGAAAACTAGAAAGATCTTTTCTCCTTCATGATATCATTTGGCCCCTGCATCAATCTTTGACCACATGCCTCTGGATATCCTTACATGAGCCTAGTAATGACCCCCTAAAGTCGGGGGTCAGGAAAATTTTTCTGCAAATGGCTAGGTAGCAAATATTTTAGGCTTGATGGGCCTGATAGTCTCTATCACAATGATGACTTTGCTGTTGTAGCACAAAAGCAGCCATAGACCATACACAAAAGAATGAGAATGGCTGTGATTCAATAAAATTTTATTTACCAAACTAGATGGAGGCCAGATTTAGTCTGGGGACCCTAGTTTTCTGATCCTTGGTTTAAGCTTAAGATTTCTCCGACTCTAGCCATTCTTAAGTGATTCATGTAAACCAGAGTGACACTCATGGAGGTGGCAAAGGTGATTAAATTCGGAATGTATCTGCTGTCAAGGATGACAATAAAGTTTGGGGCTTGAATTGACAAACTAGTTGTTGGTGCCATTTACTGAGATGAGGAACACTAGGAAGGATTAGATTGAGGAAGAAGATGGAAGGCAGTAATTTTGTCTTGGACATTTTAAGTTTGAGGCATTTACTTGGCATCCAAATGGAGATATCAATGAGGAAGTTGAAAGAAAGGTTGGGGCTAGTGATATAAATGTGGATGCTATCATTCCATATCAATTTCATAGCTGGAATTGAAGCCATGGGATGGGAAGAGATGACCTAAGGGGGAGTGTAAATAGAGAAGTTCAATGATTGAGCTCTAGGAGATTCGAACATTTAGAGATTAGGGTGAGGAGAATGATTCAGCAAAGGGGACTCAGAAGACATGGCCAGGTATTTAGGAAGAAAATCATGAGAGTGTGATTTCCTTGAATCCTAGTGAAGAAAATGTGTGAAGTGCTTTTGAGAGGTGGAATAAGATGAGGACCAAGAATGGGCCATTTGTTTTGGCATCACAGAAGTCATCAGAGACTTGACCAGGGAGATTATGCAGAGTGTTTTTGATGGAGAGGTTTTGGTGGAGGACTGGGGATAAAACCATAAATCCCAAAGATGAATGGATGGTAAGAAATTGGAGGTATCAATATTACAGAGTTATAATAGTTAACACAATTTTGTGCCAATGAAAGGATAAATAAATAGATTAATTAGGACAGAATAAAAAGCCCAGAGTCAGACCTGTGCGTATATGGACACTTGATTTCTCAGAAAAGTGTTGCCGAGATCAGTGGAAACAGATGGCCTTTTCAGGGAATGGTGCTGGGATATTTAAATATCTGTGTGGAAAAAAAATAATTTCAGATTGTACACAAGAAACAATTACAAGTATGCTACAGACATATTTATGTATAAAAGATAAAGCAATAAAACAACTATAAAGTAACATAGAAAAACAGCTTCATGATATTGGAGAGACAAATATTTCTTAATCAGAACCCAAAGAGCACTACAAACTATAAGGAATAGATTAATAATTTTGACTACACTGAAATTAAGAACTTCTTTTCATTAAAATACAGTACGTGATTAAGAGGGTGAAAAATGAAGCCACTGAAACCTGTGACTTTTGTAACATCTATAACCAAGAAATGATTTATATCCAGAATATGTAAAGAACACTAAAGCTCAATAAGAAAAAGATAAACAGCTTAGTGAAAATATACACAAGAGATGTGAACAGATACTTCTCTAAAGAAGATATCCAAATGGTCAGTAAAGATGTGAAAATGTCTCACCCCATTAGCAATAAGGAAAATCAAATTAGACCACAGATGTCTCTACATATCCATTATAAAGATTAAAATTGGAGCCCTCAAAACCAAGTATTGGCTGGAATATGGAGCAACAACCCTCACACTTTATTAGAGAAAAAATTGGTACACACAACCACTTTTTAAAAATGTTGACAGAATTCTACAACGGCACCTATGCAAACTCTTTGATCCAGCAATTCCACTCTTAGATATATACCCCACAAAAATGAATGCAAATGTGTATTGGAGAAATGTACTGGAATCTTCATAGCAACATTGTTTATCATAGCCCCCAAACTGTAAACAGCCCAAATGCCCATCAATAGTATAAGGTAAAAATAGTTTGTGGTAAATTTCTACAGTATTATAACACAATAAAATAAATAAAATGTAAGTATATACAGTAAATCATGAGATCTCACAAACATAATGTTGAGTGGAAAAGGCAAACACCAAAAATACGCATGGTGTATGACTCTATTTTTGTAAAGTCCTCTCGGGGAAGCGACCAGGCATGTTATAATGTATAGCGTTTAAGGATGCATGTGATTTTAGGTGGCAAAGTCATTTTTAAAAAGCAAAGGAGTGATTACTTTAAAAATTAACTCCTTTATGCTGGTTTAGACTGGAAATTGACTCAGATGGAGTTCTGCATGCCGAAGATTTATTGACAACATGTAAAGACGTAAGAGAAGCAGTACTGGACAGAAGAGAAAGTTAAACTGCAATGCAATCACAAGGCCTTAGATGTTCCACAAAAAACTCTAGAGGAGGGATGGTCTTTAGAGTTATTCCCCTGTTGAAGCAAAGTGGTTAGGCCTTCGTACCCCATACAAATCAATTACTGGATACAGGTTTCCCCTAAGGAGAGGACCTATTTGGAGTAAAGCAACACCCAAAGGTGATTTCCGGAGAATGAATATTTCTGGTAGCTGAGGAAATGAATGCCTTTGTCCTGAAGAAGGGATCTGTGGTACATCACAGTGTCTACTACATCAGGATAGTGGTTACCTTTAGTGGGCAGGTTGGGTGAACTCAGCATCTCAATGGTGTAATAAAGGATTCCATTTCTTTTCTTCCTTCTGCTCTGCTACCTCAGTGTGTTGGCTTTCCTCCATCGGCCGGCAGCTCTCATGGCTCCAAGATGGATGCTCCCATTGATATAGACATCAATGTCCAAAAAAGACAAGGATGGGTTTTGTGAACTTTTTAAAAGCAAGGGGAATATTTTTAGGCACTCCCCACAGGCTTCATCTCATATTTCACTTACCAGAATTGTGCCGCATGCTCATACTTAAACCAACCAAAGTGAAGGAGACTGGAACTACCCGTGATGGGCTTATACCTGTCAAGAATCTTCCTCTGGGTGAGAGGAGGAGGGGATGGTGGGTGAAATCCAGGTGTCTCTGAGACACATGGTCAGCTGACACCTAACAACATCACAGTTTGGTTAGCAAGATAGAGTGGCTATTGGGTGGAAAACCACCTGAATTTGCCAAGGGATACGCTGAAGGCCTTTGACTCATGTCAGTTGGGTGCAAGATGGAAAAAAGAGCAAAAAAGTAGGGGTAGCGGTGCATAGACACATCCAAATTTAGGTGAGCTACCAAGGCAGTCATGAATGATAGGCAAGTCTATGGGCTGGATTTCCCAAACCCATTGAGCAAGACTCTTTACACTGTCTTCAGCTTAACATGCTTTCCTGTGCTCTTCATTCTAGGCAATTTTGTATCAGATTTTACCAGATCAATCTACATTTTAATGCGGAATAAAAATCCAATCTAGATATCAAATCTGATCAAAGACTGGTGAAATATGCCCACAGTGTGCTATTAAGGTGCCATTCTGTCATATTTGAAAGCATCCTGCTGGAGAAAATAATCTATAAACCATGTTTCCCTGCTTTTTACTTTATTATATTGGTAAAACTCCATTGGCTATTATTTTCCTGTGTCTGTTTCAAAACACTGTTTACTGATATGGAACTGGACTAATCAGTGACCTTTCAAGTACATCCTACATGCCCCTGAGACAGGAAAGCAACCAGAGGATATGCTTATGTTCATTATGCCCAGATCCCTTTTTCTCCTTCAGCCTCTTTCAAAACACATGCCCTGTTATATCAAACACACTGGCAAGGAAACTCTAAATAGGTTTGAAAATAGGTTTAAAACATATCACTCTAATCTCACTTAATGCATGTGCAATAGTACAGCCATGCCATTTTGATCATTCTGAGCAAATGTAACTGAAATTGATTACTAAGTATTTACTGAGAGCTTCCACTGTTATTGAGGGGCTCTTTAGAACATAGAATTAAGCAGCATTCCTTACCAACAGAGTGCAGTTCTCAGGGAGAGACCAAGTGTTTAAAAATAGGATAAATCTTTCAGTCTTATAGGGTTTTCTGAGAGATATTGTTTCAAGGGAAATCAGAACAGAAGTGTAAAAGAAAAAGAAATAAAACAGTACCAAATTATTAGGGAGATCATTTTAGAGTTCGATAAATCCTGATCTATCCCCTACTAAGCAGTCTTCTAAGAATTGCTTAGCGGAAGGTTTTTTGTTTTTTTTGTTTTTTATTTGGGACTGCCAAGGTTTCATTTTTAAACAGATCAAAGGGCTTCTGATTTAGAGGACTGGTTCATTAGGCTGGCATAATGAGCCCTTTTAGGATGATGGGGTCCTTTGGAAGCAGCTGTTGCTGGAAGCCACCAACAAACGTATGAACGATCAGTGCAAGGATGATGTAAAGAAACCTTAAGATAAAAATCTCATCAACTTTCTCTGGACTGTCAGGAAAAGCCAAGTCTTGGGAACTTCTGTGGTAATTTCAGGGAGAGTCCACACATTGCCATAAGGAGGCCACTGTATGACCCACTTTTTCATGACCAATGTCTCCGTGGCCAACCTGTTTATCTGGATTTATGGACAAGGTCCTGGCTAGGAAGGTATATGTCTCACTCAACACCATTTCCCCTTCCACATCCTTGGAAGATTCTACCAATTACTAATCAGTAAAATATCACCGTACCCTCCTCCCAAGCTCAGATGACATCTTGGCATGCTTCTTTGCAATGGGCTCCAGTGGACTGGAGACTGACTCAAAGGCTTCACCTTATGGTTATGATTTTTGTCACTTTTATTGTTAGCAGTATTGTAATAATAATAAGCAAGCTATTTATTAATATCATTGCCTATTAGTAATAATGGGCAAGCTGTTTGACTTTACTTTTTGTTTTCTTTCCCACCATTTGTTATGTAATGGTTGCCAGAAACCCTTCATAAAATCCTTACATTATATTTTTGAATTTGCTATTGATTTTACTTGAGGTTTTACTTTTAGTAATTAACCTTGCCCAACTAAAAAAAATCTGAATTTACTTTTCCTCACTGGCATCTCTTTATTCTGTTCACAGATGTCCATGCCATCTTACTGTAACCTTTCCATCTCCCTGCAAAGAAACAAGTCCAATTTATTGGCTACTGCTTCTGTGGTGAAAGCTCTATTTCTCTCCCTTAGGGCCTCCTTTCTGGCCCTGAGGTTCTCCTTGTCCCCAAAGACTGAAATCTGGCTCAGGGAAATCAGTGTGGCCTGGGAATAGCCTGGAAGACTCCAATGAAGAGCCTAATTTGGGTAGAAAGTGGCTGGATAGAGCTTTGCTGGGCAGTTAAGGCAGGCTAGAGGCAAAGGCATCATAGCAAAGGGAAAGTGTATCTGTGACTAACCCTGCCATTGGCCTATACAATATCCATATGACTCTCTTTTCCTACTAGCGAGCTCAGTTTGATTTTGGTAATGTGCCCAGTTGAAATGTGCGTCTTCTAAGAGTTCTTCCAGGGCTCCTGGGCCTTTGACGACATCGCTGACTGCATCATAAGCTCTGACCTAGCATACACTATACTACTTATTGAGACACACTTCTTAATTATTTAAGTCACTGCAGCAATAGGACTTTTCTGTTGCTCGGGATTGGATGCAATCCTAAAGGAGCAGGGTTTCCCGATGACCTCAGCACTGTTGACATTTTGGACTGGATATTCTTTGTCATGAGTGGGGGTGTTGTGGTGTATTGAACAATGTAGGATGTTTTGCAGCATCCCCTGAACTCCACCCCACTCAATGCCAGTAGCCACCCCCAGGTAGTGACAACCAAAAATGTCTCTAGACATTGCCAGATGTCCCCAGAAAAACTGCACTGCTTGAGAGACTGTAGCAGAACCTCCAAAGGTGTGGATGTGTAAATCTATCTGTGCAGTTATCCATTTGAGTGGACAGAGATTCTGTTCATATCTATCACTGCATCTCTACAGTGCAGCTTCGAGTTTGCTTTCTGTAACACTCTGCCTTGAATGTTTTGGGTTTTTCTGTAGCATTTACAAGCTAAGCACTGTTTTTCATTATCACTATGTATTTTCCCTTGTCATTACTCTTGCCTCTTTTTAAAATTTTACATTCTATTTTTTTATTAAAAAAACCCAAAAGACTCTGCTTTACCCTTACCCCAAGATACCACTCTATTAATTGTTTATATTTAATTTGTGAGAGGTTTGAAGTTCAATTTTTAAACCACGAGGAATTATTTACATTTTTATAAACATTTAATATTTATTTATGACGATCTGAAAATCAACTACACAAATTAAAGATGAATAATATTTTCTATAAGAAACTCCATACCTTGGCTCATTCCTGGAGACAATCCCTGTTCCTGATTCCTTTTTATTGTTAGTAACAACAGACACATTTACCATGTGAGGTAAGCAGGAAAGAGGAGAAGGTACACCTTAGGTTACCCAGGCTCTACCTGGGTGGCCAAGCCCACAGATGCACGCCTTGGTGGCATATGGCACCTTTGGGTGGGTTCAACCTGTAGAGGACAGGCTGTGAGATGACTCAACCTCACTCAGCCTCAGCCAGGTACCCCAAGGCCCTGAGCGCCCAACACAATCATATGTAGTGGCTCTGCTTAGGCAGAATGAGATATAATTTGTTGAAACTGAGGTTCAACAAGGCCATTCTGGCTTTAATAACTGAGAAATAGTTTCTAGAACAAAGCTCCAGTCTGCTCCCCACCAAAAATGGCCTCTCTTTTAGGATTAGCATATATTTGCTGCTTATCTAGACTTTAGAAAATAGCTCATCAACTGCTTCCCAATTTAATATTTTTTTAAATTACAGGCACAGCCTCTAGATAAGAGGAGGGGGAGTCTGCTGCTTCCACATCTTCTTCATTTTAGAAAGCAAAACATCCAAAAGATTCTCCTAACAGCTCCTCAAAATTATTCTTACCCTCCCCATGGTCTTCGTAACTGAAAACCGCAATCTCTTCTCCATGCTGAGTCCCTCTAGTTGTGTTATACTAAGCGAATGCACATATGTGTTGCTAGTGAAATTAACAAGGGACTTCAATCTTGGGGCTCAATTCTAATACCCAAAAACCATGCTAAGTAGAATGGTTGATACAATAATATTTAGTTTTTGGAGTGCTATCTGAAAGCAAAATGATAATACTTTTGGAAAAGTTGTAGAAATCAAAGAGTAGCCTGTGAGCCTGTGGTTACATGTTTCTTATTAAATGGAAAACAATGGAAACATCAGAATAATAATAAAGCTGATCACTTCAAACTGTTTCACATCCACTTTAGACAAACAGGGTGAAAAAGCATATTGAAGAAATATTGCTGCCATCGAAATGTAGAAAAATAAACACCTAAAAGGATTACAGAAATGATGGCCTGTTACATCTTTATTTCAGAGACAAAAGACAGTACAAAGAAATCCTCAATAAACTCTTTTACTGGAGAGTGGAAAGAACATTGGAGAAGTGGATCTTCTTTTATGCCTAGTAATGATTCTTTTACAAGGTAACATGGGACCTTTTAGGGCCCTGGATTACCTAGAAGGACCATTAGAAAGTGATGTTTAAGTTTTTGGTTTTTTGTTTCATAAAGTTAGAACCATACATTTGGTCCATTCAGATCCAAAATAAATTCAGTGGAGTTCACATGGAGAAGATTTGGGGAGCTGGTGGGGAGCCAGTGGACAAGAGTGACCTGTGACACGGGGCTTCAGCATCGCTGGCCTACAGAGTTTGGCCAACTGAGTGACCTTAAGTAGGTAACTTAACCTCTCCAAACCTCGATTTCCTGAGCTGCCTAGGTGGTGTCAATGATAGCTACCTCACAGGACTGAGGAGAAACAAAAATGGATCATGTATGCGAAGCACTTAGCACTGGGTTGGGTACACACTAAAGACATAATAGATGCATTAAGAAGCTCATTCCTTGATGTTATAGAAATAGCTGCTGCCTCAGAATCACCAAGGAGAGGGTCCAAGAAGCTGCATTTCTAACAAACCCATCTGATGAGACTAATGCGCCTGGGTTTTGAGAGCCACTGGTTACCAGATCCATTTCCACTTATAGCTGGCTCAGAACCCACTTCTGGAATCTACTCTAAAGAGCAATTGACCAACAACTGCTGCCAGGTTTCCAAGTGCACTCAAATGACTCTGGAAGTGGCAGTTTCAAGCAGCTGTGATGGGGTGGTGAGCAGTGAGTTGCTCCTCACTCATGCAGGGGGCCCTGGAATGAAGAGGAGGAAAGAAGACTCGGTAGGCAGCCTGTCCTGCCCTAGCCCTGGCTCAACAGGAAAAATGGGCTGGAAGAGCACGGAGTTTCTCAAAGATGCTCTAATGATGGATTTATGTCCCAGAGGGACACAGACAACATGGCTTCTTTGACAAGGGACATCCAAGGGAAGTCCTGGGGCCACTCTAGTGCCCAGCTCATCCACTCCTAGGCTATTAGGCTGCAGCTCTGGGCAGAGATGGGAGCCTGGGTTCACTTGATTTAAGACAGGGCGCAGTGAAGGAAGAAGTACTTTCCTGCCAGAACGCTGCAGATTCTCCTTCCTCACTGCTTCCTCCTTCCTGCCCCCTCCAGAAAGTCTTGTTTTAACTATAACATAGCTATTTTACTCCTAAAAATCCTATTATGAATGTGCCTCTTTTTATTTCGGGCAGTTCTATATGCTAGGCACTGCACGAAGAACTTCATAAACCTTTGCTCTTTTGGCCCTAACAACCACCCTATCAGATGAATATTATTGTTTTCATTTAATATGGCTGAGGTTTAGACATGTTTGGTGGGAATTTGTTTCTAGATGATAGAGTCAAGATTCCAACCGAGGCTCCCAGGACTCCTACCCACATCTGGTTTGTTCCAAAGCCTTGCACTTTTTTCTTTTTTAATTTGACAATGCATCTAATTATACTTATTTATTGACCTGCTTATTATTTGCCTCTATTGGCAGTGAAATCACACACACACACACACACACACACACACACACACACACCCCTTTAAAATATGTTAGATTTGCGTGTGCGCCATTTAATTTTAACAGTAAACTCTATCTGTGCTTACTCAGATGCTCATCGTGATTATGTTTCTTGAACTTAAACTTCAGGATATATTCATCAACAAAGGAGTTTTTTTTTTTTTATCTTTCTTATTTTAAATGCATTTTACTGAAGAGATAATAGCAGGCCAAAATATTTGCAATTGAGACTGTCCCAGAAAATCTGGGACAGGTAAATGATTGCTGTCAACTGTCAATGTAAAAAATATTAAAAGGACTGTTGCCAGTTACCATTGCTGCTTGTTTAAAAACTGCACAAAACACAATTTCTCTCTTCCAGTTTGCCATGTCTCTTTTTTTTTTTCTAAAGTAAAGTATACGTGTATTTTCTTTCTTGGAAATAAAAGTAAGGAGAAAAGGCACAATTAGCTATCAAAAGGAATGTGTCAGGGCCGATAAAGACACAGAGAAGCCAAGGACACAAATGGTCATTTCTCCCACAATCATCATAAAAAGGATAATGTATCTGTGGTGACATCAGGATAACTGGGGTGATGAATGGCAGACACTAGACTGGGAGAACTGCAGACACAGGAATCAAATAGAGTTTCCTCATAAAGCAAAACGCCGAGGAAATGAATGTCTCGCCAGAAACAAAGCAGCAATCTGGTGGCTGCTCTCAGGAAAGCTCCCTCCCCACAGCCATAGGCAAAGCAAAAAAAAAAAAAAAAAAGAGAGAGAAAAAAATATATATCTATCTAACAGAAAATTTTTATCATTTAATGGCAGGAAGGGGCCATTAGCATCCAATATGCCAAGAGGCACACCTTACAGAAATGTTTCTTAGATTTGTAATTAACTCTTCAAAGTGCTAAATCTGCTTAAAGAAATAAAAAAGCCCCTTGACAGTTTAAAGGTGGAAACAGTTCTTTTTTAATGTACAACTTATCAAGATTTACCAGGCACAGGGAAACTCACCGGCCAATTAACATCCTTGGAAACTGCTTTACTGAAGAAAGGCAAAATGGGCAGTTTAATTACATAGGCGTATGTGCCCTTATTTCTCTAATTTCTCAATTAAAGAGTCTACAAATCGCTTGGAGGAGAATAATTCAGTAGCCTAACATCCCAGCAGGAGACTCTAGCCCTGTTAGCGCTGACAAATTTTTTTCTTTAAAAATAAATGCAAGTTGTGTCTACTGCTTTCCAACTAGAAAATTATTCCCCTGTACAAATGGGCCTTTGATAAGAAACTACTGGAGCAGTAGGTCTCTATAGGAGACTGTTTTTGGAAGTACCTGCAACACACGGAAATGTGTGGTCCCGGGAGAACAAGGATGTGCAATGGACACACAGAATGAGGGGATGGGGGCGATTTACTAATGAAGAAGCAGACAAGATCAATTACTGACTTCACTGTGCAGTATGAAGATGAGAAATATCGATGCACTAATTCTTGGCTTCTCTGGGACTAGAGGCTGAGCCAGCACTAACCTAGTGATCAGAGTGGCCGTAAGTGGGAGCTCTGTTAAAGAAGATTTTAATATTCTATTTTTCCTTGTACCCCTACAAGGAAGAGTTCAAGACCCTGTGTATTTCTTGAAGAAATATATCTGATGATTTCATACTTTCATTGCACTGGCAAATGAAAGTTTCCTGTGGTAATATGCCAGGAACAATTGTTTTCTTCTTATAAGAGCCACTTTTGCATGAATGGGTAATCTTGACAGTGAGAGTCAGAGTTGCCTTCAGGTTAGGTCCGATAAGCACTCTGTTTAACCGAGCAAGTATTTGCAAGTTCCTATCGTGGGGTTTATTCCACACTTTAACCTTGCCCCAAGTCAATCATTTCGCTGCTTCTGGGTGAACCCTGGTTGAAGTGCAGAGTTTCCTTTGGATTTAGTAATAGAGGTCTACCCTCTGTAGCCCCTAATCAGAACATGAATGCTTAGAATTCTGATGGGGTTTGTAGTTTGTTCCAGAGCGGGCTTTGAAAAGTGAAATTTCATTAGGGCAGGGCGACAAGATGGAACATCTACCTTTTCAGTTTCCCCTGCAGCCCCAGGCCACAAGGGCAGTCAGTGGACTAGAAAGCGCAGGGGCTGTGGAGGCAGAAGACAGTTCTGAGACCGTGGCTGTACACAGCAGTTAGCAGAGTGCAGCTGGCTTGTCTGATCTCAGGATTGCCTCCCTTGTCCTGGATTCCAGCTGGCCAAGGTGCTCGAGGGAGTAGTAAATTGCTATCTAAGGCTAGGAGCCTCAGAAGCATTACACAGGCCACTCCCAGCTTGCAAGGTCTTGGGTTTTTAAGCTCACTTGTTAGTCGCTAGTTAAAAACTTGGAATACATACTACATTCCCAGGCCAAACCACAAAAGCTTATTTAAGCTGTAATACAACTGAAATTAAATATGATAAAATCAAGTTTTTCATGTATCTTAAAACCTTACTCTTGAGGGAAATCTGGCATACCTAGAAAGGCAGAGAAGGACTTGAGGGATTCTAAAAAAGGCCTCCTTATCACTTTGAAGGACTCATGGCTCTGGTTCCGCATTCTGTCTAAGCAAATGTCAAAACATCCAACTTTCTTTTCCTTCATGTGTCTCTAGCAGATCTTTATCGCTCCGTTTAAGACTTGAGAGTTTTTCCCCTTCACTCGTTAATGGAACAAAGAAAGAGAGAGGAGGAGAAATGGAAGTAACACAAAAGAAGGTAAAATAGTAAGGTGCCTTGTGGTGAAATTAGTTAAAGGGATACTAGATGAAAAAGAGAAAAGGGAAATAACTTGCAAACCCCTTCTGTCTGTAATAAGGAGGGCAGGAAGGCACGAGGTTTTAGAATGGTGGAAAGAAGAGAAGGTAGAGCTTTGGGCGATATGAAGGACTTGTTGATGATATTATAGAAAGATGTCAACAGTATGGCCAATTCTAGCTTCCAGGGGTGGTTGTGAAAATCTCTCCCATCCCACATGCTCCTGGAGGGAAAGAGGTTCAGGTCTCCTCCCCCTTGAATCTGAGTGAGCTTGCGACTCACACATAACCAATAGCACGCAGCCCGAGTGGTGCTGTGTGACATCTGAGACCTGTCACAAGAAGAGATGTAGCTTCCTCCCTTTCTGCTGTGACACTGACTTTTGGAGCCCAATTACCCTGAAGATCCCACTGGGTGAGGAAGCCCAGGCCACATGGAGAGCCCATCTGTAGGCACTCCTGCCAAGCGCCTGCCCAGGCCCCAGACATATGCATAAAGAAGCCTCCGGGTGATTCCAGCCCCCAGCCTTGGAGTCACCCCCAGACCACCAAGTCTTCAGCTGAGGCCCCAGACATCATGGAGCAGGAACAAACCATCTGTCATGCCTTTCCTGAATTCCTGACCCACAGAATCCATGGTTGCCATTTTATACTAAATTTGGGGCTGTTTGCAGCAAAAACAACTGGAATACATAGCAATCATCATTCTTATTGAAAATAATTGTTCCATTTGCTATTTCTGATACTATTTTCAAACCTAGACTTATAATACTCTTACAACAGAGAAATGACCAAAACCTTCTAACCCTTGGGAAGTTGGACTCACTGTCATCTAATGGCAATACCCTTTGAATAGTTAGATTTCCTGAGCCTGCAATGAACTCTTACCAATTTAAAGAAACTTTTTGTTTTTATTTGAGATGGAGTCTCACTCTATCACCCAGGCTGGAGTGCAGCGGCCCAATCTCAGCTCACTGCAAGCTCCGCCTCCCAGGTTCACGCCATTCTCCGGCCTCAGCCTCCCAAGTAGCTGTGGCTACAGGCGCCCACCACCACGCTGGGCTAATTTTTTGTATTTTTAGTAGAGACAGGCTTTCACTGTGTTAGCGAGGATGGTCTCGATCTCCTGACCTCGTGATCCACCCGCCTCGGCCTCCCAAAGTGCTGGGATTACAGGCATGAGCCACTGCACCTGGCCTTAAAGAAACTATTTATGAGGAAGGTGAAAGGCCTGGATGATTTTCAAAGGAGAAGGAGCATGAGTCAGAGTTGGAGTTAGCAAAGCCTTAGAGTCACCTCAGCCCACCAGCCAATTTTCAATTCCAAGTGCATTGAGTTTGAATCCACTAACATGCAACTCACTGACCCCAGGAGAGCCTGTTTCATCTTTGGACATTTCAGACTGGTGAAACAGTGTTCCTTGCGTTGATCCCAAACTGTTTACTTAAAGTTTTCACACTTTGGACTTAATTTTACTCTATCAGCCCAAGTCTAAACTCTTTTTTCAAAAGTTTAGTGGAGCATGAATGGAGAATATCAGAATTAACATTATTTTGTACAGACAGCATTTAAGTGCTCTGTACTAGACTTCCCCATCACCCCACCACAACTGTAACTATTATAAAGTGTATAATCCACACTTTATAATAGTTATAATGGTCATTAGTGCATTTACAGTGCTGTACAATTGCTACCTCTACCTAGTTCCAATACATGGACCCTTAAACTTACCCTTCTCTCAAGTTTTCTTCATTAAGGTTCTCATCTTTAAGAGTTTCTTCTTTTTGTCAAGAAACAACAGATGTTGGCAAGATTGTGGAGAGACAGGAATGCTTTTACACTGTTGATGAGAATGTAAATTAGTTCGATCATTGTGGAAGACAGGGTGATGATTCCTCAAAGATCTAGACCCAGAAATACCATTTAACCCAGCAATCCCATTACTGGGTATATACTCAAAGGAATATAAATCATTCTGTTACAAAGATACATGCACATGTATGTTCACTGCAGCTCTATTCACAATAGGAAAGCCATGGAATCAACTCAAATGCCCATCAATGATAGACTGGATAAAGAAAATGTGGTACATATACACCATGGAACACTATGCAGCCATAAAAAGGAATGAGATCACGTCCTTTGCCGGGACATGGATGGAGCTCGAAGTCATCATCCTCAGCAGACTAACACAGGAACAGATAACCAAACATCGCATGTACTCACTTCTAAGTGGGAGTTGAACAATGAGAATACATGGACACAGGGAGGGGAACATCACACACAGGGGCCTGTCGAGGGGTGGGGTGTGGGGAGGGAGAGCATTAGGAAAAACAGTTAATGCATGCAGGCCTGAATACTTAGGTAATGAGTTGATAGATGCAGCAAACCACCATGGCACAGTAACTTATGGAACCAACCTGCACATCCTGCACATGTACCCCGGAACCTAAAATACAAATTTAAATTAAAACAACAACCACCACACACACAAAAAAAAACAACAAAAAAGAGTTTCTTCTTTTCTCCTCACAGAACAAGGTGTTGAGCTCCCACTTCAGGAATCCTCATCCCTCCAGCCTTGAGTTGAGATGGAATAAGATTGATTGGAAGTACCCACACTAGGGGACTTGGATTGGACCTTCTAGTTGGTCATTTCTCTTCTCTATTGAAAGGGTCAAAGTGGGCCAATAAGTTGGGTAGAGATTTGCTCATAACATATCTGCAGGTGCTGGGAAGTTGATAGTGCTTCAAGTCTCTGACCTCCTGGAGGTCACTCTAGAACACTCTGGGGAGCCTTCTCTGAAGGCCAGTACAAGAAGAACCCTGGTGGTACCAAGGAATGTTTTAATGACAGCGAAAATTCATGCACCCTGAAATATTAGAGGAAGAACTCAGATCATCTGACCCAATCTACTCATCTTACAGATGGAGAAACTGAGACCTAGACAAGCCAATTCTACTATTAGTAGAACGAAAGAGAAAAATCATATGATCACTTCAATAGATGCCCCAAAAGTATTTTATAATACTCAACATTCACTAACAAAATAAAAACATTAAACTAAAGTGAAATAGAAACTTCCTTAGTATGATACAGAAATCCTACAGCCAATATACTAAATGTTGAAATGAAGATTTTCACTATGAGATCAGAACAGAACAAGGATGTCCGTTATTATCACTTCTATTTAACATTGTATTAGCAGTATTATGCAGTATAATAAGGCATGAAAAAATGAAGGATATAAAAATTGAAAATAATAAATGTCTGTCATTTGCACACAACCTGATTATGCTCAGATAATCTATTAGGATTAATACACATATTTAGCCAAAATGGTTTAAAGGTAGATATTTAAAAATCAACTGCATTTCTATATACTAGCAGCAAACAATTATAAAATAAAAATGGAAATATAATAGTATTTACATTAGCATAAAAAATAAAACATAGAAACACATCTAACAAAGGATCTCTTAAACAGGAAACTACCAAATGTTTACTGAGAGAAGTTTAAGAAGTCCTAAAATAGTTGTGGTCATATACAAAGTTCATGGATTAGAAGACTTTAAATTATAAAGACATCAATTGCCCTCCAAATTGATCCATAAATTCAATGCAATCCGAATAAAACTTCAAGCAGCCTTTGGGGCAGCTCACAATCTGATTTTACAATTTACACAGAAATGCAATAGGTTAAGAATAGCACTGATAATTTTTATTTATTTATTTATTTACTGGTCAAACTTGTTTCTCTTGCTAAGCACCACTAATCTTGAAAAACAGAGTTGAATAACTCACAATGCTATCAAGAATTACTATAAAGTTACACGTATTACAACAGTAAAGCATTGGCACAAGGATATACAAATAGACAGCGGAACCAAGTAGAGTCCGGAAACTGACTTACACACACAGAGTCACCTGCTCGACAACACAGGTGACACTGACATGCAGGGGTTGGGAGTGGTGACAGTCTTTTCAATAACCGGAGCTGGACCAATTCGATAGCTATATCGGTGAAAAAACCTTAATTCTTACCTCATATTATACTCAAAAATCAATTCCAGAGGAAGTTGGAATAGTGGTTACTTTTTGGGAGTGCGATTTCTAGGAGGGTCATGAAAGAGCCTCCTGTAATGCTGGTAATGTTTCACATCGTGATTTCTATTGTGGTTTATTTGGTATGTTTGCTTTGTGAATGCACATCAAGCTCACTCTTTAGATTTGTGCACTCTTCCATATGTATGGTATCCTTTTAATTAAAAATTACTGAAATCTGTATATTAGGCATATGTTTTATTATTATATTAGCTTGGTGCAAAAGCAACTGTGGTTTTTGCCATTACTTTTAATAGCAAAAATACTTCACATTTTCCTTTATGCTTGGAAACCTTTATAAAAATAGTAATCCATATATGCTAGGCAATGTAAGGAACACCAATATAGGCATGTGATAGTCTGATGTGATGCTATAAATTGGCTGAGTAATGAGCACATCTGTCCTCTGCAGCCTCAGGACAGAAAAATCACTCTTTCTTTCCAAATTCAACATCTGGTTATGTCACCTCTCATTTGCAGGCTTTCCATTGCTTACAGGAGTAAGCTCAAAAACTCCTCAGCAAGATATATATAAAATCACTGTTTCCAGTGCAGTCTTACTCCCAGATGTATATTTTTCCCTCAGGGTCATATTCCTCTGCCCCAATCCATTCCTCTCCACTGAATGGGCCAGTTATGTGAAAATGCCCTAAGCATGGTTACATCTCTGTATCTTTGCTGCTGCCCTAGTATGTAATAATGCCCCTCTCTTCCACCTCAGCCTGTCAGACTCCTACTAGCCTTTCAAAATCCCAATTCATAGACCTCTTTTTCTCTGAAGTCTTCCTTAATGCACCCAAGTACAGCAGAGCTTTCCCTTCTTTATACTACTGCTTTGCCTTATATTTGCAATGATTTGTGGCTTTTACTAGTTTTAAATGCAAAATGCATAAGCAATACATACTATCCTCTTTAAAAATGAAAGTATTTGTAAGGTTGCAGGACACAAAATCAACACAAATGTAATTTTTGTAACCAGTTGTATTTCTATACACTAACAATGAACTATCCAAAAAAGATTAAGCAAATAATCTCATTTATAGTAGCATCAAAAAGAAAAAAAATTACCTAGAGTAAACTTAACCAAGGACGTGAAAGATCTGTACACTGAAACCTATAAAACATTGATGAGAGAAATTGAAGAAGACTAAATAAATTGAAAGATGTCCCATATTTATGGATTGCCAGAATTAATATTTTTAAAGTGTCAAACTACCTGCCTTAGTCTGCTTGAATTCCTATAAATAAATACCTGAGGCTGGTTAATTTATAAAGAAAAGAGATTTATTTGGCTCATCGTTCTGCAGGCTATACTAGAAGCATGGCACCAACATCTGCTCCTGGTGAGGACCTCAAGAAGCTTCCAATCATAGCAGAAAGGGAAGGGGAGTCAGCATATGATGTGACAAGAGAGGGAGTGAGAGAGAAGGAAGTGCCAGTGTCTTTTTAACAAGATCTCACAGGAACTAACGGAGTGAGAAGTCACTCATTACCCCAAGAATAGCACCAGGCTAGTCATGAGGGATCCACCCCCATGACGCAAACACCTCTCACCGGGCCCTACCTCCATTAGAGATCCAATTTCAACATGAAATTTGAAATTTGGAGGGGACACATATCCAAACTATATCACTACCCAAAGCAATCTACAGTTTCAATGTAATTCCTATCAAAATTCAAATGGGATTTTTCATAGAAATAGAAAAAGTAATCCTAAAATTCATGTGGAACCACAAAAGTCCCCAAGTAGCCAAAATAATCTTCAGCAAGAAGAACGAAGCTAGAGGCATCACACGCCCTGATTGCAAAATATATTGCAAAGCTACGGTAATCAAAACAGTATGGTACTGGCATAAAAACAGACATATGGACCAATGGAACAGAATAAAGAGACCAGAAATAAACCCACACATTTACAGCCAACTGATCTTCAACAAGGGTGCCAGGAACACACAATGGAGAATGGATAGCTCTTCAATAAATGACACTGGGGGAAAAAAAAGGTTAAACTCTTTTTTGACCACAGTTCTTCATTCATGTTCCCTCCCCTCCCACGTGTCCAGGGTTAACCACTGCTCTGAGTTTGGTGTGTATCTCTAGGGTCCTTCTCTCCAAGACTCTGTCTTAGAGGCTTGTCTGTATTGTTATCTATGGAAGTAGATCCTTTCTATTAACAGCTATATAAAATTCCACAGTGTGCATATACCACATTTTATTTAGCAATTATTATATTGATGAATATTTGGGTTGTTTCCAATTTTTTTTAGCCCAATCATACTACAGTAAACATTTGTAGCTGCATCTTTCCACATATGTGTGGACATTTCTTTAGCTAGCAAAATGCAATTGTTAAATCATAAGTTATGTGGCAGTTTTTTCTTTTCTCTTTTCTTTTTTTTGTTTTTTTTTTTTTTTTGTTGTTGTTGTTGTTGTTGTTTTTCGCCCAGGCTGCAGTGCAATGGTGTGAACTCGGCTCACGGCAACCTCCACCTCCTGGGTTTAAGCTATTCTCCTGCCTCAGCCTCCTGAGTAGCTGCGATTACAGGCAGCCGCCACCATGCCCTGCTAATTTTTTGTATTTTTGGTAGAGACGGGGTTTCACAGTGTTGGCCAGGCTGGTCTTGAACTCTTGACCTCAGGTGATCTGCCCACCTCAGCCTCCCAAAGTGCTGGGATTACAGGCATGAGCCACCACTCCCGGTTAGCAGTGTTAAAAGTAATTCTATCTCAGCTACCTAGATAGTGAGCTGCTGTCTTTGCTTTTGTAAATGTAAGCTTACACAGAACCTGATGTGTGTATACTATAGGACCCAGCAATCCTACTTAGTGTAGTAAAGGGCTCAATGAATAGGGAATGAATTAATGAGTGAATAGATGAATGATTTTCAAGGTAATAGATTTGTCTCAGTTCTTATATATTTCCTGCCAGAACTTTGAAAATTAATAAGGATCAATTAGAGAAAAAACCAAACCCTCCAATATAATGCCATAAGTGAAGTGGGCATTAAAATATATGTCGATAAGGTGATTTTAAGGAGATGAAATGGTGAGACTACAACTTTTAGGGGCAAGACCCATGCCACAGTATCTAACAGGATATTGATGACAGACCTGGTCTTGGCAAGCACAATGTACAGAACAACATGCGGTGGCCAGTGAGGCAGGTGCTTCCTGTCCCTCATTATATACTGGTACTTGGAACGCCAACCTTGCTCTTTGTGACTCTAATACTGGTCATGATTTCCAAGAACAAATGGACATGGACGGATATTTTCTCAATTATTCTCTAATTTTTTACCTTCCAGTTACTTGGTAAACATTTAAAAAATATATTACCCAAAAGGCCACTGATGAAAGCAGCTTGTTCTTGGTGTAGAAGCCACCTCCAGGGCCGGAAGACAGCACGCAGGGAGAGTGCCTGATGCGCTCCATGAGCACAGCCACGGCATCGGGGCCTTATTTTGGTTTTACCCAAATAAGGGAGTCAGAGTAACGGAAAGGCTCAGGTGCCCTGGCCTGGCCTTTAGGAGTTCCACTTAAAGAATCAAACCAAAATTGGTGCTATTGACATTTTGGCCAGAGAATTCTTTGTCGTAGGGGGCTGTCCTGTGCCTCGTGGGACATTTAGCAGCATCCCTGATCTCTATTCACTGAACGCCAGTAGCATCCCTCAGTTGTGACAACAACAAAAATGTCTTCACACATGGCCAAATGTCCCCTGGAAACAAAATTGCCCCCAGTTGAGAATCACTGCATTAACTCCATTTTCCTGATTCACTTAAGAGATTCCTTTAAAATCCTTTAAAGACACATTTAAACATTTGTGGGTTTTTTTTCTTTTTCAACTCTTATTTTAGAATTTGGGGGCACATGTGCAGGTTTGTTACAAAGGTATATTGTGTGATGCTAAGGTTCGGGGTATGATTGAGCCCATAATCAACATAGTGAGCACGGTACCCAATAGGCAGTTTTTCAGCCTTTGCCCCACCTTTCTATAGCAGTCCCCCTTGTCTATTGTTCCCATCTTTATGTACATGTGTACCCAATGTTTAGCTCTCACTTATAAGTGAGAACATATGGTATTTGGTTTTGTGTTTATAAGTTTACTTAGGAAAATGGCATCCAGCTGCATCCATGTTGCTGCATAAGATGTGATTTCATTCTTCTTTATGGCTATGTAGTATTCCATGGTATATACGTACCACATTTTAAATACCGAGGCCACTGTTGATGGGCACCTGGGTTGATTCCATGTTTTTGCTATTGTGAATAGCATTGCAGTGAACATACGGGTTCATGTGTCCTTTTGGTAGAATGATTCATTTTCCTGAGAGTGTATATCCAATAATTGGATTGCTGGCCCAAATGGTAGTTCAACTCTCAGTTTTTTGGTTATTTTGATTATCTTTTTCTTTTAGATTATTTTGTACATGTGTACTTACTTGTACATGAATTTACACTGGAAGTGTGCAGTGCAGAGGCAGCACAACAGGTCTTAAGTTGGATCCTCCAATTTCTAGCTTTGTGACTTCAAGTAAGTCACCAAACTTCTCTGAGCCTTAGTTAACCTCTGCAAAATGGAGATACTATAATGCTTGCCTCAGAGGGTTTTTGTGAGGGTCAGATGAAATGATACGTGTGTAAAGTTCCATAACTGCAGTTTCTTCTAAAAGTCATAGTAATTTTATAACCCCATGTATGCATGTATTGTTATTGATTAATTTAAAAAAATACATGACTAAAGACTATTGTATAATCAGTCATACCTTTAAAAGAATTTGTATTTGAAACATTATAGGACATATAAGTGCCAGGCATTACATTTATTCAATAGATAGGGCAATGCTTAGGGTCTGTGTGAATTCTCAGACCTCATTCAATAATCCAATGCCCTCAAGGCTTTGGGGGCTGCAGACCAAAGGTAACTGCCTTGAACACCTCTGAATTGTTTACTTGTATTGCTCTTTGTAAGAGAAAGACCTTCACTTCCCATCTTCTGGCCAGGACACATCAATGAGAAATTTCTCCTAGGTGGAGGTTACCCTCCTACTGCTTCAGGGAAGTCTAGAAGTGAAGCTTCTGCTGCTCTTGCTCACCCTATATCCCCCTGCCACCTGCACATAGAGAGGGCCTCACACCCTCTGGCCTCCTTCCCCTGGGAGCCCTTTTTCTTCCTTGCCTTCTTTTGGGGTTAGCTTTCTTAGTCCTGATCTCCATGACCCCAAGAGCAGCCTGTAGCTCTGAGATAACCTGCCTTTCATTTCAGTCTCAGGGCCAAGCTACACTGTCCATGAGAACAGAGCCACTGGGCCCCCAACTCACTCCTGCCTGCAGGTCTTGCAGCAGATGCTGTGAGTGAGTCATCCATATCATGTGGCACTCACCTGTATACACCAAAGGCTGCTAACCATGAACACTTGTGACTCTCCGCCCAAGGACATTTCAGCCTGTAAAAAGGAGTTAGTGGCCTCAAAGCAGATAAGCTCCAGTATGGCCTGACTGACTCCACAAAACACGCTTCATTTTCTTCCTGTCCCTCCCCTGTCTCACTTCCCTATACCTAGTGGTGTTTCCTAGGATCATGTCACAAGAAGTGCTTATATTCAATCCTTATCTCTAGCTTGGGTTCTAGGGGAGGCCAAACCCAGACAAAGGCTCCCTCAAAACTGCATTATTGTTTTTTCAAAACAATTACCTTTTAATAAAAAAAAAATGTTTTTCAGATTTAACCATTAACTTGAGGACAGAGCAAAGCTAGTGAAAGGAAGTTGAGGTTAAAACTGTAGGCACCAGCTGATGAACAGTATGCAGTAGATATGAATGATAAAACCAGACACTTCAGAGTGGGGAAAAATCTGATCTATGATTTAATCTAACTTCCTCATTTTATGGAAATGGAGATGGAGCTCAGAGTCCCACAGCCTCCCCCTGGCAGGCCCGAGTCTCATCGGAAGCCACCCAGCTCTACGCCTGCCTGCAGCCCCAGACCTCCAGCTTTCCACTAACATCAGCATTGCCTGCCCTGGGGCAACCCCTGTTTCTCCGTGTGTCTCCTCTGGGTCTGGTCACTATGCCTGGGGAGCCAGTGCTGCTTTGCTGCGTTGTATCATTTGGGATCAACTTGCCTGACTCTTATAAAGGACCTGAAACTTTGGGGTACGGAGCCCTGTTGGGGGAGGTCACTGGCAGGACCACAGTAATCTCCAAAGGGCAGGGGCCTATGTCAGCTCCAGCTCCTCTACCACCCCAAATCCCAAAAATCCTCCTCCTGTTCTTACTGTGGCTCTCTGGCTGTCTCCACAACCTGCAGCTCTGACTCCCCAGGCCCTGACCTCTATCCTAATCCCTCCCTACTCACCCCAATCCAAAAGCTTTCAGGAGAAGCTTGCATTTCTTATTTGCAGCAGGGCTCTCCTTAAAGAAGCTTATCTTTTTACCCCCACCCCCAAAGCTTTGATGAGCTATTTAACAGTAATTATTTAATCTTTCCTTGTGGACAGTTCTCTGTGCATTCACCCAGCCTGGAGTGTGTGCTTTTTGCCCTTTTATGACTTGATCAGAACCCTAAGATGTTTCCTCCCAGCACGCTTTCCTCCTCTCATGCATATGATGCCTGAAAAGAAATACGTATTCTTAAATGATGCCGTCACCTCTCACTCAGAGGAGGAATAAATGTGCCAGAAAGCATTCACAGCTAATTCTGTGGAACGACTGGGACATTTAATAGCTAGCATTTTGTTGGCTCCATAGGGAAGTTAATGATTTGATTTGATTTATTGAGGAGTTTTGTTTGTTATGCTTTGCTGTGTTTCGCCTCCATGCAGAGAAGGAGAAGATGACAAAAGGAGTGTGAGACCCAGGTAGAGCTCTCTTTTACGGCAGGCTTTCTCAGCCTCAGCACGATTCATAGTTGCAGGTGAATAATTCTTTTTTGCAGGGGCCTGTGCTGTGTATCAGAGGATGCTGAGCAGCGTCCCTGGCCTCTACCCAGCAGATGCCAATAGCACCCTCCTTTCCAATTATGACAATCAAAGATGTTTGCAGACATTGCCAAATGCCTCCTTGGAGCCAAAACCACCCCTGGTGGAAACCACTGTCTTAGGGTCATCTAATTTTGATTATTCAGATAGCACATCACCAAATAACCTTCTGCTCCATCTCAACTTTTCTCCAACAAGTCTAAACCTTAGTTAAGGGATTGCCACTTACTGGTTATCAGATGTGGCTTTTTGGCTACGTCTGAATCTGCCTGTAAATTAATAATACATAGATAACCTAGTTTATAAATCTATTGTTAGTTTAGCTTAAGTGAGTCCCTCTTGCAGACATGAATATACACTGAAGTAAAAAAAAAAAAAAACTTTCTGAATCAATAAAACTGACCATCAAAATCTGTGCCAAGGAATTTTGGCTGAAAGATCTGTAACAGCAGCATAGGCTGGATCTAACATCCCAAGCAGGAAGAGGGTGCTTAGGAAAAGATACAAGGAATAACTACACACATCTACATAGAAAATTACATACGGCCTGTCTTGACTCTCCTTGTGTTTCCATAAACTAATTAGTGTATCTGTCTGTGATTGGTAAATTTTTGGTTACTAATCACATATAACTTAATGATTTGGAAGCTGTCTTGGTTCATGTGTGTGTTTTTTCCCAAGATGAAGGGAGCCAGAGGGGACAGAGTCTGTAGAATTAGAACCTCCAACAGGAAGAGAAGAACCTTTGGCTTGTCTGTGGGACTAGAAGGAGCCCAGTCAGATCTAGTGTATCATGCTGTAACAGAAAAACCTATGGTCACAGGAAAAGAAAAGGCTGGAAAACATCTAAGCAGGGAAGGCTGTGGCCGATGAATAGGCATGGTGGGATCCTCTCACAAGGATTCCGGTGAGTATGAGGAACTAGTAATTACACACTTCTCTACTTCCTTCTATCATTTAGGAGATAAATAAAATTCAAGATACCTCAGGCCCTCAGCAAGTCACGTCTGGATGACAAGAAAACAAGAAAACGTGATGCTGTCTGAGCAACTGGTACAGGAAGCCTGGACTCATCGCTGAGGAAATCAGAGCTTCTTTGCAAAAGGCAAGTTCAAGTTTCTTCCCAGTATGTATATATTATGATGCTGACAGCTCCTGGTATCACCTTCATCTCAGTTTTACTAAGCATCATGTTTTTCCTGTATTATGATCCAGATGGTGACAATCTGTGGCCAAGATGCTGCTGGAAGATGACTACAGGCACAGGAGAGGAGTTTCAGGCAGGTCAGTGAGTGCGTGTGTCTTTCAGATGAAGAGGTTGTCATCCACATCAATATTTAAATAAATTCTTCCTGGTACCTAAGTGAACTCTTGAATAGCTGACATTCTGTTAACCAGAATTCTCTGCTAACTGTCACTTCTGCACATCTGTTGCCCAAATATGATTGGCGGTTGTGGTGAAGATGCTGTAGGATTTCAGGGGATTCTTATAAATCACCGAAGAAAATTTGGATGAGGTTGAGAATTATTTTAGGGCTTAATTCATTTTTTCTGGGTTCAAATTTTTTTCTGGGTTAAATTTTTTAAAAATTGGTATTCTAGGTATAAAACACATATGGTGATCCTCTATAAGCTGCTCAGTGGCAGAAAAGAGCTGTTCAGTTGCTAGGTTTATTTTAATTTGCTTATCCAAATGTTCAGAAACCAGGCTCAAAGCTCGACTCTTATTATTACAACCAAAGATCAAATTATGGAGTTGCAATAATGAATGGAAAATATCTTGATTTCTGCTTTTGAAGGGGGTTCTTTAGTCTGCCTTCACTAATGGAAAGGCTCAGCCTATACCATTGTGACAAAATGTGGGATTTCAGGGGCCATTGTATATAGGCTGGGGCCTCCCACATTCACCTGAGTGATTGTGCACTGTTTATAATGATTTTTTTTTTTGAAACGGGGTCTCATTCTGTTGCCCAGGCTGCAGTGCAGTGGCATGATCACAGCTTACTGCAGCTTCTACCTCCTTGGCTCAAGAGATTCTCCCGCCTCAGCCTCCCGAGTAACTGAGACCACAGGCATGAGCCACCATGCCCAGCTAATTTTTATATTTTTAGTAGAGACAGGGCTTCACCATGTTGCCCAGGCTGGTCTCAAACTCCTGAGCTCAAGTGATCCACCTGCCTCCACCTCCCAAAGTTCTGAGATTACAAGCCTGAGCCAGTGCACCAGCCTATATTGATTTCTATATGAATTAATAAAGAAAATCTTGACCATGACTACACAGATAGATTAGCAGCAGAAATGATGCTTTCCTAGCCAATGCAAAGACTAAATATTAAAATATATGTGGCTGGGGTGGAGAAAGAGTGATAACAAGGTATCCTTGTATCATTGATGAAGGAGAATAAAGAGCAGTAGCCTGTGGCCTCAGGATTCCAAAGCATAATCCTGGCTCATTCCCTGACTTTTTTCCTTTGCAAACACCGGAAAACAAATAGTGCAATGAGATTCCCTACCTCAATTCATTGGAATTGACTTGCTACTTCTAGGTCAAGCCAAATGGATTAGAGAACAAACTAGGTAGGCCATAGGAATGTCTACCGAGGATCAATTTTTTTTTCTCCTGTGCCATCTGAATTGGGGGCTTGACTGAGCCTTCAGACACTTCGGCCAAAAGATGTCTTTTGTGAGGGCATTGGCTTCCTTCTCTAAAGAGAGGTTAATAATATATCCTCTGTAACAGAAGTTTGGAGCAATAATTAATAATAATTAATAATAAATTGTTCGAAAACTAAGCACTAATCATGAAAAAAAAGTTTCTCATGGTAGCCATTAGCTTTAAGCATGCACTTCTGGCAAACCACCAGAAAAATGCCATACCTTTATCTTGCCGCTGTGTGTGCTTGGAAATAGAGGAATTTTCTTTGGCATAAAATTCCTAGAAAAACTGTATTTTCAAAGACTAGCCAGTTCTGGGTCAGACAGAGGAAGCATACCACACCTTGTGTCTCCTGCTGAACGCAGCGACAAAGCTTGGAAAGAAGGCAATGAGGAGTAATCTGAGGACTCTGGGAAATAAGTGCTTAGCAGAAAATGTAAGCCATTAAATGCTTATATTAGAAAAGAAAAAAGTCTCAGATCAACAATGGAAATTTCTCCTTAAGAAAGTAGAAAATAAATCAAAATAAAACTAAGCAAACAGAAGAAAAAATAAATAGCAGAAGTAAATGAAGTTGAAAACAGAAAAGCAAAACTAGTGAGACAAAAGCTTAGTTTTTTGGAAAGAGCAATAAAAATGGTAAGTTTTTAGCAAGACTGATAGAAAAAAGAGAGAAAGAAAGAGAAAAGAGACAATAAAGAAACAAATTACCATGATCGTAAATGAAAGAGAGGAAATCAGGACAAGCCCCAGGGACATTAAAAGGATAGCAAGCGGCCGGTCGCGGTGGTTCAAGCCTGTAATCCCAGCACTTTGGGAGGACAAGAGGGGGGGGTGGATCACGAGGTCAGGAGATGGAGACCACCCTGGCTAACACGGTGAAACCCCGTCTCTACTAAAAAATACAAAAAACTAGCCGGGCGAGGAGGCGGGCGCCTGTAGTCCCAGCTACTCGGGAGGCTGAGGCAGGAGAATGGCGTAAACCCAGGAGGCGGAGCTTGCAGTGAGCTGAGATCCGGCCACTGCTCTCCAGCCTGGGGGACAGAGCGAGACTCCATCTCAAAAAAAAAAAAAAAAAAAAAAGATAGCAAGCAATACGACAGGCAACTCCACACACACAAATCTGGCAACTTAGATTTAATGAGGTATTTCCTCAAACACTACAAACTATCAAAACTCATCTTTGATGAAATAGATAACCTAAATAGTACTATATCTGTACTTTTGTCTAAAAATAGATAACATAAAATAAAAAATAATTTATCTACAAATAAATTTTTAGATAAAGGCCTCCTGAAAAAGTAATTTCCAGGCCCAGATGGTTTGGTGGGCAAATTCTATCAAACATTTAAAGAAGAAATAACATTAATTTTGCACATTTTCTTCCAGAAAACAAAAGAAGAGAGAACATTTCACAACTCATTTTATGAAGCCAGCATTACCTTGGTACCAAAACTGGGCAAAGATAGTACAATAAAAGCTCAGACCAGCATCCGTCATGAACATAGACACGAACATCATCAACAAAATATTTCAGCAACATTCATCAACAAATTCAAATCCAGGAACATTAAAAGGAACAATACACCATGGCGAGGGCAATTTTTCTCAAGGATATAAGGTTTGTTCATCAAAAATGAATCAATGGAATCTGTCAAACTATCAGTATGAAGAAGAAAAAAAACACATGATCATATTAATTTAAGCAGAAAAAGCATTTGGCAAACTTGAACATGTATTCATGGCAAAAACTTTCAGCAAACTAAGAATAAAAGAGAACTTCCTCAACTCTGTAAAGTGTGTCTACAAAAACCCTACAGCTAACATCCTACTCCATGCTGAAAGACTGAATGCCCCTAAATTAGGAACAAGACAAAGATATCCACTTCCAGCATCCAAATGTTCTTCAACTAATGGATGAATAAACAGGTCATGGTAGATACATACAATGAAATGGTACTCAGCAGTAAAAAGGAACAAACTATTGATACACGACAGCCTGTATAACACTATGCTTAGTAAAAGGAAGCTAGTCTCAAAAATTTACCATTGTATTATTCTATTTATTTGACGGTCTCAAAATAAAGTGCTGGAAGACATATCAGAGGTTTCCAGGTATTATAGGTGGGGAAGGTGATGACCAGAAAATGTAGCATGACATGCTTTATTGAGGTGGTGGAGCTGTTCTTTATCCTGATTATGGCAGTGTTCACATGAATCTATACATGTGTTAAAATTCATAGAAATGTACACCAAAAAAGAAAAAACATCCCTGAGCAATCCTTTAAGCTACCTGCATTTGTTCAAACAGGAGGATATGGAAGACATTTCAGCCAGAATATATTGCTGGGGAAAGAAATTCCATGACCTCTCCTGGCGCTAGTCCTAGAACCATCCAGCCTCCTGCCAACCACCACCTTCCTTTTCAGCATCCCTTTCTCTACCTCCTTCAGATTTCCTTTCTGCCATCTGCATCTCTGTGTGTTCACCTCCAAATCTGCTCCCAGAAAATATTATTGTGTCAACCACTGGATATGAGTCAGTGAGTTACCTTGTTCCAAGCTGTCTGCATATTAAGTCTTCATTTTAAATACCTAATCAGAGTCTCTCCTTTAAGGGAATTCCAGGCACCTAAGAGCAGAAAGGAGTTGTTTTGGGAAATCCTTCCAGTGCCCATGAAATCACTTATGTAAGCAGCTGCCCGTGGATAATGTTGACCCTGCTGCTGACTTTTTGGAGCCTTACATTGTTCTCAGCATTGCCTTTAAATTCGGGGTTTTCTTGTTTTTGTGTTTGTTTTTTTTTTTTTTCCCACGTGTCATAAAATGGCAGCCAGCAGAAATCAAGGCTCCATGCTTCCTTACCATGTTTTTCAGGAGAAAGACAGCATTAACCTATCTTTCAACCGTGGAATATAGCGGAGTTTTTTTCCCAGGAGATCCTATAATATGTGATAACCTCTAAGCCAATAACAATTGCTAAGAAAAGGAATGGGCTGTGTGTTGGACTAATCAACAGAGGGGAAATGTCTTCTACAGGGTCTTCATCAGTAGACACAGCAATGATGTTGGAACCTTTCAGACCCAGGTTCTAATCCTGGCTTTCTCTTATTTCAAGCTGATAAATTTCTGCTTAAAATAAAATTTTAGAAGTTATGCATAAAGCATTTGGTAGCTAGGAGGCACTCGATAAACACTACTAAAATAATTATAACAACCCCAGAACCAGCTCATTTAGCTGCCAATATCTGAAAGCATCATAGTGATGGAAACAAACGTGAAGAGAAGGTAATGATGTGACAGGTATGGTGGAACTGAATGAGGAGAATAAGGTATTTCTAATTCATTACTCTGTTAGGTGAAACTTAAGCCAAGTAAGATATTTTTTAGTCCATTAGTCTGCGAAGTTTTTAGCAACCCCCAGTGTACAAAACAGCTTATAAAAATTGTTTTTTTATTCACCCTCTGTATAGAAATACACTAGTGGGGGATCTGGAAAGTATAGTAATTCACAGAAATCTGCATAAATAGGGAGACTAGAATTTTATTCCTTAGGCCTTAAGGGGGAAATAAAAACCTTCTACACAAGTGGTTCCCAGCCTTGGCTGCCCATTAGAATGTCCTGGGGAGCTTTTAAAAGCCTTGAATGCCAGGCCATTAGACTCAGATCAATACCAGTAGATTCTCAGAATGGGAGTCATGTGGTTACAATGTAGAGTCAAGGTTGGGGGCTAGTGTGCTACAGGTATATAGTGCTTTTTGCTGATCTAGTGGAGCTATACAAGAATGGACCACCTTATTAAAGACCTTCTGCTGAAGTCATTGAGATGATATATTTTCTTGACTGCTAAAGGCTCTTAAAGCGACACCCTACTGGGATCCTTAGCGAACGTACAGCCACAAGTAGTTTTAGGTAATCCCGACAGAGCTGAATTAATGTATTTCTGGTTCGGGTGAATAATTTCATGCTTCAGCCCAGTAGGAGTTCCATAATTTCTTCTACAGCTCTTCTCTATTTGCCACCCGTGAATGAATTTTACATTCCCAGAGTTAAAGGCAGGGAAAGAACATCCTGAGAGATGGAAAGATTATGCAGAATAAAATACAAATCTCTATTATTCAAATAAGTATTTGTGAAACAAAGAAACATTCACTCTAGCAACTTTGAGGAAATAGAATGTGGAAAGCAATTAGTCGTCAACATTTAATTTCAAATTGAGAGCTTTGGCTAGCTGTTTTGCTGGAGGAACATGTATCTTAACTTAAAAGTGCATCTTAATTTAAATATGCCAAGTTTTCTCACTTTCACCTCTTCCCTGGAAGCCCATTTTGAGATTTATCAAATTGATGCCTTCTTATGTATTTACTGGCAGTGCGTTTTAATCAATGAGTCTTTAAACAGTTTTGCTGAATTACAGAACTAGCTTTATTGCATTAAAATTATCTGCTGTAATTCTACACACAAAGAGAGGAATAGAGAGTTTAAAATTTTTCTAACAAATTCTCACAAGTGGACACTTGATGAATAAAAATTTAAAAATTCAATTGCAGTAGAATTGCCCAAACCATTACAAAATGTTTTATATAAAGAAAAGAAGGATATTGTCAGTTTACCTTGAGAAAACTGTGAGATGCAAGGAAAAGCTTAAGAAGAAAAAAATCATCAATGAGTAGTAATTTGATGATATACTGGATGTTTATGTGGTCTCAAAATAACTTCCCACAAATTACTTATTAATTCTAAGAGAAAAAGCCACTGCTTTTCTGTAGAAAAACCTAGCAGACGATACCTAAAGGAGATATCACAACTCTCAACCCTTAGGGAGGTTTTAGCTACTATGAAATCATACTATGGGAACTTACCACCTCCCTTGAAATAGCCTTAGCAAAAACTGGTGCAAGTCTATTGGTGCTAGAAAAGCCTTTGGACTCACTAGCAGGAATGGCTTTTGATAATAGACCAGCTCTGGAATACTTCTTAGCTGAACAAGGAGGAGTCTGTGCTGTTGTCAACAAAACCTGTTGCACCTACATTAACGTGTCTGGGAAAGTGGAAACTAAAGTAGCGTCATTTGTCTGGGGTAATACCCAAGGTTTGTTGACTCATGACGAGGAAATCAAGGATGTGGACACACAAAGAGTAAAGTTAAAAGTGGAGGTTTAATAAGTGAAAGAAAGAGAAAAGTTATCTCCTGCAGAGAGAAGGGTCCTGGAGAAGTGGGTTGCCACTTCCGTGGTGAAATGCAGAAAGTTTTACAGATGAGCTTGAGGAGGTAGTGTCTGATTTACGTAGGGTGTAAAAGATTGGTTGGACCGGGCATGCCATTTGCATAGCATTCAAGAATCTGGCCACCCCCACCCCAATCTTGTAATATGCAGATGGATTCTCTACCTGGCTGGTGCCATGTTGCCTGCTGCTTTACTGTACACGTGGTGACAAAGGAAAGGGAAGATGGAGCCCCCATGTCGAACATGCCTGACTCTCAGGTAGCCCTTTTCTATTGGCACAGCTGCTGGCATTCACCCGTGCAAGCTTCCAGCTTGCTTATCTATGTCTGCAGCTCGAGTTTTCAGGCTGCTCTTTGTTAGAAAAGAAATGATTCTGGGGGCTGCCTTTTGTTAAAAGAGAAATTCTGCGGAGGACTCTGTTGCTCTCACTATCTGCCTAAATAATTTCTTTCTAGCTCCTGTATCACTAATTTGAACATAAATGTTCAAATAAGCCAAATGGCTACACACACTTTCCCAAAGCAACCAAAACTGTGCCAAAGCCTTTACTGATTGGTTTCCAGAAATCACTTGGCTTCTCCCATTCCTTAGACCTTTATTCTTCATTATTATTCTTTTAATATTTGGTCCTGCCTCTTTAACACTCTCATTAAGTTTATATCTCCCAGATTACAAGGATTCCACCTACAGATGACTAGGCAATCCCAATACCGGCCTGCAACAGCAACTCCCATTTACGTGGGGCCTCTTGCTGGAATCTGGTCTTTCCCCATGAGCAAGTTTTTCATGATCTTTCATTCCCTTCATGACAGAGAGCAAGAAAGGGAAAAAAACAACTTATCCTCTCTATGCCCCCTTTCAGCAGGAAGTAGCCAGACATACCCGATGCCCCTCTTCACTGTGTCATTTTCCCTTCCTTGAGACCGCAATAGGCAGCAGGTAGACATGAGCATGGGGGAATATAAAGCGGGAAAGATTCAACCAAGATATTTGTCAGGGAGAAAATGAGGAGAGCAAAGATCACCTGGTGGCCATCCAGCAGAACATCCAGAGGCAAAACTCTTTATCGGAGGAATTCAGAAGTAATTGGACTTTCCTACTATCTAAAGCAAGCATCTGGTTCCAGGTTTCTTTCCCAAAAATTTATAAGTAACTAGAATTTCTATATATCTCTGGAATGCAAGCATATAGAAATTCCTTGTGCATCCCTGGCTGACATTAAGGCACCAGTGTCTACAAATGTCATCATTTATTATGACCTATGTGGCTAACACGGTCCAACCCTTAAGCTACCGCTTTAGGGTTCATAAATACCCCTAAGGAAAATCCGCTGTAGCACACTCAGTCCTGTCTCGCTGAAGCACCTCACTGCACTCTTCTGCAGCGTTCTTCCTTTCTAATAAAACTTTCCTTTTTCAAACCTATACTGTTGTCTGTAAATTCTTCTTACCAACCTGCGAGGGGACCACTTTCTGATGCCGGGGCTCTGACACCTCACCCAGCAAGAGGTAATTAAAGTTAACATCAGTAATGGGGCAAAGACACCTCATGTACCTCCTGCTTGAATGCCCTTAGGACACAATATTGTTACTGTGGCTTTCCTACCAAAAATGCAAGTCTAAATCTAACCACAAGGAAACAGCAGACAAACTCAAATTAAGAGACATTCTGCAAAAGACTGACAGGTGCACATCAAAAACATTCAGTTCATGAAGGATTAAAGCAGTCTAAAGAGACATGACATCAAAGCAATGTTTGATCTTGAACTGGATTTTCCCACCTTTTTCTATAAAGGACATTAGTGGGGGGAAAATGGCTAAATTTAAATAAGTATTGTAGGTGAAAGAATAATGTAGAATCAGTGATAATTTCCTGATGCTGATAATTTATACTGTGATTGTATAAAAGAATGTTCTTGTCTTTAGAAAAATATACTTTGAAGTATTTACAAGTAAAGGGAAAGCATGCCTGTAACTTAGTTTCAAATGTTTATTAAAAGTGTATGTATACAAAATATACATATATGTGCATATAAATATAATTATATAGAGAGAGAGAAAGAAAGAGAGAGAGGGAAACAAAAGCAAATTTGAAAATTGTCAACACTTGGAGAATCTGTGTTGAAGAATCAATTTCAAGAATCATTGAAAATTGTAAAACTATTACAAAGGATTGCAGCATTCTTTGTAATATTTTTGCAATTTTCAGTGACAAATTATTTCAAATAAAAAGTAACAAATAAAGGAAGCAGAAATCTCCATGTTTTAAGGACAGATAGAAAGGGCAATCCATATAATCCTACTATCTGGCACATCTGGGAAGTGCAGGAAGGTCTGACTAAATTGGGAAGGATATTAAGAGGAAAGTTCAACCTGTGCTCAGTGGAAGTTCATGAGTTTTTTTTTATGATTTAGGAATCAAGACTCTGAGAGTTTGTCCAACTCCTGGAGCATTTTGAAAATTTGAACTTGAATACTGCAGCAATTTCCATTTTTAGTTAAAACATCTGGATTTTGTTCTAACTTATCTTGTTCATATTGTATCAAATATGATATTCACACTGAATTATGTAACATGCTTGGACCTTTACAAATAATGTTACTTGCTGTTCCTGTTATTATTTGCAAGCATGTGTGTAAATGCAAATAATGTTATTTGCTGTTCCTGTTACTATTTGCAAGCACATATGTAACTAATTACAAGATTTAATCAGCAAAAATACTTTATCAGCCAGTCATGATCTATAGAAGTATTCTCACAATAAAATAAATGAAATTAATGCTCTTTTCTATATGAACTGAATATATTTTTAGCCACTCCTAGAAGTGAACAGTTATTGCCTGATTATTTTCTCGATACTCAAATGAGTTCATGTCATAGAGTCAATCCTGAAATCTAGTGGGAGATATTATCTTAAATGCACATTTCTTTCCATTGCCTTTAGTTGGAAACTGTAAGGACCAATTTCTGCATAGAATAGATCTCTGTCCAATAGGAAAGTGATTCAGGTGCTGATAAGTTGCCCATTGATGGTGGCATTGGCATGTTCCTTCGACTCCTTGTAAATCTGTATCACACTATCACATCTTTATTCACAGCTGGCAACATCACCCCAAACTTTCAACGTATGAGACAAATTCATGATTAAGAATATTTCATTTAACAAATATTAATGATCTACTAAGTGCTTGACATTGTGCTAGTCTGTGAGGTTTTTCATATGAAGTGTGGTTATATTAAAAATCATTTTAAATGGAAAAGAAGATTTTTTTTTTAACCTAGAATGGTAAGTCTCATTTGGTAGGTTCAATAGAAAATGTAGTATGAAGTGTTGACCAGCTATACACCGAGACATAGAGGTTTCCTCCAATGAATGGAAGCAAGAGAGGGAGGTTTACATTAAGCAGAGAAGGGAACTGGAGTACATAGACCACTGATATCATCAACCCTTCCTAGAGAAAAAATGGGTAACAAGAGAAGGGAGAGCAGTGTGCCCTCTCTAAATATTAAAGAAAGTGAAATAACCTCTTTTTTTTTTTTTTTTTTTTTTTTTTGCTAGAAGATAAAACTCATTTGACTCAAGGATACTCTCAAAGAGTCAAAATTTAGGTTAATGTAAGGGAAGGCAAGTAGCACAACCAACTCCATAGTCACTAAAAGAAGACATTATAGTTCTGCTCTCAGCTAAAACTTAAAACTTGGGTATTTTTGCTTGGGAACAAGATTCAGCACTTACCATCTCTCCCATCACCCCCAGGTATCTAAATTATTCAGGGCATTTAAGCAGGAGCTAGTGACAAATTGGTGCCCAAAGCACCAGACCGTAAAACCAAGTTATGTGATTACACAGGGGAGGGTCGCCTCTTCTGGGCTCTTTTGAAACCCCAGTAAGATAAATGAGAAATGTGTTCAAAGAAAGAGGAGAATTATTAGCCTTCCTGTTCCTATAACATTAGGCTTGCAGACAATGGGTACTTTTTAGATAATATCCCATGCCTTAAAAACAACAAACAAAAAAATTGCTTGGGGCTATTGTGCCATCAGAAAATTATACTTAAACCATGTACTATGTGTGTGATTACTGAAAGCTCTCATGGTCATGAGCAGAATCAGGGTTTGTTTACAGCATTGTTAGTAGCAATGTTTTATTATGTTTGTCACAATTTACTCTCATATGGAAATGCATTTTTGATAAGGGTAAACATACTATTTCAGCCACAAGAAGGCTTTATCAGTGGTGTTGGAATTGCTGAGTGGAGCTCTAAAATTACTCATACATAGAACTATTGCATTAGTGTAGCTAGAATGCAAACCCACTCACCCGGAAAACGGAAATTACTTTGGCAGAAAGTCCTTCTGTGGTGGTAGGGATGAACTTTTTTCTCATTTCAGCTTTATTTTCCATTTGGCTTTAATGCCCATATCTTTGAAAAGCTCTGTTAATTTATTTTTAAATCACCAAAATATAATGACTTCAGGTACTTTTCCCAGAGTTGTTTTGTCCCCAGTCTCATAAAATTTCCGTATGTATGTATATGCCAAATGCAAACTTTAGTTACAGGACAGTCCATGATGCTTCAAGGTGAACTTTCTCTCCCCATCAATTAAGTAGTTGAGTGCTTTTATCTTTGTAACAGTGGATAAAGAAGTATAAGGAGCTGCATCCAAATCGTCACTTCTGTTCTTAATATATAGGACCTGGAACTCCATATGGCAGACAGGATATTTTACAATGGGGGTTTGGATGGCATTCTCCTGGGAGAAATCTAGGCACTTGTAAAGAAACTGTTGTGTATAAGCACTGGCTAACTCTCTCCCTAAAATGTCTATCTTTTGTCTTATGGCTTGCCTATAAATTAAAAACTGTTTAAATCAAATTCCATTTTTTAGTTGGGTGGTTGCTTACTTATCTTACTTATTTTTCCTTTTTTGAGTCGGAATCTCACTCTCTTGCTCAGGCTGGAGTGCAGTGGCGTGATCTCAGCTCGCTGCAACCTCCGCCTCCTGGTTCAAGCGATTCTCCTGCTTCAGCCTCCCAAGTAGCTGGGACTACAGGCATGTGCCACCATGCCTAGCTAATTTTTTGTATTTTTAGTAGAGACGGGTTTTCACCATGTTAACCAGGATGATCTTGATCTCCTGACCTCGGGATCCACTCGCCTCAGCCTCCCAAAGTGCTGGGATTACATGCGTGAGCCACTGTGCCCAGCCCTTCCTTATTATTTCATTTAAAAAAAATACACTTTACACTAAAATCAGATATGGTTTGTATTCATTTCTACTCCTTTTAGTTAACAGGGTGTTAAAATTCTTCCTTCATGATTAAATAAAATATAAGTATAGGCTTTATCCTCCAAATTAGACCATGCTATATATACCACACTGTAACATGTTTCTTTTGTTTATCAGTATTTCATAGCTATTTTCCAGCTGTAGTTCTAATTCATTCTTATAAAAGAGTGCATAATATTCCACACTCTGGATATTCTGTAACTTATTCCCTCATTTGCCTTTGGTGGACATTCAGTTTCTACTCTTCCGTCAACATAATCAGTGTTGCAGTTAACATCCTTATGGACACATTACTATATTTTCCATTTTCCCATTTGTATTTCTTCCTGTTGGATTCCCCCAAAATGGAATTGCTGAGTCAATAAGTATGAATACTTTAAATATTTAAAAACACTTTTAAACTATTTTCCCAAAACATTGAACTACAAAAATTCAACTTCAACCAACAAGCTATGAAGTATTTTGACTTTCCACATCTGAAATAATTGGCTGTTTTACATTTTGTCCAGGTCTGGGGCAAGGAATACATAAGATGAGCCTGGGACATCTTTGCATGCCAAAACCCAAAGATGCTTTCAGAGACTAATGGTGCTGTGCCAAGGAGTCACATAAGCAAGTTTGAAGGGGGTCTCCCACTGATAAACTTGGAAGAATATAAGCGCCAATAATAATAATAATTATTATAATGGATTTGAGCATACACACACACACACAGGCCTTCATTTGTATCATATATATGAAGGTATATATATCATATAATATAAAATTCTTAATTCTTTTCAGCAAAAGACCACCAGAAACAGCTGTACTTGAACAAGTTAGATGACTTCTTCTCATTTATTGCAGCAAAGGAGAATGTATATCACAGGGAACTGGGGCTGATGGGGGCATGGAGATTGGAGGAGGGGAGAAGGAAACATCTCGGTAAGAAGGTGTTAGGAAGAACCTGGGAATTCAGGCTTTGGCTGGGTATTTTTTGGAGGAGGGGGCCTAAGGAAGGTTTGTTCTAAATTGGATGTTGTCAGAAAGCAGAAGCAATTCTATGATTGAATATCATAATAAATCTTATCTATAGGCATGTCAGATTAGAGTGAGGATAAAGCCATAATTGGTAAGGAGCAGTCACTCATATTAGCCAAGACAGGGGAACATTGGTATTTTGTGGGTTTCACCGTGACTGTCTGTACTGGATGTTCTGTGAGATTGTTCATGTCCAACAGGAGAGCAACATGACTTACCTGTGTTAGATCAGTCAGTAAGAACATTGAGACTTACCTGGGAGTGTCAGATCAGCTCAGAGACCTGCTTTTCCTACATAGGTAATGATAGGTAGGTAGATAGATGGAACCAAACAGAGAACGCCACATTGAAAAGAAAAAGACAAATGCAAGAAAGAGAAAAGAAGCCTCATGGGTCACCACTGGAGGTGGTTATTAAACCCATTTCTTCATTTCAAAACTGGTTATTAAGCAGCAAGAATTAAGTATTTATCCTGCTTTTCCAGAAAAAGTCTACATTAGGATAACCGAGTAGCCCGTTGGTAAGGGATAGCTCTTTGTAGAGAAGAATGGCAGCCAATAAATGTGGGAAAATGATAAAATTAGAAAATTGCCATTTTTCAACCCATTTAAAAAGAAGACTCAGGTTAAGATCATCTGCAGATCCTAAAGCAAATAGGGGAAAGATAAATGGAGAATTGGATATTTACATATTGCCAGAATAGAATGTAACAAATTACATACTGGTCACAACTGGAAAAACACAACTTTATGACGCAGGATCAGACTGTTGACGCTTTGGATGAGAAATGCCAGACCCACTAATAGGGGACAGCAGACATTGTCTCAACATTATCTATGCACTAAGCCTTGCACTGCCTCAATATGATGTTTACTACGTCTTTTTGGTAAATGATCTTCATCAATTTTAAGTACTATAGTTTTCTTCTTATTATTTTACTGTTTTTTTAAAAACCAAGAATGGTTTCTGAAATTAATTAAATGTCTTTTTGGTGTCTAATCATGTCAGATTTTTTCCCTTTAATTTGCTAGTTAATGAATTATTGATTGATTTATTAATATAGTACTATCCTTATATTGTATAATCTGTGAACCCGAAGGATTATATTTTGAGATTACCCAGGTTTTCTTCTCTGCATTTGTGTGTGTGTTGTACTCATTGCCCTTAGGATATTCAGAAATGCAGAAAATCTTTTGTTTGACAGGGCTTATGGAGCACATAACTGTGTACAAGTGCTGATTTAGGTGTTAAAGATAGAACAATAAACAAGACAGGAAAGGCTTCTGCTCTCATGAAGCTGATATTCTAGTGGAGGTAAATAGATGATTGATAGATAGGTAGATGGATAGATAATAGATGATAGATAGATAGATAGATAGATAGATAGATAGATAGATAGATAGATAGAGGAGGTAAAGAGATGGAGGTAAATAGATGGTAGATAGCTCTAGTGGAGGTAAATAGATGATAGATAGATAGATAGATGACAGATAGATAGATAGATAGATAATAAATAGATGATAGAGGATAGATAATAGATGATAGAGGATAGATAGATAGATAGATAGATAGTTAGATAGAGTTAGATAGAGGAGGTAAAGAGATGGAGGTAAATAGATGGTAGACAGCTCTAGTGGAGGTAAATAGATGATAGATAGATAGATAGATAATAGGTAGATGATAGAGGATAGATAGATAGGTAATAGATGATAGAGGATAGATAGATAGATAGATAGATAGATAGATAGATAGATAGATATAGTTAGAGGAGGTAAAGAGATGGAGGTAAATAGATGGTAGACAGCTCTAGTGGAGGTAAATAGATGATAGATAGATAGATAGATAGATAGATAGATCAGATTAGATAGATAGCTGACTCATAGAGTAACTAGATGAACAAGAAAAATATCAAATAATGATCAATCTTAGGCAAATAAGGAAAATATTGTGGTAGACAGTGTTCTATTTATCTATTGCTATATAACAAACTCCCAAAACTTAATGGATTAAAACAACAATCATTTTATTCTCTCATAATTCTGTGCATGAGGAATTTGGGGAGGACTCAGCCAGGCAATTCTTCTGCTCCACATGGTGTTAATCTGAGTGGTATTTGGCTGATGGCTGGTCTTTTCTGGGTGTCTGGTACCTGGGTGGGTGGCTGGGGTTGTTGACTGGAGTGCCCACCCACAGTCTCTCCAGCACAGCACTGTCAGGTTAGTCAGACTTCTTAGATGGCAGCTCAGGACTCCCCGTGGGAGTGTTCCAAGCTCAAGCAGAAGTTGCAAGGAACCTAGCTTCAGAAATCTCAGAATGTCACTTCCACTGCATCCTATGGGTCAAGCAAGGCACTAAGGCCAGCTCAAATTCAAGAGGAAGGGAATTAGACTCTTCAGAAGTCAAGCAATAACTTGAGTGATCCAGAAGGTTGTCCAAGGAGATAATATTAAAGATGAGAGCTGAGTAATATGAAGAATTGGGCTTTGAAGATACGAGGACTGTGGAGAGCAAAGGCTTGGTGTGCTTAAGAAACTGAAAGTGACCACAGTGAAAAGGCAAGGGGAGGAGAGGAATGAGATGAAGTCAGCAAAGTCATCAGGCACCAATTATGTAAGATTTTGTAATCTGAGGCTGAATTTTTTGGGTTTTATTATAAATACTCATTCCAATAATTCACTAGCAGGGTTTTAGCAGAGGCCAATCAAATTGGGCAGATGGGGGAATTGTTTGTCAGGGGAGGGGCAAGAGGAGAAGCAGGGAGGCTAGCTAAGGGGCATTGCAATGGTGTATGGAGCAGTGTGCTTGTGGGGAAGGTGATGACAACTCAACAGATCCAGGATGTGTTTTGAGGTAGAGTCTACTATACTAATTGATGGATGAATGGAATATAGAAAAAGCAAAGAATCAAATAACCAAGATTAACTCTACTCCAAGGTAGACTTTAAGAATCTGAGAGCACAAAGCCTCACAGAAGTACCTTCTTGGTTTCTCTGGTTCTTTATTCCACGTGCTGTATACAGTCCATCAGCAAACTCTGCTCATTCTGCCTTCAAAACACATCCCAAATCCTATGCTTCCTACTGCCTTCTCTTTCACTAATCCAAGCCACTAGCAACTTTCACTTGGATTTTTGTAATAACCTTCTAAGTGGTCTCTGCATCTACTCTCATTCCACCATCATCGGGTCTCCATGAAGTCACCAGAGTGAGCCTTTAAAATTGTAAATCAGATCATGCCATGCCCCTTTTCAAAACCCTTCTGTTTCTATTTCGTTTGGAATAGACTGCAACGTCCTCTCCATGGCCATTAAAGCCCATCAGCATTCCACCCCTGTTGCCTCCTCAACCTCACTTTCACTTCCACCTTACTCTGCACTGGTTGCAGTGGCATGCTGTTCTGATCACAGGCTGAATGTAGCTGCCTGGGGGTCTTTGCACTTCCTGACTTCTCTGCCTGGAATACTTTCCTCAGAGATATTCACATGGTCTACTCACCCACTTCATTTAGATTTCTGTTCCAATATTGCATCTTCAGAGACACCCAGAGGGTGTCTTGCTATCTTGCCCCTTAATCCTGTTTTATGTATTTTCATTGCATAAATTATCCACCTGAAGTTGTATTTCACATGTTTGTTTATCATGTTCCTCCTCCATCGTAATATAAATTCCATAAGGGAAATAGTCTTGCCTGTTATGTTCATTGCAATACACCCAGGGCCCATAACTGTGCCTGGCACAAAGAAGACACTTAAGTAATATTTGTGGAAATGAATGAATGCATTAGCTATTTTAAAAATATTATTATGAGCAGTTGCCCTATCTTCTTGATTTTTCCTTCCAAATGCCTCTTCATCCATTTCATCTTTTTGTGTTCCAGCCACCACCTGAATCCTCTTTCACTCCACACCTGGATGACTGTTGTCACCCTCTTCCTGGGCTCCATAAATCTAATCTGTTTCCTTTCCCATACTCTGTCGTGTGACTGTGTGGTCAATCTTTCTGAAACATTGCTTAATCATTTCATATCTCCTTTCTAGCAGTATAAAGTCTAATCACTGCGGACTGATAGCCATTTCTCTCACAGCTGGTCTCCTTTTCCAGCTTAATTTCCCATTACTTGCTGTATGAACCCTTGCCCCAACCAAATTGCTATTCTTGCTCAAAACTGGTACTTTTCCACTCCTGTGATTTGACCCACACTATTCGCCCCATCCATCCCAAACTTCTTTACTATTCAAAGCTGAGTTTAAATCTCCCATTCCTGGTGACTGCCTCAGAAACAAGAACACGCACACACACATTCTCTCTCTCAGTAGTCTTGCATATATTTTCTTCACTATCCATTTGGACCTTGTATTGACTTAATAATTTTATATTGAGTACACCACTCTGTATATGTATATATGGGTGTATATACGTAGTCCTATTTTCACAAATTATAACCAGAAGGTCCAATCGGTCACTTCTGCTTAAGGCTCTCAGATTGAGCTCTTGCCCTATCCCTTACTATGTGAACTTGGACAACTTCTAGAGTCTCTGTTTCCTTTTCAGTAAAATAGGGAGTAATAATGTCTACCTCATAGTGCTATTGTTAGAATTAGATGAGTTCAAGTGCAATGCTTAATTCACAGTAGGCCTCAAGTAATTGTTATTATTCCTTTGTGTATTGCCCACAATGCTAATCAATGTGTAGATGGTGGGATTGTAAACAGGCAGAGAAATATCTGCAACAGGTATTATACCACCAGCTGGATTACTGCTTTAAGAAAATGTTTATTCTGGGTACCTCTTTCTTCCTACTGTGCTTTAAACATTACCGTTTTTTCTTAAATGGCCCTACTCCTGTAGAAGCACCAATCACAATGTCTTTCCCACAGTTGGGGTATCAATAATAAATGAGAATGAGAGTGATCACTTTTGCAATTAGATTCCTGGAAGGTAAATGATTCAAGCAATGTGGCTACCAGAGAAGAGATTATCTGAGCAGCATGACCCTTTGCTGGGATTGACTCAGGTACACATATTTTAATGCTCAAGCAGAAAAGATCTCTTCTTCAAAGTCTTAGGTTCCAGTAAAGTTTTCCCCATAATACTGAGCAGGTCGCCTCCTGTCCTAATGCCTCCTTTTTTGGTAATCATATAGTTTATATTTTTGCTTCTTTCTACTTTCCTCTTTGTGGTCTCATGCAATTGAGTTGTTGTTAGAGGCCTTGCTCTGTTCTTTCTATGGTGAAAAATCAACACAGAGTGGGAGACAATGATAAAGAAAACCTTGCATATTTGTCATTGGGTTTCACAGCAAAGAGTCAGCCTCTGCGTGGGGCTCCACAGTGCATGCTCAGAGATAGCTGCAAGATGGTGGAATAGGAATTTGTAGGCTCCACTTCTCCCCACAGAAAATTCAACTAACAACTATCCAAAGACCAGAACAACTTTTTGAAAACCCCAATGCAAGGAACAAACCTGAGACACCAATGTGGTCCACAGAACTGAATGGAGTTAAATTAAAAGGGTAAGGGGAACAGCCTCATTACAGCTGTGCTACCTCTCCCTCAATTCAGCCCGATGCTAGACAGAGAGGATTTCCCTGGGCCCACAGTTTCTACTGGGAGAAAAGAGACTCAGAGACAGTTATCCAGCTTCCCTAGCATTCCAGGAAGCCCACTCCAATCTCACCTCACCTCACAGGGAACACTGAGGGTAATGGCATGGCTAGACCACCTGGGGTCACATAGAAACAAAGAAATGAGGCAGAGGTTGTAGTGACCAGCATGCAGATCTTGGTGGTACTTCTATGTTCTGCTAGCTGTAGCACCCTATTGGAGATATCAGCCAACTTCACAACCCACCTGCAAAGCTGAGTTGGTTGCCTCCAGAAGCATGGTGGAAAGTTCAACCTAACTTGAGTCCGTAGATAGCTAGTCTCCACTGCCAGCCTCAGAGCCCACACTACCAACCCTTACCAAGTAGGGAGATGCTGGTCTTTGCCTATTTTGGACAAAGCATAACGGTTCAACCTGCTTGACATGGGAAGTCAAGCAGCAGTTCCACTCAGCTGAAAGCCCACGCCTTGGTTCCACTCTGACAGAGAGGCAATCCTCAATTGTGCATTTCTAAGGAGCATAGCTTCTGGTCCTCTTCATCCCAACCAGTGACTCCACCTAACCTCAGAGCCCAGTCAGCATCCCTGCCCAACTAGAAATCCCAAATAGTTGAATTACCCAGTAGGGACTACATCTTGTGACCTGATTAGAAGCCATTGCCATTACCAATAGCTCCACCTCATAGCAGAGCCCAGCCAGTGGTTTTGCCAGACAGTAGAGCCCATCCAAAAGCTCCATTTCACATCAGAGCAAAGGTAGTGGCCCAGCCAACACCTACGACAAGCTCTACCTGCTTAGGGTCATCACTAGTTGGTCCTTCAAAATTGCAGATTAAATAGTGAAGCTCTATCTCTACTAAAGAACATCTGCAATTCCAGAACAGGGGACCATCTTCTTAAATGCAAAAATGCAGGTACACAAGATCATGAATGATCAGGGAATTGTGACACCTCCAGAATAAACTAGTAACATTCCACTAATATACCCTAAAGAAATGGAGATCTATGAAATAACTGACAAGGAATTCAGAATACTCCTCTTAAAGATGCTCAGTGAACTACAAAAACATATGGATAGAAAATTAAATAAAATTTGGAAAACAATACATAAACAAAGTGAGAAGTTTAACAAAGAAATAGAAATAATAAAAAAATAGAAATCTAGAGATAAAGAATATAATGACTGAACTGAAAAATTTGATAGAAAGCTTTACATGCAGACTTGATCAAGCAGAAGAAAGAATTGTGAGCTGGAAGACAAAACTTTTGAAATTATCCAGTCAGAGGAGCAGTAAGACAAAGGAATGAAAAAAAAATAAAGAAATCTTGTGGGAATTATGGAACACCAACAAGAGACCAAACCTTTGCATAATGTAGTTGCAAAAGGAGAAGAAAGAGGAAAAGGGCCAGGAAATATATTTAAAGAAATAATGGTTGAAACTTTCCTTATTTAGGGATAGATGCCAACATTTAGGTTCAGGAAGCTTAGAAGTCTACAATCAAATTCAACCAAAAGAGGAATTCACCAAAACACATATTAATAATAATCAAACTATTGTGATTCAAAGACAAAGAAAAATTCTAAGAGCATCAAAAGATAAGAAATACACCACATAGAAAGTAGTGCCAATATGATTATCAGCAGATTTCTCAGCAGAAATTCTTCAGGCCAGAAGAGAAATAACACAATTGACCCATGAATAACATGGGTTTAAACTGATCAGGTCCACTTATACATGAATTTTTTCAGTAAAAGTTACCCAGTTTGCCTGCCTCTCCTGCTCCACTTTTCACTTCCACTTCTTCCACTCCTGCCACTCCTGAGACAGCAAGACCCACCTATTCTCTTCCTCCTTCTCTTTGCACTACTCAACAGGAAGACAAAAAGGATGAAGACCTTTATGATGATCCACTTCCACTTAATAAATAGTAAATATATTTTTTCCTCTTTATGATTTTCTTAATGACATTTTCTTTTCTCTACCTTACTTTATTGGTAAGAATACAGTATATAATACATGTAACATATGAAATATGTGTTAAGTGACTATTTATGTTATTGTTAAGTTGATAGTAAGCTGACATCAAAAACAAAATGTGAGATAGAGGAGTAAAAGTATAGAGTTTTTGTATGCAATCAAAGTTAAGCTGTCATCAGTTTGAAATAGACTAAATATAAGGTGTTCTATGTAAGCTTCATGGTAATCACAAAGCAAAAATCTTAGTATTTTTATTTTTTAGACAGAATCTTGCTCTGTCACCCAGGCTGGAGTGCAGTGGCATGATCTCAGTTCACTGCAACCTCCACCTCCTGGGTTCAAGCGATCCTTCTGCCTCAGTCTCCTGGGTAGCTGGGATTACAGGCACCCACTATGATGCCTGACTAATTTTTGTATTTTTAGTAGAGATGGGTTTCACCATGTTGGCCAAGCTGGTCTTGAACTCCTGACCTCAGGTGATCCACCCGCCTGGTTATCCCAAAGTGCTGGAATTACAGGCATGAGTCACAGTGCCTGGCCTACAAAAATCTTTAGAAGTACAAAACAAAATTAGAAAGGATTTAAAGCATACCGCTACAGAAAACCATCAAACCACAAAGAAAGACAGTAAGAAAGGAAGAAACGAAAACACTTTCAGAAATTCTCATAAAAATTGAGATTTGGGTAAAAGTAGGAGATACTAGAGTAGGTGGTAGATACAAGGGAAATGTGGCTTTCACCATTAACATTGCCCCATTTGTACCCAGAGACTAATCAAGTTAGGAGAAATATACATTAGATTGAAATAACTTTTGCACATGGGCTTACATTTAGTTCTTTTGTACTGTGGTTAGCAGGATAATCTGTTTACATTTTAAAGTATGTTTTCCCTCCGTCTCTGTCCTTTGTGTATTCTATAAATTTGTGTCCCTATGGTGGGTGTCCTGAAAACTTTTTGTGCCATGACCTCTTTGGTAATCTGCTAAAATCCATCCTCAAAAAAAATTGTAAAATGCATAACAAAAATCAAAGAAAAACAGTAATATTAAAATATTTTTAATATTATCAGAATATATTTAATGTGCCATTATAAAATATATACTCCTTCATTAATGCATTAAATAAAATCTAGTGGTGGGGGCCACTAATCACCACATTTTTAAACTTGTTGTGGATATACTGCTATTTTCTAGTTTCTGCAATAACTTTAACATGACATAAACTTACTATGATTCCTATTGGTATCAAAATCACAGGTACTGCTAACAGTGCTGTGGTTGTTGCCCACTTTCATGATTAAATATTAAATTTTAGTTAAAGGATAGTGAAAAGAAAGATGTATTTTTAAAATTCAAGTTTATAGACATCCCGAATTCTATCCACAAACTCCTTAAGAACCTCTGCTAGGATCTCATCCTTTCTCCATCTGAAACAGAAATAAAGGCAGCATGAGACTAAAATTCTCAGATGTACAGTTTCAGAGACATCCAGCTTCTCCCTTTATGCCTCAGAAGATTCTAGGTGAAGAATAATGTTCCTGTGAGGAAGAGGTAGAACTACCCCATTTTGAGGAGATTGGAAGAACATTAAAAGTGATTCCAAGAGACCCAGAGAGCTGACTGAGCTCCAATCTTACCCCAGAGACATGGCTGTGGAGGACACCCCACTCCCTGGCTGCAGCATCCATGGTCAGCTTGTTGCCCACTGAGCATACAGTTTGGAGACATACTCTCTGGTCAATCCCCCAACAATCTCCCTTGCACCCCTTCCCCCTTCTCCCATGGAGAACCCACTAGAAGAGAGAGTTCGAACATTTTATAGGATAATCATGACATGAAGAGAGAGTCCAAGCCTTTGACTAATGTTGCACTAAACACAATGTACATATCTAACTACTTTATACCCACGATAAGGTAAACCAGTTGCCAAGCAAAAGATGTCTGAGTTGAAAAGAAGTTGAGAGAAGAAACTAATGACAATAGTTGTTAGAAAATATCTGAAAATTAATCACAAATCCTAGCCCCCAAATGTGTTCTAAGTTATTTAGAGGATTTATAGTAGTTGCATACATTTGCATACTCAGATACTTCCTTCCATCTTCAGCAATATTCCAGGATTCTAGACAGTTAAGCAAGTTTTGGAAGTATTTCACAGACTCAGTAGGTGCTAAGGTTATAGGCACAGGCCTGGAGAAAACTTGCTATATCAACAAGATGGGAGACTGGTTCTAAGGCAGCTCCCTGGGCCATGTTAGGCCAAGCAGTGAATAAAAGCTGGTAGATGACACCATTTCAATGGCTTGATCTCTAAGTCACTCCTATGATTCCATAGAAGCCACCACTACCTGAAGGGGGAACTGTGGTTCTACCAACAAAGTTGAAAATAGTTCATATTTTAAAGCCAAAAGTCAATAAGGACAATGAAAAACATAGTTTTAAATTCATATTAGTCCCCTTAGTTCTCTCTGTCCAAGTTCTGGGAGGTTCTAAGAGATAACTAGAAGATAGGGGGAGATGAGCATGATGGGCAGCAGGGTGGGGCCTCTTCTCTGGGCCTGGCCTCTTTGAGTCCCTGTGGTAACAAGGGACTGTTATAATGATAGACATTTGAGATCCTAGGCAAGAGGGAAGGACAGAAGATTCTGGTCCAACTCTTCCGTTTTATGAAAACGATGACTCAGAGACTTTAAGTGATTTGCTCAAAACAAGACAGTTTTGGATAAATAATCTAATTCTAAAATGCAGGTTTTCTGACATCTGGCCATTGTGCTTTCCCAACATTAAAGAAAAAAAATTCTAAGTAAATGACAGACTATTTATATCTTGGCTTTCATTGCCCTGTCTTTACAGCAGAAGGGGAAGTGGTAGGTGTGGTTTCCCAATGATGAATCTTGAAGATGAAACCTGGAATGAGTAGGACAAGATGCCAAAAGAACCCAAACCTACTAGATAGACACTGTAAACGGGATCATTTAAAATCCACTCACATTCCATTCTGTGCTTTCTTCTGCTGTAGACACTAGAAAGCTAAAACTTACCTTCCCAGATTTTTTTGCAGCTAGGAGAGACAATGGTAGATCTGATGAATGAAACAATCTCAAGTTGGCTGGGCGTCTTCTGCTGCTTCTTTCTTCTTGACTAGAATTTGAGCTTGATGCTGGAGGTACATCAGTCATCCTCAGGGTGGTAGAGCAGGAAGAAAAAATGCTCAGTTCCCAGATAGCATCCTTGAGCTACTGTTCCAGCCCTAATCTACTTCAACCCAGACTTCTTCTCACATGAGGCAGATCAATCTCTTCCTTGACTAAGTCCATGTTCATCAGATTGTAAGGTGCTTGTATTGAACATACCCTTATCTTATATTTCAGTCTGAATCAAAAGTGGAATCAAGAATAGCAAAGTCAGGCCAAACCGAATTTCAGCCAGGTAAAGTTCACAGGCTAATCTGAGCTCAAAGCTGACATAAGTCAGCAAAGAAGGCCAGTTGAAAAAGATAAGAAAACTGTCTAGACGAAATACTGAGTTTATATGCAGTGCTTTTAAAGGCCCAGAATGCGATCTGTGGATGTGCCTTCGTTATCTCATTGACATTAGACAGGACAGCGTGATTCAAGGAAGTTACTACTGTACTTCAGGCCACCTATCTTAGTTCCCCTCTTAAGAATAAAATAAAATGGCCATAAGAGGATGTGAGAAATGGAATACTAAGGCAAAAACATGTCAGCAAACCAGACCGCTCTAAGAATATTGGCACAGTGGAACCTGGAGGCAGCTTGGGGCCTGCTGGAGGAAGCAAGGATGAGAGGCATGCATCAGAAGCAAACTTAGAAGAGGCTGGAGAGCTTTGGTTTCTTGGCCTTATTTCATCCCGCTGGAGACGATTATCTTACCAGACAGTATTGCTGTAGCATTGAAATTTAAAGAATAATATTCTCATGAGTAGACTGCAGTGTGTTTCCCAGTCAGAGAGGATGCTCTGAAGATTTGGTAAAAATAGCTGAAGGTGCACACAGTATGTGCTTGATGTAATTATTCCTGAAAGCCATCTCATGTAGGTGGTTTTAAATTAACTCCCCCAGGACCCAATGAGAGAGGGAGAAAAAAAAAAAAAAAGAATTTGAATTGAAAAAGAGTCTTTGCACCGCGCACGGTGGGCTCATGCCTGTAATCCCAGCACTTTGGGAGGCTGAGGCGGGTGGATCCCCTGAGGTCAGGAGTTCAAGACCAGCCTGGCCAACACTGCAAAACCCCGTCTCTACTAAAAGTACAAAAATTAGCCGGGCATGGTGGTGGGTGCCTGTAATCCCAGCTACTCAGGAGGCTGAGGGAGAATAGCTTGAACTCAGGAGGTGGAGGTTGCAGTGAGCCAAGATTATGCTATTGCACTCCAGCCTGGGTGACAAGAACGAGACTCCATCTCAAAAAAAAAATAAATAAATAAAAATAAAAAATAAAAAAAAAGAAGAAGAAAATAAAACGAGTCTTTGAACAATGAAATAAATGCTTCCAAATGCAAAATCATGTATTTAATTTATCAAATAAGAATACGGGTAATAAAGAGTTATCAATATTATGCTTTGACATCCCAGAAAGCTAACAAATTGACCCATCCTTAAGATACCCAAATACATTTATAAAAACCTAAGTCATTACTTCCCAATAGTGCAAAACCATTAGACATGTAAGGGGAAATTCTGTATTTCAAAATTTGAACTTTAAAGTTGTTTCAAAATGAAAATAACTTTCTTGAACTAACACTGAAACAATTAAGACCATGGATATTTGGAAAAGAACTTCTGGTGAGCTCATCAGCATTTTAACAGTCTATAAAAGAGGCTTCCCATAACCCCTATCAGTTTGATAGAAACAGTAGGAATTCTCCATCCTCATTACGGGTCCGTGTATTAACTTGATCTTCCTTGTGGCTCAGTTAGTTTTTACTTCCCTTGGGTTCTAGTCCTATTATGGAGCAAAGATACTTTGAGCACAGACATGGATTTTTCTCTTTGGAAAGGGGATCCCTTCCATTTTGTCCTGAGGCCAGATGGGGGGACCAAGAATTTAAGCAGACACATTCATCCTCCTATCTTCAGGTACCTCTGAAGAAACTCCTGTACCTCTTCTATAAAAGCACACACCCTCTTTGGAGAAACACACTCTCTCACACATTTTGATGCATCTCTTGGGAGGAAAATTTGGTAAGGGCTATCAACATTTCAAACGCATGCTTTTCTTTGACCAAGAAACTCCTTTTGCAGGAATTCAACAGCCACATGCACACATCAGCAAAGACAGATGTCCAAACTTATTTCTTGCTACAATTTTTGTAATAGGTGGAGACTAGGGAAAAAATTAACTGTCCATCAAAAAAATGACAGAGTAAATACATTTTAGAAGAATTTTCACTTCTGGTTATGCTAGAGTAGCTTCTAACAGACTGTCCCCACCGTCAAAACAACCAGAAAAGCTGGATGATACACATAAAACATTGTTGAAGGCATTTGAATACCTGCTAAGGCAAGCAAGGGAAAGGGGACAGCCCAAGTAGGCAGATATCCTGGAAGTTGCTTTCGTTTCTGGGGCACTTGCTGATTCTTAGTGCTGGCAAGATAGTGAAAGTCAATGCGGAAGGCAGCTGTTAAGGAACAGAGAAACCTGCAGAACTTTGGGGACTCTCAAGAACCGAGGAGACAAACGTTGGATTTGGGGGCCTGGTGCAGTGGCTCACACCTGTAATCCCAGCACTTTGGAAGGCTGAAATGGACAGATCATCTGAGGTCAGAAGTTCGAGTCCAGCCTGGTCAACATGGTGAAACCCCATCTCTACTAAAAATACAAAAATTAGCCAGACATGGTGGCCACGCATGGTGGCTGAGTAGCCCAGCTACTTAGGAGGCTGAGGCACAAGAATTACTTGAACCTGGGAGGTAGAAGTTGCAGTAAGCTGAGATCCTACCACTGCACTCCAGCCTAGGTGATAGAGCAAGACCTTGTCTCAAAAAAAATAAAATAAAAAATAAAAAATTTGGAGCTGGGGGTTGCCAGGGATTTGAGTGGTTAAGATTCTGGTGAAAGAGGAGATGCAGGAGAATAGCCCAAAACCAACTGGTTTCCCTATGAATGAATTGGCAAATATTTTGCTGCAGAGGGCAAGAGATGAAGAAGCTAAATGGAAAGCCACTGAGAAGCAGAGCAGAGGGTGTTTGGAAGACTGCCTCACAGTCCTTAGAAAATAAAAAAAAAATGGAGTCCAGGACCTGCTAAAGATGTCCATTTGCCAACCTAGTAAATGCTCCAGATCTCAGTTCTGAGGTTCATGTATTATCCAGGAGGAGATGGTAAAAGTATAATTTGTATTTGACTGTATTTAGTAAAGAATCTCTAGGGAAAAAAACCAAAACAATAGGAAAAGAATATAGTAACAGCAGAAGAAGAGAATAGCATAATTTTAAAATTGAATTATCCAAACAAAGGCAAGAAATTTTTAAAAATGAACATAAAACATGATGACAAATAGAAAACAAATGGAACATGATAATTATAAAACCAAATTCGTTAGTAATCACATTACATGTAAATGGACTAATTGGCTAAATTTAAAGACAAAGATGGTCACTCTGGGTGGGGGTGAAACAGTTGTAGGCTGCTTATGAGAGACACATTTTTAATATAAGGACACAAAAAAGTTTGAAAGTGAAAGAACGGGGAAATAGATTCCATGAGTAGAAGACACTGTGAATGCCCTTGGCATTCGCCATGACTTTCCAGATGTCTTTCAGTGGCATGTAGCACTGGGTCTCGCCTGAGGACATTCTTTAACCCTGGAAGCAGGCTGATGGGGAATACAGGCTGGTGGGAAATGGGACAGAGTAGAAATTCTGAGGAGCTGATGCCCTCAGGAGCAGCCCTTGTCTAGTGAGGATGTGAGCTGGCAGTAAATACTCCAACTTGCTCACCTTCAGGTGGAGAAATTCCAAGGCGTTTTCATGCAGTCTGCCAGCAAAGCCACTGAGGAGCCTAGAGGAGACTTCCAAGAGGGGAAGCAAGCCCCAGCTGTCCACAGCCAACAGCTCACTAGTGCATCCAGTGTCAGCTTCCTTCCCTTCCGTGTCTACTCAGGCGACCTTACCAGTGTTCCTAGGTTTACTTCTCACCTTCTGTACTCAAAGTCTGCTTCTCAGGGACACCAGCTTAATACACCATGCAAACTTTAGCCCCCTAAAACTAGTATGATTACATCAATATACAAAGTAGAATCTAAGGCAAGAAGCGTCACTAGAGAGTAAGAGGGGTGTTTCTTATATATAAAATGGCTAATCCACCAACAAGATATAATAACTTAAAAATACATGCACTTGATATTATGGCTTTAAAATATATAAAAGCAAAAATTGATGGAAACAAAAAAAAGGAAATAAATCTATTACCAAAATCAAATCTATTACCAAAAAGCAAATCTATTACCAAAATGCAAGTTGATAAGACACTTCTCTGAATACCTAATAGAACAGGTAGGGGGGAAAAAAGGAAATATGTATGTAGATTTGAACAACACAATTAACAATTGAATACACATTCTTCCTAAGTGCATGGACCATTTACTAGCACTGATATTATGTTGGACCATAAAGCAACTTCAGAAAATCTCAAAGGACTGAAATCATACACAGTATGTTTTATGATCATGATACAATTAAACTTAAAAAAAAACTAGAAAATACTATTTGGAAATTATACAATAATAATAATAGTGCATAGGTTAAATGAGAAATTCCAATAAAAATTAGAAAATATTTTCACTTGACTAATAATGAAAAATTCATTATATTGAAACTCATAGGATGTAGCTAAAGTTGCATTTGGGGAGGGGATTTATGCAGTAAATGCATATTTTAGAAAGAAGAAAAGTTGAAATGGCAATTAGCTAAGTATTATCAAGAAATTAGAAAAAGAACAGCAAATTAAACCCAAAGTAGATGAAAGTCAATTTTAAAAATGAGAAGAAATTAATGAATAGAAAATGAGCATGAAATACAGAAATATAAAAAGCTAAAAGTTTATCATTTGAAAAGATTAGTAAGATTAATGGACATCTACAAGGACAGATAAAAAAGAGACAAGTCACAAATTATCAATGTCAGAATGAAAAGGTGTACATCACTACAGACAATAGAGATATTAAAAAATAAGAGTGAGGCTAGGTGCAGTGGCTCACACCTGTAATCCCAGCAGTTTGGGAGGCTGAGGCAGGAGTATTGCTTGAGCTCAGGAGTTTGAGATCAGCCTAGGCAACATGGTGAAACCTCGCCTCTACTAAAAATACAAAAAAAAAAATAAATAAATAATTAGCTGGATGTAGTGGTGTGTGCCTGTGGTACTAGCTACTCAGGAGGCTGCAGTGGGAGGATTGCTTGAGCCTAGGAGGTGGAGGTTACAGGGAGCCGAAATCACACCACTGCACTCCAGCCTGGGCAACACAGCCAGACCCCATCTCAAAAAAAAAAAAAGATATGAGGAACTACTTTATGCCAATAAATTTGGAAATGTAGGGAAAATAAGAAAGTTCCTATAAAAATAGACCTCACCAAAATTGATGAACAGAAATCCAAAACTTAAATCGCTCTTTATCTAGTAAAGTAATTGAACCTATAAATTAATACTTTTCCACGAACAATTTCCTCAGCCCAGATGACTTCACTAATGGATTCTTCCTAAAATTCTTTAAGATAAAAGAAAAAGAAGAAACACTTCCCAACATATTTTATGATGCCAGCAAAACTTTGATATTAAATTCTGGAAAGAACATTACTCAAAAGGAAATTACTTGCCAAGTTCTTTCATGAAATATATATAAGAATTTTTGTAAAAACAGTAAATTAAATCCAGTGATATATAAAATGGTTACTACATCATGACTACGTGACTTTTATTTCAGGAATGCTAAAGTGTTAAAGTCTGAGAACAAAGCAATGTAATTAGACACATTAACAAAGTGAAATAGAAAATCACATGATTATGTCAATAGATGCAAAAAAGTATTTGATGTGAGTCAAAAATCTATTTTTTTTCTTGTCAGATGGGTAATGTGCTGATGGTGTAAGAACATTTAAGGAAGGCATATCTCACACGAGCGTGAAAAAACCCAATCGTCACACTTATGAACTACAAAAGGATTTCAAAATCTATTTGTGATAAAATGTCTTAGCAAATAAGAAATAGAAAAGAATTTTATTAATCTGGAAAAAAGTATATACAAAAAATATGAAATATGGTTAAAATAAAATTTAGAAGTTCTAAGCAAATGGAGAAAAATACTACCTATACCTTCTATGCAGATATCCCATTGAATTAGTATCATTTATTTTTAAAGACCATTCTTCCCCCCTCTATACAGAAACTAAGTCGTATTTGAGTCATTGGATATGAATGGATATGTTTTTATATTTCCTACTATCCACTCTACACTGTCTTAATGACTGGAACTTTATAATAAGCCACAGTGTCCTGTATGTATAGTCTCCGGTTTTTTTCTTCTTAAGGTTATCTTGGATATTATGCCCTTTGCATTTTCACACAAATGCTAGAAACAAATTGTTGACTTCTTAGAAAAACTTTGCTGGGTCTTAACTGGCATTGTGTTGAATCTATAATCAATTTGGGTAGAATCTTTTCAATATCAGTACTTTCAACCCATAAATATGTTATTTCCCTTCCTTTGCTTAGCATTTTAAAATTTTCTCTTAGTGATATTTCATAATTTTTGTGTAAGTTATGGCATAAGGGTGGGTAGAGTCTTTTTTTTGTTTTACTGTAAGCCTTTTGTACTGGCTACTTTGTTTCTATTTATGAGCATGTTACTTTTTCACTAAAAAAAAAAAAAGAAAAGGAAAAAGTATTAAGTTTAAAACACAAAACGAAACCCACACAAACTATATCCTGGGAAGTAACCCTGTTGGTTGCCTAACAGCCATCCTCCTATTCTTCTTTGCTGTCACAGCAAATTTTTTTATTTGGGTTTACTCTCAGGGAGAAGCGAATCCATCTCGCAATCCAGGATAAATTCTGCCTGATTGAATTCAACTCCTGATCTCCCCCCATTCCCCTTGTTAGAGAACGGGTTAGGCAGAAGCTCAAAACCAGGAAGGAAGGAGGAAGTGGGCGCTAAGAGCATCCACACAAAATTCTAGCATTTGTTTTTTTTTTAAAAAAAGAAAAGAACAATCACACAGAAAAATGCACATTTTGGTACAAAAATACAGTTAGAAGGAGTTAGTTCTAGTGTTCAATAGTAGGAAGGGAAACTATAGTTAATAATTTATTGTATACACCAAAATGGCTAGAGGAGAAGATTTGTAATGTTTCCAACACAGGGAAAAGATATATATTTGAGGTGATGGGTATCCAAATTACTCAAATTTTACCACTGTACATCATATACAGGTATCAGAATATCACATGTACCCCCAAAGTCTGTATAACTATTGTATATCAATAAAAAATGCAAACCTTTCTTCAAACAAATGTTGGTGTATCTGAATGAAACCAAATCTAGGGACAAACATTTAACAATCCTTCAGGGAGCTAATCTCCAAGTCAAAGCCATCATGTCTTGATGACAGAGCAGAACGGTGGAGAGAACCTCTGCCTTGATGACATAATTGAACAGCTGAATTAACTTATGATAGAGATGCCCTATCTTTGGGCTTCTTATGTGGGGAGAGAGTTTTCTATTACTTCCAGCCAAGCCATCCTAACTGTCGTGACACTCTTGCTGTGAAGTGAGCAGCCTTGGAGAAGGAAGATTTAATGGGAGTTCTTGGACTCCACGCTCCTTCATGCTTCCAGGTGCCAGCTGTCCTTCCAACAGCACACATCTCTGAGAATAATGCCCTAGATCTCCACAGGACCATTTTCCTCGCTCCAGCAGTTAAAATGGGCCCCTGAAAGCAGTTGGATGAGGGGTAATGCCTCATACAGGCCTGTGTTTTCCATCTCTGAGACTCAAGAGAACCAACCTAACAGTGTTTCTCCCATGGTCCTGTTGTTGCTCGGAGATCTTAGTTTCTGGCCTCAAAAATCTATTCTAGTTACTTGAAGCAGAAAGAGGCCTCAGAACCTATTCTAGTTACTTGAAGCAGAAAGAGACTTATTAAAGGGTAGAGTCTGCAGGAGTGGGTGGCAAAGATGCAGGCTTTAGGTTGAGCTTCCAGAAACAACTCCGGAAACCTCACCACAGAACCAGGCTGCCAAGAACACTGCCGCTCCTGCCTCAGTCAGGAAGTCGCAGAATCTGGAACCTTCCACCAGGGCCACCAGCTCCAGGCCACACTGCCTCTGCCTCAGTTTGGTCTAGGAAGAGGATGCCCACAGCCTGTTTCTCTCCTTATATAACTTACGCCGTTCATAACTCAGAGTTGTTAAAAACTTTTTATTAACGCTTAATAGTATACATGAAGAAAATGGGACATTTCATTAGTATTATAATTCAATTTTGAATCAAAGTCCCAAGCACCTGGATCTGATCTAAATCACATCTGAATTCTATCAGCAGGTGAGGTTGGGAAAGTGATGGTGTCTGGAGTCCTAGGAGTCTAGAAGGGCCTTCCAGTAGATCTTGAAGGACATCCAGTCCACACTATCCACACCAGTCTTTAAAATTGAAATGACACATCCTCATATCAGAGCCTGACCCTTCTTCAAATCCAACTTACCAGAAGAGAAGACAAGACTCTTCAATAAGCCTACAGGCTCGTCAGTTGTATCACCTGAGGTGCAGGTTGCTCTCTGCAGCATTTGTGTCATCTACACAATAGGAAGTCAATATCTTCCTAGAAACTCTGCCTTCAATGTGGCAAAATGAACTTGTCATTCCCACAGTCACCTTTAATGTTTTATTCTCAGTAAAATAAGGATTCTGCTGTTGCATGGGTTGGTGAAACTAGAAGTATGGGACACGTGCTAATAATAATGGAAGACAAACTGTAACTGGTCAGAATAACACAAAGCCAGTCTCATCTCAGCACGATGGGTGCTATTTCAGAATCCTCAGTTTGTGCCTGCACATGCAAAGTGGAGGAGAGAATTGCAGCTACTATCAGAATACATTCAAATCTAAAAAATATATTGTTTCCTGCAATTATATGGATGTATCAGGTAGATTTTGAGGTAATTTTGGTCCAAATAATCTTGGTAATTGCCACAGTTCTCTTGTACTTCTAGATACTGCTAAAAATACATAGCAATAGAAGCCGTGCTATCAATAAACTCTTTCAATTTCACAGGTTCTCTGGGAAAGAAAATACAGAATCAAGAAATTTCCCTGCTTCCAAATCTAACAAAACGCACAAAATAAGTAAAGATAGCCAAAGGGGGAAAAATGTTAGGAGCTTTCAAACTAAGGAAGGAGTATCATCATACTATAAGGGTTTAAAAATATCACCTACAGAAAGAAGATTCTGGAAATTGACTGTAGCTTATGCTGGACTCCTCTGGAAGTAGTACAATGGACAAAAATATGAAGAAACAATGACTGAAAAAGCTCACTGATACCCTTTAATTTGGAAGGAAGTAGGCTAACTGTGAGGAATGGTAGTTGGAGAAGAAGCTCAAAAGAAAAGATTCAGAATCCCTTTAAATGATTGCCTCTCTATACCAAGAGGGAAAAGTAGATATTCATTTATTAGAGACAAGAAGAACTACGAAGAATAAGGATTGGTTTGTTTCACTACCTGGGAAAATGAAACACAATATGCAAGCAGAAAAGGGACAATAGGGACAAACTCTTTATTCATCCTTTTTTTTTCATAATTTTCCTACCTAAATCCCAGAAGGGAGCAGGAGAAGCAAGCAGGGAGAGGAGAGGGGAAAAGAATCACTGAAGGCAGCTTGTCTTTGAGATAAGAAAAGGCTCTGAGTTCACGTGGGACCTGGTGAACAACCTGAAAGCCACCGGCTTTTATCACAGGATCAGAAATAGCTCCAACTCTGCAGAGTAAACCTCAGAACAGGATTTTTAACTAACTTATAGGGAAAGCAGAGTAAAAATTCCCCAACTGTGATACCTATAGCCCTGGTTCCACACTTTCTACCAGACCTCACTCAGTCCCATCCTTGCTACCATCTCAGACAACAGAAAAGCAAATATAACACAACTCTTGAATATGGAAGGCCTATGTTAGCTCTTATCTTTGAGATAAAGAGTCAATGGGAGCCCAGATAGCATGGTAAGAAAACAAAGGAAAATCTATTATAAACAGAAAGGTAAAAGTAAGGCCCAAGTAGAGATTTCTTTTATTAAAAAATAAATAACTTGAAAATTAATAAAATAATGAAAGTAATAGAGGAAAAAAGTCAAGAATGAGAAGTAGCTTGTTAATTAGGAATGCTTTTGGCTGCAAGTAGCAGAAAACCCAGCTACCAGTGGTTTAAACCATATGGTCATTTATTACTTAATGAGACATCTAAAGGCTGTAAGTCCCAAGACTGGTTAGGCAGCTCAGATTTTGTCAGGCACCTAAGCCCTTTTGGTCTTTGCATTCTGCCAGCCACAGCGTACTTTCAATCTTGCTCCTCATGACCACAGGATGGCTACCACAGCTCTGAGCATCACCTCCTAAGTATCATTTCCAAAGTAGGAAGAGAGGGAATTATGGCAAAGGACATGCCTCTTCCTTGACAGAGAGAAAACCCTTTTTTAGAAGCCCCCAGCTGACTTACCCTAATATTTCAATGGCCAGAAACAGGTCAGAAATTCAACCGTAAACCAATCGTTGGCAAAGGTGAGAGAGTTACCATAATTCAGCCCCTTGGCTGGAAATACAGATGTCAGGGATCTATTGACAAAGAAGAAAGCAGGGGCCAGGTGCGGTAGCCCACACCTGTAATCCCAGCACTTTGGGAGGCTGAGGTGGGTGGATCACTTGAGGTCAGGAGTTCGAGACCAGCCTGGCCAACATGGTGAAACCCCGTCTCTACTAAAAATACAAAAATTAGCTTGGTTTGGTGGTGGGTGTCTGTAATCCCGGTTACTCAGGAGGCTGAGTTTGCAATGGGCCAAGCCAAGCACTCAAGCCTGGGCAACAGAGTGAGACTCTGTCTCAAAAAAAAAGAAAGAAAAAGAAAGGCAGGAGTAGCGACTAGGTGACAGACAAAATAACCATTGTTCAGTTCAACTTACTCAAATTTGTTAAGAGAAACACTAGAGGAAATAAAACAGATGATATGTTTTCCAATTGCCAAAATAAGAAATAAAAAAATGATCCTAGATCTTAAAGGATAGAAAACAAAGGAAACACAAGACTACTAAAAACAAACCAAAAAAGTAACATAAAAGATGATGAAATATTAAAAATATATTCAGCTTAATGAAAAATTACTAGAAAATCAAAAACACAGGAAAAAAAAAAAGAGAGCAGTGATGGCAGATGTGGAACAAGCCTTAACTACATATTAACCCATATTACTAAAGTAGTGTGGTTCTTATACCTGTATAGGCAGAAAGACCAATGGAATAAAACAGAAAATCCAGAAATCAACACACATAGGAATTTATTACTGTATATGCTAAAGGCGGCATCCCAAAGCTGGCAGTCGTGGGCGGGCGGGGACGGGGGACGGAGGAATTACAGACTTCTCAATAAACAGCATTGAGAAAACTAATTGCCAATATAGAGGAAAAAACCTTGAAACCTTAATTTATTCACTATATCAGGACAGAATCTAAGTTTTTATGTAAAAAAAAAAGAAAAAGAAAGCAAAAGAAAAAACGAAAGAAAAAATAAATTAAACATAAAATAAGCACAAGAAAAAAACATGAACAAATTTACTTTTTACCATAGAGCAGGGATTGGCAAATATTTTTCATAAAGTGTCAAATGTTGTAAATATTTTAGATTTGTGGGCTACCACCCTCTCCAAACATCTTTCGCCACAACATAAACTGCTCTAAAATATATAGTATTAAATAAGAAATGTTGTCTACTATTCTATTTAGTGGTTATACATAATTCCACCCAAAATATAGTATTTTCTCATCATTCATTGTTATACTGAAAACTTTATGTAGTATGTATTTACCACAATTTTAAAGTCACAACTACTCAATTATGCCATTGTAGTGCAAAAGCAACCATAACAAATGAGTGTGGCTGTTTTCCAAAAAAACTTTATGTGCAAAAACAGGTGAGAGACTAGATTTGGTCCTTAGCCCTATTTCACAAACCTCTGCTGTAGAGTGTGGAAGGCCTTTTAAATAAACTAAGAACTAAAATTCAGAAGCACACAAGAAAAGATTGACACATTCAACTTTAAATTTAAAACTTCTCTAAGGCAAAAACAACACATTAAACAAAGTCAAAAGATGAGTGACAAACCACAAATTAATTTTTGCAACTCGTTTCACAAAAGGATAAACTCTCAAATATATAAAACCTTCTAGAAGCTGTATCCCTCAGTGCCACTTTTTCTTTCTTCCTGATCATTCCATCCAGCAGACCAACATGCTCCCTTTTCCCCCATCTTAAAAGACACATCTCTTGATGTCATTTCCCTCACCAGTTACTGTCCCTTTTACTGCTTTCCTTGCGGTGAAACGCCCTGAATTGTCTCCAATATCTTCTTTTTCTCTCTTAAATCCTATCTAGTGTCTTTCCTTCTGCCACTCTACTGAAACTGTTTTTTGTCAAGACTCCCACATTGCTCAAGCCGGAGGTCAATTTTAGCCAGTGGTCAATTTGATTTTACTTTTCAGCAATTGATGCAGGAGTTCATTTCCTCTTTCTTGAAAAAATGTTTGCACATGACGTCTAGAATACCAAACTTCAAACTATTTTGGTTTTCCTCTACCTCTCCGGTCTCTCATTCTCAGGCTACTTTGCTCTTCCTTTCTCACCTAGTGACCTCTCAATGTCAGCTCACTGCAGGACTTGATGTGGACGCCTTCTTGCTTCTTTCTGCACTCAATTCCTTGGTTATCTTATCTATTGTCACACCTTTAAATGTCATCAAAAGGCAAACAACGCCTGAATTTATTTATCAAAGCCTGATCTCTCTCCTTAACTCCAGATTCAGACATACAACTGACATCTCGGGGTCTAATAGACATCCAAATCTTGACATATCTTCAACTGAGCTCCCAATGCCAACCCCAAACCTACTCCCCATTACTGTTGGAGGCAACCCCATTCTTTCAGTTACTCTGGCCAAAAAATCTGCAGTCATCCTTGGCTCTCTTCCTTCTTTCTTGCACATTGTTTGCTCTACTTTTAAAATATATCTGGAATCCAGCCATTTTTCACCCCTTCCCTGCTACCACTCTGGTCATGCCCTCCTTAGAGTCATCATGCCAGGTTTTACATGGTCTCAGATGCTCTGCCCCAGTGATTTATGTGGCTCACTCCTTCACCTTCTTCAGGTCTTTGTGACTTTCTGCATAGCACTCATCACTGTCTCACAAACCAAGTCATTTACTTGTAAAATTCTGTCTATTATTCATTTTCTGTTTAAACTCTAAACCTAGTATGCATTTTGTTTTTAAATATATTCCAAGTGCTTAGAACAGTTCCTGGCCACAGTAAGCTCTCAAAATATTTATTAAAAGAATGAATATAATTGATTTTAAAAAGATCAACAACCCAGAAAAAAGGTCAAAGAATATTTTAGATATTCTTATATAATATCTAATATTATATATAATAGAAAAATTTTAAGGAAAGGTAAAAAAATGGCTTGTAAATACATGAAAAAATGCTTAATCTCATTTATAATAAAAGAAATGAAGTTTAAGGTAGTTCAAAACACCTTTTCCCCTTCCCCCTTTTTTAAAAGTCATATTGTCAGAATCCAAAATGTGACTGTACTTGGTTCAGGCTGTGGGAAAATGACATCTTTTAGATTGTTAGTGAGTGTGGGACTTTTTAAATCCCCTATGTACAGCAATTTGGCAACTATGTATAAGATTTACAAATGTCTGTTGAACCCAGAATCCCACTTTGTTTTTTTTCTTTCCCACTCACCTGGGCTGGAGTGAAATGGAGTGAAGATGGCTCACTGGGAGCTCAACCTCCCAGACTAAAGCGATCCTCCCACTTCAGCCCCCCAACTAGCTGAGACTACAGGCTCGTGACACTATACCCAGCTAATTTTTTTGTATTTTTAGTAGAGGCAGGGTTTTGCCATGTTCGCTAGCTCAGATTGGTCTTGAACTCCTGAGCTCAAGTGATCCTCCTGCTTCAGCCTCTCAAAGTGCTGGGATTACAGATGTGAGCCATGGTATCCAGCCTCACAGTCCCACTTTGGAGAAACTTTCCTACAACTATACCTGTACATATAAAAAATGACAAATTTATAAAGTTATTAGTTCATTATTTTTAATAACAAAAGACTGGAAACAAAGTGCACATTATAGAGGACTGGTAAAAAAAAATTACAATACATCTATACAATGAAATAGTTTCTGTCAAAAATTGTTTTTAATAAAGATCAAAGATGGCTTTTAGTTCTAAAATGGAAAGATGTCCAAGATAAAGTATTAAATAATAAAATCAAGATGCCAAGCAATGTGTATAGCATGTTGCATTTGTTTATAAGAAGAGGAGAAATATAAGAACATATATTCATTTTTGCTTTTATTTGCTTAAAGAAAGTTGGGAAAGACATGCAAAAAGTTAATTAAAAAATTACCCCAGTGGGAGGCAGGAAAATGAGATAAATGCTGACAGGAATAGGAGCAAGACTTTTCAAGTTGCATCTTTAAAAAAAAATTTCGGCCGGGCATGGTGGCTCACGCCTGTAATCCCAGCACTCTGGGAGGCCGAGGCCAGCGGATCACGAGGTCAGGAGTTTGAGACCATCCTGGCTAACACGGTGAAACCCCATCTCTACTAAAAATACAAAAAGTAGCCGGGCATGGTGGTGGGCACCTGTAGTCTCAGCTACTCGGGAGGCTGAGGCAGGAGAATGGCCTGAACCCGGGAGGCGGAAGTTGCAGTGAGCTGAGATCATGCCACAGGATCCCTGCACTCTAGCCTGGGCAACAGAGCAAGACCCCGTCTCAAAAAAAAAAAATTTCAAATGAAAATTCAAAAAATTAATCAAAAGAAATTATGTGTATGCATTAACAAATTTTAAAATAATTTTTAAAACTACATGATATCAATGTACATAGCATAAACTCTCTAAGAGAAAATAATCCTCAGATTATTTCTTAAAATTAAACTATTAGATTATAATCCTTTATCATTCTTAAATTTAATTTTTATATAATGGATAACATGTGGTCTTCTAGGTTACTAGAAAATATAAATGTTGCGTCCTTATCATCTCTTGCTTCTCTCACATGTAAACTAATTGTGCCTTTTCTCTGTCTTATTTTCATAATTCCAGTTCCACTAAGAAAGTTCCCATCTCAAGAGGATGCTGTTTGATTTCTTGTTATTTGCCATCTGTGTGATCCACGGGGAAAAAAAAGGTATTAAAGAAGAGAAGCATATTAATGTTATTACTCCTTTCTAACTTTACAGAGTGGCTATTCTTTTAAATTCTTTTGAGACAAACACCTGAAAGAAAATATTGATATGTGAGATAAGCAATAAGCAGTGTTTGAACACATGCATATGTTAAAGGACACCATTAAAATGAAAAATAACTCTAGAAAGGAAACAAAGCATGCAAAATTGCCTTATGTGGCTTGCTAGAAGTAAAATAAATGTTGAAAAACTAGAGTTTGCTTCTTAAAAAGCAAGCAGAGCTAAAGGTATATCTTGCAATATATAGTTTACTAGTGACAAACCTCATATATTGATCTCTATATCTGACTTCTGACTATTGATCAGTTTCCATGGTGCCATGGTGGTGGTGGGGGTGGTGGGTAGTTGTTGTTTATTGGACCCCTAAAATCCTAACAAACTTCAGCTACAAGTTATACATATAATGACACGCCAAGTCTCAGGGTCATTTAACACATTTTTATTGAGCACCTACTAAGAGTCAAGTATCTTCCAAGTATACAAGTCTGTTATTCCAAATATGGGGATTTTAATGGTTAGCAAAGTAAAACATGTATCCTTGCTCTCAGGAAGCTTACAATTATGAAATGTTAGACACATCAAACTAAAAATAACACTTTGACTATATACCTAAATAGAGCTATCTTTAAAGATAAAGTTCTTTAAAGGATCTTTAAAGGTAAAGTATAAGATATTGTGGGATCATACAATGAGGGAGTTGGAGAGGAACCTAACCTAGATTGAGGGATCAGGGAGAAATGACATATAAAGTAAATGTGAAGGATAAGTGGGAATTTGCTGGCAGAGATAATAAAATGAGGAAGGGCCCCGGGCAGGAAGTAGTTTGACATGCTCAGGACCCTCAAGTTGTCTATTATGTTCACTAACCTATGATTTATGTAAAATATTTAAATTCTAAATCAATGTTCTGCATACTTTCTATAAAGAGCCAGAGAGTAAATACTTTAGACGTTGTGAGTCATACAGTGTCTGTTGCAACTTCTCAAGTTTGTCATTGCACCAAGAAAGCAGCCGTAAGCAATATGTAAATGAATAGGCATGGCTGTGTTCTCACAAAACGTTGTTTACAAAAACAGGTGGTAGGGAGGTGGCCCATAGGTTACAGTTTGCCAATCCCTGTTCTGAGTTACATCAGTCCTTTCTAAAACTCAGTTATAAACTTCAGTTGCATAAAGATATTTATTTTGATCAATACATATTTATGGGAAATCTATTGTCAATTTATTTGTGTTGCTATAAAAGAATACAAGGTAATTTATAAAGAAAAGAGGTTTATTTGGCTCATGGTTCTGCGGGCTGTGCAAGAAGCATGGCACTAGCACCTGTTTCTGATGAGAGCCTCAGGCTGCTTCCACTCATGGCAGAAGGTGAAGGGGAGCTGGTGTGTGCAGAAATCACATGGCAAGAGGAGCAAGCAAGAGAGAGAGGAGGGAGGTACTAGGCTCTTTTAAACAACCAGCTCTCACAGGAGCTAATAAAGCAAGAACTCATCCATTACTACAAAGACAACACAAAGCCATTCAAACCCCTGTGACCCAATCACTTCCCATTAGGCCTCATCTCCAACATTGGGGATCAAATTTCAATATAAGATTGGAGGGGTCAAACAAACCAAACTATAATATCTATTGAGTGCTGGGAATCAGAATAGAGATGCATCGTCCCTTCTATTAAGTTAACATAACAAAATTTATAGATATTAAACAAATAGTAATACAATAAATAAAGAGTCCATATAAGATTGAACTGTAGGTATATGTAACTAATGAGAAATTTAGGTCCTGTAAGAGCATATAATAGAGGAACTAATCCAGGCTGGAAGACCAGGAAAATCCTCCATAGAAAAGTGATATTTCTTTTTTCTTTTTTTTTTTTTTATTATACTTTAAGTTCTAGGGTACATGTGCACAACATGCAGGTTTGTTACATATGTATACATGTGCCATGCTGGTTTGCTGCACCCATTAACTCATCATTTACATTAGGTATTTCTCCTAATGTTATCCCTCCCCCAAACCCCCATTCCACGACAGGCCTCGGTGTGCAATATTCTCTGCCCCGTATCCAAGTGTTCTCATTGTTCAATTCCCACCTATGAGTGAGAACACGTGGTGTTTCGTTTTCTGTCCTTGCGATAGTTTGCTCAGAATGATGTTTTCCAGCTTCATCCATGTCCCTACAAAGGACATGAACTCATTTTTATTTTTATGGCTGGATAGTATTCCATGGTGTATATGTGCTATATTTTCTTTATCCAGTCTATTATTGATGGACATTTCAGTTGGTTCCAAGTCTGCTATTGTGAATAGTGCCTCAATAAACATACGTATGCATGTGTCTTTACAGTAGCATGATTTATAATCCTTTGGGTATATACCCAGTAATGAGATGGCTGGGTCAAATAGTATTTCTAGTTCTAGATCCCTGAGGAATTGCCACACTGTCTTCCACAATGGTTGAACTAGTTTACAGTCCCACCAACAGTGTAAAAGTGTTCCTATTTCTCCACATCCTCTCCAGCACCTGTAGTTTCCTGACTTTTTAATGATCGCCATTCTAACTGGCGTGAGATGGTATCTCATTGTGGTTTTGATTTGCATTTCTCTGATGGCCAGTGATGACAAGCATTTTTTCATGTGTCTGTTGGCTGCATAAATGTCTTCTTTTGAGAAGTGTCTGTTCATATCCTTTGCCCACTTTTTGATGTGGTTGTTTGTTTTTTTCCTGTAAATTTGTTTGAGTTCTTTGTAGGTTCTGGATATTAGCCCTTTGTCAGACGGGTAGATTGCAAAAATTTTCTCCCATTCTGTAGGTTGCCTGTTCACTTTGATGGTAGTTTCTTTTGCTGTATAGAAGCTCTTTAGTTTAATTACATCCCATTTGTCAATTTTGACTTTTGTTGCCATTGCTTTTGGTGTTTTAGTCATGAAGTCCTTGCCCATGCCTACGTCCTGCATGGTATTGCCTAGGTATTCTTCTAGGGTTTTTATGGCTTTAGGTCTAACATTTAAGTCTCTAATCCATCTTGAATTAATTTTTGTATAAGGTGTAAGGAAGGGATCTAGTTTCAGCTTTCTACATATAGCTGGCCAGTTTTCCCAGCACCATTTATTAGATAGGGAGTCCTTTCCCCATTTCTTGTTTTTGTCAGGTTTGTCAAAGATCAGATGGTTGTAGATGTGTGGTATTATTTCTGAGGGCTCTGTTCTGTTCCATTGGTCTATCTCTCTGTTTTGGTACCAGTACCATGCTGTTTTGGTACCAGTACCATGCTGTTTTGGTTACTATAGCCTTGTAGTATAGTTTGAAGTCAGGTAGTGTGATGCCTCCAGCTTTGTTCTTTTTGTTTAGGATTGTCTTGGCAATGCGTGCTCTTTTTTGGTTCCATATGAACTTTAAAGTAGTTTTTCCCAATTCTGTGAAGAAAATCATTGGTGGCTTGATGGGGTTGGCATTGAATCTATAAATTAACTTTATAACTATATTGATTGTTATAAATCAATATCTATTCACGATATTGATTCTTCCTACCCATGAGCATGGAATGTTCTTCCATTTGTTTGTGTCCTCTTTTATTTAGTTGAGCAGCAGTTTGTAGTTCTCCTTGAAGAGATCCTTCACATCCCTTGTCAGTTGGATTCCTAGGTATTTTATTCTCTTTGTAGCAATTGTGAATGGGAGTTCACTCATGATTTGGCTGTCTGTTTGTCTGTTATTGGTATATAAGAATGCTTGTGATTTTTGCACATTGATTTTGTATCCTGAGACTTTGCTGAAGTTGCTTATCAGCTTAAGGAGATTTTGTGCTGAGACAATGGGGCTTTCTAAATGTACAATCATGTCATCTGCAAACAGGGACAATTTGACTTCCTTATTTCTTAATTGAATACCCTTTATTTCTTTCTCTTGCCTGATTGCCCTGGCCAGAACTTCCAACACTATGTTGAATAGAAGTGGTGAGAGAGGGCATCCCTGTCTTGTGCCACTTTTCAAAGGGAATGCTTCCAGTTTTCACCCATTCAGTATGATACTGGCTGTGGGTTTATCATAAATAGCTCTTATTATTTTGAGATACATTCCATCAATACCTGGTTTATTGAGAGTTTTTAGTATGAAGGGCTGTTGAATTTTGTTGAAGGCCTTTCCTGCATCTACTGAGATAGTTATGTGGTTTTTGTTGTTGGCTCTGTTTATGTGATGGATTATGTTTATTGATTTGCATATGCTGAACTAGCCTTGCATCCCAGGGTTGGAGCCAACTTGATCTTGGTGGATAAGCTTTTTGATGTGCTGCTGGATTTGGTTTGCCAGTATTTTATTGAGGATTTTCTCATCGATGTTTATCAGGGATATTGGTCTAAAATTCTCTTTTTTTGTTGTGTCTCTGCCAGGCTTTGGTATCAGGATGATGCTTGCCTCATAAAATGAGTTAGGGAGGATTCCATCTTTTTCTATTGATTGGAATAGTTTCAGAAGGAATGGTACCAGCTCCTCTTTTTACCTCTGGTAGAATTCGACTGTGAATCTGTCTGGTCCTGGGCTTTTTTGGGTTGGTAAGCTATTAATTACTGCCTCAATTTCAGAACTTGTTATTGGTCTATTCAGGGATTCAACTTCTTCCTGGTGTAGTCTTGGGAGGGTGTATGTGTCCAGGAATTTATCCATTTCTTCTAGATTTTCTAGTTTATTTGCGTAGAGGTGTTTATAGTATCCTCTGATGGCAGTTTGTATTTCTGTGGATCAGTGGTGATATCCCCTTTATCATTTTTTATTGTGTCTATTTGATTCTTCTCTCTTTTCTTCTTTATTAATCTTGCTAGTGGTCTATCAATTTTGTTGATCTTTTCAAAAAACCAGCTCCTGGATTCATTGATTTTTTGAAGACTTTCCTATGTCTTTATCTCCTTCTGTTCTGCTCTGATCTTAGTTATTTCTTGCCTTCTGCTAGCATTCGAATTTGTTTGCTCTTGCTTCTCTAGTTCTTTTAATTGTGATGTTACGGTGTCGATTTTAGATCTTTCCTGCTTTCTCTTGTGGGCATTTAGTGCTATAAATTCCCCTCTACACACTGCTTTAAATGTGTCCCAGAGATTCTGGTACATTGTGTCTTTGTTCTCATTGGTTTCTAAGAACAGCTTTATTTCTGCCTTCATTTTGTTATTTACCCAGTAGTCATTCAGAAGCAGGTTGTTTAGTTTCCATGTAGTTGTGCCATTTTGAGTGAGTTTCTTAATCCTGAGTTCAAATTTGATTGCACTGTGGTCTGAGAGATAGTTTGTTGTGATTTCTGTTCTTTTACATTTGCTGAGGAGTGCTTTACTTCCAACTATGTGGTCAGTTTTGGAATAAGTGTGGTGTGGTGCTGAGAAGAGTGTATATTCTATTGATTTGGGGTGGAGAGTTCTGTAGATGTCTATTAGGTCTGCTTGGTGCAGAGCTGAGTTCAAGTTCTGGATATCCTTGTTAACTTGTCTCGTTGATTTGTCTAATATTGACAGTGGGGTATTAAAGTCTCCCATTATTATTGTGTGGGAGTTTAAGTCTCTTTGTAGGCCTCTAAGGACTTGCTTTATGAATCTGGGTTCTCATGAATTGGATGCATATATATTTAGGATAGTTAGCTCTTTTTGTTGAATTGATCCCTTTACCATTATGTAATGCCCTTCTTTGTGTCTTTTGATCTTTGTTGGTTTAAAGTCTGTTTTATCAGAGATTAGGATTGCAACCCTTGCTTTTTTTTTTTTTTTCCTTTCCATTTGCTTGGTAGACCTTCCTCCATCCCTTTATTTTGAGCCTATGTGTGTCTCTACATGTGAGATGTGTCTCCTGAATACAGCACACTGATGGGTCTTGATTCTTTATCCAATTTACCAGTCTGTGTCTTTTAATTGGGGCATTTAGCCCATTTACATTTAAGCTTAATATTGTTACATGTGACTTTGATCCTGTCATTATGATTTTAGCTGGTTATTTTGCCTGTTAGTTGATGCGGTTTCTTCCTAGCATCAATGGTCTTTACAATTTGCCATGTCTTTGCAGTGGCTGGTACCGGTTGTTCCTTTCCATGTTTAGTGCTTTCTTTAGGAGACAGGCCTGGAGGTTACAAAATCTCTCAGCATTTACTTGTCTGTAAAGGATTTTATTTCCCCTTTATTTATGAAGCTTAGTTTGGCTGGATGTGAAATTCTGGGTTGAAAATTCTTTTCTTTAAGAATGTTAAATATTGGTCCTCACTCTCTTCTGGCTTGTAGAGTTTCTGCCGAGAGTTCTGCTGTTAGTCTGATGGGCTTCCCTTTGTGGGTAACCTGACCTTTCTCTCTGATTGCCCTTAACATTTTTTTCTTCATTTCAACCTTGATGAATCTGACAATTACGTGTCTTGGGGTTGCTGTTCTCGAGGAGTATCTTTGTGGCGTTCTCTGTATTTACTGAATTTGAATGTTGGCCTGCCTTGCTAGGTTGGGGAAGTTCTCCTGGATAATATCCTGCAGAGTGTTTTCCAGCTTGGCTCCATTCTCCCTGTCACTTTCAGGTACACCAATCAAATGTAGATTTGGTCTTTTCACATAGTCCCATATTTATTGGAGGCTTTGTTCATTTCTTTTTATTCTGTTTTCTCTAAACTTCTCTTCTTGCTTCATTTCATTAATTTGATATTCAGTCACAGATACCCTTTCTTCGACTTGATCAAATCAGCTACTGAAGCTTGTGCATGCGTCACATAGTCCTCTTGCCATGGTTTTCAGCTCCATCAGGTCATTTAAGGTCTTCCCTACACTGTTTATTTTATTTAGCCATTCGTCTAATCTTTTTTCAAGGTTTTTAGCTTCCTTGCGATGGGTTTGAACATTCTCCTTTAGCTCGGAAAAATTTATTATTACCGACCTTCTGAAGCCTACTTCTGTCAGCTTGTCAAATTCATTCTCTGTCCAGCTTTGTTCCATTGCTGGTGAGGAGCTTCAATCCTTTGGAGGAGAAGGGGTGCACTGATAGTTAGAATTTTTAGCTCTTCTGCTCTAGTTTCTCCTCATCTTTGTGGTTTTATCTACCTTTGGTCTTTGGTGGTGGTGACCTACAGATGAGGTTTTGGTGTGGATGTCCTTTTTGTTGATGTTGATGCTCTTCCTTTCTATTTGTTAGTTTTCCTTCTAACAGTCAGGTCCCTCAGCTGCAGGTCTGTTGGAGTTAGCTGGAGGTTCACTCCAGACCCTGTTTGCCTGAGTTTCACCAGCAGAGGCTGCAGAACAGCAAATATTGCAGAACAGCAAATATTGCTGCCTGATCCTTCCTCTGGAAGCTTCATCTCAGAGGGGCACCCAGCTGTATGAGGTGTCAGTCGTTCCCTACTGGGAGGTGTCTCCAAGTTAGGCTACATGGGGGTCAGGGACCCACTTGAGGAGGCAGTCTGTCCATTCTCAGAGCTCAAACACCATGCTGGGAGAACCACTGCTCTCTTCTGAGCTGACAGACAGGTACATTTAAGTCTGCAGAAATTTCTGCTGCCTTTTGTTCAGCTATGCCCTGCCCCCAGGCAGGCGGGCCTCACTGAGCTGTGGTGGGCTCCACCCAGTTTGAACTTCCTGGTAGCTTTGTTTACCTACTCAAGCCTCAGCAATGGCAGACGCCCCTCCCCAGCCAGGCTTGCTGCCTTGCAGTTTGATGTCAGACTGCTGTGCTAGCAGTGAGCAAGGCTTCATGGGCATGGGACCCACCAAACCAGGCATAGGATATAATCTCCTGGTGTGCTGTTTGCTAAGACCATTGGAACAGCATAGTATTTAGGTGGCAGTGTCCCGATTTTCCCAGTACAGTCTGTCACGGCTTCCCTTGGCTAAGAAAGGGAAATCTCCGACCCCTTGCACTTCCCGGGTGAGCGGATGCCCTGCCCTACTTTAACTTGCCCTCTGTGGGCTGCACCCACTGTCCGGTCCGACCAGTCCCAGTGAGATGAACCAGGTACCTCAGTTGGAAATGCAGAAATCACCTGACTTTTGTGTCGATCAGCTTGGAGCTGCAGACCGGAACTGTTCCTATTCGGCCATCTTGGAAAGGACCTAAAGAACACTCAGAAAAGTGGTATTGCAAGGTAAACCCAGAAGGATGTGTAGGTGTTGGCCAGGTAAAGAGTAGGGAGAGAGAATATCTCAGAGAGCAGACACAGCACAATGAAGGTCCAAATAGGAATACTGATTGGCATATTTAAGGAGCAGAAAGGAGGCCAATGGACAGAAATACAGGGAATGAAGGAGAAAATTATGTTAGATGAGCCTAGGAGGTATGTAGGGCCCAAAATATGTGGGGCTTTATAGTTCAATGGAAGAATTTTGAAAACATTTTAGACTTCATGTGATATTTAATTAGACATTCATGTTAGTGGAAGCTCCACTTTGATAATCTAAATTTGAGGCCCTTGATGGAGTTTTTCTGAGCTAGACATATCACCCTAGTTTCCAAGTATGAAATCTGAGTTGGAGGGAGAGATTTCAGGATCATAAGCTGTAGGAGTAGATGAGCTTGATTCGTCAGTATGAGTGGAGTGGAAAGGTTAGGGCTAAGACTAGGGGTACAGAAGGGTGAGTCAGCAAAGGAGATGGTGGTACATTCAGAGAAAAAGGAGGTGAATCAGAGGAGACAAGAGAAAGTAATGGTCAAGAGATGTCAAATATCTGATAAAGATCCATGTGGTTTGCAATTAGGAGGTCTTACTAATAGCAGGTTTATAACTTGATTCAGATAGAACCTAGATCACAGTGGTTTCATGACTACACCTAAGGTGAAGAACTAGAGACAATGAATAGAAACATCTTTTTAAAGAAGCCTTGCTATAAGACTTGCTCTTCTGGCCAAGATGAAGAAATGGGAACTGGATTTACCCTCCCTGCTTAAACAACTAAAACACTAGACAAAAGTATAGGAAACAACGCTTAAAACATTGGATATCAGTAAAGGACAGTAATATCTTAGAGACAAAAAACAAATGATAGGAGCCATACAATGGTCCCAGATCACTGCCTGATATGGTTTGGCTGTGTTCCCACCCAAATCCCATCTTGAATTGTAGTTTCCATAATCCTCATGTGTTGTGGGAGGGACCTAGTGGGAGACAATTGAATCATGGGGGCAGTTACCTACAGGCTGCTGTTCTCATGATAGTGAGTGAATTCTCATAAGATCTTATGGTTTTATAAGATGTTTTTTCCCCTTTGCTCACCACTTCTCTCTCCAGCTGCCATATGAAGAAGGACATGTTAGATTCCCCTTCCACCATAATTGTAAGTTTCCTGAGGGCTCTCCAGCCATACAGAACTGTGAGTCAATTAAACCTCTTTCCTTTATAAATTACCCAGTCTTGGGTATTTCTTTATAGCAGCATGAGAATGGACTAATACACTACCTGAAGGAGTCATCCAGGCTACAGTGCAGAAGGAAGGAATTGAATCATCCTGGCCAAGGAGCTGGAGATGGAGCTGGAGATGGAAGTGTAGGGAGCCAGGGCAGCTAGTATCCACAGGAAGAGTATCAGGTAAGAGAAGGAATACTCTGGAAGTCTGAAGCGTGTCCCCCTTGAGGATTTAGTTGATTTTTGATCAAATTATACACAGGAACAAACCACCTGAGACCAGGAAAAGAACAACACAAAAAGGTCTGATGCTGACCAAGGGTTGGGAATAGTGTCTGTCTCAACAGCCAGAGGGGAGAGCTCTGAAATTTGAGGTGTATATGTTGAGGGGAAGTCAGTTACCAGTTAAAGTAAAAAGAAGGATTTTTGCCTCAAAGTGTGGAAAGGGTAAACCTAGTTTAAAACCAGCTCTAGTCCCACCTAACAAAACTCACATGCAAGAACTGAATGGATAAACTGTCTCTAAATTTTTAATTGTCTTAGAACAAGCTCAAGAACAGTCATAGGAATACAAAAAACCAAATAACAAGGTAAAATCCACAATATCTGACATCCTATCAAAAATTATCAGGCATACAAAGAAGAAGAAAAATATAAGCCATAATGTGGAGAAAAATCAATCAACCCAAAGTACACAAAAATGACACAGATGTTGGTAGTACAAAAGTTATTATTAATGTATATTCAAGAAGCTAGAGAGAAGAGCGGACATGTTTAGATATGGAAGATATAAAAAAGATTCATTGCTTTATATTGTCCTGTAATTAAAAAAAAAAGATTCAAGTTGAAATTCTAGAGATGAAAGCTACCAGGTATAAGGTGCAAAACACACTGGATAGCATTGGCAGAAATCAGATATTACAGAAAAAAAGATTAGTGAACTCAAAGACATTGCAATAGACAGTATCCAAAATAAAATATTAAGGAAGAACTGAGCAAAACAGAAGCAAAAACAGATCACCAACAAACTATGGACCAATATACACTCACCATCTCACTCAGCCATTCTGGTTTTAAGTATTTTCCAAGAGAATTAAAGGTTTATGTTCATAAAAAGACTTGAATATGAATGTCAAGGCAGCTTTATTCATAAAAGTTTCAAGTGAAAATAACCAAAAATTCATGAGCAGTAGAATTGATTAAAAATTTTGAAGTATATCATATAATAAAATACTGCCCAGCAATAAAAAAGAAGAAACTGTTGCTACGTGTAACAATATGAGTGGATTCAAAAATAATGATGCTAAGTGAAAGAAGTCAGACAAAGAGTACCTACTGTGGAATTATATTTATGTGCAATTCTAGAAAATGCAAACAAATCTCTAGTGATAGAAAGCAGATCAATGGAGGAGGGGTGAGGAAGAGGCAAAAGGAAGGAATTACAAAGGTACGTGTGGAAATTTGGGGAAGTGATGCATATCTTCATTTTCTTGGTTGCAATGATGGCTTCCTGAGCATATAACATGTATGCATATGTGTAAGAATATATCCAATTGAATATTTTACACATTTGTAGCTTTGTATATATTCAGTGATATCTATTTATTGCCTCTGCTTCTTTACCTTAGGTTTGGTCATGAAACCACTGGCTTTCATGTGGTCTGGGTTCTACCGGAATCAAGCTATGAACTTGCTATCAGTAAGACCTCCTAATTGCAAACCACATGGACCTTTACAAGTTATTTGACTTCTCTTGATCATTACCTTTTCTAGTCTCCACTGATTCACCTCCTTTTGAATCTCAACAAGCTCCATAGTATCTCAATGGTATCTTAACAAAGCTGTTACAAATAAATGACTTTGAAACAAAGGAGAGAAATGGCTCAGGAGCTAGGAGAATATGCAGGGTTGAGTTGCAAACAGTTGATTTTGTTTGTATTTTGGGCAGGGGATGAGGCTTGGACTGGAGAGAAAGGAGATAAGGATGTAAACACACGTGTAGGGCATACCACCCCCTATTTTTTATTCTCTAAATCCTTAACCCTGAGAATAAGTTCTTATTCTTGAGTATCAACAACATTATCTTAAGCTAAATTAATCAAGCCTCCACAGTGTTCTTCTCTCAACAGTGGTGTGGGCCTCCCTAGAAGTAATTTCTCCCAAATTCAATGATACCTTTTAAGTTCAGATTTTAATTGATATGAATCTGTGATACACTCTAAAATAATATTATTTTATTGAAAAGTGGACTGTAACTTTCCTTTTATCTAGGAAGGGTTCTAAGTTAGAAGATGTTTTGCACTTTTACCAAAGGCTCTGTCATGTAAGCACCCGAAGCAACTCTGAAAGCCTTGATATTTGTGTTTCCAGCATGTGTTTGTGTAATACAGAAAGAGAAGCAGTTGTCAAGTGAAATGATGTTGGTCTCCAAAATTATAGTTTGATCCCACAAACACATACACACAAAGGATTGTTTGCTTCACAGTTTTTGATATTTAATTCAATGCTGTTGGAACAGCACAAAACTAAGTGTCAGCTTAACAGAATCACTTGTCCTTTTAGCATTAAAGTAACATGTAACTTAATGCTTTAATTTCCCAACATGCCATTTTATTTAGAAAGATTCAGACTTTCATTTTATTTAGAAATAAAATGCCATTTTATTTAGAAAGATCCAGGAGCATTCATTCACGGAACTTTAAGATCTCAGTCCACTGCATAAAATCTTGATTTTGTAATAACAATTTCTGTATCTTGCATATTCATTCAACAGGTTTAACGCGATGAGCAAATTAATGTTCATCGTTTTTAACATGTTTCAACTTAATCAGAACCCACATTCTCAATTAACGTTAATTGAATGTACATAGGACTATACAAGGGTTAGCAAATAAGAGAGAAACTGTTGCTCATTTAACCACTGTCACTTTGGACCAAAAAAAAAAAAAAAAAAAAAAAAAAAAAACCATTTTAAAAATTGCGCTTAAAAGAGTCTCTAGAAGCTGGAAGCGTGGCTCTTTTTCAGTAAACTAGGGGAAAAGGTTTACCGTGTTCCCCCTTTGGGGAATTTTGAGTCGCCACACTCATGTCAAGACCGAACCTGGCTCACTGCGTCTGGGAGAGTACTTGAGGAAGGCTGATGTCCTAGAAAAACCAGCTGAGGGAAGGGGCTGAAGCCCATGAAACCAGTTCTCAGCTCCGCGCCGAGGGGTCGGGAGTGGGGGGCAGCTTTGCGACCCTCTAGCTGGAGACTTCCCGCAGCTGCCTCCGACTTGTTCTAAGTGCAGGAAAAATCGGTGCGCCCAGTTGCCTCTCTCCAAAAGCGCGCAGCTGTGCCCAGTGAGGATGCCGCGCTGGTCCTGGAGATGTCCCACCGCAAAGAGCATTCAGATGCTTCCTACTCCGGCGCCCAGTGGCTTGGTAAGTCCTGTTGGCAGGCGACAAGAATTGTCTGGGCTGCTCCTATCTCTGGCAGGACTAGACGGGGCGTGAAGGAAAGAAGAAAAGCAGGGATCGGGCACTGCCCGAGGAGAGACACTTGGGCTTTGGTGTTGTCCAGCGCGCTCGGAGCGCGCTGCCCCCTCGTGCGGTCCCGGGCCCCACTTCTTCCGGCAGTGCCTGGGGCGGGAGGGTTGGGGTGTGGGTGGCTCCCTAAGCCAACACTCGTGCGGCTGCGGTTTCAGCCCCCTCCCCCCGCCACTCGGGGGCGGGAAGTGGCGGGTAGGAGTCACCCAAACGTGATTGCCCGAGGCCCCTCCTGCTGCGGCGAGGAAGCTCCATAAAAGCCCGGTTGCGACCCGCTCTCTGCACCCCATCTGCTGGCTCTCACCCCTCGGAGACGCGCGCCCGACAGCAGAGAACTTGCCGCCCAGCCACGCCCGCGCGCCAGCCACCGTGAGTGCTACGACCCGTTTGTCTAGGGGTGGGAGCGAAGGGGCGCCCATGAACTTGCTAGAGGCGCAGCCTCCGGCTCTGTGGAGCTCTAGGGCGCCGGGAGGGTCGCACCCCGTTCCCCAGCCGGGACTATGCCGGCTCGGCGCCCCGACGCGGACCAGCCCTCTTGGCGGCTAAATTCCACTTGTCCCTCTGCTCCCCTCTGATTGTCCACCGCTCTTCTCCCGGGCCCTTCCCGCTGGGCGGTTCTTCTGAGTTACCTTTTGGCAGATATGGAGGGAGAACCCGGGACTCCTATCCCAAGGCAGCTGGCGGTCTCCCTGCGAGTCGCTGCCTTGAGGCCCAGAAAGAGATGCGCGGTAGGAAGGTTTCCCTGGCAGCGCCATCGAGTGAGGAATCCCTGGCGCTCTGGAGCCCCGCGCCCTGCCATCTGCCTGGATTCTTGGGCTCCAAATCTCTTGGGAGCAATTCTGGCCCAGGGAGCAATTCTTTTCCCCCTTCGCCACAGCAGTCATCACCCTGAGGTGATCTCTACCGTCAGCGTTGATCCCCTGAAGCTAGGCAGACCAAAAGTAACAGAGAAGAAAGTTTTCCTCCCAGACAAGAGTTTGGGCAAGAGGGGAGAAAAGTGATCCAGCAGGAGGAACTTCCAATTTGATTTTGAAAGTGTCTAAACTGGCGGGGCCCCCACCTTGCACCTCTCGCCGCGCGCTTCTTGTCCCCGAGACTTGGAACGAAGTTGCGCGAAGTTTTCAGGTGGAGCAGAGGGGCAGGTCCGGGCCAGACGGCACCCAGAGTCCGCAAGGTGGTGCTAGCCACGCCTGGGTTCTCTCTGCGGGACTGGGACGAGAGCGGATTGGGGGTCGCGGGTGGTAGCAGAAGGAGGAGCGCGGGAGGCAGAGGAGGGAGGTGCTGCGCGTGGGTCCTCTGAATCCCCAAGCCCGTCCGTTGAGCCTTCTGTGCCCGCAGATGCTAGGTAGCAAGCGACTGGGGCTGTCCGGACTGACCCTCGCCCTGTCCCTGCTCGTGTGCCTGGGTGCGCTGGCCGAGGCGTACCCTTCCAAACCGGACAACCCGGGCGAGGACGCGCCAGCGGAGGACATGGCCAGATACTACTCGGCGCTGCGACACTACATCAACCTCATCACCAGGCAGAGGTGGGTGGGCCCGCGGGACCGACTCCAGGAGCGCCAGTGCCTGCACACCAGGAGATCCTGGTTAGGGGAAGGGATCGTTTCTTTTCCTTCGCTCTATCCCAGGGCAGGACAGTATCAGGCTCTTAGTCAGCTCCAGGTAAATGTTTGTGCGGGGCACACTGCGCACAAAATGGATACCTTCCATTTTGTGCAACTATAGTCACAGAGTCGTGATCCCCAGATTCAGGTTCCCCAGGCTGGTAGGCTGGCAATCTCCTCTCACTCACCTCTTGTGGTTTGTTGTGGTTCTTACAGCAGTGGGGGCCTGTTCAGAAATCTCGAAAGTACCCAGTGAAAGGGGCAAGAATGCGCCAGAGAAATGCTGTAGGGAGAAAGGCTAGCAAGGTGTCTAGGAAAAACAGAACGACCACCAAAGAAAACCAAACCAAGGAGTAAACTGCAGGGTTGCCCCAGACATTGTTAGACTTTCCAGCCTGCCTAGGGCTAATTGAATGACAGTATTTAGAAAAAGACAAATAGAGCTATTTTCTTTTCTTCTGTACTGTGTTTTTTTGCAGTCTCAGTCTCATACTTGAAAATCCTAGTCCCAGTAATTAGAGATTTAGCCTGAAAACAGTTTATCTAAAATGCAGACTCTCCCTATTTTATAGCTGGTGAATTCTGAAAAGAAAGTGCCCACTTGGTATTTCATTAAGAAGAAACTTACATTGGTCCAGTAACTTTAGGATGAATCCACGGATTACATGGAATCTGAGAAGTTGTAAACTTTATTCTGGACATTCAGAAAGTCAAAATGAAATGCCACATTTTCACTCTCAACATTGACAATTAAGGGAAAAATCAAATCCAAACTATTTTACAAATTACATAGGACTTAAATTTCGTTTTCAAAATTAGTTGATCTTAGCTCTAAATCATTTAACATCTTATTTTAATTACTAAGATTAAATTATTTTAATCATTTGACCATATCTAAAGGATAAGCCCTTTAGAAGCATGAATGTTAGTTAACATGTTTAAATTATATGTTTAAAGTATTGTGGGGTTTATTTATTTATTTAGTCCATATTTTTACTGTTTACAAGTCAGGGAGTAGTTGGAAAGGATCCAAAAGGGGGAGAATCTGTACTTCTAAAATCAAGTTTGCTTTTTCCTGTTTCATCAAAAAGGTATTCAACATCCTAAAAAAACTTTTGAAAAAGCTCCAATTTATATAGAATCTGAAAAACATGAAAATGCCAGAATTAAATAGTATTGGTTTGTGATCCCTTGAAATCTGATCATTTTAATTAGCAAAAAGCAATAATATTTTATATTCCATACTTCCCAGAAAGTTAATTGATTCAAATTCTTGCTATGCTATGCTGTCATGCAGATCAAAGAGAACTTGTACAAACAAAAATATGTTAACTGTTTTTTCTAGAAAAACCTTTGTTAGTTATTTAGTTATAGCATGATATACAGTAGAACTCAGTTTTCCAAAGATGATTGCTCTAAAGCTTTACAATTTTACAAAGCTCTAGCATTTTAAAATATTTTCCTAGGCATTATCTCATTCAGTCTTTACCTCAAAGCTTTGAAGGGAGTATAATTATCTCCATTTCACAAATCATGAAGCTAAGGACATTTCATGAAAGCTATTTTTATAGGAATTATGGAATTGGGGGCCTCCTTTGAGTTTCTTTGGATGTTGTCACCACCATCAACAGGCGGTGTTATCTCCAACATGTTTGATGAGAAAAAAAAACATAAAGGAAAGGGACTTAGGTTTCATGGCAAGAGATTCAGCTTAGATGTGAATGAGCTGGTCTCTGAGGCAGAGTTTCCTGTCTCACCTTCATGTAAACTCCTTCTTAGAAACTAGCAGAGGCTCTTAACATACATCCATCTTCTCCTTCCCACCACAGACACCCACTCCTATGTGTGTTTCTGAAAATTACAGGGTCATTTGTGGATGTACTTTAATTTACTATAGATGTAATCTGATATCATTATCTTTCTTCTCCCCGCCCTGACCCCCGTTCCCCCTACACTCAATTTGTGCTTATATTCTTGTTGCTGTATATATACCCCTGGCTCATTGCTTCTGGAAGCTGCATTACTTATTCTAAAGTGTGGGTCTCCTACAATTTACTTATATGGCCCCCTAAATCAGTGGTTCTCACCTGAGGGTGATTTTATGCTCCCCAGGTGTGATTTGGCAGTATCTGGAGACATTTTTGGTTTTCACAACGGGAGGTGGGTGCTGCTGGTATCTAGATGTATAGATGCCAAGGAGGCTGCTAAATATCCTACCATGCCCAGGACAGCCCCCATTACAAAGACTAGCCAGTCCCGGAGAAACTCAGCCTTAGATTAGTGTTTCTCCTTTCTGGCTGCACATTAAAATAATCAGGGGAGCTTTTAAAGTACACTGATGCTGGGATCCACCCCTGACCAATTAAATCAGACCCTCTAGCATAGGGCCTGGGCTTTAGAGTGTGTTTTTAACACTCCCCAGGTGATTCTAATGTGCAGCCAGGTTTGAGAATCTTTAAGGACTCAATCTTTGAAAGTTACAGCATTGTAGAGAGGAAGGATGATCCAGAATTAATTAAAGAAGGAAGAAGAGTGAACAATGCTGAACTGGATGCAAGATTATGACTGTGCAAATCCTCCTATTTCAGATTTAGGTTCTTTACTGGTAAATTGGAGAAAACAGTTGGCAGTTCTTTTACTCACTGGAGCATGATGAAGATAAATGAGTTACAGTTGCCCTAGAGTTTTACGATTAGTAAAACCAATGGATGGACAGAATAAATAGTATAAGCAGATGCCTGTAGTCTAATATCTCAACTCCAGAAAATCTTCGAGGAAATCTTACACATGATGGGAGTGGGACAGGGACTTGTTTTGTTTTTGCTTCCCTTGAGTCTCAGCAAAAGAACAGTAATAGAAAATCTTTCCAAAAAATTGAGATATAATTTTGCTTGGCAATTAGAATATGTCCTCTGTCAGCTATGTTCAGCTGTTAGACCTATTAACCAATCCACACCAGGCTAATTTATTTCTAAACGAAGTGGCAACTGGTGTCCAACACCTTTTCTGAGAAAGGGAAAAATGGCCTCTTCAAAAGATGCAATTTGGTATAGACTTGTCTGACTCTTTTGTAGTGTCCTGGAGTGGGGAGCATATACTACCCTCGCAGATAAACGAAACCTTACCTGTGTGTATTGTCTCACCCATATCCTGCTATAGGAGAAAAAAAACAAACAAACAAGAACATTTCCATGAACCAGTTAGATTCCTTTAGACTTACAGGGAGGCTAAAATCACAACATCAGGAGAGGCGTTAGCATTTGGCACCTTGAATGAATATGAGAAACATGAGACCCAGGGTCTGTTGGTAACCAGAAGAATGGATACATTTCAACAGCAGTAATTTGCATGTGTGTATCACTTTGTCACTTTGAAAGCACTGGGACTCACGTTTCACACTGGATGTTCACAAAGACTCTGATTTAAGCAGGGAGTATTTTACAAACGAGAAAATCGAGCTTCAAAGACACAGGTGGGTCTTATACGGCAATCTGCTGATTTTTTTTCTAGCGCTGTCTTTGAAATATCATCTGGTCTCCTTGTTAAGATTTAAACTGCTGTGTATCATCAGAACAATAGCCAATTAACTCATTGTGGAAACATTTACAATCATGCTTCCATGTTTTCAAATTTCCTGTCACCTAGTTATAAAAGTATGTATCTCTATACATATTATTTATGGTTGTTTAAAAAGGCGGGAATTTGACTAGGAATTTTGGTTTAGTTTAAATAACCTCCTAGATTATTTATTATTTGAGCAAAGTTTAAAATATATATGTATATATAAATAATTTCAAATAATATTTATGATAATGTTTCTGATAATATATGCTTCATACACCTAGATTGCTTGTTACAGATGAACAACTGATGATAATATTTAGTTTTCATATCCCAAATAGTACACTATCTTCCTTTTTCCTAAAGGTTTTTATGCCTATTCCAAACTTGCTTTAAAAGACTTTTTTTTTTTCCAGGTATGGCAAACGATCTAGCCCAGAGACACTGATTTCAGACCTCTTGATGAGAGAAAGCACAGAAAATGTTCCCAGAACTCGGTATGACAAGGCTTGTGATGGGGACATTGTTGCAGAGCTCAAGGTGCCCAGGGGAGGGAAGTCAGAGACGGCGCCTGGTGGGAGGCATTGGGACAGAGGCTTCTACACTAGGGGAGATTTCGGCAGAAATGAGGATGAAGAAGCAGGCAGAGGAGACCTCTCTTTTCATGTACTCACTGTCAAATCTCTAAACGTCTGTGGAATAATATTTTCTAGCCCAGGTTATTTGGTGTTCCTTTGACAATTTTAAAAATAATTGACTTTTGACTTCGAAATTATATAGAATTTCTAACATTGTTGGAATCAGGGGAGCATAGAGTGAGTCCCTGGCTCTAAATTGAAATGACCAACTGTCCATCTCTGGCTGGGAAGATCTGTAGTTTTTATATATGTGGAGCATCCAGATGTCCTAGAAAATGTCCCCCATGGTTTTTACTCCAACTTTCCCAGTTTTACATGAAGCTGTAGGTAAATTAGACGCTCTGGATTACTTTTTGACATATTTGAGTTCAACTTGTGTCACATAGTGATTTATTACATTCAATGAATGCATGTTGAATGACAGTATTCTTAGGAGTTTATCTGTAGTCTCAGGACTTTCTTGCAGTTTGGGTTCGTCTTGGAAAGAGGTGCCCACCAATGTCTAAGTGTTAAACATTGAGCTGAGATTTTCTGGTGCCTCCTGGACAAGGAGTGCTGCTGAAGAGGAGCCGGGTCCTCTTCCATCTTCATAACCTCCTGGCTCTTCAGTCCTTGCTTCCTGTCTCTAACCATAGTAAGATCACAGTGCACAGGGTCCACCCATGTCTGCGGCAGCTTGGCTGCCTTAAACCCAGAGTTCTACAACGTCAAGAACAAAGTTCCCCAGAAGAGGTCACTAGAACACTTGCTCAGTGAGTGTGACTGACATGTGGCTCTCCAAGTTCTCCCTAGAGACTCAGCAGGGTGACCCGCTGGGCCACCCACCTTCCCTTCTAACCTCCCTCAGTTCTCTTGTGAAATGGCCAGCCAGAACGAAGGGTGTTAATATAGAGTTGTGAGATTTGTTTTCTCTAAAGGGAACAATGATTTGAACTGAGATAAAACTCCAGTGCTCCTGTCCCTGGAGGAACCAGCCCAGACTTAAATAGCAAATGCAAGGGAAACAGGTAGAAAATGTGTAAGCGTTGTCTTCTTTAATTAAAAAATTATTATTATTATGATTCAGAGACAAGGTCTCCTTCTGTCACTCAGGCCGGAGTGCAGTGGTGCAATCATAGCTCACTGCAGCCTCGAGCTCCTGGCCTCAAGAGATCCTCCCTCCTCAGCCTGCTGAAGTGCTAGGATTGCAGTTGTGAGCCACAATGCCTGGCCAGGGTTGTTTTTAATACTAAGCAGTAAATGTCTTTCTATGTTTCACTGACATGCATATGATGTTTGCCACAGTAAAATGTTTAGGGTAGGCTATATCTACTTACTGTTAGAAAAATAACAACCCAGACCTACTTGGTTTTTGTCTTTGTTTTGTGGCCCAGTTAGTGCATGAAGTAAAATTAATTGCACCCTGATTGACAGACTCCATCATGTGCAGTTAGAAGAAGACAAAATTTGACAGTCTTGAAGTTGCCTATGAGTGCTATTTTATTAAAAAGATCTCATAGTCTAATAAGTAGCATCTTATTACATAATAAAGCTGGCAGGAAAAGGAAGCATATTTAGAGTTGAAGAACAATAACTTTCCTCTTATAGCTTCATGTGATTTCTGTAATTTTGATTTTCAAAAGATTGTGTTCTTTGGCTCCTTTGATACATACAGAGCCTTTAAAATGCTCCCTCTGAGGTTTGCCCAAGACTCCTGTCAACATCATGGAAAACTGCTCAGCTGGGGCTGTGCACATTGTGCCTCTGCCTCGCGTTCTGATATTCCACGTGGCTTCTGGTTTAGAATGCCAGCAGGAGACTTTTCTACAGTTCCCGTCATCTTTCACTTCCGAGCTAAATGTCTCACCCTTGCTAATACCTCAGGAAGTTGGGCAGCTTCCCTTACATGCTTTGTTTCTTATGTTTTACAGGCTTGAAGACCCTTCAATGTGGTGATGGGAAATGAAACTTGCTCTCTGATCTTTTCCTATTTTCAGCCCATATTTCATCGTGTAAAATGAGAGTCCACCCATCCTACCAATGCATGCAGCCATCATGATGAATTCTGCAATGTTTTCCTTTGTCATCATTGTATATATGTGCGTTTAAATAAAGTATCATGCATTCAAAAGTGTATCCTCCTCAATGAAAAATCTATTACAGTAGTGATAGATATTAATAATATTATTATATCTATAGTGATAGATAGTAGTATTATATCTATAGATAGATATAATATCTATAGATAGATATAATATCTATAGATAGATATAATATATAGATATAATATCTATCACTATAGATATAATATATTACTTTGTAATAAGTTTGTATTATTTTTATAATAATATTACTTTGTAATAATAAGTTTGTATGTACTTATTATTACTTTGTAATAATAAGTTTAATGAAAATAATTAGTCATTATAGTCTCCCTCAACTAGCAGATTCAGAGTTTGTTTCACTAATATTAAAACAGCAGCTGTGAAAGGTATGACGATATGATTATTCATGATAACCAAGATCAGCTGTGTGGGTGTGTATGTGTGTGTATGTGTGTAAAACATATAGATGCGTTTGAAGATATTGATCAAAGGAATGCTAATTTGAGAAACTTTTCTGAGCTTTCCCCCCAGTCACATAGAACCCTTGCTAACCTTGTTAGCAGTGCTGTCAGCAGAAGGACTTTCTGACTAACTAGAGCTTTCTGTGAAATGTCCTTTATCCCTCTGTCTAATATGGCAGCCACTAGCCACATGTGGCTTTTGAGCCCCTGAATGTAAGTTAGTGCAAATAAAGAGATGAGTTTTAAGTTTTATTTAATTTTAATGAATTTTAACTTAAATGGCCATTAAGTCTCTAGTGGCTACCATATCAGACTGTTGAGGTCTACACATCTATTTTGGTCACTACTCTTAGAATTTGAGTCAGAAATACAATGAGTGGGATGATTATCTTTTCATACAACATGGGGCATGTGAATTAATTTAGCTGAAACTTATTAAACTTCCTCCTTCAAGTACCTATTTGCATAGGCTTACTTTAAAATTAATGTTATTATATTTTTACATGTCATTTCTAAATCAAAGAAAATGAGTCTCATCCCATACTGGTACTTCATACCACACTGTAAAAAATATGCACATATACGTTTATGTGACATCTTAAAACTTTACAAAAAAAATGCATTAATAACAATATTCATCATGACCTAGGGAATCTTGTAGAATATACAATATTCTCTGCACATAAAAAATTATAACTTTTTTCAGGCAATGGAGTCAGTGTTGCTACAAAATGTAATTTCCTTTAATGAAACTAAGATAAAACTGTTCCACAATTTCCCTAAAATTTTCTTTATTTTTATTTCTTTATTATTGGAACTAAATACCAATTTGTGAAACATTTTTAAAATCTAAAAAAAGATAAGTAAGTAATAATTTATTACGCAACATCAAAATTATTAACCTAGCGTATCTGGGAATTTTCTTTATTCAAATTAGTAATACACAGAGAAAGTTACTCAAAAATCCATCTTTCAGCACAGATAGGCTGAGTACGCATTACCACGCATATAGTCATATACACTTCACAACATTTTAGTCAGTGATGGCCCACACATATAGTAGTGTCCCATAAGATTACAATACTGAATTTTTACTGTAACTTTTCTATGTTTAGATAGACACACACCTACCATTATGTCACTATTGCCTACACTATTCAGTACAGTCACTTGCTGTATAGGTTTTTAGCCTAGGGGCAATAGGCCATGTCATACAGCCTAGGAGTATAGAAAGCCACACCATCCAGGTCTGTGTAAGTACATTCATTCTATGATGTTTGCCCAACAACAAGATCACCTAACAATGCATTTCTCAGAAAGTACCCCTATCGATAGTGGATGCATGACTGTAGAACTCTTCATTACATGGAGTGGAACAAACAGGAATAATGCATATGAACCATTCAGAGAGAATCCAGGAATTTTATTTTAAACAAAAATTTTAACCTCTTACCTCATCAAACCTAAATACTTAGAAGATTTAGCATTAAACAACCCGCGTTTTACTTACACTCAACCCAGACCTTGATCCCTTTGCTTCTTCACTTCATCTTATTAGAAGGAGGACTTAACCTTCACACCATGTGGGCCCCATGAACCTGACTCAGTGACTTTCAAGCTCTCTGAGCTTCAAGTTCACTACACGGCTGAGTTCTCACCCATGAGATGGGGATAATTATTCCTGCCTAAATTTCCACGTATACCTTTATGGGAATCAAAATTCAGGTTAAGATAATGTTACAAGTAATAGAAAACAGGTGGGTAAAAATGGAGTATTTGATGACTCCTGTATTTAATTCTAAATCCCTAATGAACCAGAATTAGCTTTCAGAAATAAAATGATAACAAACTTTTAAAAAAGTTGCAAAACTGCATTTCAAGAGATTATAGTAATATTTCTCAAACATTTTCAATTTTAGGATGGGAGTAGGTTTGAAATAGGTTTAAATAGGTTTTAGAAAATGTTTAAAGGCACCGGATCACTCAGCTGTCATTGCAAATAATAATAATAATAATGCTTACTAGAGTTATAGTAAGAACAATTTAGCCTTCATTAATGAGATCCCTATGAGCAACATAATCATTATCAAGTAAATCCATCGGCACTTATTAAGGCCTCCTCTGACCCTAGCTCTAATCCATCATCTATGGGTATCACTTGTGCATAAGTTTTTGCAGGTGTCGTCATGTTTTTATTCTGATTCCTACAACGCCCAAGACAGAGTCAAGCAGATGGTTAGTGCCTCAGTTTTCACAGAAAGGCCTATAGGAAGTAAGTGACTTATCCTACCTCATTCAAGTTACTGGGACTAGAGAGCAGCTCCTCTTTATTTTCAAAAACTTTGCAAAACCTTTGCAAAAAGTTTTCAAAAACTTTGCCCTGCTTGACAATGTCTTCCAGAAGTGAGTGCAAGTGGAGACCAGGTTGTGCCTGGTCTAGTTAAGAGCATAACTCTGGTGTATCACCCTGAAGACAAATCAGAGAGTAATGAAATACTATACAGATTATGTGAGAAGTATTGAGAAAAGGAAATCAGTGTGGGCCGACTAGTTGAAAAATGCTTACTAGTGAATGTGGATTGAGCTGAGAATAGGAAGTTTTGGGTCTGGGCTAAACTGTGTGGATTAGCACAGCTTGTGAAGGGAACCTTCAGAGCTCTACTTGACAGGAACAGAGAGAGAGTGGCAGAGGCTAGACTGAAGAACTAGGTCTAAGAATGGCCAAACTCATTCATTCACTTAACATATTTTCATCACCTAATATCTATTGGACTTTGTACTAAGCACTGAGGAGACAAAGATTAGTTTCTCAGGGAATTTACTATCTAATGAGGGAGGCAAATAATTACAGTGCATTGTTGGAAGTGCAGAGATGTGTCAGAGCTTTGAGAAGTAGTTAAGTGCTAGAACCTTCCCATTCATCATGCTTCCGTTTGCAGTTTCCTGACAAGGAGCTGTACATAGAAGAGTCAATTGCCAACTAGGAAACAGAGCCAGGTGAACAAGCATCCAATGAGGCCCAAATGTAAGGCTGCCTGGTAAGCTGAGTCAGGGTGCCTGGCTGCAGCTCAAGCTTCTAGAGCACCTGTGTTTCGAAACCAAATCTCAGCAGCCTAGTGAAGAGTGACAGGAAAAGTAAGGTTTCTGGGGAAGATTCCCAAATCCACTTACCCAAATAGCCACATAGATCAGAAGGGCCAGCCTGTCACATCTAGCAGCAGATGGAAGAAGAGAAGGGCCACTTGTGACTGCTCGTTACCTTTCAACTGTGTCCCTGCCTGTTAAGGCAATGTGGTCTAATGAATCAGTCAGAATAGCAGCTGTCTCCTATGCAGAGGGAGACAGGAAAAGAGAAAGAACAGAGGCCAGAGGTCTCTATGGGTTAAGGCTAAAATGTGGACATCCCACAGACCCTTCAAATTCAATATGTTGGCTGGGCACAGTGGCTCACGGCTGTAATCCCAGCACTGTGGGAGGCCGAGGCAGGCGGATCACCTGAGGTCAGGTGTTCGAGACCAGCCTGGCCAACATGATGAAACCCTCTCTCTACTAAAAATACAAAAATTACCTGGGCATGGTGGCACATGCCTGTAGTCCCAGGTACTCAGGAGGCTGAAACAGAATCGCTTGAACCCAGGAGGCGAAGGTTGCAGTGAGCCAAGATCACGCCATTGCACCCCAGCCTGGGTGACAGAGTGAGACCCTGTCTCGAAAACAAACAAACAAACAAATTCAGTATGTCCAAAATTGGTATTTCCTATTTCAGGGATAGCAATATCTCCCTCCTGAACAAGAAGTGGACTGTGGTTTTACTGGGGTAGTGAAGGGCACTCACCCCAGGCTGGGGAGAGTGCGGGAGTAGAACAGACTTCCTGGGGCAACTGACTGATGGTTGAGCTGAGGTTTGAAGGATGAGCAGCAATTGCTAAATGAAGAATGCCAGATAGGAGGTAGAGAACATGCAGATATGACACAGTAATGCATATTTTGATTACTTTTTAATTATTTGTGATTCCCATGCTTTGAATTTGATAGTGGTAGGCCTGGACAACTGGGTTATGTTCTAAGGGGAAAATCTCATAAGGGATAAAATCAAGTCTCACAGTCATCCCGAACTGTTTTTTTCCCAGGCATTCCTTATTTTCTTTCTTTTTTTTAAAAAACAAAACAAAACAAAAAAAATCCCATCTGCTCTTCCTACAGATTTGACTCCAGGGCATACTGAGGCCTCTCTACCAATATTTTTCTTTCAGCCAAATTAGGATTAAACTTCTCAGCCTGAGATCTCTTAACCACAATCTTATGGACAAATTGACAAATTCAGAGAATAAACGTTGTAGGGGTGGTTCCACACCCAGGGTCAGGAAGGCAAGGACTCACTATTTCTTTGGAATATTTTATCTTCTATCCTCTTTCTCCTGCCTAGACAAGGGTCAGAACAGAAAAACAGATTTAGAGAGAAGGAAAAAGCAGCACTGGCTTGGAGTTTGTACACCATCATGTGATGCTTCCCATTAGGTGAAGTAAAGATGGCGGATGCAACTGCTCAATATTGGTAGATGGGTGCAAAAGTAACTGTGGTTTTTGCCATTGAAAGTAATAGCAAAACCAATTTCTTTTGCACCAACTTAACACACCTATGTGCAGGTCTCATATGTGCTACTGATGACAGGAAGGTAAACATGATGGCAGTTAATTATCTCCTCTCTTTCTAATACACAAACATTATGCTTATATGGTTACATATTAATACGTATACAAGAGAAAATTGTTCTTTTCTCCTCCATGCAATACATTGGAATCATTTACAATGTCATCAAAACTAAACAAATACCTTTTCTATCATCATAAAGGAAAACAGCCTTTTGAATGAGGTGTTTCAGTGGGATATTCTTTTATCATGGTTCTGGGTAGGAGGAGTGTAATATTGTCACAACTAAATTATTGCCTTTTCTTCTGCCTATTAGAAAAATTAGCACAGTGTGAAATCACACAGAATCTTTTTCTCTTTTTAAAATCAGAATGGAATAACATATAATTAATCATATGTGTCATCTGGGCTCATTCTTTTTTAATGTGCTAAGTAATAGCTATCAATTTAAACTCATTCTAACGCTGCAGTATTCAAATGCTTTGCAATTATGGGAAGGGTGGTATGGATATGTTGATACTGCCCTTGTTGCCTGACACATAGGAGGTTCTCAACGAGAGCTAGTTCAGTCTGAAGTTGATTGTAAAGACTGACAATGATCCCAGAGGAGCCAGAACAAGTGCAGTGTTTGTTGAACAGCCTCACAAAGGTTTTTTGTGGTTCTTTCAGGAGGTACAGGCAGCATTTATGCAGGGTCTTGACAAAAATACGAGAGTTTATTTAACCATAGCTTCATGGATCTCTGAAAGTTACTGGTTGAATACACAGTTCTTTTCTGTCATCTTAGAAGTTTGATTTACCTGGCATTACCTTTAATATCAAGTTCTTAAAATTTTTTTTTTCCAAAAAGTCTTGAATATTGAAGTACCAAAATTCTGTGAAATGTTTTTTTGGGTCACTGATAATTTTTTTGTGGCTTTGAATTTGGTGATGATTTTGGAGTTTTCACCAATTGTTACCACTTATATTGCATACTAATGTATTGGCTGTATTTGGGGGATATATTTTATAACTGTTTATGTCCTTGGGTAAACTATTTTGATATTTAAACATAAAGAATTTGTTTTCTTTTTTCCAAACTGTTTTATCTATAAGACATGGATTCCTTTGATTCCCAATGTATTCCTAATTTCAGAATTCTTTACTTTTCCAGAAGTTAATTGAATTTTAAACTTGATTTGTTCAGTGTATTTATCTGAAATTTGACTTCACTCATTATTTTGGCCGCTTTGCTATGGTATTATGAAGCAATTTAAGTTGAAATGAGAATCTTTCTATAGAATATAAAAGTCACATTTTACCCTTTCTTCTCACTAAATAACACCTTACTATTTGGGAATTATCTATTAGAGAGAATAACATCATTCAAATAAGTTTTCAATTAAAGGTTGCCTAGAATAATTTGAATTTTATTTATTCTAATACCTGTGTCTTTTCTGTCACTGCCAAGTCTTTTCAAACCAGAACGGCCTACTGAATTAACTGGTCTGTGAAATTTAACGCAAGAATAAGCAATGTTGGCAGAACATATTTAATATAGTCACTCTTTCTAACAGACTGGATTATTGATCAGGTTAAAATGCAACCAGCTGATCTCTAATGGGTTTCTAGAGTCCCAAGGATGTTATCAATTTCTGAAATATTCATTGAATAGTCTCTCTGTGACTGGTACTCTGCTGGGTTCTAGGGGTAATATAAGATGAGTGAGACAGCTTCCCCGCTCTTAAAGACCTAACAATTTATAAAGGAGATAGACACATGCTTAAGGAACTGTAATGCGAGGCAGATCATGATCAATGTTTAAATAGAAGCATAAAGTCAGTGCTATGGGAGAACAGGGGAGGCTGAAATAATTTCCACCAGTGTATGTGAGGAATGGGAAGTGTCATTTGAATTGGACCTTGGTGGATGGCAGTTGTTCAATAGCCTGCTCTTTACTTTTGTGGATGTCAAGGTCATTATTAACAACATCATATTCCTAGAAAAGTGGCTGTGCGGTGCTTAATCAAGCTCCAACTGGGATTCTGAAATGACTGTCTGGGGAAGTGGTGATGGACCATGCATCTCAGAGTGAGCATCTGTTGTCTGAGTTGATATGTGTGGGTGGTGGAATGAGAGAATAAGGACCGTGGAGGGGATATGACAGCATCTGATCCTCTTTTGCTGCGTATACCTCCACCTTGAACATGGGGGGTTCATTTTGGGCAACAGTAAAAGGAGACCACATGATAAGAGCTAAAAATAACATGTTTTTGAAAGATGTGTTTTCTAGGCATAGGATATGGCACATTGGGGTCTAAGGAATAAAATGTAACAGAGAGGAAATGCTTATTTTCTCTCCCCACACAGACCCCAGAGCTATTTATCCCCAGGGGCTCAGGTGACTGTCAGAGATCAAGTTTGTGCCCAGCTGTACAACAGGAGGAACTTTGGTTCCTGGCAGAGCAGGGTTCTGATGAAGCAGCAGTGGCTGAGGCAGGCAGATCAGTTTTGGGGTGTTGGCCTGGTGAGGTGACCAACCATTTTGGTTGTCCCAGGACTGTCCTAGGCTTAGCATTGTAAGTCTTACATCCTGAGAAATCTCTCTGTTTCAGGCAAACCTGGACAAGTTGGTCACCCAACTTGGGAAACAAACTGCCCTTTATGATCTTGTTTTAACGGAAAACATGCTTGAATGTCAAGCTGCTTGCAAGTGAGCATCTCAACCAGCAGTCAGCATTTACACACCTGAATATAAATTTTCAACTGCATGCTATTTTCCTAAGTGACCTTACAGTACATTATTCCAGTTAGATAATTGTAAAAGGTAATGTAAAAATATTCCCATGATGGAGAAACATCAGCTGTGAAGACATTAAGAACGTCTTATAATTTCTAGACCAGCCACTTTCATATTGTAACATTATAAATACATTGGTTCTATGAATGCATAAATATTTAATTTCAAGGATAATTAACTCTTCATAAGAAAAATGTTTTCTGCTTGAAATCCTAAATAGCTATTTGCGTTCTGAAGTTACAAGTAAGTTTTGCAGGTTTTGTTTGGTGATAAGAAATAGGGTTTAAGGGAACTAACATTTATTTAGAAACTAGTATAAATTGGCCCTTTATTTAATTATTTAAATTATCACTCAAACCATGAGAGGCAGATACACTGGCCACATTTTACAGATGAGGAAACTGAGGCACAGAAAGCTGAAGTGAAACAAGACAACAAACATGATGGTTGCCGAGGCTGGAACTTTAACCCAGTCCACTCTGACTATATACCAGTGTTCCTTGAGTTATATCTTTTTACCCACAGGTATTTTAAATAATTGTGTGACATCATGCACTATGGTCACAAGGGAGAGAGGCAGCACCGAGAATTGCTAAGATGTAGCCTTTGGTGTCAGAAAGACCTGGGATCCTTATCATCATGTACCAACCCTTCTTAGTCTCAAAAATGAGTCTAGAAGTCTAGCGTGTCTAATACTCATAACAGCTATGCTAGCTTTAAAAAAATTGATATTTACCTATTTCTTTTATCTATTCACCTTCAACCTTTAGCAGCCACTAAGTTCTAGTTGTATCTTGTGTAAAACAATATAGCTATTTGAAAAATGTAAACAAAAAGTTCTCTTAACTAATAAATTTAGACTATTTACATTTATTATGATTACTGAATAGCTATAGATCTATTTCTACACCTTATTTTGTTCTTTCTCTTTGCCATGCTTTTTTTTCTTCTTTTTTTCTTTTTCTTGCCTTCTATTGAATAAATCAAATTTCCTAATTCCTCTTCATATCTCTGCTAGTTTGGATACTATATTTTCTACCTAAACAAAGTAAGGACATTAAAATCTGTTCAACAACAATGACCCATCCTAGACATTTTGTTTGTTTGCCGTCCCAAGCTAGAAGGGCATTATTTTTTGAATGTATAGTCAATGTTTATTTATATTTACACATGTTTACCAATGTTTTGTTGTTTGTTGTTCATTATTACTTCTTTCAATGTATTCCTTCTTTCTGGGTTCAAATTCCTTCTTCCTGGAGTACATTCTCCAGTAGGTCTTCAAGATAAGGTCTTTAAATGCTAAACTTTTTTAGTCATTTCTGCAAATATATGTTTTTCACCCTGACTCTTGAATGACACTTTAGCTGCATACAGTGTTCTACACCTCCAATTTTCTGTTAACACGCTGAAGCTAGTATTTCAATGACTCCCAGGCTCCATTGTCGATCTTGAGAAGTCTATCGTCATTCATAACTGGTTTTCTATCTTTTTTATCTTTCCACTATGGTTGCTTTTCATCTTTTCCTCTATGGTTGATTTTAAGAATTTATTTTTGTCTTGGTGGCCTGAATTTCAGAATGATGATGTGTTCAGATGTGGGATTTCTTTTTACTATCCTTGTAGGGATTTATTGTGGTTTTAAATATATGAATGTATGCCTTTTATCTACTCACAGCCACCTCTTTAAATGTTGTCTCTCTCTTACTTTCCATATTCTTTTGTTCTTTAAATTCTATTGAGTAAACTTTCTTATTCTATGTTCCAAATCTTTTAACCTCTATTTCCCATCTATTTTTTAAAATCTATGCTGCATGTTGAATAATTTATTTGAATCTTTCTTCTAGTTTCTGAATTTCTCTTCAGAAGGTCCTTGAGCCCTTTCTACCTCAGTATAGTAAGTGTACCCACCTATCTTGCTTGTTCTGCTTCCCTGTGGAAACTCCATATAACTTGGATTGTGGGAGTGTTCCTTCAGAGCAGCTTTGTGTTTATATTTGCCAAGTGTGCCAGGGGAATCACCAACTGTCTCATATTAATTTCTTGGCTTGGTGACTTTTGGATTATAGGGGTAATAGAATCTAACTCCCAAACCACCATGATGTACAACTAGGGTTTTAGTTCCCTATGAAGACACCCTGCCCACTTTTACAGCACAGGCAGGGACAGGCAAGCTAAGCCATGGACATAGTTTTTTCTAGTCCATCCTTTCATTATTTGTTATATGTGTAATAAACCGCCATTTGAGTGCTATTTGTACTTATGCTGAAAGATCAGTTCCACCTTCCCACTTCGCTTGGGCTGGAGGCCTAATTTATCACCCTCATGTAAGCATTAAAATCTAAGTTTCTAGTTTACTTGAACTTATTCCGGGTACTATCTTAGACAGGCTGAAGCATGAGCACAGTTGCTTAGATCTTTGAGTTTTTAGTTTTAATTTTAATTTCTGGTACTGTTATTATTTTTGTGAGCTCTATTTTACACTTTCAACATTGCATATTTTATTCAGCATTTCTAATTTGTTTGCATCATCTTAGTTCTTGAATTTTACTCAACTGGATCTCACAGTCACGGATTCTCCACTCATTACTATCCTGTGTGTCCACAAAATGGCAGTCGTTCCTTGTGTCTCCTGCATGTACACGAGACAGTTACACAACTGTGTTCAGGCAAATGTATCAGTAAGGCTGCCAGCAAAGAGAAAGGAAGATGCACATAAATTTATACCATAAATAGTTAAGAAAACCACAGAATAGTGAGAAAATCAGCTCCTATCAAAGAAGTATGGAATAGAAGAAAGAATAGGAACTTTCTTATAACAGGAGTTATATTCTTGCTCCATCACTTACTACTCGGATGATCTCAGCCAAGTCACATTCTCTCTCTCCCTTAGTTTCAGCTTCTGAAAACATGAAGAATACAACCTTGTACAACTGCTAGAATTAAATGAGGAAATGAATAAGATACTTGACAAAATACCTGGCATATAGTGAGTGCTCACTAAATTGTTGTTCTCTACCTCCACTAAGACATAGCAAATAGGTGAGTATGTTGTCATGCCATTAATTAGGGATGGTTTTACAAAAAGGGATTTCAATAGCTAATTTAGTTACAGCATCAACCTGGCCTTTAGAAATCTAGAGTCCTACGGATTCACTAGGGAAAGAAAGGGCCAATAAAGATGAAAACGCTGACTTGTCCGTCACTCACAGCACCTACCACATTGATGACCTACAGCCTCTGAGTTCCAGATTACGGGATATCTCTAACAAAGTTGGCAATTAATATCTTTGAAAGATCTGAATGGGGTCATGGCTTTAAATTCCTGTTGCATCTGTTCTTATCAAGGAGAAATGACTTCGGTGTAACTGTTTACCTACTCATAACTGTAGAATGTTTCCCCATTGACGTAGCATTCATCCTCCCACATCTCAGCTACTAAAGGGTGAGGGGAGGCAGTAAGTGGGAAAGACAGCCACTTCCCAGGCCACTTCTTCATAATGTCAAAATCGATGTCAGTGTTCCACAAGGATCAAGAGATAGAAGGAACTTTAAAAATCATTAACTTGTTGGAAATTGTCAAACCTTGTCCCTGGTATCAGTCCCTAGCAGCCTTGGTTGATAGTTTTTCATAATAGAATGATGAATAATAATTACATCCTGAAAGATTACAATGCAGTTGCTCTAGAGGAACAACTTATACTAGAGAACTAAAAATTGTCTTCTACATTGTTAACATGACATTTTCTAAGATTGGGATTTGCCGGAATGTTAAAGGTGGACATTTATTTCATTTATAGTACAGACATTTATTTGTGGTTCATACCATATCTCAAAAAAATTTTTTTGAAAGCAACTTTCCTTGGGATTAAGTTGTCATGGTCTATAGCACTGCAGGATGACTAGAGTTAACAATAATATATAGTTTCAAATTGCTAGAAGGAGGATATCGAGTGTTCTTAACACAAGGGAATGATAAATGTTTGAGATGATGGATATGCTAATTACCCTGATTTGATCACTATCTATTATATGTATTGAAAAAAGTAACTTTTTTTATTCCAACCTTGTGGAACTGAATTTTCTTGCAAGGTACCTTTCACATTGATGGTGAGAAGAGTTAAACTTACCAATTAAATGTAACTCAATCTCCTCTGACTCATTTTAGGTATATAATCAATTTAAATTTCAAACTCTATGTCTGGATTGTTTCTCTCCTTCAAAAGTTTCCCTTCCTTTTTCCAACATATAATCTAAGCGCAAGGAGAAGCACTTAGATTCTGGTGCTGGGGGAAGGACTTTTGACCTAAGCGTTGCCCTCCAGGGACTTCTTACCCCCAAAGAAGCAGCAATTTATTGCCACTCGTGTCTGGGCAGCAGTAGCCTCTGCCCTCACTCTATCCACTGTTGAAGTGCTCTTGGCTGTGATCCCTTCTCTCAGGGCGGTCCAAACACAATGTGTCCTGTCTAACTGGGCCTTCACGTTGCCTCTCATTATGCTGTTGGTCCACTAATCTCTGACTGTGAATCACATCCATCTAAGAGGTTGAACACCTACTCTCAATCCTCAGCTAGAGGGACAGTGTGCCCTTCAACTGAGCACATATGTCCCAGCCAGCACTCTGAGCTACCTCCCCTTCCATACACACAGGAAAGCAGAGGGAATTGTCTTATCCTTCTATCCAGCCAAATATTCTATAGTGCCATTTCTTTTCTACTCTGGACCCCTGTGTTGGAGAAGAGCATCCTACAAATCCCTTCCCCTTTTCTGGGTTTTCTATATTCTCACTCTCCTCCATTCCCCATACACACTGAGCTAACCCCAAAGAGTAGCAGCATTTGAACCATAGTCTTATCATGTCTATATTTTGTTTTCTGTCTGGCAAAAGGGCCTCTACTTGTCCTTTCCACCTGATACCTCTATACCATATCTCCTCTTTTTTCCAACCTTCTTTGTTCTGGGCAGTAATCACCTTCTCCTTTCCTAGAACCATAAAACAGCATTAATGGTGGAGGGGGCATTCAAAACTAAATTGCTGAGACAAGATATGCCTAACGAGGTATTTCAATGACATCATCTCTGTTACATACTCAAGGACAAGCCAAAGTAAAACATGTAAAAACAGCGGTAGTACAGGGAAGACAACGTGTCTAGTAGCAGCTAATGGCAGAGCTCAGCTCAGCCTTGCAGCTCACGTGTTTCAGGAGAGCCTCCTGGGACCCCAGTGGCTGGTGGTGTGAGGTCCATGGGGCAGTGAGATCTTGGTCTCATTCTTGCACCATCTCCAGTACAAGTTCCTCTAGTCCCGGAGCTTTGACAAAATTTCTGTTTTAGGTAATGCTGAGATTTTTGTGTCATTGATCACTCCAGTCACCTTGCAAAGTGAAACATTAATCCAATCTTCATATTTCAGAGGTAAGGAGGCTGAGGACAGCAAAGTTAAGTACCTGTCCAAGAGCAGGGACTCAAATTCAATTCTTTTGACTCCAAGTCCGGTGCTCTGTATGATTAATGCTTCACAGGTAGAGCAGTAAAATAACATGAATGGAGTGAGGAGGGGGCAAGTGGGAAGGCCCTCTCCAAAATATCTTTCTAATTCACCTGCTTCATACTTCAACACCGTATGGTCCTGTTAAAATGCAGATAACATACACCTGGGTGGGGATAGAGGGCAGTTTATTCATCATTGTTGAACATTAATAGCTTGGTGTGAATAGTTTATGAGTCCCTTTCCCAGGGACAGCCATCTGAGAGCAGATTTTAATGCATAGACACAGATAAAGCAGGACATGGGTCCTTCCCAGGGAGGGATCTTGGCTGGGGAGTCTGGGTGTTTGAGGTCGGACAACGGAGAATGAGCATGGGCGAGGGCAGAGCGGAGCTGGGGAGAAGATTGAGGAAGGGGAGGTAGGAGGACTCCAGAGACAAACCAGACCTGCAGCGGCCATGGGCTATTGCTGGTGCTGGACTGAGGCATGGGTTACCTGGCCTCTGTAAGCCTCAATTCTTCATAATCATTTCTGCCTCTCTTAAGACTCAAGCAAGTTGGTGATCTGAAAGTATTCTGTAAGCACTAAAGCACCATACAAATGATAGCCATTATGGCTATCGATGTTGTTATTATTACTGAAGACCACAGGAATCATTTTACAATATATTATTTGATTTATTGCAAAATGTCCTTGTAATCTGTAAACGTTTTGATTTGCTGTATGTTTAAAAAAAGCGACAAAAGAATATGCTGGTTCACTGACTATATAAGGTTTTCTTTTTTTAAAAAAAAAAAAGTGATTATGTTTTCCCCATTTATTTGAATAACATATTTTGAGATTTTGGTAAAAACATAATTCTGCAGCCTTTTTTCCTTGCTATTTGGCTTATAGGAGAAATAAAATGTTACCTGCATGTGACACGAGAGATTTACATGAAAGGCTAATCAATGCACCCAAAAGTTGTTGAGTTTTCAGCTCACAGGTAAGCTGAGTAGCAGGAGGAAAGGTGAAGAGCTCCCTGTAGTGGATGCTGTGGTGTGCTGCCCAGATTTCCTCTTCAGGTGTGAGGCACTCACTTCCGTAAGTCCTGGGGCTGAGTCTCCCTCTGGGAATTACTCTCAGCTGAGGACAGCTGGTTCACTCAAGGTCAATCCCCTCTCTAGTGGCAGCCCCCACCCAAGTCTCCTCAGTGCAGAGGTATAAAGACCAAGTCCTAATTTGGACCCCTTGTCCTAATTTGGGACAATTCTCCAGAATGTGAGATAGGACTGTGGAGGCCTTTTCTGTGATTGTATAGTAGTTCAATTTTTCTCTCTCCAATCACAAGAGCACTCCCCAGGGAACTTCCTGACCTCAAATCTCCATCCAGAAGCTGTTTATTGGGGAATCCAATCAGAGACACTCCCCATGCTGAGGCTGATGGAAGCTCAAGAGAGCAGGGAAGCAGGGCTAGTTATTCCAAGTGAGATAGAGAGAAGTTGGGAATGAAGCCACTCTCTGCCGTCCTTCGTGGGGCTTGCTTGTATAAGGAGAGGATTATTTGTACTTGTTCACTCAACATGTTGCTGATTAAAAATTAATGTAGGCAACAGAAATAATGATGGAGCCTTTTGGAGCAGCAATGTTGAGTCAATAGGGAGGATGTTTGCTAAAGATCTTGTTTTAGGGATCGATGTCTTTCAATTGACCAATCCTTAAAACTGATTTTTGCAGGATAGGAAACTGCATGACTGGCAATGTGGCAAAATTCTTGTTTTACATATTTTATTAATTGCAGTGTTATGTCATTTTAACATATAGTAAGAAAAAGCTGAGAAAAAAATCAACATTAAGCTAAAAATACCTACTTTATCCAATGTAGATTATCAGATTAAAACCCTTATTATCTGCCCATTGGCAAAGGTGAAAAAAATAATATCTAGTATGGGTGAGGCCATGAGGATACAGTCAGTGTCATAAAATATTGTAAAGATTTCAATTCTCTCTCAAATTAAAGTAAATAAAATACTGATTACAAACCCCATTGAGATCTTTATAAGCAGATTCTAAAATTCATTTGAAAGAGAGAATGAAAAAACACAAAAGTCTTTAAGGACTTAATCTACCAAACATAAACACTTAAACTATAAAACTATTGGAGAAAAAACTATAAAACTGAAGAAATGACATGCGTGGCACTGATTGACAAAAAGACCAATTAATCGTTGAATCAGAATACAGCCTGAAGCAGAATTTGTTAGATGACTCATTTTATTTCAGTAGGAAAAAGAGGAACCTTTCATTGGTTTTATGTCATTTTATGGCATTGGTTTTATGTCAACTGAGAAGATGAAGTTAAGTTCCTGCCTCACAAAAACAAATAAACAATAAAATAAATTCTAAGCATTAGTTGGACAACATCTTCTAGAAGGGATCAGATGGTAAATCTTTTCAGCTTTGGGGGCAATATAATTTCTGGCAAGTATTTACCTCGGCTGTTGTAGCACAAAAGCAGTTATCAACAATATGTAAACCAATAGGTATAGCTATTTCCAATAACACTTTATTTACAAAGATAGGATACTTGCTGATCCCTGCATAAAAATTATCAGCATTATAAAAGCAAACTATAATACAAAATTTGGGAAAATCTGCTATAACATTGGCGTGAGGAAGTCCTCACAAGACACAAATAAAAGAAATTTACTGGAAATAGGTAGTTTGGGCAAGAATGTATGGAAAGGTTTTAAAATGTATTCCTTTGGGGCATTAATTTCATTACAAGGAACTTATCCTGTGGAATAGATCACATCCATACACATTGATATATCTACATCTCCATAAACCTGTGTACAGAAAAAGTTGAAAACAAACCACATGTACATTAACAGAGGATGGATTAAATTATGGTCCATGTATACTAGGTCTAGTAGTTAAAAAGAAAAAGTTCTACATGTACTGATACGGAAAGATATCCTTGATATGCTGTTTTAAGAAAAGCAATTACCTTATGAAGTGTATAGTAAAATCTCAGTTTTGTTATACATGATGTATATTGTATACATGTGTAGAAAAAAATCTAGAAAGATATACATCAAATTGGTTACCTCTGAGAGTAGGGTGGGGTGGAGTGAGCACTGGACCTCCTACAGTATACTGTACATCCTTCTATAAGGCTTGAATGCATTATTGTGAACACATATTAGCTAAAAATAGGAAAGAAAGACCTTTTAAGAGGCTGCACTCAGAATTCTGAGAAGTGCAGCATGGAATTAGACGACTCCAGCCAATTTTTTAGAGATACACATGAGAAGAGGGAGAGGGTATAACTGTCCTACGTGTTGTCATGGAAAAAGTCACACTGTATGACACGCATACAACCATGTCATAGACATCTGGGAGTGGAAGGAGGCAGATACCCACATGAGGTATGTTATCTCATGGACAGGAGATAGTGAGGATGAAATGGGAAGAACACTCCTTGGATTATAGGTGTAGTCCTTGTTACTTCATGGCTTCCTGCCCTGGCACTTGGCCTTCAGGCTACTGAAAAGATTTGTGATCAGGGTTAATGATATAGCAGACGTGTAACCCAAATATAACTGTCACCCTCCTGGCCCGTGCTCAATGCAGTGTCTCATTCAAACAAACAGTGATCTAATTAAGAAGTCTTGAGAAACACCAGAGCCCTTTTACTGTGGTTGTCCATAAAGTGGTGGCTTAAGGGTTTTACAAAACAAACAAACAAAAAAGACTTCCCAGAAAGCTCTTTCATCATCTTTTACTGATGGCAGCTGCTACAACCTCTGTCTCATTCGTGTAGTCCCTTCACAGACACATGGTTCCCACATTTTCTTTGTCTTTCCCCAAACAATTTAACTTACACTTGACAACTGTGCACAGGTCCTTGAAACACGTAATCTGTCTTCAGCGAAGTCTGCATTTCCTGTGACAATCATATTCCCATGGAATGTGGTGAATAAAAGAAAAAGTTGAAATCTTCAAGTAGTGGCTTCATGACTAGGATCCTCTTTATTCCTCCAGCTTTATCTCTCCTTCCCTCATGCGACTCACAAATTCTCCAAATTCACCATGCTGGCCTCTCAATTTTTAACACCACTCCTCCTCCATCTGACTAACTTCTATTCAATTGACATGTCATAGCTTACTTGGTTTCTCTTCCAGGAAACCTTTTGGGATACTCCTAGAGCTGGTTAGGTGTCCCTTCTCTATAGCACCTTCCCTGGCACCTCTGTTGACATCAATCACACTGCATTACAGCTGCCTTTTGTGCCTACATGTCACTCCAACAGGAAGCAAGTTCCATGAGGATCAAGATCATGTTTGTCTTGTTCACGATCTCATCCCCAGCAACTGGCACAAAGCCTGCACCTAGAAGACAGTTGACAAGTGTTTGCTGAATGCTTGAAAACAGAGATGGGCTGGGCGTGGTCGCTGATGCCTGTAATCCCAGCACTTTGGGAAGCCAAGGTGGGCACATCACTTGAGGTCAGGAGTTCCAGACCAGCCTGGCCAACATGGTGAAACCCTGTCTCAACTAAAAATACAAAAATTAGCCAGGCATGGTGGTGTGTGCCGGTAATCCCAGCTACCTGGGAGGCTGAGGCAGGAGAATTACTGGAACCCGGGAGGCAAAGGTTGCAGTGAACCAAGATCGCACCATTGCACTCCAGCCTGGGTGACAGAGTGAGACTCTGTCTCAAAAAAAAAAAGAAAAAGAAAAAGAAAAGAAAAGAAAACAGAGAAGCCTTGCTTGAATAGTTCAGGCAATCTGAGCTATGTATCTTTTGAGGCCCTTGTTTATGCACAAAAATACTCTCAAATATCAGGCTTTTTAGTTTTAAATTCAGTCTATGATTCACATTCAAGGCCAAAAAAATTATTTTCACAGTGGGAGCCCTCTAATTTAGCCTCTGTGAAAAACAGAAAACATACTGAATGTCAATCAATAGAAAAATGATTGGATAAAACACGTAGCATTCGTATTTTAGAATATCCTACAACTTCTGAAGAAAAGAAGTTAGAACTACATGTGCTGACCTGAAGGGATATCCATGATACATTAAGTGAAAAAGACAGATTGCAAAGCAATATTGTGTATTGGGATGTGATCTCATTTTTTAACATCAACAACAAAAATGGAAGGAATGAAAAGGAAAAAACACATATAGGAGTATATATGTTTGTATATGTGTGAATAAACATAGATTGGTGTGAATGAATTCCTGTCACACTATTAAATTTGCTTCCCTTCAAAGAGTGGGAATGGAGAGGAGAAAATGATGAACTTTACACATCTTCGTAACATCTGATGTGTAAAAATGAATATGTATTTTTAATATCCAGTAATATAATCCAGTGGCAAATATGGAGATCACCATAGATCCTCCAACTTCCAAAATAGTGTATATCTGTGCTTTATAAACTTGAGTATGTATAAGGATCACATGGAGGTTTGTTAAAACCCATATAGCTGGGCCAGTCTCTGGACTGAGATTAGAGCAATTTTCAAGTGTGGTGCTTAAGAACTGTTAGTGATGGGGAAAATGTACTCATTCTGTTTAATGGCACTTACCAGCTCCTCAGAATCTGCCCTGTGACTCTGGGATCAGAAGTTCTCCTACATGTTCAAGGACATTATGAGTGTGGGGCTGTTGTTGGTTGTCAATATTCTGAGCCTTGCTGTATCTTTCCCGCCATATTCTTATGGTAGGCAGTTGCTTCCCTGCTGGCTGCTTGAAATAAGGCTTTGCTGTTATTGAAGATGGAAATACTGTGGACATGCTGGAAGGCGGCAGCGTGCTGGATCCATCCAGCCACTGGGTGAAGGGTTTAAGACAATCAGAAAAGGAGAGTGGACTACCTTTGGGCCAGCAGAGCAGGGAGCAGTTACTACTCCTTCACTTCACAGGTCAAGGAGAAGGAATACTTATTAGACCCGCAAGAAGGTAACTGTATAGAGGGGTAGCTGTAGCCTTTGGTAGAAGGAAAAGACCTGGAAGGGAGGAAGCTGGGAGAATAAATACCCCACCTTTACAGACTTTCCACCCTCTGATCGCCCTCTGTTACTCTCCACTGGTTGAACCAACCAGAAACCAAAAGGCAAGAAGCCTTTTCAGAGTCCATGCAGGTCAGCCTCCTGGAGCACAGAGCAGGACTGAAAAGCATGGAAGGGGAATTACAGGGTCAAGCAGTGGATATCCACACACTAACCAATTAATTGCTTATATTTTTCTTTTTATGAATACATAAGAGTCATATATGATTCAAAAATCTTTGTAAATACATCTAAAATTCTCATTTATCAGGTATAAAATGAAAATTCTAAATGATAGCAAAGTTCTGCTTAAAATGAAAATTGTAAATGATAGAAAGCAAAGTTCTGTTTAACTGTGGGAGCTCCAAAGCCTGGTAAAGCTTTCAAAATCCAACCTCACATCATACTCTCAAATCAATTCCAAGTAGCACATAGAACTAAATGTAAAAGGTGAACTGATACAGCTTTTAGAAGCTGATGTTGAAAAATACTTTCTTGATTTGGGGCAATCAAAGATGTCTTTAACAGGACTTAAAGAACAATAACAACAAATGAAAATATCGATAAATGGAACTACATTAAAATCAAGAACTTTGGTTTATCAAAAAGGACTATGAGGAGTGAAGAGGAACCACATAGTAAGAGGACTTACACGCAACACAAATAACATATACAGAACATGAAGAATCCTACAAAACAATAAACCAGGCAAATCACCCAACAGAAGAAATGGGCAGGAGACTCCAAGAAGTAGCCAATATACATATTAAATGGTGTTCAACCTCCTTAATTATCCAGAAAATGCAAATTCAACTGACAACAAAATACTAGAACAAACGCGCTAGAATAGCTAAAATTAAAAATATGGACAAGACCAAGCATTAGTAGGAATGTAGCTCTATGAGAATGTTTATATACTACTGACAAAGTATAAAGAGCTTAACCACTTTGGAAAACTGGTTAGTATCACACTGTTATGTTGAATACAAACATACAATATGATCCTGCACTTTTATTTCTAGATATATATCCAACAGAAAAGTGTGCATATGTAAATCAAGACATGAACAGAATTGTTCAAAGCAGAAGGATCATAATGCCTCCAAACCGAAAATAAGTCTAATGCCCATCAATAGGAGCATACTATTCAGCAATTAAATGAATGATCCACAGCCATGCATAACCACATGATGAATAAATTTATATTCAAAATCAGGCAAAAGTATTCTGTGGTATAGAAGTCAGAAGAGTCGTTATCTTTGGGAAGAAATAAAGGGGCCAGTGATTGTGAGGAGGTTGGAGGGGCTCATGCAGTACCAGTAACGTTCTATGTTTTGACCCGGGTGGTAGTTACGTACGTGTGTTTGCTTTGAGTTAATTAATTGAACTGTACACTTATTGTTTGTACATTTTTTTCTGTTTGCAGATCACAAGTTAATAAAAAGTTTAAAAACAAAGAGCTTTACAAAAGCTTGTAAGAATTAGATATAAAAGAACATGAGGTAAGACCTGATTTGGGAAAGAGAAAGTCTGGGATGGATGTAAATGACTGAGATTCTATTTTAACCCCCCTAAGCACTGACTATAATAGATCATCATGTGTTGCCTCCCAACCCAAATCTGGAAAATCATGCCCTAAAAAGAAATTGTTATAGACTTTAAATTTCACCCTATCATCCCTGCCCATTTCCAACCAGGCTGAAATTATAGCTCTATTTTAAAGTGAGTTCATTTAATATAACTTAAATTGACTGGCTTATCTGTCGAAGCCAGCACTACATTTCACAGCCCTTCACATACCAGCAAATGCATACATAACACTTTGTTCTTTCCTCTTCCCAAGGTCTAAAGAGCCTGCACATGAACAAAACAAATCCATAATACAAATTATGGGTATGGATAATAGAAAAGCAATGGACCAAAATTATGCATTTTAACAATTTCTAAATAATGTTTTATACCTAATAGCATAATTTGAGGAACTCAACAAAGCAACAAAATCTATTAACATTTCTATTAGTCCAACACAATCTCCACTTCTTCAGGATATCTAGCACATCTCAGCAGAATTTAACAGTCACTGCGGTGTGAAGGGCAAAGATCCCCAAACTCTAGCTACCAACCTGAGTCATATCAAGATTCAACCCAATCGGGGGCCTCATGTACTGATAGGAATTTGCTCTTATGTTTCTACTTGGGTGTGACAATTAACCCTCCCAGCACACTAGAATCAGTCAGTAAAATAAACGCAGTTGATATTGTCTAAAACTTGGCTGCAATCAAACGGGACTGAGGAATGTGCCATTTGAGCCTGTGGTCATTGAATATTGCAGACCATTCTCTGGGTCAACAACCACTTCTGAGTGAGTGCCCATTTGTACCTGGCACCAGTCTGGGCACTGCAATTACAAAGAAGAATGAGACCCAGTTCTTGTCTTGAGAGTTCATAATCATCAATTTATTCTAGGGAATTTAGATATTATGTATAAGCAATAGCTAAAATCCTCTCCATTTTACCACATAAAGAGAACATCTTGATAAATAAGCTTCCATTTACAAACACCCAGTTTTTTCTTTTTTAAAATCCCAACATGCTTATACTGTACATACCATTGTGTGACCTGCCTTTTTTTCATTAGTATTTTGGAAACATCTTCCTACTTTCAGAGACGCTGCATGTGGATGAATCATGTCTATCCTGCTCGTTCCTGAATTGAATCCCTAGCACCTGAAAGGAGTTCCTCCATCAACAGTTATTCCCTCCAGTCTCTCTCTCTCTCTGTTTTTAACAGATGCTTCACAGACAAAATGGGAAAGATTGTATGTTTGACTTCCACTAGAAGTAAAATGAGTGATACTTCACAGTTTGCACAGAAGCTTTTCATTGTCCCAACATCCCTTAATAATGGTCTTTACATTTATGTGTACAAATATCTTTTCCTAAATACTTTTTTAAATTAAAAAAAAAAGCTCATGGCTGTAATCGCAGCACTTTGGAAGGCCAAGGTGGGATGACTGTTCAAGGCCAGGAGTTTGAGACCAGCCTGGTCAATACAGTGAGACTCTGTCTCTTAAAAAAAAAAAAAAATAGCCAGGTGCTGTGCCATGTGCCTGTAGTCCCAGCTGCTCAGGAGGCTGAAGCAGGAAGATCACTTGAGCCCCTGAATTCCAGGCTACAGTGAACTATGATGGCATCACTGCACTCCAGCTTGGCTGACAAAGTGAGACCCTGTCTCAAACTAACAGACAAAAACAAAAACAAAACAAAACCCAAACGAAATGGGTTTTGGATGGCAGATGAGCAGCCTCATCTTCTTCAAGAGGCTTGTGGCTTGGTTAAGACCAGGGGCACTGGAGGCAGAGAGGCTGGATTCCTATTCCAGCTTTACCCTCAGGAGCTCTGGGATCCTCTTTTCTACATCTTAAAAAAAAAAAAAAAAAAAAAAAAAAAAAGATTAGGCCAGGTGCAATGGTTTGGGAGGCCAAGGCAGACAGAGCATTTAAGGTCAGGGATTCGAGACCAGCCTGGCCAACATGGTGAAACCCCATCTCCATCAAAAATACAAAAATCAGCTGGGCGTGGTGGCAGGTGCCCATAATCTCACCTACTGGAGAGGCTGAAGCAGGAGAATCACTTGAACCTGGGAAGTGGAGGTCGCACCACTGCACTTCACTTTGGGCAACAGAGCAAGTCACTCTCTCAAAAAAAAAAAAAAAAAAAAAAAAGACTAAAAGTTGGGACTGCTTTACAGGGCTGTGATAACCTTAAGTGAGCTAATACTTAAAATAGACCTAACAGTGCCTAACATAGATAACTACTCAATACCTTCCAGATTTTTTTTTCTTAGCTCTTGCCACCCTAACTGAAGAGACTAAAATTCTCGGCAGCAATGTCTGAACCAAGGCTGATTTTATACAAAAGAGCTTTGCTCTAAAAGCATTTCCTTTTGAGTTATCTCTGTGTTTCAAAATTGTGTCCAATGAAATGCATAGAATAGTTGCACAGTAGATGCTTGGTATTCTCTGATTTATCACTTGACGTTCCATCAGCCTGGTAGGACTCCCAGGGGCCATGGCAGTCTGTCCTTGTGAATGGGCTCCTCAGACAGCAAGGAGGGTCTGCGGGCTGAGTGGTCGAGTGGAGAGGACACTTAGCTCACCACCCGGCTTCCGCTCCTGAACGTGCTGGGCTGCCCTTTCCTCGTCATTACACATAGAGTGACTCCTATGAAATGTTAAAAGTGTTGTTTTTTTGAAAAAAAAAAAGGAAGAAAGAAAAAGAAAGAAAGAAAAGAAAGAAGAAAGAAAGAAAAGAAAAGAAAAGAAAGGAAGGAAAAGAAAAGGTGTGTATCAAGTTTGTATGGAAGAATAAGGTGATATGCTCTTATTTCACTATTATTAGTAAAATTTCATTTGCCCTTTTGCCAATTTCTGTCAATAAAACAGAGCCCTACCAGCTAGCTGGTTTTGTTTATACTACTAACTAATGGAATTTCAGAGCCCAGCCCTAAAAATGCACGCCTTCATAATTAACAAAAGGAACCTCAGAAAGACATGAAAGAGATGCCGTCTTCTCCCCTTCTACAGAGGGAGAGGAACCTTTTTCCCATAAAATTAGTTCCAGTAATCTAATTTGATAAAATACGACATTGAGAGTAGTCAGACGAGTATCAGTCTTGCTTTTGTGTGTGAATGACTGTTACCAACTTATTTTCTTCCTTTATCAAAAATCTGTCCTTGAAAACTAATATGAACAAAGCAATCTTGTAAAAGCCCTAAGACTAGAAATTGTTGCCATGGCCTGCAAAATAACAGTGCTTGTTATTTTCCATTATTTTTTCCTGCTCCTGAGATGCATTCTCTTCTTTTCTAAGCCTTGTACTGCACAGAACGCATCACCCAGCACCCCACTGCCACCCCACCCTGCCCTGTGTGCATGGGCCTGGCTGGCTTTGACCAATAGGAGGGCTGAGACTTGGGGGAAGCAAGCAAAATACTCTTGCAAAATCGAAGGAGGTCTTCACTCTCAGGTTCCACCCTGGGCAGCATGAGCCTGAGAATGAGCAACTTCCTTCCTCACTTGGGAATTATGGGAATTATGTTTCTAATTATGGCACCAGCCCCCTGCCCTGGAAAGGGCTAAAGGTGACATGGGAGCCTTCTTCAGGGATCCACTTCTCCTTGGGCTCCCCTTACCCCTCCAGCCCTACAGATAGAGATGGTTTCTTACTGTTATTGGTCTCTGGGTACCCCAGCTTCCCTTAACCCTACTCATACCTTTATGCGTAATTCCTTGAACCATCTGAGTTGGAAGTTATTTCTCACAAGAACCAATAATCTTTAAATGAAGGTAATTCTGAGTGTTGATCTTACTTGATAGTTCATTGTTCTGGTAATAATGTGATGGATAGCTCAGTATTCTGTGAAAGGAAAATAAATCTTGGGGCCCCCAAATCACTAAGCTAAAGGGAAAAGTCAAGCTGGGAACTCCGTAGGGCAAATCTGCCTCCCATTCTATTTAAGGTCACCCCTCTGCTCACTGAGATAGATGCAAATCTGACTGCCTCCTTTGGAAAGGGTAATCAGAAACTCAAAAGGATGCAACCGTTCCTCTCTCACCTATCTGTGACCTGGAAGCCCCCCCTCCGCTTCCAGTCTTCCCCACTTTGCTTCAAGTTGTCCTACCTTTCCAGATTGAACCAATGCACTTCTTACATATATTGATTGATGTCTCATGTCTCCCTAAAATGTATAAAACCAAGCTGTGTCCTAACCACCTTGGGCACATGTCATCAGAACTTCCTGAGGCTGTGTCATGGGCATATCCTCAACCTTGGCAAAATAAACTTTTTCAGTTAACTGAGACCTGTCTCATATTTTGGGGGTTCACAATTCTTAACTAGCATAATTAATGAAAGTATCACGCTGTCAAACCAGAAAATAAGTGGAAAAGAACTTGAAGTCCATGCATTAGTGTAATTTCTTATATTAACTGAAAAATCAAGAGTTTCGTCCCATTTACATAAACATAGAAGAGTGAAAACTTCAGTGAATGTTGGAAAGCATAGATGGAGGAAGCGTTTAGAAAGCAAGTCTATCACAGCCTGCAAAGACATGGTCATAGTGGCAAAATTTTGTAGTTTTTTTTTTTTTTTTAAGAGTATCTAGCTCTATCCTGATTTTCCAGTATGTAATCTATAATAAAGGGACAGAGAGCCATCCTGAGCCCCATAAATTCAGGTGTGCATCTTCAGCTAATGCTGCACAAAGCATGCATGAGAAGATGGCTCATGTTGCTGCATAGAAACTCCTACGGGTGGCACAGTAATTTCTTTTTTTTTTTTTTTAGATGAAGTCTCACTCTGTTGCCAGGCTGGAGTGCAGTGGTGCGATCTCAGCTCACTGTAACCTCTGCCTCCCTGGTTCAAGCAATTCTCCTGCCTCAGCCTCCCAAGTAGCTGAGACTACAGGCGTGCACCACCACACCTCACTAATTTTTGCATTTTTAGTAAACACAGGGTTTCACCATGTTGGCCAGGATGGTTCCAATCTCCTGACCTCGTGATCCACCCACCTCGGCCTCCTAAAATGCTGGGATTGCAGGCGTGAGCCACTGCACCTGGCCAGCAATTTCTTTGCCAACACAACTTCTTTCCCTGAGCATTCGGAGCCACCCAATTGCTTTGTCCTCAGGGGAGTTGTTCAACAAGTTGTGACTATGAACCAGCAAAGCACAGCAAAATCCAATTTGTCCACACTTTGAAAATGTACAGCTTTAGTTTCCTGGGACTGAAAGAGGGAGGGGGAAGAGGTAAAGAAGTCGCCGCTCAAGTTCTGGGGTTGTCACCTCAGTCCTGCAGGGGATGCTATTGTGTCATCATTCCGTCCAGCGCTTGCCAACAAAAGAATGGGCCACGATGAAGCTCATAGTCATTGCTCATCTATCAGAGCATGGTATCGGCCTATTTGGACACTGTGTTATAGGAAGGTGGCTTTCAGAAGCCACCATTTCCATGCTTCTCAGTTGTGCTTTGATAGCAAAGTAATTGCAATTTTCCAGTGTGAAGCTCTGTAGGCAGCAGAGACACTGATGTTTTGATTTACACATGTACAGAACTGGACTAGCTATTATGATGAAAATGTTAATTAGTGTTATAACTGCTCTTTAATTTGCATATTCTGTTAATTAACTGTCTCCTTAAGAGTGACCAGGTTTGGAAAATGGGAGTGAGAAAACTATGGAAAATCAGAGACAGGAAAGATTGTAAAGACCTTTTTCCCCCAAATATACCCTTCTGATACTAAATCTTCTCCACCTTGTTCTTACCTGGGGGTCTTTCTGCTTTGGTCTGCACACTTCTAGTGATTTTACTGCAGGGGAGAGGAGAGGATGGGTACCATTATCCAATCATTGCTGGGTATTATGTGCTAAGCACTTCACATTTTCTCCTTTCTTCCCCACAATCACCATAGAAGGCAGATATTGTTACATCCAGTTTACAAATGTTGAAACTGAGGTCCAGAGAGTTTTTAAGAAACCCAGTTTTAGAAACAAGTATGTAGACTTCCGGTTTCAGTTCCAACACATAAGAACTTGGGAGTCACCAGTTCTATCCTAACAACAAGAAAAAGCTGGATAAACTGAAAATCAATGACTTGCACTTGTACAGGACAAATTCTCACCATAAAATCTGGAGAGACAGAGAATATAGCAGAGGTCTGCTTACCTGGAACAGAAGCAATGGGAGCCACAGACTGGCAAGAGCATGCAAGAGGTAACTTTGACAAATTGTTGGAAATTGCCAGTGGACTAGCTGGAGAGTGAGAAACTGCTGGGGCCACAGTTTTAGGAGCCACTGGAAACAAGGGTAAGAATTATAGCAGAATTCTTGTCAGAAACCATGCGAAAGTCAAATGGGGTGAAATCTTTGAATCACTGAAAAAAAGATAACTGCCAATTTAGAATTCTAAATCCAGAGAAATTATCCTTCAAAAGTGAAGGAGAAATAGACTCTCTTGGAAAAACAGTCTGAGGGCATTTCTCACCAGCAGACTTGTTCTGCAAGAAATATTAAAATTTCTTCATGCAGAAGGAAAAGGATATAGGTCAAAAACTTGGATCTACAAAAGAAGAGCATCAGAGAATTGGTTGATCTAAAAGATAACTTTTTGTTTAAAGCAATAGTAGTAATAATGTACTAAGTGATTAGAGCATATTGATAAGCGGAACAAATGTCACAATGGATGGGAGGAAGGAATTGAAAATATTTTAAATAAGATACTTGCACTATATGTGAAAAGGCACAATGGTATTATTTGCAAGTAGACTTAGATGAATTAAAAGTTTATATTATAAACCCTAGGGCAACCACTGAAAAAGTTTTTAAAAAATGTATATAGTTGAAATGCTAAAAGAAGAGGTAAAATAATATAAAATATCAAAAAAAATATAAATGAAAACTAAACAAGGCAAAGAAAGAGGGGGAAGCAAGCATGTGTATAGCACTGTTCTAACCACTAAACTAATGTTAACTCTTTTAATCTTTGTTGCAATCTTATGAGGCAAGTAGTATCATTATCCTCATTTTTCTGGGTGAGGAAACTAAGGTATAGAAGGTTAAGCGGCTGGCCCAAAGTCACACACCCAGTAAACGGTGGAGCTGGGATTCAAATTCCAGGCAACCCTTGCTCTTAAGCCTCACACTAAATAGCCTTGTTAATGTTACAGCCAGAATTTCAAATAAAATCACTCTGACTCCAGTGGCTGTGCCCTTATCCACTATGTCAGGAATAAACTCTGCCACTTCAATTTGTAAATCATTGTATCTTCTAGTCACTTTGGTTTATTATTTTTTAAAAAATTTTATTTATTTATGTTTTGAGATGGACTCTCACTCTGTGCCAGGCTGGAGTGCAGTGGCACGATCTCGGCTCACTGCAACCTCTGCCTCCCGGGTTCAAACGATTCTCCCACCTCAGCTTCCTGAGTAGCTGGGATTACAGGCATGCACCACCATACCCAACTAATTTTTGTGTTTTTAATAGAGATAGGGTTTCGCTATGTTGGTCAGGATGGTCTTGAACTCCTGACCTCAGGTGATCTGCCCGCCTCAGCCTCCCAAACTGCTGAGATTACAGGAGTGAGCCACCACACTCAGCCTCTTCTGGTCACTTTGAACTTATATTTTTAAAGATCTTTTTCTACGTTATTAAGATAACATGGGCTCACCGCAAAAAAAAAGAGAAATAAGTACAAAAATATGTAAGGAAAAATGCAAAAATAATTCTATTATCCAGAGTAAATCACTGTTACTATTTCAGTAACTGTGCATTTATACATCTTTCTATACATATTATGCAAATATATAGATAAAACTATATTAATAGGATATGGTACATATATTTTTATTATAAACATGTTTGTTTTCTTCTACTCTTTTACTTTTTCTTCTGTGTTCACTCCCTTAGCCTCTCCCCAGCCCCACCTGCCCCAAACGGGGAAATCAATTTTAACCTAAAATTATAAATATATATTAACATTTATAGAAATTTTGTCATTTGTTTTTAAAAAGTAGATTCCTGGCTGGGCGCTGTGGCTGACTGTAATCCCAGCATTTTGGGAGATTGAGGTGGGCAGATCACGAGGTCAGAAGATCGAGACCATCCTGGCCAACATGGTGAAACCCCATCTCTACTAAAAATACAAAAATTAGCTGGGTGTGGTGGCCTGTGCCTGTGGTCCCAGCTACTCAGGAGGCTGAGGCAGGAGGGTCGCTTGAACCCAGGAGTCAGAGGCTGCAGTAAGCTGAGATTGTACCCCTGCACTCCAGCCTGGGTGACAGAGAGAGACTCTGTCTCAAAAAAATGAATAAATAAAAAGCAGAATCCTATTTTATACATTTATCTGGGCCTTGCTTTCAGCTTAACAACATATGATGGAAATCGTTCAAATAAACTGTTATAGATATAACACCTTCATTCTAGTGACTGTCTAGTACTCCAAGGTAGGGGATGAACCACAGTGAATTCCAAAATTTATTTAACTGAAGTGCCTTCTTGTGGTATTTAGTTTTTTGTCTTTACAAAGTGCTGCAATAAAAACTGTACACAGATCTTCTTAAACAGACAGATTTAACTTCGGTTTTCTTGCCAAACTCCACTAAATTACAGTAAGTGGACAGGTATAAACCCACAAAGAGACTAGGAGAAGAAACAGCAGCGACACAGTGAAATGGCATCTAACTTAGCAGACTTCGGAAAGTTGCAGGAAAGCCAAGACGCCGTCTGGTATACATTGCAGAACCCCAGGAAGCTCAGGAGCTGAGGTTGTCAGGTGCCTCTGGGAATGGGAGGAAAAGTGGAACTGAAAAGAACAGAATTGATTTAGTTTCTGTTTGAGAAGCAGTTAGACTCCTGGACCCCCTCGCCAATTTGATGCAGCTAGGTGACTGCCAACCCCAGCCATGAAGCTTCACAGTTTATTTTCTGGAGTGGGTAAATCAGAGGTTCTCTAGACTGAGAGAAATGAAACAATTGAGGGCAGAGGTATAGATTGAAAACAAAAGAATTCAATATACGAAAAAGTTTACATACTAAATACTCTGTTTCTCCTCTAAGTTTGGATAATGCTGGAAGCCAAATGTATTCTTATTAGTGAAGCAACTAGAAGTGTCCTCTCTGGGGAATATAATCAGCCTGAAGACAAGACCTAAAGATACTGATATCAATTGTTTCCCAAATGAAATAGCCCTGCTATACCATCCTACTAAGAAGACCACAATAGTAAGGTCAGATAAAGAGAGCTTTGAATTAGCTTCTCAATATCTCAATGTTCCATATGAGCTAATAGCCCAAAATCATTAGCTATTTGAGGAAAATCTCTAATATGAGAAAGTGATCAAAAGCAACTGGGATGAAACAGATATTAGGCAGAGTTTTTAAAAAGTTGAAAACAAAACCTATCCTCAGGTACAGAACAGATATTGCACTCATAAAATAATAACAATATTTAAAATAAAAAGATCATTCAGAGAACACAAAAAAGAAGCTCCTAGAAAGTGAAATATGAAAAATAAGGCTTGGAATCTCTCCCCAAAATAGAGCAAAAAGTTAAAGAAATAGAAATTAGGGTTGCAAGGAAGATTAGAAGAGTTAGTATTTGTTCCATGGTTAGAAGGCTTTCTGGTAATTATGGAAAGATAAAATGAGGGGAAAGAAATTTCCAAATAAATAATTCAAGAAAAATGTTCCGAATTGAAGGATGTGAGTATCAATATTGCAGAAATCATTAGAGAGCCCAATACAATGAACGAAGCACACCACTGTGTTTTCAAAACTCTTAGAACAAAGAGAAGAAACTTCCAGAGAGAAAAGCAGGTTTTGTACTATCAACCTAAATAAGAAACAGAGAGAAGCCCTCTAAAAGAAAAAGATATTTAGGAGTAGAGCACTGCAATGGGAATATGTGTGCTGTAGTCAGCTCTATGTGTATTTAGGGAAGTAAAAGAAGACAAAGTGTTTTAAAGGAAAATGAGCCTGGCTCTATTTGTCAAGCTTTTTCAGCACCAGTGACTCCATTTTGATTCTGACAACTTTCACAGTACGAAGGATCAAGGATGCCATTGAGCTTCTCAACAGCAATTATGGAAGCCAGAAAATAGTGGCTAGAATAGTTTTAAGATTCTAAAAGAAAGTATTTCCAACCTAAAATTTTCTACTCAGCCTACTAATCAAATGTGAAGGTTGAATAATGACATTTTTCAGAAATCAAATGTCTTGAATTTTCCTTCCATTTATTCTCAGGAAGGTACTAGAGGACATATTACACTAAATGATGGAGAAGATCTTTCCTAAAATGAAAGATATTCCTGAACTCCCCCTTCCCACCTTTTCTTTTCACTGCCCCAATCCCCACCATTACCATGGTAATTGTTGTTGTTATTTCTAATTCTACAACCTAAGATCCCACTGGATTTTGGCAGCCATATCAACCCTCAAATCTTCTGCACACCTGCTTCTGCTAAATCGTATCTCACCACTACCACCACCACATGCACACCAGGTACCTGCACTCAATTATCCCAGACTTCAAGATTTATATGAATAATTTCCTTGGAATATGCCCTGAGTCCTGGCTTATTTTACCTAAGTGCAGGATTTTCTCTCTATCGCTGATAAAATTCATCTTGTTAGATTTGTCCCATTGCTGCAGCCTGTCAGTCTTTTTGGTCTTAATTCTATCTGTCAATGAATTTGCTATCCTTTCCAGGCTCTTGTCATCCACAAATTAAATCAATGTGCCCTCTAAGCTTTTAGCCAAGGCATGGATATAAATGCCAAACAAACCAGGGCCGTGTTCATCCAGGAGTACATTGATCAATGCCAACAGCTGTTCAACCAGTTATGAATTTCCTCAACTCTCATGGGAAATGCTCCTAAAGATAAAACCAGATCTGTAGACAAAAAAAAATTATAATGTTATTAATATGGAGTATCTGGTTTCTCCGTCTCTAACGCAACTCCTGAGAAGTGTGCCATTTGGAGCCCAAGTAAATAAACAAATCCTTTGAATAAGGTGAGTAGTGCATACATTCAGGCTCAGCTTATGAAAACTAGCTACAGAGAAAAACATGAGAGCGAAGCATCTTGTACAATAGTTCCATTCTATTTCCTTTCTTTTTTTTTTGAGACAGAGTCTTGTTCTGTCGCCCAGGCTAGAGTGCAGTGGTGGCGAGATCGAGGCTCACTGCAACCTCCACCTCCCGGGTTCAAGCAATTCTCCTGCCTCAGCCTCCCAAGTAGCTGGGACTACAGGAGCATGTCACCATACCTAGCTAATTTTTTGTATTTTCATAGAGATGGGGTTTCACCATGTTGCCCAGGCTGGTCTTGAACTCCTGAGCTCAGGCAATCCACTCGCCTCAGCCTCCCAAAGTGCTAGGTTTACAGGCGTGAGCCACCACACCCAGCCAATAGTTCCATTCTAAAGACAGTATAAAGTGAACATTCTCTCAGTCATCATTACCCTTTAAAACCCTTTAGCAAAGAGCTGCATTGGACGCCATCTCAGTCTCTCAGTAAGATCCCCAACACTAGCTTTTCTTACAGTGGTGGAACAGATTGCAGTCTCTTTAGTAGAGCATCAATGAAGTGGTTGGCTTAATTTTAGTAGCCGTGTTAAAAGAAAAATATGCATCTTGTACATACTAAAATCATGCTTAGTGTGGCCAGATGCTCCCACTGTTAGAGAACAAAGCAAAAATACTGAGTGAATAGTAGGCATTCCTCTCTCCTTCTGACTCCAGGGCTTCCACTCAGTAAGTGGAATTGCTGGAAATATTAGTCTCTCTCTCTCTCTCTCCTCTCTCTCTCTCTCACTCTCTCTCCAGTTCCTCAGAACAGAATTTGTTTAAACATGGGTATGACGTCTGTTTAGTGGTACCACATTTTTTTTTTTTTTTTTTTTTTACAAAAGAGTTTTGGGAGGCCTAGGCGGGCAGATTACAAGGTCAGGAGTTTGAGATCAGCCTGACCAACATGGTGAAATGCTGTCTCTACTAAAACTACAAAAATTAGCTGGGCATGGCGTGTCTGTAATCCCAGCTACTCAGGAGGCTGAGGCAGGAAAATCGCTTGAATCCAGGAGGCGGAGGTTGCAGTGAGCTGAGATCCTGCCACTGTACTCCAGACTGGGTGACAGAGCAAGACTCTATCCCCCACCCAACCACCCCGCAGCCCCCGACAAAAAAAAAAAAAAAGGAAAAAAATATGCACATTTCTGATTCCTGAGATCAGAAAGTTAAGATGTTTAGAGGGGGACAATTCTTCAAAAAGGAGGTTGATTACAATCTGTTATCTTGGGGGATTCAGAGTAGTCCATTTCAGCAATGGAGGGTCTATTACAATCCAGGCAGGTAGGTTAGTTTAACTACATGTCTACCTTGGGGAATTACCGGGTGCCTGGACCTATTATTTGTAGGTACTATGAGTCATTACATTTGTGCCTGATGAGGTTTTGAGAAGACAAGGTCAACAGGAGGCTGGGATTTTATAGTGCCCTAATATTTAAAAATGCTAAGGAGAAATCAATGCTCCTCCATTGCCTCTCCTGGACAGCAACTCTTAGATAGGAAGAGAACTACCCTTAAGTAAGGAGTTAGTGGGCTTGTCCTCCATTACAGGAAGCTACAAAATTAAAACCAGGGATGTACTGAGGAATGCCTTCTAGGTGTGCTTGCTTACTGCGCTTGGTAAAACTTCTTTGAAAGAGATGTGAGTAACTGTAGCAGCCACAAGAGTGGAAAGTTGAGAACCTAATGATCTAATTTTGGGGAGGTTAGAAGACCTGCCATTCATTATCCTTGACCCGGAAGGAAGGTAAAGATGGTTGGTCTCTCAACACACTCATCACCACAAGAAAAGAATAGTATTTTAAATTCAGAAATCTCTTAGGCAGGGCCTAAGCCACATATGGTTGTATGAAATAGTAACGGTGCTCACACCCCTGCACGGGCGAGGTGCCTGGAGAGGGATGCGCAATATTGAAAATCAATGCCCATCTCTAAATGAAAAACTTAAGACGCACGTGGGCCAAAAGCACTTGGGTTCAGTAATTTACAGAATTGCGTGAGTGCTCATATTCAAGAGCTTTTAGTAGAAATGATACAATTAAATGACCGATGTTTCAGCAAAGCATTTTTAAAACCTTACTCTTAATTCAATTTGACCTTTTTAGAAGAATTATGTAGCAGATAAATTTTATCCTGAAACCAGACAAAAGAATAAAATGAAATCACACTTATGATTTCTCACAAGCTGATATTAACTTCTTTCATTTATTTTAAACCATGGTGATAGACTTTGTACTGAAATTTAAATCTACATTGTAAAATATACTCAGGGCCTTGTCACTAGCTTCCAGTTTAGCGGCTCCCAGTGCTTACTGATCTCACAATGTCAAGACAATTTTTTTTTGGCCTCAAGGCACTTACTCTTTGATTAAAGGGGATCAGTTACCAAAATCGACTGCATGAAGCTTAACGGCTGAATTTAAATTGTACCAAGTAAACAATTGTGTCATTTATATTCGTTATAGGGCGGTCACCATCTGCCTTATTCTGCCTGTGCTTTAGGGATCCAAAGTTATAGGGCAATTTTTCTAGTGAAAGTTTTAATCAAATTGTCATCTCCTGTCTAAGCCACCTTGTTGAAACATGACATTTCTGACCCTGGTAGCATCATGAGAATTTGAAATAGAATATAAATTTGTATTACTGGGTTTTCTTATTGGTTGACCAAAAAGAAAAATTAACCTTATGTGTATCACAAATTAAAGTATAAAATTTTAAAGGATCTTTGTCCCCAGAAGTGGGAGAGCAAGATGTACATTAATAAAAGTCTCTTGAAATGATTATGCATCTTATTCACCAACAAAATTACAGCCACAGGACCACAGTTGACATTTACTAAACACTTATTACATATGCCAGGCTCCATGATTGCTGAATAGTATATCACTTAATCCATACACGAACTCTATGTGACATGTTTTATCATTGCTTTCAAGTTTACAGATGAGGAGACTGAGGCATAGACCCCATCAGTACCTTGCCCAAGGATATGGGTGAAGGATTGGTTTTCAGTCCAGGCAGTATGACTGCAGCACTTGTTTCTACCATATTTCCTCTGAACAACCCACCTGTAAAATAGGAAGATCCTCACCTAACCCTTTCACCCAGCAACTGTAAAACCCAGAGAATGGACTGGATGAAAATAGTGTACTTTCAAGTCTTCCTACCTCATTGCCCTCTCAAATGCTGTTCCTATTCCTTCTCCTTCTATAAGTTTTGAAGAGCCCTTGGCCAAGCAAACAGACCAGGCTGCTCCTGCTTATGAGATTTTTTTTTTTATTTCCATGAGTGTTATATGTAGTAAAATAAACAGGAAGCATAATGTGTAAAAAGCACTTAGGCCACCTTCTCTGCTTTTAACATCTTTCTAAAACAGACCCAGACTCTTATTTGTAATAACAGTTGCTATGAATCACCTTTCAGTTATTTTGGCTTCTGTAATCAGAGGATTCTGGGGCCTTTTCATTTGGCTTTTCTCTGTTGTCTTTTTTTCCCTAAGAAGGACACAAGGCAATTTCTCTATTCTGTACAAATCTAAACTCTCTAAAAAAAGCCATAATCAGGCTATGTTGTGGATATTTGGCAATAGGAACAAGTCTAGATGGTGTAACAACTACTTACTTTATTTGATGGAAGTCAGAAGTAACGATGAGTGATTTGCTCAGGGAATCATTTTACATTATATTTGGGAAGCAGCTGACAGTTCAAGTGGTTTAAGCTATTACACTGGGCATGGCACAGTACTTTTTTTTTTTTTTTGAGGCAAAGTCTCACTCTGTCACCCAGGCCGGAGTGCAGTGGCGCAATCTCGGCTCATTGCAACCTCCGCCTCCCGCGTTCAAGTGATTCTCGTACCTTAGCCTCCCAAGTAACTGGGATTACAGGCGCCCACCACCATGCCCAGCTAATTTTTGTATTTTGGTAGAGATGGGGTTTCACCAATGTTGGCCAGGCTGGTCTCAAACTCCTGACCTCAGGTGATCCACCCACCTCAGCCTCCCAAAGTGCTGGGATTATAAGCATGAGCCACCGTGCCTGCACTTTTTAACCCAAGGTGGCTTGATGGTGTCTTCACAGGAGGCAAAATCATCTCTAGCCTCCAAGTCAGTAAAATAACTATGTCTTACATGTTGTGCAAAACACAGATATGTGGAGTTTGTGAATCTGCTTAAATTTGCAGTTGGGAGCTGGGACAGAGGATACCTTCAAGGAACTTTATTTTCTGCCTTCTGTCTTTTCTTCAAGTTTTTCAAACATAGAAGGAACTTCAGGTCTCATCTAGTCCAACCCTGGATTTTGCCTAGAGAATGAAATTCTTCTAAGTGAGAGATGTTCATCTTCAGCCCTTTTCTGGGGAGAGGAGGGTTGAGCTCTGAGCACCAGCTTGGTCATGAGGAGTACACCTTCTGCTACATGGAATCTACCAACGTTTCCTGTGCACCTGCTATGTGCAAGGAACTGCTTGGCTCTCAGAATGCTAAGTTGGCCAGCTATGGGCGGCTAGATCTCATGGGAGTGCAGCCATGCACATGTGTGTATGTATGCTTAGGGCTGCATTTGAGCTGCAACAGCAGAGTTGAGTAGTTGTGACAGAGACTGTATGGCCTGCAAAGCCAAAAATCTTTGTGACCTGGCCCTTGACAGAAAAATTTTGCCCATGCCTGTTTCAGTGCCTCTCCCTTTGGGGTTTCATCGAGAGGAGCATCTAGAAATTGAATGAGTTTGCTCAAGCAAGCATCATGTTTTTAAAAACAGAATCAATGTCTCTAGACGATGCTCATAGCCTTCCAAGTGCAGCTTACTCTGTCTTTCTAAACCCAGCACTTCCATTAAGCTACTCTGTGGCTTCTGAAGGCATTTGAGTTTGACAGTCCTGATTTAGAGCAAGGCCACATAAGGTGGAGAGAATGAGGAGCAGGTCGTTCTCACTTAGCTTCAGCGCTGAGCCCTAACATTGGGACATTTCTTCTTTACCATCATTAACACTCCTGTAAGAAAATCATTAGGTACTGATTGGCTTATAGAATGGAAGTAGTAATGGAGAGTCGAGTCTATTATAACACTCTTTTGACCCCAGGTACAAGTATCTCTTGACCCTCCAAACCTGGAAGAGCTCCTGGCGCATAACAGATCCTCTACAAATATTATGGGGAATGAATCAATAATGGAAAAGGAGGGCAGCACAGAGCAAATAATTAATGATGTTTTCTAACTGACCAATGAGTATGTTGAAATTGCCTCATTGTTTAATCATGAATTTTTACATACTCCTTTTAATGATGTAAAAGCATCTCTTTTTTTTTAATTAGGAAACTTGTCCAAGAGGATGAAGAAGTTCTTGTGCTTTGAACAATTAACATAACCAGTTTATTATCAATATATAATCTCTCAACAGTCATGAAAGCGAAAGCCTAGAAATTGAGTGATGGTAACCCTGGCTGGGTCTTTCACAAGCTGATCTCAGCTCACTGCAACCTCCGCCTCCCAGGTTCATGTGAATCTCCTTCTTCAGCCTCCCAAGGAGCTGGGATTACAGGTGCCTGCCAGCACACCTGGTTAATTTTTGTATTTGTAGTAGAGAGGTGGTTTCACCATGTTGGCCAGGCTGGTCTTGAACTCCTTACCTCAGGTGATCAGCTTGCTTCTGCCTCCCAAAGTGCTGGGATTACAGGCATGAGCCACTGCACCTGGCCAATTCTATCAACTTTTAGCTAACTTTATTTTTAAATTTTAAGCCTTAGCTGGTCCATGGGTTTCTACTTACATAAAGGTACTTACATAAAGGTCTTGATGACTAGACAGAGGGATTATCATTTTTATCCTATAGGCAATAAAATCAACTTTTTATAATGATTAGAAAATATAACTTCATGTCACAAATAATTAAACCCAAAGAAGCCATGAAAGAGCCCATAGTTATCTCCCTGTTGGATGGCTATATTCCCACCTGAGCTAGACAAAATGAGTTCACTCTATTTAAAATATTGCCTTTTATAAATAGCTTTAACACCATCAGCAGCTAACATTTATTGAATAACAGGAACTGTGCTAATTGTTCTATGTGCAGTATTTAATTTAGCCACATGAAGGAGATTGGCTTATTAATTTCATTTTCTATATTTGGAAATTGATGCAAACCTAAAGAGGTTAACTAAGTTACCCAAGGTTGTACATACATGTATTGGCCAAGGCAATCCACATTTAATTCCAAAGCCACTTAGCCATTGAATCACCAATGCAATAACCTGCTTCAACAGTCCATGTTTAATAAGGTTTTTTGCCTTCTCAGTAATAAAATTCTAGATGGAAATACTGCCTAGGCCATATATTGCAGTGGGATCATTCAAAGCACTTCTTAACCTGGGATCTAGGGACACCTTCCAAGTTTATGAGTGCTTCAAGGACACTGCAAAATCCAGACATTTCATGCAAATGTGTGTGTGTGTGTGTGTGTGTGTGTGTGTGTGTGTGTGTGTGTGTGTGTGATGTGCATGACGGTATGCATTTTTCTGGGGAGAACTTTCATCCAGGTCTATGACCCAATAAAATGCTAAGAACAACTTGCTATTTCAATCACTCAATTATTCTTTGATTTGCTCATCAACAGTTTACTGAATATCAACCATGTGGCAGGCACTATGCAAGAGGGATACTAAGATGAGAGACTGCATTAAAGTTGAAGCCCTTTCTGCCATTTATTTTGTAATTAACCTAGCGTAAGGAGGTCCCTGATATCTTTCCTTATTTAGGACTCTGGAATCTAACTCATATCATGCATTAATTTGCTACTTTAAGGCTCAATAAAAATTTAACAGTACTAAATATGTTGACTGAGTTAATTATAAAAAATTAGACCCATTTTCTACCAAACAATTAAAAGCAGCCTCTGTAACATCTCTTCATAAATTGCATATGTATTCCATTTTTATTGTATTGTCTCAGTTTCTTAATCAGTCTTTGGAAAAAGTAAAAATAAAAAGTTTTTTAGCAATGAAATTTAGTCTTTTCATACCAGATTTTTTTCCCCAGGACTCTTTTAGTTTCAAGTAACAGAAACCCAAGCTTAAATAATAACGCAATGTATTGAGTTAACACAGATGAAAAATCCAGGGAAGATTTAGTTTTAGAAACGTGTGAGTCAAGTCCAAACAATAGTGTTTAAATTCTGTTTATCTCTGTCTTTTGAATGGGCTCTTGCTACATGGTGAAAATGACGCCAGCCCCTCATTCTACCAATTTAGCAACCCCAATGGGAAAATAGTGTTTTAAAATCTCTCTCAGAGAGGTCACAAGCGATATTTGGATTCGCCTAGGTTGGACATTCTCAATTCAAAGCCAACAACTCTAATAACTATAGCCAAGGAGACAGAGCATTCAAAGCCAGAATCATGCAGGCCCATGCTTGGAGCTGGAATTGGGGAGGAAACTGCTTGATTCAAATACCAGGGTCTCTTATGGAATAAAAGTATCCTGTCACCATAAGAGAAGTGAATGGGTGCCTGATGGACCAGAACCAGAGATGCCCATCATAGTAACTGTATTAGTCTCTTCTCGCACTGCTAATAAAGACATACCTGAGACTGAGTAGTTTATAAAGTAAAGAGATTTAATGGACTCACAGTTCCACATGGCTGGGGAGGCCTCACAATTATGGTGGAAGGCAAAGGAGAAGCAAAGGCACATCTTATACGGCAGCAGGCAAGAGAGCTTGTGGCAGGGAACTCCTATTTATAAAACCACCATATCTCATGAGACTTATTCACTACCATGGGAACAGCATGGGGGAAACCACTTCCATGATTCAATTATCTTCACCTGGCCCCACCCTTGACACATGGGGATTATTACAGTGCAAGGTGAGATGTGGGTGGGGACACAGCAAAGCCATGTCACCAACATATGTGTTCTAAGGAAACTGCCTGGCAGGCTGAAAACCTATCCTTTACTCAATGACAGATGCCCTTTGTAGGCATTTCCCTAGGCACTAGATCCAGGTTTTAAAAAAGCAAGCATCCTGCCTTCATGGAGCTTACCTTCAAAGTAGGGGAGATAGTCAACAAAATAAGTAAGTAAGCTATACAGTAAGTCAGAAGGTGAGAAGCATTATGGAGAGATACAAAGCACAAAAGAGAAGTAGGGTATATCCGAGGAGAAAAGGAGATTCAGTGTTAGAGGTCATGAAGGCTCCACTGGGTGACTTTGAACAAAGACTTGAAGTAAGTGACGGAGGTGACCATATAGATACCAAGGAGTTGAGCAATCAGACAACCAGAAACAACATGTGCAAAGATCCTGGGGTGGGAATATGTCTGGCATGTTCAAAGATTAGCAAGGAGTCCACCGGTGTTGACACTGGGAGAGCTGCAACGGGGAGAGTAGTAGGAGATGAGGTCAGATAAATAATGGCATATTTTTTCAGGACTTTGGTTTTCACTTTGAGTGAAATAAAAAGCCATTGGAACATTAAGAGCAGAGTAAACTTTATTGAACAAGATCATTCTGGATGCTGTGCTGAGAATAGGGAAAATAGGGTGCCAGGGCAGAAGCAGGGAGAGTATTTTAGAAGGTTTTGCAATAATCCAGGTGAGAAATGATGATTTCGACCAGGATAGTAGCAGGGCACACGTTAAATAATGATCACATTTTGTGTATATGGTAAAGATAAAACTGCTGATTTATGCTCTCTGATTTTGATATAGATGTAAGAGAAAGGAGAAAGGTCAGGCTCAATACTAAGATCTTTAAGGATGGAGTTGATATTAACTAAGTTGGGGAAGATGGAAGGGGGAGCAAATAGGGTAAGAAGGGAGAGATCACAAAAATTACTGAATTCTACCAAACTACATTCAAATCTATTTTCAAACTCCCAAGATTTTCATTTCTGTCCTTCTCAAGAAAGCTCCTTGTGCCGACAAGCACTACCTTGTTGCTGGCCTTAAGCTAGATCTTGTGTAGTAAGCTATACACCCACAGTTTGCAGACTGTTTGAGACAACAAGTTTTGCCCACATGTCTAAATAATGGTAGAAGATTTAAATAGTAGTAGAAGATTTGAATAACCATTCAACTATACAAAATATGTTGCAATAGGGCTAAGTCTGCAACACAATGTCATTAAAAATCAGATAAGGGAAGTCTCAGTTTTTCTGGTCAAGACAAGCAAGGTGTAATTAAGAAGGTAGGATTTTGGTTGGCTATTGATGGAACAAGATTTGGATACATGGAGAGGGTTAGCTGTAAATTTCATTGGTTTTATGTGTGTGCGTCTCTGTGTGTACATCTAACTTGGCTGCCTTGATTCATAAATGAGCTGTAGAGAATGGGTTCTCGACTGTGGCTGCTTGTAGGAATCACCCAGGAAGCTTTCTTTAAAAATTATTCTAATTTAATTGATATGGGATGAGACCTGTGTACCAAGAGTTTTCAAAGCTTCTCAGTGATTCCAATGGCAGCAAGGGTTGAAATCCTATAGCAAAAAGCAGAGCATGGCAAAGTAGCCACCATGGGCCAAGTCTAGCTCTTACCTACATTTGTAAATAAACTTTTACAAGCACACACCCCTGTCCGTTTGTTCACAACATGTCTATGGCTGCAGTCATGCTATAATGGCAGTGTAAGCAGCTGCTGTTGGGCCTTTTACTGAACAAGTTTGCTGATCCAGGGTATAGAGAGGGAGGAGCATCGCACGAACCTGGGTCTGAATCCTATTTCTACTAAATATCAGCTGTGTGATTTACAGCGGGGTAGTTAACTGTCTCCTGGCTCCCCTACCTGTAATATAAAGACAACAGGTAGGTTATGAGGCTCAAAGATAATCTCTCGAAGACCTCAGCATAGAAGCTGGCACACAGAAGTAGTCAGTGAAGACTGGGTTCCTTTCTTCCATATACAGGGTGAACTCAATCTTCAAGAATCTTCCCCTGGCAAAAAACAAAACAACAACAGCAACAACAAAACCCCACAATTTAGCGTTTTAAGTTCTTGCAACCTTATTATATAGCCACTGTGGAATTTGTGCTTCCTCATTGCCCTACGGGTAAAAGTACCTGGCAGGTCTTTTAGGCACTTCAGTAGCCAGATGCTTTTAAGATATCAAGATGGACCCACGTTATATTCTGTTTTACTAGATAACAAAGAGTTGTTCATGTATTCTGGAGTATTTAATATGTAATAGAATAAAAAAGGACTTATGTGTCATGTCAAGAGGTAGAGCATAAATGATTGCGACAAGGGAAATGGAAGATCAGATGGTATAACCTCAGTTGACAGCAGAATCAGCATGATTAACGCTCCTGGCTAAAATAGCCAGCTTTCAGAAGCATCCTTCCAGCCTTTCCAAGGAACTGGGAACATGAACTGTTTCATAATGAGAAGTGACCGAGTTAGTTTCCTGAGTGCCTCAAGAAATAAGGGACAATTCTTAAATTTTCAGAAAGATTTTAGAAGAAAGATACTTGACCAGGGACAGGGATATGAGAAGGCAGACTTACAGAAAATCTTCAGTGAATCAAACACACACACACACACACACACACACACACACACTACACCATTTAAAAGGACACCCAATCCTTAACACCCAATCCTGACTGCTAGTTCTAAAAACTCCTGTTGCATGCTGTGTCATTAACTTATTTTTTATTTTTTATTTTTTTTTAGATGGAGCTTCACTCTTGTTGCCCAGGCTGGAGTGCAATGGTACGATCTCAGCTCACTGCAAGCTCCACCTCCTGGGTTTAAGCTGTTTTCCTGCCTCAGCCTCCCAAGTAGCTGGGATTACAGGCATGTGACACCATGCCTGGCTAATTTTTTTTTTTTTTTTTTTGTATTTAGTGGAGACGGGGTTTTTTTTTGTCTTTAGTGGAGACGGGGTTTCATTATGTTGGTCAGGCTGGTCTTGAACTTCTGACCTCAGGTGATCCGCCTGCCTCGGCCTAACATTCTAAACTGTCATCATCATGCGTGTCATTTGTTCAAATAGATTAACAACTAGAAATAACAGACACAGGGGCTGCACTATGACTTTTGGGGACTCTAGCCACTTTTGCCATCGTGGGCCCCTTCTTCCATAAAAAATATTTTAAATGGTATTTCATGACTACACAGGCTTAAAGATGAGCATAATTCAAGGTGGATTGAATTTTTTTTTCTTCTGACTTTAAAACAAATTAAAACCTCTTCATGGACCCCTAATAACTTTGTGGGCCTTGGACACTCTGTGTATTGCACCAAATGGATAAGTCAGCTCTGGACAAACTTGTATCAAGGCAATATATTTCATCAGTTCAGGAACCAGCAAGAACTAACAGTAAGGCAAGGCCACTTCTTCTACATTCTGAAATTCTGATCATTACAATCCGATAACGAGTCCCAGTGTGTCGTGGTGGCCAAAAGTGACATTAACCATATATGATATCTTCCTGTCTGGATGGAGGTTACATTCATCAATGACATAGCAATTGTCCTACCCCTACAGCTGTGTCTTCATCACTCATGCATAGTCATACAAAAACAGTGTGGAGGCCGAGGCGAGCAGATCACTGGAGTTCAGGAGTTCAAGACCAGCCTGGCCAACATGGTGAAACCCCATCTGTACTAAAAATATAAAAATTAGCCAGGTGTGGTGGTACACGCCTGTAATCCCAGCTACTTGGCGGGGCTAAGGCATGAGAATCGCTTGAACCTGGGAGGCAGAGGGTGCAGTGAGCTGAGATTGCACCACTGCACTCCAGCCTGAATGACAGAGTGAGACTCTGTCTCAAAAAAAAAAAAAAAAAAAAAGAAAAAGAAAAAAGAAATAGTGTGGAGAGGAAGGAGTAAGTTGAAGAAAGACAAGGATGACAAACAGAAGAGAGTATGGGATGTCTCAGCACTGCCAACTGGGAACTGGGCTTTGCACTCCCCATGACAGATTGGAGCTAATGGCTGAGAAATATGATCCTGAAACTATCCCCTAAATGCCAATTCAAAGACTCCTCCTTCTCACACAATGACTCAGTGGAGGGAGGCAGCAATCTGAACTTGATGATGGAATGACAAGGCAAGTGTTGGTTTGTTTTTCCTTTCAGGTGTCCACTTCCCGGAAAGCTCCATCTCAATTGCCATGAGTCAAAACTTGATTGCTAAGAGCAAGAAAGATTTGTACAGCAGGAGTCACGTACTTAGCCACCCAAACATTTTACAAAGTTCATTCAGAGTGCCCCGGGGTCTTCACATTCAACAACAGCACCTCAGAAAATGTCCAAAGGGCAATTTTCCTGCAGTATCTGGGATGACAAGACCCATCCTCAGATTCTGGACCGGCTCTAACTTGGGAAGTTAGACTAGAATCACATGCACACTCCCTGGTGTGGTCTCTGCTTGACTACTGTCCTAGGAGCCAAATAATTGGTGTAGTCAGTGTGCTTTACTAGGGGGAGGAAGGGGCTGATAGTGAAAAGACATGAACAATTAAGAAAAGAGATTAATTTTAAATTAAGCTGAATGTCAAGAAGATGAGCATAACTCTGACTTCTTTACCAGAAGCAGACTTCTAAAATGAGACTTAATCTAAAGACACAAATAAAAAAGATCCCTGTAAATGATGTACAGAAATATGAGAGGGCAGGGAGTGACGAAGGAAGGCAGTTGTGTCAGATCTAAGTAAGTGTTCTGCAAATCAATTTACTTCACAGAGTCATTTGTGGAGCTATTGTTCAGGATATTTGTATTTGAATAGAGCTTGTCTCTCTCCTCACCCTGCTTCTCTCTCCCAGGAGTCTAGAATGAAGGCACAAACTTCCACCAGGGTGACTGTGGCTGGTTGCCATGGAAATAGCGAGAAGGCACTGGATTCAGCATTGTGACTTCACTGTGGATCACAAGCCTGAGCATGAAGACGGAGTCGCGTTTAACTAAGAGACTTGCTAATTAATGAGCGCCAGGTACAGCTTAAAGAGAAAGTCACACAGTAGATAAAGCTAAGTTTTCAGGGCTCTCAAAAGAAATAATTGCAGCCCCAAGAGGACTGTGGAAGAGTATGCTTTCTCCTTGGAGATCTGTCTCCTTTTGAATTCTGACAGTCACTTTTCCCTGACTCTCTGGAGGGAGGTGGAAAAGGAGCCAATCCAGCTAATTGAATTCAAGAAGTCCATCTACGGACAAATGGATAAAGAAAAGGTGGTATATATGCACAATGGAATACTATTTGACCATAAAAAAGAATGAAATACAATCTGCAGCAACATGGATGGAAATGGTGGTTGTTATGTCAAGAGAAATAAACCAGGCACAGAAAGACAAATACTGCAAATTCTCACTACGTGCAACTTTAAAAAAATGATCGCATGGAGATGGAGAATACAATGATAAATACTAGAGGCTAGGAAGGGTGTGTGAGTGGGCGGGCGGAGGATAAAGAGAGGTTGGTTAGTGGGTACAAATGTACAGTTAGATAGAAGAAATAACCCAATATTTGATAGCAGAGTAGGATAACTATAGTGAGCAACGACATAATACATGTTACCAAGTAGCGAGAAGAGAGGGCCTGAAATGTTCCCAACACATAAAAAGGATACATACTCAAGGTGATGGATACCCCAAATGCTCTGACTTGATCATCACACATTCTATGCATGTAACAAATACTCACATGTACCCCATAAACATATAACATTTTGTATCAGTAAAAAAGAAAGAAAAAGAGAGAGAGAGAGAAAGAGAGATGAAATGGCACAACAAAATCCTCAAAAGGTGACGATGATTTTCCCAGCCCTTATCTCACCCTGCCTCTTTGTCTCTAGGGGGCAGGTTCTTGGAAGGAGCCATTTTTGGGAAGATGGCTCCACTACCCTGCTGTGCGCTGCCTCCCCTCCCTTCTCACTCATAGCTCTTCCCCTAGCAAAATACAAGTTCATCACTGCCTCCCCTTGGTCTTCTTCCTCCCTGGCCTCCTGGCCCATCTGCAAGGCCATCTCTTGACCAGCCAGCAGAAATGCAAGAGCATCTGGTATAGCAGAGTCCGTTTGAATAAAATGTGAAAGCACAGTTGTACGCCAGTCAGTGCACAAATACCAGCTGGTGGGAATGGAACAGGAAAATCATTTCCTCACTGGTAGCCCATTTTTAAACACTTCATAATGAATGAAGAAGATTGAATTGGTCATTTAAAAGATAGCAGACTTCATTCCACAAATGCCTTCTTAGTGCCATTTACTGAACTGGGTGCTGGGGAGGTTTCTTAGGTAAATCAGACAGATTCCTCCTGTCAATTACACAATTGTCAAGCAGACAATTCCTGCGTCACATGGAAGGAATAAGCCGGAGATGCCTGGTGAGATGGAATCTAAATAGTATGCCAGCCTCCTCTTCTGCGTCTAGAGGTGAAGTCACCCGAAGATATAGTTTAACATTCACAGCGGTGCGCCTCTGTGCTGAACACGTATGGCTGAATTTGGCTCATAAAGGTGTATGGTGCTACAGCACTGGATAGAAGTTCTGCTGAGCTTCTGCCAGGGTTACGGCTAGTGTGGACAGTGTAGCAGCTACTGCAGTGTGCAGCTATGGTGAGAGGCCACTCCAAGTCCAGCCCGTTGGTAAGGTAGCCAAGCTTTATTAACAAGGCCTGACTAACAAGGGCTTACTTACAAGGACTGAGCAGATGACATATAAAACCTGTGATCCTTTAGCTCCAGTTTAGGGGCCCACTATGGCCCGGGCAGGGATTTGAACCAGCTGAGGCGTGGCCATAACAGCAAAAAAGCATCCACCTGGCTGTGCATGACAAGGGTACCATAATGATCCCACGTGGGAACAACTAAAGCCACAATGGTAATGGACTGACCAGAATTGCCTCTTTCTCCTGGCACACAGAAGTAAAACTAACCTCTTTTAAATAAATCTTCAAGTGTTAACCATTTGGGGTGGAAAGAGGTCTCAAAGGTGAGATAATTGACTTTCTGCTAATTTAAACACATGAGTGCTCAATTAATCGGATAAATAAAAGAGTAAAAGCCAAAATCCTTTCACTGGTCTACAGGATCTCTTGTATGCTGCCCTCTCTCTGACCTCATTTCTGATCAGCTTAACCTTGCTCGCTCAGCACCGGGCAAGGCGGCCTCTTTCCTGTTTCTCAAACATGCTCTTCACCTCAGGGTCTTTGCACTCACTGATCCCTGAGCCTGAAATGCTCTTCCCGAATGTTTCACCTGCTGGGACTCTGCTCAGACATTACCTTGTAGGTGGTCTTCCCTCGCAACCTCATAGCACTCCCTCCTGCCAGCATTCTCTCTTTCCATCCTCCTTTGCTTTTACCCACAGAACGAATCACCCTCTCATATTACATGTTTACCAGCTTATCACCCCTTACCCCTATTTGAATATAAGTTTCACAAGGGCAGAGGCTTTATTTTATTTCTTGCTGTTTCACTAGCTCTCAAAATTGTGTTTGGCCTATAATAGGTGCTTAATAAACAGTAGTAGTTGAAGGAGATGTGAGTCTATTTGTGCACCAGTTGTGGGGATTACATTCACACGTGTAACAAATAAATACTAACATAAGATAGAGCCATAAGAGTGAACCAAATAAAATGCTCTCAGAATCTAGAAGAAGGAGAGAGAATTCCAACAGAAAGAAATCAAGGAACAGTTCACGGAGAAGGGACCCTTTGATCCTTAAAAGATGGATTGGATTTGGACACTTGGGAACGGGAGGGAAGTTTCAGTGAAGGACATAACATGAGCAAATGCATGGAGGTATTAAGAACAGCTTCTTTTAGCTAGAACAGAGGAGTACAGAAAAGACAGTCTAAAAGGTAACGAGCTTAGATTTTGAAGGGCCTTGCTCTCTATTCTCTGAAAATTAATGAATTATAATTCTGTAAAGTCTATAATTATACCCCAGAGGCTGATGTGTAAAACAGATACAAATTCAGAGCCAGCCAGGTAGGAGAAGGGGGGCACAGGCCTCCTGGACCACACACCCACTCTCCTTTCTATGAACTCCTAGGGACTGCTGCTCAGGGTCTAAAAACTACTGTTCTATAAATAGGGAGCTATTAGAGGTGTTTGGGCTGGGGAGAAACTGGATTAGAGCTATGTTTCAAAAAGATTAATCCTGCAACCACAAGACAAATCAGAGAGGGAAAGCACTAGAAGCGGGAAAACCAATCATGGTACTCTTGCCACTGTCTAGATGAGAGGTAATGAAAGGCACAACTTAGGCAGGCCTCCCTATGAACCACAAATTCATGAATTAGGACTCTGGTAACATGGGAAAATGACTATGAGGGAGAATGACTGGATTGGGTGGTAGGGTTGGGGAAGCTGACTCAGGTGGTAAGGTGTCCAGTGGGCACCAGGAGCTCAGGTTGACTCACGCCTGTGCCAGTATCCCTGAGTTAGGAAGATATGAGCATCCAGGAGTGTTATAGGTCTTACAGATGTTCACGTGGTTCTTCCAGGTCGACTATATTCACTGCAGGATCAAGTCATCACTTTGGAGTATGCGAAATCAAGTAAACAAATCCAAAATCCAGGGAAAATCTTAGAGCTCAAAAGGCTAAAGTCCCCAGTTCAGCTCCCAAAGTCAAACTGCTGAGCCTGGTGGGAGAAAGTCACACAGCTCTGCATACGGGTGCTACTAAAGTGAAGTCTTTGCATTGTTAGAGGACATGAAGTCTTCCTAGGTGTCCTTCATCAATTTATTCTTCTACCCACTTGACAAACTGTTACTACTCTCCTCGAGCCCCTACTCTACTACTTTGCCTCTGATTGTCAGCAGACAGCCATGTTCCTTCTCTCTGGGATTGATGAATTCCAGCCCAATGTTTTAAATGTTGTCTCAGGGGTGAAGCTTCCACAATCTGTAACTCTTCCTATGATCTCTTCTCTGCGTCCAAAACTACTTATCTGTCTATTGAATTTTCCACAGACACCTCAAACACAGCCTGGCCTAAACAGACTTGATTTCTACCCTTAAATCTATTCCTCCTCATCTCTTTTTCTATCATAGTAAATGGCAACACCATTTACCCAGAGGCAGCAGCTTCACAGCTAGAAACTATCTTATTCCCTTTAGTGTTGCTATAAAGACATATCTGAGGCTGGGTAATTTATAAAGAAAAAAAGGTTCATTTGGCTCACGATTCTGATGTCTGGAAAAATTCAAGATTGGGCTCTGCGTCTGGGATGCTCTCAGGCTGGTTCCAGTCATGGCAGGAGAAGGGGAACGGGTATGTGTGGAGATCACATGGTGAGTGCTGAAGCAAGAGTTGGGGAGGTGCCAGGCTCTTTCTAAAGCAGCTCTCACAGGAACTAATAGAGTGAAGACTCATTAGCATGAGAAGGGCACCAAGTCATTCAAGAGGGATTCACCCCCATGATCCAAACACCTTCCATTAGGCTCCAACTCCAGAATTTGGATCAGATTTAGACATGAGCTTCAGGAGAACAAACATTGAAACTATGGCACCATAGCACTATCCTTGATTCCAATCCATCAGCAAGTTTGGCCTACCATATACATATATATAGTAAAAAATATTTTACATATATACACACACACATGCTTTCCTCTCCATGACAACAATAACCCCTTAACCAAGCCACCATCACTCCGTGCCTGGACCACACCCACAGTCTCCTAGCTGGTCTCTTTGTTAGCTCTCTGCCATTCTCCCTCCATTTCCCACACATCCAGACATCTCCATGTATTCATCTTCATCTCAATTCACCTCTTAGCAGCGTTTAACACTATTAGCCATTTCCTCCTGTTTGAATTTTTTGTCCCTTGGTGTCCAGACATATCAGTCTTCTGGCTTTCCTCCAACTGTGTGGGCCTTCTGTTTTTTAGATTTGTCCTTGTCATCTAGCTGTTAAATATTAAAGATCCTCCAAGCTCTATCCTAGACTCTCTTCCTCTTACTCTGTATTCTCCGTGATCTCATTAGTGCCCACAACATCAATTATGCTAATGACTAGGCTGATGACTAACATATTTAGATGCCTAGCCTGCATCTCTTCTTTGAGCTCCAGACCTATATATTCAGCTGCCTCCTTGACATCTCTTGAATATCTCAAATGTATCTTAAATTCATCATGGTAAAAATTAAGCTAAAATCGAATTCCTTCCCCAAAATTGGCCCTCTTCCAAGGCTTCTTAGCCCAGCACATGGCCCTAGAGTCCACGCAGTTTGCATAAACCAGAACCAAGAGTCGCCCTTAACACCTGCCTCTCCCTCGTCCCTCAGGCCCATGTCCCTATATCCAATTTGATGGCAAATGTGGTAGCCACTTTCCAGCCTGGGTAAATGTCTTAAAGTCTCTTGCCTTGGTTTTCACACCTGTGAAACTGGTCTTATAAAAAAACCTACCTCACAAGGCTACTATGAAGAGTCAATGAGATAATATACGTAAGGTATTTAGAATGGTACCTAGCACATTATTTTAAAAAAGACATTCAGCACCTGCTAAATATGATTATTATCCAATGCATAATGAAATTCTGCCAATAGTGCTTTTAAATAAATTTTAAACGGTTCATCTTTTTCCTCGGGCACCTTTGCCACCCTAGCCCAATCTATCATCACCACTTACTTGGACTACTGCAATGCAGTAGACTCTTAACTAGCCCACTCTCTCCCTTTGGCCCCCACCTCTGCTACAAAGTATCTCCTCCACAATGCAGATGGAACGGCCTCTTCAAAATGCAAACCTGATCACATCTTACCTTCTACCTCCTCTCCCCAAAGTCCTCACATTTTTCAATGACTCCAAGCTGGTTTTAGGACAAATAAGAAACTCCTCCTTATGGCCCTGCCTGCCTCAGGCCCTGTTCGCCTCCACAGCTCACTCTCACCTTCTGCTCCGGACACATTAACCTCCCTTAGGCTCTTGTCTGGCCCTGTCCACTCCCACCCAGGGCATTTGCATGGCTCATTCGTTCTGCCTGGAAAGCTCTTCCCTCCCCTCTTCTACTAATTAAGGCTCCACCTCATCCAGTAAATCCCTGCTCGGACATTGTGTCTTCAGGGAAGTCTGTGCAGACCCCCTAATCAGAGCCCATCCTGGCTTGGGGCCCTCTCCCTGTAGCATATCACACAGCTGCCAAGTTCCAATTATTGGTGTGGGTGTTAGAGGTCTGTCTTCCCCACTGGACTCTGTATCCTCCCAGGACAGGGAGCATATGGGCTTCGGCTCACCCTTTGTCCCCTGCTTGTAGCACATTGCCCAGCAGAAAGTAGGCACTGCAAAACCGTGTGTCTTTTTATTTTACAGTACCACTTGCAGAAATGCCACCATTAAAGAATTTCGACAATTTTGATGAGCCCCAGTGAACTGGTAAAGAAAAAGAATTCATCTGAGAGACTCAGTAGCCGAAAAGGGCATATTGATTGTCACAAAGACAGCCCATGCCCAGCAAATAGAGCTGAAGAAGGAGGGCGAGAACAATGTGAACAAAAGTAACAATGGGAGTGTCAAGGAAGATTAAAGTACAGCTCTTTGTGGAGCTAATAGATAAGGATTTCCCAACAGAGTAGAGTAGATGCATTAAATGCGAGAGCAGTCAGTTTTGGGATAGAAACTAACATCCAGACACTCATTAAAGGGATATTTCAATGTATGGAGCTCAAGAGATGGCAGAATTCTTCTCTCGTTCCCTTACTTTTCTTAAGAGTTTTGTCATAGAAAGGACAACCAAAATTTATTTTCTCACAGCCTGAAAGCTGGAAGTTCAAGATTCAGGTGTCAGCAGGTTTGTTTCTTCTGAGGCCTCGCTCCTTGGCCTGCAGGTGGCTGTTTTTCCGCTGTGCCCTCACATGGTTGCCCCTTGGTCTGTGTGTTGTCTGTGTCCTCATCTCCTCTTATGAGGACAGCAATCGGCTGGGCACAGAGGCCCATGCCTGTAATCCCAGTACTTTGGGAGGCCGAGGTGTGTGGATCACCTGAGGTTGGGAGTTCAAGACCAGCCTGGCCAACATGGCGAAACCCTATCTCTACTAAAAATACAAAAATCAGCCAGGCACGGTGGCAGGCGCCTGTAATCCTAGCTGTTTGGGAGGCGGAGGCAAGAGAATTGCTTGAACCCCAGAGGTGGAGGTTGCAGTGAGCCGAGATCGTGCCACTGCACTCCAGCCTGGGCGACAGAGCAAGACTCTGTCTCAAAAAAAAAAAAAAAAAAAAATAAGGACAGTAATCATATGCATATGGGCTCAGGGCTAATACAGATGAACTCATTTCACCTTTATCAGCTCTTTAAAGGCCGTGTCTCCAAATATAGTCACCTTCTGAGGTATTGGAGGTTAAAATTTCCTGTAAAGTTTTGGGAAACACGATTCAGTCCACAACACTTTTCTATCCATTTGTGTTATGTCTATGACGGTTGTCCAGATACACATGGCTTACTTATTTTTTACTGCTATGTAATATTTTGTTGTATGACTGAACCAAAATTTCTTTATTAATTCATTTGTTAAGCACCTGAATTGTTTCCAGCTTTTTGTTTTCAAGAATGCTGCTTTGAGCATTCTCGTACATACTCCTGACATATATACTGAATTATATATGTGAGAGTAGAATTTCTGCATGTTAGGATAACTATGTCCTCAGTTTTACTAAATAATGTCAAATGGAAAACAAATTTCTGATAGATAGTCTATATAATAGTCCTAGTTATTAAAGTTTTGGTTTTTAAAAAATTATAAATTATTTTTATTGAGTATTTGTTCTGTGTCTATTAATTTTACTTAACAAATACATATAGCAGAGGCTATGAGTGACACTCTGTACTTAACAGTTACCAACTATCTACTGGAATAATCACTTTTTTTTTTATTTTGTTAATATGATGAAGAGCAGTAATAGGCTTTATAATGTAAAATTACCCTTGCATTTCCAGAATAAACTTCACTTGATCAAGATGGATTACTTTTTCATACATGACTGAGTTTGCTTTGCTAATATTTTTCTAAAGATTATTGCATCTATGTTCAGGAGAGAGACTGGACTGTAATTTCCCTTTCTCACTTTGTCCTTGTCTAGTTTTCATTAGCAAAGTTGTGCTAGTCTCTTAGAATGAGTTGGTGGGGGAGATTCCCTCTTTTTCTTTTATCATAAAGCATGTGTATAAGATTGAAAATGATCTCTTCATACATATTTTTGTAATCTAGTTTTAATCTATAAACCTAGTTAGACCTGATGTTTTCTTAATTGTTCAATAGCTTCTATTTATGTGGGTTTTATTTTTAATTTTTTTTATATTCCTTATGTTTTCAAACGTATTAAACATGTTTGTTGTATAGTTTAGTTTTCCTCATTTTTTACTTTAACTTTAAATAGACTATCAAACCGCATATGTTCCGTAACTTGTTCCTTTTATTTTATGCTGTATCTGTGAGAGTTATCCAGGTAAATTTCCAGCAATTCCAACATATTTATTGTCTAGGTTTGATTCCATTATGGATTGCTTCTGCTGACTTGGCTCACAGAGCCTTGTTTGCTTGTATTTCTACTGTAAATTTATCTTCATTGGAATTTAATCCGGGGGAATTCTCTGAGGAGTTGTTGAGGGTGCGTTTCTCCTGAAAGTATTTCTGTTTGCTTTTGTCAAACGCCTGGTGCTATGAGTCTGCTTGAAGTTTTTACTGTGCGGTTTTTTCAACCATGCCAAGAGTGTGCATTTGAAGCAGGAGACCACTTGCTGGTCAGCCTTGAGTCCCCGGTTCTCAAAGGAGCTTTGTAGTCCTTCTCTACCCAGCGCCAACGCTGAGACAGAGTTTTTTCTCTCCTCTCTGCCTTTGAGCTGTGGAATTTTTCCAGTTTACCCTTTCACTGGGCTTCTGTGGTCAGGATTTTATGAGGGATCTCTGCTCACATTCTGCATCTTGCGTAGACCTAGGGGCTTGGTCTCCTGCCTCCCCTGCATGTGGGGAGACAAGAAGCTCTAGGCCTTTAGGGTTTGGCAGAAGTCCCCAGAGGAGCTGATGGTTTCAGGGTCCACTTGGTTCTGGATTTATGAACTCATTTCATTCCAGCCATTGAAGGAGTTCCTGTACTTTGTTGCAACTTAGACCATATTTAAAAGGGCGTTTTAAAGATTTTATTCACTATTTCCAGGTGTTTTATAACAAGATTTCAAGAGATCTAATCTACCATATTATGTGGAACAGAAGTCAGACTTCTTTTTTTAATCCACTTTTAATCTAATTGACAGTTTCTGCGGCTAACCACTGTTTCCCTTCTTTTCATCATCCTCTATCCTAAGGTTTCTTCTTACTCGTTTGTTTTAGGCTAAAAACCTTTCTTGAGTATTTTTATTAGGTGATATGTGGATGATACATCTAAATTTTACTCCCTTTAAAATAGCTTTCTTTAACCCTGAAAAAAGAATGCTGTTGTGCTACAAATATAATTTCTGAGTTTTAGTCTTCTTTATTGTTATTATTTTTTATTTTTTGAGACAGGGTCTCCCTCTGACACCCAGGCTGGAGTGCAGTGGCGCGATCTTGGCTCACTGCAACCTCCACCTCCTGGTTTCAAGCAATTCTTCTGCCTCAGCATCCTGAGTAGCTGGGATTACAGGCGCTCGCCACCATACCCAGCTAATTTTTGTATTTTTAGTAGAGATGGAGAGTTCACCACGTTGGTCAGGCTGGTCTCGAACTCCTGACCTCAGGTGATCCACCTGCCTCGGCCTCCCAAAATGCTGGGATTACAGGTGTGAGCTACTTTGCCCAGCCTAGTCCTTTTGACTTTACATAATGTTGATATTATTTAACATCTTCTAGCTTCTTGTGTTGCAAATGCCCATCTGATTATTTTTCTTTTGTTATTTATTTATTACTTTTGCTTAGGAGCTTGTTAGCTTTTGTTCAAATCATATAGTTCAGGAACTTTACAAAACTATCCTATATCAGTGGTATTTTTCTCTGACCTTGCTTGAAACTTGGTAAGTGCTTTCAATCTGCAGATTTTTCTTCAGCCAAGGGATGCTTCTTTTATTATGGCACAAACCCATGAAAATGCAGATCCATATTGCTGCTGTCATCTGTCCAACTCCCATCACAAACAGGAGTGGTCTAAAATGCTTATGCTCTATGTGGTAGAAAGGAGGAGAGGCATGGAGTAGATGATGACATGGCAGCCGGGTAGTAAAACTGCAGGCAACCTTGCCTTGGAACGTGGGATCATTTTTCCTCTGGTCCAATCTCACATCAGATTGATGAAATGAGCACCAACTAACTGGATGATTTCTGAGATGCTTCTGTTGATCTAGAGGTCCCAGCCAACCACAGCACCCAGATATGTCTCTATTGATATTTAAGCTGGAGCAGATAGCTGTCAGCAGGTAGTACAAACCACAGCTGGCCCAGGATGACTTTGGATCACACAGCTGGACATTCAGAGATTCCAGGCTGGCAATCCATACAGGTCCACCCAGGACACTGCTTGACCGCACAGTAATGCACACCTCACAGTTTTTACAATTGACTTTTTGGAGTCAACTTAACCTATAGTAGCAGAATTCAGCTGTATTTGTTCGTTACATTTTCCTATCTATTTATCTCCTTTTGTTACCAAGACACTAGATTTTCTGGGTCAATTCTCTAACTCTCTTTTTCCCAAAGGGTTCCCACTTCTTTATATTTTTGCTCTGTGATGTGAAATATTTCTTCTATGTGACCTTAGACATTAGTTTCTATCCCAAGATTGATTGCTCTCTCATTTAATGCATCTACTCCACTGTTTATTGGGGAAAACATTATCTATTACCTCCACAAAGTGCTACACTTTAATCTTCCTTGACACTTTCACTGTTACTTTTCTTCACATTGTCCTGTCCCCCTTCTTCAGCTCTGTTTGCTGGGCATGGGCTGTCTTTGTGCTTATCAATACGCTCTTTTTGGCTACTGGGTCTCTCAGATGAATTCTTTTTCTCTGTCAGCTCACTGGGGCTCACTGAAGTTGTTGAAATTCTCCAATGGTGGCATTTCTGAAATGGTACAGTAAGAGAAGTGTTCTCGTCTCTGTGGGTCATAGTGCAGCCCACAGAGGGCTCCAAGGCCCGTGACGAGGCATGACGTGGAAGGCAATCTGGCTAAAGGGCCCCCCTCACACCCAGGCCCCGAACATGTAGGATTCTGCCACCATTTCAGCTCCTGCTCTACATATTGGTGGCCAGCCAGTCCAGGCACACCCACACAGAGCCTGTGACGCATGGAATTCTGTGTGTCAGGCTCTTTCCAGAAACCACCTATTCCTGATCCTGATCCCGATCTTGGGGCTCTCCAGTGCTACTCTCCAGGCTCTCGACTAACTCATGAAAGAGGAAGCCCTGCACTGGTTCTCCTCCTCAGGATCCCCAGAGCCCGAGGCTCGAATACACCCACCTGTTGAGCACCCCTGCAGCTGCCTGGTTTAGGAAAGGCAGGTAAGTTGGTGTAGGAGGGAAGCCCCAGCTAGCTATGGATAGGTGGTCATTGTTCCAGGATTCTCAGCTATCCCATGTGCGTTATTAAAAGTTCACTGCGACTGCTAATCATTCATGTACCTACTCAACACATCGTTTTGGAATACCTACCCTCTACTGGGCAATATGCTACCAGCAGGGGACAAAGGGTGAGCAGAAGCCCATATGCTCCCTGTCCTCCTGGGAGGATGCAGAGTCCAGTGGGGAAGACAGACCTCTAACACTCATACCAAATTTGGAACTTGGCAGCTGTGTGATGTGCTACAGGGAGAGGGCCCCAGGCCAGGATGGGCTCTGACTAGGGGGTCTGCACAGACTTCTCTGAAGGCACAATGCCTGAGGAGGGATTCACTCAGAGGGGAGGGAGCCTTAATTAGTAGAAGAGGGGAGGGAAGAGCTTTCCAGGCAGAATGAATGAGCCGTGCAAATGCCCTGGGTGGGAGTGGACAGGGCCAGACAAGAGCCTAAGGGAGGTTAATGTGTCCGGAGCAGAGGGTAAGAGTGAGCTGTGGAGGTGAACAGGGCCTGAGGCAGGCAGGGCCGTGAGGAGGAGTTTCATACAGCGAGGAGTCATTGAAAATGTGAGGACTTGGGGGAGAGAAGGTAGGAGTCAAAATGTGATCAAGTTTGCATTTTGAAGTGGCCGTTCTTTCTGTGTTGTGGAAGAGATATTTGGTGGCAGAGGTGGGGGCCAAAAGGACAGAGTGGGCCGGTTAAGAGGCTGCTGCATTGCAGTAGTCCAAGTAAGTGCTGATGATAGATTAGGCTAGGGTGGCAACAGTGCAGACGGAGAGAGGTGAACAGATTCAAATTTCATTTAGGAGACACATGATGAGATTTGATTACAAAGTGGATAAAATTATAGGCAACAAATATTTAGCAATTTATAAGGAATGGTTGAAAATAAAGTCTCAGGTGTAGAGATGCCAGACAGAAGCAAAGAGAAAGCAGAAGTAGCAATGTTAAAATTGCACAATGTGTAACTTAAGATTTAAAATACTAAATGGGATAAAAAGGACTAGGTAATGAAAAAACTCAGTATTTAAGAAAAACTTATGTGATCTAGTGCAGCCATGTACTGACAAGTGGTTAAAGCAAGCACAGATTAACAGAGACTACCAACACGTGGGTAATGCAATCAAGGTTACTGAAGGGTGGCTCACACCTGTAATTCCTACGCTTTGGAAGGCCAAGGTGGGAGAATCACCTGAGCCCAGGAGTTGGACACCAGCCTGTGCAATATAGGGAAAATGGTCTGATACGGTTTGGCTCTGTGTCCCCACCCAAATCTCATCTTGAATTGTAGCTCACGTAATTTCCACATGTTGTAGGAGGGACCCAGTGGGAGATAATTGCATCGTGGGGGCAGTTTCCCCCATACTGTTCTCGTGGTAGTGAATAAGTCTCATGAGATCTGACAGTTTTATGAGGGGTTGCCACTTTCACTTCCCTCTCATTTCTCTCTTGTCTGCTGCCATGTAAGGCATGTCTTTTGCCTTCCATTATGATTGTGAGGCCTCCACCGCCACTTGAAACTGTGAGTCCATTAAATCTCTTTTCCTTTATAAATTACCCAATCTCAGGTATGTCTTTTTCAGCAGCATGAAAACAGACTAATAGACTATCTCTACCAAAAATAATTCTTTTTAAAACTTCTTTTTAAAACTAGCCAGGCATGGTGACACATGCCTGTATTTCCAGCTACTCGGGAGGCTGAGACAGGAGGATTGGTTGAGCCTGGGAGGTCGAAGTTGCAGTGAGCTGTCATGGCACCACTGCACTCCAACCTGGTGAGAGAGTGAGGCGCTAGGATCCACAGCAGCAGCAGTGACATCCCTGCAATGGAGGCACAAGGTTCCTCACCCTCAAACCTTCACCAGCCAGTGTGCGGCTGCAAATGAAGCATCAGTAGGGGTGAGGACGTCTAAGACTCTTGGGAAGTGGAACCATCCCCTTGCAGGCCCAGCCTTACAAGCACAAGTCAAGCGCTCAGCCTGTTACTGGGACTGCACAGATGGGGGAACCAGCAGACCTGGGTCAGGAGCACAACAGTCATCTTGGGGTTTTAAACTTCTCAAAATAATCGCTTAGGACAGTACACAGTATAATCAGGACTGAACAAACGTCATACCCATTATTCTCTCACCTCCACAGGCAAACACAGCTTGCTCTAAACACATTCCTAAGCAACTTTAAGAAAAGTTTAGCAGAGTTCATAGTACCATTTGTTAAGGTGCCTAATAACATAAATATTCCCAAATTGTCTCAATCATAGCAATAAGCTCCTGGAAATGGAAACAGGGAAGAGAATAATTTCACCAGGATGACAAAAACCATTAAACATTTTAAAATAAATTAAACAAATGGCCCAGGACTTAGATGATTAAAACTATAAAAGCTTATTGAAGAATATAAAATAAGATCTAAATAAAAGTGAAAATATGCCATGTTCTAAGATAAGAAAATTGATGTTTTTAAAAATGCCATTTTTTCCCCAAATCAACTTATAAATCTAATATTTCAATTAGAATGCAAACAGGTTCTTTTTGTTTGTTTTGAGGGCTATTTGTGGGCTTTTTTGGTTTGGTTGGATTGTGTGCTTTATTTGATCGGAGGTGGGCTGGGAGTAGAGAAGAAGGAGGTTTCAAGTTTGAATGGAAGGAAAAATGCCCAAGAATAGTCATGAAGAGTATGAATAACAACAGTATCAAGGGGGCACTTTCCTCAGTAGATATGTGAACATGCTTTAAAACAGAACAAGATATTTTAGAATGTAGAGGCAAAATCAAATCAATATACAAATAGATCAATGCAACATGATGGGAAAAAATGAGCATAACACAATAAAGAATCCAGAAATGGATGTCAGCATATTTGGAAATGTAGCATATGACAAAGATGATGTATCCAGTAAGAGGGAAAGGGGTATTAATTAATAACTAATTATTGGCACAACTAATTACTGATCAGGAAAAAAAGTATTAAAAATAACAAAAAAGAAAAAAAAAAAGCCAGACGTGGTGGTGCACTCCTGTAATTCCAGCTACTCAGGAGGCTAAGGCAGGAGGATCATTGGCACCCAGGAGTTTGAGGCTGCAGTGCACTGTGACAATCAATAGTCACTACACTACACTCTAACCTGGAGAACATGGTGAGACTGCATCTCTTAAAAAAAATTTACAAGTGATTTAATAACTTAAATGCTTTAAAAAAATAATAATGGTCTTTCAAAGTAAATAAATAAAAAATACTTCATATAAATTTATGGATTGAGAGAGGACTTCTTAACTCAGACTAAAATCTAGAAGCTAGAAACAAACTGTATTTGACTATATAAAAATAATATTTTGCTACAGTGAAAGATATTATAATATCACCAAAACCAAAAACTTGGAAAATCTTTATCTACAATGTAGAGATCAGTTGATACCTTATCATGTAGAGAGATCTTTCAAAATGACAAGGAGGCAAGTAATGCGTTAATAAAATGAAGGAAGAAATAATTCATAAAAGAGAAAGACCAAAGAGCAAGCAAATCAATGAAAAATCTAACTCGGTCTCTGAGCAGGGCATCTCTGAAAGAAAGGCAGCAGCCCCAGTCAGGGGCTTATAGATAAAATTCCCATCTCCCTGGGACAGAGCACCTGGGGGAAGGGGTGGTTGTGGGTGAAGCTTCAGCATACTTAAACATTCCTGCCTGCCAGCTCTGAAGAGAAGAGCGGATCTCCAAGCACAGTGCTCAAGATCTTCTAAGTGGGTTGCTAACCCCCATGCCTCCTGACATGGAAGACACCTCCCAGCAGGGGTTGATAGACACCTCATACAAAAGAACTCTGCTGGCACATGGCAGGTGCTCCTCTGGGACAAAGCTTCCAGAGGAAGGAACAGGCAGCAATCTTTGCTGTTCTGCAGCCTCTGCTAGTGATACCCAGGCAAACAGGGTCTGGAGTGGACCTCCAGCAAACACCAGCAGACAGCAGCTGAGAGGCCTGACTGTTAGAAGGAAAACTAACAAAAAGGAATAGCATCAACATCAACAAAAAGGACGTCCACACAAAAACCCCATCCAAAAAACTGACATCAAAGACCAAAGCTAGATAAATCCACAAAGATGAGGAAAAAACAGCATAAAAAGGCTGAAAATTTCAAAAACCAGAATGTCTTTTCTCTTCCAAAGGATCACAACTCCTCGCCAGCAAGGGAATAAAACTGGATGGAGAATGAGTTTGACAAATTGACAGAAGTAGGCTGTGGAAGGTGAGTAATAACAAACTTCTCTGAGCTAAAACATACTGTTCTAATCCAATGCAAGGAAACTAAGAACCTTAATAAAAGGTTACAGAATTGCTAACTAGAATAACCTGTTTAGAGAAGAACATAAATGACCTGATGGAGCTGAAAAATACAGCATGAGAACTTCGTGAAGCACACACAAATATCAATAGCCAAATTGATCAAGCAGAAGAAAGGATATCAGAAATTGAAGATCAATTCAAGAAATAAAGCATGAAAACAAGATTAGAGAAAAAAGAGTGAAAAAGAACAAAGCCTCCAAGAAATACGGACAATGTGAAAAGACCAAACCCATGTTTCAATGGTGTACCTGAAAGTGACAGGGAGAAAGGAACCAAGTTGGAAAACACTCTTCAGGATATTATCCAGGAGAATTTCCCCAACCTAGCAAGACAGGCCAACATTCAAATTTAGGAAATACAGAGACCACCACAAAAATACTCCTCGAGAAGAGCAGCCCAAAGACATAATTGTCAGATTCACCAAGGTTGGAATGAAGGAAAAAACGTCAAGGGCAGCCAGAGAGAAAGGACGGGTTACCCACAAAGGGGAGCCCATCAAACTAGCAGCGGAGCTCTCTGAAGAAACCCTACAAGCCAGAAGAGAGTGGGGGCCGATATTCAACATTCTTAAAGAAAATAATTTTCAACCCAGAATTTCATATCCAGCCAAACTAAGCTTTATAAGTGAAGAAGAAATAAAATCCTTTACAGACAAGCAACTGCTGAGAGATTTTGTTGTCTCCAGGATGGTCTTACCACAGTTCCTGAAGGAAGCACTAAAAATGGAAAGGAAAAACCAGTACCAGCCACTGCAAAAACATACCAAAATGTAAAGACCATTGACACTACGAAGAAACTGCATCAACTAATGGGCAAAATAACTAGCTAGCATCATAATAACAGGATCAAATTCACATATAACAATATTAACCTTAAATGTAAATGGGCTAAATGCCCCAATTAAAAGACACAGACTGACAAATTGGATAAATGTTACCTGCGTGGACCCTGGGAGACTGAACAAAGGGGGGTGAATGTGGGAATAAAGACAAAGACAAAAGACTATATCTGGAAGAAGGGGTCAGGGGGCACCTTGCCTCTAGTGGACAAGGGCACAGACTTTCCACAGCCCTTCGAATTTATTGGTAAAAGAGATAATGAGAAGAGATGTGGAAGAAGAGGTCAGCTGCTCAGGCCAGAGTAGGCTTGCAAGACGGCATTCCTCGAACAATAGGCTCTAGATATCCCAGTAGATAACCTCAAGGAGTCCACTGCCAGGGACTGACCACCCTTAGCAAACCTTCTGGCGGCAGGCACAGTGTGAGTTTGCCCACATCCTGCATTCATGATAAACAGTTTGCTGTTTGATCATATAGCCTCCAGTGGAATACTGAGTTGGTCACGATCCCTTTGGCCTTTTTGGCTCCCAACAGATAAAGAGTCAAGACCCATTGGTGTGGTATATTCAGGAGATCCATCTCACATGCAAAGACACAATAGGCTCAAAATAAAGGGATGAAAGAATATTTACCAAGCAAATGGAAAGCAAAAAAAAGCAGGAGTTGAAATCCTAGTGTCTGATAAAACAGACTTTAAACCAACAAAGATTTAAAAAGACAAAAAAGGGCATTACACAATGGCAAAGGGATCAATGCAACAAGAAGAGCTACCTATCTTGAATATATATGTACCCAATACAGGAGCACCCAGATTCATAAAGCAAGTTCTTAGAGACCTACAAAGAGACTTAGACTCCCACACAATATTGTGGGAGCCTTTAACACCCCAGTGTTAATATTAGACAGATCAACAAGACAGAAAATTAACAAGGGTATTCAGGACTTGAACTCAGCTCTGGACCAAGTGGACCTAATGGACATCTACAGAACTCTCCACCCCAAATCAATAGAATATACATTCTTCTCAGCACCACATCACACTTATTCTAAAATTGACCACATAATTGGAAGTAAAACACTCCTCAGCAAACAGAAAAGAGCGGAAATCATAACAGTCTCTCAGACCGCAGTGCAATCAAATTAGAAGTCAGGATTAAGAAACTCATTCAAAACTGCACAACTACATGAAAACTAAACAACCTGCTCCTGAATGACTACTGGATAAATAACAAAATGAACGCAGAAATAAATAAGTTCTTTGAAACCAATGAGAACATAGACACAACATACCAGAATCTGTGGGACACAGCTACAGCAGTGGTTAGAGGGAAATTTATAGCACTAAATGCCCACAGAAGAAAGCAGGAAAGATATAAAATTGACATCCTAACATCACAATTAAAAGAACTAGAGAAGCAAGAACAAACAAATTCAAAAGCTAGCAGAAGACAAGAAATAACTAAGATCAGTGCAGAACTGAAAGAGCTAGATGTTTTAAATTCATTTATTTAAAAAAAATCAATGAATCCAGGAGCTGGTTTTTTGAAAAGATTAACAAAATGGATAGACCACTAGCCAGACTAATAAAGAAGAAAAGAGAGAAGAATCAAATAGACACAATAAAAAATGATAAAGGGGATGTATATCACCACCAATCCCACAGAAATACAAACTACCATCAGAGAATACTATAAACACCTCTACACAAATAAACTAGAAAATCTAGAAGAAATGGATAAATTCCTGGACACATACACCCTCCCAAGACTATACCAGGAAGAAGTCGAATCCCTAAATAGACCAATAACAAGTTCTGAAATTGAGGCACTAATTAATAGCTTACCAACCAAAAAAAGCCCAGGACCAGACAGATTCACAGCCGAATTCTACCAGAGGTACAAAGAGGAGCTGGTACCATTCCTTCTGAAACTATTCCAAACAATAGAAAAAGAGGGATTCCTCCCTAACTCATTTTATGAGGCCAGCATCATCCTGATACCAAAATCTGGCAGAGACACAACAAAAAGAGAAAATTTCAGGCCAATATCCATGATGAACATGGATGCAAATATCCACAATAAAATACTGGTAAACTGAATCCAGCAGCACGTCAAAAAGCTTATCCACCAAGATCAAGTCAGCTTCACCCCTGGGACGCAAAGCTGCTTCAACATATGTAAATCAATAAATGTAATCCATCACATAAAGAGAAACAATGACAAAAACCACATGATTATCTCAATAGATGCAGAAAAGGCCTTCAACAAAATTCAACAGCCCTTCATGCTAAAAACTCAATAAACTAGGTATTAATGGAACATATCTCAAAATAATAAGAGCTATTTATGACAGACCCACAGCCAATATCATACTGAATGGGCAAAAGCTGGCAGCATTCCCTTTGAAAACCAGCACAAGACAAGGATGCCCTCTCTCACCACTCCTGTTCAACCTAGTATTAGAAGTTCTGGCTGGGGCAATCAAGCAAGAGAAAGAAATAAAGGCTATTCACATAGGAAGAGAGGAAGTCAAATTGTCTTTTTGCAGATGACATGATTGCATATTTACAAAACCCCATTATCTCAGCCCAAAATCTCCTCAAGTTGATAAGCAACTTCAGCAAAGTCTCGGGATACAAAATCAATGTGCAAAAATCACAAGCATTCCTACACACCAATAACAGACAAAAAAAAAAAAAGAGCCAAATCATGTGTGAACTCCCATTCACAATTGCTATAAAGAGAATAAAATACCTAGGAATACAATTTACAAGGGATGTGAAGGACCTCTTCAAAGAGAACTACAAACCACTGCTCAAGGAAATAAGAGAGGACCCAAACAAATGGAAAAACATTCCATGCTCATGGATAGGAAGAATAAATATCATGAAAATGGCCATACTGCCCAAAGTAATTGATAGATTCAATGCTATCCCCATCAAGCAACAATTAACTTTCTTGACAGAATTAGAAAAAAACTGCTTTAAATTTCATATGGAACCAAAAAAGAGCCTGTATAGCCAAGACAATCCTAAGAAAAAAGAACAAAGTTGGAGGCATCACACTACCTGACTTCAAACTACACTGAGGCTATAGTAACCCAAACAGCATGGTACTGGTACCAAAACAGATATATAGACTAATGGAACAGAACAGAGGCCTCAGAAATAACGCCATACATCTACAACCATATGATCTTTGACAAACCTGACAAAAACCAGCAATGGGAAAGGATTCTCTATTCAATAAATGGTGTTGGGAAAACTGGCTAGCCATATGTGGAAAACTGAAACCAGACCCCTTCCTTACACCTTATACAAAAATTAACTCAAGATGGATTAAAGACTTAAATGCAAGACCCAAAACCATAAAAACCCTAGAAGAAAACCTAGGCAATACTACTCAGGACATTGGCATAGGCAAAGACTTCATGACTAAAACACCAAAAGCAATGGCAACAAAAGCCAAAATTGACAAATGGGATCTAATTAAACTAAAGAACTTCTGCACAGCAAAAGAAACTATCATCTGAGTGAACAGGAAACCTACAAAATGGAAGGATATTTTTGCCTTCTATCCATCTAACAAAGGGCTAATATCCAGAATCTACAAAAAACTTACATAAATATACAAAAAAAACAACCCCATCAAAAAGTGTGCAAAGAAGACATATATGCGGCCAACAAACACATGAAAAAAGCTCATTATCACTGATCATTAGAGAAATGCAAATCAAAACCACAATGAGATACCATCTCATACCAGTTAGAATGGCAATCATTAAAAAGTCAGGAAACAACAGATGCTGGAGAGGATGTGGAGAAATAGCAATGCTTTTGCACTGTTGGTGGGAGTGTAAATTAGTTCAACCATTGTGGAAGACAGTGTGGTGATTCCTCGAGGATCTAGAACCAGAAATACCATTTGATCTAGCAATCCCAACTGGTTATATACCCAAAGGATTGTAAATCATTCTACTATAAAGACACATGCACATGTATGTTTATTGCGTCACTGTTCACAATAGCAAAGACTTGGAACCAACCCAAATGCCCATCAGTGATAGACTGGATAAAGAAAATGTGGCATATATACACCATGGAATACTATGCAGCCATAAAAAAGAATGAGTTCATGTTCTTTGCAGGGACATGGATGAAGCTGGAAACCATCATTCTCAGCATACTAACACAGGAACAGAAAACCAAATACCACATGTTCTCACTCATAAGTGGGAGTTGGACAATGAGAACACGTGGACACAAGGAGGAGAACATTACACACTGGGGCCTTTCAGGTGGTGGGAGGCTAGGGGAGGAATAGCGTTAGGACAAATACCTAATGTAGATGATGGGTTGATATGTGTAGCAAGTCACGATGCCGCATGTACACTTATGTAACAAACCTGCACGTTCTGCACATGTATCCCAGAACTGAAAGTATATATATATATACACGCACACACACTATGTATACATATATATAGAGTTGTATCACTGTAACATTATTTCATAGTTCTTTACTGCACAACACATTTCACTAGAACGTTCTGCAATGATGGAAATCATCTGTGCTGCTTAATATGGTGACCACTAAGTGTATGTGTCCACTGAACACTTGAAATGAAGCTAGCGTAACTGAGGAATTGAATTTTTAATTTTACTTAATTTCAATTAAAATTAAGATTTAAGAGCCATATGTGACTAATGGTTACTGTATTGAATAGCACATGTCTAGCAGGTACTTTTACTGCCATCAATTCTTTATTGACATTATGAAGCATCTATTCATTCAAGTTCCTACCCACTTTTTAGGTGTTGAAACTAAATGTTATTTAAGAGATACTCCCTAAATGGCAACAAAATCCTTTAGATTCCCCTCTGACCCAAACCTCATATTACTACTGTCTGTGGATCTGCTCTTTTGATTAGTTAAAAAAAAAAAAAAAAAAAAAAGCTAACTCACTATAAAGTACTACATTTTATATATATGCGCACATATGTATGTATATATGCCTATGTGTATACATATACTTGCATTTATCACAAAGGAAAAAGATAAAGCAACATAGAGGGATATGGGGGAAGGATACTCACATAAATTTTTGGCACGAATCTTAACAAATAAGAACTTTGAAAAAGAATCTGGAAACATCTTAATGTAAAAAATATGTACATAATTTGATCAAGCAATTCTGCCCCTGAGAACATATCCTCCAGAAATATCAGCATGAATATGTAAGGATATACATACAGGATTGTCTGTTCCAGCATTGTTTTTAGTGACCAAAACTAGAAGCAACAATCACAACATAAGTGGAATGCCCAATATATGGAAGTCATTAAGAAAAAGATTGAGTGTGCTAGCTTCAGCAGCACATGTACTAAAAATGAAAGAATATGCTAAAAATGAAAGAATGATAACCTGTGCTAACTGACATAGAGAAGTTTCCATGAGGTACTATTGAATGAAAAAAAAATCAAAGTGCAGCAAAGATATACAAACATGTGTGTACATGTGTGTATATACGTGTATATGTATATATATGTGTGCGTATGTATAGGAAAGCTTATATACTAGATTAATAACTATGGTTATCAGAGACAGAGTGGAATGAGGGCAGTAAGGAAATGATGCAGTTTGGGGAAGGACAGTCATATCAAATCACTTTTCTGCTTGAGAAAACCTTTAATGATTATTCATTTAACGTGGACACAAACAGAAACCTCTTATTATGGCCTACAAAGTCAGGCATGATTTTTCTCTCCAGGTAGCTCTTTAACCTCGCCCTACCCATTCTTTTTCTCACTTACTGTACCCTAAGCACCCTGATCTTCTGAAAGGCCCAGAAGTACAAAGTTCTTTCCCAACTCAGGCTTTTGTACCTGCCCTTCCTTACTCATGGGAAGTTCTTCCAGGATCCCTGGCTTCTTGAGTTCTAGGTCTCACTATCCAGAGATATTAACCTTAACTATCCTATTTAAAGAGGTACTCTCATCCTGTTCCTTATTACAGTACACTGTATATTTCCTTCATAGCACGTTGTCACAATTGATAATTTAATTTTTTTTTTTTCTTATACAGGGTAAGTTTCCCTCTTTGGAATATAAGCTTCATGAAGGCAAAGAATGTGCTTCTTTTCTCACCACTCTGTTCCTGGCACTTAATGCAGTTATTACATAATCAGAAGAGGATGCTCTTCTTCACAGACAAGCTGGAATCCATCATGCAAAACACCGTAACTTTCTGTTCACTGCTCAGCAACAAGTAATACAAAGAATACAAAAGGCATCTTTGCTTTTTTCCTCTTCTTCTTTTTGAGATGGTGTTTCCCTCTTGTCACCCAGGCCGGAGTGCAATGGCCCAATCTCAGCTCACTGCCCCCTCCACCTCCCGGGTTCAAGTGATTCTCCTGCGTCAGCCTCCGGAGTAGCTGGGATTACAGGCGCCCACCAGCACGCCTGGCTAATTTTTGTATTTTTAGTAGAGACAGGGTTTCGCCATATTGGCCAGGCTGGTCTCAAACTCCTGACCTCGGGTGATCTACCCGCCTCGGCCTCCCCAAAGTGCTGGGATTACAGGCGTGAGCCACCGTGCCCGGCCGGCATCTTTGCTTCCTAACTGAGCTCTGGGCCCTATATTTTGCCTCTTCCTCAAGAACCTCATTTCATCAATTATTAACTTCTTTTCTGTATCTTCAACATCTCTGATCCTTTCCTCCAGCATATATGCACATATGCTGTCTTTTCCACTCTAGAAAGAAGAGGAAGAAAGAGGGAATAAAAACTCTCCACTTCTCTTTAATAAAATGTACTTTTTGTTGAAGAATCCCCAGGAACAAAGAGAAGATATTTAAATAGCAGCCACCGTACGAGGAAGAAGGGGCAGGACAGGTCACCTATAAAGAAGCAAGGATTGGGCCGGGCGCGGTGGCTCACGCCTGTAATCCCAGCACTTCGGGAGGCCGAGGCGGGCGGATCACGAGGTCAGGAGATCGAGACCCTCCTGGCTAACACGGTGAAACCCTGTCTCTACTAAAAATACAAAAAATTAGCCGGGCATAGTGGTGGGTGCCTGTAGTCCCAGCTACGCGGGAGGCTGAGGCAGGAGAATGGCCTGAACCTGGGAGGTCCGAGCTTGCGGTGAGCCGAGATTACACCACTGCATTCCAGCCTGGGCGACAGAGGGAGACGCTGTCTCAAAAAAGAAAAAACAAAAAGAAGAAGCAACAATTAGACTCACTGGTTTTTTTTGTTTGTTTGTTTGTTTGTTTTGCTTTTTCCAATAGCAACAGTGGAAGCCAAAATACATTGGAATGATATCCTAAGAGAAAATAATTGCCCCCTTAGAATAGTGGGGATAAACACATTTTTAGACAAACGAAAGCTAACATTGTTTTCCATCAACAGAAATTATAAAAAATTTACTTCAGGCAGAAAGATAGGGACAGATGACAGGTCTGAGATGCAAGAGGAATGAAGAACACAAAAGTGTGACTTAAATACAAACACCATGCATGACAAACTGGTAAGAATCAGCAAAGAAAAGATGGTCTTTTCAATAAATGGACCTGGGAAAATTGGGTTATGAAGAAAAATGAAACTGGACCTCTGCCAAATAACATACATGCAAAATTGATTCTATGTAGATTAAAATCCTAAATGTGAAAGGCAAAACAATAAAGCTTTTAGAATATATTATAGGAATATAGTTTCATGACTTCAGGGTTAGAAAGTGTTTTTTAAACAAGAACCTATGAAAGAAAATGGCTAAATTTGAGTACATTAAAATTAAGACGTCCTATTCATCACGGATACCATAAAGAGGGTGAAAAGAGAATCACAGCTTGAGAGATGTTTGCAACACATGTAATAAACAAAAGACTAAAATCCACAAATATAAAGAACACTTACACGCTAATTAAAAAGAGACATAATACATTCTGAAAATGGACAAGTGACTTAAATAAACGTTTTATTAATACATAGGCGTCTGTGGTCAAAAATCTATGGGAAAAGTACTGCTTCATAGCAGTCTCTCAGGGAACGAGTATTTTAATGAGTAAGATTAGAAAGTGGTGCATGAGCACTCGCAGGCTGTGTCTCCAAGCTTAGGAAGTGGTTCCTGCATTTCAGGGCTGGATCTTTCACCTCCGAAATGTGCTTGAGGTATTATGTTTGGAAAATGAGCTTCAGAGAGGGCCCTTATTCAACACAGAGAACTATTATGAGATTTTTGCAAGAAGGTTGCAATTCAGCATTTCTAAAATTTCTTAGCAGATTAATGTCATTCTGTACTTAGTGAAAATGTGCATTTAACTTTATTCTAAATTAAATTTGAGGGTGCCAAGAGCAAGAACTCATTAATAATAAACATTTCTTTTAATGAAGGTAAATATTTTTGACTTAATTTTACGAGGGCATTATTTCCGTGTCTTCTGCCCCTTTACCTCTTTCTCTGTCTCTCTCTCCCATCTCCCTGTCTTATCTCCTGTTCATCCAAACCATTCCCATCTCCCACCAAGCCTGATCTTTCTACATCTCTACATTTCACAACATTTCTCACAATTTTTCGATGGAATTTTCTTCAATACATAATTAATTATTGGAAGGAAAAATCAACACAAAATAAAATTGACAGTAGTTAAAGCCACATATTGTAAAATTTATGACCAAATAGTGGTCAAAATCTTACTTTTGTCAAGGTTCCTATCTTGTCCAATTTAAGCCAGGTGGATTGGCCAATAAATAACGGCCTCAAAAGGAAATGCATGGCAACGATTACAGAGTAAAATTTGGTAGGAACATAAACTCAATCAATGAATCACATTTGTGCTATGATAGTTTCTCTTTAGAAAGGAATCGATCACACTGAAAATAATTTAGAAAAAAATAAAAAGGGAAAAATGTAAATAATATATCTCTTTTATATAGAAAAACTGATAAAAAATAATTAAATTAGCTCAATGTAGTTGACTCAGGAAGATACTCCATCATTCTGATTAAAATGACTTGACTTTTTCCAAGTCATTCTAGAGATTAAGAAGTTTAATAAAATATATTTTCCATGAAATCCTGCAATTCATTTTTGTTCATAAATATAATTTGTATGTTATATAAATTAGAAAATGATAAATGTTTACCAATTACCTGGTATCAAGTACTAATACTGATTGATATGCCACACAGTTTTGCAACGAACATTTGTTGAGTGGCAGCTGTGTGCCTTCACTGTCTAGGTACTGGGAATACAGAGATGCATGAGACAGATTTCTGCCCTCAAGGAATTTACATGTGCACTAAAATTGCAAACACAAACCTGAAATTGATTCATTTTGCTTTACCATATTTGATTATATTAATAAATCTGTGAATTTTAAACATGAGCATGCTTGAAGATGCCACTTGTAAATTATTTATTCATCACTCTGCTGTGGCGTCGTCTCTTCAAGACAGTGTCCTCTCCTGAATTTTCATCTATTTAAACATATCTGCAAGGCTTAGAAATCAGTATTAAAAGCCTCTAAAGCATTACATTCAAAATATGAAGTTGGCATTTTACATTCTGTAACAGCCTTGTGTTAATTTAGCCTGTCAGAGTCAGTTTATCCTGTCAGTCCTCCATAAAGTCAAACCATTAATTTCCTCAACTGTCAGTGTACATATAACTTTTAGGATAAATTTATCGAATAAAATCTGACATCTCCCAGGCTTTGCCATCATTAGATGGTGATTAATGTTAAAAACTTCCATTCATCTTTAACACCCCCATTTCTAATTCAGTAATTGGATCAAAGAAAGAGATGCTGTGTTAATGGGCAGTACAGCCTATTTTCCAGGTGGCTCCTTCTGCTTCCGAGATACAAGGTCTGGGCCTTCCCTAAACCATTCCTAGCTTGAAGCTTCAATGACAGCCCACCCCTGGACTTCAGCCTCAGCAAGTGTAACCCTGGGACTTCAGTGCTCTGGTGATTCTTCATGAATCTTAAAGCCCAGGATGAATGCATTTCAAAATCTGTCCTGCAACAATAAACTAAGCTCCCAGAAATCAGTCTTTGAGACTTTCTTGCAATGTGTTACTTAAAGCATAAAGCCTTATATTGAATTCCCATTGCTCCACTGCTCATAGGAAAAAATCCCTTAGTAATCTGGCCCCCACCCAGTTCTGCAGCCTCTTTAACCTTTCTCTCTCTCTCTCTGTCTCTCTGTTTCTTCTCTCTAGCTTCATGGGCTTCCTTGCAGCCATTCAAATGCCCTGCTCCTTTTTCCTCTGTGGGTCTTTGCCTTTTCTCTGTTTGGATTGCTCTTCCTCCCATCCTCATCCAGTTTCTCTTCTCTAACTTCTGATTAGAGGTCACTTCCTCAAGGACTCTTCCCCCCAATCCCCACAGTAGTGTTATATGTTGTCAAGTACCTTTCCCTCATCACACACAGCACAATTCTTATCACTTATTCACCTGATGATCTGCTTAATGTCTGTTTCCTCTCATTCAACAGTAGACATGAGAACAGAGAAATTTTCTGGCTTTTCACCATTTCATCACCATAGCATAGTACACATAACAGCCCAATTTACAGAAAAATGTTTTGAAAATATCTGTTAAATTACAGTAGGGTTGTATTCAGGTCCCAGTTTGGGAGGGCTGCTTTTTTTCCCTATGTAAACAGGAATGGATTTTAGGCACAGTGGAATCCTTTGTGAGCACCTGCTGATGACCAGAAATAGCAAGGACCTCTACCCAACAAATACGTCCACAGCTGTCCACACTGGAGGGTCCATTTCCCACTCACTTGCTTTCCTGAAAGCACGATGAAGACAAAATGGGCAGCTGGATTCAGCACAAATAATTACAAGAAGGGTACCCACTGAAACGTTCTGCCACAAATATATACGCCAATAGCCGGTCAAGCAAGAGTTCAAATGTTCTCGAAAGCACCAAGCTTACAAATATAATCTTGACTCTGTGTTCACATTGAATAAATTCTTTCCTATGAGGGTTTGACAATCTTATCATCAGCAAATGTATCCACTCCACTCCAGATCTGCCTCAAACTAGATTGCTTTTTACTTACTATCCTAGGGTAACTGGGAATATGTTAGACTTTGGGTTTGCAGAGTAACTATAGTTTGTTTGTTGGTTGGTTGGTTGGTTGGTTGGTTGGTTGGTTTGTTCTTGGAGGCAAGGTCTTGCTCTGTCACCCAGGCTGGAGTGTCATGGTGCGATCATGCCTCACTGCAGCCTCGAACGCCTAGACTCAAGTGATTCTCCTGCCTCAGCCTTGAGTAGCTGGGACTACACACCCCCATACCTGGCTAATACAGTTAGTTCTTTATTCCAACTTTACTTACTGCATGAGAAGTAGAGTCAAAGATTGAGCAAATATATGCCTAGAAGGCTCTTATATTTGGCTGGTTGTGGATATCTCAACAGGGGATATTCAAATCTGTCCACTTTCCCCAGAGCCATCACTGCCACCTTAGTTCAGGACAGTAACATTCTCGCTTGGTCTATTGTATTAGCCTCTTAACTTTTTCCTGGTTTTCTGTACAATCCATTTTCCACTTTGAAGACAGAGTGGTCTTTATAAATAAAATAAGATTGTGCTTGCCCTGGCCCAAAACCTGCCAATGGCTTCTTATCATACCAATCTACTTTTTCTATCAATTACTAAAAAGGGATCTTAAAAATTTTCTGTTGTGATTGTAGATTTATTTCTTCCTTTATTTCTGTCAATTTTTGCTTCATGTATTTTGAAACTCTGTTATGAGTTGCATACATGTTTAGGATTATTATGTCTTCTTAATGGGTTAATTCTTCTATCATTATGAAATATCTCCTTTATCCCTAATGATACCTTTTGCTTTAAAATCTCTTTGTCTGATATTAATATAGCTGTTTCTACTTCCTTACAACTAGTTTTATGTTTCTTAAGTTCTTATATGTTTAACTTACTTGTGTCTTTTTATTTAAAGCATATGTGTTGTAAATAGCTTATGTCTGGCTTTTTCCCTTTTATCTAGTCTGAAGATATCTGCCTTCATGTAATTAGTAATACAATTGAATTAAGACTACCTTCTTTTATTTTTTTCTCCATTTATGATATCTGGGTTTTGTCCCTTTTATCCTTTTTTACTGCCTTTTTTTTGTGTTATTTTTTTACTGTTTTATTTTATTTCCTCTATTAACATTTTAGTTGTGCTTCATTTAAGATTTTTTATTGGATCCTCTGAGATTACAATAAGCTCTATTAACCTAATGCAGTCTACCTTGAAAAAATATTAGACTACTTCATGTATAAGAAACCTACAACAGTATACTTTCACTTGCCCTCTTCTGTCCCTGGTACAGTTACTGACATACATTTTACTCCTACATGTTACAAACTCCATGATACATTTTTATCATTTTGCTTTAAACAATTATTTCTTAAAGAGATTAAGAAGTGAGGGAAAGAAGTCTTTTCTTTTTCCTTTTTTGAGAAAGGATCTGGCTCTGTCACCCAGGCTGAAGCACAGTAGTGCAATCTCAGCTCACTGAAACCTCCACCTCCCAGGTTCAAGCCATCCTTCCACCCAGCCTCCCGAATAACTGGGACTACAGGTGCGTGCCACCACACCCAGCTAATTTTTGAATTTTTTGTAGAGATAGGGTTTTGCCAGGTTGCCCAGGCTGCTCTCAAACTCCTGAGCCCAAGCAATCCACCCACCTCAGCCTCCCAAAGTGTTGGGATTATAGGTATGAGCCACTGCACCTGGCCAGAGAGAAGTCTTTTATACTTATTCACATATTAATAATTAACAGTACTCTTCATTTCTCTGTCTAGGTATGAGTGTCCGTCTGGTATCATTTTCCTTTGTTTTCCTGAAGGACACTTTGATTTAGCAATCTGATGAAGGCATTACAGATGGTCCTCAATTTACAATGGTTCGACTTACAATTTATTCGACTTAATGCTGGTGCAAAAGCAATATGTTGAACAGAAACCATATTCAAATTTTGAATTTTAGACTTTTCCTGGGATAGCAATATGCAGTAGAATATCCTCTCTGGTTTCTGGGCAGTGGCAGTGAGCTGCAGCTCCCAGTCAGTCACGCAATCACAAAGCTCAACAACCAATACTTCACAGTGTGCTGTGTTGCAGATGATGTTGCCCAGTTGTAGGTTAATGTTATTTTCTGAGCGTGTTTAAGGTAGATTAGGCCAAGCTATCATGTTCAGCAGGTTAGGTGTATTAAACGCATTTAGTTTTGCAATATGTTCAACTTAGGATGGGTTTATTAGGATGCAACCCCAGGGTAAGTTTCAGACCATCTACATCATGATTCCCTTTTCTTCCTCCTATCTCCTGTCTCATCTCATATCCATTGAGCTCCCTCCCACCTCCTCTAGTCCTCCATCTTTCCAAGTTCTTTAACATTTCTCATAGTACAATTCCCAGAGTGACAAATTCTCTCAGCTTTTATTTATCAGAAAATTGCTTTATTTTGCCTTAATTTTTTGCAGGATAGATTTGCTGGATATAAAACTTAGGTTGACTTTTTTTTTTTTTTCCTACAGTATTTCAAAGATGTTGTTCCATCTTCTAACTTGCCTTGTTTCTTATTAAGAAGATGTGTTAATCTTACCATTGTTCCTCCAAATGCAATGTGTCTTTTTTTGGTGCTTTTACTATTTTCTCTTTTTTATTCATGGCAATTTGACTGTAATGTGCTTAGGTATGATTTTCTTTGTATTTATCTTGCTTGTGGGTTTTTTTTTTTTTTTGAGCTGTTTGAATGTGCAAGTTAATATGTTTCTTTAAATCTGGAAAGTTTTAGAGCATCTTTTATTCAAATATCTCTCTTCTTCTGGAATTCCAATTACACATGTGAGACTGCTTGGCAATGTCCTACAAGTCAGCAAGGTTCTCTTCCATTTTTTCTGGTTTACCTCTCTCTGTGTGTTTAGTTTAGCCAGTTTCTATTGTTTTTTTCTTATGCAGTGTTCAATCTGTCCTTAAGAGCATTGTTTGACCTTTGAAATCTCTGTTCAGCTTACAGCTCCCCAGAAGCTACTCTCAGCCCAGCCATCAGCCTTACCCTTTGCATGTGTATCTTAATATTTGGCCGAAGACTGAGGAAAACTCCTATACAGATTTTTGGAGTTTCTTCTGTGTATAACTCCTTCCTTTCTGGCATTCTGCCCTGTGAAATTGCAGCTGCCTTAGCACCCCCAAACATGGATCTCTGCCTACTCATCTCAGTGAGACTGCTATGCTGTGCCTGTGCCCTACTTCCCTACACTGTGTTCCAGAAAGTGCATCCACACAGAAAGCCAAGGTGCTTCTCTTCTCTCAAGGATCACAGTTTTGCTCTGCCTTTTATCCAATGTCTGAAAGCCATTGTTTCATACATTTTTCCAGTTATACAGTTGTTTACTGTAAGAGAACTAATCCAGTACCAATGACTCGAGTTGCCCCAGAATAAATTCCAAACTCCTTGCTGTTGTTTATAAGGCTGTATATTATCTGGCCTGCCTACTTCTCTGAGATTGCCCTGGCCTCCTTTCCCCTCCCCAGATATACCAAAATACTTCCCACTTTAGAGCTTTTGCACTGCTATGCCTTGTGTCTGGCATGCTGTATCTCTGACCTTCCCATGACAGTCTCTTGCTTATCATTCAAGACCATCCGAATTAAAGTATCCACTCAGTCATTGTCCCAGAAATATGTTTTAATTATTTGCAGAATGCATATCACATTCTAATATTTTTGGTTTTGTTTGTATATGTAATTTATTTTTTTCTTGGCTTATTTTCTGTCTTCCTTCACTAGAACAAAGTGTTCGGTTTGGTTCTGTTTGGTTTACTGTTTGGTTTACTGTGGTATCTTTAATGCTGGGACTATGTCCAGCACATGGGAAGCACTTGATAAATATTTTTTGGGTAAATGGATAAATGAATAAAACCTATTTTTCTTTTATGTTGCTTCATAGCTTTCCTTTAAAATACCACACTTCAGTGGGCATGTTCAACTTTACGTAACATACAGATAATGGTGAGGAAGATGGTAATAATAATTCCTAATATTTATTGAGCTCTTTTACTATGTGTTAGTCACTGAACTAGAAGATTTCCTTCTGTTATCTCAATTAATCCTCATTACAATGCTATGAGGTACTTGCTAGGATTTTCAGCATTGCAGATAAGAAAACTGGGGCACAGAAATTCAATGACTTTCTGAGTGTCTCACATCTAAAGTAATGGTTTTACCCACATCCCAGAGTTGATTATCCAGCCAGATTTTCCAGAGTTGCTTTTGTCCAGGCTCTACTGTTCATTTCCACATGACAGGAGCTGGGTTTATCCTGCCTTTGAGATATGCTCAGGTCATGCTGGTCTCTACCACAGAAACATCATGTACCACATCTGTCGCCCATTACTCTTCCTTGCCAAAATAGTCCATGTTGTGCTGTTGTATCCAACCCTCATGTTTCTACTGTAGCATAAATATGCTTAACCAGCTGCTGCTAACACTTCATAATGCTTGTGACAACTCTACTGAGAAGCCCCTCTTCATGGAGCAGATGGCGTGAAATCAAGCAGGCGAGCCTAAATGTAGCGGAAGAGCCTGGGGAGGAGGTTCTGGTCAGGAGAGGCACCACTTGTTTTTGTTTTTGTGTTTTCTTAGACTTGAATCTAAGGTGGGTCCTATTCACATCCCTATGAACATGTCCCAAATTCAGTGTAACAGCTGGGATACGGTGTTAAAGGAAAGACATTTGGAGAGTGGGAAAATAGAAACATTGTACAGAAGTGACTAATGAAACCACAGGAATGAATATGTTTCTCCCAAAAAGCAAATGTAGGTGGAGCACAACAGAAGACACTGAACAGTTAGGGATTCGGGGGAAAAACCGAAGGGAGGATAATTGTCCCGGAAGAGTAAATGGCATATGTTAATAATCACACTATTAAGAGACGTCATTTTTGAATAATGTAATGAGAAAAACTTCAGAGTCAAACAGACTGGGATTCAACCCCAGATCCACTGCTCAAAAGCTGTGAGGCCCCAGGCAAGCTCCTTACCCTCTTTGGGTTTAAATTACTATCCTTTGGATAATAAATCCTACCATAAGATTTATAAGAGGGAGGTTTGGGATAGAGGCTGGTTGCCTAGGGGGACAACATGTACAACAAAGCCAGTGAAAAGTCCACCACAAACCCCAAAACACAAGTGGGTGAAGACCAACCTCCATCAGTCACAAACACTGCAGCCTGTCAGAGGTGGGGCGGAGGCCATGGGAAGGAGGGAAAGAAGGAAATATCAGTGTGTCTGACAGACTTGAGAATGGGAGACACCCACTGGAAAGCACAGCAGACCAATTGGAGAAGAGCAGCTACAATTGGAAGTGACTGCAATAAGGCTGAGTGCAAGGGATCCAGGGTAAGAAGTTCTGCAGAATTTGAGCAAGGGATGCCCTCTTTTTCTCCTTGGTTGGCAGGACATTTAGAGTCTCAAGGAACCTCACAGTGCTAAGGGGTATATGAAATGCATGTTGCAAGAAACATTCCAAATTTCTCAGTTAAATTCATATAAAAATTTGGACGTTTATGAAATCAGGGTATAAAAACATTAATTTAATTTCCTTTGAGTCTGGCTACAAAACTATCCAGACTGAAAATGTCTGGGATTCCATGAGTGTTGAATGAGTTTGCAAAGCCATCTACATTGCCCTTGACCAAGAGTTATAATCTCTTGCAACACTGGCCACTGTCAACTCATGGTCACTCATTCTGGCAGTTTCAAGCTTGCTTCCTCCAGAAGGAAGAAAAATTATGACATTAAAACATTTATCTGATGTAAGTGCCTGCTTGCCTCTGGTTGTTCGTAGACAAACCAGGTTGGTGCTATTGGGGAATAATTTGCATTATTAATTACACTTGAAAGTAGGATATCTTAGGCACAAACTTTCCTTGCCTCACTTTTGCCACAAGCTCCATAAAAAAAAATATATATATATATATATATGAAGAGTTGCAACTTTATTTAGGGTGTTTTAGGAAAGCTTCACTGAAGGGGAGCATTTGGGAAGACATAGGAAGGAGGTGAAGAAGTGAGCCATGAGGAAGAAACATTCCAGACAAGAGAATTCCTGATGCCTTAAAGGAACAGCCAGGTAATCAATGTGACTGGAGCAGAGTGATCACAGGTCAGAGAGACCACGGGGAGCCGGGCAGTGGGGCCTTATAAGGATTCAGGCTCTTACTTTAAGTGGTTGTGACACCATTTGGAGGGTTTTGAGAAGAATGACATAATCTGACTAATGTTTTAAATGAATCACTCTTGCTACTGTATTTGTGAGAGTTACTGATTAGACTGTGGGTGGCAAGGTTAAAAGCAAGAAAATCAGGCCAATTGTTTGTATTTTTCTGTAGAGACAGGGTTTCACCACATTGCCCAGGCTGTTCTTGAATTCCTGGGCCCCAGGGACCCTCCTGAACATCCCAAAGTGCTGGGATTATAGGCATAAGCCACTGCACCCAGCATCCCCTTACTCCTATGGAAGCAAGGAAATCAGTAAAAAATTGCTGCAGCAATGAAGGAGGGAGACGAGGGCTGCCCATGGCCAACACTCCACTTGTGCCCTCATTCCCAATCCCTCTCATCTATTCAAGCACATCACCTCAGCAATTCTATCTTCTTTTACTTGCATTATGACTTTCCTTTTCTATTCTAGATTATTCCCCTTCACATATAGGATTGTTGCTCCATGGCATTGGGCTCTTCTTGCATTGCTATAAAGAAATACCTGACACTGGTTGTAAAGAAAAGAGGATTAGTTGGCTCAGAGTTCTGCAAGCTTTATAGGAAGTATGGTGCTGGCATCTGCTTGGCTTCTAGGGATGCCTCAGGAAGCTTAAGATCATGATGGAAGGTGAAGGGGGAGCAGGTATGTCATATGGCAGAAGCAGGAATGAGAGAGCGAGTGTGGGGAGGGGAAGTGTCACATACTTTTAAATGACCAGATCTCTTGAGAACTCACTATCACAAGGACAGCACCACACCAGGAAGGATCCACACCCATGACCCAAACACCTCCCACCAGGCCCCACCTCCAAACATCAGGGATTACAATTCAACATGAGATTTGGGCGAAGAAAAATATCCAAACTATATCACCAATATTAAACATATGAACACACATACACACATACATACACATTCCCTCTCAACCCACTTGTGCCCCCAGCTACTGCTCCATTTCTTTGCTTTTTGTTTGCTTGATTTTTTTTTTATTTTTTTTATTTTTATTTTTTTGAGATAAAGTCTCACTCTGTTGCCTATGCTTAGTGTAGTGGTGTGACCAGGGCTCACTGCAGCTTCAACCTCCCAGGCTCAAGCAATGCTCTCGCCTCAGCTTCCTGAGTAGCTGGTACCACAGGCACACACAACCATGCCTGGCTAATTCCTTTGTACGTTTTGTAGAGATGCGCTTTCACTACATTGCCCAGACTGGTCTCCAACTCCCGGGCTCCATTCCCCTGCCTTGACCTCCCAGAGTACTGGGGTTACAGGTATGAGCCACCACACCCAGCCCTTCTTTGCTTCCTTTCATAGAAAATAATTCTCTCCAATTTCTTGCCTCCCAACCTCTCTTAAACCCACTCCAATCAGGACCTCACCACCACCACTCCACTAAAATCACTAGCTCATCCGCGTTGCTAACTCCAGTGGTTAATTCTCAGTTATCCTCTTCTCCTCCAGCAGCACTGGACACAGCCTCTCTCTCCATCCTTCTTAAAACCCTTCTTCCTACAGCTTCTGGGACACCACATACTCCTCATTTCCTACCTGCTCAGGCCGGTCCTTCTCGGTCTCACTTTCTGGGTCTTTCTTGGTTTTACAGCCTTAACATTGCACTTGTCTTTGGACCTCTTAGCATTTTTGTTTACTTTCACTATCTAGGTCTCTAGATCTCATTCATCATGTGGCTTTACATACCAGGGGTATGGTAACAACTCACAAAATAAACGTGTAGTCTGAGCCTCTCCCCTGAACTTCTGACTTTAACCTCCAGCTGCCTACTTGACATCAGATATTCAATCAGCATCTCATATTTAATGGGGCTGAAACCAAAACCCTATCCTCCATTCCCCGTAAACCTCTCAATAGTAGTGTCTTAGCTGCTGTAACAAAGTTTCACAAACTGGGTAGGCTAAACTACAGAAACTTTTTGTTTCACGGTTCTGGAGACTAGAAGTCCAAGATCAGGGTGTCAGCAGAGTTGACTCCTTCTGACGGCTGTGAGAAAGAATCGATTCCACCTCCTAGCTCTTGGTGGTTTGCTGGCAATTTGGGAATTCCTTGGCTGGTAAATCTCTGCCATCATCTTCACATACATGACATTCTCCCTGTGTGTTCCTGTGTCTAAATGTCACCCTTTTAAAAGGACACTAGTCATATTGGATTAATGACCCACTCTACTCCAGTATGACCTCAAAACTTAACTAATTACATCTGCAATGATCTTATTTCCAAATAAGAACACATTCTGAGGTCCTGACGATTAGGACTTCAACATATGAATATGGGGGGACACAAATTCATACACACTCCAGACAGTTTTTCCTATCTCAGTTGATGGCAACTCCACCCTTCCAGTTGTTTAGGCCGACAACATTGGAATCATCATTGCATCCTGTCTTTTAAATCTCCACACCTAACGTATCAGCAAACCCTATTGGCTCTGCCTTTAAATTATATCCAGAATCTGACCATTTCTCACCAATTTCCCGGCCATCACCTGGTTTGAGCAGCCCTTGTCTCCCTGCTTCATAGCTGCACCAGTTTTCTACTGATTTCCTTGCTTCCATGGAGTAAGGGGAGGCTAGATGCAGTGACTCATGACTATAATTCCAGCACTTTAGGAAGGCCCCTTGAGCCCAGGAATTCAAGAATAGCCTGGGCAACATGGCAAAACCCTGTCTCTACAGAAAAATACAAAAAATTAGCAAAGTATAGTGGTGTGTGTTTGTAGGGAGACTGATTTGGGAGGATCGCTTGAGCCCAGGAGGTCGAGGCTGCAGTGAACCATGATTGTACCACTGCACTCCAGCCCGGGTGGCAGAACAAGACCCTGCCTCAAAAAAAGAAAGAAGGGGATTCCTCTACAGGAATGGAAAGGAAGGCAGCGCACACAGGGCAGATTTTGGTAGGCAGGCAGATGTGGTGCTGGGAACTTTTACAAGTTCTCTCAGACGCACTTCCATGTTCTCAGTGGAATAGGAAGCAATGTCATTAACTGAGAGAGAGAAGCAGGGAGCAAGGCTTGGAGGTTTTAGGAGAGATGAAAATAAGTGCAATGGTCATTTAGGAGAGAGGGAAAGTGATTGCCCTAGGAGAACGTGGTGTGGTTGCCAGGGAGCCCATTTTGGTCAGGTTTGTGCTAGACCTGACCAAAAGTTAGCAGATCCACGTGGAGGAGCCAAGTGCTATCAGGAGGGTGGGATGATCAATTCATGTGTCAACTTGACTGGGTCATGGGTTGCCCAGACATTTGGTCAAACATTGTTCTAGGTATGTGCATGAAAGTATTTCTGGATGAGATTAACATTTGAATCCATAGACTGAGAAAGGTAGATTACCCTCCCTAACGCAGGTGGGCCTCATCCAATCAACCGAACGCCTGAATAGAACAAAAAATCTTAGTAAGAAGGAATTCCACCTGCCTGGCTTTTGAGCTGAGACATTGGTGTTCTCCTGCCCTCCACCTGGAACTTACACAGTCAGCTTTCCTGCGTCTTCAGCTTGCCAACAGCGATCTTGGAACTTCTCAGCTTCCATAATTATGTGAGCCAGTCCTTATAATAAATCTCTCCTCTCTCTCTCTTTCTCTAAATATATATATATATATAATTTTGTATATATATAATTTTTTTGTTAGGCAGGTAGATGTGGTGCTGGGAATGTTTACAAGTTCTCTCAGAGTGCTTCCATTTTCTCAGTGGAATAGGAAGCAATGCCATTCATTAGCTGAGAGACACAAGCAGGGATATGTATATCTATATATGTCTCTATATATTTAGAGAGAGAGAGAGATCTTTATATATATATACACACACAGATCTATATATATACACACATACCTACACAGATACTGATACACACACACACACAGGAGTATGTATTATATATCTCCTATTGATTCTATTTCTCTGGAGAACCCTAATGCAGAGAACCCTCACATGGCTCATCCTGTCTCTGCTGCCTCGCAGGGGATATGCTGTGGGTGGACTCCTACAGGGCAGGAAACTGAAGAACTCAGAACACTCTCCACCCCCTAGTAGAGTGTGCTCCTCTGTGCTGCCGCCTCTAGTGGGGAATTAATGAGCTGGCAGAGGTGGGTGCTGCTTTCACTTCATGGATTATGCACCCCTATAGGATGTGTCATCTCACCTCCCTCACCCTGAAGACCACAGGTGGACCCTTCCCCAGTTATACCATGGGCAGTCCTCCTGATTTTGTGTGTCCTTGAACTAAGAATGCCTGTATATTTTCAAACAATTGGGAAAAAATAAAAAGACGTACAATATTTTGTGACATGGGAAAATTGTATGCAATTCAAACTTGTTTCCATAGAGTTTTATTGGAACACAGCCGCAGCTATTTGCTTAGGTAGTCTCTGTTGCTGCTTTCATGGGCATAGTGGAGTAGTTGCAACAAGGACCATCTAAAATAGTTACTAGCTGGCTCTTCACAGAAAAATTTTTCTAACTTTTACCCTGTGTCATGGGACTCCATCTGAGCCCAGAAGTATTGTCAGGAGCCAAAGTCTCTGGGCCCCGTTGGGTCAGGCCTGGAAGCTACAGCCACTCTGACTCCTGTCTAAAGACCAAATCAGAGCTCAATGTCTGGGGTTCTTCACTGTGTGAGTTTTGGGGGAGGGTTATCGGGTAGGGCAAAACAAATGTGGGTGCTTCATACACTGAGTTCAATACAACGTCTATAAAGTTTTTAAGAGTTAGCTCCAGAAAGGACTTTAAAGATCTCGTAGTTCATTTTACTTATGAGGAAAACCAAGGTCCATAGAGAAAAAGTCATTTCCCAAGGCCACACAGCTGAGACTGGATTAGAACCCACATTTTTCTCACTTCCTACTAATACTCCCATGCTCTTCCCACAGCACCTGCTCCATCGTCTTTCTGATGCTTCTGGAATCAGAGCCTATTCCTTCAAACCATTCAGTGAGCAACGTCCCTTCTTGCAAAGTTCGCTATCACTTGTGATACGGGAATCCAGGACCCATGAAGCACATGTGTCTCCAAATTGGGAATTTCTCATACCTCACATTAGGATGTTGTCTCACCAGTAAAACCAGGAAATGTCTAAAGGCACGATCCTGCAATTGTCTGGAAATCCTGGCTAGGCATAAGGGCATAGAGTAGCTTTTGCCATTCAGAAGTTGTTCTCTGCCTTCAGATTCCAAGACCTTTCCAGCGATGGCCTTTCAAACATGACCATGTATCTAATTAATAATATGGATTTTCTGTTGTAAGTTAAAGCCCAAATATAGCTTCAAAATTTGCTTGGCCAGGCACATTTAATAATACCTAAATGCTCTCATGTGTTAAATATTCATCCATTTTTTTCCATAACTGCTTACAATAAATATTGATGATCATCTAACTTTGAAAATGGCTATGTACATGGAAGAATATTCATGTGTGTATCATTGATTTTCTTGACAGGGCCAAATGGAGCAGGTAAGCCAATTTAACACAACCAATTTCCAATTTTGCACAGACCAAATAGGAGAAGTGCTGTGGAAGTGAATAATCAATCTCATACCATTATTAATAATAATATTTAGCTTACATACAGCTCTTTCCATCTTCTGAGCACTTCGGCAACATTAACAAATTTATTATTGATACTCAAGGGAGGCCTTTTCGTAATGGGAATGAGAAGCCGAAAGGGATGTAAATGGCCACCTAGGGCTGAGGGACAAGTGCAAAGCAGGAGAAACTGGTGAGTTTCAGTTCCCATGGGATTCCCTAAGCTCTTCAATACTGCGGAAGTGTTGCAAGCCTAGGAGGCGAGTCTAATTTTTAAATCTTAGTTTTAAAAGGCGTGTGTTCACCATAATAGAACTACATTTGTTACTATTTTTTGAACACCCACTTTAGGCCAAACACTGCTAAGTGTTGGGAACGTTAAAAGAAAACAGCTTCTATCCTGAAGAAACTTACAGAATTGTGAGGGAGAGGGAGCCCTGAATCCCCCAACAGCCTGCAGTGGGATGAAGGCCCATCTGAGAGACACAGAGAGAGGCCCAGCCGCACCGGGAGCACCCAGCACCCCATGAACACCTTCCCTGAGAAGGAAGAGAATCGTGTCTTCTGGGAACTGTAAACATGTTAGCTGGACTGGAGTGAAGAATAAGACAATGAGATGCAGCCGTTGCAGCGGAGCGAAATCCTAAAGATGTCTCCAGTAATAGCTCCCATCCCACGTGCTCTTCCACAGTGGGAGCTTGCCACCCTCCCCCATCTAGAGGCAGGGTTACATCCCCTCCACTTGAATCTGAGCAGGTTTATGACTGCTTTACAAATGCAGCAGAAGGAAGTGATGCTATGTGACTTCTGAGGCTAGGTCCAACAAGGCACTTTTCTGACTCTTGGAACACTGAACCACCAGCTGACAAGTCCAGCTAGCCTGAGGCCACCGTGCTGATACTCAGGCCACCAGGCTACAAGGAGAGGCCGCAGGTGGGTGCTCAGGTCAACAGCCCTAGCTGAGATCCCAGCCGACAGCCAGCATCAACTCCAGATGTGAGTGATGAGATTTCCAGATGATTCCAGCTCCCAGCTATTAAGCCGCCCCCAACTTGGCAGTTTCCAGCAGAGACTCTAGACTGTGTGGAGCACAGGCAAGCCGTCCTCATTGTGTCCTGTCTGAATCCTGACTCACAGAATCCATGAGCATGATAAAATGGCTGACATTTGGGAGTGGTTTGCTACATAAGTAATAGTAACCACAACGCGGACACTGCAGATTTTTTTACTTTAGTTTCAGTTAGTAGAGAAGCATTGAAGGATTTTCAGGCAGAGTGTGCTGTCATCAGGTTTTGTGTTCAGACTGGGGACAGGAACAGGGGTGTCCTGTGTGAAATGAGAAGACCATCTGGCCAGTGGTTTCTGTATCTCAGGCCTGTGGATCCTCTTAGATGAATCCAGGGCATCACCTTCCTGTCGCTGCTGGCCAGTTTCCCTCTAGCTCAGTGATTTGTATTTCTGGTTCCACAGTAGGATCACTTGGGAGCATCAAAAATATCCCACTTCCTGGGCCCCACCCTAGCTCAATCAAGTATGAATGTCTGAGGAGGGGGATCTGGCATTGGATTTTTCTTTTTTTTTCAGAGTCTTGCTCCGTCACCCAGGCCTGTAGTGCTGTAGCACAATCTCAGCTCAGATCACTGCAACTTCAGCCTCCCAGATTCAAGCAATTCTCCTGCCTCAGCCTCCTGAGTAGCTGGGACTACAGGCGCCTGCCACCACACCCAGCTCATTTTTGTGTTTTTAGTAGAGACAGGGTTTGACCTTGTTCGTCAGGCTGGTCTCAAACTCCTGACCTCAGGTGATCCACCTGCCACGGCCTCTCAAAGTGCTGGGATTATAGGTGTGAGTCACCGCGCCTGGCCTGGCATGGGATTTTTAAAGGGTCCCTAGATAATTCTAATGTGCATCCAAGGTCGAGGATCACAGCAAGTTGCTCGCTGACCACACAACTCAAACTAGGGAAAGTTGTTCATACTGCAGATCTGAAACTCTGTTGAAAACTAAACTTAGTACAAATTGCAAAAGTCAATATACCCTCCTACCTTGGTAGAAAAAGAAATGTCTAGACACTGGGGGCTGGTTACTGTAACAGAACCAAAGGAAATATATCAGACCTGAGGACATATTATGAAAAAGATGTAAGGTCTTGAGGGTAAATTTATCAAAAAGGGAACACTGAGACTCTCTCATCAGAAGGATTGTCTGTTTATGAATAGAATAGAGGGCTCCTTTCTTTCAAGCAGAGCTTCCCAGCTTGGTTTGATGGAGACCTCTTCCAATACACCACTTTCTTTTGCTCTGACACTGCCCCAAACCAAAATGGGCCAGTTACATAATCACTGCTCACGTCTAGGAAACTGGGTAAAAAAGAGAAATCCTCCCCTGTGTGCCTGTATATTGGAGGGATGTGGGAGAGACAGGACCAGGGTCATAACACTGAAAAGTAGTGGGCAAATCAGGATGGTATGGAAAGGGACTGGACAGAGGAGAAAGAAGTCATGATGCTTGGTGACCTTTGTCAGGCCACATGACCTCTCTGAGCTCCAATTTCCTCATTCATATAAGAAGGTAGGATGATTTGGAGGTCTCTTCTTCAGCTTGAAACTATGATTCTGTGGTTAGGTTCCAGAAACCTCTATATTTTGCTTTCTAAGTATCGTTCAGCCCAAGACTAGCCCTGAGTCCTAATGCACAGCACCTCATTCCTCTGTGTATTAACAATGTGTTTCTGATGCTTTGACACCTGGGGCCTTGCTGACCCTGGAGAAACTGCCCTTCCTGGAGAAAGCCAATTTCTAGAGATAATAAAGAACTTATCTGCCAGTGCACTTTTGCTATGCAAACAAACCATTCCAGACCTCACACCCCAACCACCTGCTTTATCAGGCCGTCACCTTCTGGACCATCATCCACCAGCTCTCGTCACCCCAGGGTCAGGTACCAGATGGCTGGGGACAGCCTGTGTGCCCCAGAGCCTGCTGAAATGCTGAAATGGTCAATCCTCAGCCTGCTTACCCTGCCTCGCCCATTCCTTTTCCAGGGAAGTCATGCTAAAGCCTCTTGCCCAAGTCTTCCCCTAACCCCCTCTGCCTCCTGATCCACCCTGGTGCTTCCCCGTGTGACCCTGTGTGGTGCAGCATGCCTCCTCCTTTTGGGAACTGTGAGTAACAATTATCTTCTCAATAACGGTTGTCTTCTGATCTGTTGGCCATTAACACACCCGAGAAATTAAACCTATATTTAAAACACTATGAACACAGCATTCTCCATTGTAAATCAAAGATGGGAATGGCAACCTCCCTTCCAGTGATTTTGAGAGCAATCAATGATCACAGTGACATAAATACAGTCCACTAAATCACATGTGCTTGGAAATCACAGAGACATTTCAGATCAATACATAAAAGCACCTTTAGAAGTCCATGTATTGTGATGGGTTGATCCAGGCCCCTGTTCCCTTGACCTTAGAGCTGTGCAGATCACAAAAGAAATTGTCTGCAGTGTCACAGCTGATTGGGATAGAAATTGGGAAAGCAAATACAAAGTCCTCTGGCGAGACCCAGCAATCATGGCAGTGTTGAATTAAAGAAATTGACATTAACCCCTCCAGACAAAGACTCCATGCCCAATGCTACATATTCCCATCAACACAACAGTCCATTTTCCCTGCATTTGTACCATAATGTTGCACTGATATTATATAAAAGGGACCTACAGTCTCATTTCAGTCTCCCCATTTTCGTAACTTGCACAGCAGGTTTAATTTCACAGCTTTTAGTTTCATGACATTCAAATACCAACAATTGATTGGGGGGAGGGGAGAGACCCACGTTTATTGGAAATATCTGTCACTGTAAAAAATCCTGAAGGAAAACTTGCCACATTATAAAAGGTCACCAGATAAATAATTGCCTTCTGAATTGGGATGATTCCTGTTGTCATTAAGCCCCAGCAGTGATCTAATACGCTTTAATACTTCTACTAAATGCTGGGAGACAGCTTTGCAATCGCAGTCACATAGACAATTAAAGCTAAGCAATTGGTGCCTGAGTCAGAAAGCTTTTTCTTTTTTCCCCCATTTTTAATGCATAAGATGAAATGATATCCACTTTTCAACTCTTAGCCTCCGTTTTTGCAATGATAATCATTTTATCCCTGTGAACACAATTGATTTAGGACTTAGTTTCTCAAGCCTAACGCAAGACTGGCTGGCATTAGCTTTATAGCAGATGTTTCCCATTCCAGCTCTCACATCTTCCCACCTCCACCAACGGGGAGGACAGTTGTATTCACCAAACAGTGGGATCTTCCGAAACCATCCTTCTGGTAAGTGGCTGCTGTGGACTACATTGTGTTCCCCCAAAACACTTATGTTGAAGCCCTAACCCATGATGTGACTGTATTTGGAGATAGTGCCTATAAGGAGGTAATTAAGATTAAATGAGGTCATAAGAGTGGGGCTGTGATTTAATAGGATGAGTGTTCTTATAAGGAGAGGCACCAGAAAACTCCTCTCTCTGCCATGTGTCTGCCATGCCAAAGAAAGAATGCAGCCCCTGCAAACCCGAAAGAGTGCCTTCACCAGAAACTGAACCCTACCAGACCTCAATCCTGGACTTTCCAGCCTCCACCACAGGGAGAAAATAACTTTCTGGTGTTTAAGCCAAGCAATCAGAGATATTTTGTTGTGGCAGCCTGAGTAAGCTAATACAGTGGCCTTCTAGAGACAGCAAGAAAGAGATCTCCTCACTTCTTCACTGAGCAGGTCCTTGCAGACACAACAGACTGTGGACACAGTTGGCCAGCAGAGATGCAGGACATTTCCTGCTACAGAGCTGGACGTAGTCATGTTAGCCTGCAGCCACATGGGCAAAGGGAATGGATGAGGAGAGTCAAGGGCATCAGACCTCATCTAAGGACAGGGTTATGCACAAAAGCTCTTATAATTAGGCATCCTGTGCCCATGTGTAAATGTCTGTCTTTTTGCAAGAGGTCTTTGCATTAGAATGAGGAAGAGGGCATGTCAGCGTGGTGTATGTCTAGGTTATAACAGGGGCTAACTGAAGTGTTGACAATATTCACTTTCCCCTTGAAAGCTGGTCCTAGAATTATCTGAAAAACTGGTCAGTCAAGCTCACTGACCCGTGACCCCCCTGGCTGCAGCAGGTTGTTTTCCTGCTCTGCTAAGTAAAGCTAATATAGCCCAGGACTCCCTGGTAAATCCTTCCTTAAGCCATGGTGCTCAAGAAGCTCCTGAGCTAATCTGAACCTGTAACCAAGTAGTGTACATTTACATGTTCCAGAACTGAAACCTCAGCATCACAGACATGTATCCTGGACTTGGAGTTGAATGCTTACAAATCACAAGTGAGTTCATCAAGAAGGTTTAACTTTGTTTAGGAGAAGCTCCTGATTCTACCACACAAAGCAAAATAACTTGGGCTCTGTGCGTGTGTGTGTGTGTGTGTGTGTGTGTGTGTGTGTCCACTTAATTGATCTCTTTCCCCAGGAAAGATCCAAGATGTAGAAACCATCTTGTACTGACCCAGCATTTCCTGAGCACCCAATCTGAGCTAGGTGTTTTATGTAATAGTTGCCAATGTTTATTGATAATTTTGTTAAAATAGTGAACACATTACTTTATTTAAACCAAGCAAGAAATGTATTATTATCCCCATTTATAGACAAAGAAACTGGCCTTGGTGGTTTGGTAACTTCTCCAACCATAAAAAGTTAGCCAGATTAGCCTTCAACCTAGATTCCTTTTGCTCCAAAGTCTACATATGGCTTTATATCTCACAGTAACCTTATGCAGTAGGGACGATAAATCTACTTCACCAACTAAATAAAGTCATTTGTTCAACATCACACAATTACTAGTAACAGAATCAAGCCTCACTCAGACCTGGACAAGCCCATGAGCATTCCATTACCCAAGGGGTTATCACATCCTGGCACACACAGAAAATGTCTGGAACAGTGCTTCTGAGGTCTTAGTGTGCAGTACCATTTGACCCAGTGATTCTACTCTTATCTACCCAAGTGAAATAAAAACATATGCCACAAAAAGACTTGTACACAAATGTTCTTTGAGGTATTACCCACAATGGTCCTAAAATTGGGGGGAAAAAACCACAAATCAACTAAGGAACACATAAACAGAATGGATACGGACAGAAGGCAGGGAAATTCTGGGCAGAAGAGGGTGGTCCCTGGCTAGGGTGCCATCCTCAAACCTGGAACCTTGGCCCAAAGTGGGAACATACATTCCAGTTTTTCCACTCGAATGTTGCCTTTTCCAAAACCACCCATGGCCCAACCTGCTCCATCCTCTGCCCATAAAAACCCCAGGCTCCACTGGCAGAGGAAAAGAAGAGAAGAGGAAAAGCAGCAGAACATCACAGACTATGGTTGGATGTCAAAGAGCAGCAGCTTGACTTCAGAGGGACAGCTTGATGGCGTTGCTTAGGAGTCTGGGGACAGCCGGACTGCAGGGGAAGATTATCTTCTCACTCCATCCCTTTTTCAGCTCCGCTTCCAGCTGAGAGCCACTTTCGTCAGCAATAAAATCCATGGCATTTACCATCTCCAATTTGTTCATGCAACCTCATTCCTCCTGGATGCCAGAAAAGAACTAGGGTGCAGGTGCAAAAGGCTGTCAGACTGACCCTCCACTGAGCTGTTAGCACTTAAGCCATCTGTGGACAGCAAAGCTAAAAGAGCACTGACTGTAACACTCTTTCTGGGGCTTCAGAGGTTGCGGGCACCCCCCAGGTGTTACCAGGGGCTGCACAGAGTTTTGTTCCTGCCGGTGCCCAAAAGCGCTCACCCCAACTCCTGCACCCACTCACCTGCAATCCCCCTCCTGCAGGGGTGGAACAACACAGCGAGAACAAGCAAATGGAGTCTGCCCCTGTTGGCACCCAAGCTGTGGCTAGTTCTAGCACCTGTGCACTCCAGTTCCCATCACAAAGGAGTCAGGGAGATTTCCTGCTTCGGAATGGGATATAATCATAACAATGGAATGTTATTTGGCAATAAAAAGAAATGAAGTACTGGTATCTGTACAGCATGGACAAACCACAAAAAGCATTACATTAAATGAAAGAGGCAAGACACAGGGATCACACATTGTATAGCTCCATTTATACGAATTGTCTAAAAAAATACAAATTTATAGAGACAGTGGATCAGTGGTTGCCTGGGAAAGAGATGGGAAGGAACCAGATTGACAGTAAAGGGTATGAGGGATCTTATTGGGGTAATCTTCTAAAAGTGTTTTAAAACTGATTTATAGTGATGGTTGTACAGTTTGGTAATTTCATCAAAAATTATTGAATTGTACACTTGAAATGGGTAAGTTACATACGTAAAATATGCCCAAATACAGTTGTAAAACAATTTATAAGGTGCAATTGAATCATCTTAGTATCTTGTTAAAATGCAAACTGAGTCAGTAGGTGCTATGGTTTGAATATGGGATTTTTCGCCCCCCCCAGGTCTCATGTTGAAATTCTATCCCCATTGTTGGAGTCTTATGGCAGATCCTTTGTGAATGCCTTGGTGCCATTCTCAAGGAAGGGACTGAGTTTTCACCTTTGGTTCCTGAGAGAATTGGTGTTGAAAAGAGCCTGGCCTCTCCTCCTCTTTTCTTGGTCCACTCCCCATGTGCTCTCTGCATGCAGCCCCTCTTCACCTTCTGCCATGAGTGGAAGCAGCCTGAGGCCCTACCAGAAGCCAAGCAGGTGCCAGTGCCATGCTTCTTATACAGCCTGCAAAACTGTGACTCGAATACACCTCTTTTCTTTACAAATTGCCCAGCATCAGGTATTCTTTTCTAACAAAGCAAATGGACTAAGACAGTAGGTTTGGGGCAAGGCCTAAGATTTGCATTTCTAGTAAACTCCAAGGTGATGCTGATGCTGTTGATCCAGAGACCACATTTTGAGTAGCGAGGAGAAAGATGTCCCAAATTTCCACTTCTCCAATTCCACTAACCCCAGACAAGTTACTCCCTCACTTAGGCATCATTTATGAAGATGTAGCATCCTCAGTCATCTCATTCTGAATTCTTCATTGGCCTTGAACCATGTCATGAATGCACCAAATCCTAAATGAAAAATTTTTATTTGTCCCCTCCTTTTCTTTGTTCACCTAAGCCAGCATGTGAAACTTTAGCAGGTCAAGCTCACCCAAGGAGCTGTTCAATATGCAGATTCCCTGACACCGCCCCCGTCCCCCCGCTGCCCCCACGACATTCTGAATCTGTAGGCCATCACTAGGAAAACTTTTTAACACGCACTCCAGGTAACTCCTATGCAGGTGATTTAAAAATTGTCTTTTGTGCAATGTTAATCTAAATCAGCACAGATCAATGGAAGTATGATGCAAGCCCATATGTTATTTTAAATATTCCAGTGGCCACATTTTAAAAAGTTAAAAGAAACAGGTGATATGAGCTTTCATAATATATCTTATTCAACCCATTAAACCCAATGTTATCATTTTAACGTGTAATCAATATAAAAATATTGAGAGATTTGTGTATTTTTTTGGTACTAAGTCTTTGAAATCTGGTGTGTATTTCAAACTTATCACACATCTCAATTCAGACTAACCATATTTCAAGCACTCAGTTTTGGGCACCCACCCAAGACCTATTGGATCATAAACTCTGGGTGTGGCCCAGTAAGCTTTGGTCGAGTAAGCTCTCCAGGTGATTCTCATATTCACTTGAGCTTGAGAACCACTGATCTAGGCTATTGTTTCTTGAACTTGACTGCACATTGGAATCACCTGGGAAACTTAAAAAAAGAATGCTTATGCATGAGTCAGAGTCCCAGCAATCAAGATTTCTTTAAAAAGCCCTTCCAGATGATTCTAATATGCAGCAAAGTTCAAAAGTTGCTGCTCACTGTCTCTTAAAGATGCCTACCTTATTATCTTCAGCCCCGAGAAGTTATTGGGCTCCTTTCATCATTTTCTGTGATACATCATGCTCTTCTCACCAATACCCCCAAGTCCACGTTTCTTGTTTATTCCACTTTGAGTTTCTAGAAAAAAGTAATCATCTAAACTACTACTGCAATTCCCTTCCTAAAAGGGAAATCTCTGAAAAATCTACATCCTTTAGCTTCTCCCAGATGATTGCTAGTGCCCACCTGCTTGACTCACTCAGCAACTCTCACCCCTTTACCCCATCTCTCCATGGCCCCCACGGACCCTGATTCATCTTCTGGGAGTATCAACCCAATAACAGCTCCATCCCACTGTCTATGTGGCTCCCGAATTTTGGACACTTATCGGTGACTTTTAATTGAGCTGTGGCCCTCTCCTGTATTTCAAAGGAATCCCCGAAGGCCCAAATCATCACTAAAAGTCTCCTCCAGAGAAAAAGAGCAAAAACAGAAACCGAACCCGTGAGCCTCCTTTCCTACCACTGCTAAGAGGTTCCATTCAGTAGATCTCCATTTCCCACACCTGTGGGTTCTGGCAGCTCCCTGGGAGAGGATGGATCTTTGGGAAGGTCATCTGATCATGTGTGGAAGGAGTTGAGGGAATTAAAAATCAGATTGCATGCCCATGTCATAGATGGTTCAGGAAAAAGCAGCTGCTTGGCGTGTGTGTGTGCAGCCCACACAAACAATATAGGTCATGTTTACGTCTATGTAAATATGTATAGTTGAAGCACCCTCTAGTGGAACACCTAGAGAAGGTCTCACTCTCTGGAGAAACTCACCCTTGGAGGAAAAAAAAAAAAAAAGCAAGGTATTCAGAAATCTTATCTGCCCAGAGCATCCATGATGAGATATAAGAGCACAAGTCTGTAGTGTATTCATGTACAGGGGCACAGGCCAGCCTGGCATCCACCTGGTCCTGCTGGGTGAGGAGGGGACATGAGCTGAACTGGCCTTTCTTGAGGCCTCACATAGAGGCCTAGATTCCCCTGTTGCCTGAGGTGTAGAAAAGCAGTGTTGGGCTGTATTTTACAGATTACCATGGGTTCCTTTCGGGGTAAGAAGCTGTCCATCTCCATTTCAAATCAAGGAGTGGGGAGAGAAGATAGATTATTCACTATCGGGACAATTGGATTGCCATTGGGAAGAGAATAACTTTGAAGTATGACTCAATTTTCATACACTAAATAAATTCCAAACTGAAACATAAAAGAATTTGAGAAAAGGAGTGAAGATTATGTTGAAGTAGGAAATGCCTTGCCAAATGTAACCCCAAATCATAAGTCATTTTAAAAACCATTGAGAAAGTTTAACACGTAAAAACAAAGCATTTCCACATGGCCAAAAACAATGCCATGAACAAAATCAAAAGACAAGTAGCATACAACGGGAAAAATGCAACGGATAGTACAAAGGGATAAAGTCCTTAATCTAGAAGGTATTCCTACAATTAATAAGCCACACACCCGGGGTTCAATAGAAAAAAATGAGCAAGGGATAGATATGAACAGATAGGTCACAGAAGAGAAAAGAAAAAATTATGCTCTAAAACATGTAGAACAATATTCATTCTCATTCATAAGAGTTATTTTTCAACATCACAGAGTAGGGTCATATGCTAAGCAGGGCAAGTACAAGGAAGCAGGCACAGTCCTATGTGGGAGTGTGGAGTAGAAACTGGCACACTGTTCATGAAGGGCAATTTGTTAATAGCTGTCAAAATAAACATTAGCCATACACATTGACCCAGCAAGTCCACTTGTAGGAATTTACCTTACAAATATGCTTACAGATGTGTGGAATGATGCATGCATGAGGAAATTCATGAAAGCACGGTTTGCAAGAGCAAAATCCTGGAAACACTGTAAATGCCCATCAAGAAGGGACTGGGGAAATAAATTATGGTACATCCATATAATAGAATACTATGCAGCCGTGGGCTCCATGCTTCCAACATAAGTCATCTCTATCTGTGGAGATGTGGATTAATTTTGTACATATATAAAGTGAACAAAACAAGATGAGGTGAGGATGTGAAGATTTTCATTATTACTTTTTTAAAAGATGAGGCTCCCTGGGGAAAAAAAACAAAAACAAAAACAAACAAACAACGTTTCTCAAGTTGTAGAACCAGCTGGTGATATTTTATGATTTTGGTGTAAATGTTGCTTGTTTTATTTTTAATTCAATAATTAAAATTGTCACAGAGGGAATACATAAATATAAGAAAAGAACAGTTAGTTTTTACGTTATGGGCACAACAGTCATATAACTGCTTGTATTTTCCTCTGCATTTGCTGCTAGAAAGCTCAGAGCCACATTAGAAGCCCACCTCTTGTTGTACAGTGTTTTAGGGCATGTGTATTTTGTACTAAACTCTCTGCTGACTTCGTTTTATTTTTTTACAACTCTTAGAGTCTTACTTTCCTAAACCATTATTTTACATAGATTATAATAAACCGCTTCAAATGCATCTTGTAATGAGACAGTGTTATATACTGACTGTTTGTGTCACCCCCACCCCAAGAAAATTCATGTATTGAAATCCTACCCCCAAGTGTGTTGGTGTTAGGAAGTAGGGCCTTTGGGAGGTGATTAGGCCACGATAGTGGAGCCCTTATGAATGGGATTAATGCCCTTAAAAAACAGACTCTCAAGTTCCCTCACCCCTTCCACCTTGTGTGGACACAGCAAAAAGATGGCTGTCTATGAAGCAGGAAGCAGGCCCTCACCAGACGTTGAATCTGCCAGTGCCTTTATCTTGACTTCTTAAAATATAGGAACTATTTTTTTGTTGTTTATAAGCCACCCTGTCTCTGGTATTCTGTTATAGCAGCCCGAATGGACTAAGACCGATAAGCATATATTTTTTGAAAACACTAGAAAAAGAAAGCAAAGTGAAGAACATAGTATATGCTTCTGTTTGCATTAAAAAGAATACATGCATATGCTCATATTTGCATAGAGTATCTCCGGAAGGTTAGTAACTCTGGTTTCCTGCAAGGGCTAGGGAACAGGAGACAATGGGAATCTTATTAATTACTAATAACTAGTTAATAATAAAATACAAAATAATTTTTAAAAGTTGTTTTATGCCATATACATCTTTAATAAATATTTTTTAAAAGTATCCTTCCCTTTGCTCTAAAGAGCCACTTGATTGCTCTGAGCACCACTCTCCTGGTTGCTACTGTTTCGCCAACAGGAAGCAGTGTAATAGAGGAGAAATTGACTTACTATCACCCACCAACTTTCTGTTGTAATGTGGACTCACTGGTTCTGTGTATTGTGTCAGAGTTGCTGAAATATCTATAAATATTTTTACTGTATTACGAGAAATGAAAACTTGGCCCATCTCCCATAGTTTGCATTAAAAAAAAAAAAAGCAATTGGAGATAAATATGGGTTTTAAAAGCGTATTGAAAGTGAGGTCCCTAGTATGGGAAGGACAAGGGCATGAGGAGTTTTCTAAAGAGTGAGGCTTTCACTTTCATTCTCTGCTAAGGCTCATATCTATGTAAGTCCCCAACAATGATGTACTATGTATTTTTTAAAGTCAGGTTTATTGAGACATAATTTATACACGGTTTTGTATATATACAATTGACCCTTAAGCAACACGGGTTTGAACAGCATGGATTCCACTGTTTATATGCAGAGTCTCATCTGCTCTTGCCACTCCGGAGATAACAAGACCAACTCCTCCTCCTTTAGCCTACCCATCGTGAAGATGAATGAAGACCTTTATCCACTTCCACTTAATAAATAGTAAATACATTGACTCTTACTTAAGATTTTTTAATGACATTTTCTTTTTCTAGCTCACTTTTATTCTATCAATACACTGTATAATATACAAAATATGTATATACATATAACATACAAAATATGTGTAAATTGACTATGTTATCAGTAAAGCTTCCAGTCAACAGTAGGCTATTAGTAGTTACATTTTGAAGGAGTCAAAAGTTATATGCAGATTTTCAACTGCAGGGGGGTGAAACCCCTAACCCCTGCATTGTTTGAGAATCAACTGTATGTATAACTGTTATGTACAAAAAATTCACCCTTTTTAGGATATAGTTCAGTGAGTTTTTATATATATATATATATGTATATATATGACAAACATATATAGATCATACATAGAACATTTCCATCACCTCCAAAATTTCCCTCCTTCCCCTTTATCATCAATCCTTCCCCTACTCCCACTTCCTTAACTTTTCTTTTTTTTTTTTGAGACAGTGTCTCACTCTGTTGCCCAGGATAGAGTGGACTTCCTGGCCTCAAGCAATTCTCTGGCCTTAGCCTCCCAAGTAACTGAAACTATCAGCCAGTTTTAACTTTTTATTTGGGAGCAATTTTACAGTAGAGAAAATTTGTAAAGATAGTTCATAGTTCCCATATATTCTTCATCTAACTCTCCCTAATGTTATTAGAACATCTTATGTAACAGTGGTTACATATATGAAAACTAAGAAATTAACACTGGTAAATTACTATCAAGTAAGCTTTTATTTTATTCAGTGTAAACAGTTTTTCTATTAGTGTCATTTTTTGGTTTCAGATCCTATCCTGGATCCCACCTTGTATTTAGTCATCATGTCTCCTGAATCTCTTGTGACCTGTGATAGCTTCTCAATCTTCCTTTGTTTTTCATGACGCTTTTTACTTTATTTATGCCTAGTGTTCCATTATTGGAACTCTAAGCATGTGGGAGTTATTTGTATCCTACTGCTCAAAGTCATTGCCAAGGTCTGATTTTTCACTCATGCAAAAATTCAAAAAATCGCAACCTCAGGCATAAGTGGGTTAAGAATACTGGTCAGATAGTAAGTAGTACCTCTCTCAGTTGGGGTTTGTCTTCTGTTTTCTCACAACTAGACTGGGCTCATGGATTTGGGGGATAAATGCCAGAGAGATGAGGTGTCCTCCTCAAGGCATCATGGCAGGACACATACCATGGTTATGTAAAATATTAACTTTAGGGAGAGGTGGATGAAGGATATACAAGAACTCTGAACGACCTTTGCAAAGTTTGTGTAAAGTGTAAAGTTGCTCCCAAATAAAAAGCTATAACTGACATATAATTCCAGCTATTTGGGAGGCTAAGGTGGAATAATCACTTGAGGCCATGAGTTCCACTTGATTTGTCATTGGTGATGGTGACCTGGATCATCTAACAGTTTTCTCCACTATAAAGTTACCTTTTCACTTTCCAAACACCGTTCATTAGAAGCACTAAGTCCAGTTTACTCTTGAGAAGACAACTAAACTCCACCTCCTAGAGGGGAGCTCTCTCCACATATTATGTGGCCACTCCCCTCCTCCAGGCTGTCTTCTCCCTGTGCAGTCTTTCTCAAGGAGTACCTGCAAAGGCCTGTGGAGAAGAATCTGCATGTGTCCCTGTGACTTCCCATCGTGACTGCAGCTCCTCACAACTCTCTACTCTCACCCTGGTCCACCCTTGCCATTGCTACCATCTACAGTTTTAGCTGAATCCTTCATATTCACTTCTTAATCCTTGTGTGGCCTGGGCATCTCTTCTGTGCTCTGTTCTGCTGAGCTGGTTGGTGGTTCTCTCCCATCTCTCCTTGGAAGGCCCTGTCTTTTCTTGGATTTCAGGCTATCTGGTGGCCTAAACCTCATCTTTCTAATGGTTTCAAGGAGAACTGTCACTATTGTTTATCAAGCTTTGTACTTGTTAAGGTGAGAGTGACACTATCTTCAGCTTCCCATATGCTGGGTGAAAGTGGAACTTGTACTGAACTTGAAATCCACTCTCCTCTGAAGGAAAAGTGAGAGCCAAAGGATGCACAACTGTGAGAACATCAGAGAACATGCTCAATTCCATGGCTCCCAATTAGGCTTACCACTGGCTGCTAGGCCCTGGCATACCAGGTCCTACGATTATCCTGAGAATAGTTGGAGCCATTCTGAGAAAGAATGATCAGCACCAACTCTAAGCGAAAGCTGCTGCAGTTTCTCCCTCTGATCGTAACCCTCACTCACTCCTCACTTGCCTAAGGCACCCCTCCAGGTGGCCCCTGTCTTAGGTCTGCCATAGCACCCACCAACTGGGGTCATCTACTCTCATCACAGCCCCTGGTGCTCCCCCAAGCCCTCCTGAACCAGTGAGTGATGTGAGCACGTGCCAGTGTTTGGCGGTGGCTGCAGTGACAGCTCAGCTAACTCCACACACTTATGTCTCTGACAATTTCATTCCATCACACACTCATTCATTCCTTTATTCATTCATTCAACAAATAGCAAATACAGCAGGAATTATGCTGTGGAAATTATGCTGGGCTTTGGATATCCATCTAGTGAACCCCGCAAAAACAACTTAACATTTTTTTCTACAAGGAGAGGCCAAACAACAGTGATCTTTGAGTGTGTTTCGAGTATACACAGTTGTCTTCATAATAAGCTTTGTATCTGAATGGTCATTATAAAGTTCCATTTGAGCCTCACAACAGCTCTGTGAGGTAGATGAAAGATTGAAACTGAGAGACCTCAGGGGCTTGCCCTATGATTGCACTGTTCATATCCGAGCCAGGTCTTGTGGTCTTCTCACTTCAAATATAGTGTTCTCACTGCTCCAATGTTTGTATCTGTGAGAAGTAGGAAAATATCCAAAACTAAATGTGCCCTGTGTAAACCAAGGACCACTCCCACCAAAATATAAAAGAATAGGTGTCCAAGGTGATTGGGTTTCTGTGGCTAGGATTCAGGCCTAAATTTACATATTATTTCATCCCCGGTCCTTCTACCAGCTCTATCCCAATCACAGCACTCCAACTGAGGTCCAGAGAATGACCCGGGAACCCAGTGACCCAAACTATCTGCTACAGTGATGGGTGCTGGCAACTAAACCTCATTATTACCAGCTTATTAGCAATGGAGAAAAGCCACGTGCAGATTTACAAGAAGAACATTTTGAACCTTCTCAGGGAGCCCTAATCAAAAAACAGCAGTGCACAGCAGGTCCAGGCCTCTGTACAGGCACTCATAAATTGTCTGTGACCTTCCTGCTTCCTGGGTGCCACTCTGCACAGCCAGCCCTGGAGACGTCAGATCCTATCTGCATGGAAATCTCTGGACCAGGCACTGCTCTGGGCATGTTTGAACTTCAGAGGAAAACTAGGTGAACCAATGTCATTATTCCCAAGCAAATTTACCCAAATACCAGATAAGCAAAGCCTTTTTTTTTTTTTTTTTTTTTTTTTTTTGATTCACTACTTTGGTCACTGGAGCAAGAAAGCTATTGCTTGTTCATTTCATCTGAGGGTACACTTTGAAATTTGTTTTTAAAAGAAGAGGCAAGATCACCTTCTCAAAGGAAGATAAATACAGACAAGAACAATTTCTTGACCTTCACATAGAAGAGTAACCATAAAACTAAGCTTTTCTCGATGATTTAAAACAAAGAAAAACAAGTTCTCAGTGGTCAGGCTTCATCTTTGCGGATGAATAGTGCATAATCTAAGAGGCTTTTTAGCAAAATGGATTTTCCAGCTTTCGGTGTTTGTCCTGAAGGAAACATTCACTGAGTCAAAACATTTACATTGTATAGTAAGGAGAATGTGTCAGCCTACCCTGAGGTAACGTCACAACATCTTGACGAAACATATGCCGCAATAAAATTATATCAGTGCAAAAAAATCAATGGTTATATTTGTCTATGTGTTACACACCTCCGCCTAAACTTGTTCGTTTACTGGAATAAAAACTTAGCAAATAAAATAAGAGAAATAAATTGCTCCCAATAAAAGTGGAATTCCTGAAAAGTTTACTTCAAATAGACCGGAATATCTTTATAACCCAATCTGTTATTTTGTAGATTTAGATGACTTTTGACTTAAACTCTATGCCCTTATAATTGTCCTGCATAATGAAACCCCATACAGTAAACAGTATTTGTAAGGAACATATTTGGAATTCTCTTTGAATCCTGACTTCATAAGCAAGGAAAGGTTTGTGAGAGTTGAATGTGTCCTATGTGTATTGCACACACCAAGTGAAAACCCCAAATTTAAACAATTAAATAGAGAGCTTCTTGGGTTGCGTGGGACATAGAGCAAAGAACATAGAGCCCCTTCACTTCTTTGTCTTTTTCCTCTAGAAAACTCCCTTCCACACCCCCTCCTGCCATTCCCTCCCCTTCTCCCAACACAATTGGCAGTTTCTCAAGCACCTCTTGGAAATATTGAGTACTGTTTGCTATATGGAGCAGTTGCTTGAATGCAGCTGCACTAACTGATATCTATAAAAGAGATCTTGTATTTATCTGCCTGCAAAGAGAAATGACCTCCCTGTACTGTCTAGGAAGCAGTTAGGTGGGCTGTGGTTCTATGTCCAGATTTGTGGTTCTATGTCGTATTTGATATACTGGTGCCTTTAAAGACTGCAATAAAATTGTCACAATCATCTATACACCTTCAGGTCACTCCTCTTTATCCCGAGAGGATTTTAGCACATGATTCACTCACTTCCCCTCAACACTATCCCTGATATAGCTCTTGGTGACTTCAGAATCCACATAGATGATTCTTCCAAAACTCTGACTTCTCATTCTTAATCTCTTCTTGTCCTATGACCTTCCACAGTCTCTCTCCCACCCCCACCAGCCGCAAATCCATTCCCATGACCATGCCCTACATTGAGTCATTGTCAAAAAGTACACCCTCTCCGTAATCTCAGTTTCAATCCTCCCACTCTCTGACCCCATCTCTTATTTTTCTGTCTCTCTCCCAGTACACGAATTTCAACAGGTCCTCAACCCCACTGAACCACTAATTCATTGGCCCTACTACTTTTTACTGTTCCTCTACCCCCTGTGGCTTCAATGTCCTCATTTTCCAAGTTAGACCCTTAGTCCATCTTTGTACTCGCCCTCTCACCCTTGGCAAAACACAGCCCTTGTTAAATCCAGTCCTCTACTCACTTCTCTCCAGCTCTAAGGCAGCTGACTGTGACTGAAGGAGAACACGCAACTGTGCTGATTGACCTTACTGTAAATGCAAAAGCACAAAACTCTAATGTTGTTGAGAGGTCTTGTTGTCCACCTATAATGACCTACTTAACTCACAGTTCCAGTCTCTTGGGTGACTCTTACATAACTGTCTTCTTCTCAAACATCCAACAGCTTCTTCCCCACTTTCTCTCTCAGTTGATGACCTTGCTTCTGCTTTCACTAAAATAATGGAAATGATTAGAGGCAAATTTCCACCCAGTCCCCCTGTCAGAACCAGCAGCCTGCCTCTCTGACCCGCCTAATGGGCCTTCTCCCTTGTTACAGCCGTGAGCAGCCCGTGCACTTTTCAGAGTCAACCTTTTAGCTTCACCATCTGCTCCCTCCCTCTTCCTACCCTGAATGCAGCTCTTTCAGGTTTCCTCTCTCTGTCCCACATCAACAATTGCACCCTCTCTTCTCGATCATTTACATCAGGACACAAAGAGATAATCACCTATTTGAAAAAGAAAAAAATTATCTTGAGTCTATAGATACTGCCTCATTGCTTTCTTCCCTTTACAGTGAAACTCTTCTAAAGGGTTTTCTGTCTCCACTCCCTCTGCTCCCACTGTTTCTGAATCTACTTCAGCAAGACTGTTGTTACCCTCACTCCACTAAAACTGCTTTTGATGAGGTTGCCAGTGACTTCCATCTTGCCAACTCCAGTGGTAGTTTCTCACTAACCGTTTAATTTAACGTATCAGCATTATTTGAAGGTAGATCACACCCTCGTCCTTTCTTAACTTAGCCTCCAGGAAACCATTCTCTCTTGGTTCTCTTCCTACCTTATCAGCCCCTCCTTCTGAGGCCTTTTTTGCTGGTTCTTTCTGTCTTTCCCATCTAAACACCGAAGTGTCCCAGGCTGAGTCCTCAGACCTCTTTTCTTCTCTATCTTCACTCTTTCTCTAGGTAATCACATGATATCACGGCTTTAAATTCCATCTACATACAGATACATGCAAAATACATTATCTCCAGTGCAACTCCAGACTTGCATATGCAACTGACAATTACGCATCTCTGCTAGGATATGTAATAGCCATCTCAAATTCAACATGTTCCAAAACAAATATGTATTTTTCATTACTGCTTCTACCATTTTCCACACCTTAGTTGTTGAAAATTCCAAGCTTCTAGTTGCTCAGACCCAAATCTTGGAGCCATCCAGGATTCTTCTTTCTCTTACATACCGTATCCAGACCAGAGGCAAAACCTGCCAGCTCTCCTTTTGACATGTCCGTTGCATCTGATCACTTTCCACCCTCTGTCCTGTTCCATGCCACCATAATCTCTTCTTCTCTTATCTCTCACCTGAGTTATTTGACTGACTAGCTACCTTTTTCCACTTTTACTTTATTTATTTATTCGTTTTTTGAGACAGAGTTTTGCTCTGTCACCCAGGCTGGAGTGCCGTGGCGCCATCTCGGCTCACTGCAACCTCTGCCTCCTGAGTTCGAGCAATTCTCCTGTCTCAACCATCCAAATAGCTGGGACTACAGGCATGCGCCACCACACCTGGCTAAGTTTTGTATTTTTAGTAGAGACGGGGTTTCGCAATGTTGGCCAGGCTGATCTCGATCTCCTGACCTAAAATGATCCACTCGCCTTGGCCTCCCAAAGTGCTGGGATTACTGGCATGAGCCACCGCACCCAGCCTCTGCTTTTAGTTTAGACAGCGGTCGGAATTGTAGCACCATCACACTTCCACCCCCACCCCCACTGCCAAACCCAGCTACATCCCAGTTCTACCTCTAGTCTTGGCTTTGTCAGCAGCAGGGAACGTAACCTTTGACAATGTCCCACCCCCTCGCTGGATCTGTCTCCCCATTTGTAAATATGGTAGTTGTATTGGGTTACTTAGGCTTCTTGCAGCTGGAATATTTTAGGGTCATCTGTTTCTCTGGAAGTCTGATGTAATACTTCTCTGGAAGTCTGATTGACTGACTTGTCCTTCCCTGGGGATCTCAGAGTCCAAGTGTGTGTCTTAGTGCTTTTCACACGGTCCCATAATCCTTGATTCACTTGAGTCTCCCTCATCTTGAAACTACAAAGCCCTTTAAGGCAAGAACCTACATGTTAGTTGCCTTTGTGTCCCCAGCACCTAGCGTAGTACCTGCTACATAGTAGTGCTCAGTAAATGTGTATGATATAAATGAAGATAAAGCAGTTCACCTTCATGCTGGGAAAGAGATTGAAAAAAGAAAATCACAGAGACAGACCCTGAGAAGTTGGAGGCAAGATGAGGATGCTGAGGCAAAAAGACCAAGCCTAGAGTGATGGATTTGAAGGAAAAAAGGGGAGGGGGGGTGCCGGGCGCAGTGGCTCACACCTGTAATCCCAGCACATTGGGAGGCCAAGGCGAGTGGATAATGAGGTCAGGAGTTCAAGACCAGCCTAGCCAACATGGTGAAACCCTGTTTCTACTAAAAGTACAAAGGTTAGCCGAGTGTGGTGGTGGGCTCCTGTAATCCCAGCTACTCAGGAGGCTGAAGCAGGAGAATCACTTGAACTCAGGAGGTGGAGGTTGCAGTGAGCCAAGATCATGCCACTGCATTCCAGCCTGGGTGACAGAGCAAGATTCCGTCTCAAAAAATAAAAAAAGAAGAAAAGAAAAGAGGGAAGAAGAAGAGAGAAAAGAGAAAAGAGAAGAAAAGAAAAAAGAAAAAAAAAGAAAAGTAAAAAAAAGAAAAGACAAAAGAAAAGAAAAGAAAGGAAAAGGGGAGGAGCACCTTAGGGACACTGGAGACACTGGGGCCTGCTCAGGTATCAGCTTACATTTACATTCACAGAGGGCCCCCTGAGCTCAGCCCCAAGGAGAGGTGTATAAGAAGGGTAGCACAGATTTATAGGAAGAGTAACTCTCTGCCTTCAATGAGCCAACTAGCTTGCTGGGCAGATAATCCATGGATGGACTAGAAGCCACTTTAAATTGCACCAGACAGTGCATGGGCAGGAACCAAGTGCTAAGTACTGTGGTGCAGATTACTAAAACTATAGACAGGGAAAGATCAGCGTGAGCTGGAACCTGTCCCTGCTCAGCTGAAGGCAAATCTGTACCTCCTTCCTAGTTTTTTTCTGTTTTAAAAAACCTGCCTATAATTTCTTTGTTTATGCCCCCATATAAGGTTTTCACTCAAGAATCGTGACAGCAAGACCTTGGTGGACCTAGTTGCAAAGATTCTTGGTTTCCCTTCAAAGAAATGTGTCAGATCTAGAAGTTAGAAGGTTTCAACCACATGTTCAAAGACCACAAGTGCTTACTTCCATAATAGAGTCTGTGAATGGGAGTCTCCATTCCATCACACCTGACTTGGCTATACGCTCCATGAAAACAGAGACTGTGTCTGTCTGCTCAGTGCTGGCTACCCTACGCTTGGTATTTGCATGGGAGACTGTAGAGGACCAGTGAATATTTCTAGAAAGAATGAATAAGCCGGCCGGGCGCGGTGGCTCAAGCCTGTAATCCCAGCACTTTGGGAGGCCGAGACGGGCGGATCACGAGGTCGGGAGATCGAGACCATCCTGGCTAACACGGTGAAACCCCGTCTCTACTAAAAAAATACAAAAAACTAGCCGGGCGAGGTGGCGGGCGCCTGTAGTCCCAGCTACTCGGGAGGCTGAGGCAGGAGAATGGCGTGAACCCGGGGGGCGGAGCTTGCAGTGAGCTGAGATCTGGCCACTGCACTCCAGCCTGGGCGACAAAGCCAGACTCCGTCTCAAAAAAAAAAAAAAAAAAAAGAAAGAATGAATAAGCCTCAGGACTGTGTGTCAGAGGTGGAAGATTTATAACTAATTGGCTTACATCTAAAATGTGTAAAGTATTCAGTGAGACATCTTATTTAATTGTAAGAAAATGAGTTCTTGATAGTTGAGAGTTGTTCAGGACTACCTCATTTTCAGAAGTGTGATTTCATCCTGTAGTTTTGGTAGGTGAATGGATAAACAAACTTTGGTACATCTGCACAAGGTATATGATTCAGGTCTAAAAAGAAATGAGCTCTCAAGCTATGAGAAGGCATGGAGGAAACTTAAGTGCATATTATTAAGTGAAAGAAGCCAATCTAAAAAGGCTACAAACTGTATGATTTCAACTGCACTTCATTCCAGAAGAGGCAAAAACTATGGAGAAAGTGAAAGATCAGCGGCTGCCAGAGATGAGGAGATGGGGAGGAGTAAATAGGCAGAGCACAGAGGATTTTTAGGGCAATGAAACTACTTACCATTGTTACCCCAAAACATGGTGGAGCTTATTATTTATTTTAATCCCTTGCGCTTTGGAGTAACAATGGTGAAATGTGAATGTGTCATTATACATTTGTCAAAACCCATAAAATGTGTTAGGTGCGGTGGTCCATGCCTGTAATCCTAGCCCTTTGGGAGACCGAGGCTGGAGCATCATTTGATCGAGGAGTTCAGGACCAACCTAGGCAACATGGCAAAACCCTGTCAATATACAAAAAATCAAAAAGTAGCCAGGCATGGTGGTATGCGCCTGTGGTCCCAGCTACTTGGGAAGCTGAGTTGGGCGGATCACCTGAGCCCAGAGAGTCAAGGCTGCAGCGAGCTGTAATTGTACCACCGCACTCTGGCCTGCGTGACAGCGTGAGACCCTGTCTCAAAAAGAAAAGAAAAAAAGAAAAAAACCCATAAAAGGTACAATACCAAAAGTGAACCCTAATGTAAACGATGGCCTCTGGGTGATGTTCCAACACATGTTCATCAATTGTAAGAAATGTACCAATGTGGTGCAAGATGCCGATAGTGGGAGAGGTTGCACGTGTGTGTGGGAACAGGGCTATATGGGAACTGACTGAACACTCAGTTTTGTCATACTTAAAATTGCTCCTAAAAAGGAAGTTTATTAATTTAGAAAAAAAAAGGTAGAGCTTATTCCCCTCCTCTGGAATATGAGCAGAACTCAGTGATTTGCTTCTAATGAATAGAATTTGATAGAAATGATGCTATGATGATATCTGAAGCTGGGTCATAGTGAGAGTAGCTTCCACTTGGCTCTTACTTTCTTGGGTGGATCACTAACTTTAGGGGTCATGGGAATTGACTATGGGAAGCCATGTAGATGTCACATCCTAAGGGCCTTCAAACAGCATATGGGGAGGCTTATGAGGGAAGGAACAGAGGCCTCCCACCAACATCCAGCACCAATTTGCCAGCCATATCTGTGAGCCATCTGGGAAGCAAATCCTCCAGTCCTGGTCAAACCTTCAGATGCCTGCAGCCCCAGCCAACATCTTGACTGCAACCACCAAGCCAAGCTGCTCCCAAATCCCTGAAACTCTGAGAGCTAATAAATGTTTACTATTATTTTAAGCCACTATGTTTTGGGGTAACTTGTTCTGCAATAATACATAATGAATACAATCCTCATTAACTATTGTATATTGTGGTTTTTTGTGTGAATTGGAATGGAAGTGGATGTAAAACTGGGTTATATGCTATTGGGTTTTCAATATAAGAAGGTTGTTTAACTATGACAAGAGTTGTAAGGTTGGAGACAATTTTGTCAACGAGTAATACAAATCCCAAATAAAACTGACAAACAATACTGTACATATTGGTTCCCCTGCCTAAAGGCCCAGCAGCAGGGTGAGTTTGCAATCAATTTGTCTAGGGGCTTCTGCTGCATCACCCTGTGATTTTCTTGCCTCAAACCTCCCAGACAGTGTCAGCCTTATCCTCACGTTGGATAACATGATGGCTGCAGCAGTTCCAGGCCTCACATCAGTACATGTCAGTATCTAAAAGAAAAGTGTCACTTCTGGAACTTTGCCTGGAAGACTGAGAAGAACTTTCTTTGATGCTTCTCATTGGCCAGAATTGGGTCACAAGCCTATTTCTGAGCTTCACTGGGAAGGAGGATGGGATTACCCATAGGTCACCCAGGGCCACCCCTGCAGCTGGGATTGGTATTGGCTTTCCTTCAGGCCTGTGGGTTGGGTGGGAAAGCAAAGAGAACCCAAACAACAAGAGAGTTGTGTTAGGGAAGAGAAAGAGTGGCTCTCTGCTAGACAGGCCACCAATAGCAGTGTTTACGTGATGTGTTTTACACAGACACACAACAGCCATGTTAACTTCTAGTTCTGAGAAAAAGGAAAAAATAGCTAATAAACTTTGCAAAATCTTGACAATAACACATTTCATGATGTTCCCATGGGCTTTATGCTTTCTAGCTGCAGTTTTCTTTCATCTCTGATGGGGTTTTTTTGTTTATATGTAGTGTTCTTTTTTTGGTTGTTGTTACAGAATTTAGGATTTAATAAATACTTAAGATTACTAAAGGAATTTAAAGCTTTAATAGAGCTCTAAGTTTATTTATAGGTCACTTTGAGGAGGGGGTAAAAAGCTTGGAAGAGGTGTCTTCATAACACAGGTTAAAATATGCGTTCTTTTCTGAGCCAGGGCGACTTCATGCAGGGCTGTTCTTCATGTTATTAGGTGGCCTTTAATATCTTTGAAATATGGCATAATTAGAAGCCTGAACCTTACTCTAATGTTTATAGCAGCACTTTGTCAAACTAGGTTTCGGATCATATACAAATTCTGACACTAGAGGGAGTGCATAATGTATTACAGAAAGGGAAAGCATACACCTAATAAATTCAAGGTAAAAATGCAGAGTAGCAAGACAAGACTTTCATTATGTTCCCTTCGCTAAGCCCCATGCCTTTCCCCTACAACCCCCAAATTACTAGAGGCCTCTTTCCCCCTCAGAACTGTAGTTTGAATTGGTAGGAGGTTGGTAGGTTGCTTGAAGAACTGTGAAAAGAGCGTTTTATTTTAGAGCCTTTCTAGTGTTTTGTTTTCATTTTTAAAAAATTGAGACATAGTATTTCCTACCTCTCATATATTAGACAGGAAAATTAAAATTACTCCTGGCTGCTTCATTCTGTTTCTGACTTCGTTAAGATGCCTAACTAGACAGCAATGTCACTTATAAAATGAAAAGACTCGGGCTTTATTCTTTGCTTAAAAAATGTAGTCTAGTCTTATGAAAGCGTAAGCATCGTTTTTAGCTTCCAGTTTCATCCTTCATTCTCTTACTATAGGTGCTGCTCTGATAATTTAACAGCCAATGTCTAACAATTAACAAATCATATTTAAGGCATTTTTATGTCCTAATGTCAAAAATTTCTCATGCTCTAAGCAAATGGAATGTCTAATGCCTGAAAACATGTAAATGGCTGCAAATATGACTGAGCTATTAACACAGCAACAAGAGATTCGACCAGCTGAAAAAGTGAATGATCATTGCCACTGGTAAGACGCAACAACTGTTCTTGAAAAATGTGGTAACTGCTGTGTGCTTTCCTAAAACCTTTTTGTGCATTCATTATACATTCCACAGTTATCTTAAATCCATCTTGTACTCACATAAATCTTTGAACTACAGGTAAACTGTCTCTTAAATGGAAATGAAAATTAGAAAAATTAAAAAGCAGTCTCATTATGAAAACTCCTGGACTTTATCCAGATGAGTGAAACGACCCACATAAATGAAACATCCAGACCCACATTACTCTTTCCTAAAATACCAAAACCATGTCTCTGACTAGGGCATATTTGTACAGACTTACCTGACAGAGAGCCTTTCGGTTAACGATATTTCACCATAATGACTTCTGGAAAGTTAAACCAGATTTCAGGCAATAGACTATGTAGGGTGTGTGTGTGTGTGTGTGTGTGTGTCCATCTGCATATATGTATGTGTCTCTGCGTGTGTCTGTGTGTGTGTGTGTCTGTGTCTGTCTGTGTCCGTCTGTCTGTGTGTATGTGTCTGTATGTATGTCTGCATGTATATGTGTGTGTGTCTGTATCTGCCTGTTTGTGTGTCCATCTGTGTGTATGTGTCTATATATGTATATACGTATATATGTGTGTCTGTGTGTGTCTGTATATGTATATGTGTATATATGTGTGTCTGTGTGTATGTCTGTCTGTATGTGTAATGATTTTTTATTCAAAAGTAAACAAGTAAACACTTCATGAGAAGTACTATTTCAACATTACAGTTCCAGTTAAAACACATATGCATCAATGTATGCAATATCACAGTTTCTAGATAGCAAATATCATATGGAACAAATTTGAATTGTGCCTCATGTTTGGATGAATGCCAAATATTTTACCCTTGCACACACCAAGTAATGGGGGTGAGGATGCAGCAGATCCTATGGCTCTTCAGTCTGTGGTGCTCACGCACAATTTCTACCTGTTTTCAAAGGGTCTCACCCTTGTGTTGCCCTAATGATGTTTGCCTGTGTTTTAATCTTATTGTTAAGTGCAGTTTGCGTGCGTTCGTGAGCCCAGAAACCCTGCCTGAGTAGGTCCCTTGATTTTTCCCCACCTCTTACACCTGACACTCTCTCTATCCACCACCACCTGTGATCAAGCTTCTCTTCCCACCATTGGTGAGTATAATAAACCTTTCTCACTTTTCATCCATACATTACATGTATTTATTTTCAAACGGTTGTACATTGTTTAGATATATTTATCTTTATCATTCAATTGAAATGTTTTCTTTTCACCTGTAAAAATTGGTTAGATATATTGGCTTGGGATGAAATTAAACATAATTTTCCCCAGTGAAAATAATTTTTCATGTAACAGCTTTCACTTAGTGGCAGAATTTTCAGGAATTAATTCAAAATGGTAAGCAAGGGATACACAAATATTGAAACACAGAGCACCCCACTGGACAAGTTTGGTAAGTCCATTGACTCTTCTTCCACATTCTCCAGGGGAACAAAGGGCAAGCCTGGGAGAGAGGAGATGAAGTACCCTCTGCGTTAGTGTTTATGTTATTTTATTTTTTTTCTTTGAGACGGAGTCTCCCTCCGGCGCCCAGACTGGAGTGCAGTGGCATGATCTTGGCTCACTGCAGCCCCTGCCTCCCAGGTTCAAGTGATTGTTTTGCCTCAGCCTCCTACTAGCTGGGATTACAGGTGTGCACCACCACGCCTGGCTAAGGTGACATGTTGGCCAGGTTGGTCTCGAACTCCTGACCTCAAGTGATTTGCCTGCCTCGACCTCCCAAAGTCCTGGGATTACAGGCATGAGCCACAAGTGTTTAGTATTAGTAATAGTGCCTCCATATTGCAGATGGTTTCCAGAGTTCCCGTAATTTTTGTTTCGGGGATGGGGTTGGGAGTTGCACAGAAGAAAGAAAAGTGTCTCAACTCAGAATCTTGGAGAGATTCAGGAGATACTTGGATAACCAGACAATCCCCACAGATATATTTAGTGATTTTTTAAAAATTACTTTATTTTTAAATTTTTTTACTCTTTACAAAGATTTGGTTGTAACTTTGTTGGTAGTCTGTTTCTAGACTACAATTTAGGTTAAACACAAAGTTTATTTAGTATTTATTTACCCAATTATCATTTTTGGACATAAAAAATTTTATACAAACATAAAAATTTCTACCATTTGTAACCTGAGTATCATGATTTTATCTATCCTACGTACAGGATTCAAAACATTTATAAAAAGTTTCCCAAAAATCTTTCTGTCAAAGAGCAGGCTGGTTAGCATTAATACTACCATAGAAATCCAGTCTGGCCTGATCTTTTATCCTCAGATCTCTAGTTATATCTGAAATGGAATAGACACCCCAAAACTAGAAAATATTCCTTATTAGATGCATTGTGTGAGAAATGGTTGTTTGAGATGTTAAGGAAAACAACACTATTTCTGTAGCTAATCTAAATTCTAAATATATATAAGACGATGCCCTATGTAGGTCTGCAAAGAAACAGGTTGAAAGAAACACAACATTGTTGTTCTGTCCATGAAAAATTAATCAACGGTGGTGAAGAAATGCTTTTATTGACATAGAAAGATGTTTACAATACACTGCTGAGTGGGAAAAAGGTTTTAAGTTACAAAACAGAATCTGTGTTTTCCTTAGAGAAAAAAAAAATGTGTATGTAGCAAAATGTAAAAAGTAAGGAGCTCTCTGTAGTATAATTATAGATATTTTTATCACTTTCTTCTGCTTATATGTATTTTTCTAAGTTTTTTTTTTTTTTTTTGAGACGGAGTCTCGCTCTGTCGCCCAGACTGGAGTGCAGTGGCGCAATCTCGGCTCACTGCAAGCTCCTCCTCCCGGGTTCACGCCATTCTCCTGCCTCAGCCTCCCGAGTAGCTGGGACTACAGGCGCCCGCCACTGCGCCCGGCTAATTTTTTTTTCTATTTTTAGTAGAGACGGGGTTTCACCATGGTCTCGATCTCCTGACCTTGTGATGCGCCCGCCTCGGCCTCCCAAAGTGCTGGGATTACAGGCGTGAGCCACCGCGCCCAGCCTTCTAAGTTTTTTTAATATAATGAGCATGAATTACTTGTTGTTTTATGTATGAAGTTTGAAAACTCTAATAGTTAGTAATAGCTTGATACCAGCTTTAAGTAAGGTTTAGACCAGCGATCTTCATCCCTGGCTGCACACAGAATCACTTGGGAAGAGGGGGTTAATTATGACCCCGTGTTGTAGCAAATGGTGGGAACAGTAACCAGTTAAGTCAGAATCTTGCTGGAGGGGGGCAGGGAATGAGCACTGTTTTTGTTTATTTCTTGTTAAGTTACTTAGATTATTATAATATGTCGTCAAGGATAAGAATAATTAGTTTCAACTGTATTGGTCACAGTTTATGATCAGATTCACCAGCAAATATTATCTGAATATTCCCATTTTACTTCTCCCTGAATACTGCCTAACTTAGAATCATTGACTTTTCTAACTTGAAGACAACTTAGTTCAATTCTGATGATCAAATGTGTTGATTTCCTATTGTGTGCCATTACTTGCTAGGTTCTGGCAGTTGAAGGTGAATAGCACCCAGTCCCTCCCCTTACGGAGTTTGTGTTCCCCTTATGGAGCTTGCATTCTAGTAAGGGAAACACATTGAGGGGAAAAAACTGCTGCAATACAATGCCGTTGGTTGTATGATAGAAGTACGCACAAGGAGAACTGGGGGGATATGGTGAGAGGCACCTACTTAGAGGGGTTTGGGGAGATCTGCCTGAAGGAGAGGATCATGTTCCCGTTGGAAGGTACATGACTGGTTCAAGATCACACAGGCAAGTGTGAGGGGCCAAATCAGGAACAGAACCTTGCTATTCAACACCTAATCCTGTGCCATTTGACAACTTCAACAAGCTGAGACAAAAGGCCTGACTCAAGGGTATGGAGAACACCCTCCCTTCTAGAATATCCCCTTCCTGTACACCCCCCACACGTGTGAAATAAACCACAGAAGCATCAGCTATAAGATGTTATTAATGAAGGCAGGCCTCTCAGGCATTCTGACCTGGCACAAAAGTTGTCAGATTAATGGTATTAGAAAATTTGCAAATCAAATGGCTCATTATGTATGATACTGTACTTGCAAATAGGATTAGGTTGATTATGCACTATAAATAGCATTTTTAAAAGACTCCCTCAAGGCTGATTGGGCTGATATCTTGCTAGTCAGATTTTTTTAAAAATAAATAATATTTGTACATATTTATGGGGGAACATGTGATATTTTGATACATGCATACGATGCGTAATGATCTAATCAGGCCCTCAAAGTAAGGGTTACTGAATTGCTAAACAGATGACACCTTGTAGACAGAGCTTAGCTGCCCAGTGTAGTGCTGGAGAGCTAGGGTTTGGTTCGTGATTGCCTTTAGAGACATCTTTTCACCAAGCATCTGGTGACAGAGGCTTGATCGTTTTACCACCTGGACAAAGTGATCACAGGGGGCTTCTCTCATGCACAATAGAGCCAGTGCTGCAGTCTGAGACAGTCTTGACCACAGGAGGCCACTGTCCAGGCCAGGAGGACAACTGCATTCCTAAAGGAATGAGGGCAAGGTGAGGGTGAGCTTTGAAAAGCACCTGAAGGTTCTGACAGCAAATGTCACTTCTGTCAGCTTCACTATGCATCCTCCTGCATAAACCTGTTTTATTGCATAATCTTTTGCCCTCCTGTCTCAGGAAACCTAGCCAGTTTTTAAGAGACTACATAGACATCGTCCGTTTTCCGGAATGTGGAGACCATATGGTAAATACTCAAGGAAGATGGTATTCATTCACATAAATCAAAATTGGCTCTACACAAAAAATCCCAGCTTGCTGCATATGTTTGCTTATTCCATTCTTCCTGAAGGTCAGCAGGGAAGCTATTCTCTATTAATGAGATTATATTTCCTGAAGTATTTTCTTTACCCCACTGTCCCTAAGCATTTCTTTCTGTAGCAGCAACTTTCATAGTACTTTCATAGTACTTTTTTTACTTTCATAGTAAAGCCTGAGGAAATGAAGCGATTGGAAAAGGCTACATTGAATTAGAATCTGAATTAGAATATTATATTGCTTTCAAGCATAGAATTATTATGTGCATCATTAACAATGTTTCCTCATATAAAGTTCCCAGCAAAATTGCTTCAAGAAATAAAGAAGGATCATTTGAGATTTGCATATCAAATGTGAAGAGCCAGGGCTGCTTATTTTCTTAAGCAGGTTAAACATGTTCTCTAAAATTCTCTATGTCCTATTAATGTGCTTCAAAATGACTCCCCCCTTTTTTAAATATAAGTAATCAAAGGTAAATGTAATCCCGTGTCCAAATTCTCATTAATTCTAAGTCGATACAATTCTATTTCACTGCAAGTCTTTTCTCTATTTCATAAATATGCTTACCTCCAAATCCACCTAACAGAGATGGAAAAATTTATACTATTGCTAATAAATGTTTACATCATCTTAGATTCCTTTTTCTCAATTGTCACCATCTCCTTGGGAACTCGTTTGGTAGAAAGAGAGGCTTTTGATACAGACAAAACTTCGCGTGCCTTCCACTTTCTAAATGTGTGTTGAGCAGCTTCTTTAAGACTGCTGGGTATTATACTAAGATGTGGCTATCAAGTTAAGTTAAATCTCATACCTGCAGTTTCTAAGGCCACCTGTGTGACTAACTGAAGACAAGTTAATTATAGACACCTAAGGAGTCTATACTCAACTGAAAGTGTAGTTGTTTCACTTGAACTTGAGAAGGCTGACACTCTTCATCTCTTCAGTGGACAGTTACAAGACAGTAACCAGCTCTTCTCCCATGCTGCTGAAAACAAGGCTAAGAAAGTAAACTGCCATGTGAGGAATTGCAGGTAATTATATGGGAGAATGTCTCATGAGAAAAACATACTGGAATGGTCTAACCAAGGAAAAATTGGCATCTTCATTACTAGAAAGAGTTCTAAAATATCACCAAAACCTATGCATTAAGATAGTTCAGTTGTAAACCAATCTGGCAACAGGAAGAACAAGAAGGACTTCAAGTTTTCTCCCCTTCCTTTTAGAGAATTATAATTAAGGTATGTTTGTGTTACTATATACGCTTCAAGAACTTGCATTGAGTAAATATCCTGTGTACAAAAACAGAAATGAACCATCCTTATTTGCAGAACTCTGAACCAAACCCATATATTTTTCTTCACTAAACCAAAAGCTTTAACGAAAACATCCGAAACAAACCTATCTAGAACTATGCTCATTTACAATATTTGAACTAGAATAGCAATGTCTTCTGAGTTAAACCTAAAGTGAACTAATATTTAACCATGTTTTAAGCTCTCCCATAGGCACTATATAGATTATTTGTATTATGTATGATGTCTTCAGCTGGACACTGCCTCAAGTAATTATATACCCATGATGACTGGAGATAAAATCTGTTTTATAAACACACAAGACTACCATAAACACATCATAATCCATGTTAAACTAGGCATCATGATCTAATGAGCCAGGAGTCTGAAGATTACAGGTTAGCTGATCTAGAGAAATAAGGGTTACCCCAAAACTCAGCATACATCTTCCTCACTGTGGCTTAAGGTACCATATTAGAAATGCCAACCGCTCCAATCACATTTTCATCTAAGAGAACCTGTCTCACACCCCCAACCTCAGTTGTGGGATTTGCACCTTGTAAATTCATCCTGAACCACAGCCGATTAGACCAGACCTGAGCACACCCTCCGCCTCCCAATGCACAGAGAAGCATTCCATAGGCCAGACCAAACCAAATTCTCTGTCTGACTCCATTTGATCTAAGAGACACAGCGGCAGAGTCAGGTGGTAGCTAACGCTCACGGATGATGCAGCACTGCTGTCAATGTCTGTAAATCACTGCCGCTGAGGGCTCTGGGGCAGCCCTGCTCCCTGAGTTCTGGGACCACAGCTTTTCTTTTGGGTTCCAAAGATATTTTAGTTTTCTTGTAACATATCTTTACCTGAGATACTTCAAAAAAATTTCTGTTCCTCACCTTTCTGACATTCTCTCAACTCCCTTGCTTTCTCACCTCTACCCATGCTCATCTCGGTGGTAAACCCAGGGGATGAATTACCATCCTGTTAACGGAGGGAAGAACAGGCCAAAACCATGAGAACAGTGCCAGATGCCAGATATCAGCAGTGAAGCCACATAAAGAAAGACAACCCATGGGGTCAGAAATCAAGGGGACGTGGGCAGGCTTCACAGCCAAGCCTGTGAACACGTGGGGACCTCGGAGGCCTGTTATTCGGCCGTGCCATCTGCATGGTGCAGGGCAGACCTGGTGGGTCAAAGCAGGGTTTTTCCCACTTTCATGTGCACATGAATCACCCGAGATGCTGGTGAAATGCACGTTCTGATGCACTAGGTCAGGGGAGGGACCTGAACATCCATTTCTAACAAGCTCCCAAGTGATACCAAAAATGTGGCCTTGGACCACACTTGAGTAGCAAAAGTGTAAAAAGCTTTGCAGGACTGAATTGTGCAGCAACAATAAAATAGATGATAGATAACAATAAGCAACAAAATAACAATAACATAAATAATTAACATATAACTAAAATAATTAACAATAAACAATAAAAGAACCCCCATCTTCGGGTAGTGATAGAAAATTATGAAATCTCCAGGTGATGGAATTACTGGACCCCAGGTCTCTCTAAGTGCTGTACATAACATCAGTGATTTATTGTATAGTTTATCGCTCCTGCAAGCTGAGACACTAGAAGCTTGTGGTGAGGCGGATACTGATGGAAACTGGAGCCTCCATATTGCATCAAATAGGTAAGCAAAGCTTAGAGTGCCATCCTTGGTGCTGTGAGCAGTCCCCAAATATTCACTTTCTGAATACATAACTGCTCTATGAAAATTCAACTTGGGTCAGACCACGTCTATGCCATATATTTCAGGAACAAGTTGCAAAGTATCTTTTACTCTCTTTTCTTGCTGAGTAAATATAAACTGCCTATACGGGTTGAGCATCTCAAAACCCAAAAATCCAAAATCTGAAATGCTCCAAAATCCAAAACATTTGAGTGCCAATATCACATCCAAAGGAAATGCTCACTGGAGCATGTTGGATCTCAGATTTTTAGGTTTGTCAAGTGGGTAAAGAAACTGTGGTATGTATATATGATGGAATATACTCACCCATAAAAAGGAATGAATTAATGGCATTTGCAGCAACCTGGATGAGATTGGAGACTATTATTCTAAGTGAAGTAACTCAGGAATGGAAAACCAAACATTGTATGTTCTCACTCATAAGTGGGAGCTAAGCTATAAGGATGCAAAGGCATAAGAATGATACAGTGGACTTCAGGGACTCGGGGGAAAGGGTGAGACAGGGGTGAGGGATAAAAGACTACAAATTGGGTTCTGTGTATACTGCTCAGGTGACGAGTGCAACAAAATCTCACAAATCACCACTAAAGAACTTACTCATGTAACCAAATACTACGTCTTCCCAAAATGGAAATAAAAATTAAAAAAAAAAAAAAAAAGATTTGTAAGTTTGGGATACTCATCAAATATAATGCAAATATTCCAAAATAGAAACACTTCTGGTCCCAAGCACTTCAGCTAAGGCAAACTCAGTCTGCATGCCTAACCTACTGCAGCAGAGATCCTTCTTTCTTTGATTAGACCACCTGGCTACATTCTTAAAAGAGAAGAGAGAACTCATTGGTGCTGGTCAGTGGAGCTCCAAGATGGAAATTCATGCCTAAAGAGTTTGGTTTTGGCTACTAAAAGCCTTTTTGCTGTGTGTAACTGAGGAGGAAGTAGAGATTAATTTGGCTTATTTTCAGCCCAACTTATTTCCAGACCATGGAATATATCAGTGTAAATTTTAAGTCTGGGAAGGCTGCTTTTTATTTAAAAGACAACACTGATGTGATGGTGCTTTTAACTATGCAAATATAATGAAGCTCCCAACTTAGTTATGGTTCACTTAACCTAAAGTAAACTGAAAAGCCAGGCAGTGAGCACTGGGCTTTATCGACTGAATGCCATATAATGATTTTCCTTTTAAAAAGTGCATTTCATGTTGCCTTTATTTACTGATTTCTCATGAATAATCAACTTTAACCATTTTCAACTACTCAAACATAGTTGCAGAAACTTCTGATTCAAGGTGATAGACTCACTTCATATTTTCATATCCTCTCTCTCCATAGGCCTCCAGGGAAAGGCAAATGAGGCCATTCATTTATTCACTGCTACAGCATCAGACACAGTTCTGGGTAAAAGTATCCCAATGGGCAAGACAGATAAAGACTATTCTCAAAACACTTGAACATCCTAGATGAGCAGAGGTAGATGGTAAACAGAATATGAACCTGAAATTACTGAGAGTAAGATAGGCATTATGACCAAAGTGAAACAGGATGATTTTACAGAAAGTAAATTGGCAGCCACATCATCAGGGATATTTAAGCTAAGACCTCAAAGACAAGAAAGAATTAGCCCTGAAAAATAGGAGGCAACAGCTATGGTAAAATCATTAAAATGAGAATGTGCTTGACATTTTAAAGAAATCAAAAGTAAGCCCGTGTGATTGAGCATACTGAAAGAGGGGAAGAATAAGATGGGATGGAGATGGGGAGAAAGATCAGGGCAGATCACATGCAGCCTATAGGAAGCCTGGAGTAAGAAGTAGGAGCACATTGTATAGGACGATGGCCCATGGAGATCACAGAAAGTGGGGACCACATGGCATGGGCCCATGACCCACAGTAAAGTGTTTGCATTTTATGTTAAGAAAGCAGAGAAGTCCTTAGAGCATTTTAATCAAGGCTCAAAATACACTTACTTGTGCTTTAAAAAGGGCTTTCTGTGCAGAAGAATTCCAAATTATTTATGTGGATACTTTGCCCTCAATGTAGTGGAACACAACTCCCTACTCTTTAAGTATGTACTGGACATAATAACTTTCTTCCTAACAGTACTATATGGAAAGGAAGGGAAAAGTAACTTTACAGTGGAGAAACCTGAAAACACTACCTTAGTCAGGTGGTCAAAGTCAACATCAACAGTGATAAGTCATGTTGATAGTACATAACTTCCATATGATGTAATAAGAATGACACTTTACCTCTGTGGTCTCCCACTCCAAAATTCATAACTTCCGTCTAAACATGAAAAAAAAATTAGACAAATCCCAGTGAGGGACATTCTACAAAATACCTGACCAGTACTCCTCGAAGTCATCAAAATAAGAAAAGTCTGAGAAAAAAAATCCAGCCAAGAGGAGCCTAAGGAGACATGATGACTAAATATAATGTGGGATCTTGGGACAGAAAAAGGACACTGGGTAAACACTAAGGGAGTCTGAGCAAAGTGTAAGTATGGGCTTTAGTTAATAATAATGTACCAGTCTTTATTCATTAATTATGAAAAATACACCATACTACTATGTTAGTAACAGAGGAAACTGGGGGTAGGATATATGGGAACTTTCTGTACTATCTTCACAATTTTTCTGTAAATCTAAAACTGTTCTACAATTAAGTTCATTTTTTAAAAAGTCTATCCTAGCTGCCATGTGCAAACTGAATTCTGGAGCACAAAAACAGCAGGTTCTCATTCTAGTATCCCCTGGGTCCCTGAAAACCAGATTCTTTGTGTTTTAAAAAGGAATTACAGATATAAGATAGAAGAGTTCATACTAATACTTGCCATTTAAATTCAAGACGACAGAGCTTTTGCGTAATCTGCTCTACCTCAGGCTAATTGGAGGATTGTTCTCTACAGAAATAAATGATTACAGGGCAAAGGCTTCTGAATTCAAGCATTTTTGGAACTCTCAGAATAAGAGCCAGTTTCATGCCTGATGACCCAAAAAGGAAGCCTGCCAATCAGTAACCTGCCTCATATCAGGTTCTTAATCATTTTCAAGGCCTTATCCTTAAAAATGTGTGGATAGCCAAGAAAGATGAGACATCTAAGGAAAGCCTTGGACATGGATGAAAGAACCATGAAAAATACAGGGAAAAAGCATAACACCAGAAAGAATATATAATTCAAAAAATAAAAGAAAACTTAAAGGAAAATAAATTAATAATTATCTTCAGGGATATTTGAGAAGATATTACATGATGAAAACATAACAGAATGCTATGAAAAAAATGGAGGAAATAAAGAACCCTTAGATATAAAAGACACATTTAATAATAACTGAAATAAAGAGTTAAGTTCAAATAGTAAAGAGTTACGTTCAAAAACAAATTTAGAACTGTCTCTCAGAAAGAAGTATCCCAAAAAAGAGATGGAAAATATAACAAAAATAATTAAAGGTTATGGGTTATCAGTCTAGAAGATCTGACATCAGACTAATAAGAGACCAAAAAGAAAAGAAAGGAAACAAGGAAAAAAATGATCAAATGAAAAATACGAGAGAATTTCCAAGATCTAAAGCATAGGGGTGCTCATACTTAGAAAATCCATCAAGTGCCCAGCCCAGTAAAATAAAGACATTCACAGCAAATTGTGAAATGTCAGAATATTAATTTTTTAAAAATATCTGAAAATCTTCCCACCAGAGAAGCTTCCCTGGGTCTTGTACAAGAAACAAAATATCACACTAGCCTTGAGGTTTCTCATGAAGTTAGAAGACAGTGAAGAAAGGCCTCAATATTTCTGACAGAAAACCATTTGCACCTATCGTTCTATACCTAGTCAAACTGCCAATCAAGTGAGAAACTAGAATAAATACATGTTTAAATCTACACAGGCTTGGAAATTCATAGCCCACCCTAGTTACCATAGGAGATAACTTGATGTGCTCCAGAACAAAAAGTAAAGGAAATCAGAGAAAGAGGAGGCTGCCCTGAAGCCTCAAGTACTCAATGGCGCAATAAGAAACAAAACACAAGAGTTGGGATTTGCAATTATAGGGTAGCAAGATATTTAGATCCTAAGAACTCAACATCGAGGCCAGATAGCAAGGCTTGGAACACCCTGGTTCCCTCCTTTGAAAAGGGAAAAAGGCAGAAAGCCTGCCATTCTAGGGTTCCCTAACCAGGCAGATCACTTACCCTCCTGGGTGCTGGGACCCCTGGACTTTTATGAGAAACAAGGGAAGCTGTGAGGTGGGGGATGGAGGGGGCAAAGCTCACTGATACCATTATATATCATTAATCTCATGGGCAGCCTTTGAAATAACACTAAACTGAAGTTAATGTCCAATTCTAGTCTGTCCAATTCTAGTTTGTCCTCTTTCCTTGCCTTGCCTGGACTGGCCTTTGTGGTCTCTTAGCTCACATGGGATCCAGACAACAATGGATCCAACTCAGAGGAGTAATGAAGGAGGATCCTAATGAGGTAACTGTGTGGGAGGCCTAAGAACAAGCAGTCCAATTTGTTACAGTGGGATAAAGAACTCCAGGAGAGAGGAAATTTGGGGGGCAATTAGTATCCAAGGGATTTAATACTATTCTTGAGAATATGGAATTTTTTAAGAAGATGATAAAGAAGACATCCTGAAAAACAAGGAGGAGTGGGAGGAAGAAAAGTAAAAAAAAAAAAAAAAAAAAAAGACGCATTCATAATAGGTAACATTTTTGTAGCACAAACTACAGACAAGTAGCCACTCTAAGTACTTGATGTTTATTAGCTCCCTAATCGTCATAACTATTCAGAGATAGGCACTATTATTATACCGATTTTATAGATAATGGAGCTGGGGCACAAAGAAGATTAGGAAGAACTTGCCAAAGGCCTAAACTAGTGAGTGGCAGACCAGCATCAAATCCTGGCAGTCCGGCTCCAGCACCTGAGTGCCAAGAAACACCACCTGAGACCGGAAGCATAATCATCATACCCTACCTCTCTGTGCTGTGGACAATATTTAAACACAGCAATGAGGCCGGGCGCAGTGGTTCACGCCTGTAATCCCAACGCTTTGGGAGGCCAAGGTGGATGGATCTCTTGAGGCCAGGAGTTCCAGACCAGCCTGGCCAGCATGGTGAAACCCTATCTCTACTAGAAATACAAAAATTAGCCAGGAGACGTGGCGCATGCCTGTAGTTTCAGCTACTTGGGAGGCTGAGGCAGGAGAATCACTTGAACCAGGAGGCAGAGGCTGCAGTGAGCTGATCCCGCACCACTACACTCCAGCCTGGGCAACAGAGTGAGACTCGGTCTCAAAAAAAAAAAAAACACACAAACAAAAAATCTCAACAATGAAAGCATTATTTATTGATTTTTCATCTTTTAGTATAAACATAACCCCCAAATCATTGTGTTTTCAAAACACAACGTTCTGGCAATGTAGAATTAAAGTACAGGTGGCAAAGCTGGGAACAGGAAAAATAGAAAAAGTGAGGAAAAAGGTAAGGGTGCTGGCATCTTAATCATACAAAATAAGGAATTGAGAGATACTGTCTCTAATTTGTTTGTACACTTATTTCCTGTCTCCCTACAACCCTGATATCAGCCCCACAGAAGCAGGGACCTTGTTCATCTTGTTTGCTGTTATATTCCCAGCCCCCTACAGGAATACAAGGCATGTGCCAGGCGCTCAATAGATATTTGTGGAATGATAAATGAATGAATGAATGAATGAATGAATGAATGGAAAAATAAGATTCTGAGACTAGTATTTAAATTTATAAAGGTAACAAACAGAGGAAATAAAAATACTGAAAGAATTTTCTCAAGAAGGAGTTATGGGAGGTGTGAACAATGGAAGTCATCTAAATCCTCACCTATCATAGCAGAAAGTCAATAAACAGAATCTGTATTTGATAAATTAGGAAACGGATATAGGCACATCGTCGTCCCTTAGGATCCTTGGGGGACTGGTTCTAGGACCACTGTGGATACCAAAATCCATGGATGTTCAAGCCCCTTATGTAAAATGTATATAAAGTGTAAAAAATGTATATAAAATGTTATATAAAGTGTACTTGCATATAACCTACACACATCTTCCTGTATACTTTAAATCATCTTTAGATTGCTTATAATGCCCAATATAATATAAATGCTCTGTAAATATTTGTGACTCTGTATTTTTCATTTGTATTATTTTTATTTGTATTATTTTTATTGTTATATTGGTTTTTTCAAAAAAATTGGATTCTTTTCTGAATACTTTTGATCCACAGTTAGTTGAATCTATAGATGCAAAACTGCAGATAAGCAGGGCCAACCATATTCTTCAGGAAAAAATACAGATAAATTAAAAAAGAATTAAAAAGAAGAAAATTAAAATTCTTAATAGTAACTGTTTGGATGTGGGATGGGGATGGAGACAGGAGGGGCAGGAACTACTTGTTTTTATTATAAGCTCATCCAGATTCTTTTTTCTCTATGTGCATGTATTACTCTGATTTAAAATACAACTTAAAAACAAATATAACCACAATATAACCAGCACTTTTCCACGTTAACTTGACTTTAATCAATCAATTCTATAAAACCTGCCAGGTAATTTAAAACAGATGCAGCTTTCTTTCTGTCCAAAATCAATCCTATAACCCTCAACTCAGAAATATCTCCATCAATTAACTGCTCTGTCTCACCTTCATCTAATTCTTTTCTAGTGACTCTCCTCAACTTATAAAACATGCTCAAAACTCTACTAGAAAGAAAATGGGAAACCCTTCACCTTGCACCCTTTTCTGTCTATCTACTGCCCTACAACTCTCTTTCCTTTCAGAGCTGAGCTTGAAAACTAGTTGCCCTCATTGTCTCGATGTCCTCACCTCTCACGCGATGCTCTCATCAACACTTTACTTTCTATGTCAGGCCCATTTTCACCTGATTTGCTCCCACAAAAATGGCTGGATCTTTATTGCCAAATCCAGAGGCCAGTTCTGAGTCCCCCTCCTGGTTTTTTTTAACCTCTCTGGAACATTTGCTACCGTGAGCCTCAGGCTCCTCAATAGGATCCTTTTCCTCCAGTCTCTGCAGTTCTGCAGGTCACGTGTTCTTCATGTTCTTCCTCTGAGCAGTGTCATCTTCTCTTATGGGGTCCACGGTCCTGCCTATCTAGTGGTGGCAGCCAGTTCTGTCTAACCTGTTCCCAGAAACAGGTTAACGTAGTTTTTTTTTTTATCTACTCACAAATCTAAATTTCCTTCTCACATTTTAGTTTTAGAAGATAGGTTTTGAGGTGACTGTGTCCTTAAAGCTCTCTTTCTTTGGAAGTACTCCCACTCCCAGCCTCCACGGGTAGGTTGGGTCTGGGAAGTCATGTTGGATCAGGTGACCCAGTCCTGTGGCCACAGCTGATAGGACCAAGGGCAGACATCAGACCAAATATGGGCTAATCAAATTCCTCACCTGAGACTGGTGTCATAATAAGGCGAAGCCTGCGGCTGGGACAAGTGTAAATTATAACTACATTGTGAAGTGACATCCAGAAGCTGTTTAAGAGTTAAGAGCTGCAATTCTAAAAACAAACTGCCAAAGTTCTCCTGTCAGCTTTACACACTGTGTGACCTTGGGATAGTTATATCAACTCTCTCACTTTATTTGAGCTAATTTAGTTGTCTTTCTCTTCCAGCCTCTTAACAAATACTTATTGATAATGAGGCTTATAGTTAGTATTTTAGGGGGTACAGTAAAGTTCTCCTTGGTGATTCAAAGACACTTTTTAAGATAGAACTTGGGGGAAAAAACAACTTCCATAAATTATTCACTTATGGAAATCATAGGTCCTGGATCTTCTAAGAAGTCAATGTGGGTTTTCATAGCCATTTTCTTCATCTATTGAATGGGTATATTACCAACCCTGGCTGCTTTTCAGACAACTCTGGAAACGGCAAAATGTTAATAATAATAACAGCAATAACAATGATAACAAATGCAATCACAACAAGCACTTCTTTTACGCATATTATGTTCCAGGTCCTGTCCTGGGTGCCTTACATATATTACTTTAAGTTATTCCCACCACAACTAGAAGGTAGGCACTATTATTATCCCCCTCCTACAGATGATGAAACTGAAGCACAGGGAAGTAACTTTTCCTCAACCACAAAGTTAGAGCTGGACCTGAGATGAGAACACTGGCAGTTTGGTTCTGGAATCTTTGCCCTTAACTCTTAGATACCCCCAAGTCACTTGACAATTCATGATGCATTCCCTCAAGAATTGCACCACATAGCCAAGGGGTGCTGTTTGGGAGATAGAGGTCTTACTCTTAATCTGAAACAGTCTTTCTGAAAAACAGAAAGTGATAAAAATTTGTTAAAAGCTTAAATGTGTCAATGACCATGTGGAAGATCTCACAAAAATATCAATAAATCCATTCTTATATCAGCAATATATATAATACGCTATGTTTTTTCTCTAGTGCATGTATTACTCTGATTTAAAATACAACTTACAAACAAATATAACCACAATATAACCAGCACTTTTCCATGTTAACTTGACCTACACACATCTATACATGCTATGTATCAATCTCTATATCTGGGATAATAGGTATCCATCCTTACACTGAAATAATACTACATGTCAATATATACTATATATGTGTGTGTGTATCCACACACACATACATACATACACACACACACGCTGTCAATAATCAGTGGTATTTTTAATTCTAAGATCAGGTAACGTATTAGAGCACTGGCTAAGCTGATATAACAAGGAAACCTCAAAATATACTTATTTAGAAAGAACTTCTCTCTCACATAAAGATCCAGATATATGTGGTGCATATCTGGTAGAAATGCTCTGGTTGTCTGGGATCTGCTCTGCCTGCCATCTTCCCAACATGTGGCTTCCATTGCTGGGTTGAAGTGGCTGTTACTCCCACCTTCGCCCTCTCCCAGGTGGCAGGAATTAGGAAAGGAAATGGGAATGCATGGCCAGTTCTTTAAAGGCCAAGATTCACCCATTAGTGGTGTACTTCAATTCTGTTCATAACCTATTGGTCCAAATAGTCACATGGCCACACCTAGTGGCAAGGGGGGCTGGGAAATTTTAACTGGATAGATGGTCACATGCCAAACTAAAAAGATTTGAGCAAACACTCAGGAATCCACTACAGCACAATTATTACAATTACGTTATTTTCTGATCTCCTAATGATAACAGCAAAACTCATTTCTCTTATTTAATTCCTTTAATAATAAATTCAGATGAGGGAAGAAAACATTGATTTTAAAGGAGTTCAGAGACATGAAAACGGGATAGTGAAGTATAAGGCTTAGAGTTTTTATCTTTATCAGAGGACCTTTAAATGAAGATTATGTTTGGCTACATCTCTGCAATTCAGTGATTTGTGTCTTTCCCTGGCTGCTGTCCCTTTCTGCTTCTAGAATTCCTGGCTCTTCTCTTCTCCAGGGCTATCCAGCCACATCTGGTTGGAGAGAAAAGCAGCAGACACCCCCATGAGAAAACTACAGAACTTTACATAAGGTTTTGGTTAGACTGGAAAGTATCCACTCCTTCTCTTCATTTCTTCACAGCAGATCTCCTTTTTCCCATTCTGCTAATCAACTTAGTTTTATTTTCATCTTTAGAGCTGTCTGTTTTTCTCTGCCTCCACTTTCATGATTTCAATCACTCAGCCTTCTTTTTTTCTTCATTTTCTCCTTCCCTCATCCATTCTTTCTGCTCACTTATTCATTCATTATCCATTTTTCCACAGCTTTGGTTGCCATGATTAATTTTATTAATATTCATTTCCATTTTCTCATTTCCTTGCCCATAAAATGAACATCTCTAATTTACTGTGTAATCTTTTCTCTCCTTCACTACTTTATTCCTGATCTCATTTGTTAGATTTCCTCATGCCTGGTCCATTCTTCAACTCATTTTACCCATTACCTCATTCATTCTATGTCACCTTTCTTCTACTTTCTTATCCCTGCAATTAATCCTCATGTGCTTTTTGCTATTTTCTCATTTTATGCATTCTTTCCCCATAATCTTGAGGTTACATTTCTTCTACATCTACCTTTGGCATTCTATTATTTACTGTCTTAGCCTTTTTTCATTTACCCTATCTCAGGTATAACCATAAAGCATAAGTTACTCTTTTTTAAAAAATTGGGTCAAAATTTATTTGTCCAAAGTAGTATTGTGTTTCAAGAGAGATGGTTTAAAAGCTAAAGCTAAGCCCTCTTTCTCAAAGATTGCTCAAAATATTTGGAGACCCTCATATGAAAACATTGTCAGAGATCTTTACAAGCCATTTACACAACCAGTTTCAAACCTTTATGGTCCTATCTCATTTTTGTCTCCAAATAATATTCATCGGCATGATAATCCACCCATATACCAAAATACACTCTTTAAATTACTATTGAATGTTTATAAAAATGCATGTCTGCATTTCAAACATTGACGATGGGCTACCAGAAAGGAATATCAAGATGATACATAGGAAGGAAAGCCTGAAAGTGAACTACCAAAAAGTACTGGAGCACTGGCAACATGATTGGAATACAACTACAGCGTCTTGAGATGACTGCTCTGAAGAAACCGGCACTCCTTGGTTGGCGTATAAAACACCACCATAGATGCGTAATACACATTCCTTTCTTTTTTCTTTCTAGTGATTGTTACAAAATCAATCACTCTCACTGCTTTTACTCAAAACTTAAATTTGGCGAAGCACAGTGGCTCACACCTGTAATCTGAGCACTTTGGGAGGCTGAGGTCAGTGAGTCACTTGAGGTCAGGAGTTCAAGACCAGCCTGGCCAACATGGTGAAACCCCGTCTCTACTCACAAACTAGAAAAAATAGCAGGGCATGGTGGGGCGTGCCTGTTGTCCCAACTACTCGGAAGGTTGAGGTGGGAGAACCTCTTGAACCTGGGAGGCAGAGGTTGCAGTGAGCAGAGATGGCACCACTGCACTCCAGCCTGGGCAACAGAGTGAGGCCCTTTCTCAAAACACAACAACAACAAAACCCCATACATTTCCTTTTCCTATTTCTTTATTGCTTTTGGTTTTCAATGTAAATTCATTGGTTTTTTGTTTTGTTTTGTTTTGTTTTTTGTTTTTCTTAAGGGAATGGGAGAAATCTGAGAATTTTAAAACACATGATAAAATGAAGAAATAAAACTGAAAAAAGACATCAATTTGTTTTCTTTTTCTCTATTAATTCTACAGTTTTCACGAGCCAGGTATTTAATTTTTTCTAGATCACTTATTTTTCATTTATTAATCTCATGGTTTTTAAATCTGTATCTTCAACCCAGATGTATCCCCTGAACTCCTGACCTATGCTAGTTGACCCTGATATTCTCACATCATGCTTCCCAAAGACTTTCTCACAAATTGCCAAGTGTGTGGAATGTTACTGCAGGACACTATTTTCCCTTTCAGCGGTAAGTATAGAGATACAAAGCAAGTTGAAGTATAGGTTCCAGGAAGTAGACCACAAACTTGATCACTGGTAAAGTGGCCCATTCTTATATTAATATATTGGCCTAATCACATAAGATACATTCTTCCCAGGTCAATTATGAAGAATGAAGATCCCTTGCAGCTTTTTCTCAGCATGGGAACTAAATTCTGGGTTGTTTTCATACAGAAAAAGGAGAGGAGGTATGTTCTAGGGTCAGAGAAGCTTAGAGAATTAAATATTTTTCTGGAGGACTTTTTAGAGCTTTTCATATGCAAATGTACATTGCAACCATTCAAGAGGGCTATAATATTTGTTCTTTCTATTATAATGAATATATATCACATAGACATGAATTCTCCATCTTTTTCTGTTTGCAATGCCTTTTATACGTCTCCTCTTTTGTCCAATTCTGTATCTCCTCATCTATTCTAAACCTGCTATGTGTTTTATTTTCTGCCTGTTTCTCACCCCTTACTTTATTTTATTGCTATTATATCACTCTTATTTGTTACCTCGTCTTCATTTTCTGTCTATGTGTGGCTTTGTTTCTCAGTTTCCTGATTTCTTTCTTTCTATTTTGAATCAATTCTCCCTCCTATTGTCTGGGTTTTGCAGTTTTGCATGTCCCTCTGCTCCCATGAAGAATTTGAGGACAGAAAGGCAGCCTCTGGGGTGACCCACCACTGTCTCAGTCAGATCTCATTTTCTCTCTCCTCCCAGATCTGCACCTGAAGCAGTCCAGGAAAACATAAAGCCAGTTATGAGCCAGAGGCCCAAGGACAGCTGTTGATCCCGAAAATGGTTTTAATTTGTCTCTGTCTCATTAGCTTAATGCTGATGCTGGTGTCCCCCAGGCTGCTGACCAAGCTCAGTGACTTTCTTTTCAACTTGGCCTGCAGCTTATTATCAGGGCCATAGATGAAGCTGACAGCTCAGGCAACCTTCCCTTTGTGACCCTGGCCCTTTGTGTCTACTCCCCAAGGACTTTCATTCATTTCTGGGCCCACAGTAATTAAAAGCTGGAGGGGAGACCGTCCTCATTGGCATCACAGGCAAAATCACATAAATAAATGCTTACAGTGCAGGAACCACATTGTAAGTGTAGGTAGGGCTTGCTTTGATGACCAAGCTGGGAGAATTATCCACCTGACACAGGCTGCCGTGAATAGGAGCCCAGAGGCTGAATCGTCATAAATTGCTTTCAAAATTGGCCCCAGAAGACCATCCATAACTAAGAAAGACATAAAGCCTGAAGAAATGTTTTTTCTTTTCAATAAATGATTTAAGTTGCCACATTTGAAAAACAGAGGGTTAGATCTGAAATTGATCAAGTTAAGAATCTGTTCAGGCAGAGTGCAGCAGGTAAATCTCTAAGACAAATAACGGTGCCGTCTCCTGGTCTAAATCTCAATTTCTTGATAATTTTACCATGCAACATGAACTTCACCTTGTTTGTATTTATTATGATGAATGCCCTCTGTGTCTTGAGATGGTGAGTGGCAGTGACCTAGGAGAACTTGCTGAGTTGGGCGATACACGAGTTGTTTTGTCTGGACCCCTTACGCCTGCTATTCTACACTCGATGTCTGATCAGTTCTGAGCTGATGTGTTCGTCTGGGTTTCATGAAGGGATCCAGTTCCTGGGCACAGGTTGATGGGAACAAACCCATTCCAGCCTATGTGACAGTTAATTTTACAGTAAATTCTCCCTCGTGTATCTATATATACATCCTATTGATTCTGCCTCTCTGGAGAACCCTAACCAATACAACCTAATTAAGATGAAACAACCCTAGAACTTCCCCATCCCCTCCCTGTTCCAGAGCCACTAGTGGTCACTTTCCTTTACCAGGATCCCTTCTCCTCCTCCTGCTGCCCCCAGGCTGCCCACCCTGGAAAGTATCTCATCCATTCATTCACTCAAACAGCATTCGGTAGGTGCAGACTGTGTCAAGAACTAGGCTACAAGGCCTAGGAATGTATAAGTAAGGCTTCCACCTTACAGGAAATCATGGGTCAGAAGAGAAGGACCTGAGAAATATGTGGTGATCATGGAAGAGGAGGGAGCCATCGTGTTTGGGAGCCCAGAGGACAGTGTTACCAGGGCAAGGGAAAACAGGGTAGGAGGTCCAAGGAAGGTCTTGGAGTCTTCCCCTTCTACAGCAATCTGTCTGCCTTAAGTTGCCCTGCCCCCAGACAAGCTGCCAACATCCTGAAAGCAGAGCTGGGTGTACTCTACTCATGGGGTATCCCCAGGGCCTGGCAGGCACCTGGCACCACACCACATTTGCAGTGGGTTTTCAGGCTTATTGATGATTTAATCAATGTAGGACTTATGTGGTCCTTCAAAGACAAAATACAGAATTCAGGAGATGGCAAAAGGGAATGGGCTATTATTATTTTGCCTTATTTAAATCATTTATGTATTTGAGTAGCTAATATAGTCACATAGTTCAAAAGTCAAAACAATATAACAAGAAATATATTAAGAGGTCTTACCTCTACCCCAATTGCCACCTACTCCTTTTCCCACCCCATCGCACTCACCTCAGCCTCCTATGAGTTATCATTTTAGTTTTTGGTATATTATTCCAGTGTATCGTTATGCAAATAAAATCACATACATAGTTTTTCTTATTTTTACTCCCTTCCTCACAAATGGTGGTAACTGAATAAACTTGCTTTTTTCTTTTACTCAGCAATATATCCAGGAGCTCTTTCCCCAATAGTACATTGAGAATGACTCATTCTTTTTTACAGTTGCATAGTACTCCATAGTACCTTATCTGAAACTCATTTTAAGCACCTGTATTTGACTAGACATTTTCTCCTCCCCCATCACACAAAAACTTGCCCTTAAGATGCTAATATTTTTTAGGTGTCTAACTTAATAAAACAATCATGCCAGTGCATTCAAAAAATGGAAATGTGTGTTTATATGTATACTTTGTAAAACAGGCCATGAGGGCAAATGTCTCATTTCAGAGGAGTCAACTCCAAAGGAAGCAAGTGGAGAAGCACCTTGGTGCAAGGACTGTGTCTCCAGGTTATTCATATTCTTAAAAGGATCCCCCCATGCTGAAGACACTAAGGGGCTGAGCTTATTCTGGTTGAGGAAAATCGATCCTGTAGTGATTGTTGCAGATTCTTCAGGCTGCTGATAAAGGAACTATTTGAGGTAGGTGCCCCACACACTTTCTCAGCAATCTGGCACTCTGTCAACAGGTACAATCCTGGCTGGTGGTGACCCAGGATTTTTCTTGGCTACTTTGCTAACCAGGGACTTCCATGGCTGCAGGAGGTGCCCTGCCCTTGTGCATCAGCTCAGCCCACAGCTGGGCCAGGCGTGCCTCAGCTCACCTGTGTTACAGCTTGTACCTATGTTTGGCAGTTCCCAAGTTCTTGTCCCGCAACCAAGAAGAATGAGGTTATGCTGATAATTGAAGGGTGAGGAGGGCAGAGAATAATTTTATTCAGTGGCAGAACAGCTCTCAGCAGAGAGGGGATGCAAGGGTGGTCCCCCACCTGAAGTTGGGTGCAGTGTGCCTGGGTCTGGGGCTTTTATGGGCTCAGAATGGGAAGTGTGTGCTGATTGCTTTGCAAAAAAAAAAGGCTAAGACAATGGCACCACTCTAAGGTGGGCATAACAGTTAAAAAAACAATTAGAGAAGGGTACATATATGTAAAATAGGTGAAGGGTGGGGATCAATCAGAGGAAAGCATGCCAAACAGGAAGACAGTTTCTTAACCTTGTCCGTGGATTTACCCAGGACCAGTAGCTAGGCTTTATAAGCTATCTTTGGTTTGAAGGTGGGGTTTCACTGGGGTCCTGCCTGTGTCTGCCTAGGATCTGTTTGCCTCTTGCCACTATTAGTAGGAGGGTAGGGGATGGGTGCTTTCTGGTCCAGTCTACCCTCACTGTTCCAGAATGTAGTAAGATTGTACCAATACTCCCTTAACCTTGTTTTCTCCCTTAACTAAAAACTTTCTTAAAATTAAACCAGATGAGATTATAGGTAATAGCATATTCGATTTTGCCTAATTCCTTCCAGCCAAACTGTAAGTATGCAGCATATAAGATCTGAAACCTGAGCTGAGAATAAAGCCAATATTTTTATGTTGGCAATTATTGCTGACTTGTTTTTTAGCTTTTAGTATTCTAGGCAGCTCTGCTGCTTTGTGTGGCTGCTATTTTCAGTCATCTCTTATCTAGGATTTCTCCCATCTTAACACGTCTCTTTTTCATTTCCACAGTTGAGGGGCTCAGGTATGTCATTCTTCCTGCAGAAGGACATGGGCTATATTTGTGTGTGTGAAAAGACCAGTGATGCCAGCTGCCCTCTTGTTTTGGTTGCCTTAATGATGATTGTGGATTGTTACAGAACTGATGGGTCTGCAGACTCTGGATCATTAAGAGAAATGGCCAAAATGACCAAACTGGCCGGGTTGTCTTGCTGCTCATTCACTCTATTCCAAAATGGCCAAAAAGTTAATGATGGCTGGGCCAAGAGGACACTTTGAAGGTTGTAAACTGTAAAAATTCCCTGCCCCACATCAAGGTGGGTCTTGGGCCATTCATTCTCACTGGAGGATTGAAGTACTTGAGAAAAACAGTTGCGATTTCAAATGCTGAGGCCCTCCTAAAGAGGGCCTTTGTTGTTGTTGATCACCCAATTAGACATGAAAAACCAGGCTGCGGGGCAGAACACGTCGAAGAAGAAAGCAGAACATGGCTCAAGCTTGTAATCCCAGCACTTTGGGAGGCCGAGATGGGCGGATCACAAGGTCAGGAGATCGAGACCATCCTGGCTAACATGGTGAAACCCCGTCTCTACTAAAAATACAAAAAAAAAAAAAAAAACTAGCCGGGCGAGGTGGCGGGTGCCTGTAGTCCCAGCTACTCGGGAGGCTGAGGCAGGAGAATGGCGTAAACCCGGGAGGCGGAGCTTGCAGTGAGCTGAGATCCGGCCACTGCACTCCAGCCTGGGCGGCAGAGCGAGACTCCTCCTCAAAAAAAAAAAAAAAAAAGAAAGCAGAACAAAGAAAAGGCTACATTGCTCTGCATAGAGAAAAGAAAAAGATGTGGCCACCCAGGGGAGTCTGAGTTTCCTGGCAGGAGGCTGGAGGAAGGAGAGAAAGCAATGGCTGGCCAGGTGTTCCAGGGGGCAGGAATATTTGGGAAATATCTAAAGTTCAATTGTAGGTTGTTTTCTGGATTGCAACTCTTTTCTGTTGCCCCTCGCAAATCTTCAATAAAATCTGCTATTAACATTGTCTGTGTCAATGATACTATGGGGAGAGGTGGGAAACGGAGTGGCCTGTGACACAAGGTGATGGGGTAGAAAGTAGAAGCCTCGTCCCGCAGCCGTGGAAACACAGACCTTAGGCTGAGGGTGTAGTGGAAGAAGAAGGTCTGAGCCACCGAGCTACCGACATACATAAGCCCTGTGAGGATTCCCAGAGGTGTCTGCAGGGACCCTGGATTTCTCTCTTTATATGGGCTGGTAGCTCAAGCCATTGTAGTTCAGTATTATAGAAAAAGGTAGCACCATAAATATGAAAGAATGCAAAACCCCAGGTTGCCAACCTCTCATTCAGTAATAAGTATAATTGAGGTTAATTTATACAAATTTTTGAAGAAAAGAACAGTAAGATGTTCTGCGTCCAAGTAATAACCATTTTTCCTTAGTATAGGTCAACAGGAAAAATGTAGCAGAATCAGGGTGCCACAATCTTAGGAGGTCAAGGAATACACACACACGCGCGCACACACACACACACACACACATATTTTTATATATGTATGTACATATATACAGCTAAACTTAATTTGTTTCTATTTGGAGTTCCCATTCATCTCAGTCAATCAGTATATACAGGGTTGCATCTGAGCTGGGAGACAGAGGGTGAGAAGGGAAAGGACAGATATGCCAACAAGGTCGCACTGTGGCCACCCTACATTCTGCCCTTGGAGAGACGCTGGGTTTCCCTCTAATCTTTGATCATTCATTGGTCCATGTGATTGGCAGTTTCCTTCATGCTCAGGCACAAGTCCCTTGCAGGTACAGCTTTTCCTGAGCTCCTTCTGTGTCCTCACAGGCTCCCAAGAACCTTTGCTGTTTGGGAGCCACATTCCCAGGGAGGGTGGGGAACACCATGGATCTGCCTAAGACCCTTCATCACCTCTGGACCACGCTTTGGTGTATGCAAAACATTCCATTATTCTGTGTCATGTGGAGGCACAGGGGCTCAGATGCAACTCTTTGGGTAGTTGCACGTGGGAATGAGGCTGCAGATCTGCCCTGCCGGCAGCTCCTTCAGTCCATCTGGTGGTTTCGGCTTATTTCCCGCACCCCAATGGGGATAGAAGCAGGGCCTGAGTTTCCTATCTCACATACCCACTACTTGTAAGCACTCCTCTCTTCCCCTTCAGTGGTGCAACTCTGTGCACTGGGGGCTCTTGAGGCTCCCTTCAAGGAAGCCACACTCTCATGTTGTCAGATATTCTCCCAGATCTGCAGAAATAAAACCTCCGAAACTCAAAAATGCTGCTGTTGCCCTGCAAGGCACCTCTTCCCTAAGACAAAGGCCAAAGAGACAGTGTCGCTGTTTGGCCATCAGTGCCCATCATTGGGAGTTAACTGAAAGTCATCAGCTGGAGGACTTCTCAGATCACCTCCGTTCAAGGTCAAAAAGCTCAGTGCTCCAGGACACTGTGAACCCAATAGTTTATTAAATGATGGAATGAAGAGAAAGCACTTACAATTCTCTGCTACTGAGAATGAGGATGATTTCTTCTTTATTATTGAACTAGAAATAATCTAGCTCCTTCTAAACTGTTTCCTTTCTTAAGACTTTTCTTTTCTTTTCTTTTCTTTTTTTTTTTTTTTTGAGTATTCAAGTGCCTTCTGCCTTAAGAACTTTTATTCATATCAGACATTCTGAACCTGAGGTTTGTGAGCTCCCAAAAATAATATGGAAAATTGTCTAGATGACTTTCTCTGAGATAAACAGCCATGGTTTTTTATTAGCTTGTTTCATTCTTAAAAATTAGTTTCTTCAAAGAATTTGTGATCCAGATAAGTGTAAGAACTATTCCTCCAAGCCAAGGTCATAAACCTAGTTTCTCTTGACTTTTGTGCTACCTCTTGACCATGCTTTGAAGCTCAGAAAATAAAGATCTGTTTAAATGAAAATGGTCATTCTGTGCACTGAATTAAAGCATTAAAATATGCAAACTTTAGCCTGTTATCCCTTCCCACAGGTTCAACTTATGACAGCGCCTTATGGTTTTGAGGGAAAGCTGGATGTGACATCTGTCACCTCTCGATCACAAGGTCTTGGTGCAGGTCTGTGTCTCCTGACTGTTCTAGGTGACTGCTTCCTGAGACTGGACATTTCATCTTCAATCACAGTGTGCAAGGAGCTCAGCTGCTCCCCTGTTCAAATCTCCAGAAACTTACCTTCACATAGCTTTTTGCACAGGATAAGGCTCTTTTGCATGCATTTTATCATTTGATCCTCACCATAACTCCAGGCAGATATTCTTGGCCCCATTTCATAGATGCAGAACTGAAGCTTAGAGAAGATAATGCCAGAGTTCATGCACAGCAGGGGGCTGTCCACAACTCTTTCAAAGATTGTTTTTAATTAAAAGTAATATAAGGCTGGGTGCAGTGGCTCATGCCTGTAATCCCAGCACTTTGGGAGGCCGAGGTGGGCGGATCATGAGGTCAGGAGATCAAGACCATCCTGGCTAACACAGTGAAACCCCATCTCAACTGAAAATACCAAAAATTAGCCGGGCGTGGTGGCGGGCACCTGTAGTCCCAGTTACTTGGGAGGCTGAGGCAGGAGAATGGCATGAACCTGGGAGGCGGAGCTTGCAGTGAGCTGAGATCTGGCCACTGCACTCCAGCCTGGGCGACAGAGCAAGACTCTGTCTAAAAAAAAAGGTAGTATAAGATTCTCACTTTTGTTTCACTGTTCTACTATGGGTTGAATTGTTCCCCCTCAAATAATCCATATGTTGAAATCCTAACCCTCAATATCACAGAATGTGACCCTATTTGGAAACAGGATTGTTGCAGATATTATTGGTGATAATGAGGTCAGGCTGGAGTAGGGTTGACCCCTAATAAAATACGACTGGTGTCCTTATAAGAAGGGAAACTTTAGACACAGACATATACAGGGAGAATGCCATGTGAAGAGACAGGCAGAAATCAGAGTGACGCTTCTATAAGCCAAATATTGTGCTGGACCCCTGGTAACCTCAGTAGGGATGGCACCAGGTTCAAGAAGCTGAAGAAGAGACCCAGAGCCAGCAAACGAGACCCTGTGAGACACAGGGTTTTATCAGCTGGAAACTAACATACAGAGCGGTTCCGCGGTGGTGAGCTGGGCGGGAGAACTGCCACTGCTTGTAAGAAGCATGCAATTTACATAGCGTTTTACCTTAGCACCCTCCCCTAACTACCTGCACCTGGTAACCTTCATTTAACTCAAAACAAAGGGCTTCAATCCCCGGCATAGCCCACATTTCATGGAACAGGCTTGAGGGACAGTCCAATGTTCCTCACAGATAAGGAATAAATCTCTGGTTTGGCCACTCCTTAGATTCTTTAGCTTTTGGAACTCCAAAAGCACATTCAGGTGCATCTGCCACATAGGCTCATTCTCAATGTAAGCTTAAGTCAAGTTATCATTGCCAGGCGCATCTACCATATTCTAGGGAATGCCAAAATTCCTAGCAAATCATCAGAAGCTAGACAAGAGGCTTGAAACAGATTCTCAAAGCCCACACAAGGAACCAAGCCTGGACACTTCTAGCCTCTAGAACTATAAGACAATACATACCTGTTGTTTAAGCCACCAAGTTTGTGGCACTTTGCTATGGCAACCCTAGAAATTAATACATTCCCTCTTTCACAATTTTTAAAAAGTAAAGAAATAGATGCATCTTTGCTTTGGCATAAAATATTAAAACAATACAAAAATATGTGGAATAAAAAGTGAAATGCCCTCTTCACCATCCTAATGCCATTCCTCTCCAAACTGACCACAATTATACTGCGTAGCTACTCTTCCAGAACTTTTTCTGTGCATTTACACACACATTTGTAGCGATGCCCATATGTATTTACGAACCCAGTTTTTCTGACTCTGGGTTTTCTCTTACATGTTTTTATTCACTCAGATACCTGAGATAATGTTTACTCTTCTACTGATTGTTAATTCAAAGTGTTTCTTCTTTTTAACAACCCATTGAAGTTGTGTGCACGTGTATGTGTGTGTGTGTGAGTGTATTTTCATAATCATTTCAGAAGAAAGAAAAATTCAAACAAAGAGACCTCTCTGAGATAAGATGTGCACATTGGAAACGTTTTTAGATATTGCAGACATAGACATACTTGCTTTGCATTCATCCTACAGCTAGACACCAGGTGAAAGGTGTGAAATACAAGTTTTGTGATATGTTTTCCCTCAAGCTCAGAGGGTAATCCATGCTCCCACACAAATACAGGTGGTAGTTATCTACCCACAGATGTAACTGCCCCCCTCCAAGTTTTACCTGTTAAAAATGCATCTTTTCCCAATGCCTGGACAAGATGTTACGCTCTCCTATCAACTCAGAAATTTCTGCTTTTTGAAAACAAAGCAAAATAAAAAAGACAACACTGTCTCCATATGGCCACTGTTGCAGAGCACATATGGTGCCTAGGAGGAAAGACAGAGCCTTGTACTCCTGTAGTCCTCTCCAACTGATACATAGACTGAAGTTCTAGAATGCTCAATCTGCATACGAATGGAGGGAAGTGTGGGGTCTGAAACGGGAAGTCAGCAGGTACTTCCTGTAGCTCTGGGTGGCCTGTTTCCAAGTCCAGTGTCCTTCCTGCCTCACTCACCACCAGCCTTAGAGTACTTCATTCCCTGGGTGCCACGCAAATGAGGCATCCCACCCGTCAAGGTAGAAAATATTTCATTAACTGTGCTGCCCATGGAAAATAAAAGTAGAAGAGAGAGCCCAGAAAAGAGGCTGAGGCAGAAAAGAGAATGGTGGAGGTGAAAGCCTGAAGCTGAAAAGGAAAAAAAGAAGCAAAATGAAGATGTGGAGTTGCAGCCATGGGAGGAGAGGGGTGACCACAAGGGGGTGGACAGAAAAGGCCTTTACCTAATATAGCAGTTTGGCCCCTGTCATGGTTAATTTTGTGTCAATATTTGGCTAAACATTTTTCTGGATGTTTCTGTGAGGATGTTTTCTGCAAATGAGATTAGTATTTAAATTGCTGGACTTCTAGTAGCATGCCCTTTATAACACAGCTGGGTCTCATCCAATCCATTGAAAGCCTTAATAGAAAAAGACTGACCTCCCCAAGAAAGAAGAAAATCTGCCAGAAAATTGCCTACAGGCTTGAACTGTAACTCTTCCCTGGGTTTCCAGCCTGCTGGTCTATTCTGCAAATTTTGGACTTAGCCTCCCTACACTTGTGTGAGTCAATTCCTTAAATGCAATGCTCTCTCTCTCTCTCTCCTTCTCATATTGGTTTTGTTTCTCTGGAACACCAGAAACTTTCCTACTGGTTCTGTTTCTCTGGAGAAATTACTAATATAGGCCCCAACAATCCCTCCCCTCCCTGTATGCCCATGCCACTCCTCATGTCAAAATGTAGGGTTTATTTCTACTCCCCTTGAAGCAGAAATAAGGGAATTGCTTTGACCAATAAAATGTGGCAAGTGTGAAATTCTAAGACTTCTAAGTGCAGGCTATAAGAGAACCGGGAACTTCTACTTCCTTCCTCTTGGAACCCAGCTGCCATGATTTGAGAGACCCTAACCACATGGAGAGACGGTGTGGAAGAGAATCTAGGTACTCTGATCAACAACCCCCATGGAGACTTCAGCACCACCAGCAGTTTCCAAAACCAGATGATCCTCAGATGACTGTGGCTTCAGATGACATCACATGGAGCAGAAGAACCATCCAGTTGAGCTCCATCAGCTATGGTCTCATGAGAGATAATAAAATTGGTGTTGTTTTAAGCCACTAAGTTTGGGACTGGTTTATTACACAATGATAAATAACTTGCCTTGAAATTTGGCTCAAGGTAGACCCTTTGTCCATTAAGAGCTCAGTCTTCCTGGATAGCTTTGCCTTTGCCTAGCAAGAACCCATTTGACTCCCTAGAGAAGGGTTGCCCTTATTTTCAAACCCAGGATCCCCCTTCTCTAGGTCTTCAAGCAGTTCCTGCCAACCATGCCAGAGACAAATCACACTGCTACAGCTATGTTTGAAGTCACCAGCTAAAAACTACTCCTCCAACAGTGTTTCCCGACAGCCAGAATTAGTTCATTTGCAAATAACATGAACCCTTTATCATGTGAAGCAAAGTGATAGCAGTGTTTGGTGGAGGCAGACACTTTGCTAGGGAGTTATTTGAATTAACTCCACTGTTATTTGCTTGGTAGGAACCTGGCCTTAATGGCTTCCTTTCAACATTATATTACACTGCATTGCCCAAGGTCATTATCAATCCAAACCCCAGTGGAACTAGGCCAAACTGCTCATAAACTTCTCTTTACGATCTACCACAAGAATGTCCTCCATCTCTCAAAAAGAGAGTTCATTCTGTGCCAATGATGTTAAGACCTTTACAATGTAGATTTAACTTGAAAGAATATAGAATATAGGAAACTCATATAATCTTACGGTAACAGGGTCTAAAATTTATATTCAACACTCAGGTATGTAAAACAAATATAGTTTATCTATTCCCTACAAATAATCTGACATTCTTTAGGCCTACCTTATTGATTAGTTGGGAGAAGGTATTCAGATACAAAATTCAAATTTGCTACAATTTATGGCAATGCATTCTTTTTCAGTGTAAGCTGTCTTTTTCAGACGACTCAACTTTCTCCTCCACTTGCTCTTCTTGGTGAGGGTAGGCAAGCGTAGTGGAGTATGTGCAAGGGCCTGTATCCCTCGGGGGAGCTTCAGACTCTTATTGTTCTGCTGGTGAGTGAGACCTCTGGTCTAGTCTCTGGACTAATGACTACAGGGGTCTGTCTGGTTCCAGACATTTGCACCAGTCATAAATTTTCCAAGCTTGCTCCCAAGGACTGTTCACCTCTGTGCTGTTTGCCAAAGTGTGTGGGGCCTTCTGACTCCCAAAAGAGAACTGCTGCCCTGGCTCATCTGCTGCAGTATCGTGCCCTGCCACACTGGCAGTGCCTGAGCACAGGACTTCTCCTAAAAGCCTACCACCCCTTCACCATCTCCAGGACAGCCAGAAGAGCATGCCACTAGCCTTGTTCCTTTAGTGACCTCAGATTCCCCAACAGCTGAATTTTTTCACTATAGACCCCCTGGAGAACCCCACTCGTACAAGGCACAAGGAGGTATACATATCTGAGCTTCTCCTCTCTCTGCTTGCAGTTTACCAGGGCTGGAAAGGTTGTGTTTTCTTTCTTTCTTTTTTTTTTTTTTTTTTTTTGAGACAGAGTCTCACTCTGTTGCCCAGGGTGGAATACAGTGGCATGATCTCAGCTCACTGCAACCTCCATCTCCACGTTTCAAGTAATTCTCCCTGCCTCAGCCTCCCAAGTAGCTGGGATTATAGGCGCCCCCCCACCATGCCTGGCTAATTTTCATATCTTTTAGTAGAGACGGGGTTTCGCCATGTTGGCCAGGCTGGTCTTGAACTCCTGACCTCAGGTGAACCGCCTACCTCAGCCTCAAAAGTGTTGGGATTATAGGCTTGAGCCACCGCTCCCAGCCAGAAAGGGTATGTTTTCTACTGTCTTTGTCGTAACCTGGGTTCTCTGTGTGCTGTAGAACAGGGGTTAGAAAACTTTTTTAATGAGAGGCCAGATAGTAAATATTTTAGGCTTTGTGGTCCATATGGTCTCTGCAGTAGCTGCTCAGCTCTGCTGCTGTAGTGTGAAAACAGCCATAGACAATATATGAATGAATAAATGCAACAGGGTTCTGATAAAACTTTGTTTGCAAAAACAGGTGGAAGGCTAGATTTGTGCTGTGGGCCAGTTTGCCAGTCCCTGCTATGGAAGAAACCACATGAGCTTAGCCTTCCAGGCATAGATCTTGATAAGATAAGGCAGTATGGTGGGTAAGAGATAACCACAATTTCTTTTTTACACTCTTGACTTCAAATGGTAGCTCTCTGAATCTTTACCTTAAACCTGGTTGAGTTAATGACTGCTTTAACCAATAGAATATACTAGAAATAACAATAACAATGTAACAATGTGCCCATTTCTGGTTCAGAGAATGGCAGTTTTTGTTTGTTTGTTTGTTTTGTTGTCTTTTGGAACATTCACTCTTGAAACCCTGAACCCTGCCATGTAAGAGGTCCAATTACCCTGGAAAGACTATATGGAAAGGCCCTGAAATTATGTGGAGACAAGAGGGGTGCAGCGGAGCTTAGCCTTCCAGTCATCCCCTCCACAGCAAAAGACATGTGAGCAAAATTGTCATAGATCCTCTAAGGAAGACCAGAAGCCAATGGATTTCCACTGACATCCCCCAGATCAAACTATGCACGGCAGGAGAATCACCCAGCTAAGCCCTGTCCAAATTTGTGACCCACAGGAATCACTGTTCTTTGAAGTCACTAAATTTAGGTGGATTGCCAGAACAGGTTATGGTTGAAAACTCCCTGTATTAATTCAAAAATATTATTCTCATTCCACTTAAAATCTAGCAAAGTCACTGAATCTCATTGTTTCCTCCTCTTGGTAAGAACAAGGTAAAGCTTCAACCAGTTGACTCCCTGTCTTACATTTTGGAGCATAAGATTAACTTTTCCTACCAAAAAATTTCAGCAAAAATGTTCTTGAAAGAAGCATGTGCAAATCAAATGGAAGAATACATGGTTTGGGAAATGAGAAGACTTTAGCATTGTGTTTGATGAGCATTACATTTTTATGGCCTGTAGGGGCTTGTAGCCTCCTTGACCTGATTATGTCGTCCCACAGAGTGGCACACAGGAAAAGATGTGCCTAGTGACTGTTTAAGCAGAGCAAGGATAGAAGAATTAATGAATATGAAGTCCTTCTGTCTTCTTTCTGCATTTCAGGAAGGGTTTTTGCTTTGTGACTGTCAGCACCTGAACTTTCCTTTCTGGTGCAGAATCTGAGAAATGGACAAATTTTTTCCCAAGAAAAATAATTGGAGTAAGAGGCCAGACTACATTTTCCAAAGTGTTTTTGTGGTGAGCACAAATGGAGGCTCTAGAGTGGGAGTGAGGGTGAAGGGGAAATAGAGGAGCCACGTGGAAGTAAGGGAAAGTCAGGAATGGGAGAAAGAATCGGATTGTCAGGCACTGCTGAGCGGGAGACACTGTGCTGGGTGCATGTTGGGGGAAGAGTCTATAGCGGGGAACTGGGAACGGGGAATCCATTTACAAAGTAACAACTTCTGCCTGTGTGGGAAATACTGGCGGATTAGAGAAGATTATTAAGATATTTTATTAGATGTTAAGAACAGCAGGCCGGGCGCAGTGGCTCAAGCCTGTAATCCCAGCACTTTGGGAGGCCGAGACGGGCGGATCACGAGGTCAGCAGGTCGAGACCATCCTGGCTAACACGGTGAAAGCGGGCGCCTGTAGTCCCAGTTACTCGGGAGGCTGAGGCAGGAGAATGGCGTAAAACCGGGAGGCGGAGCTTGCAGTGAGCTGAGAGCTGGCCACTGCACTCCAGCCTGGGCGACAGAGCAAGACTCGGCCTCAAAAAAAAAAAAAAAAAAAAAAAAGAACAGCATCCCCACTTTCATGTCTTGGTTCTTTTCTAAAAGACTGAATACCATTGAAATAGTTGATTATCATATGTGCCTATTGTAAACTGCGATGTTTTCTTTTTTTCAAAAGTGTCCTTTGAAAGAGAGGAATCATAATCAAATCCCTACAAAGTTTCTCATATTATAGGCTTTCTATCATTGACTGTACTTTAGTTTGAACAGCTAGGTGCTGTTGAGAAAGGGACATTGGCCTGAACTGATCTCAATCAATGCCAGTTTTGGATGACTCTGGAATCAGGGGATGGGGTCAGTAAGAAAAGAGCAAAGATATTTAATACAGATTTAGTTGTTTGTTTGTGGGATATCATCTCACAATTGTAATTGGTGATATTATCTATAGAATTCTCTTAAAGATCTTTCGAAAGCAAAATACTACATGCTTATGTTGTAGAGATCAAGTGTAAGCACAAACAAGATAAACAAAAATAAAAACAAGTGATCTAATATTTCACAATGGGTACTTAATCCTTGGGATGACATTCTCAGTGATGGCACAATACATGCTGTCAATGCTGTTTCTCCAACAACTTGGGTACAATTAAAGATGATGTGCTCTGGAACACTGTGGAGAACAATTCAAAAAATGACTAGTTATGTTTTTAATGATTTTTCTTATTAGAGGAAATAGGAAATTTATTGATTCATATAGTTGTTTGCATGAAATCGTATAGACAAATGTTCATTTCTTTTCTGCTTTTCTGCTGTTTCTTTCCATTGACATGGCACGAAAGCTGAGGTCCCAGCTACATTCAGGTCTCACAACATATTATTTAGAGCCCACCTAGATAACACAAGAATAAGTAACCTTTTGGTCTAAGTTTTATATACGTTTCAAGAGAGGTTTGAGGTTTAGAATCTTTGTTATCTCCAAATACTTGTTTTTGCATTTCTTAATATGCACAGACAATTCCAGAAAACACCCAAAGGGAAATCTCAGACGTGAAAATCACATATACATGTGCATCTTGAGATTGGCACATAATTTTGTAGTATTATTTTAACTTTCTAAAGGAAAGGGTAGAAAATAAATTAGAAGAAAAATTAATTTCATCCTTGTGCTAATTTGGTACAAGAGGAGTTACGATTAGAGGCATGCAGTTTTCTATTGATCTAACGTTGATCTATCATAAAGACCATGAGTTGACTCAGTCAGGTCATATCTGACCCAGAGACGTGCTTTTTTTGGATTGCACAGTGCTTTTGTTTAAGTTTTCATCAGCTCCTTTTAAATAAGGATTCTACAATTCCCCCAATCACCTCTACCCACTTCCACCTTGCCTTCTTAGCCACGTATATTATCTCACTGGTTCCTGTAGACATTTTTTTACCATCCTTGATGAAAGTTTATAGAAATTAGTTTTGTAAGTTGGCCATAAAACCTACAAAACAATTCAATTATGAGTCAGTTGCCATATCATTTCCAGATTTACTATAAGTGAGCTCAGAAGAGCAGAAGAAGCATTTGGTTGGCCCTCTCCTTGGCTTTCTACATGTTACACTTTAAATTTATTCATAACTTTTCACCTAAGAATAATATTGTGGCACTGAAGTTAGCACTGATGGTATTGGATAATTCCCTCTGAACAAAGGATGTTAGTGTTACGGGAATCTGACATGGAGATTCTCATAATTATGAATGTCCAAACTGTACTCCCTGAGGGAAAAGTCTATGTGAATGAAGCCTGGCTCTGACAATCCACACATTTCTTGAGGGCCTATTAGGAATCTCTAGCATTTTCCACATTTCAGCATTTTGTGTTTCTTTCTCCCACTTCATGGACTAAATGAATAGATTATAAAGACAAGACTTTATTCTGAAAAGACCACATCAATCTCATTAGCACCTACTTGAAATGATATCCCTGTGTGTTAGAATTCCTTAGTAAGTCTCTTTCCATTTTTCTAGAAAAAATCTGGGTAGCAATAATATGTGTTTAAAAATAAAAGCCAGCTGCTCCTCACACATTCACAGCTTCTCCACCCGCCCTTCTTTGCAGGGCATACAGGAAGTCAAATTTTCAGTTTTGTTTTGCTTTTTAAAAATCATCGACTGCAAGGCTATTTTCTATTGAGATGGATCTGGTGCCTGGAAGTGGGTATTTTTGTGCCCTGCCTCCCTAAATAAAAAAGGTATTTATCCATTTAACATGTTGTCCATTTCAGCCCTTTTTAGACCAGAGGGACTAGACAACACATACATTTTGGAAGACTCGTGTGCCCTTGCACTAATTAATAAAACCACATTTTAAGCAAACATGCTGTTTTCTTACCTACTTTTTAGGGGAAAAATACCTAAGGTGTTAAATGCAGTAGGTTGATTACTGAAATGGCCCCATTCTCTACCCCTCCTTGTATCCAAACCCATTGCAAAATGACCTTTCAATTCCTCCCATCAAGATGTGGGTTCTATTTCCCCACTCTTGAGTCTGGGCTGGTCTTATGACTCTCTTTGGCAAATGTGGCAAAAGTGGTGGAGTGCCAGTTCTATGCCTAGTCCTCAAGAGGCTTAGTGTGCACCCACTCTCTCTTGAAACTTTGCCATCGCCACGAGAAAAAGCTGGGCTAGCCTGCTGGAGGATGAGAGACCACGGGGACCAGAGCCAGGTCACCTCAGCTGAGGCCATCCCAGACCCGGCAGCCCCCAGCCAACCTGTTTGTTAGCTGATCGTAGGGGTGTGAGAGACACTTGCCAAAATCAACTAAACCCAGCCCACATCAGCAGAATTGCTCAGCCATCCCATAGACTTGTGAAAAATAATGAAGAGCTGTTTTTAAGTTGCTATTTTTAGCAGCAGTTTGTTATGCAACAATAGCTACTTGATACACTCTGTCACAAAATATACATTTAAAAATATATGCACATATATCATAGAGAGTATGAATATAGATGTGACTGCACTGTGGCTTGGAATCTAGTGTCAGATTCACCTATTCAAATCCAGCTTTTTGCTTACAAAAATGTATAACAAGTTAATCTCTTTAAACTTTAGTTTCTTCATGGAAACTAAGGAAAATGAGTACATCGTAGCACTGTTGTAAAAATTAGAGTATATATATATATATGTATAGTGCCTGGCAAACAGGTAATGCTCAATCAATGAAAGACACTAGTATGTCTATGCATATATGTTTGCACTTATGTGACTTGTAACTAATACATTCACCTTTCCATGGCCCAGAGATTACAGCCAGTAAGTGGTTACCTGTGAGAGTGGTCCACGTGTCTGGCCCTCACAAGGAGACCTGCCTAATCCCCAGGCCCTCTGACTACTTCTTTTTCCTAGAAATATCTCAAGGTACTTCTCCATGGAGACCTATGGGCTCAGACCTTCACTCCAACACATGGCCTTCACTTCTGCTGGCCTTCTGCTATGCTTCGGTGAGACTGCCCTCACCCGGATCTGTCTCCTTGATTTATTGCTATTGTTTGATTGCTTCTCCCTTGGTCTTCATGACTGCTGCCACGTTGACATTATCACTCCAGCTCAGCTTCTCCAGCCATTAGCCCAGTCTTGTTCCTCTCCTCACTGGTACTTTTATCAGGTTCTCATCGTGTCATGAAACCATGGTAGAAACTCACCAAACTCCTTTTTCTCTCTCAGTACATAGCTAGACTACATTTTCCAGCCCCCTCATTTCTAGTTCTCCATAATGGAACTCTGACGCTGGAGTGGGTATTCCTTCTCCACATTTTCTTTTTCACTTCCTGGTTGGCTGTTGGGCAAGTTACCTAGAAGTTGGGTAAAAAGAAAATATAAACTAACTCAAAAAATATTTTTGAATGCCTGTTAGTTGCTGGGTAGTGGGCTAGGCACCGAGGTTATGTAAATGAAACACAAACATGAGAGCATAGTGCTTCACTCAGTATCATACCTCCGGGGGCTGAGTTCTGATATCTTCACTCTGCTCCCAGGAATAAATTCCCTGTCCATACTGGATCTTGTAGGAAGGGTAAAAGATAGTCCTTTTCCCTGTGCTTCTTATTGACAAGTCTCACTCCTGAGGTTACAAGGCAGCTCCCACATATCTTGTTTTCGTTTCCCCCCTTCCTGGGAGATCCTCTGGAGCCTCTTATGAAGATCCCTCACTGCCTGCCCTAACATGCCAGGACTTCAGAGGTGACTAGGAAAATAGGTAACCCCCCACAACACCCTCCCTGTAGTCATACAATTTTAATGTCACAGTATGTTTTTTGTTGTTGTTGTTTGTTTATTTTTTTCTCCCTAGATGCCCAGAAGGGCAGATCACAAGATTGTGAATCTATGACTTTCACTCTAGCACTCTGTACAACAAAAAATGTATCTGGTAGAGACATGAAGTTGTTATTGTAAATGAGAAAATAAATAATTAGTAAAATGATAGTTATTTTAATTTTCACTAGAAAAGATAAGACACTTAAATAAAGAGGGAGACTTTTCCTCTTTTTGGTAGAGCAAATATGACGTTGATTTTAAAAATAATAAAGAAAAAAAAGCCCTAGCCATGAAACTTACTCTAATCATAACAAATTTAAATTTCCATTTCCAATTTAGCCTTATAGTCCTGAAAACATTTCTCCTTCCAAAGACTTTTGGTATTTCATCTGCTACTAAACAACATGCTGCCGGATAATTAAAGAGCCACATTTGGGGTGTTTTCAAGAATCTCCATGTGTTCCTGGGATGGTTCCACAGAACTTCAGATTACATCGTCTGTTGTACATTGTTAAAGAGAATTGTTGAAATCAGAGATGTCCATTGAGCCCAGAAAGAACCAGAGGAGCAATAATATAGCTCGATGCTATAAATGCCTCAGTATTTGAACTTATCTTTCAATCATTGCATTCACCGTAAGTAGAATATTCAGCAAAAGGATGTTTGCAATGGAACCATCATCTGTTTCTCACTCTGCAGTGTCTGACAGTGAGTGAGATCGGCTCACTTTGATACTGAATGTGTTGGATGGAGATAATTAATTCCCAGCCTGTATAAGTTAATCATTGTTTCCCCACTTTTCTCAGCTTTAATCAGGCTCCCGTGAGCCTTCCACTGAGCATGCTCACAAGAGCACTCATGTGCTCCTTGTTATTGCTGTCAAATCCCGTATGCTAAAGCAATCTACTTTACAGATTTTAGATGGGACTTCAGCAACAAAAGCACAGCGTTCTTCACTTAACAGCAACTAGATTCTACTATTCAATTTATGGACTAAAGTTGACAGACATGGCCAATTGGCCATTGATAATACTACAACATGCAATAAAATTATATTTTAAGACAGTGCCAACTTGAGTACCTTTCTTCCATATAAACAATTCAGAAGGTCCCTCATGGAGGAGGAACCCTGTTTTCTGATTATCCTGTAATTGGTTCAAAATATTTCACTAGGTCAGGTGAAGTGGCTCACACTGTAGTCCCAGCACTTTGGAAGGCCGAGGTGGGTGGATCACCTGAGGTCAGGAGTTCGAGACCAGCCTGGCCAACATGGTGAAACCCCATCTCCACTAAAAATACAACAACAAAAAAAAAGATCAGCCGGGCATGGTGGCACACACGTGTAATCCCAGCTACTCGGGAGGCTCAGGCAGGAGAATTGGCTTGAACCCAGGAGGCAGAGGTTGCAATGAGCTGAGATTGTGCTACTGCACTCCAGCCTGGGTGACGAAGCAAGACTCCATCTCGAAAAAACTAATAATAAAATAAAATTCACTACTGAATTGGAAGTATTGCATTTTCTTTTCTCTCTATATTCATTTTGTTGTTGTTACTTGAGACGGAGTTTTACTCTGTCACTCAGGCTGCAGTGTGGTGGCACAATCTCGGCTCACTGCAACCTCTGCCTCCCGAGTTCCAGTGATTCTCCTGCCTCAGCCTCCCGAGCAGCTGGGATTACAGGTGTGTGCCACCATGCCCAGCTAATTTTGTATTTTTAGTAGAGATGGGGTTTCGCCATGTTGGCCAGGCTGATCTCGGTCTCCTGACCTCAGGTGATCCACCCACCTCAGCCTCCCCAAGTGCTGGGATTACAGGCGTGAGCCACCACACCTGGCCTAAAAATAGCAAAAAAAAAAAAAAAAAAAAAAAGCCTAAGTATCTCTGACTCTTCAATACTAGAACCTAGTAGCTAACCCAGGGAAGGCTACTCAACAAACACCTGTTGAACTAAAATCTTTCCATGTTTGTTCAATTGAAATGGTTGTTTTATCTTTACCCTGACTTTCATCTGTGTGGAATATCCCTCTAGCAATAATGCTGTATTCTGACACGCAGTTCTTTTTAAGTACTAAATTGCATTGCTGTTGGAGTTTTAGACTTTGAATATTCCCTATGTGGGACATTTCAAATGAGAGGTGGAACACCTATGCCACGAAAAATTTTTATGTGAAAAAAAATTTGTTTCTCTACTTGTTTCTCTTCAACCATAATGTTTTTAATCAGTACCGAGATGATAAATTAAACTAAAGTAAATAGATTGCTCAGTTGATTTTTTGTGTGTTACTACCGACTTTATTTTTCTTGTGACCATTCTGAAATTCTTCTATGGATAAAAAGAAAGACAACTCAGAAGGATGTACCCTTTGAATTAAAATTTTGATAAACATATAGAAAGAAAGAAAAAGAGAAAAGGGGAAATGAAGAGAAGGAAATGAATTCAAAGACGCTTTGATACAGATATGAAAGATCTTGGCTCGAGCCTTCTGTTCTCTGCAGGGTCCAGACCCTTCCGGGCACATTCGTTGATCTAGGGGGATAGGGAGGCCTCAAGCCTGTTGATGTGGCTGCTAAGGAGCCTCCAGAGAACATGCTCGTTCTGTTTATTGCTGACATGCAGAAAGATCTGGCACTTCTCAAGGCCAGGTGAAGGAGATAATGGGATCCTGGGGTAAGAGGAGGTGTGGACAGCCTATTTAGAGAAAACTCATCCTAGGAAAGAAGACACTAGGTACTTTGACCTTTAAGTAGCCACTGAAGTGGCATGTGGACTCCTAATAATGAGACAATAACTATACCAGATCTACCCAGCCTCACCTTCAGACCCATGTCTGCATCTGCACAGAAGAAAGCCGTGAGTAGAAACAAAGAGCTGCTTCTCTCAACTGTCAGGGGCAATAGGCACAGATGCCCTACTGTCAGGGGGTCCCCCACATTCCTGAAGGTCGTTGTGTGACCTTGGCACTTGGCACTGTCAGAGTGGACACTTGTGTTCAGCAAAGCAATCCAGAGCAATGGCACATCCATTGTGGCTGGTGGGACACTGTGGAGTGACCAGCCAAGTATAGTGGCCACAGGCAGAGAGGACGGCCATGCCTGGGGGATGGGAAGAAGAGTAGTGAGGTCCAGCAGCATCACATGGTCACCAGCGCAACAGCACACATGAGGAACACCTTCTAGGGGACACCCAGTTGTTGTCAGGGGGACTGGAGATGCTGTGAGAGCAAGCGGAGGCACTGGGCCAGCAAAAAGTAGGTCTGGGTGTGTACTGGTCTGTCCCATTTATCCTCCAGGGGTGACTGAGGCCTGGAGACACTTGGGATAGACAGAGGAAAAGGAATCCTGAGGAGATGTCCTTATCAAACGAAGTAGGTAAAGAAAATTTTGTTTAAAACATTAGGAAAACTGGCCAGGTGCACTGCCTCATGCCTGTAATCCCAGCCTTTTGGGAAAACAAGTGGAGCAGATTGTGTGAACTCAAGAGTTTGAGACCAGTCTGAGCAACATGGAGAAACCCTGTCTCTACCAAAAAGTACAAAACTTAGCCAGGTTTGGTGGTGCATGTCTGTGGTCCGAGATACCTAGGAGGCTGAGGTGGAAGGAATACCTGAGCGGGAGAGGTCAGGGCTGCAGTGAGCTGTGATTGTACCACTGCACTCCAGCCTGGGAGACTGAGTGAGACCCTGTCTTAAAAAAAAAAAAAAAAAAAAAAAAAAGAAGAAGAAGAAGAAGAAGTCAGGAAAATCAGTGTAAAGCATTGAAAATCACACATGTATGAGGCACCCACGTGTGCCCGTCTCTCTGCTGGGTGCCTTCTGGGCCTGCCTTATGTGCTCTCAGCCAGCTCTGTGAAAGGGCATCACGTGATTAAACAAAAGCTCAAGGTGTTTGAAAATAACATTTCTAAAATCACAAAACAAGTGATAGTGAATATTCAATTCATGTCTTTCTGACTCAATGCCTTTATCCTTTCCGTGGTTCCTGAACAGAAAAGCATGCAAAATAATAAGTTGATAAATCTTTGTGAAGGGTAAACAGGAGTCCAACGTGCTATTTTTACAACTGTTGAGTAAATATGATTTTTTTTTTTCCCGAAATAAGAAAGAAGAGGCTGGGTGTGGTGGCTCACACCTGTAATTCCAGCACTTTGGGAGGCCGAGGAGGGTGGATTACCTGAGGTAAGGAGTTCGAGATCAGCCTGGCCAACATGGTGAAACCCTGCTTCTACAAAAAATACCCCCCCAAAAATTAGCCCGTCATGGTGGGGCGTGCCTGTATTCCCAGCTACTCAGGACACTGAGGGTCAATAATCACTTGAACCTGAAAGGCGGAGGTTGCAGTGAGTGGAGATCGTGCCTCTGCACTCCAGCCTGGGCAACAGAGCAAGACTCTGTCTCAAGAAAAAAAAAAGAAGAAGAAGAAAAATTAAAATCATGCAAACCAAAATTTGAAAAGCGGTAGGGATCTACCATATGATCTGTCGAGATCACCAAGAGATTGTCTGCCCTGGGCCTCCGTTTCCGAGGAATTGCTGCTTCCGTGCCCCTTGGCTTCATTCTCATAAATCACCTGGGATGGGTAGAATTCTAGGTAGGTCCTGTTTTCCTGTCTTAGGGCTGCTGTAACAATGTATCATAAACCGAGCAGCTTCAACAACAGAAATTTCTTCTCTCACAGTTCTGGAGGCTAGAAATCTGAAATCAAGACATCAGTGGGGCCATGCTCCCTCCAGATGCTGTAAGGAGAATCCCACCTTGCTTCTTTTAGTTTCCAGGGGTTGCCAGCATTCTTGGCGTTCCGTGGCTCATGGCAGCAGCCCATCTCTGCCTCCATCTTCATACGGCCTTCTTCCCTGTGCCTCTCTCTGCCCAAATTTCCCCTTCTTGTAAAGACACTGCCAATCCAGTATGACCTCATCTTAACTCAATTACATCCACAAAACCCCTATTCCCAAATAAAGTCACATTCACAGGTCCCACATGGACATGAATTTAGGGGTGACACTATTCAACTCAGTACAGTCCTCCAAGATCCCCACCTTCTGGGGTACACATCCCAAATAATCCCCTCCCCTCAAGTGTAAGCAGCACCTGCAAATATGATGGATTTGTCACTTCTTTTTTCTTCTTTCTCTTTTTGTTTTCTTTTGAGAGGGAGTCTTGGTCCGTCACCCAGGCTGGAGTGCAGTGGTGAGATCTGGCTCCACTTCCCAGGTTCAAGCAATTCTCATGTCTCAGCCTCATGAGTGGCTGGAATTACAGGCACACCACCAAGCCCGGCTAAATGTTTTTGTTTTTTTAGTAGAGATGGGATTTCACCATGTTGGCCAGGCTGGTCTCAAACTTCTGACCTCAAGTGATCCATCTGCCTCAGCCTCCCAAAGAGGGTTAGTCACTTCTAGGATTCCACAATATTACAGAAGACTCCATTGCAGCAGGCTGCAGAGAGCTTTAAGTGATGGCTTTGAGGAAGGGCCTGATTAATTAAGGGCTTTTCCCTGATGGCTTTGAGGAAACGCATGGCCATGCAGTAGGAGAGAAACATGGTTAGGACCTGAGAGTGGTGTCAAGGAGCTCAGAGCAACCCCCAGCTAACAGTCAGCAAGAAAATGGAACCTCAGTCCTACAACCACAAGGAGTTTAATGAACTCTGCTAACAACCAGAGTTCTGAATGGGCTTGAAAATGGATTGAGCACCTCCAGACAAGAAGTCAGCCAGCCTGGTGAGACCTGAGCAGGGGACCCAGTGAAGCCATACCCAGATTCCCCACTCATAGGATGAGCAGATAATAAATGCATATCTTTTCACTGCTAAATGTGCGGTAATTTGTCATGTAGCAATAGAAAACTAATGTGTCATCCAGTGTCTTTTTCCCTGTAGATTGGTCTGCAGATGGCTCAGACAAATTATAGAGATGTGAAATTTGGAAGAGAGACAATCAGGCTAGAAAACTTTGCATCTTATTTAGATTTGTCTTCCCATTTGGAGCGGCTCTGAATGGTTCCTGGCTTTATCATGACTTGGTAGTTATTGTGTCCCATATATCTTCCCCAACCATTTGCCCCACCCCACTTAAGGAAATCAAAACTAGTTTCTGTTGTTTGCAATCAAAAGCACCTAATTAATACAAAACTATATAGTGTAAATGTTGTGGAAGTGTATATTAAGTTGCCTAAATGATAGTGTGAGCCTAAAACAAATGGAAATCATAATCTTTAAAGAAAAATTTCAGCTAAGAAAATTAGTCCTATTATGTGGAGGTGATAAATGAGTATTATATTATATTATATTATAGTTACCAGGCTATGTACTTTACATATATAAGCTCATTTAATCCCTGCAAAGACCTCATCAGATAGGCAGTTGCTACCTTTAATCTCATTTCTCATTTACAGATTTAAGAAGTGGCCAAGCCAGGATTTTAACCTAGATCTGTCTGACTCTAGGGCCTGCCTTTTAAATCACTATGCAATATTGCTTCCAGCAAAATAATTAGTGGCCTGTATTGTCCTCAAGCCATAACCCTAGGTTTAAGAGTCTTTTAGTCTACCAAATGAAAGAAGAATAAAAATCATCTTGTAAATAATGAAATAAAATCCAGGTAAAATTTAAAAAATTATTTTCTAATAATGTCAAAAAAAAGAAAGCCATTTGTGTTGGAATAGGATTTATCAGACTCTGCCTGATTTCCAGGCACCCCTCAGTGTCCCTCCCCACCACGAGTGACACTACTGACCCCTCCACCTGTGTTTCAGTTCAGCTCCGGTCTCTAGGGCCAAGGCTCTTAGCCTGGGATGTACATTAGACCCACATGGGGGCTTTTAAAATCCTGGAAGCCACCCAGTTTGTGACACTTACATCAGAATCCCCAGGTGTGGGGCTCAGGCTTTGGTATGTTCTTCCGGTTCTCCTGGTGATCCCGTTTTGCTGTCACAGCTGAGAACACTGCTCCAGGATTAACGCAAACCTCGGGCAAAAAGACAGAAAGGCTTCTAACCCAGCCTTTGCTTCTAGTCATATGCGCTGGCTGCAATCCAGCTTGACTGGGGGCCCCAGGGCACAAGGCTGGACTTCCACTTTTACCTCCAGACCCAGGCTCCGTCTTGTGCATCAGTTCTGGTTACAGAGGCCTCCTTCTCATTGAGTCTGAGTTTCCATTTTAATAACCTGTGCCTCACTCCACTTCCTACAAGTTTGGGGGTTCGTCTGTCTTGACTTGTCTCGTTCTCCCTGAACCAGAGTTCTACCTACTAAATGGCATAGACCCTGCCATTCATGGACAGCTGTTTCTGAAACCACCACCCGTTCCTGCATCACCCTTTGCTGGGCTTTGCACACTGAGCACACCTGACCATTGGGGTCATTAGCTGCCTGACTAGATCATCGTCCTCCTTGTTCTGGACTTTTCCTAGTCCCCTCCCTGGGCTTGCCCCAGCTCCCATCCTGTCCCACACTGTCAGTTTCTCTACACCTGTCACCACATTGTGCTTTGTGGAATCCTCTCACGATCAAGGCAGAGCACTTGCTAAAAGCAAGCAGTCACTCACTTATAGACAATAATACATTTCATCCCAAAGCAATTTAGTAGTGTTTGAAAATGCATTTAAGAATATATGTAATTTACACTGCCTATTACACAATGGATCAATAAGAGAATACCTGTATTTTATACAAATTAAACGGATGTTCATTCATTCACCTGAGAACAGATTATAAGAGGCAGGAGTTAATGCAAGAAGAACTGTTAGAAGGAAAACTGTATCAGTCCAGATGCATTTGGCATGAACTAACGGGGTTACAGCGCAGACAAAAAGAAGTGGGTGGATTCAGAACAAATTCGAGAAGCATAGCTGATACCAGGAAGGGTCAGAGGAATAAGAAAGCTGTTATGGACTGAATGTTTGTATCTCCTCAAAATCTGTATATTGAAATCTTAACCCCCAATGTGATGGTATTAGAAGGTGGAGACTTTGAGAGGTAATTAGGTCAGGAGAGTAGAGCCCTCAGGAATGGAATTAGTGCCCTCATAAAAGGGACCCCAGATACCCCAGTTCTCTTCCCGCCACATGAAGATACAAGAAGACTCTCACTGGAAATGACCGCGCTGACACTGTGATCTTGGACTTCCAGCTTCCAAAACTGTGAGAAATAAATTTCTGTTGTTTCTTAGCCACTCAGCCAATGGTATTTAGTAATAGTCTAAAACAGAAGTGAAGATGCAAGAATCATTTTATAGATGGGAAGTTAAGTGAATGGTTAAAGGCAACGCCTTCTACTGAGTTGATGAAGATGAGGGAAGGACAGATTCAGCAGAAGATACCAGAAGATCTGTGGACATGTTTAAAATGCCTATTAGGCACCGATCACTAAATAACCTGTTACACACTCAATATCCTGGGCAATTTACATGGCAAATAAAAAAGACATAGCATCCCCATACGTTCTCCCCCTATCTGCATGGGTTTTCTACAGGTACTCCAGTTTTCTACTACATGTGCACGTTAGCTTCATTGACATGTATGCATAGTCCCAGCATGAGAGAGTGAGGGTGTGAGCAGCCCTGCTACAGGTTGGTATCTAGTCCAGGATTGGTTCCCACCCTCAGATAAGCTGCCCTGATAAGCTCTGGCATCCTGCAATCCTGAACTGGAATAAGCAGGTTGGAAAAGGAATGAGTGAATGAATATAAACTATTGTCAAATAAAAATTCATAAAGGAGACGACAATCATACAGATGCCCAACAATAAATGATGTGTACAAAAGCACTCAGAAAGGACACCGGATTGGTGATTGGTTGTGAACTTCGTGGTGGTAGGAGGTGTTCTTACGATTTTTGCTTTGCAAATATTTATTTCCTGATTTAACTCACCACCACTATGACCACCATCGCTTACTGATTCAACAAAAACGGGCAAATAATTTTTACCTTTAAAAACCAATCTTTCTTAAATGTATGTATAGCTCACATGGATTACGTTAGAAGTGTTGGAGTCTTCAGAAGTTTGGTGATGCTTTTAATTCTTGTTTCTATCAATTAACCTATGGTGTAAAACTGGTTTTGTTAAATGCCGTTTCATTTGAAGTCACAGTTTGTAAGAACTTATGTTGTACAGAACCCCTATCAGCTCCCATGGGGATGGCACCAGGTTCAAGAGGCCAAGGAAGAGACCCAGAGCCAGCAAACAAGACATGGGGTTTTACTGGGGCTTACATACAGAAGACAGAGTCCATTGGCAGCAGGATGGATAGACACGCCCTACATACAGTCCAGTGGTGAGGGGCTGAGCAGGAGAACTGCAACCACTTGCAAAAGGCATGCAGTTTATGGAACATTTTCACTTAATATCCTCCCCCTGACAACCTTCATTCAACCCAAAACTTGGAGGCTCGATTCCCCTGTATGGCCCACGTTCCATGGGACAGGAAGGGGGCTCAGATATTCCTCATAAACAAGGAAAATATCTCCAGGTTGGCCAATTCCCAGTTTCCCTAGCTCGGAACACACATTCAGGTGCATCTGCCATACAGGGTCATCCTCAGGATATGCTAAAGTTATTGCTATCAGGTGAATTTACCATACAACCTATAGACAATGTTAAGTGAAAACTTACTGTACTCTGGCTGTGAAACAGTGTTGTCAATACTGTTCTATTGTTACTACTTTCAACAACTTGGCCAAAAAACTTTTGATAGTTGTTTGGTATTGAACATATACATCTAACTTGTTGTCCGTGTAATTGCTGAGTCTGTCAGTGGTAACGTGAACAGGAGCTGGGGAGGCATATTCGTGAGAAGCCAAATCTGAGTGCTCTTACATTTCATCCTGTCTGCTTACTAATATCCACATTTGGGAGGGAATGTCTCTGAATGTCTTGCTTCTTTTTTCATCCTCAACCGTGACTGTGTGACCCCTATGTGACCGTGGCATAGCATCCTGACATGAGAGTTCTTCCAGCTCTTCAAGGTATTCATATTGCAGAAGTTTTGGGTGTAAACAACTGTGGAAATTTTATTATTGCTAATTTTTCTTGAATTACTATTTTATTTTTAGAGACAGGTTCTTGCTCTGTCACCCAGGCTGGAGTGCAGTGGCACAATCATAGCTCACTGTAAACTTGAACTCCTGGGCCCAAGAGATCCTCCTGCCTCAGCCTCTTGAGTAGCTAGGACTATGGGTATGCAGCCCCATGCCCACCTAATTTTGTTTGTTTGTGGAGATGGGGTTTCACTATGGTGTCCAGATTGATCTCAAACTCCTGGTGTCAAGGGACCCTCCTGCCTCGACCTACCAAAGTGCTGGGTTAACAGGCATGATCCAGCATGCCTGGCCTTGAATGATTATTGCAGAAAATTGGGAAATTATAATAAAGGAAAAAAAGCATCATTCATGATACCATCAGGCCAGAGATAGACACTCTTGAGGGTTTGATGTATTTTCCTCAACCCTTTTGCATGTGTGCGTATATATTTTATGCTTTTATAAAATTGGGGGTTTCCTGCTTTTTTCACTTAAAGGTGTATCATATGCATTTTCCTGTATCATTACTTTTCTAAAACATGATTGTTATTGACTGCAATTATATGCATCTCTCATAATTGTTTAGCTATTGTAGATTATTGTCTAAAAGGTTTTATTTGGTTATTTGTTTGTTTTGTCTTGCTAGGCTGTCCCTTTGACTAGTGAGAACAAGTTTGTGTTGGGATTTTCTTTTTTCTTTTGGTCTGCGTCTATTGGCATTCCCAGATTTCCAGCTTCTTCAGTTTCAAGTCTGGGATACACGAGGCAAAAGGAAACCCCAGGGAACTCACCCATGTGTCAGTCCTCTGGTCCCAGGTTTCCTGGCTGGTCTGCCTTGTCTCGTTACCTTTCAGAGTCTTCTTTGTTTTAGATGTAATATCCAGCGGGGGTTAGTTATACTTATCAGAGGAAAAAGGAAAAGCACATCTGTTCCATCTTCCCCAAAGCAGAAGCCTTCCAAGGACACACTTAGAGAAGTGCTCTTTATCATGCTTTGCCATTGTGTTCTAACATCCCAACATGTCCCAAGTAACTTGTTACTTATGATTGTGAAAGTGTCAAGGCTTGCAAAAAGATAGCCAGTCAAGGCAATTAACCGAAAGTGCAAATCTCATCATGCCATTCATGAACTTAAGACTCTCAAATGTCTTCCCCATGTCCAGGATAACCAACTACTCAAAACTTTGTATTTAGTTCATGGCAGGCCACAATTTGATCTGGGCTCTACTGGGTGCTTCTGTCCTTGACTGGGCTGCCTCATGTGTCTGTGGTCTGCTGTGGTCTGGCTGGGCTTTTTCAAATCTGAAACTCTGGCTGGATAACAGGGCTGACTTGGAGCTGGTGGACATGGCCTCTCATCCTGCAGCAGGATAACTGGACTTGTTCGTATGGGGAAGTCAGGGGTCTGGGAGAGACAGCAGCACGTACATAACTCTTGAGGTCTAGGCCTGGCTCCGGCACACCATCACTTTTATCCCATTCTAATGGACGCACATAGACACAAAGCCAGCCCAGGTTTAAAGTGTGGGGGAAGTAGACTCCAGGTATTGATGGGAGGGGCAGCAAAGTGACTTTATAAAGGGTGTGGATACAGGGAGGGGCGGAGAATTATGACTAGTTTTTCAATCTACCACATCCCTATAATAAAGTCTTCTCATTTGCGTTTTCTGACATGCTTTCTTGAGTAGAAAAGAAATAAGCTAGTAATTGCTCATAGCCACTGTTTGGAGAATGTCACATGCATGAGAATCACAGGTGACAGCAGGAAACAGCTGATAGCCAGTCACGGTGATTAACCTAAAGTGCAAATCTCATCATGCCATTCACGAACTTAAGACTCTTCAATGCCTTCCCAATGTCCATAAAAAATTCTAGATTCCTTAGCATCACATATAAGTCTTCCTACGAAGTCACCAAACTCCTTCCCACCTCACACTCCACACAGTGTACGAAACTGCTCACAGGTCCCTTGAAACCCCCATTCCATTCCAGAGTTTGCTCTATCCTGCGTGTTGTTTCTTCTGCCTGCAACACCCTTTTCCACCTGCCCCTCAGCCATATTCTTGGTCTGGCTAGCTCTCCCTCCTCCTTCCAGGCTTAGCATGTGGGCCATGCCCTTCAGTAGTCTTCTCTCGCCATCCCTTCCTCACAAACTGGATTATTGATTCCTCTCTGTGCCTTGAGCATTGTGTAAAATGAGTGCTTGCCATATTATATTGAAATTGTCAGTGGTTGTGGTGACTCATGCCTGTAATCCCAGCACTTTGGGAGGCCAAGATGGGAGGATCGATTGAGGCCAGAAGTTTGAGGCCAACCTGCTCAACATACTGAGACTCCATCTCTAAAAAAAAAGAGAAAGAAATTGGCAGTTTATGAGTCTGTCTTCCCCACTAGTTTATAAGTTCTCTCAGGAGAGAAACCCAGTCTTATTCAACTTTGTAGCTGCAGTGCCTATAGCACAGTGCATATAATATTGAGTTAATAATGTAGCAGATGCTGGTGGCACCCCCGTCCATATCTCTGGAACCCTACAGCACTACTGTGCCATGGGGACAACTTCCATCTGTTGTAGGTTCACGGCAATTCTGGTTGTTCTTGAAATAAATCAGTGTACTTGCTTCTGATTCAGGTAAATAAGGAGTGGGAAAAAATACCTTCTATTCGAAGATAATCTAAAAAGAAAATATAGTGATTTTTATATGCCTCAAGCCAAATTTTAAAAAATAATTTTTGTTTGTTTTTGTTTAGTTTTGTCTCGCTCTGTCGCCCAGGCAGGAGTGCAGTGGCACAACCTTGGCTCACTGCAACCTCCGCTTCCCAGGTTCAAGTGATTCTCCTGCCTCAGCCTCTGGGTAGCCGGGATGACAGGCGCACACCACCATGCCCGGCTAATTTTTTGTATTTTTAGTAGAGATCGGGGTTCATCATATCGTCCAGGCTGGTCTCGAACTCCTGACCTCATGATCTGCCCACCTTGGACTCCCAAAGTGCTGGGATTAGAGGCGTGAGCCACCATGCCCAGACAAAATAATGTATTTATAATGATTGTTTATGAGATGGAGTTTACTGCTTTGGAATTAGAGGGACTGGGGTTTAAGTCTCCTTCCCATGAGATATTTGACCTAGGCAAAGAACCAATCCTCCCAGCCTCACCTGTAAAATGGAGCTAATTTAAATCACTGGGTTGTTGTAAGAATTACATGATATAATCTTTGCACCCTGCAAAAGTACATAGAAAGCTGTAAGATTGTTTTTGTTTTCAGAAAGCTTGCAGCTAGAAACTTGCATACCTATACGTAATATAAAAAAAAAGAATTTTGGAGAGGTCATACAGTGAAAAACCAAGGATATTTGTTGTGAACCTAGAAAAGTGTCCTGGCACAGGGGTGTGAAAAGGTTAACTTTTTGCATTTTAGAATGTCCACAATGCGGTGACCTTTGGCCGTTTCATAGGTTAAAAGGATTGAGTTAAAGGGAGCAATGATCTCTAGAAATAGCGTTTGGTGTAGTCTCTAAAGGGCTGTGTGTGTGTTTGTTCTGTTTTTACAAACTGGAAACTTCTCTGCTAAATGTTCTATAAACAAGCTCTGTTGGATTAGCAGAACTTGCAAAAAAATATGGTGACTGAAACCAGAACCATTGGTATGCTCTAACGTGCCGTGGTTTTCAACCCTTTCTAAAAGCCTCTTATGCAAAGCAGATTTCAGCAAAGCTGCTCTGGTGGAAGAGGTAGACACGCCCCATGGCCTCTCTGCTTTTCCTCAAAATGCCATCCTCTCCCCTCCACGCGGTGACAGGGAACTGAAAGACCTGAGCTCCCAACCCAACGATCCCACTAACTGGCTGCGTGTGATTTTGAATAAGTACTAACCCCTCTGTTTTCGTTAATCTTGTCCAAGAATGAGATGACGAGGCACTAAGGTCCCTTCCACTCTAACAACCATGATTTTCTGAGTCTTCATGTTCGCTTTTCCTGGAGTCCCTCCAGCCTCTCTGAGCTATGAGAACTCCACATTTGGCCTCCAACATTGGCAGAGATTATGCCTTTTCCCTTATCCAAGTGGAGTCAGAATTTTGGTAGTAACTAAATGATACTGTATCTAGCGCTGTAAAAGAGATTATAGTCTGTGCCTTCCATATTTACAATGTGGTTTGGGGGAAACTTTAGGAGAAATAAACATTGGGAGCCACAGATAAGGAGCTAGTGCTAAGAATGGAAGGGATAGGATTTCTGTGAATAATCACAATGTCGATGACATTAAACAAACAGCACGCATATATAGTTAACAATCAAAATTAATTATATTTAAATCTATGTCTCAGACACTTTTTGCAGTAGCATGAGAACAATGATCCTCCCTCAATTCTGAGTCAGGATTTAAAATTCCAGAAATCCTTCCACCCCCACCCCACATACACACAGAAATTTCAAATTCAATTGATGTGGGTAGGGCCTAGCTTCCTGTATTTTGGGGATTCTGAAGTCAGCCAAGGTTGAGAATGGATGTATTTAGAGAACTAATGTGCCTGTCTGTTTCTTCCTGGAGGCAGACATTTCCACGTGCCCATCAAAAGCAAATAACAAAACTGAAATCCTTTTATCATTTACCTGACTAAATCTCACTTTCAGAGGCTATCATTACTGTTGCAGTATTACCCAACTCAGGCTTGGCACACAAGAGACAAAGTTAATATTTATACTGTTTACAAAACCGTTCAATAAGTACTGGGACCGTGGCTCACAGAGAAGAATTTGCTGCATCATGATCTCATTTCAATTCCCTGATGGCAGTTCAGCCATCTGTGTGACAAAGTTCAGGGACTTTGGACTATCAAAGCTTCAGACTTGGTGAGTCCCAGATCATAACCCCTTATCTTCAAGAATGTAACTGTTTAAAAAGTTTGGAGGAGCGGGATAATATTGCTCCAGCTGAACTTGTTCCCTGGCACCTGGTGACCTTGTTTACTCCAGAAGGATTGGCATCCCCCGTTAAACCACTGTGCTTCCAGCAGCTGTCCTTAAATGATTAATGTAAGCAGGCAGATAAACCTCAGGTCATTCCTAAACCAGAGAACTATCTGCAAATTAATACACAAGCTTAACCTCGTTTGACTGGGATTGAAGATTTTCTCGAACTGATGTCCATCTGACATCACTGAGGGGCTAAGACTGTACTTACGCTAAATCATACCTCTGCCGGGGCAGATTCAATCACTCCTTTGCTTAACTCAGTTAACAAGCCCTTATTCCCGCAATAGCCCACTTGCCATATAAGTAATACTCCTCAAAAGACTCGTTAAAGTTGACTTGGGAAGCAACCTCCTGCTTTCTTCCATGCCACTAAGACCAAAAAAAAAAAAAAAAGTGTCACAAATTAAGAATTTCAATGAAGAGACCTAGTAATTGGATTCTGTCTGTACTGAGTTTTCAATCATACTCCAACATTTGACTTTTCTAAAATACATAATACCTTCCAATTTTGAAAGAGAGCTCAATAAATAATTTCTTAAAAATATTATCTTTGCCTCAATAATTCCATTCCCAGCACTTTATAATCTGCCTTCTTTCCTGTCTTCCATAAGGGAAGGAGGGAAGGAAGGAAGGAAGGAAGGAAGGAAGGAAGGAAGGAAGGAAGGAAGGAAGGAAGGGAGGTAAGAAGGAAGGAAGGAAACAAACATGTTACACATATAGATGGGCTTCAAACAATAAAGAGATTGGTTAAATCAAGTGTACTATACCAACCTGATGAGCAGTTATAAAATAATTATGAACACTATAGAATGATATGAAAATGCTAATGCTTACCAAAAAAGCAAAATACAACAATACTTCTTTCTTTCTTTCTTTCTTTCTTTCCATCTGTCTGTCTGTCTGTCTTTTTTTTTTTTTTTTTTTTGAGACAGAGTCTTGCTCTGTTTCCCAGGCTGGAGTGCAGTGGTATAATGTTGGCTTACTGCAACCTCCACCTCCCGGGTTCAAATGATTCTCCTTCCTCAGCCTCCTGAGTAGCTGGGACTACAGGCGCGCATCACCATGCCCAGCTAATTTTTTTTCGTATTTTTAATAGAGACGGGGTTTTACTATGTTGGCCAGGCTGGTCTCAAACTCCTGACCTCGTGATCCAACCATCTCAGCCTCCTGAAGTGCTGGGATTACAGGTGTGAGCCACTGCACCCGACCCCAACAATACATCTCTACTATGCATTGTGGATGTATTTATGTATATGAACTAGCAAGAAATAGGAAGAATAAAAAGTCAATATTTGGTAGCTGTGGAACTCTGAGAGCTCACTTCCATTTTCAAAATTTCTATTAATGCTGTTACAATAGGGTTAGTGCAATTTTAAAAATCATCTCTTTTTCTGCAACAGTTTAAATGTTTTCATATAAGTATAATCTAACACTAAAGCGTCCTCTAAAGGGTAAAAACTCATTCTATTCTGTGAAGGCTTGAAGCTTTTTGAAGATTTAATATATATGTATTTAACATTTAATATTTATAACAAGGGTAGAATGTATATATCATTATCCTTTGTTTGATAAATGAAGTCTCAGAGGTACTGGGACATGAACAGTTTGACCAAGGTTGTATCATTTATCAATGACAAGCAAGAGTGGAAGGAAGAACACCATAAATCCCTGAGTTTTGAAACTAAATCCAATTCACAATCTCTACTTTGTGTTTTTCAAAGGGCCCAGTAAAGTACAACATACTCAGTGAGAACTTGGTGAACACTGATTTTCTGAAGCGCCAGGATTAGCACAGTTATAGAGACTGTTAGCCAGTCTTCTTGACTCCAGCCTCACCTTTTGTTTTGTTCATCATCTACATACAACTGTGAAGTGAATCTTGAAACAGAGCTTTCATCTTCTCACACTACCATACTCAAGAACCAATAATGGCTGCAAGTTCCTTTTTCAGACACTAGATCTTGGCTTTCATGGCCATCCATAATACAGCTCAATTCCACTTCAGCCAAACTTTTTGGTTAGACCTACCTGGAGTGTACCATCCTCCCTTCCAGTTGAGCCTGGCTTTCTAATACCTCCTGTGTGATGAATAATCTCCTACAAGAATATTTAAGTTTTACATTTCATTTTCACATTAATCTAAAAAGAAATAAATTTTTTTAAAAAAAAACCTGGGCTCTTTGGATAACCAGTTAAAATTGGGTGTTGACTGTCAATGTCAGTGCCTGGATTTATGTCTGTACAGAGGATCATATTGGCATCAAGAAGATACCTTTAGTTGCTATGGGCTGATGTGAAAAGAACAGAGGTAGGAACGGAACATAGTGATGATATGCTAGTGCCACATGAAGGCCAGATGTCACTGTGCACTGTATAAGCAATGGTGTCCTGGTAGTCGAAATGGAGCAGCGTGGTGGAAGAGTTGAGTCATCACACAGTGCTCGCGTATCCATCTGCCAAAAGCTTGTGCTGTAGCATTCACCTTTTAATGACATAAGCATCAATCTGGTGACTGAAAAACATCATTTGTCAACATAAATTAACCTATTTCAACTGAATATTACTGGTTTTGTAGTTTTATGATTTAATTTGTAAATTTGCTTTAGTTTATAAATTGTGTTAGGCTGCTTTTGTGTCACATAAAGAAATATCTGAGGCTGGGTAATTTATTTAAAAAGAGATTTAATTGGTGCACGGTTCCACAGCCTGTATACAAAGCACGGATTGACATCTCCTCAGCTTCTGGTGAGGGCTCCAGGAAGCTTACCGTCATGGCTGAAGGTGAAGGGGAATGAGCATGTCACATGGAGAGAGCCAGAGCAAGAGAGGTCGGGGAGGGGAGAGATCCCAGACTTCTAAACTTGAAGTTTAAACTTGAAGATCTCGCATGAACTTAGTGAGAACTCACTTATCACCAAGGGGATGGTACTAAACCATTCATGAGGGATCTGCCCTGATGATCCAATCACCTCCTACCGGATCCCACTTCCAACAATGGGAATCACATTTCAACTTGAGATTTTGAGGGGACACACTTTCAAACCACATCATAAATGCTTGAATGTCTTTGGTTGTTGTTATTATGGCTGAATAACAAATTACTCCCAAATCTAGTGGCTTAAAACAACATTTTATTACTATCTCTCAGGGTTCTAGTGGTTAAATGGACTCAGCTCGGCAGTTCTCACCCAGAGTCTCTCCCACAATTACTGTGGCTGGGAGAGGAGGCTTTCTCACATATCTGATGCCAGATCTGGGAAGACTCAAACAGTCAGGACTGGAGAAGCTGTGGCTCCTTGGGCATGTAGTCTTCCCACATGTTTCTGTGGTGGCTTTAGGGTAGCCTAAATTAATACAAAGTGGTTCAGGTCTCTAAAGTCAGAGAGAAAGAGGGAGAGAGATCTGGGTAGGTAGGCAGATTAATTGATTAAATCAATCAATAGATACAGGTAGGTGGAGGGAGGGATGGATGGATGGATGGATGGATGACAAAGTGACAGACACACTGTATCATATCTTCTAATATAGTATCAGAAGTCGGCCGGGCGCGGTGGCTCAAGCCTGTAATCCCAGCACTTTGGGAGGCCGAGACGGGCGGATCACAAGGTCAGGAGATCGAGACCATCCTGGCTAACACGGCGAAACCCCATCTCTACTAAAAACACAAAAAATTAGCCGGGCGAGGTGGCGGCGCCTGTGGTCCCAGCTACTCGGGAGGCTGAGGCAGGAGAATGGCGTAAACCCGGGAGGCGGAGCTTGCAGTGAGCTGAGATCCGGCCACTGCACTCCAGCCTGGGCGACAGAGCGAGACTCCGTCTCAAAAAAAATAAAAAATAAAAAATATAGTATCAGAAGTCACCCAGTCTCACCTCCACCATGTTCTACTCATTAGAAGACAGGTACCAAGGACAGCTCACAGTCAAACAGAGGGAAAGTAGACTCTACTTTTATGGAAAAGTCTCAAAGAATTTGCAGAAGTGTAAAACCACCACAATTATACAGTTCCTTCCCTTTCCTGTTTGCTAATCTAAATCTTGTCATCTTTTGCAGCTGGCTTAAGTGTCCCCAGCCCCCAGAAGACACCCCAGGTTGCTCCAGACCTCAGACTCCTTTGATAAAACGAGTCTCCTTTGATAAAAGTCCACAGCCTACAGTCTGTACTATAGAAGTAAACCTTTCATTGTATTCTGCCTCACATTGCTTTGTTTCTGATGATGGTAACAAAAGTTATGACAGATATTATATATCTATATGATCTAATTAAATTAAAATCCTTATTTTATATGTATGATCTAGTTAAATTAAAATCCTTGCAACAATTCTGTCTTCTTAGCCCAATTTTACAGATGAGATTCAGAGAAGTTGAGAGAATTGCCCAAGATCACTTCTACTGAGCTAAAGTCTGTTTGACTCCAAAGCCTCTTCTTAAGCACTATGCCAAATTCTGTTTCCTATAATTTAAGTCGTATTTGTGGAATATGATTGAGAAGCATAAAGGGTGGAAAATAGAAGAGGAAAAGGGGGAAGGAACAAGAGATACATGAGGACAGCGACGTCAGAAGGCTGACCATACTGGCTGCTTCAAGGAAGCCCACCACCCTGGTTACCGAACCTCCCCCAGCACCATTATCTTCTCCAACATGCTCCATCTTCTTCCTACATTCCCCATCTGGAATTATTGGGTCAGTCATTAATTCAACGCTCTGCAGCCCTGTCAGTCTCTCCATCTTTGAGGCAGCAATCATAAAATGCGCCTGCATCCACAGTGACATTTGCAGGACAAAGGTACTTTGCACATGTAAGTGCCAAATACGCACAATCACCACGCAGAGATGAAAGGTGATCAGGGAAACTGAACTCTTCAGCTGAAGTGCCTAACACTGATTCCTCATTAAGTTCAGGCACACCATAAGCTCAACACCCATTTGAGTGCAAACACAATATGCCTTATCTCTCACTGCATTTGGTACAATCAATTTCATGTCCTCATTTAAATATCTCTCTGAAAGATGATCTCTGGAAATGGGGCAGATTTTCAGCGTTATCCTCAGCAAGTGAATTTTCATAATATGGAAGGTCATTTCTGAGGGCTTGCAACTACTTAAATAAGAACTGATAAATAAGTGTCATACAAATTTATTGCTGCTAGAACGCTTTACATTAGCAGGGGTACTGCAAATTTGCTTTTCATTAACCTAACAAGCAGAATTTAATAGTTGAACAGGAGTTGGAAAGTGCCTGCCCGTCAGGCGAGGCACCACAACTTTTCCACTTGGAACAAGAGGCCAATCCATTAGTAAGATTGCACAATGATGAAAACGTATCTAAGTATTTAGTTATGTCTTCAGTTATATTTATGCCCTGCAAATGGGATTGCCCTACCAGAAATTTGAGCGCTGGCCAGTTCATGACTGCCAGGGGGTTAAATTTAAAAGCTAATTTTTTACCAGAATTATAAAGAAGACAGAAAGGGTACAGTAAAATGAATCTGAGCGCTGAAGGGAATGCAGTATACTGGATAAGAGAGCAGTGTTGGGGCGTTTTTCTCTGCCACGGACTAGGCACATAACTTGGAACAAGTTACCGTGTTTATCTTTAAACTTGAGTCTCCTCATTTGTGAATTAAAGATCGCAGAGTTGTTTTGAAAATTATGAGAATATCAGTAAAAGTGCTCAAAACAGTGAAAAGCATAAAATAAAAGTTCAGTACATTATTGTTATTACTATCATTGGGGAATACATAAAAATGTCATTTTTGCTGTCTTCTCTCTCTCTGTTATAATGGATGTATTTAATCTTTTGTAATTTATAAACCCCTTTAAGAATCTGATGTAAAACTATAGTCTGTTTCTCCAGAAAAGTTCACATATGCACACATTCAATATTTTGCGATTCCAGAGTTTCAAGGACTCCCTGGATTCTTAAAAGTTCTGCTCTCACTTATCTTTCTATTCTCCCTTACTGTCATTTTGAAGTTCTGTGGCTATCTATATTTTACAACCACTTAATTAGTCTTAATTACAGCTTCCGAAAATAAAAAAGCCAACTCTGTAAAACTATCAGCATTTATATTTCAGATCTGATAAAATTTAAGATCAAGGTAATCAGTCAATCAAAACATTACAGTCTGTTTTAAGCCTATTAGCCCCTTTCCAAAAGAGTGATTCTAAGTTGATAGTAGAGTTCTCAGAACACATTAGCTCTTAGTAACTGTATTAAAAATGACAGATCCATTACCAGGACACGATTCAGAACATATTTAGCCCATGAGGTTGACACTGAACTAATTATCTTCTCCAACAAACTCAATCTTCTTCCTGCATTCTCCATTTTGAATTATTGGGTCAATCATTAATTCATTTACCCATTCAGCAACTATACTAAGTGCTGGCAAGGAATAACCAAACAAATCAGGCCCTACCTTTCAGGAGGAGAAATGTAGGTAAGCAAATCAAGGGTTCTGGGGACTAGAATGAAAATATGAGCCGGGTGTTGGGCAGTGGAGTACATTGTATGATTTTTTCCCCAGGTATTCATTTTGCCCTTCTCTAGAGGTAAACCTCCCAACCTCCCTGATGTCCGGCTTGGCCATGGGACTGCTGTGGCCAATGAAATATGAGCAGGCAAGTTGTACGTCACAAGTGAACAGAAGCTTTAAATATAACCATGTGTTTTGACTAGGCGTTTTATTTGCATTCTGATATCTGCCACAAGGAAGAGTGTATCTCAGGGGACATCTGTTCTTTCAGCCTGGGTCCTGGGATGGAGAGGCAGGCAGAGCAAATCTGTAGCCAACCTGCAGCCCAGAGCAGAGTTGCACCCCTCAGCCTTCATATAATGAGCATGAGATAAGTGTTTGTTATTCTAATTTGGAGTTGTTAGTGCAGCAAAACCTAACCAATACAGATGCGCTTAAAGAAGAGCATATTCATTTCTACCTGAGGAGACAGTGCAGCCAAAAACATTTTGAAAAGCTAATGATACTGGTAGGGTTAGTATGGAGGTTGTACAGGTATCTTAGTAACCTCATGCTGCAGTAACAAAATACCATTGACTAGGGTGGCTTAAACCACAGAAATTTACTTTTCTCGCAGTTCTGGAGGCTGGGAAGTGATTTGGGTGCCAGGTGATTCGGTTCCTAATGAGAGCTCTCTTCCTGGATTGCAGATGGCCGCCTTCTTGTTGTGTTCTTACATGGCAGAGAAAGAGAAGGCTCTCTCCTGTTTCTTCTTATAAACGTATTAATCGCATTCATGAGGGCTCCACCCTTGTGACCTAATTACCTCCCAAAGGCTCCATCTCCAAATACCATCACACTGGGGGCTGGGATGTCAGCCTATGAATGCTGGGGGAAAACAACTCTGTCCATAGCAGCAGGTTTTGAAGTAAGGTACAGAGATCAAGGCATCTGGATTGATCATTGTTTTAGCCTACTTTGTGCTGCTGTAACAGAATACCACAGGCTGAGTAATTTATAGCGAATACAAATTCATTTGACTGAAAGTTCTGGGAAGACCAAGATTGAGGGGCCACATCTGGTGAAGGCATTCTTGCTCTGTCATAACGTAGAGAAAGGCATCACACGGGTGAGAGAGCAAGGCAGGGCAAGACAAGGTTGAACTTGCTTTTATAACAAACCCACTCCTGCCGTAACAACTCATATCCATTCATGAGGACAGAGCTCTTACGACCTAAACAGCTCCCAATAGGCCCCACCCCCGACATTGTTGTATTAACTTTCCAAGACACGATCTTTGGGGAACACATTCAATCCATAGAAGTTATGAAGGGCCTAGTACAGCAAACTAAGGAATTCGTATCATATCTTTAACACGTGACCTTTAACATCATTTTAAGCAAAGGAGCAAAAGGGGCCTAATTTGCATTTTTAAAAAATTATTTAATCATATTGTGGTTGTGTGGAGGATTTATACAGATATAAGGCCAGTCCCAAAGATATTAGATGATTACAACAGTCCAGGTGAGATCCTTGAAGCTTTGCAGCCAGGCTGGCCACATGGCGTGATTCAGCAGCCCTGATTAGCTCCAGAGGGGGTAAGGGGGTCGTGGGAGGCATGATAAGGAGTATGATTTCAAGGACTAGAATACTGATAACACACAGGAAGTGAAATAAAGAGAGGAACAAAGAATCACTCCTAGATTTTTGCCTTAGATAACAGGATCAATGGCAGTGTCACTAACCAGTATAAGAGAATAATTGGAATGGGCAAAGGAAAATAAGTCATTTAGTCTTGGATATTCTGAGCTGAGGTTCCTTTGGGACACTGAGGTCCGTGTGCCAACAGAGAGGTTCAAATCGGAAATCCTGCTGTGGAGTGAAGGGGATCATCCTAGGAATGTGCAGGTAAAGGGAACTGACAGTCCCTGAGAGCCACTAATAGCTGAAGCAATGAGAAGCTGAGGAAGAGAAGCCCACAGAGGAGACAGAGATGAAATGATCAGAGAAGTAGGAGAAAAGTGAAGGGATGCTAGTGTCACGGGAAAGAATGTGGGTACTGATGTACTGAATCTTCTCTCCACTGAAACCCAAGGTGAAAAAGGGATGCCTCCAAACTGAGATGTAAAGCAGCCCCCAAAGAGAAGGGAACCCTTCACCAGCCATAGCTACTAACAGCCACAGAGAAAAGATGACCCATCACCATGACAGGAAAACACTCCTTTGACAATCCCAAGTAAAGTAATGAAGTGGCCAACACAGTGCAATGGGAAGAGCAAGCGCCCACTGCCATGACCAAAGAACCTCTGGCTCTGTTGTGGCCATATTTGTATTTAAAATGCAGTTTGAAAGTGGGGGTTTCTGCATGCTAGTGACTTCCGTTTTGCACAACTATATGGGAAACTTGGGACTGCTAAGTAATGACTAGGAGTTGGGGTGCCATTGACTCTCAGCGTGTCAGAGGGGGCAAGTCAGCCTGGAGTCAACATCCATCAGTTCAGTTATTTAAAAAATGGATTGTAACCAAAGGGAGATTCAGTTGATTGCCACTTGCAAAACCGAATAACAAGGATGAGTTGTGATAGAAAGTCAGTGACTTTATTTTTCCGTAGCTAGCAGTGGAGAAACTGTCCAGGCTCCTGCCTTAATGAATTCATATCAAATTTTCAAGCAAAAGGCAAAGGAGTTAAAAAGAGGAGCTTTTGGGGTGAAGAACATGCAAGATGGGCGAGGCTGTGCGGGTCTACATGACTCGTTCCGATGACTTAAGTTACTGCTCCATCCGGTGAATAGACTGATGCCATCTTGGGCTCAACCAGGTTATAAATTAACTGTGTCCTTGAAGCAATTTCCTGGTGGGGGAGCATTCCATAGGCACCTAGATTGTCTCAAGATTCAGTCTTTGGAACTTGTAAGCAAACATAGAATTAGATAAGCTACCAATGCAAGGGAGGGCCTGGTGGAAAGGAGCATAAAGGTTATTATTTCATTACTAAGAACTTAACACAAAGGGCAACAGAAAGAAAGCTTAAAAACAGGGTACCTGGTTACAATATGACCTTGGCCAAGTTTGTTCATTCATTTGTCTATTTGTTAGTAGTTTATCAGTGCTTACTTTGTGCCAGATGCTATGCCAACAGTTGGAGATACAGTAGTGAAGAAGATTGACAAGTCTGCCCTCGTGGAATACTAATTTCTGGAAGGAGATGCAGGCATTAATCATGTAAATAAATAAAAAGATAATATCTACCTGTGATAGTAACATTAAGGAAGTAAACAGGCAGATGAGATAAACTAGTGGCTCTCAAACTCGAGCAGCACGCATCAGAGTCATAGCTGTAGGGCTCCTTGAAACAGATTGCTGGACTCCATCCTCAGAGTTTCAGTGGGTCTGGGGTATGGCCTGAAAGTGTGCCTATTTCACGAGTTCTCAGGTAATGGGGATACTGCTGATCCAGGGATCAAACCTTGAGAACCAAAGAGATGGAGAGTAGCTACAGGAGGTTTTTAAAATAATAGTAAATAACTCTTATGTGGGCTTTATGGCATTTCAGGTGCTAGTTTAAATGACTATGTTAACCCATTTAATACTTTTTTTTTTTTTTTTTTTTTTTTGAGACGGAGTTTCACTCTTGTTGCCCAGGCTGGAGGCTGGAGTGCAATGACGTGATCTCGGCTCACTGCAACCTCTGCCTCCAGGTTTCAAGCGATTCTCCTGCCTCAGCCTTCCGAGTAGTTGGGATTACAGGCATGCACCACCACGCCCAGCTAATTTGTGTATTTTTAGTAGAGACAGGGTTTCTCCATATTGGTCAGGCTAGTCTCGAATTCCCAACCTCAGGTGATCCGCCCACCTCAGCCTCCCAAAGTGCTGGGATTACAGACATGAGCCACCACACCTGGCCCCCCTTTAATTCTTATAACAATTTTGTGAAGGAGAAACTAACAGGGTGCCCATTTTAGAGATGGGAACACAGACACAGAGCTGGTGTTAAGCCTGATGCCCTAGACCTTAAGGCCATTGAATGGAGGTATTGCAATTCAGCCCTCAGGCAGCAGGCTGCAGGGCTTAACTACTCTCCCTTCCTGTGATTTGCAAGTAAGGGCTGACTTCTCTGAGCAGGCGGTGTTTGAGTTGAGACCTGCAGGCTCAGAATGAGGAACCATGTAAAGAACTGGGAGAGAGCATTCTCAAGCAGAGGAAACAGCAAATGCAAAGAACCAGGAGTAGAAGAGAGCTCAATGTTATTAAAGTAAAGCGACAATGTGGCTGGAGTTAGAAACGTGGTACAGTAAGAGATTGCAGTGTCAGGTAGATAGGATCAGTGGACAGCTGTGGGCCACATTTTATTTTAAAAGCAACTGGAAGTAAAACAAATAATATTTTAAATTAAATGTTTCATTTTAACAGATAAATGTAAATTCACATGCAGTTGTCAGAAATAATACAGAGAGAGTGGGTGTTCCCTTTACCCACTTTCCCCCCAGTGGCTGCATCTTGTAAATCTATAGTGATGCCACAATGAGGACATTATCACTGATAGAGTCAAGATACAGAACATTTCCGTCACCACAAGGACTCCCCATCTTGTCCTTTGATAGCCACTTTCACTTTCCAGTCACCTTCTTCCCTTCCTCCTTCTTTAACTTCTGTTAACCACACATCTGTAATAGACTTTTATAATTTTGTCATTTCCAGAATGTTATATAAATTGAATTGTACAGTATAACCTTTGCGATTTACTTTTTTCACTAAGCATAATTCACTGGAGAGTCCGTTGTCCACTTTATTGTATATGTCAGTAGTTCATCCCTTTTTATTGATGAGTAATATTCCATGGTAGAATGAACCACAGTTTAACTATTCACCTGTCAAAAGACAACTGAGTTATTTCCAATTTAGGGCTATTACAAACAAAGCTTCTATAAGCATTCATGTATAGGTTTTTGTATGTCTTCATTTCTCTGGAATAAATGCACAGGAGTACAATCGATGGGTCATAAGGTAGTTGCATGTTTAGTTTTTCAAGAAACTGCCAAACCGTTTTCCAGAGTGGCTATGCCATTTTACATTCCCACCAGCAATGTACGAGTGATTCCATTTCTCTGCATCCTCACCAAAACGTGGTGTTGCTACTATTTTTGATTTTACCCATTCTGACCCATATGTGGTAATATCTCATTACAGTTTTAATTTACATTTCCCAATGGCTAATGATGGTGAACATCTTTTCATGTGCTTATTAGCCATCTGTTTCTCTTCTTCAGAGAAATGTCTCGTCATGTCTTTTGCCCATGTTCTAATTGGATTGTTCAATTTTTTATTCTTGAGTTTTGAGAGTATTTTGTAAATTCTACCTTCTAGTCCTTTATAAGATATGTGGTTTACAAATATGGCCCCCCACTCTGTAACTCATCTTTTCAACTCTTCACAGAGTTTTTCGCAAAGCAGAACTTTTTAATTTTGATAAAATACAGTTTATCAATTTTTCCTTTCATGAATTGTACTTTTGGTGTCAAGTCTAAGATTCTTAGTCCAGCTCAAGGTCCTAAAGATTTTCTTCCATTTTAAAAAACAGGATAAGTTTATGTTTTACATTTAAGTCTGTGATCAATTTTGAGTTAATGTTTATATAATGGGTGAGGTTTATGGTGAGGCTTCATTTTTTTGTTTGTGAATGTCCAATTGCTTCAGCATCATTTCTTGGAAAACTTATCTTTCCTCTGATGAACTGTTTTTGCACCTTTGTCAAAAATCAGTTGGGCATATTTGTAAGAGTCTATTGCTGGGTTTTCTGTTCTGTTCTATTGATCTATATGTCGATCCCTTCACCAGTATCTCATAGTCTTGATTACATAATAGGTCAAAATTGGGTAGATTGTTTGCTCTTCTTTAATTTTTTTGAAATATTTTAGCTATACTACTTCCTTATTTTATATAAATTTTATAACAATCTTGACTATATCCACAAAAAAATCTTATTGGAATTTTAGTAGAAATTGTGTTAAACCTGTATATCAATTTGGGGAGCACTGACATCTTTAATATGTTGAGTCTTCCAATCCATGAACACAGTATATCTCTCCATTTTTTTAAATTTCTTTCATCAGTGTTTTGTAGTTTTCATCATACCAGTGCTATTCATGTTTTTATAGATTCACATCTAAGTATTTCATTTTTGTTTTTAAATAATGATAAATAATGTTAGTATTTTTATTTCAGTCTTCAGGGGTTCATTGATAATATATGAAATACAATCAATTTTTGGATGTTTATCTTATATTTTGCTGAACTTACTCATTAGCTCTAGGATTTTACATATATATTTTTTTTTTGGCGGATTCTTGGGTATTTTCTAAGTGGGTTATTATGTCATCTTCAAATAGGGACAGTTTTATTTGTTTCTTTCCAAATTGTATGTCTTTTATTTCTTTTTCTTGCCTTATTATACCAGCTAGGACATCCAGCACTATGTTGAATATGAGTAGTAAGAGTAAACAGTCTTGCTTAACTCCTGATAATAGGGAGAAAACATTCAGTCTTTCACTACTGAATTTAACATTGGCTATAAATTTTTTTGTAGGTGCTCTTTACAGTGTTGACAAAGTTCTCCCTATTCCAATTTTTCTAAGAGGTTTTTTTTAAATCAGGAATGTATTGAATTTTGTCAAATGTTTTTTCTATCATGATTGATATGATCATGAAATTTTACTTCTTTAGCCTGATAATATGTTGACTTATTATCAAATATTAAATCAGCTTTGTTTCCTGCAATAAGCCTCACATGGTCATGGTATATAATTTATTTTATATGTTGCTGAATTCTATTTGCTAATAGTTTGTTAAGGATTTTTGTGTCTATACTCATAAAGAATATTGGTCTGTAATTTTCCTTTTTTGTGCTGTTTTTGTCTAGTTTTGATATTGGGCAATACTAGCTTTTTAAATAGTGAATAGAGAAGTTTTTCTTTCTTTCTATTTTCTGAAAGAGATTGTGTAGAATTGGTTGTTAACTCTTCTTTAAACATATGGTAGAATTCTCTGATGCAACCATCTGGGCCTGAAGATGTTCTGGGGAATTTTTAAATTACAAATTTGATTTCCTTAGTAGTTATAAAGCTATTCAAACAATCCACTTCATGTTGGGTAAGTTGTGGTCATTTTTGGTTTTCCAGGAATTGGTTTATTTTGTCTACATTTTCAGGTATATGTGTGTAGAGTTATTCATAGTATTCCTTTATTATCCTTTTGATGTGTTCAGGGTCAATAAAGATAGCCTGTTTCCTTCCTAATGTTGGGAATTTGTGTGTTTTCTCTTTATGTCTTTGTCAGTTTTGCAAGATGTTTGTCCATTTTATTGATCTTTTCAAAGAGCCAGTTCTCTGTTTCACTGATTTTTTACTACTTTCTGTTTTCAATTTTATCGATTTGTATTCTAATCTCATTTTATTCCTTCTCTTTGTTTCGGTTTCTTTTGTAATTTTTTTAGGTTCTTGAAATAGGAGCTTAGATTATGGATTTAAGAGTTTTCCTTTTTTTTAATGTACACATTCAGTGTTACAAATTTCCCTCTCAGTACTGCATTAGCTGTGTCCCACAAATTTTGATACATTGTAATTTGACTTGCATTTAGTTAGTTTTCTTTATTTCCTTTGAGACTTCCTGTGTGACCCATAGATTATTTAGTTTCCATGTGTTTAGAGATTTTCCTCTTATCTTTTTTATTGATTTCTATTTTTATTTCAATGTAGTTGAAAAACACACTATATCCTTTTCATTCTTTTAAATTCATTAAGGTTTGTTTTATGGCCCAAGATAGAGTCTATCTCACATATATTCCATGGACACGGCTATTATTGGATGAAGGGTTCTATGGATGTTGATCCAATCCTGGTGCTCAGCAGTGTTGAGTTTTCTATGTCCTTGCTGATTTCTGTCTAGGTATTCTGCTAATTGTTGAGAAAGGAGTATCAAACTTTTCAACCATGATTGTGGATTTGTCTATTCCTCCTTTCAGTCCTATCAATTTTTGTTTCACATATTTTGCAGTTTTTGCTTCACATATTTTACAGCTCTGTTGTTGGGTGCGTACGTATTTAGGATTGCTACGTCTTCTTGGTGGATTGACCCTTTTATCATTATAAAATATCCCTCTCTGTCTCTGGTCATTTTCTTCACTCTGGAGTCTACTTTATCTCATGTTAATAGAGCCACTCCTGCTTTCCTTTGATTAATGTTTGCATGATATGTCTTTTTCCATCTTTTTACTTTTACTTGCTTAAATTGGTATATTTAGATTATTTGTATTTGGTGTAACATATTAATATGTTAGGGCTGATGTTGACCACTCACTCTCAAGGGAGGGTGCTCCTTGTTACTGCTGGGTAGCAATGGGGATCTGGTTCCCCAAGTAGTCTCCACCGACATTGCAGTGGGTATGGCTTCATTACCATCGGATAATCATGAAAGTCCTGGCTCTCTACCCTAGTAGAGAGAGAAAGGAATGACTTTTTACTGCTGAGGTGTTCCAGGTGGTTTCCACTGACATTGCGAGAAGGGCAAACCTCAAAACTGGCCAGCAGAAATGAAAGTCCTAACTCCCTACCTGGCCTTCTCTGACACTACCCCAGTATGTATGGAGAGATGCTGTGTTTTTACAGCTATGTGAGGGTAGATTATTTATTGTCTAATCGCTTTCGTCTTGCTAGACTTCCCTTTCCTGATCCTTTGACTAGAGAGAGCAGGATTTTGTTGGGACTTTTTTTGTCTGCTCTTGTTGTTGGCATTTCCATATTGCTATCTTCTTCAGCTACAAGTCTGGTATATGTGAAGCAACAGGAAAACCCAGAAAACTCACCACAAGTTCATTTCTAGGGTTCTGAAGTCCCTTGACAATCTGCTTTCTTCTCTCCACCTTTCAGATTCTTTTTGTGTTTGTTTTATATATAATGTCCAGGCATCTTAGTTGTTCTTAACAGGAGGAAAAGGGCAAAATATGTTTACTCCATCTTCCTGGAAGCAGAACACCAAAATGATTTTTAAGAAGGCAATTAGACTGATTTGTATAAACACTCCTTTGCATACACCTTGCCCTATTTTGTGTCATATAGTACTCACTTGGCAAAAGTACATCCCTGGTTTAATCCAACTCCCAACCTACTCTGCTTCTGCACGAATGCAGTTGAAATTGCCGAAGCAAAGCACACAACACACTGTCTCATTTTATATGATGACTGCAGACATACTTCCTTTGTGTCCTTAATATGGCCTACCATCCTACTACATTTGCCTTGTCCATTCTATCTGTCCCCCATCTGTACCCAATACAACTATTTTACTTTTCCTTTCTCCTCACTCCTCCAACACTTCTTTTTCCATCTTTACCCTCAACTCTCAGCTATTGATCTTGCTTCCTGTGTCACTGAGAAAGCTGAAGCAATTTGAGGGGAATCTCCACAAATTCTTCATTCCACTTTTACTCATCCACCACAGTGTCCTCATGTACTCTATCTTCCTATCTGTTGCTGTAAATAAACTATCTTGGGTTCCCAATTACCCCAACATTTAGTGGCTTAAAACAATAAGCATATATCATCCCACAATTTTTATGCGGCAGGAGTGAAGGAGCAACTTAACTGATGGTTCTGGCTCACAGTCTTTCATGAGGTTTCTGTGAAGATGTCAGCTTGGGCTTTAACCATTGGAGGCTTGACTGGTTCTGGAAGATCTGCTTCCAAGATGGTGCACTCACAGGGCTATTGGTAGGAGGCCCCAGTTCCTCACCAGAGGAACCTCTCCACAGGGCTGCTTGAGGGTCCTTACAGCATGGCAGCTGGTTTCCCTCAAACAAAGTGATCCGAGAGAGCAAGAGGGAAGCCACAATGCCTTTTATGACCAAGTCGCAGAAGTCACACACACCACTCTGTCACATTCCATTTGTTAAAAGCGGTTCACTAAAACCAGCCCGTATTCAGAGGAAACACAATTAAACTCCACCTATTGAAGGAAATAGTGTCAAAGTATTATGGGCAAGGTTTTTTTGTTTGCTTGTTATTTTTTTACTTTTATTTTAGGCTTGTGGGTGGACATGCGTTAAAACCACATGATATAAAGCAAATCTCTTCATTTAGAGGACATCACTCTAACAAGTGTCTCCCTTTCTCCTACATCATCCATGTTTACATCTTTACTTGATCATTCTCATCATTTAACAAACTTGTCAATTTTCCCAGCTTTTAAAAGAAACTCCCCCAGATACACTCAAATATTTTTCTTGCCTTTGCAGTAAAACTCTTCAAAGGAGCTGTCTTCCCACTCTCTCTTAAACCCATTCCAATCAAGCTTTCGTTACAATTCATGAAAACTCTTCTTGTCAGGTCACCAATGACCTCAATGCTGCTAAACTCAATGATCAGTTCTGAGTCCTCATATTATTTGATAATCAGTAGCAGTGATCACTCTCTCTTCCTTAAAACACTTTCTTCATTTGGCTTCTAGTTCACCTCGGTTTCTTGGTTTTCCTCGTATTTCAGTGGTTGCTTCTTTTCAGTCTCCTCCACTGGTTTCTCTCCTCTGCAACTTATTGATGTTATAATGCATCTGTTCTAGGACACTGCTTCTTTGTTTATCTCAAATTACCCTCACTATCTTAGGAATTTCATACAGTCTCATGGCTTTAAATATCATATAGGCCATGACCCACAACTTCATACCTGCAGTGCAGTCCTGTTAGCTGAACTCTTGACTCACACTTTCAACTGCTTATTCAACATCATCTCTTCTCAAATGTTTGGTAGATGTCTAAAAATCAACATGCCTCTGAGATGTCTATGTCATACCACAGATCTGCTATGCACTTAGCCTTCCTTGTCTCAGCAATGGCAACTCCATCTTTCCAATTGTGCAAACAAAAATCTAGAAGTTATGTTTGACTTGTCTCTATGTCTTATAGCACACAGCCAATCCATCAGTAAATCCCTTTGATTTTTCTTTTCAGAACGTATCTGGGATACAATCTCTTTTTACTATCTCCATGATCACCTAGGTCTTTCATGTCTTTTCTCATATGTCACCTTCTCATTGAAGCCTATCCTGGCCACATTGTTTAAAATTGCATCCCTCACTTCTGCCCAACTTTATACTGATTTATTTTTCTTTTTCCCCCACATATAGCACATATCATCTTCTAACATACTATGTAATTTGTTTATTTATCATATTGATTGTCTTCACAAAGGCAAGGGTCTTTGTTTTGCTCACTAGAGGGTCCAAATTTTGTTTGCTTCACTGGTGTTACTTTTAGGTACACCTATAGAGGCATTCATAGCACGTAGTATTTGCTCAGTAAATATTTGGTTCTGAACAAACCTAGCTTATGTTTTTTTAGAAAAAATACCCCTATGGCTGCTGTGTGAATATAGATTGATGGGAGTGGAGGGAAAATACATATCCCTTAGAAATGTTTTCAACTGCTAGTAACAGACAAAAATCATACCACTTTGGATGAAACAAGAGTTATTTTCCCTTAGAATATGATGTGAGAGATGTAACTTTTGGACTTAGTGTATCAGGGCTAATGTCTCTGTGACTGTAGTCCCTTTTTTCTCATTCTCACAACTGGTTACAGCAGCTCCGGCCATCAGATTTACATTCTAGGTGAGGAGATGGAGGAAGGTAAATAGGGAGTTTCTGAGAGTCAGGGACATTTTGCATCAGCTTACACAAAGGTGGAGATGAAGAAATGCAAAGAGATTTTGCAATATATGTTTGTTATAAATTGGGAGAATAGTAATGAAAAAAATGAGTCGTCGGTTATTTATATAAGCGATTGGGTAAATGGTGGAGTCATTTATCTAAGTGGTTCAAATGCAAGGAGAAAGAGATACGAAGAGAAAAACTCAAGATCTCCAAACTAGGCATACTAAATCAGAGATGCTCACTCGTTATCCAGGTGTAAATTTCAAGGAGGCAGTTGGATACACAAGTCTGATGGTAATGGGAGAGGTTTGGGCTGGAGAGACACACTGGAGAGTCATGAGCACATGGGTGGTATTTAAAGCCATTGTACCAGATGAGATCACCAGCGAATGTAGATAGTGTTCAAAATTGAGTCACAGATAAAGGGGAGGAGGAGAAAAAGCTAAAAGACTGAGAAGGAGAAGAAAGGGGGAAAATCAGGAAAATGTTGTGTCATTGAAATCAGAGAGCAGAACGTTTTAAGAACAGAATTACTTAGCCTTTTGGGATCCCAGTTTTCTCCTCTGTGAAATGAGGTGAGAATAGCTATCTCTTAGGGTGTTTATGAGGATGAAATGCTATCACGTGTGTAAATGTCGGAATAGTGGTTCACCATGATAGGCACACCATCAAGGTCTGCTCCCCACCCTTTGGGGTAGCCTCCTAGCCTATGTTCCCAGACCCATGGAGGAAAAAACACTTTCCAAATAACCTTTTTATATTCCAGCGGTCTATGTTGATTCAATATGGTAAATAGCCATTTGTCTGGAAAAATATTTATGCAGGATGACTGGAACAAATATTGATTTTGTTTTATCCTGGTATCCATATAACTCAAGGACAAGGGAAATTCAGCACATGAATTTTAGAAACAGTAAATGTGTTGCTCATATTTTCGAGTCTGTATTAGTAATGAATAAATTAACACTTGTTTGATGAATAAACGAATGAATGAATCAAGTGAAAGGGAATGACGTAATGTCTATTCCAGGACAGCGTTAAGCTGTTTGTAAGTGTATGTGTTAATTTTCTTAAGGTGGTTGGCATAGTTGGTTCCAAAATGGTGTTATCAAGTTAATATTGCAGGACTAGTCCTTGCTGCAATACAACATATTGAACTATTGACTACCCAGCAATGGACCAGTGACAAACCCATCACTACTGTAGGAAACAGTAAAAACTCAACTCAAAGAAGATAAACTCTACCTTAGATCGCGAATTTAGAAGATGTACTCTACTTTCTAGGGAGTGAATATAGAATTTACATCCTCTTATATATTAAGGCCAGATTTAGCTTCTGGGGACCACTTCATGCAGTTTCTGCAAGTATATTTGTGGATATATCTACATGTCTGTGCAGGCAAGGTAAATTCATGTCTTCGGACAAAGGAGTGCAAGCCTACACTGATCCTAGGAAAGATTTACTCACTTACAGTCAAGTGAATGAAAATCAGAGTGGAAAAATCAAGGGATGTAATTTGAAGTGAGAAAGCATTGGAAGCATTGGAGTTTGTTTTATTTATACTGGTACTGAGTTCTTGGAGCCAAGCATTTTTTCTCCTCGGTTGGTGGCTCTTTGTTGCTTTTGGCTCTTTTTTTAAATTTTTTTTTCTGCTTGCTTTGAAGCCACACTGAATAAACCCATAGCAATAATCAAATGGAGGATTTAAATATGACCCACGTGAAACTGTTCTGACAGTCGGGGTACCTGAGAACTGTCCAGCAACACTTAATTTACCAACTTCCTTTTCCCCTCACTAGTGAGGGACGTATGTACAGACTTCAGGGAACATGGTTGCATAATGGTTATAGGATCTAATTTAAACTTGTTTTTAAATAGCAATAAAATGTATACTGGGTTGAAGAATCTATCTCACAGCTGCCTACAGCCATTTTTTTAAATCACTTTTTTATGCAGCATCCCTGGAAAGTCATCCATTAACCCAAGAGAGGGAGCATGGACTCCCACAAAGGAAGCATTTTGTTGCCCACTGAACACATATTGAAAGCACTGTTCTGTAGTTTGAAAATCTTCAATCTGTTGCACCCTTTAAATCTTGGCTGGCGAAGACAGGACCTAACAGATCACATTCCCAGAGTTTTACTGGCAGTACTGATAAAATAAAATGAAGAAGTCAGTAAAATAAAGGCCACATTGCTAGTGTGTGAAGTTCAAGGAACCCTGGTCAAAAATTTAATGTTTGTTAAATGGAAAGGGAAACAGCCTATCCTCCAGCGCCTGCTAAAAATGTAATGATTTTCCTGGCATGCTTTAAGGGAAGGGCAAATCATAGTTTTGAGTTCAATTTCATGTGGCCCCTTGAGAAAGGAAACTGAAAGCAGCAAAGAAAAACTCTAATCAGGAGCAAGATATTTGCTGCTAGTTTTCCCTCACAACCCATGCCAACCAGTGGAACAACAGCTAATATTAATGGTTTTTTTTCTCAGTGCCTTTGGGAGGCACTGTGAGCCCAGGTGAGTCTAAGCTAAGCACTGGCCAGGTGCAGAGAAAAGAGACTGGCAGGAGGTAGGGTCTGTAATGTCCGGCAGCCCGTGTCGGAGCTTAGATTAGGAGAGAGTTAGGTGACGGGCTTGTGGACCAGGGATAGCTTTGGAAGGGGGTGGGGAGGGGACTGTGGTTATAATAAGAGCTAATTCTGATTAGGCACTAGCTGCATACCAGGCACTGTATCAAGTATATTCCACAGATTATCTTTTCATTTCATAGAGGTTAGTTACTATTATTACTCCTGGGTTCACAGATGAAGAAACTGAGGCTCTGGTAGGTTAAGGGTCTTGCCCAAAGTTCCCCCTGCAGTGCATGGGGGAGCCAGGGTTCACAACCAAAAGCTATGACTCCAGGATTTAGCCTCTTAACACACGGTGCTAGATCAGGCCTCAGGGACTCAGTGGCTGAGTCTCTGTGTTGGGCATAACCATGACATCCTCTTCTGTTTTCTTCCTTCTGCCACTCTCCGGCAGACCTGGCCATCACCCAGTCTCAAACACAGATAATGGGAGAACAGAGACAAGTGAGACAGCCAAGGAGAGGAGGTAGGCAGTGCAGGGTGCAGAGACAGGAAGAACTAGGCAGCTGGGAACTCGACAGCTGATGGGAAGGACCAACACAGCTCATGTTGGCGCTTCAGAAATCCGCTGGCGTTAACTTCCAGAGAACTTCTCTACAGTTGTCCCCAATTATTTCATCAAGGAGTCAAAGTAATAAAACTGGGATAGGATAATGGCCAAATAGTGGATTAAAATCCACACTATGAAGTAGTGTGTCCGAGAGTTTCATTTTTATTGGTATTTTTGGCCATAGTAAGGAAATAGGTTAGTATGTTGCAAATTGTTTACTACTGCCTTCAAATCTCCAAAGAGCTTCAGTGAGGGAGGGAGCTGATTGGTTCTATGTGGCTTCTAGAGAGGCATTAATTCCTATTAGTTCTATTGGGAAGGACTGTCTGTCAGTGTACAACCAACCCCACAAAACAGGACTTCACCACAGAGCACAGCCGAGCAGAAGCAAGGGCACTGGTCAGGACTCAGCTGCACATTATAATCTCCTGGGCAGTTTTAAGAAAGTCTGATGCCTTGGTCTTACCCCCAGAAATTCTTACTTAGATGATGTGAGGTGGAGCCCTGGCGTTAAGATCTTTAAAATCTCCCCCACGTGATTCCGATATTCAGCAAAGTTTGAGAACCGCTGACTTAGATATCTCATCAGGGATGCTGCAGCACAAATTGAGTAGGAGGTTGGTCCAGATTATTTCTAAATTCCCTTTCAGTTCTAAGATCCTAAGTTGCTAACCAAGGCCATTCACTGTGAGTTTGCTGTTTATGATGGCTATGGATAATTTTATGATTAATTATTAGTGACAGTGGACTACAATTTTTTACATGTAGAAAAGTGACATGCTGTAAGCAACAAAAGACCACATCCACTATTTTGGATTTCTGTCTCTTTGAAATTATGTTTAAGGAAAAGAAGCTAAGAAAATGTACGATAGATTTAGAATGCTATTAATCCGAAACCACCCTTCCTCCCTGGCTCTGTATCCTGGCACACTGGAACATGGAGAGTTTCTGGAGATTAATAATACCAGCGCACATGGATCTACTTGCATCTCGGATATCCAATCTCATTGTTTCAAGGGAAAAATGATATTGGACTTAGACGAATTTTCCAGAGGGAAAGGAGAGTGTGCGGTATGACTGCCAGTTGGAAAGCACAGGCACAGAGCAGACTTCGTCTCCACTTTATATCCCTGACATCTTGCATCGTTTTTCTCACTCCTAGATCTAAGTATTGTATTTGGCAGAAACTGTCAGAATCCCTTCAAACCAGTCTGAACTTCATACAAGGGCCTGAACTAATTCCACATAGGGACTTAGAATCACAGTTGCCAGTGGACTATTTAAAGACAGAAGTGCAGGGCTTGTATCAACATAACTGCTTCCAGTAGATGTGGCACGGTTCAAGGAGTCCTGCCTAGTGGAAACAAGTTCTTGGTCTGATTTTAACCTGCCATGATCCCTGCAGCGTGACTTTGGACCAACTATGTCCCCCTCAGTGCTTCAGTAACCTTAGAAGTTAAGCAAACACAGAAATGCTGACTCACTTCAGAGGGGGGCATTGTGAAACCCAGAAAGAGGCCCTGCATTAGTAACACAAAAGGAAGCTAAACTGTGTTTTCATGATCCCAGACTAGAGTCTCCAGAACTTTTAACTTGATATAGCTCTGTGGTTCCCACTGTGGGGCGGGCTGTGACTGATGGTGGAGCTAAAGTAGTTATTCAGCACTTGTCCACAGGAAAATCCTAAAGCTTGATGTTCTGAATATTACCACCTCTAAAACATATACTGTGGAAAACTGCACTGTTCCTCTGTGAGTTAAGAGTTTAATACATTATATTGATTACAAATCAATTTCAAGCTGTTCATGTTGAACTTGTCAAACAGCTTTGGCAAAAGAGAATGGGTTGGCAAACAAATAACTTCCTGGCGTGTGGGGGCAGAATGACTTAGAAACCTCGGGACTCAGGGAAGTTAAGGATGCTGAGAAAAGAGCAACAGGATCTGGGGTCTGAAATGTCCACTCATATGGAGAAGGAAATTTCTATGACTATTGAAATCAGCTACTTGGGCAGGTAAATGATTGGCAAGAACAGAAGGCAGTTAATGAACCATCCACCAGCTTTGGAAGGCAGCAAATGATGGAGAAACCAGAGGGAGGCTGAGACAGAGAGGAAAGCAAGCCATAGCCTGCCTTATCAAAGAGGAGTCTTCCCAAATCCTACTGCAAAAAAGAGAAAGAAAATAAATACCACAGTAGGAGATGATGGCACATGAAACCAATTGGCTGAACATTATGCCCAAAGAGAAACTGAACTTCACAAGTATATTTTTCTAAGGGACATTTTGGCACCTGATTCATAATCTCTGCCTACTCGAACTCTCCTGCTGTCCCAAGCAAGGAAGCATTTTTGTGGAATACCCATCTCTCACTCTTACTTGAAAGTTTCTTAATCTACTCTGCTCCATTCACCTTCATCTAGGCCCCACTGGAGCAGCCCACTCTTCCGGCCACACTGGGATCCTGTTTATGACCCCAAAACAACTCCATCACGGAGACCTTGAACTCTGATCAGCCACACCCCAAACGTATCCCCTTTTGTGGTTAACACCCTGTCTCTGCTCTCACTGCACTTGCCTGTGGAGCCCATGAGGAGCCCATGAGACCTCATAAGATCTCTGCCTTCTTTTTTTTTTTTTTTTTTTGAGACAGGATCTCACTCTGTTACCCAAGCTGGAGTACAGTGGTATGATCTCAGCTCACTGCAACTTCCACCTCCTGGGTTCAGGTGATCCTCCCGCCTCAGCCTCCCAAGTAGCTGGGACTACAGGCACACACCACACCTGGCTAATTTTTGTACTTTTTGTACAGACAGAGTTTCACCACATTGCTCAGGCTGGCTTCGAACTCCTGGACTCAAGGGATCCACCCATCTTGGCCTCCCAAAGTTCTGGGATTATAGGTGTGAACCATGGCGCCCAGCCAAGATCTCTGTCTCATGTATCCTGAACCCATCCATCATTCCCAGGCCAATCAGTTCTCTGGGGGGTTCCACTGCCTCTCCTACATACCCAGAATCATACTATGATGGCTTGTCTATTTAACCGTTCCCTCTCAGTAACCCTAACTCTCACTACACCTACCACATCAAGAGACCCTTCCCCAAATTCGCCCTTCTAATCTCCTGCATCCATGCTGCTGAACACTGCTTGGAGAAAAATAATACAAACATCTAAATTACAGTCCCCACAGTTGGTGGTTTCCAGCTTCTGCTGAGCTTGCAGTGCTGCTTGGCAAGTCTTGCCTTGCTCTGGTCACCTCTCGGCAGCCATTCCACATCCCCAGTGCTCCTGGGAAGCTGCCCTATTCCACCCTGACCCAATCCATCTACTCTCCACCTTGCCTCCCATCCCACAGAAAAGAGGAAGTCAAGACATGTTCAATCTTTCTCTTCTCAGCCTCACCATCAAACTTATCTACAGCTGCATCCAGGCCTGCCTATTTCCCCCTGCTCTGGAAAAAGGAACCTCGCTGGGCATTTGAAATCATTGCCTCCTTCCCTCTCCATGCCCTCTAGCCTGCTCCCTCCCTTTCCCCTGGCTTCTCTCCCTCCACTTCACACTTGCTCAAGACTCTCTACTCCTCCAAAACAAACAAAAAAGACAACCGTGGCTCCCTTCTATTCCACAACTCCCTCTAACCATCCCATCTCTCCTCTTTCCTTTCCAGCTAACCTTTAAAATTACTTCCATATTCATTGCTGGCAGCTCCTTACCTCCCATTTGTTCTTTGATCCACAGAAATCTAACTTCTGTCCATGCCACAGGAACTGCTCTTGCTCTCACCAATGAGCAAGTTCCAGATCCCAGGGATAGTGTTGAGTTTTTATCTTGCTGAACTTATTTCAGTTTCTTGAAGCCACTTTCTCCCTGGACTGTCTTCAGTTCTCCTTCTGCCTCCTAAACTGCTCTTGTCCCTTAAACGTCGCTGCTTGCCAGGATTCTCTCCCCTTCACTGCTCCCCAGCTCCTGCCCTTGCCTCTGCTGGCACCAGATTTGGTCCTTCCTCCATAAAACCACCACCACTATGGACTTTCTTTTCCAAAATGCAAATCTGATCATGTTGCCACTCTACCTAAAACTCTGTAGTGCCTCCCCAGCACCCACTGAATGGAGGCTCTTCTCCTTGTTGCTGAACACAGGGCTTTTCTCAACCTGGCTGCCAGCAATGTGTCCAGCCTCGTCTCTTTTTCCTGCTGAAAAGTATTCTGTGCTGCAGCTATTCAGAAAAACTTGCACAAGCTCTGTTAAGCAAGGACAACCTATGATAAATACTAACGAAGTAATATTAAATAAAAGGACATTCTAACAGGAGTTACAGAGGGTTCAATTAATGTCTCCTCATCTTAATATTATTTAATATTTACATGATTTTTTTCCTCCAGAGAGGTTTTTTCATACTTCTTCGTCTTTGCACAGGTGTTTCCTCTATTTAGAATGGTCCTTCCCACTTAGTAAATTACTCAACCTTCAAAATCCAGCATAAATGAATGTCCCAACCCCTCCAAAGCCACCCTTTGCTTGCCTCTTTCTAGCCTTGCTCTCCTGGCCCAGGAGAATAGCTGGCTTCCTTTTTTATCCACAGCGTCTTGTGGCACCTCCACTGTGGCCCTTGTCCAAATGCACTTCAGTGTTTTCCTCAAGTGCCTGTTTCCCTCACTGGTCTGAGAGCTCCCTGAAGGCAGGTACCATGTCTTTATCATCTTCAAATCCCCAAACCAGCCCATCCCTGTCACATAGCAGGCTCGAGGAATGATGAATTTTATTAGGTTAGATCATGTGAAATTGCCATTTTTATAGGTCACAAATAATCAAATACCAGCAATTTCATATGATTTGACCTATTCTTGTAAGTATTTTTGGTGTCTTTCTCTATGAAGCTCATTGTGTAATTAATCCTAGGGAAATTCCTGCAGGATACTATGAGAAATCATGATAATCATTTTATAGGTGATTCAGTAGGTCAGTGACAGAAGTGGAGCTGGAACTAGACGTTCTTATGGTCATATCCCTCATCTTAGGGTCCACAGTACTAGAGTCATGGAATTCTAGAGTGAGAAATAAATTCAAAGGGTCACCTGCCTGGCAGCTCCAGGCAGTGGGACACATAAATCATCCTTAAATGGTTCTCTGTCTTTCCTATCATTTGTGCAAAGTTGAAGATGATATGCTCTCTTGCAATAATAATTTAATATTTCCCTCTCACACCCTCGCCAGGCAGTCCATTTCTAACCCATCTTTCTCTTGCTGCAATATGTCCATTTCCGACTTTACAGAGATAAAAGCAGCTTCAATGTACCCAGCTTATAATAACCCTCCTACTACTTATTACAGCCACTTGTCCTCCCCTCAGTTTTATTTTACTTCTGAAAAAAGTCCCTTCTCTTCTAAACTCTATTCATCGGCTCTTCACATCATTTTAATCAAAAGATTTCAGGATCTTCTAAAACAATATTTCCTAGTTTCATTAGACCATGTTAAAAATGGAATATCCATTAACATCCTCCTGACCTAATGTTCAGTGGAGTGAAATTTGGGAAACAGGGCTCTGTGATGTTCACACATTCCTTTTTAAATGTTAAGATGAAAAATTAGATGTGACTTCCTAGTAAAGACGTCACTTGTATCACCTACAGTACAAAGATGATTTCCCAGCCTTTGCAAGGTCATAATTCTGTTTACATACTTATTATTGCAATAGTCTCTTAAACTGCAGGCTCATAATGTCACCTCATACTTAGAACATACTTGTGCTTTTATAGTCTTGAATAATAATTGAGCTTTCATTCCCTGTCTTGCATAATGACTAAGTTTGGATTTTATTTATTGCATATGCTATCTTGATTGGGTTCTATCATCTATTTTTTTCTCTAAATTGTTCTCATCATTTAAACATTCCATCCATCTGAAGTCTTAGCAACCACCTCTGTCTTGTCACCTGCACTCCCCCAACCCTCAGAATTGAAATGTTTGTACCTTTTTGTCTTTGCACAGCTGTTTCCTCTGTCTAAAGTAGTCCTTTTCACTGTGCAAATTGTATTACGCTGCTTTCAAATATACCACCTTTGAAGTTTTTTATTTTATTTAGAAATATTAGATAGCTTGGGAGGGAAGTTTCCTGATAAATTTCAGCAGGCATTTAATCATACTTGCTACCTGTTTAACCCTGTGCTAGGTAATGTGACAGCTTTCAAAACTCATGGTTATCTCATCTTGGTGAAGGGGTAGTTCATACTTATAAGTAGTTCACCATCATTGGAAGGTATTATACAATCAAACACCTAGAGGAATAATAAAAAAGTAAGTGTCATGCAGGTCATAAGAAGAAAGCTATCAAGTTTAGACTTGATCTATGATATGAAAGATTAGGAGGATTTAGGCGTTCAAAAAGAATGAAGAGGTGATGAGATGAAGTGCAGAAGTAACAGCAGGTGCAGATGTCGTCTATCTCTATTGTCCATATGGATGGGTAAACAATTGGCACATAGGTCAGTTACAGCCCCTATTACTCTATACTCATACTAGCTGTATGTAAGTCTGGCATCCTCACTGCTTTATGACTACAATGATGGCAGAGACCATGTCCTTATCTACCTAGTGATTTTAAGGGTGCCTGGCCTGTAGTACATGCTCAGTAAACATATGTTTAAATTTTTAAAGGAAAAATGGTTTGAATGAAAAAGCAAGTTAATATAGGGAATAGTGAGTGAATTCAGATTATTGAGGCCTCTGAAAGGCACCTGGGCAATTTCAGCTTCCTTGGGTGGGAGCCTCTGGAGTCCCGCATGGGAGGGACAAGATAATGGGATATTTGGGGAATTTATCTGGCAATAGTGTTCGGAATGAATTAAAAGAGGAGAAAGGGAAAAATGAAGGAATAAAGGCGTTGTCTAATCCTCCACCCATCACTCTATCTCTCACCCTCCCATCTCATGCTTCTAGAAAGATCTTTGGCATTTTGTTATCTTCATATCCCATTCACTCCTCAGCTCCTTCAAAATTCTCTTCTGTTCCCACTTCACAGCATTTAACTACTCAATCTCTGCAGTATTTAACATCATTAACATTTATCCTTTAAAAATAGCTCTTTTTTATTACATAATTATTGTAACAAATTTAAACAATACTTAAAATGCAAAGAAGCAAGTAAAACATACCCAAATCTCCTCTTCCAAAGATAATCACCATTAACACTTTGGTGAACATTCTTCCAAACATCTCTCTAGTCTATGCATACATGCACAAGCAGATGGCTCTGTGCATAGAGATTTACATAAATTGCATCATATAATACTCATTTCTTGCAGTAACTTCCATTGCTTTTCCTAAACAATAAATATAAATGTCAATAAGCATAAGCATAAGCCTGTGTAACTTTTGATAGGGGCATTGTGCTCTAATGAGTCCATAGCATTATTTATATTACAAGTTCTCCAGAGGATGAATGTTAAAAGTTTGTTTCCAGTTTTTACTATTCTAAACAATATTTCAGGAAACACTTCTATGCATTTATCCTTTTGCCATCTGTATTGTATTATTATTATTATTGAGACAGTCTTGCTCTGTGGTCCAGGCTAGAATGCAATGGCATGATCTTGGCTCACTGAGACCTCTGACTCCTGAGTTCAAGTGATTCTCCTGCCTCAGCCTCCTGAGTAGCTGGGATTACAAGCGTGTGCCACCATGCCTGGCTAATTTTTGTATTTTTAGTAAAGGCAGGGTTTCACCATGTTGGCCAGGCTGGTCTCGAACTCCCGACCTTGTGATCCGCCAGCCTTGACCTCCCAAAGTGCTGGGATTACAGGTGTGAGTCACTGCACTCGGCCGTATTGTATTATTTTTAATAAGCCCACTTCTTCTTTAAATTCTGTTATACATTACACATTCTTATAACCTGTCTCTGTTTTGTCCATTGGCTCTAATTTTTCCTGGTCCTCCCACCTCTCTGAGGTTTCTTCTCAGATTTCTTCATGGATTCTTTCCCTGGCCCTGGCTTACCCTTTAAACATTCATATGTAATTGATTATCCTTTGCACATTCTTGCCCTTGTTCTATGTCCTTTTCCCAACCAATCTCATTTACTCTCATAGTTTAACAACTGCATCTAGATGGATAACTACCATTTCCATTTCAGGTAAGATGTCAGGATCTTCACTGCTGACAGCTTTCCTGAAATTCAGATAGATATCTGCTAGCTGCTGCACCCAGATATCCCTGGCAAATCAGTGTATTTGGTGGATTTGCTCTTCTCTCAAACCTACTCCAATCCCTGTACACTCAGCCATTTAGATGTCTCATACAAAAGCTTGGGGTTCATTTCTTATTCCTTCTTCTCTCATTGCTCTATGTCCAATCAATCATCAAGTTTGTGAATTCTCTCTCCTAAAAATATTATGAAATGTCTTAAGATTTTCTCAGGAAGCTACTGGAAGATGTGCTGTACCAAAACAAGGGGATAAACCAAAGAAAGGAAGACATGGTAACCAGGATACAGGGACACCCAAGACAGGAAGCAGAAGAAAGAAACACCCAAGATGACAGGGAAGAAAGTTCCAAGGCAACAGGTGCTCAGCCAGCCCAGGCAGGAACCTGTCTAGGTGGAGCAGGATGATAGAGGACTCTTGGAGGGATGTTGTCAAAAAGAAGGTGTAAGATGTTTGAATGCACTGGGAGATGTTATTACAGTTTGGCAAAATTTTGGGGATTAAGTGACGCTTTATAGAAAAATATATATATATATACATGACTCAACTCTGACTAATAATTCCATAATCATAATTATGATACTGTCAACATGGAATATTGACTTAATTGAAAACATAGATATAACTATACTGGAATGATGGAATTTTTAAAAAGTGTTTTGTGTATGTGGGGGCGGGGGGAGGCAAGGTTTCTAAGGGGGGCTAATTCCCATCTTCTATTTTAGGATATGAGCTTTTTTATGTTTCATTTTCTAAAAATGAAAAATAAAGAAATGGGACTTAAAGAAAATAATCAAAAGAGTAGACTGGCGTTGCATCAAAGAAGAGGGGAACGGGTGAGAAGAAATGGAAGGGGCAACTCCTGTTTCTCATCATAAGCCCAGTAGTACTATTTTATTTGCCTTCTTAAAGTACGTACAGTTGGCCCTCCATATCAGCAGGTTCCACGTTCATGAATTCAACCAACTGCAGACCGCAAATATTTGGGAAAAAAATTATACCGAACATACACAGACTTTTTTCTTATCATTGTTTACTAAACAATATAATATAAAAATTATTTACATAGGATTTATATTATATTGCATATTATAAGTAATCTAGAGATGATTTAAAATATATGGGGGGATGTGCATAGGTGATATGCAAATACTATGCCATTTATATCAGGGACTTGAGCATCTGTAAATTTTTGTATTTAAGTGAGGTCCTGGAACCACTTCTCCACAGATACCTAGGGACAACTGTATATACATTACTTTGATTTTAAAAAACAAAAAGAAAGAAAAGTTGAGGCCGGGTATGGTGGTTCACACCTGTAATCCCAGCATTTTGGGAGGCCGAGGCGGGTGCATCACTTGGGGTCAGGAGTTCGAGACCAGCCTGGCCAACATGATAAAACCCTGTCTCTACTAAAAATACAAATATTAGCCAGGCGTGGTGGCAGGCGCCTGTAATCCCAGCTACTCAAGAGACTGAGGCAGGAGAATCCCTTGAATCCAGGAGGTGGAGGTTGCAGTGAGCCAAGATCATGCCATTGCAAGCCAGCCTGGGCCACAAGAGCGAAACTCCATCTCAAAAACAAAAAAAACAAAAAAAAAGAAAGAAAGAAAAAGAAAAGAAAAGTTGAGAAGAACCCAAATATCCAGCAATAGACAGACAAAAAATATGTCCTTCAAACAATGGAATATACGTCACTGCTTAAAAAACAAGGTAGATATGTGGAAAAAATAGAAAATTGTCCAAAATATATTGAAAAATTAAAAAAACAAAGTTCCAAAAGGTAATAACATTACTTTCAAAATAAATCAAATTAGAATAGTAACAAAACCATTATGATTTATGCAAAATTTCATGTTTCATGTTACATAGTTTAGTAATGTCAGAATTTTGTATAAAGAAAAGTTTTTTTTTCTGGTTACAAAATGATAATGAACAGATATTTCTCATATGTACCATGTCCCCTTCATTCCTAATACTTCTGCCTTTTTTAAAGCCCTTACTTAAGTGGCTTATTGACAGCCCCAGAATAAAGTCCAAGCTCATTAGGATGGTATTTAAGACTTTCCAGGAAGGGCTCCTTACTGTCATGTCTGGTCTGGGCCTTGGCCGCTTTCTACCTCACCCTCAGGAGCTTCTTGCACACTCACTGTGTGTCACTCTTGTGCTCTCCCTACCCTGCCCAGGTGACCCTTTTCTGCACCATCGTCCTTCCACAGACCCCTCCCTCCACCCTCTGCCTCCACCAGAGTCTAAATATCAGCTGGAGGCAGTCTAGGTATCCTCTGCTTCAGGAAGCCTCCCCTTCCCCCTGAGCTGGAGTCCCACCTCCAAACTCCCCAAAAGCAGTTTGTGAATGACCTATCATAAGACTTACTACATTGTTCAGATGTGATTACTGTTTGCACTAGCCTCCTGTCACTAAACTGTTAACTCCAAAAGCATGGAGGCTGTGATTTACTCATTGCTACATCATCAGAGCCTAGCATAGAGTCTAGCACTAATGAACGTTCAATATATGCTTAAGTTAATTGAATGATTCAGGCACAAGTTGATTAGAATTTGTTTTATACCCACTAGGGTTAAACATTACTATCAATCTCTACTTTAAGTAATGTGATATTTCGAAAAATGTCTGTGCAATGGCCATCTCTAATCCAGGATATGGAAGAATGGAAAAAGAGCAGGTACCACTGTCTTCCTGCCAACCTTCGTGTGAATGTAGCAGCAATCACGCACCAAATGGTGGAGAGTGTGTGAGCAGGCCACTCGTGACAGCAAGTGACAATGCTCCCTGCTCATTGCCTATCACTTTCCTGAGTCTGAGACCCTCTCCTCATGTCATCTTTGCCACACAGGCGTGCCTCAGAAGGCTGACTTTACCTGTCTGTCAAGCTGATCATTTAACCAGTTCTGAGTCAACTCCATGGCATTCAGATTCAGCACTGATAGACTTAACATGTGGTAGAGCCAACATCCTTGCTGAAGTCGAAGCAGATTTCATCTATAACCATAGTTCTTCAAACCTCACAAGTCTGGACTCATATGGGGTTTCATCAATAGTAATGATCCCAGTTTTACCAGGCAAAATCCGAGTTCCTCTTACGATCTGCCACCACCAACCTCATGTCATACAGGTCTCTCCCTTTCTCACTCTTCTGCATCCATATTAGCCTCTCTCCTTGTTTCACAGTGATTGCTAGAACCACATCCTAGAGCTTTGATATTTATAAATATCAAATATCCTACTTTTGAGAATATTTCTCATGTTGTATCTTCTTGATAGAAATAGAATGTACTCATTCAGTAAAATAAATAAGCACTAGGTTTAAAGTAAACCATTAATAAAAGTGAATACCTGTAAGTCACTCCAAAATAATGAGGATAGAAGTTAGACTTTAAAAAATCGACCCTGCTTTGTTGATTTGATTTTTGAACCATGTAAATATTTTAGGTAATTATAAACCAAATTTAAAAAACCCAATTCCCATAAATAAAAGTAAACCATACAGACAGGAAATTGTCCAAGTAGTTTTAAACACAGTAACTTTATCATATACATCCTTAGTGAAACATACCCTACTGACAAAAATAATTCCAGAAATAAAATATGAAACTGTTTCCAGTATTCTTATTATTGGCACTAGAGTTAGTATTCCTGTTCTGAAACTGTTATATGTGTATTGTGGGGTTTGGTTTTTTTTAAGAGTAATTATACTGGTATAATTGAGAACAAAATTTTTTTTTTTTCTGGTAAAGGAAATACAGATATAAGATTCATGAGGTTGGGCTGGGCGCGGTGGCTCACGCCTGTAATCCCAGCACTTTGGGAGGCCGAGGCGGGTGGATCACTTGAGGTCAGGAGTTCGAGACCAGCCTGGCTAACATAGTGAAACCCCTTCTCTACTAAAAATATAAAAATTAGCCATGTGGTGGTGGGCGCCTATAATCCCAGCTAATTGGGAGGCTGAGGCAGGAGAATCACTTGAACCTGGGAGGTGGAGGTTGCAGTGAGCCAGGATTGTACCACTGCACTCTAGCCTGGGTGACAGAGTGAGACTCCGTCTCAAAAAAAAAGATTCATGAGGTTAAGTGAAAACACTATGGTTCTAAATTGAATTGCAAGTACCAATACAAATTCATGATATATTTTATCTTTAAAATGAAAAACACATTTCCTAGCCCTGTCACACTAAAAAGACCTAGAAACTACAGTAATCCAGTGGCAATGAGCTCCCTGAGTAATCAGATTGTGGTCTTTAAATGCCATCTCCCAGTAAGGGAATCACGGTTCTTTGCAGAAATGACTGAAACCAAGCCTGGGATTGAAAAGTACAGGATGAGTCTAAAGTATTTTGTCAGAACAGATAGCTCAGAATCTGTCAATGGCTATCAGGGTCATGTCAAAGCAGCCAACCTCAATAAGAAAATAAGTGCGATGAATTCAAATACATCATGTACATTTTAAATCATTGAGTTCATGTTATACAGAAAGAAGAAAAATCTTATTATTCACTTTTGGAGGATGCTCAGGAGCCAACTCATTGCTTTGAAAACTGGTAGATAAATAAAAATAATTAAGCATTGATCCTACTTTTCTATAAGAACTATACCTCAGGAAAATTAAATAATTGAGAAAGTACTATTGTTATGGAACTATTTTAGCTTATAAAGAAGAAATGTTAATATTAGAATATTCCCATTTTGCAACATCACGTGAATTGATCTAGTTTATAATAATCATAAAAAAGAAGCAACCAGATATTATGTATCATCATATGGAAAAACACAACATTAGTTAGTCCTGCCAAAAGAAAAAATTGAATCTAAATATGATCAAGTATCTAAATCTAACTACCAATTGATAAGAATTTAGGGAGCAGAGGTCAATGTTATATAAACCACAGGGAAACAATAAGCAAAATCCAAAGTTTGGGAAACTCTACAAAAAATTGTTTTACATCTTCTTTAAGGAAATTTCCAGGAAAAGGAAAAGGAGTTAGAGGAGAAACCTATAGATTAAAGAAGACTCAAGAGACACATAAACTAATCTGTACACTTAAAATCACAATGTATGAATTTTATTTGGATTCCAATCCAAACAAAACTATTTAAAAATTGTTAAGAAAATTGGAATACTCTGAACACTATGTAGGTATTGATAACAAAGAACCATTGTTAAATTTTTAAATGTGGAAATATATTATCCTTTATCTTTTAAAATTATTATCCTTTATCTCTTTTAGAGATACATTGCAAAATATTAGCAGATGAAATTATATGATGTATGGAGCTTGCTTCAAAATAATCCAGAGTAGACATTACGATTAGGGATGTAGGTGCAATACGACTGTAAGCTCCAAGTTGATAACTGTTGAAGCTGAGTGACAGGTATTCTGAAGTTCATTATCCTATTCTCTCTACTTTTTCACACATTTGAAATTTTCCATGATGAAAGCTTTTTTAAAAATAGATAAGTATGTGTCATCAAAAAGGATGAGTCTGGTCTGGAAAAGACATTTTACACCCATGTTCAGAGCAGCATTTTCTTCACAACAGCCAAAGAATGGAAGCAACCCAAATGTCCATCAACAGATGAATAGGTCAACAAAATATGACATATCCTTACAGTTGAATATTGGTCTTAAAAGGAAGGAAATTCTGCCACATGCCTAAACATGGATGAACCCACAGGACATTATGCCAAGTGAAATAAGCCAGACACTGAAGGACAAATATTGTCTGATTCCACCCATATGAGGTATCTAAAAGAGTCAAACTTGTAGAAACAGAAAGTTGAATATTGGTTGTCAGAAACCAGGAGGAGTGGGCTGACAGTTGTTGTTTAATGGGTACAGGATTTTGGTTTTGCAAGATAAAAAGAGTTCTAGAGATTGGTTGCACAACAGTGTGAATGTACTTAATACTACTGAACTGTATACTTAAAAATTGTTAGAATGCTAAATATTACGTTATGTGTATTTTACAATTTAAAATCCCTAATTTTTTAAGTATGTCTGGATCAGCAAGATTCTGGGAGAACGGGTATGATCAAAGGAAGACATTATACAGATAAGGTAGTCTTGGTATCACAAAACAGAGAAATAAACTTAGATGGAGTTGGATATTAAGGGAGAGGATAAACATTGGAAACCCATGGAAATGCAGTTGAGTTAAGGGAGAAAAAAGGATGATAATGAACCACTGGTCTCCAGAAGAGCCTGGATCCTATAGACGCCTGTGCTGGTGTGTATGAATACCAGAGTACATGAGCCATCCATATCCCAGGCTCCATATTGCCTCCCTGTATCGATAGTGTAATGCCTGGACAGAGCTCATATTCCTAAGGACCTTTGTAGGTTGACATGAACTTGTGGTCACTGAGGCAGCATGATACCTTGATTCTTCTCCCAGTCTCTCACTTTCATTCCCAAGTGTCCAGACTCCCCAGAAATAGTAGACTAGGAAAGACAAGACGTTAAAAATTGCCTTTAAAGCTGATGGGTTAATTTTGACATCTTCACTCGGAGAGGTACATGAACTTTAAGACTTAAATTTACCCCAGAAACTGATAAATAAAGCTTTATACATAAATATTAAGTATCTTTTCAAAACATCAAGCATTCTGCTAAAATATAATAAAGTATTAAGGCCAAGAAAGGGGTACTTTATATAATTGGAAAAAGCAGACTATTATGAAACACCCATTAACATTTTTAAGATTGATGCATAGTAAATTTTCATACAACGTAATTAAACAGAAAAAATAATGCAGATTAAGCGTTAGTACTAAAAAGGATGTCAGCACTCTTTGCAAAAACATTATGGTGTACTCTCTGTTCAGAACAAGTGTTTAAAACTAATGAACAAATATGCATTCAAAAAGATTTAGTAGCAAAGAAAATTAAAAATGGATTCTGAATTATTTCTATTCTAGATCATCTGTTCCAGCACCCTAATGAAGTTAAATAGTGCAACTAAAATTGTAATTCTAGTTAGATCACTGAATTTTTTTTTAAGTGTACCTATGCTGCCATAGTAGTTAATTGGGCTGAAAAAGAAGGGGTTGACTAAGGAATGCTGAGAAATGAACAGAATTACAAAAAAAAAAAAAAAAATACTGTCTTACGTAGCCTTTTCCAGGCTATGTCTGCATATTCTTAATATGTTTTTAATGAAATATCTTTATTATCATTAGTTCATCTTTAGCCCAAATCTCTACATGTAAGGTATTTTATTGTCAGTTCCAGGACTATGAGAGGCTACAGAATGGTAAAGACCATTCAAGGGGCTGGCTAGAGGTGGGGCAGAGGGCGCAGGATGGGCCCAGGATAGGGACAAATTCTAATATCAAAGCAGAGTCAAGGGTCTGGATATATTCTATCAATGCAAGTGACAGCAGAGGATCAGGAACCACTTTCAGGGTCCCTTCTTTGTATTCCCCTGGCACCCTTAACAAACCTCAAACATTGCCCTAGTAGATGCTTTATCACAATGATTAATTTATTTCTCTATTGTCTTCTAAATGCTTCTTTAAAATTGCCCCTCTTGACTTATTTGACTTTGCTATGCAAGCCCCGGATGGTGTCTGATATGAAGTAGGTATTTAATAATTGCTCTTAGGTATCTAGTTAAAAGATGGAATGAATAGTATGTAGTTATCTTCCAAGTCTATTGTCTTAGTCTTGATTTTTATCGTGAACTCAAGATCCATATTTCCAGTTGGGTGTTGGACAGCCCTGCTTGCATACCCCAAAGAGATTTTAAACAGATCCAAAGTCATTCACCATCCTCTCTCCCCACCCCCAGGACCTGGCAAACCTGTTCTTTCTCCCATTCTTCCTATTCCTTTGCTGAAGCAAGTGTTAAGGATTAAACAAATCAGAGAAGTTTACAGCAGATAGCAGATGCTCATGAAAGAAATGTATTTTTCTGGCCTTCAATCTGAACACTTTTAATACTGAAGTGATGGAGACCTCAACAATAATCTCAAACATCACTAAGAAAATGAGATGGGTATGTGTGGATTTGCTCCCTTGGCATTCCTTTCCACAGGGACCTGCCCTATCCAAGCCCTCTGAGGTTCTATAGGGGCTGCCAGTTGCAGATCTTCACTCCTCTTGATCGCATTGCCCAATCAGAATCTCGCTTCCTGGAACCAGCATGTTGAGCAGAGACAGTAGGCGGTTGGAGTCAAGTCACTCAATAATGAAGTATTTCTCTCAAATTCCAAGAGCTGGCCTGAGTACTGCTCTTCCCAAGGTCGCGGGCATCCTTCCTCCTTAAATCTGTGAACCCTCAGGGATTCTTTCAATCAACACTTTTTTCTTGTGTCAGAGTCTGTTTCTATAACCTAAAATCAAAGAATTCTGATACAAAGGAAAACATACTCAAATATGTGCACTGATATTTTAAATTGTTTTCAAAATAGCTAAAGAAAAGAGAGATGTGGAAGTTTTATAATGAAACCCAGGATTTGAGACTCTAAAAGGAAATAGCAGGTCTTAGAAAGAGAGGAGGATTCAAGGGAGTAAAATCCTGCCTTCGTTCTCATTATCTCTCTCTCTCTCTCTCTCTCTCTCTCTCTCTCTCTCTCTCTCTCTCGCATGCACACATGCACGCACTCTAGATGAGAAGGAAAGGGAGAAATATCTATGGAACCATTGTGGATATCAAAGAGTTTGGGAGGAGTCCTTATTTTTAAAAGACGTGCAAAAACTAGAAGAAGGGACTCAGAATCAAGGCTAAACACAAAAGATCCTGTGTGAATAGAATTTCAAAGCTCAGATCAAGGTGAAGCTTGTGAAAAATGCTGATATTTGTAGTTGTACATGGAAGATGGGAACAGGAGAAAGTTAAAGAAGAAAAAATACTAACATTTTTGAGCACTTACTGTATGTAAGGCTCCATCCTAGGTCTTTTACATAGAATGACTCAATTGTGAAAAAAAAGAAAAAAAGAAGGGTAGGGCTACAGATGGTCAAGTCCTTTGTTTGAGGTTATTAGTATAACCTTAATAAAGGGAATCTTCTTCCTCTAAACTAGAGAAATTGCAATGTTTTGTCTGACACTTATAGGCTGAGTATAAATGGAGGCCACGTAACCATATGTCTAAATATTTAGAAGTTATAAGTCAAGCTTGGTGCATGCCTAGCTCGTGTTTCCAACCAAGGCCCCACAGCCATCCCAGGGGATTACCCTTGAAATGCAAAGGCTAAAAGAGCCATGCTCTTTCCTGGATGGGCGCATAGATATGCTGGGATAAGGGCAAGATGGAACCTTCCCCTGGGCCCAGGAGCCCAGGGCAGGCACTATGATAGGAACAAGCCTGGTCATCTGGTCATCACCATAGGGAGCCCAGCAGGCTAATTCCCTTGGCTGCCTCACTTTTCCAACTGAAGCAGTTCAAAATGTTTCCCAAAATTACTCCTCAAAAAAGTGCAGTCAACTGAGAAACCCAGTCTGCCCCAACACCTACTCTGGGGTATTTGGGATGGCCAACATTAAACACAGCAGCCCAGCTCTTTGCCAGGTTTCTAGACAGAGGCCATGATTTTCTTCTAACTGCTACCCCATCTTACTGAAATGGGGGAGTTTCCTTATCTCCCTTGCAGGGCATGCAATAGGGGTGTGCCTCGCTTCCTGCCTGGCTGCTCAAACCCTAGGGGTATCATGCAGATGGGCAGGTGCAGAGACCACAGAGAGTGCTTTGGTGCTCTGGCCCCACAGCAGCATCTAGGACTCCTGAAGCCCATGCATGTGTTACAGTATGCTCTTTTGGCTATGCCATCTGCAGACGGCTTGTGTTAGTCAGCTTAATAGACTCTCTGCCTTATCACAAGGACAGGCGGCCAGTGTGACAGCCTGAGTTCTTGCCCAGTATACCAGAAGAATCAGATCACATGTGGGCTGAAAGTTTGAGTGCAAGATATTATTGCGTAGTGGAGGTGGCAGGTAGATGGGAAGATAGATGGGGAGCTGGAAGGGGTATGGAGTGGGAAGTTGGTCTTCCCCTGGAGTTGGGCCACCCAGTGGCCAGACTTCTCCAACCACCCCTGGCCTAACTCCCTTGGGCATCTGTGTTGTTCCACTGTTGCTGGTCTGTCAGTGTCTGCTGGTGTCTGTCTGCTGGTGTGTTCCTCTGCTCTTCTCAATGTCCAGCTGCTGTGTCTGTGCCCACTTAAGGTCTCAGGTTTATATGAGCACAGGATGGAGGGCATGGCAGGCCAAAAAGCAACTTTTTTAGCACAAAAACAGGAATGCTTGTCCTCATTTAGGTCCGTGGGCACAGGCCCACGGGTGGAGCCCTTACCAGGGCTTTCTACCCAGCACTTCCCTGCCACCCCCCGTACCATTACCCACTAACTACCCCATCATGTGCTCAGCCCAGCATCCTCCATCCTCCTGTGAGGCTGGAGTAGGGTCCAGTTCCCACATGTGTCCCTTTACCAAGATTTCCATTTGATCAATCAGTTATCAAATTTTCAAAAAAATCTATAAAACATAAAGAAAAAAAGTATTTCTGTATCAATGTTTGTCATATGTAGAGCCCTCTAAAACCTGTGACCAGGGCAGATGCCCCTATTGCTAGATGTAATAGTGGTAGCATTTTTATCTATACACCTCTTAAAATGTAGCATGCAAAGTTGAAACCAGCATATAAATATAACTTGACCAAGCCAGAATATATTGGGGCTATTACTTTCCATGATCTCGGCACTGTTCTAGCTGTGCAGCCCAAGATTATTAGCTTTTTAAACAGTCACATCACATTGTTGGTTCATATTAAATTAAGAATTAATTTAAACTCTTAGTTTGCTTTCACAGGAGCTTCTACCAAGCCAATTCTCTCCTATTCTGTAATTGATGGTTTTGAATCTAAATGCAGGATTTTACATATATTACTATTACACCTTTGCTTACTAGTTTTGAAATTTTTTTATGTCATTTGTAGTGTTTGCCATCACTCCTATACTTCTATCATGGGAAAATCAGTAAGCCATTCTGTATCTTCATTCAGGTATTTGATTAAAGTGGTAAGCAGGGAAAACAGCAGGTATAGAATCAATGAGGGAAGCTTAGAGACAGCAGGTTTCAACCGAGCTGTTTTGAAATGTTATTTCTAACAATCAGTTTTCTATCAATGGAATGGACTTTTTGGGAAGATGTGAGAAGAATTCAAGCAAAAGTCAAATGAGGCTCAGCAGAGGTTATAGAAAGAATTTTTGGATATGTAGACTTCTAAGGACACTTCCAATTCTAAGATTCCACAATTTGATGATTCTAAGTTCCAGAGTTATGAGAGAATAGCTTGGCATTCCTCAAGCTCATGTTGGATTCCTATAGGAAACCTTTCAGTGCCCACAAACTAATGCAATGATTCCTTTTTAAGATCCCTGCTCCACTCTGTCCCTGTCAGTGTTCTTACCATAGCCTACCTTTTTCTATACAGTAGTTGTTGGCCTAAGGGCCTCATTTCATGGTAAGCTCATTGCATTCAAGAACTACATTTTATTTATCTTTATTTCTCTTGTACCTATAGAACCCAATTTGTACTTAGTGGGTATAATATTAAATTGCAGGTAGGAAACAAGGGAGTGGGTTGGAGTTTGAATCCAGGAGACAGATAGAGCTCCAGGTGCAAAGAGATCTTAGCACTCCCTGAGTAGGTGCTCCAGGAAGGCAGAGGCCATGCCCATCTTGTCCTACTCCTCAGCAACCAGCAGAGTGCTTCACATGGTACACACTCAGTGAAATGTTTGTAGAACGAAGGTTGGGTCGACAAGTTTTCTGAGAAGTAATTCACTTTAATTCATTTTCTGAGTAAGTGCTATAGGAGTTGAGAAGAAATTATTTAAGCAGATAGTGAGGATAAGGAAGTCCTCAGTAAGGTTTTCCTTTTATTGAAAAGCAGCCCCGAAATCATTTTGTTTTCTAACAAAGAGCAGCCTGTAAAATCGAGCTGCACTTGCAGGGGTGAATACAAGCAGTTGTGCTAATAGGAAAGGGCTACCTGGGGGCCAGGCATGTCCAGCATGGTGGCTCCATCTTCCCCTTTCCTTGTCAACCACATGCAAGGTAAGGAGCTGGCAACATAGCAAAGTAGAGACTCCATTTGCATAATAAAAGATTAGGGTGGGGTGGCCAGCTTCCTTGTGCACTATGTAAATGTCATACCTGGTCCAGCCAATCTTTGGGCCCTATGTAAATCAGACACTGCCCCTCAAGCCTGTCTATGCACTCGCCATGGGCCAGAAGCCTGTGCACTAGCCATGGGCCAGAAGTCCCACTCAGGCACCCCTCTCTCTCAAGGAGAGAGAGCTGTTCTCCTTCCTCTTTCTTTTGCCTATTAAACCTCTGCTCTTAACCTCACTCCACGTGTGTCCATGTCCTTGATTTCCTTGGCATGAGGCAACAAACCTTGGGTATTTGCCCCAGACAACGAGGCCACTTCAGTAGGGCAGGAAGAAGCAAGAGAACACAAGAAGAACTGAATCTGACATCCATTTAAAAGCACAGACTGGACAGTAAGGCCTCAGTTGTCCTAATTGTTCTAGGAACTCACCCCCAAACCTGCCTTAAGACTTTCCACCTGAGAATAATTCTCTGATCTGAGAGCCTCCTGGTGTCTAACATCTTCCACCTATCACGTTTTGAGTCAAACTTCTGTTTTAGAGTACACTTGCCAGATTTAGCCAACAAACAAACTTCGAGGATACCCAGTTAAATTTGGATTCTAGGTGAACAAAAATAATTTTTTCAAGGTAACTGTGTTTTACGCCATCTCTGAGGCATGCTTATCTTATACGAAAAATAAAAATCTGTTGTTATGTGAAATTCAAATTTAACTGGGTGACCTGTATTTTATCTGGCAATCCTATTTGGGAGGCACACTCTGCAGTTGCTTTTCATAGAAATTGCCTTTTCTTAAACTGTCACTGGGCCCACATCCTCAGTCTCATCCCCTTGCACAGCATTAAATGCAGGCTGCGGATTATCATGGAAGTAACATCAAATGTCGAAGTGCCATTCTTTAGCCATCACACTGTATGTCACAAAACTTGTGATCCAATTTAGCACTTGCCCCCATGTTAGAGGGCTGACAGAAAGAAATTGAGTTCCTTTCCTCAGTTTTCACAGCAAGTCATTGTCAGAGCCAGAATTATAATCTAAGATTCTGAATTTGGAGGTTCTGTAAATTATATTGTCTCTCTGTGGGAAACTATATTCTCTTTTGCAGTTCTTCCTCTCTTAAAAGTCTTAAAATTGGGCCAGGCGCGGTGGCTCATGCCTGTAATCCCAGCACTTTGGGAGGCCTCAGGTGGGTGGATCACCTGAGGACAGGAGTTCCAGACCAGCCTGACCAACATGGTGAAACCCCGTCTCTACTAAAAATACAAAAATTAGCCAGGCATGGTGGCACGCACCTGTAATCCCAGCTACTCAAGAAGCTGAGGCAGGAGAATTATTTGAACCTGGGAGGCAGAGGTTGCAGTGAGCCCAGATAGCGCCACTGTACTCCAGCCTGGGCAACAGAGAGAGACTCCATCTCAAAAAACAAAACAAAACAAAAAAGTCTTGAAATTTCTTGACAATCCCCTAGGTATATAGCTAAGGGGTCGGGGGAGGGAAGAGCAATGGCATTTGAAAAAGAAAAGCATCTGTTACACATGAGCTTTCCAGAAGGCCACTTCTGTGACCTAAGGCACCTAAATACAGTTGGAGTCCACTTTGGCGTCAGAAGGCTAACTCCAAAATGCTCCTTTAAACAGCACCTGAGGCAAAAGAACAAATACAAGTCACTTCCTCGTGGCCTGTTTGTGCATATTTCTGTGTTGTTCAAGGCCTGAAAAGATTACAAAGGGGGGAAAAAGAAAAGAAGGAACAACAAGCTGGCTGGATTATTTTTTTTAACCTTTAAGTCCCTTAGACATTTTAAGTGACATTCACAAATGGCTTAATTTTTGAAAGTTGTTTTTGTGCTGAAAGATTGAATGTTTGATGCCTCAACCCTGTGGCTCTCCCTCCAGCCCAGCCAGGATTCAAAACATCTTTCAGTAAAACCATCTGTTATTTAAAACATTCTTGTGTCTTAAAATATACAAAACTCAAGACCTAACTGCTCATCGAAACCCCAAACACATTCTTTTGGGGCTGGGTTCCTCACAGAGAGGGATTCATAAAACCTTGCTTATTATTTGGAAACAGGTCTGAAGTTGGTCCAATTTTATCCTTTTCGTGGTTCATCATCCTAAAATACTTTGGTGTGGTAACAGGTTATTAACTTCTTAAGCTTCTAGCTATAATATTGTGCAGAATCCATTTTATTTCATAGCAAAGCAGGAGAGACCTAACTTCCAGATGAAGGAAATAGCCGTGCACATTATAGAATTGAACCAGTTTTTCTTTGTCAAAAACTGTGCCACAATTATCTGAACTGTAATCCTGCTTGAAACCTGTTGGAGACCCAGGACATGAAAAATGTCTAGGAATTTTACCAAAAGATGAAGCCATGAGCACACATCTTCTATGTTATTAAGTATTTGACAACAGGTACCAACCATAGTGACAAGCCTCAAAAGTGCATTTTTTTTAGGGTGAAATATTTTAATGACTTTGGAATAGACTGGTCTGGAAATGCCTTCTTCCTATAACTGCCAAGGTACACTGACAAACTTAATATCATGGTATAATGATGACAGCAGCATTTTAAAGCCTTGGCTAACATCTTTGCTTTCCACCAGGCAGGCAGCCCGGGTGAGAGAAGCTTTACTTCCCAGTTGAGAGCCCCTCTGTGATCAGAGACGCTTTGGGTCAAGGTCCTGCCAGTGTTTGTGTCTTTAAGCTCAAGAACTAAATAACCATTTCTAAACAGCCTTAGATCTTATTCTATTTTGGAAATAAATTAGCAATGTTTAATATTAATGAGGAAAAATTAAGACACTCTTAATATAGTAGATGCATGTAGCCTTGGATGCAAACAATGTAGTTTCTAAAAGTTCTGATGAAAACAAGGTGGTAGGCAGAGAATAACATGATGTTTGCAAATGAGCCCAATTAGATGAAGAATTCCTGTTCAACAGGGTGCCGGGGCTGTGGTGCAGGAGAAACAGCATGATAAGCTCCATATTGCTTTTCTGCATTCTCAGGAGGTAGAAGAGTGCAAGATGGGGCTGCTGAGAGGCTGCCATGGTTTTCAAAGAATGAGCTCAAACTGGACTGGACTCTCTGGTGACAGCTCTGTCAAAGAAGAAGGATCAGATACACTGAAAAATGAGCATCGTCATTTATATTTTTGTGGCTGTGGCCAAATCTGTCCTGTTTCTTTTTTTCTTTTCTTTTCTTTTTTTTTTTTTTTTTTTTTTTTTTTTGAGATGGAGTCTGGCTCTGTCTCCCAAGTTGGAGTGTGCAGTGGCACGATCTCGGCTGACTGCAAGCTCCACCTTCCGGTTTTACGCCATTCTCCCGCCTCAGTCTCCCGAGTAGCTGGGACTACAGGCGTGCACCACCTACGCCCGGCTAATTTTTTTGTATTTTTAGTAGAGACAGGGTTTCACTGTGTTAGCCAGGATGGTCTCGATCTCCTGACCTTGTGATCCGCCTGCCTCGGCTTCCCAAAGTGCTGGGATTACAGGCGTGAGCCACCGCGACCGACTATCTGTCCTGTTTCTGCCTATGGATCAGCATACTGAGGCAGGGACCTTAGGATCACAAGCAATTTTGTTTTTGAAAAGCACCAGCCCAGTGGAGGTGGATTTGCATGTGCGTGCAGGTGCCATCTAATAAAAGCTACTCACCATTCGGGATCGTGAGAACTGAAAACAGAATAATACAGATGTGGAGCTGAGGAGCGGCTGGGTAGAGCCCGACTCTGGCATCACCTCTAGGAAGGACAATGTGGGCAGCATTCCTCAGGGCTTTATGCTCATACAACTCAGCTAGGGGATATTGATTTTTTGGTAGTTACACCAAGCACTTCAGGGAACTAAAAATCCACATAGCACAAAAATCCCTTTCTAGGTAGGATGTTTTAGTTTGCAAATCGCCACGAGACAAGCTCAAGTAGAACAGAATCTTACGTTATAGGGGTTTCCAAACCACTCTGCCTCTTTCTCCTTCTAAATACCAGCTCCAAAGAAAGCTGGAGAAGTGTCTGCCTGCCGAGGCACTGCAGGATCAACATCTGTGGACAGCACTTTCTGTATTTGTTTGTGTGAGATGCTCGCGTTCAGCTTGGGGTCTGTTCTGAACGGAAGGCGACTTCCCTCACACTGCCATCCTGTCTTAGCCAAGACAAATGCTGAATTGTTTGTTCTCTCAGAATGATCTCCTGAGTGCCAAAAACTCAAAGATGAAAATGAATCCCACCCCCCCCCCGTTACAGATTCAGTTCCAACATAGCAAGTTGCACAATCTCTTGGGACCACTACCCTTGCCAGCCAAAAATTAAAACCAATTTGGCTACATAATAAGAAGCTACAAACATAATTCTTTTTTCTTCATTTGCCAAGAATTTGATGTTCCTGCAAGGATGAAAGTGAGGCATTCAGAGCTGTTTTAAGAGAAAAGAAATTGAGGCTGAAAACATGTTATTCCATTTTCTTTTTTTGCTGAAGAATTGAAACACTTGATTCAGACCCACAGCAGAAAAGATTCATGGAGTGAGAAGGTATACAAGTTGTACTTTATGCTACCAAAAGCACACACCCATGGTGTTGAATTAGGAAAAGAAAACATTTCTGTGGAACTGAGTAGACACAGAGGCCCTACATCACAGAGTCTGTCCGAAATATTGAGTTTATAAACTAATTTTTATTGCTGCATGCTTTTAAAAAGGCCTCAGAGGGACAAAAGAGAAAAGAAAAAAGGAAGAAAAACAAGCATCTATAATAAAGATGACTAAAAATGAATGTCAAATGCTAGAGACTTAGGTAGTTATTTTTTATGTGTACTGAATGCCTGCTACATGCCACATCTGCTCTAGGTACTTTGCATGTATTGGTATATTCTTAATCCCATTTTACAGATACAGAAACTAAGAAACAGAGAGGCCGTGTAACTTGCCCAAGGTCACACAGCCAGCAAGAGGCAAAGCCAAAATTTAATTTAGTCTAGCACAAAACTTGTGTTTTCCTTTCTTTTCTTTTTTTCTTTTTTTCTTTTTTACTTTAAGTTCTGGGATACATGTGCAGAACGTGCAGGCTTGTTACGTAGGTGTACACGTGCCATGGTGGTTTGCTGCATCCATCAACCCGTCATCTACATTAGGTAATTCTCCTGATGCTATCCCTCTCCTAGCCCCCGACCCCTCAACAGGCCCTGGTATGTGATGTCCCCCTCCTGTGTCCATGTGTTGCTGTTCAACTCCCACTTATGTGTGAGAACATGCGGTGTTTGGTTTTCTGTTCCTGTCCTTGTGTTCTTAATTAGCTGACTTTGCTGCAGCTTGGGATCCTTTAATCTTTTTTTTCCCACTCTGATAGATATGATGTGATGAGCTAAGCATAATAAACACAGCTTTTGGGATATCCTCAATTTTTGACACAATTTAATGGTAAAGCAATTAGGGCCACACATTTTTTTTAATATGGCATCTATTAACATGCTTTTATATGAATAATAAAATCAGTCATCTAAAGGCATCCAATAATACAGACGGCTAATCTGTTTAACTGAACATTTTTAAAGACAATTTTTTTCTAGACCTCCACTCCAAAGTTAACATTGATAAAGTCAGTGAATATCAGTAAAGAACAAATATAAAGAAATTTTGTATTTCAGTTGTTAAACATAGAAAGTAAAATATAAATTTTAATCTTATTAATATGAATAATATTGCAATTTTTACTTGTACCATGCAAGTAAAATCTGCTTTTGATTCTATGACCATAACTGTTGTGTTATTAACAGATAAGTGCACAGCATTATTCTTACTCTCATGCAATGCAAATATAGATGTATTTTACATACGCCCTTTATCTACCCTTGCCTTAAAAATTTATTCATGGGTAAAATTAAAAAATAAACAGAAGTAGCTATGATCAGAAGTTGCACGTTTTTAATCACAACTATAAGAGACATCGGTAACTATCAAAAGAAATCATATCAGAATGGAAAAACATGAAGCAACATCACTATAGATATAACCTTGAATCGGTTCTGATTTCTTAAAAAAAAAAAGGAACTTCAGAACCCTGTTTTAGAATTATTAACCAACTAGTTGCTGTATATTTTATAACTCATCATAACACATCACTGTCTCTCGATATTATGATTAAGAGCAGGTGAACTGGATGGATTTTGCCACAGTCCGGTTCAGCTACTCATTCATTTATTCATTCATTCAGCAAATAGTGAATACTTCCCATGTGTCAGGGTCTGTTTGCCCCAGGGTGGCATATCCATCAGAAATTGAGTTCTCTATACCTCATGCCCAATAAGAATATTCAGTGTATCGAATAATATAGTATTTATTAAATACTCTGGGCTTTTCTGCCTTTTTTCAGTTCTCTTTCCTGGCAGCCTCTCATCCAAATGAGGGGCCCTGCTTTCTCTAGAAGAGCACAGTGGAAGTTAAAGACCTTTCGTCCTAGTCCAAAGCATCCTCCACAAATTTCATTTCACTTCCGAGTAAATTGGAGCTTAATAATTCCAAACTCAGTGACAAACTACCCCAAGGCTGCTGCTCATTGTCACCTGTCTCTGGCTGTTTGTCATCAGCGTGTCTGAAAGCCCCCTCTATCTCATCTGTCATTGTTGGGAGGCAGATGGAGCAAAAATGAGCTGGGATGGTCGCAGTTGGTGGAAGAAATCAACATTCCTCCTGAAAGGCAGACTACTTAAGGAATGATTCATGGGCTTTCACTAAAAAAAAAAATAAATAAATAGTAAATGGCTGTTGACTCCTGACTCTAAAGTTGATTTGGGCTATAGGGAAGTCAAAGTCAGTAGCAGAGAGAAAAGTTAAGGTGGTAAACCTTGAGGGAAAAAAAAATCATGACTGTATTCTAAGTGCCACAATTAGAAACCTCTGAAAACCTCTCTCTCTCAGCTCTGAATTTCAAAAATATGATGGATTTTTCTGCTTGAAAATAATAGTCTTAAGGATAAAGGACCCTTGGAAAATCCAAGAGGAGGCAATTACCCAACCTCTACAAGGCAATTAGCAGTCAATCAAAGTACTGTTTATTTGCTTTTTATTTAAAAAAAAAAAAAAACTTCATTGTTTACACGACTGCGTTGAATTTTTATGAAGCCCATAATAGAAACTTACTGACTCATCGACAGAACTTGAGTTGATTCAGAAAATGCTGTGCTAAAAATCTCAATTTGGTATTTTGGGCTTTCTTATAAAGGAGAGGGTTTTAGCAGCTCTTTAAACCAAATCCTGGCCTGGCACGGTGGCTCATGCTTGTAATCCCAGCACTTCGGGAGGCCGAGGCAGCCAGATCATGAAGCCAGGAGATCAAGACTATCCTGACCAACATGGTGAAACCCCACCTCTACTAAAAATACAAAAATTAGCTGGATGTGGTGGTGCGCACCTGTAGTCCCAGCTACTTGGGAGGCTGAGGCAGGATCATCACTTGAACCCAGGAGGCAGAGGTTGCAGTGAGCCAAGATCATGCCACTGCACTCCAGCCTGGTGATAGAGTGAGACTCTGTCTCAAAAAAAAAAAAAAAATCCTGAAAACACAGTTCATCACTCGAGACATTTTTCAGGTTGTCATGTGTGTGCGTGTGTGTGTGTGTGAGTGTGTGTGTGTGTGTGTGTGAATGTGTGTGTGTGTGTGTTTAGCAATCCTGTGTCTAGGTTTCTTTTCCTATATTTAGTCCTTCAGTGGCATTCTTTGTTCCACCTTGAAATTACAAACAAACAATACACATAACAACTGCAAAATTCATTTAACAACACAGTAGAGCAAATGAATCACAGGACTTTTGGGAGATGGATTTTTAACTTGTTATGGAAGCACAAAACAAGATGTGTCTAAGTCAGCAGGCTTTTTGCTTTCTGAGCAGATGTGAAATGTGTTCTCTTCCATTGGTGATGAGCCACAAGAGGTTGGAGGAACTGGTCTGATTTAATTCAAAGTCACCTGAAGCCTTGTTTGAAGTTGATTAAGGCAATTCAGTTCAATTCAATACACATTTGCAGAGCTACCTCATGCAAGGAGGTAAGTGTGCTAAGGGCTACAGAAGCCACAGAGATATTTGAGAAAAGCCAGCCCCTCCGAGCTCAGAAGACTGACATCCCAGCAGCATCATTACACAACCTTCTTCTTAATTGCTTTTAGTGATCCTATAAAATACACTAGGCATAGAGCTACCTTGAAAACGAAAGTAAGCATAAACAGCCTATTTCCTGCAACTTTTGGAGCCTACATGTTCTAGATCAAAAGCAAGAAAGGAGAAGTCAAATATTTAATGCACCATTCACTTTGGAAACCCTTTTTTTCACATAATTGGTTTTTATAGCTATGTGATTTTTATGCTAATGTATTTTCTCTGTGATAATAATTTACTAAGTTTTATTAAACTTATTTAGACTTAAAGTATAATTTCATTTTTTATTCTAAGAGTTCTAAATTTTAATTTAATTTTTAATTATTAAGCTTTGAGAGAAATGATAAGGGAGATAGATAATTAAATATTAAAACTTTCAAGTTTAATTCTCTATCTCCCCTATCATTTATTTTAAAGCCTGATAATAGTAGCTAACATTTATTATGCTTGCTCAAAACCAATAACCATATGAAGCACCTGAATATATTACCGCATCTAATCCTTACTCTATTTCTATGAAGTGGATATAATTACTATTCCACTATTACAGATGATGAAATTGAGATTTCATGAAATTAAGTAACTTGTCCAAGTCACATTGAGGTTTGAATGCTGGCTTATTTTCTTCCTTTCTGATCCACTCCTTCCATATTACTCAGCTATCACAATCTCCAGGCTTTCAGGCTTTGTATTTATTTGCTTCCTTTACACTATTGGCTTCACATGAACCAGACAGCAGAGCCATTCCCTAGACTTTGTGAGTCTCAAGCTTCTGCCCCAACTCTGAGGTCTCCATCCTCGCTCCAGGCCACAGATCATCAATGTCTACCTCAGCGGTTCTCAACTAGGGGTGACTGTGCTGCCCAGGGAACATTTGGCAGTGTCTGGAGATATTTTGGCATCTCAGCTGGAGGTGGCTGGGGGTAGGGATGCTCCTGGCACCTGGTGGGTAAAGGCCAGGGATGCTGCTGAACAGTTTAACAACGCACAAGAAATATCATTCCAAAATGTCAGTAGTGCTAAGGCTGGAAAATCCTGACCTACATTATCTACTTGATCTTTAACATACGCTCTGTGACATTGTGAATTGTATGTTTCTCTGACTCGGTTATCCATGGGACCTAATGTAACACTTCCGTATCCCCAGTGACCTAGCGCAACACCTTATCCAGAACAGGTGCGTAATAAATAGATCAGTAATGATGAGTCATTCTTCTCTTCTTCAACACTTCCTTCAGTATTCCACAGATAACTACCGAATATCTTTTTGGGGTGGTACCAAGTTGGACCCTAGGGATAACATGTAAGCGATAGAGACATGCCCCTGCCTTCAAGAAGCTTATAGTCTAGAGGAGACCAAGTGATGAGTGCCAGGGAGGAGATCTGTGGGATCTATGGGTCTAGGGGCAAGGAAAAGCATAGTAGGGATAAATAATGGGGGGCAGTGGGGGTGGGAGTGCATGATGGTGAAAGAGGCTTCCTGGAGGAAGAGACAATTAAGAGACAGACACCTGAAGGATGACAAAGAGTTAAACAAAGGAAGAAAAAGAAGTATTTGGCCTGGCATGGTGGTTCACGCCTATAATCTCAGCATTTTGGGAGGCCAAGGCAGGCAGATCACCTAAGGTCAAGAGTTCGAGATCAGCCTGGCCAACATGGCGAAACCCCATCTCTACTAAAAATACAAAATTAGCCAGGTGTGGTGGCGGGAGCCTGCCATCCCAGCTACTCAGGAGGCTGAGGCAGGGAAATTCCTTGAACCAGGGAGGCAGAGGTTGCAGTGAGCCGAGATCGTGCCACTACACTCCAGCCTACGTGACAGGGTGAGACTCTGCCTTAAAAGAAGGAGAAGGAGAAGGAGAAGGAGAAGGAGAAGGAGAAGGAGAAGGAGAAGGAGAAGAAGAAGAAGAAGAAGAAGAAGAAGAAGAAGAAGAAGAAGAAGAAGAAGAAGAAGAAGAAGAAGAAGAAGAAGCAGCAGCAGCAGAAGCAGCAGCAGCAGCAGCAGAAGGAGGAGGAGGAGGAGGAGGAGGAGGAGGAGGATTCTAGGCATGAAAATATTATGTACAAAGGCCAAGAGATAAGAAAATAACACAAATATGAGGCCTATGGTCAGGCTGTGAGGGGCAAGTTAAAGGAAATGAAGGGCCTGTAGGCCACATGCAAGTGTTTGAATTTTATACCAAGGATAACAAGAGGCCATTGAAAGGCTTTAAAGAAAAGAGTGACAGAATCTGATTTTGTTTTTAAAACATCGCTCTGGACAGGTAAATGTAAATCAAAACTGCAATATCATGTCATAGATGTTGGGATGACTATTACCAAAAAAACAAAAGATAAGTGTTGGCAAGGCTGTAGAGGAATTGGAACCTTTGTACACTGTTGGTGGAAATGTAAAATGCTGCAGCCACTGTGAAAAACAATATAGCGGTTTTACAAAAAATTAAAAATAGAGTTACCATATGACCCAGCAATCTCACCTTTGAGTATATACCCAGAAGAACTGAAATCACTAAGAACTAAGATCTTGAAGAGATTTATGCACTCCCATGTTTAATGGAGCATTATTCACAATAGCTGAAAGATGGAAGCATCCTAAATGTCCGTTGAAGGGTGGATGGATAAGAAAATGTGGTGTATACATACAATGGAAAATTATTTAGCCTTAAAAAAGAAGGAAATCCTGCCATATGAAACACCAAGGATGAACTTGGATGATAGTATGCCAAGTAAATATCAGCCACAGAAGGACAGATACTGCATGATTCTACTTATGTGAGGTATCTAAAATAATCAAACACATAGAAGCAGAACGTAGAATGATGGCTCCCAATCTCCCCACAACCCCCACCAGAAAGGGGTTGTGGGGAGATTGGGAGCTTTTCAATGGGGATAAAGTTTCAGTTATGTAAGATCAATGAGTTATAGAGATCTCCTGCATAACATAAGTGTCTACAGTTAACAGTACTGTATTATGCACTTAAAATTTTTGATAAAAGGGGTCCATCCCTTAAATTTTTGTTAAAGCGTTAAGTGTTTGGTTACCAAACTAAACTTGGGTCTGCCCACCTTGTACAGCAAAAGCAAACTTTGTAGAGAATAGTAGAATTTGCAGTGAGAGAGTGAGACATTTATTGCAGGACACCAAGCAAGGAGAATTGGGCAGAACTTTCCAGTGGCTTAGGGGTAAGGGTTTTTAAAAGTGGAGAGACAGAGGTTACAGGCAAAGTCATAAATCAATACACAGAGGCCATACATTCATTTGACCTGAAAAGGCAGGACATCTCAAAGCAGGGACCCACAGGTCAAAGGTGGATTCAAAGATTTTCTGATTTGCGATTGGTTAAGGAGACAAAGTTTTGTGTAAAAACATGGGTCAGCAGAAAGAAATGTTGAGCTCTGGCATGTGGACACGACTTCCTCCAGGCCCCTGGGGAAGAAATTTTGATCAAAGAGGCAGTCAGAGTTCAGTCCTCAGCTCCCTCTTATCTGAGGTCTATGTGCCAGCAGATGGCATCTTCCATTTGGTAACAGTTGGGGTTTCTGAAGAACAACTCAGGGACACATGTTAAGATGTTATCTTTCTCTAGGTGACCAAACATTTTATGGCTCTAACTTCTTTGACTATTGTTTTAAGGTATTATTACCTTCTTACCTATTGGGTTACTCATTTACTTCTCAAGGCTAGTTAAGTGCCTGCAATTTTCCTTAATGAAACTCAAGGTTTTCTCTATTTCCATGCTTGGGGAGCCCAGCAGGCCTCTACAAAAAGTTCCTATTCCATCACGGTTCTTACCACGAAGTGGGGTGAGGCACAAAGAAACTTTTGGAGGTGATGGATATGTTTATTACCTTGATTATGGGGATAATTTCATGGGTATATGCATATATTCAAACTCATCAAATTGTATGCAATAAATACTATATGTGCAGTCTTTGGTATATCAATTATACTTCAATAAAGCTGGTTTAAAAAAAAAACTTTTTAAAAGAGTTTTGGCTTAAAAGACAAGAAAGTCACCCTGGGCGCTGTGTGTAGTCTGGGCTGGGAAGTTGATGGTTGTAACAACCACAGGGAGGAATTTCTTCAGGGCAACAAAGTACCCCTACAATTTGATATTATGGTTTTGAAATGTGTAAGGGATGGCTGAGTCCTTTAAATCCTAATCAAGGAAGGTAATTGCAAAACACAAAAGTTTAAATATTTTCCATTTTATTACACTCAGTCAGAAGAAAGAGTGCATTGCTATAAGGGCATGTCAACCTAGGGCCAAAATGCTAGGAACAGAAAGTGAAGATTTTTAGCAGTGTGTCTTCAGCACTAGTGTCCAGACTTGTAGGTGCAGCCTAATGCTATAAATAAGCATATTAGTCTACTGTAACTTGATGGCACCAGCTGTTAATTTCATCCTGCGTAGTAGACATTCAATTAATATTTGTTTGCTGTGAATTGTATTAAATTGGATTCCATGCTCACCAAACAACTTTCTGATCACAATTTGGCTTCCTCTGAATCTTGTCTATGAGCATAAAATGCACTGATTAGCTGACACAAACTTTTGAGTCTGGTTGACATTTCTATTTTTGCCATGATTAAGTTGGCACTATCATTGACAGATCCATGTCCATTGTGTTTGGTCAGGATAGCCAACACTTGTGGTTGTTTATCTAACATCCATCTCCCCCGTCCCTCTCCCGTCAGTGAAACGTTTTCCAATCAGTTACCTGTCGCTCTCCATGCAGTCCTTGTGCTTTTAGGCTAACTGACCCCACCTCCAGCTCTAGGCAGCCCCTGATTGTTTTTAGCCAATAATCACATTACACCACAACCACAGGGATTGACTCAGATTTTGGCACATGGCCTATCCCAATCTAATCTGAGTGAAACTCAAGAGTCTTGCCTAGGAAACTGGAACAGAAACGATCTCTATTCCTGAGGATGAAGGAAGTAGCATGTCACTCCTGGATATCACGGGAAGCCAGTTAGCTCTTTTGATGCTTAACTTTATGTGTTAACTTCACTAGGCTATAATGCTCCGTTGTTTGGTCAAATACCGGTCTAGATGCTGCTAAAGGGTTTTTAAATATTTGATTTACTTTGAGTAAAGTAGATTACTCTCCATAATATGGGTGGGCCTCATCCAATCAGTTGAAGGCCAGAAAAGAAAAAGAGTGGGGTTCCCTGAGGAAGAGGGACGCCGGCTTGCAGGTGGCCTCCAGACAAGACTGCAGCATAAACTCTTCTCTGGATCTCAACCTACTGGCCTGCCATGCAGATTTTGCACTTGCTAGCCCCTATGATTTCATAAGCCAATTCCTTAAAATAAATATATATCTTTCTCTTACTCTCTTACTCTCTCTCATCCCCCCACCCTCTCTCTCCTCTTGGTTCTGTTTCTCTGGAGAAACTTGACTAACACAGCTACCACTAATACAGCTACTTCAGTCTGAGAATGAAGCAGACACACAGAGGAGAGCAGAGTGAGACAATGATAGGGGTCACAAGCCAGAACCTGGACCAAACCCAGGCCGAAGCCCACGTGTATCAACCAGGATGATCTCAGCAGCAGGGGACAGAAAACCTAACTACCTTCAATGTGTAGAAATGTATGCCTTGCAAAGTAGAAATTCCAATGGTAGAACAGGGTTCAGGTCAATTGATTCAGCAACTCAGTCATGTCATCAGAAGGCAGGTTCTTTGCTTTGCTCTACTATCCAGAGTGCCTTATCCCAACTCTGACACCCTTGTACTTATTAGCTAACATTGACAACAATCAGGGCTACTCACTTCCTCCATCATATTCAATGGAAGGAACTGGATTTCCATGGTTCTGTTTCTCAAAAATGAGTGAGATTCTTCATATTGCATTAGCCCAGATTGACACAGGTTCACTCATCCCTGAAACAGTCACTGTCAAAGGGGCAGGAAAAGCAGGGATATTATCATGATTGATTTAAATTAGTCAAGACCGACCCTCAGAGCCTTAACCCACACTGCAGCTACACAATGAGAATGGATGCACTGGACAGTAGGCAGGCAACAATAAAGTCCCCTGCAGACACCAACTGCTGCATTTTCAGATATATCAGCTAATAACATTGCCTGTTCAAATAGTTTTAAATTGGGTTTTTAGTGATTTACTATCAACTGCTATAGCAGCCAGTGAACCCATCCTCAAGGTCTGATGGCCACTGGGTACCTTGACAAAATCAAGTTCCTGGCCCTTCGGAATTGAAGACCATATCCAGACCCTATTTATTTTTCATTTTATTTCTTTGAGACAGGGTCATGCTCTTTTACCCAGGCTGGAGTGCAGCGGTGCGAACATGACTCACTGCAGCCTCGATCTCTCAGACCAGCCCCTAAATCATGATGAGCTCCTAGGCCGCATCACCCTGTGAGGTCTTGTTTCCCTAGTCCATGTGTATGCATTACCTCCACCCTCCTGTTACCCATACCACCTGTAAAACTCTCTGGATCGGTCACTCACCCAGCTCATTAGCACCCTCTGAGCCCTAGACTCCATAATTAACCACCACAGGGCATCCCCTTCTCCCTGACCCATGGCCCCTGACTTTTTGTCATGTCCTGTGCATGGGTCACCAACCCAGGATTACACCCATTGCATGCTTGCTTTGCTGCTACTACTGGGCTCCCAGAGGGAGGAAAAAGTATTTATCTGTTAGCTTACTCAGCACCAGGTGAGATGATTTCTAATTTAAGTCTCATAATAACTTTAAGGAAAGGGTATCAGAATCATTATTTCACAAATGAGAAAACTGTGGCCCAGGAAAGTTAAACAACTTGACTAGGGTCATGCTGCTAGGAAGGGACTCAAATGTTGGTTGATCTCCTCCCAAGCCTGCACTCTTTCTGTTGTACCGAGAAAAATCATGCTGGCCTGGCCCACTATAAAATCTTGTGGCCCAGTTTCCATTTGAAAGTTATGTGTACACTAGACTATAGTCTATTAAGTGTGCAAGAGCATTATGTCTTTTAAAAACAATGTACAAAAAGCAGTATCATAGTATGCATGTTATACAGCAAATTGTTCTCACTTGATAATAATGTCCTTCGATGACATACCTGATTCTTTTTTAACACTTGCATAACTGTCCTTTCTAATTCAATAGTGCCTTATAGATAATTGCTTATCCCTCCTGTTTTTCTCTATGCTTCAATGAGCATTCTTTCAGATATATCCAATGGTGTGATGGCAAATGTTTAACAGTTGACCGTTTACATTTTTAAAAAAAGGCAGCCCAGGCGCAGTTGCTCATGCCTCATGCCTGTAATCCTAGCACTTTGGGAGGCTGAGAAGCGAGGATTGCTTGAGCCCAGGAGGTAGAGGCCACAGTGAGCTGTAATCACACCACTGCACTCCAGCCTGGGCAACAGAGCAAGACCCTGTCTCAAAAGAAAAAAAAAAAAAAAAAGCAGCCCTGAAGTGATTACTGATTTCCATGGTGTAAATACTCCCATTGTTGGAGATTTCAAGCTACCCATTTGACACCACAGGAGGTAGAGATAGAGAAAGATGTACACAATCATTTCACCCTAGCCCGTCAAGTCAGCTCCAGCACGCTGAAGTTGTTATCACGTATATTCTTTTGAGTTTACAACACGGGAAGAAAAATATTAAAAGGCAATTATCACTTGTCAGACAGGGGACACATAACTAGCTTATTAGCTATAATAAAGCCGAGCTATTAATTAAATGCATTTCTTTTGGATTCTAAAGGACGTTCTCTATCTGCTCCCTTAAATAGATTCTGTTTAAAAGCCAAGGAAATTTCAAAGCCTTTCTTTTCATTTTTCCACCAGAGAAAATTATTTAAACTTGATGTAGGACTAAAATATGTTTTAAAGATTCTAGAGATTTGCTATGAAATTCACAAATTAGTATATTCAGACACAGACACACACATGATGAAAGAATGCCAACCTTTATTCTTTGGGATACCCAGGCTGAATGTAGGTGCACAAAAGAACCACCTCAAACTTGTGGATGTATCAGAATCACCTGGAGGGCTCATTAAACAACTTATCCACACAGTGTCTGATTCCAAAGGCCTAGGGTGAGGCCAAGAATGCGCATTTCTCTCAAGTTCCTAGGTAATGCTGATGCTGCTAGTCTGGGGAACCACCACTCTTCATAAACTCTGAACCCAAACCTCAGAGAATCTTCTTCCAGACTCTTCTATTATGTAAAATTCTATCACAGATCAGTTTCTCTCAGCTAGAGACTTTCCTTCCGTTGAACCTCAGAGAAATTTAGAGATACAGTAAATTCGTACTAATCAAAGTATTTGAGGACAGGTGTGATAGGGAAAGTGGCTCCAATATGTTGTTATAGAGGAAATCATACTGAGGTTTTGTTCTCTGAAAAGGAAGGGGATGGCTTATGATCACTATTAATGCTCACGGAACAGGTAAAGTTTTAAAGTAATATCAGTTAAGGAGCTCAAATTTCTCATTTACAGTGTTGGTGGACACACCAACAACATCTGGGTCTGCCAATTAACTGTGCAGCTTTAAGCAACTTACTTAACCCGTCAGTGCCTCAGTGTCCTCATCTGTAAAATGAAGATGATAATAGTAATAGTTACCTTACAGAGTTATTAAGAGGATGTGGTAGGTATAGAATCCGATTTGTGGAAAGGACTTCATGAACGCTTGTATTATCGATTAGAACTCCAGTTCTGTATTAAGAAGAAAGCATTTGGCTGGGAGCAGTAGCTCACACCTGTAAACTCAGCGTTTTGGGAAGCTAGGGTGGGTGGATCACTTAAGGTCAGGAGTTCAAGGCCAGCCTGGCCAACATTGGTGAAACCCAGTCTCTACTAAAAATACAAAAATTAGCAGGGTGTGGCTGGGCTTGGTGGTTCATGCCTGTAATCCCAGCACTTTGGGAGGCTGAAGTGGGTGGATCACCTGAGATCAGGAGTTCGAGGCCAGCCTGGCCAACATGGTGAACCCCCATCTCTACTAAAACTACAAAAATTAGCTGGGCATGGTGGTGGAAGCCTGTAATCCCAGCTACTCGGGAGGCTGAGACAGGAGAATCGCTTGAACCCTGGAGGCGGAGGTTGCAGTGAGCTGAGATTGCACCATTGCACTCCAGCCTAGGCAACAAGAGCAAAACTCTATCAAAAAAAAAAAAAAAGTTTTTTTTTTAAATTGTGGAACTAGTGTTTTATTTCTAAGCTTGCAGATATTTCTAGAATTCCACTTACTGTTACATCTAAATGTATGCTGATTTTTCGTTAAATAATAAGCAGATCTGTAACCATTTTCTTTTCTAACCTCTTTCCATATTTATATGAGTATAGGAAAACTATGGTTATGAATATTTTTTACTTTTTGATAGCTTTTAAAAACTATCAGATGTGGCTGGGCGCGGTGGCTCAAGCCTGTAATCCCAGCACTTTGGGAGGCCGAGAAAGGCGGATCACGAGGTCAGGAGATCGAGATCATCCTGGCTAACACGGTGAAACCCTGTCTCTACCAAAAAAAAAAAAATACAAAAAACTAGCCGGGCGAGGTGGCGGGCGCCTGTAGTCCCAGCTACTCGGGAGGCTGAGACAGGAGAATGGCGTAAACCCGGGAGGCGGAGCTTGCAGTGAGCTGAGATCCGGCCACTGCACTCCAGCCTGGGCGACAGAGTGAGACTCCGTCTCAAAACAAACAAACAAAAAAAAAAAAAACTATCAGATGTGTGATAATCAGAGATAGATTTCAAGTTTACTTACAATGTAAATTAGGAAAATTTTTATAAAGATTCTATCCAGTATTGATCCAAAGTATAAATTGTATGTCTTTTTAAGCAGCAGTTTGACAATGACAATCAAATTGATACTATGTAAAAGTTTTGAAATCTTATAGCTGGCTACTGGGGTTTTATCTATTCCAATTCTTGAAAATTTACCGAATACAGGTTGGTCACAAAATCACAACTATCCGAGGTATCTGTCAATAAATCAAAGATTGCAATGATTATAGCTTATTTCACATGAATGTAATTCTAACACTAAAAAATTTCTATATGGAATATGTTTTGTAGTCCTAAATTGATATTTTATATCATTTTTCAGTGAATAACTAGTTGTTTACAGAGGTCTGTGCATATATCTCTAGCTTTTCTAACTGAAATATTAACAGTTAATTATAAAAATATGAATTATACGTGGGGCTTGTCATTCTGACATTTAATACTTCAGTGTTGTGATAATGGTGATTACTTAAATATACTGTTTGAAATTGTAACACATGAGTTAAAATCAAAAGATTGTATATGTGCATATTTGTATACTGCTACATGACAAAAGTCCAGAAAGAACATGATTCACATGAAAATTGTTTGGAAGGACGTGACAAAGTTTTAACAGTCCTGTGTAGTGAAAGGAGAATAGAAGGACTACTTCTACTTCCTGTATCTGAAATTTTCAAAAGTTATTTCAAAATGAACATTTAAACAACAGGAAATTTTAGAGACAACCACTTTGTGACTGTCTTCATCTTTGACATTCAACATCCTAGGAAAAATGGGCTGTTGTATTCAACTTCTTATTCCCAACAGCCATTATGAATGGTTTTTGATTGATCTCACAAAAAGCATGTGATTTAGACATTAATGCAGTGACTACCATGAAACAGAGTATTGGATTACCTAAGGAAAGAAGCAGAAGATGGAATCTGAGGCAATCAGGATGAGTGAAAAACTTACTTGCAGCTAAACTGCAAATGGAATCATCAGGAACATCCCTTTCTTACGGAGTCCTTTGATTTACAAGTTAACTGCAAACATAGGAGATGATAGTTCCAAGAAGGAACATTTTATCATCTTTATTTTTAATCTCAAGAATGGTACGTACCATCAGTGAATGACCTGTTGCAGTGCTTTCATTGAAGCGTTCTTCATTCCCTCAGCAATGTGATTGTGATGACTGAAAAAGGGAAACTGTGCCACTATTTGTACCACCATCTTCACCAAAATCAAAAAATGCTTTTTATGATGTGTGGAGACACTCTTCACGTGTGTTTCAGTAGACACTCTTTGCAGATAGAAAAAACTGAGAAAGCTCACTTTTGGAAGGTCACCTAAAGAGTGTCATTGAAGTGAATTTTAAGTAGGCACCATGATCGTTTTCATGGTTGCTGTTGGATCATATCTCAGGAGCTGGAATGACAGACATTATTGAACAAAGAAATCAGGATAGTGGAACTTGAAGGGCTTCATCTCAGTGCTTTTGTAAGTATGAAGTGCATATATTTATAATTTTCACTAAACACAGGAATATTTCCTGTCTACACTTGCATTTTTTTCTATCAATTGACGCTTACAATTATTTTTGCAAGTTGGAAAAAATGCAGTATTAATTTCATTTGCAATAAATTTAATAGATTAATTAGGAGAGAATAGATATCTTTAAAATGGAGTGTTCTATCCAACTGTAAGTTATAGCTGAGGTGGTACCAGTTTAAGAAGTGAGAACTTCTTCACTGACTGAAATTTGCATATCAATCCAAATCATTGTGCTTGTTTACTATTTTTGTAGACGTCATTCTTCAAAAGTGCTGCATCTTTCATAGTCAAGGAGGACAAAGACATCTTTCCTGCAGGTGGTGACCACGTGGAGGATTATAGACAAATGGTGGTTCCATCTGCAGCATCACCAAAATGCTGTTGTTATTGCTTCCCTCTGGGATCTTCTTGCATCTTTGCTTCTCAAGGGGCACAACTTTTATAGAAGCTTGGCACCTAGTTCATTGAAACAGAGCCAACAAGAATGAATTCAGAATCGCAAGAATCACACAGAGCAACCTGATTTACGCTTCACCCAGATTGACTTTTTATTCTGCATCGCTGTGTTCTCTGCCTGCTTCCTCTTCTCGCTCTCTCTTCCCTTCATGTGTTTATACATAGCATTATCATTTTATGTACTATTTGTGAATGATTTGCCGACATTATCTTCCTGTAACCCAAAACACTTCAACATTTACTTTCTAAGAGCCTGAGCATCTTACATTGACTTTGGTAAAAATTTCAAAATCATGAAATGTGTCGATAGTATAAAAGTATAATGATATACAGTCCATATTCACATTTAAAAAATTAGCAGGGTGTGGTGGCATGCATCTGTAGTCTCAGTTACTCAAGATTGTGCCACTGGAAGGAAAAAAAAAGCATTCTTTAAGTAAGTGAACTTGAGAAACATTGAGTTAAACAATGTAAAGTGTCTTTTTTTTGCAGGACTTCTCAGTACTCTCAGTACTTTTTCTGTGCCATGTACACTGTGAATCCTCTAAAGGAGGATATAAAACTTACTGTTCCCAGGGATTATTTATGTAGACACAGAACTTTTGTTGCAAGTAGCATTTTGAGGATAACAATTTTTAGAATATTGTTACAATTATGGTAAAAGACTGGTATTTCTTGACTTAAATATACACTTGATAGAAATCAGCATATGGCTCCAAACTAAGACATGGGGACAGGATTGGGGTAAATTAAAAATGTTCTCCTTACCCATAAGAATTTCCTACAGTCCTTCCGAAGTGGTAACATTTCCCTCGTTCACTTCTTCATTCTTGCCGACATTCAGTATTACCAACAAATATATTTTGAGGTGTTTAAATAACAGGCACTGTAGATACTGGGGATTAAAATACTGAATAAAATACACAAAGTTCCTGTTCTCATGGAATTTGTCTTGTAGCAAACAGATGATATACAAATAAGCAAGTAAATGTATAGTATGTCAGATGGTGACAAGTACTAGGGAAGAAATGAGGTGAGACAAAGGGCTGAAGAAGAGAGGTGTAGGGCAGTGAGCCATTTAAGCAGAGACCTGGAAGAAATGACGGGGCAAGCTGCAGGGACACCCAAGAAGGAATTCACAGCAGGAAAAGGGAAGTAAGTACAAACAAATATCTTAAAGTGGGAGCAAGCCTGATGGCAGAAGCCAAGAAAGTAAATGAGGGAAAGAGAGAAAAAAGAGAAAGTTGGAGGCCAGAGAGGACCCTACTATGGGGAAGATGATGCTAGCTGTCCGACCGCAGAGCAAATCACCCCAAACTTTGTGGCTTAGAAGAACAATAACTATTTATTTCCTCCCCCAACAGTTTCCGTATGTGAGGAATTTGGGAGTGGTCTAGCTGGGTAATTCTGACTTGGAGTTCTTCATGAGATTCAGTTGGCTGTCAGGTGGGACTGCAAACACCTGAAGCCTGGATGAGGCTGGAAGAGGTTCATCATACAGCCAAAGAGTTGGTGTCAGCTGGTGCCCAGGATACTCCATTCCTCTCTATGTGGTCTCTCCACAGAGCTGCTTGAGGGTTCTGCTGTATAGGCCCAATGGGTTCTTCTTGCCTGCTACACAGACAAAACTGTTATTACTCAAATCAGTCTCCCCAAGAACTCAGAGGCTAGAGTTTTTTGGGGTAAGCAGGGGGCTAGGGAGTGGGTGCTGCTGTTCATTGGGATGAACTCATAAGGGTGTGCAAAAGCATCCTCATGAGCTGAGTCTGCCTCTGGGTTGGGGGGGCCACAGGACCAGCTGAGTCATGAATCCCAGGTCTGGGTGGAATAGGTTGGTTGCAAGAATGCAAAAGTCTGAAAAGCATCTCAAAAGAGCAATTTTAGGTTTTATAATAGTGATGCTATCTACAGGAGAAACTGGGAAAGTCACAAATGTTATGACCTCTGGCCACATGACTTCTGATCAGCAAGAGATTATAGAAAAGCAAGCTAGGAGACAATAGCTGGTTATTGTTTTGCTACACTTACATCTTAGCAGAATTCGAGCCCTTCCCACAATTCTAATCTCAATGCCCTACATTCATCTTACAAAGGCAGTTTGGGACCCCAGACAAGGAGGAGACTGGTTTTAGGGAGAAACTATTATTAACCTCACTTTAAAATTGAGCTGTAAACTAAATTCCTCCCATAGTTAGCTTGGCCTATACCCAGGAATGAGCAAGGACAGCCAGCCTGTGAGGCTAGAAGCAAGGTGGAATCAATCATGCTGGACTTCTCTTGTGGTCATAATCTTTGAAAGGTGGTTTCACTGCATAGTCTCTGGCTTCCCCCACAGAAAATAATCCAAGAAATTGACGCAGAAGCTGCAATGCCTTTTGTGACCTAACTGGAAGTCACACACTGATTCCTGATTCTGCATAGAAGGGATTCTCAGGGTAGGAACATCACGATGTGAGGATCACTGAAAGCATTTTAGAGATGGGTTACCACACCATTGCAAGGTCGTTAGCTTTTACTCTGAGTAAGAGGGAAGGTTTGGGATAGAAGAGTAATTCGATCTGCCTTATGTTTCAGAAGCACTCCTCTGAGTGCTGTGTTGAGAATAGACCATGAAGGGTGGGTTGCAAGGGTGGGAACAAGGAGAACAGCGATGAGGCAATCTCAAGAATCCAGGTGAGAGGTTCTGGTGGCTTGGACATTATGGTAGTGGTAAGGGTGGTAAGAAGTAAATGGATCCTTCTGGCTATTCTTTGAAGTTAGAGGCAACAGAATTCCTGATGGATTAAAATTATGGGCTGTGGAAAAAGAAGAGTAAAAAATGACTCCAAGGCTCTTGATCTTGGAGCAGCCTGATTGAATTGCCCTCTTCTATATCCTAGCACCAGGCCCATCCATTGCCATGGAAACTCTTGGAATTAGGAGGGGAGCTGCCAGGGTATTGATAGAATATTACCCACAGTCTGTCTAAGTGGCACTAATTTAACACCCTGGCATTTTGCACAAAAGAATCCCAGTGTCATTTCAAATAAAATATAGAAACCAAAATTGTTGTAAGTCATTAAGATATTTTAAGGCACCGATATTCCCAAAACTATGGCTAGTTAATTATAATCCCTCTGCCCCAATTCCCCTTACCTGGCAGTTTTTAGATGACAAAATATTGCTTTTCATTTTTTTGTTTTAATTCCACATTAACAGAAAGAATCCTGGAATCTGTCAGCTGTAGAACATGTTCAACCATTACACAATTTTAAATAATCTTTCTTTCCTTTACAGTAAAAGCAATATTTATTTAAAACTTTTAACTTTTCCAAGCATTAAAAAATTGCTCCTTTGATCGGATGTCAGAAACTTTATGCTGAATATTCCAAATCATTGTGGAGATCAGTATCCTACAGAAAAATGTCAGAGTATACTTACAGCTTAATTGCCTGGGAACTAATCTACTCTAAAATGAAAATGTCTTTTCTTAGGTCCTGAGTTTTGAGACCCTTGCAAATTGGCAAAACAATTTTATTCAAATCTTCTGAGACTCCACATTTAATTCTAAGACTGGGTCTTTGAAAGGATTGTCATTCATTCACTCATTTACTCAATATTGTTGACTCCATAATTACCTTTGAGTCTTGTTCTCCGTGCTGGTGATTCACAAGTGGACAAATCCTTGACCTCAAGGAGCTTACACTATATTGGGAAAGACAGATGAGAAAACTGACGAGGTGCTACTATAGAGTAAAAGGAGGGGACTACAGGAACACATAGGAAGGGCCACCAGCCCAGTCATGAAGAATCAAAGAAGTGAGGTTATCAAGCCCAGACCTGAAGCTCAGGGATGAGTGCAAGGGTGCTCTAAGAAAGAGGGAACCTGGCACAAGAGAGTGTGAGGGATACTCAATGAGCAGCAAGCCAATTCAATAAGGTTGAAGTTTAAAGTGGATGGTGGAAAGTGAAAAGACGTCTAGAGAGGTAAGCTGGTGCCAATCCAGGAAAAGCTCAACTTAAATTTCAAGGTGTTTAGCCAGATGGTAATGGGTAATCACTGAACAGTTTCCAGCAGGGCACCATTAGAATTAGTTGGTGTTTTGGAAAGATCACTTTGGCTATAGTTCAGAGCAAGGATTCGAGGGAATCCAACTTTTGCTCCACCTCTTCGTCCTACCATTATATGCAAGTAACTGTCATTTCTTTCTGGTACCATTGTATCAGTCTCTCAAAGAGTCCCTCAATCCATTCTCATAAGTCAACTAAAAATGCAAATCAGATCAGGTTACTCCATTGCTCAAACAATGATTTGGTATCCCATTGCCCTTACAAAGAGGCAAAACATCTTAATAGGATTCACAAATTATGGCTCAATCTAGTCCAAGGAACCCATCCAATCAACCCCATCTCTACTTCTTTGGCTCTTTCTTATGGGGAGGGGGATAGGGTCTCACTCTGTTGCCCAGGTTGGAATACAGTGGCACAATCACAGCTCACTGCAGCCTCAACCTCCTATACTCAAGCGAGCATCCCACCTCAGCCTCCTCAGTAGCTGGGACTATAGGTATACACAACCATGTCCAGCTAATTTTTTGTATTCTTTGTAGAGACAGGGTTTTGCTATGTTGCCCAGGCTGGTCTCGAACTCCTGGGCTCAAGTGATCCTCTCTCCTAAGCTTCTCGAGTATTTGGGACTATAGGTGCACACCACCACACCCAGCTAATTTTTTGTTGTTGTTTTTTAGTAGAGACAAGATCTCTCTATGTTGCCTAGGCTAGTCTTGGACTCCTGACTTCAAACAATCCTCCTGCCTTAACCTCCCAAAGTGCTGGGATTACAGGAAAGAGCCACTGCTCCCAGCCTTCCTTGGTTCTTTCTATTCCACTGATGATGAGTTTTCTTCCAGTACCTCCAAGGGACTAAGCTCTCATTTCCACTTCTCAGGAACCCCAAATGGGTTGTTTTCTCTGCCTAGAATATTGGACTCATCTGTCTGTGACTTTTAATGCCTTTCATCCAGATCTCAGCCTAACCTTCACTTTCTCAGAGGTGGGATCTCTTGATTAAATGATGCCCCTCACCCCTACCCACTACACTCTGGACCCTCTTATTACACCAGTGTCCCCATCACCTAGCACAATACTGGTCTGTGTATTACTCAATCATTACATATTGAATAAATGAATGAAGGTAAGGAGAGAGTTAGGAGGCGTTGCCTAAACTGAAGGATTAGAGAGAAAGGATTTGAGTTTTGAGTGGTAAGAGTGACTAGACTTGAAAATTAACTGGAAATGGGAAAAATAATTGGGAAAAAAGGTAGGCTCTTGTATTAGTCCATTCTCATGCTGCTATAAAGAACTGCCTAAGACTGGATAATTTATAAAGGAAAGAGGTTTAATTGACTCACAGTTCCACATGGCTGGGGAGGCCTCAGGACACTTACAATCATGGCAGAAGGAGAAGCAAACATGTCTTTCATCACTAGGCAACAGGAGAGGGAAATGCCAAGCAAGGAGGAAAGCCCCCTATAAAACCATCAGATCTCGTGAGAATTTACTATCATGAGAACAGCAGCAATGGGGTAACTACCCCCGTGGTTCAATTAATTCCCACCAGGCCCCTCCCACGACACATGGGGATTATGAGAACTGCAGTTCGATATGAGATTTGGGTGGGGACACAGCCAAACCATATCAGCTCTTATGTGTCAGCTTCCCTCACTGTATTGTATGAGCCTTGAGCAGTACCCGGGACATGGTAGAATACTCAACAAACATTTGTGTCAAATGCATGAGTCTGGATAAGTGGAGACCATCACCCGGGCTTCTCGTGTGGGTTAGTGAGCAGCTGCATTCCCCAAAAGAGGGAAAATGTGAGCAGAAGTGCTTGTAGAGAAAGTGCCTCAAACAGTACTACTCAGCTATTTGCTCTTGAAAAGATGATACAGTACTCAAAATGACATTCTATCAATAGAAAGGAAAACAAATCATGACTATGTATGAAGTATTATTGGGTTATATTCAATATTATGTGTTTACATTAGTATTATAATACTTGGAATTTTAACCAGATTTTTTTTTAGAATAATTTTATCTAGTTGACTTCAATTTCTGGCAAAGACAAACAAGTTGTAATTTCAGATGGGCTGCTCCTGAAACTTGTGACTGACAATTGCAAAAAATTACTTCCTTCCTCTTAGAGGGGAAAAATTACAGAGCCTCTCTAAAAACATCTCTACTGTGACCAGCTATACATCTTTGAATTTCAAAAAATGAAACACGCAGCGTTTCCATTTGGAATAATGAAAAATTTCTGGAACTTGACAGTGGTGATGGTTGCACAACATTTTGAATGTACTAAATACCACTGAAACATATACCTTAAAATGTTTACAATGGCAAATTTTATGTTATGCGTACTTTACTGTAAAAAAAATTTACAAAAACATATGTTCAGCAAAATTAAAAGTTTGACCACCTTAGGCAACTTAGTTAGATATTTTAGAAATGTGAGAAGCTTCACTCTGTTCATGAGATGCTTTTGAAAATCACAGCAGCACAATACTGTGTAGGTTTTTTTCTGGCAACAAGATTTGGAGCCCACCATCTGAGAAAGGAATGGAATTCAGGTTGTGTGTAACATGACTTTGAAAGTAAGAAAAAGACGGTCTAAGTAATAACGGAAAACAATCACTTCCCAAGCCTAAAGAAAAGGACTGTCCTTGGTTCTCTCTCCATCTAATTCTATTTGCTTCTAGAGTTGTATTCTTAGAGAATTTGGATTCCCAATGCAATTCTGTACTTAAGAAAATGATATGGTATATACAGTAGTTTTCAGCTTTGACCAACTAGAACACATTTATTTATTATTTTCCTTCAGGGATTGCATGTTTTTATAAGGTAATGTCTATTAAACAATATCAAAGTATACTCATTAAATAAAAATTAACTCATTTTCCATTTTTGACTTCTTAGTTATATTATACACATATGGCCACTTATCTGGGTCACTGATTAACATTCTGTAGCCAGTAATATAGCAACCACACTCAGTTGCTATAACTTCAGGTAAAAGCAAATAATTGACTTTCTGGTTATCTGTCAGTTTTTTCATCTAAAGGTATTCATCTAAATGCCTTTAGACATTTTAATGAAAATTTATTAGGTTTCTAAAATACTGAAAGTAGCCTTGGGCACCTCCATTGCTACCTTTCAGGATCCCTAAATAAAGATTCACCAGTCTAATAATTAGTGTTTATATCAATTTATCTCAATGGAGAAGAGGCTTCTGCCTTTAAAGGGCTTATCAAAATCAGGGACTTTTGCAAGCTACCGTGTGTATTTCCTTGAGCTCCTGCAGAGAAACTGATATGCCCTCCATAGAAACAGGGAAGATGGAATCTTTTTCTTTTCCTTTCTTGAGAATTACTGCCAAAACAAGCCTCTCTTACTGAAGAGAGTGTATTGTACCTTTCAAGGGTATTAGGACCAAGTAAAGGGTGAGAATCACACTGATTTATATAACTCTTTATGTGAGGCTTTCAGGGCAAAACAAATTTCTAATAGCAAGTCATTTTCTCGCGGCCTATACTGAATAACATGGGCCAAGAAACAACACATAAAGTGCTCCAATAAATTGATGAGAAAAGCATTTAATGTGTATGAAAAAAATGAGCAACAAAAATAGAGGGGAAACTAAAGTTACTGACACATATGGGGACAAATATTTCCACCTCACCAAAAACTGAAAAAGGTCAAATGTAAACTGCACCATGAGTTTGGTTTGCTCTGGCTAAGATGAATAACAATGTTAAGATTTACCCTCCCTGCCTGAAGCAACTGAAAAATGGACAAACTGTAGGAAACAATGATTTGCGAGACACTGGATATCAGTCAGTGAAGGACAATGATCCCTGAGAAATGGAGGCAAACAAGGCAATGTCACTGCATTGAGAGAATTTCCAGGTCACAACTCCTGGAGAGAGATTCGGGCAGAGTCTAGCAGACTCCTGAGTTGAAAGATGGAGCAGAAAGTCCAGGGAGACCAAGGCATCTAGAACCTACAGGATGGAATAATGAGAAGGAGAAAGTTGAACAGAGAGAGAACCCCAGAAATGTGCAGGAGGCTCTCTGTCAGTCTTTAGCTGAGTATTAATCAGCAAATGCACAGGAGGAGACCACCAGAGGCCAGGGGAAGACTCTCCTGAAAGGATTGAGGTAAACAGTGCCTGGTGTTCAAGTAGCACCTGACTCACTGGCCAGACTGGAGAAGCTTATGATTCATGGGACATTACATAATGTATTCAGAAGGGACTTAGCTCGGTGGTAGAAAATTAGTCCTTAACTGAAACAATGCGCCAGTCCCATCTAACAAACCTTAAAAGCAAGACCCCAAAGCATCAAACTGTTTCCAAGTAATCTAACTGAATCCTGGAATAAAGCTCAAGACCATCATGTGAATACAAAAATATTCAGTACCCAACAAGGTAAAATTCACAATGTCTAAAATGCAACCAAAAATTAAACAAGTGCACAAGGAAGAAAGAAAAATACTCACAATGAGGTGATAACTTCTTTCAGCTTTTTTATCTCTTGCCTGTCCAAAATAATCTTTAATTGGCTTTCAATTTTGAAAGATACTTCTCTGGGTATAGAATTCCAGTCTAATAGTGTTTTTCTTTCAGTATTTTAAAAATCTTGCTCTTTTCTCACTTGAATTTGTTCCTAGTGACATAGCTGCTGTCATCCTTACTTTTTTTCTTCTACGTGTAGCATATCTTTTTTTCCTCTGACTGATTTTAAGATTTTTTTTCTTTATCACTGGTTTTGAACAATTCCATTATAATATGCCTTGCTGTCATTTTTCTCGTGTTTCCTATACTCAGGGTTAATTGGGATTAATACAGGTGATTAATCTAACACAAATGTTAGAATTAGGAACTAAAAGCAATAAGACAAGTATTATAGCAATATTCCTTATATTTAAAAAGTTAAAGACATAGAGGACATAAAAAAGACACAATATCAAATTTGTAGAGATGATACTACAGTGTGTGAGATGAAAAACACACTGGATGGGATTAACAGCAGGGCACACATTATAGTAGAACCATATTAGTGAACTTGAAGACACAGCAAGAGAAACTTCAAATGTAATGAGAGAAAGAGAGTGAGAAAAACAAACAGACTATCAGGGGTCTGTGGGACAACATCAAGGAGCTGAATGCACCTGAAATTGGAGTCACCATGGGTGCAGGGTCAGAGGAAAAACAGTAGAAACATTATTTTTATGTGGAACAATGGTTCAAACTTTTTCAAATTTGATGACAACTATAAACCTACATATCTAAGAACCCTAACTATCCCTGAGCACAGGAAACATGAGAAAAATGACAGCAAGGCATATTATAATAGAATTGTTCAAAACCAGTGATAAGGAAAAAAAAATCTTAAAATCTGCTGGAGGAAAAAAAGATATGCTATGTGTAGAAAAAAAAAATAAGATGACAGCAGCTACGTCACTGGACAAAAATTCAAGTGAGAAGAGAAAAGAGCAAGATATTGAAAGAAAAGCACTATTAACCTGGAATTCTATATCCAGAGAAAATATCTTTCAAAATTGAAAGCCTATTAAAGACCTTTAGACAGGCAACAGATGAAAAAGCTGAAGGAATTGATTACCAGCAGGTCCACACTACAAGAAATGCTAAGAAAGTCTTCCTACACAAAAGAAATGACATAAGATTGAAATACAAAGAAATGATGAGATTAAAAATGGAACTCTGTGGGTAAATTAATTTTTTTCATCACTTAAATCTCTTTAAAAGATGTCGGCTGTTTAAGTAAAAATAATGACAATGGACTGTGGGCTTTCTGCCATTTGCACGGGTGAAATATATGACAATAATAACACAAAAGTCAAATGAAAAGAAATCGAATTTGTTTCTTATCCTATATCTGAAGTAGTAAAATATCACTTGAATGTTGACTGATACATTTTTAAAAATCAGTAAGAATATGGAAGATTTGAACGATACTATTAGCCAACTTGACCTTGTTGACATTTACAGAATACTCTATGCGACAAGAGCAGAATACACATTCTTCTCAAGTACACACAATGTTTAACACGGTAGGCTATTTTCTGGGTATAAAGCAAATCTCAGTAAATTCAAAAGGATTCAAGTCATAGTGAGTATGTTCTCTGACCACAGTGGAAATGAGTAAGAAGACATAAACATCTTTGGAAAAGTTTTAAAATATATGGAAACTAAATAGCCCACTTCTAAACAACCCACGGATGAAAAAAGAAATTTTAAAAAATTAGAATATATATTCAACTGAATGACAATGAAAATGCAAAATGCCAGAATTTGTGTGCTACTGTTAAAGTTGTATTTAAAGAGGAATTAATAACAATTATTGCAGTTTTTAGAGGATAGTTTAGGTCTATATTAGAAAAGAATAAATCTCTCAAATCAGTTATCTCAGCTTCAACCTTAAGTGACAGGAAAAAGAAGGGCAAGTGAAACCCAAAATAAAAGAAAATAAATAATAAAGATCAGAGCAAGAATTAATGAAATAGAAAATGAAAAAACAATAAAGTCAATACAATAAAAAAAGCCTAGTTGTTTGATATCAATCAAATTGATTAACCACTAGCCAGATTGATTAGTCAAAAAAGAAAGAAGTTACAAATTACCCATATCTGGAATGTGGGAGGTGGCATAACTGCAAATTCTACAAATACTAAAGGATAACAGTTGAAGATTAGGAACAATTTTAAGCCAATAAATTCAACAACTTACATTAAATAGACAAATTCCTCAATAGACACAAACTATCAAAGCTCACTCAGGAAGAAATAGATACCTGAATTGCCCTATAACTATTAAAGATATTGAAATTGTAGTTGAAAAATATTTTGACAAAGAAAACTCTAGGCCCACATGGCTTCTTCGGTGAAATTCACCAAAAAAGTAAGGAAGAAATAATATTAATTCTATACAAACTTTTCCAGAAGACATTGCATTAATACCAAAACCAAAGACATAAGAAACTTATGGATCTGTCAGGTACAGTGGCTTGCACCTGTAATCCTAGCACTTTGGGAGGCTGAGGTGGGCACGTGGCTTGAGCCCAGGAGTTCGAGACGAGCCTGAGCAACTTAGTGAAACCGTGTCTCTACAGAAAATACAAAAATTGGCCAGGCAGGGTGGCGCACACCTGTGGTCCTAATCGCTTGAACCCGGGAAGGGGAGGGTGCAGTGAGCTGAGATCATGCCACTGCATTTCAGTCTGGGTGACAGAGCAAGACCCTGCTTCAAAAACAAAAAAACTATAGACCAATATCCCTCATAAACATAAGGTTAGCAAATTGAACACAACAATATTTTTTAAAAGGATAATACATCATAGCCAACTGAGGTTTATCCCAGTATGCACGTTTGGCTTAATATTAAAAAATTTTTAATGTAATTGACTATATTAGCAAACTTTGAAAAAAAAAAAAACCTTTATCTCAAAAGATGCAGAGCAAACATACAGATAAAATTCAATACCCATTTCCAATAAAAATGCTCAGCAAATTGGCAGTAGAACAGGACTTCTTCAGCCTGATAAAAAGCATATAGAAAATCCTATAGATAAATACCATACTTAATGGTAAAGAATGAATCTTTCCCACTAAGATCAGGAAAAAGACAAGGATGTCCATTCTCACTTCTTCTACACAATATTTTACTAGAGGTCCCAGCCAGTACACTATGGCAAGAAAAAGAAATAAAGTACCCAGATTTGAAAGGAAGAAACAAAACTGTCTATATTTGCAGACAACATGATTATCTATGGAGAAAATCTGGTGGAATCCACAAAAAAAATTTAAAAACTAGTAGAACTAAAATGTGAGTTCAGTAAGGTTACAGGATTCCAGGTCAATATACAAAGTCTAGTATATTCCTATATACCAGCAACAAACAATCAGAAATTGAAATTTTAAAAAGTATTTACGGTAGCATCAAAAAATATTAAATACTTAAGAGTAAATATGGCAAAAGACGTGCAAGTCTTGTACATTGAAAACTACACAACATTTCTGTGGGAAATTAAAGAAGACCTAAGTAAATGTAAAAATATATCTAGTGCTTGCGTCAGAAGACTCAGTACTGGTAATATGTCAACTCTTCCCAAATTAAACCACAAATTCAACATGATCCAGGCAAAAATCTCAGTAGGCTTTTTTTTTTCTTAAATTGAAAAAAACTCACTCTAAAATCACTTGGAAATGGAAAGGGCTCACAATAGTCAAAACAACTTGGAAAAAAACAAAATTGGAGGGCCAACAGTACATTATTTCAAGATCTGTGTTAAAGCTGCACTAATCAAGACAATTTGGTATTACTGTAAAAACAAAGATAGATGACAGAGAGAGAAACATACAGAGTCCACAAATAGAACTACATATAGTGGCAACTAACTTTTAACAAAGTGCAAAAGCAATTCAGCAGAAAAATGATAGGTTTTTGACAAAAATTGACAATTTTAAACTAATAAAAATATAAAACTTCATGAAGAAATCATAGATGCTAACTTATCTGACTTTGGATTATGCAAAAATTTTTAAAACATGACTTGAAAAGCATAATCTATAAATGAACAAATTTAACAATTGGACTTCTTCAACCTATAAATGAACAAATAAAAAAATTACACTTGTTCCTCAAAAGATACTGTTAAGGAATAAATAGACAAGTCATGCACTGAGAAATGTCTTTGCAAAACAGACAGTCCTATACCTGATATAGGACTTCTATATTGAATATAAATAGAATTCTCAAAATATAATACTTAAAAAGAAATAATCTGATAAAAACTAGGTAAAAGACTTTGACAGACACTTCACCAAAGAAAATATACAAATGGCAAGTAAACACATGACAGGATGTTCAATATCATTTGTCTTCAGGAAAATAAAATTAGAACTACAATGAAATACCACTACACACCTATTAGACTGTCTAAAACTAAGTACTGGTAAGGATAACAAATTAAATATTGGTATGAATGTCGAGAAACTAAAGTCTCACATGCTAGAAAGAATATAAAATGACCCAACTACCTTAGAAAAACAATTTAATAGTTTCTTAAAAGCTTAAACTAACACCTATCCTATGATCCAGCCATTTTACTCCTAGGTATTTGACAAAGAAAATTGAAAACATATATATACATGATTTCATATATATGTGCATGTATATACACATATACATATGTACATGTATATATACAAATATGTATTAGTCCATTTTTATGCTGCTGATAAAGATAAACTTGAAACTGGGAAGAAAAAGAGGTTTAATTGAACTTAGAGTTCCACATCTCTGGAGAGGCTTCAGAATCATGGCAGGAGGTAAAAGGCACTTCTCACATGGTGGCAGCAAGAAAAAAAATGAGGAGGAAGCAAACGCTGAAACCCCTGATAAACCCACCAGATCTCGTGAGACTTATTCACTATCATAAGAATAGCACAGGAAAGACCGGCCCCTATGATTCAATTACCTCCCCCTGGGTCCCTCCCACAACACATGGGAATTCTGGGAGATACAATTCAAGCTGCGATTTGGGTAGCAACACAGTCAAACTATATCAACATATATATGCATATGAATATATATATATATACACACACACACAAAATCTTGTATACAAATAAAAGTTATAGCAGGCCGGGCGCGGTGGCTCAAGCCTGTAATCCCAGCACTTTGGGAGGCCGAGACGGGCGGATCACGAGGTCAGGAGATCGAGACCATCCTGGCTAACACGGTGAAACCCCGTCTCTACTAAAAAATACAAAAAACTAGCCGGGCGAGGTGGCGGGTGCCTGTAGTCCCAGCTACTCGGGAGGCTGAGGCAGGAGAATGGCGTAAACCCGGGAGGCGGAGCTTGCAGTGAGCTGAGATCCGGCCACTGCACTCCAGCCTGGACCACAAAGCGAGACTCCGTCTCAAAAAAAAAAAAAAAAAAAAAAGTTATAGTAGCTTTATTTGTAATAGTCAAAATCTAGAAAAAAAAACAAATGTCCACCAACAGGTGAATGAATATACAAATGATGGTATATCCACACAATGCATTACCCACTCATCAACAGAAAGGAAAGAATTATTGACACATGCTACGACACAGAAGTATCTCTGTGTATGTCAATATAATTATGCTTAATGAAATAAGCAAGATTAAAAAGTGCATACTTTATTATTTCATCCACATAGATTTCCAGGAAATGTGAAGTAAGGAATAATGACAGAAGCAGATCAGTGGTTGCCTGGGAATGGTATAGGGAGAGCAAAGCAAGGACCAGCAGGAGGGAGACATTACAAAGGAGTGTGAGGAAACTTGGGTGCGATGGATATACTTATTATCCTGATTATGGTAATGGTTTCACAGGTGATACAGATCTTTAATGCATAAAATTGTATGTGTTTAATTTTAAATTTAGACAGTTTATTGTATGTCAATTATATCTCAATAAAGGTATCAAAAGCTGCACGGTGATATTTTCGTTTAAGGAAAGAGCAATTATTATTAAAATAATTGTACTCAATGCAGGTAAGCATGCAATGCGAAGGACACGCCTATATATAACTGTTTTGAGCAACATTGGTATAACCTTTCTGTAGGGAATTTGGCAAATATAAAAGCAAGTGTAAATGAGTTCATATTCGATATCTCAGTAACATCATTTTCTAGGAGTTCATATCTGAAAACATGAACAAAAATAACTAAAAACATGTTATGATGTTATTTATAATTTTAAATTTTTAAAATAAGAAAGTCACAAATCATCACAAAGTCATTCAAGAGAATGTTACTCAAACATTAAAACTATACTAAGAGTTTAATAATATGGGAAACTAAAATAAATTTTGAAACTAGGATATAGAACTACATATAAAGTTTAATGTTACACATACATACACACACACACATATACACACATATGTATATTTTTTTAATGTAGGTAAGAAATGTTTCCTAGTATGAAAATAAATATACCAAAAGGTAAATAGTGATTGTTTCTGAAAGGTGATTTCAAATTCTTTTTTCATACATTTCCATATTTTCTATAGTAAGCAAGTATTACTTTTATAAATTAAAACAAACATTCTTCTTTAAAAGAGGTAAGAAGGTAGTTTTTTAAATAATGGCAGAATAGGCATCTGATATTCATCTTACCATTATCTTTGCTGCTAATGCTGCCATTTGTAAAACAACTATTCCCCAAAATGAAGGAAGTTTTAACTATTATAAATAAAATATATTAACTTATGATTGGATCATTAGTGACTCATTCCTGATTGATATAATGTCCTGTTTCAGAACGTTCAAACAACTATTTTCATTTTCAAGCTTTTTTTTCTTTTTTCTTTTTCTTTTTTTTTTTTTTTTTTGAGACAGAGTCTTGCTCTGTCACCCAGGCTGGAGTGCAGTGGCGCGATCTCGGCTCACTGCAACTTTCATCTCCCCGGTTCAAGCGATTCTCCTGCCTCAGCCTCCGGATTAGCTGGGACTACAGGCGTGTGCCAGCACACTCGGCTAATATTTGTATTTTTAGTAAAGACAGGGTCTCGCCAAGCTTTTTTTAAAATCCCATCTTTCAGTCCCAGTAAATCTTCTCCAAGATGGAGGATAGAGCATAGAAACATAAAGAATAAAGCTAGCAGAAATGTTTGTATTACAAATTAATATATACACAACTAGTTATCACTAAATAATAAGAAACATTGCCTCTATCAAAGAAAGTGAGCAAAGGAATAAAATAGGTTTGCAGAACTATAAACAGTCAACAAGTATATTAAAGGAGTCTATCTTAATTAATAATCAAACAAAAGCAAATTTAAACATCAGTGAGTGCCATTTTTCAATCCGTCAAGTTGGCAAAGTTTAAAAAATCCAATCCTCAAAATTGGCAAAGGTGCAGTGAGGTAAGCACATCAGTGCTGTCTTTGTCCATCCAGGCTGCTATAACAGAATACTGCAAACAACAAAAACTCATCTCTCACCGTTCTGGGGGGAGAGAAGTTCAAGATCAAGGAGCCTGCAGATTTGGTGTTTGGTGAGGGACAACTTTCTGGTTCATAGACGGTGCCTACTTTCTGCGTCCTCACATGATAAAAGGAGTGAAGGGGTCTCTCTGCAGGCCACTTTTATAAGGGCACTAATGTGTTTCATGAGGACTCCACCCCATGCCTAGTCACCTCCCAAAGGCCCACCTCCTAATATCATTACCTTGGGGGTTAGGATTTCAGCATGTGAATTTCAGGGGGACACAAACATTCAGACCATAGCAAATACCATTGGGAGTGTGTTAAAACAGTACACATTTTCTTGAAAACAATGATTCAAAGATTTGTGCAAGAAAATATGTTTATCAAAGTGTCATTTGTAACAAAAAGATCAGAAACAACCTAAATACCCAATAATAGGGATAATTAAGATAATTATGGTGCATTCATGCCGTAGAACATTTATAAGGCTGTTAAAAATCAAGTATTGAAAGAATAATTAGAAACAAGGAAAATTGCTTATGCAACAGTGCTGAATTTGAAAAGAACTAAATAAACACATGCCCCAACTGTGTTCAATACGGAGGGAGAGAGAGAAAGAGAGAGAAACTGGGGAGCGGAAGGGAATAAAACCAGAAGGAAATATTCACATGTATTATCAATGATTAACCTCTGCTGAGGGGAGGGAGAATATAATTAGCAATTTATTTCTATATATATATACTTATCTAGGTCTCCAAATTTTCTTTCTTTTATTATTAGAAAGGTTAATGTTACTGAATTTTAAGAAAAAAATAAAAAATAGGGGAGTGAAAAAAGTAGAGAAGCTTAATGACTGTCAATGTGTATCTTCAGACTTATCCCTCGAACCCAGCCATTATTCACAACTAAGCATACCCTCTCAAATGTCCACAGATATTTAAATTTAAGAAGCACATAATCAAGTGCCTCATCTTTTCCCACAAATTTGTACTTCTTGTTATTCTTCATCTTATTTAATAAGATCCTCCATTCATTCATTTATTTATTTGACAAACATATATTGAATGTGCACTATGTGGCAGGCACAGTAACAGGCAGTGCGGGGGGTGGGGTGCAACAATGAATAATGAATAAGATGTGGACCCTTCTTTCAAGAATCTTCTGGTATTGTGATTAAGATAGACAATCATGCTATGTCATACAATGTAACGTAAGTGTTATGTAATGGGAATTTGAACAAGGTGCCACAAAAGTACAGAGGAAAGACAACTAAACTAGCCTCAGATGCTTATAAAAGTCTTTCTACAGCAAATGAGATGTAAACTGAGTCCCAAAGAATGAGAAGAGTCATTTAAGAAGGGGCCTGATCATAAAAATCCTTGAAAACCTTAAGGAATTGGGATGTTATTCTGTATCAATGAGATACTGTTAAAGGGTTTTCACTAGCGCTAAGTACTCGTATATCCAGGCAGTTACAGATTCTGAGAAACAGAACTTTCTCTCCCCCACATACCCAAGTCCACTCAGTGGACTCAGAGTCATGGCTGAGCCACATGGCTGCTAAATGAGAGCAGATATCATTTGCTCTTGTGACCATGACTGGCCTCTGCCATATTGCAGCTTCACCATGGTGGCTGGTAACTGTGCCAAAGATCTGTGAATGTTGCCATCTGAGTTGGGGCACACATTCGTCTTTGCAATCACACTAGCCTTTGATGCATTCAATCCTTATAATGCCTCTCCTGCTGGTCAGTCTATTGTGAAATAAAAGAGAAAAGTTCTCCTTTCTGTGGTTATGCTTTGTGGGGATGGGGTCAGAAGGAGGGATGGTGTCCCACAACAGGGTGGCCTGGGCAGAGATATCACAGAGTTTAGTATCACTGTTCTATTGTTTGCACACCTAGCCATTTTGTCCTTGGGGAACATGCCCACTAGAGTGATTGGATCAGAAGTGTCAAGTAATAACTACCATGATGTCCCCCAGACTAGTCGCTGCCCTCCAACACTTAAAACCTATTGCATAATCTGGATATTTACACCAAATTCTTTCTTCCATCAGGTGGCTTGCTCTCAGGAGAACTTCAGTCACATATTTTGATTTGGCTTGTTTAAGACATCCCAGAGTCTGCCACATGCCATGTGTCTGAATGCCACTTGTAGAAACCCTTTGAGTTCTTTTCCTAGCAGTTTCTAAAGCCCCCTTGCATCAACAGAGCTAAATGGGTAGCAGAAATTTGTGGTGAAGCAGAATCTCCCGGTTCCATTTACCAGCTGTATCTCAGTTATGGACCAAACAAGACATAAATTCATCCTTACACAGTGAAAAGTTTGAAGGCTACAGACCAGATGGGAAGTGGAATTTAAGATGCTTTTTCCCTCTAGTTTCTTATTTTCATTTCCTAAGTTTTTTCTCAGAAACCATAGTAACTTGTACAAAATGTTCATAAAAATAAATAAGCACTACTATGATGAAAAAACAAAAAGAATAGGGTGGGTGTTGTAAGGGATTTGGGAAACAAGCATTCTCAAATAATTTGGAAGGGAGTGAATTGCCTTTGAAGGTCATTTGGCAATACCCATCAAAACTTTGCTACATTCTATGCCCATCAATCTATCCCACAGGTATATTCTCTTAAAGCTACACAAATAGATGCATAAGGATGTGCAAGGCAGCGTAAGTTGTAGTAGCAAAAAACCACAAATATCCTAAAAGTTCATCACCAGGGGAATGATTAAGTATATTCTGGTGTATTCATACCAAGGATGTGGCGCTAAATATGAGCAATAGATTTCTGTCTTAGTCCATTTTCTGTTGCTTATAGCATAATATCTGAAACTGGGTAACTTACAAGGAAGAGGAATTTAATTCTTATGGAGGCTGAGAAGACCATGATTAGAGGGACACATCTGGTGAGGAACTTCTTGCTGATGGGGACTCTGCAGAATCCAGAGGTAGCGCTACCTCAGGTCTCTCCTCATCTTCTCTTCACCAGACCCCTACCCGCTGTCTTATGGTGCTGATCTTCCTCTTCTTATAAAGCCACCAGTCCCACTCTCTTGATAACCCATTAACCCATTAATCCACGCATGGATTAATTCATTCATGAGGGCTCCACCCACTGCTAGACTTACTTTCTGCCTTTTACTTCAAAACAACCTTTTCTTCCCCTTTCCTAAAATTCATTAGAATTATCATTGACAATTCTCTCTCTGCTACTGCACTATAAGTTCAATGATAAAAGGGATCTTTTGCAAATATAGCCCTGCCCGACATAAAGACATTTTGGTCAATGACAGACTGCATATATGACAGTCTATAAGATTAAAATGGAACTTTTATATCATATTTTTACTGTACTATTTCTATGTTTAGATAGGTTTATTTTTTTCCAAATTTTATTTTAGGCTCAGGAGGTACACATACAAGTTTTCTTACACAGGTAAATTGTGTGTCATGGGATTTTGGTATACAAATGATTTCATCAACCAGGTAATAAGCATAGTCCCCAATAGGCAGATTTTTTATCCTCCCCCTCCTCCCACCCTTCACCCACAAGTAGGCCCTCATGTCTATTGTTTCCTTCTTTGTGTCCATGTGTACTCAATGTTTAGCTCCCACTTATAAGAGAGAACATGCAGTATTTGTTTATTTCATCCTGCATTAATTCACTTACGATCTAGGTGTAGAATCATATCATCTGCAAAGAAAGACAGTTTGACTTCCTCTCCTCATATTTGGATGCCTTTTCTTCCTTCCTTCCTTCCTGTCCTTCCTTCCGTCCTTCCTTCCTTCCTTCCTCCCTCCCTCCCTCCCTCCCTCCCTCCCTCCCTCCCTCCCTCTCTCTCTCTCTCTCTCTCTCTCTCTCTCTCTTTCTTTCTTTCTTTCTTTCTTTCTTTCTTTCTTTCTTTCTTTCTTTCTTTCTTTCTTTCTTTCTTTCTTTTGCTTGATTGCTCTGGCCAGGACTTCCAGTACTGTGTTGAACAGGAGCAGTCAGAGTGAGCACACTTGTCTTGTTCCAGTTCTTAAGGGGAATGCTTCCAGATTTTGCTTTGAGTATGATGTTGGCTGTGTGTTTGCCATAGGTGGCCCTATTTTCAGATATGTTCCTTCAATGCATAGTTTGTTGAGGGTTTTTAACAGGAAGGCATGTTGAATTTTGTCAAAAGCCTTTTCTGTGACTATGGAGATGATCATGAGGTTTTTTATTTTAGTTCTGTTTATGTGATGAATCACATTTATGGATTTGTGTATGTTGAACCAACCTTGCATCCTATTTAAGGGATAAAGCCTATTTAATTATGATGAATTAGCTTTTTGGTGTGCTGCTGGATCTGGTTTGCCAGTATTTTGTTGAGAATTTTTGGATCTATTTTCATCAAGGATATTGGCCTGAAGTTTTTTTGTTGTTGTTGTGTCTCTGCTAGGTTTGGTATCAGAATGATACTGGTCTCATTGAATGATTTGAGGAGGAGTCCTTCCTTGTCAATTTTTTGGAATCGTTTCAGTAGGATTGGTACTAGTTCTTCTTTACACATCCGGTACAATTCAGCTGTGAATCTGTCTGGTCCAGGGCTTTTTCTAGTTGGTAGGTATTTTATTGCTGATTTAATTTTGTAACTTGATATTGTTCTGCTCAGGGTTTCAATTTCTTCCTGGTTCAATCTTGGGAGGTTGTATGTTTTCAGGAATTTATCCATTTCTCCTAGATTTTCTAGTTTGTGTGCATGGAGGTGTTTGTAGTAGTCTCTGAGGGTTTTTTGTATTTCTGTGGGGTTTGTTGTAATGTCCCCTTTGTCATTTCTGATTGTGTTTATTTGCATCATCTATCTTTTTTTCTTTATTAGTATAGCCAGCAATCTATCAATCTTATTTATTCTTTTAAAAACCCAGCTTTTGGTTTTGTTGACCTTTTGGATGGTTTTTCTGTGTCTCAATTTCATTCAGTGTAGCTCTGATTTTATTCCTTTTCTTTCGCTAGCTTTGAGATTCATTTGCTCTTGTTTTTTCTAGTTCCTGTAGGTGTGATGTTAGGTTATTAATTTGAGATCTTTAAAACTTTTTGATGTGGGTGTTTAGCACCATAAACTTTCCTCTTAATGCTGCTTTAGCTGTGACTCAGATATTCTAGTATACTGTATCTTCTCTCCTATTAGTTTCAAAGAATTTCTTTACTTCTGACTTAATTTCATTGTTTACTCAAAATTCATTCAGGAGCAGATTGTTTAATTTTCATGTAACTGTATGGTTTTGAGAGATTTTCCTGGTATTGATTTCTATTTTTATTGTGCTGTGGTCCAAGAGTGTGATTGGTATGATTTTGGTTTTTTTTAATTGTTGAAAATTGCTTTAAAGTCACTGAGTATATGGTCAATTTTAGAGTATATGGCAGGTACAGATGAGAAGAATGTACAGTCTGTTGTTGTTGGGTGGAGTGTCCTGAAGATATCTGCTAAGTCTATTTGGTCAAGTGTTGGGTCTAAGTTCCAAATATCTTTGTTAGTTTTCTGCCTTGATGATTTGTCTAATACTGTGAGTGGGGTGTTGAAGTCTACCTCTATTATTTTGTGGTTATCTAAATCTCTCCACAAGTCTCTAAGAACTTGTTTTATGAACCTGGGTGCTCCAGTGTTGGATGCATATATATTTAGGATGGTTAAGACTTCTAATTGAATTGAACCTTTTATCATTATGTAATGCCCTTCTTTGTCCTTTTTGATTGCTGTTGGTTTAAAGTCTATTTTGTCTGATATAAGAATAGCAACCCCTGCTCTTTGTTGTTTTCCATTTGCTTGTCTATCTATGATTTGTATTGTATTCAAGATATATTAAGAAAAAGAAGTTTGCAAAATAGGTATATATAGTGTGATACCATTTGAGGAGAAAGATAGATGCATGGATATATAGATTGATAGATGATGATAGGAGAGAAAGAGATAGATATGAATATGCATAGAAAATACAGAAAATATCTGGAAAAATTTGATGGTCTACTGTGACATTTCACTTATCATTATGTAATATTATATTTTTCACTGTAAATTCATTTGCACTCATCCCATGTTTCCTGTGCTCAGGCCGATAGTCCCCAGAACACCAGGCCTCTTTAGGAACTCTGACATTTGCTATCTTTTTCTCCCTTCCTTTCCCTCCTTCATCTCACAAACTCCTTTTTTTCTAGTAAGGTTTCCAACTCAGGGATACTTCCTCAGTGATGTTGTCCTCAGGGCTCATGTTCTGTTTTCATTATCTGTTGGCACTTTCCACGTGTTATTGTCAGATCTATCGATAGGTAGGTAGATTTTTTTTAACATGCATACTTTCCTCACTAAAAGGTAAGCTTCCCAAACAGGAAAACCATGACTTGAAGTCTTAGTATTTCAGAATCTAAAGCCATGCCAGATACCTAATGAATACCTGCTAAATGTTTGCTATTGAAAAAATAAATGACCTTTATAATTATGAAAGTGTACCTCCTAGAATTAAGGAATTAGCATAACATCCTAATCTATTTATAAATCTGGAGTTTCTTTTTAAATAAATGCCCATTGAAAACAAAAACCTGCGGGGCAGGAAGATATTGAGACCCCGTATTATTAAAATAAGGTTGCAAGCTAAATGGATGCTTTGAAATGTGAATATCTTGAGTGGATGATCAGTCTTAGTCATGACTTTAAAGAATTATTCTGCATTAAACCTTAAAAATCATTTTCCATTTCAACTAATTTTCCAACTTTTCTTTATACGAGGAAAAGATACAAATGACTGGATTTTATTGGCATTTTTTAGTCCTAATTATATATCTTATTTTAAAAAGAAGCAAATGATCACAGCATTGGTTAAAGGTCATATATTCTGCGATCTTTTTTTTTTTAATATTAGGACTTCTATTCTTGTCTTGTTCTTTTACTGTAGTTCAGATATGAAAAAAGGGTAATAAGGAAAAAAGCACAATTTGACTGACAGCAAATGCTAATGGTAACCAACTCTCCCCCAAGGGGCTACAGTGGAGTGTGAATAATTATATAAATCATAATAGAAAGCAAAAATCAGTTCATTTCCACATATAGCATGTGTTGCATGATTTTATGAATGCAGGAGGCATATGGATGATTGATGGATATCGTGTTGTATGGATAAAAGTGGTATGTCTCAGAGTCACCTCTGCCTTTAGCGAATGACAACGGAGCTTTTGTAATACTAATAATGTTGAAACCTGGTGAATGCAATGATACAGATAAATGACAATATATCCTAAAATTTCCATGGACAGTTGTGAGTTCAAATATTTTATTCTATTGTCCCATGAATCTACTTTTTATGCCATATGCCCCAACATTTATTTCTATAAACATTGACTACTGGAATTGCAGTCTAACTGTTAGGAAGAATATTGTTTCATTTGGGAAGATAAGATTAGATCTGTCTATTAAGTCTTCAAAATAAACTGTAAATGAATTTTTCTGTAGTAAAGACTGACTTCCATCAAAAAAATGGGCCATCTACAAATGATTGTTGCTCCTCATCAAGATGGATAGATAAAAAGATATAGATAGATATGTGCTAGCTTCGGCAGCACATATACTAAAATTGGAACAATACGGAGAAGATTAGCATAGCCCCTGCACAAGGATGACACGTGAATTCGTGAAGCATTCCATGTTTTTCAAAACAACACGGTACTGGTACCAAAACAGAGATATAGACCAATGGAACAGAACAGAGCCCTCAGAAATAACACCACACATCTACAACCATCTGATCTTTGACAAACCTGACAAAAACAAGAAATGGGGAAAGGATTCCCTATTTAATAAATAGTGCTGGGAAAACTGGCTAGCCATATGTAGAAAACTGAAACTGGATCCCTTCCTTACACCTTATACAAAAATTAATTCAAGATGGATTAAAGACTTAAATGTTAGACCTAAAACCACAAAAACCCTAGAAGAAAACCTAGGCAATACCATTCAGGACACAGGCATGGGCAAGGACTTCATGACTAAAACACCAAAAGCAATGGCAACAAAAGCCAAAATTGACAAATGGGATCTAATTAAACTAAAGAGCTTCTGCACAGCAAAAGAAACTACTGTCAGAGTGAACAGGCAACCTACAGAATGGGAGAAAACTTTTACGATCTACCCATCTGACAAAGAGCTAATATCCAGAATCTACCAAGAACTTAAATTTACGAGAAAAAATCAAACAACTTCATCAAAAAGTGGGCAAAGGATATGAACAGACACTTCTCAAAAGAAGACATTTATGCAGCCAGCAGATACATGAAAAAATGCTCATCATCAATGACCATCAGAGAAATGCAAATCAAAACCACAATGAGATACCATCTCACACCAGTTAGAATGGCGATCATTAAAAAGTCAGGAAACAACAGGTGCTAGAGAGGATGTGGAGAAATAGGGACACTTCTGCACTGTTGGTGGGAGTGTAAACTAGTTCAACCATTGTGGAAAACAGTGTGGCGATTCCTCAAGGATCTAGTACTAGAAATACCATTTGACCCAGCCATCCCATTACTGGGTAGATATCCAAAGGATTATAAATCATGCTGCTATAAAGACACATGTACACGTATGTTTATTGTGGCACTATTCACAATAGCAAAGACTTGGAACCAACCCAAATGCCCATCAATGATAGACTGGATTAAGAAAATGTGGCACATATAAACCATGGAATACTATGCAGCCATAAAAAAGGATGAGTTCATGTCCTTTGTAGAGACATGGATGAAACTGGAAACCATCATTCTGAGCAAACTATCACAAGGACAAACACTGCATGTTCTCAGTTATAGGTGGGAACTGAACAATGAGAAAACTAGGACACAGGGTGGGGAACATCACACACTGGGGCCTGTCGTGGGGTGGGGTGAGCGGGGAGGGATAGCATTAGGAGATATACCTAATGTAAATAACGAGTTAATGGGTGCAGCAAACCAACATGGCACATGTATACATATGTAACACACCTGCACGTTGTGCACATGTATCCTAGAACTTAAAGTATAATTTAAAAAACTTTTAAAAACGATATAGATAGATAGATAGATAGATAGATAGATAGATAGATAGATAGATAGATAGAAACATATAAAGATCTCAGTGCTTAGTGCCAGTCCTTACACAAAATAGAATGCCAATAAACTCTTGTTGAGTTAAAGACTGGAATTAAGAAAAAATGTCTTTAGGCCACTCAGAGAAATCAATCATCTCTTTTTCTAATACTAACCTAATTTTACATTTGCCTAGGGTTGGTCGTTCTTGGGAATGTTGTCACACATTCTCTAGGACTTAGGATTGGGGTCCTGCTCTTTAGAAGTCAGCAGAGAAGCGCCTGAATTTTCAGCATACCAACACCCACAAACTCTGCCATCCACTGCCCACCCTACTCACTGAGCCTCAAAAAATTTCTTTGGTACTCCATTTGTTTGCTTTTGTGACATTTGTCCTAGAAATTTAAAAAGTATCTTTGTTCGTGTTTTTATTGAATTTCAAATTTCAAATGTTTGGAATGAGGAAAAATATCACTGAAAAACAAACTTTCTATGCTTTGTCCCTGAATGATCCAGTGATTAAATAGGATCAGTTGAATATGGCATTTTACTTGTCATTTCTAATAAAGAAGTTGTAAGCTTCATCTGAGTTTTCAAAATTAAGAAAATTTTGAAGTGAAAACATATAATTTAAATTCCTTTTAAAAAATATTTCTGTTATGACATGCATGTTTGAAAAGTTTTTCAAAAAACCGCCACAGAGATCTCTTTAAATATCTGATTACTATGCTCCACGCTTAAAACTTTCAATGGCTTCGCACTGACGCTACAACAAGGTCTGAACTTCTCACCCCAGGCTAAAGGCCTTGCCTGTCTCATCCACATCTAATTCACCAGTCTTATCTCACACCCTTTCTCCTCAGTCCTCACACTCAGCTGCATGAGCTTCTTTCTGCTAGACTTCCCTCTGCTGGGACCTTCTCCCGTGCTCTTCCCCAGCCTGCCATACTCTTCTCTATAGGCACCGCCATCTTGACCACACCTGTAACCACCTTCACACCTTTACCTGGGTTTCAGCATAAAATTTACCTCCTCACATTCATGCTTTGGTTTCCACAGATTAGCAGTTCCATAGCATCTAACATTTTTCCTTCACAATTATTTCCATAATGTCTGTCATCCACGCTGAGTTGGACATTCTCTGAGAATGGGGATTGTGGCTAACCTTGGCGCTAGTGTATCTTTAGCTCAAGCACCGTATGGTACCTAACAATGAGCGACATGATATTGTTGAATATGAAATATTAGAAATTACCAGGGCTCAAATGTAATACATTCATTTTTAATCTAGATCTAAATGGTGAACAAACACTACATAATGTTTTCTACTGCCCAAAATTCCATGCCTAGAGTGATACTGGACTGGAAAGGGCTGAAGGCCTTCAGCTGTGAAGAAAACAAGCCAGAATAAAATTTGTCTTTTTCAAATATTTTATCCATTGTCCTCCTGCTGAGAACCCATAGAGTTCACCATGGCTTTTTAGGTTGTTGTTGTTTTTTTTTTTTTTTTAGGCTTATTATGAGTTTAGGCACCTTAAATATTTCAACATTTTAGGGATGAAAGAGAGAAGCAGGGAAGTAAGAGACCTCAAAGAGAATGTTGAATCTGACTCACTTTTAACTGGAGACCTTTAGCTGAGGTCTTCTGGGGAACACTAGCCACTGGTCTCTCTGTTGGAGACAGCTTGACTCATAGCTCCTACAGAGAGGCAAGAAGCTACCCACCAACATACGAACTCCTAGGGGTAGGAAGAGTCAGGGACTTTGGTCTTTGTATCCAAGTGCCTGCACAGCAAGCACGCTGGAAATGTTTGGGGAACACTTTTACTATATTTCCTGTATATCAGTTTTTTCAATATAAAAGTATATATATACATACGTATATACTTTATGTAAGTAGTAAAGTATATATAGCATACATACATATTTATGTAAGTGTGCATACCTTATATAACTAGTAGCTTTGAAATATAATTCACATACTATACAATTCATTCATTTAATGTATTCAATTCAAAGATTCTGAGTATATTAACAGAGTTGTGCAACCTTCACCACAATCAATTTTTTTTTTTTTTTTTTTTTTTTTTTTTTTTGAGACAGAGTCTCACTCTTGCCCAGGCTGGAGTGCAGTGGCACGATCTCGGCTCACTGTAGCCTCAACCTCCTGGGCTCAAGTGATCCTCATAACTCAGCCCCCTAAGTGGCTGGGGCTACAGGGGCGCACCACCATACCTGGCTAATTTTTGTATTTTTTTGTAGAGACGGGGTTTTGCCATGTTGCCCAGGCTGGTCTCAAACTTCTGGGCTGAAGCCATCCACCTGTCTCAGCCTCCTGAAGTGCTGGGATTACAAACATGAGCCTTTGCACCCAGCCACAATCAATTTAATAACATTTTCATCACCCTATAAAGAAATTCTGTACAGATTACTGGTCACTTCCCATTAACCTCCAACCCCCCAGCACTAGCCAATTATTAATTGACTTTCTGTCTCTATAGATTTGTCTATTCTGGACTTTTGTATCAATAGAATAATATAATATGTGGGCTAGGGTTTTTTTGGTGACTGGCTTCTTTTTTTATCTAATATTTCAAGATTTATCCATGTGGTAGCATCTCTCAGTACTTTATTTTTTGTAGCAAAATAATGCTACATTATGTTTATCTATTCATCAGTTTACAGATGTTTGATTGTCCCATTCCTTAACTATTATGAATAATGTTGCTGTGAACATTCATGTGCAACTTCTTGTGTGGATATATTCTTTAATGTCTTGGATATACACCTAGGAGTGGAATTGCTGAGTGATACAGTGATTCAATGCTTAATCATTCCCTCCAGCAGTGAATCAGGGTTCAAATTTTCTGGATCCTCACCACCACTGGTTATTTCCTATGTAACCATCCTAGACAATGTGAAGTGGTATATCATTGTGATTTTGGTTACTTTTTTTTCCTGATGGCTAATGATATTGAGCATCCTTTGATGTGCCTACTGAACATTTGTATATCTTCTTTGGAGAAATGTCTATTAAGATTCATTGCTTTTTTTTAAAATAGGGTAATCTTTCTACTACTGACATGTATATATTCTGGATACAAGTTCCTTGTCAGCTTTATCATTTGCAAGTATTTTCACCAATTCTTTTCCCTTTCTTGATGGTATTTTTTGAAATGCAAACGTTTTTGGTTTTGGTTTTTGTTGAGACAGGGTCTCACTCTGTCATCCAGGCTGTAATACAGTGGTGCAAGCATGGCTCACTACAGCCCCAACCTCCCAGGCTTAAGTGATCCTCCCACCACAGCCTCCCAGGTAGTTGGAACTATGGACACACATCACCATGCCTGGCTAATTTTTTATTTTTATTTTTGTAGAGATGAATTTTTTCTTCTCACTATTTGCCCAAGTTGGTCTCGAACTCCTGGGGTCAAGTGATCCTCACACTGGGATTACAGGTGTGAGCCACCATGCCTGACCAAGTTTTTAAATTTGATGAAGTCCAGTTTATCTACTTTTTCTTTTGTCACTTGTGCTTTTAGTAATATCATATCTAAGACTACTTTGCCTGACCCAAGGTCACAAAGTTTTACCCCTAGATTTTATTCTAAGAGTTTTATAGTTCTACCCTTACATTTACTTATTTGACCCATTTGAGTTAATTTTTGTGTATGGTGTAAGGAAGGGGTACAATTTTATCATTTTATATGTAGATATTCAGTTTTTTCAGTGTCATTTCTTGAAAAGTTTGTTTTTATCATTGAGTTGTCTTGGCATTTTGTTGAAAATGAACTGTCCATAAATGTGAGATTTATTTTTGGTCTCTCAATTCTTGTCTGTTGGTCTATGTCTTTCCTTATGCCAGTACCAAAGTGTCTTGATTACTGTAGCTTTATAGCATGTTTTGAAATCAGGAATTATGAGTCCTTCTATTTTGTTCTCCTCTTTCAAGATTGTTTTGGCTATTTTGAGTCCCTTGCGTTTGTGTGTGAATTTTAGGATCAGCTTGTCAATTGCTGCAAGAAGTTTCTCCAGGATTTTAAGAGGAGTTATATTTAATCTGTAGATCAGTTAGGGAATATTTCTATCTTAACAACATTAAGTCTTCTGGTCTATGAACATGAAATGCCTTTCTATTTATTTAGACCTTCTTTAATTGTTTTCTACAATGTTTTGTAGTTTTCAGGATGTAAGTTGTATACTTCTTTTATTAAGTTTATTTCTAAGTATTTTATTATTTTTGATGCTGTTGTAAAGGGGATAAATGAATCTCCTAAGCAAATTAGCAAATATTTATATTATATAATATAATTTAGATGACAGTAGGAATATGGAGCTGTTTCCTTGGGTATTAGAAATTATATTGTATTATTTAGGCAGTAGTCTACCTTGCCTTCTCCAAAGCATGTTCTTTGTTTTTTTGTAAGCATGTTTCTATTATTATTGTTATACACATAAAATGTCTAACTCAGTGGTTGAATGATTATTGCTTTCCAATAAGTAATTGCTATTTTAATATTATTATCATCATTAATATTAATTCAAAATCCTCAGATCCAAACAGCTCCAAAATCTTTTTTTTTTTTTTTTTTTTTTTGATAATACACATGCAGTGATCTGACCTGAAGTCTTTTAACTTTTATTTTAAGTTCAAGGACACATGTGCAGGTTTGTTACATAGTTAACATCTGTCATGGGGGTTTGTTGTACGGATTGTTTCATCACCCAGGTATTAAACATAGTACACATTAGTTATTTTTCCTGATATTTTCCCTCCTCCTACCCTGCACTCTCCCCTAGACCCCAGTGTGTGTTGTTCCCCTCTATGTGTCCATGTGTTCTCATCATTTAGCTCCCACTTATAAGTGAGAACATGTGGTATTTGGTTTTCTGCTCCTGTGTTAGTTTGCTAAAAATGATGACCTCCAGTTCCATCCATGTCCGTGCAAAGGACATGAACTCATTCTTTTTATGGCTTTATGGTATCCCATTGTGTATATGTACCATGTTTTGTTTGTCCTTTCCATCATCGATGGGCATTTATGTTGATTCCATGTCTTTGCTATTGTGAATAGTGCTGCGATGAATATATGCGTGCATGTGACTTTACAACGGAACAATTTATATTCCTTTGGGTACATACCCTGTAATGAGATTGCTGCATCGAATGGTATTTGTGTACTTAGGTCTTTTGGTAGCAAAATCTTATCTGAACTGACTGAGAAGTTGTTCATGTCTTTATTTACTGTGTAAATAACCATATGTTTTGCTCTCTAAATATTAATGTATTTATAGTGAGAAAAGATACTTGGTTCAACTTCCTGAACTAGGTTTGCCTATTTCTTGGTCTGAACTCCAAAGGATATTCTGAATAGAAATACAGTCAGGTGTCAAGTTAGACACCACAAATTTTAAATGCTAAAATAGGCAATAAGGGAAGGAGATTATACATACAGACACACACAATTGTATATAAGGAATATATTACACACACATATACATATGTATATCACACAAAACACATAAGTATCTTCCATTATTCATGAAAATAATATTTATAGAGTGTCTACTATATGCCAGGCACTATTGCCAACCCCGAGGGTATAGCAGTAAGCAAAACAGAGATGTCTGGCCAAGCAAGATGGCTCATGCCTATAATCCCAAAACTTTGGGAGGCCAAGATAGCAGGATCTCTTGAAGCCAGGAGTTCAAGACAAAACAGAGATGTTCCATTTTCATGGGACTACTATGTTAGATTACTTTGTATTGGCCACAGTAACTGACACAATGAGAAGCACACAGGATATGCTTAAACCTGATTATCATGGGAACAATATCTGCATCAGTCAGGGCTTGGTCAGAGGGGCACAGTTCCCTGAGAGTTATGGAAGAAGGGGCTTCTGTGTGAAATTGACCTGTGAGAGTTGCAGGAGAACCTGGGGAAAGATCTAGGGAAGGAGTCGCTAACCTATCCATCTGAAAAACCAAGATATCCAGCCACAGCAGAGGGGCTTAGGGGAGGGTGATAGGAGCCACTGCTTTCATGTTGCTGTTGCCTCTGAAGGTCTTCAGTCAGTCTCTAGGGTAGGCTGGGGCAGCTGTTGGCCAACAGTTGAGAAGAGAAGCTGGATAGGAAACAGAGGAGAGCAGGACCCACTGACACCGGCTGGGCATTTCTGCGTCTGTCCATCACTGCTCTGACTGTGCCAACCATCAGAGATTAATGGCCATTCCACCTGCCATCCAATCTCATGCATGTTCTTCAGTGACAAGATTTTCCCAGCATAACCGGGTCAACACAGTACAAAACACCACACCTGCCATCAAGACAACAATATGTTGTGTGGACAGACCCTAGGGTGGTCCTCGTAATTCCTGTCTCCTGATGTCAGTGTCTTTGATTAATTCCTTCCACTTGAGAGCAGGTGGGACCTGTGGCTTTCTTCTAATCAATAGAATGCAGCAAAGGTAATGGAAGTCATTCCTGTGATTATGTTGCATTATATAAGATATTCTTAGCAGATTGGGCAAGCAAGACTCTCCTGCTGGCTTAAAGAAGCAAACAACCATGTTGTGAACTGCTAGAAAGAAGGTCATAGACAGCTCTGTGATCTGTGAAGGAGCAGCATACTGAGAAACACAAATCAATCACAGAAATCACACATTCTCACTTCCAGCTTCTAAATATACTATTTCTTTTTCCATCCTAGTACAGAGTTTCATTAACATTTTGGGCCAGATAATTTTTTGAAGGGGACTTTCTTGTGCATTGTAGGAGATGTAGCATCATCCCTGGTGTCTTTCCTCTAAATGCTCACCACCCTCCCTCCATTGTGACAACCAAAGATGTCTCCAGACATTGCCAAATGTACACTAAGAGGTAAAAATGCTCTGGTTGAAAACCACTATTCTCATACATAAGAGCTACTGCAGCACTATGTTCTTTGTAGCCAAAGGGAAATCTTAAAAAAGAGAAAGATAAGCCTTGGGCACAGTTAATTTGCACACTAGAAAATCTATTTTCGGGCCAGGCACGGTGGCTCACACCTGTAATCCCAGCACTTTGGAAGGCCAACGCGGGTTGATTACGAGCTCAGGAGTTCAAGACCAGCCTGGCCACGTTGGTGAAACCCTGTCTCTACTAAAAATACAAAAAAAAAAAAAAAAAATTAGCCGGGCACGGTGGCGGGTGCCTGTGGTCCCAGCTACTCGGGAGGCTGAGGCAGGAGAATTGCTCGAACCCAGGAGGCGGAGGTTGCAGTGAGCCGAGACCGCGCCACTGCACTCCAGCCTGGCAACAGAGCTAGACTCTGTCTCAAAAAAAAAAAAAAAAAAAAAAAAAAAATCTGTTTTCTAACTCTACATCCCCAATTTCAAAGCTGGTATTTGCAGCCCTAGGTCCAGTGGGTTTTTTCACTTTGCTCGCCAGTTGATAATCAACAAAGTGCTCAGGTGAACACAGTATAGGTGGTACAAATTGTTTGGAAAAAAACTATATTTTTAACAATACATGTGGAAGAATTTGACTTAACCATTGAATAACACTGTGTAGATGTGAGCCCTGTTCAAACAGCTCCCGTTCTGTAGGAGAATGCATGAAAAGACAGACCTTGGGAGCTTCTGTACAAACAACTAAGTATACAGAGGGTCTTTCTGAAATATTTGCCTGGGATTTCAGAATATTTTCTCATCATATTTCAGCATACGCTGCTGTGTTGTATAAAGTGTTGTGACCCAGGTGATATTTTGGGATACTAATGCTGATATGAAATCCTATAAGTAGCACCAATTAGGCACAGAATTATTTTGAAACAGATGCCCTACATATAGTTCTGCTAGCAAAACCAGTCCTTTGGTAACAGAGATATTTTAAAATGAAATCAGTCAGGGTAAGAATTAATGTGTGGATACATTCATTTTTGCAACCAGTCTTTATTAAGAAATGACTGCACATCAGGCTCTCTTGTTGTTGTCAGAGACACACTAGGTAAAGGCAAAGATTTAATGGCTAGGGCTATGAACATGACAGGCTCGTTGTCTAATGGGAGCGACAAAAGAGTAAATGGATAAATAGGTGAAGTAAGTACTATGATAGGCCACGCACAAGGCACTGTAGGAGCTGATAGAGAAAGCACCTAACTCGGCATGGAAACCAGTGGCGCTTCCCATAAAAAGTGAAGGATTTGTTTGTTATCAGTCAAGTGAAGAAGCTGGAGAAGTTGTGTGCCAAACAGAAAGACTGATAGAAACCTGATTCAGGTAAGACTGAAGAAGAGATCAGGTGTATCCAAGTAGGAAGGAAATGAGGCTGGGTGGGCTGGAGGGGCCAAGAGATAATGATGATGCCTTTTATGACATTCTCAAAATGTTTAAGTGCATCCTGAAGGTGACGGGAACCACTCTGGATTTCATGCAGGGCTGTGACATGACTGAATTTGCATTTCTGGAAGAGCTGACCTCTATATGGAGGATGGACTGGGCCCAGGCAAATCCTGAGGCAGGAAGGCTCTTAGGAGAGTGAGGCTCAAGTAGCGCAGAAGGTACTCATCAAAGCAGGAATGGAGAGGAGAGAACCAAAAGTTTCAGCAAGCTCTACCTCCTCAGTGCTGGTCTGTAGAAGCAACAGAGAGGAATGAGTTCCTTTTCAGAGACCTTTATTTTTTGGGAAAAGAACGGGATGGGTAAGTGCTTCACTGGCAGGACTCTGTGCCCCATAAAAAGAACCATTTAGATATGGACAAGCCACTGATACAGACCTTCAGAGCCTTCCTCTCTTGAAAAGAGAAGAAAGGCAGAAAGAATTAACCTACTTGAATTCTGGAGGAAGGAAATACAACTTCCTAAATGTCTTATATAATTACTTTTATTATAGAGAAAAATACATTTACTCCCCCTGTAAGAAAAGATGTTGTTTGGAACACATATTAATTAAAAAGGAATTATCATATTGTACTTTACAAAGTCAATCTGTCTACTATTGTCAAATAATGCCCTTAGTATCTCTGAGGAAAATCACCAATATAGCTATGCATGTAAACCACGTGTCTTTTTTCTCCCTTAGGCCTAGTCTGTAGACATCACTCAGTGTAGCAAATCATAAGTAATCTATTTTATACATTTGTGCTGAAGAAAAACTGCTGGATTCAATTATATTTCAAGTGGCAGAGCAATAACCCATAAACACGGAAAGTAGCAAGATGTTCAAACTAGGTACTTAAACAGTTTTGGGGCATGTATTTATTGTGGATGTCAAGGTGCTTTTCTGCTATAATAAGAAGTTTTAGGTGTATCATATTGCTGACTTGGCACCTGTTTGTAATTTTAAGCAAAGACTTATTCTTCACCCATTCCAGACCCAACAAATGGGCTAATTTTAAAATGATGGGAAGAACAGATAGAATGTGATAAACTTACTTATATAAATATAGCCCTGAAAGATTCAAGAATTTACAGTTGATTTGTCCAGAAACCACTAGACCTATACTTACCATTGCCTACATCATTTAAAATGGAATGCACTCTAGATCAAACCTGAACTGGCAGAACTGCTCCAATTGTTTCTATTTTCAAGTTATCTAGGCTGATCTAAAGTTTAAATACATTTTGAAGCTTAATTAAATGAAACGCTTAAATTATACAAGCATTTAATACTTAGTTGGAAATTGAAAAACAGATACCATGAAATCCCTAGGTAAAAAGAAAAATCCAGCAACATCTGCTAGTTCCATTTCTCTATCACATGGGATGGATGTGTTTATAAAGACTCAAATCTTTAAATAACCAAATGCCTCTGAAATGATTTTAAAAACAAAACAAAACAAAAAAAACCAAGAAAACCTTTTTGCTCAGTAGTGCTGGTCGTAGGAAAGGCCTGGAGATCCTTACAGAGCTGTTCCCTGGGGATGTTTTAGAAGGCATCAGGATGAGACAGCACCCACCACAGGTGTCTGATCATCACTTCTTGAAACTTAGAAACTCTGGAAACGGTAGGAGAGAACCTAACTCCTGGTCAAGGCTGTGCCAGAAATCAAAGAGTGCTTACAATTTTGGTATGGATTTTACAGTGATCCACTTATGGAGGTTTTTCTACCTGACATTTAGCAGTACTTTTTTATAGTGGTGAAAAGGGAAAGTGATTTAATAAGTTACGGGGCAATTCAGGACAGTGCCATACACATACTCAATACATATTGCTTTAATGAGTTAATAAACAATCAGCAAGAGCACCACTTCTTACAAAATAAAGCATGAGAAACAATTTGAAAACTGTAAGAAGCTTTGGCATCTATCTTGGCATCCTGTGGCACCACACACATCCAATTTTAGAGATGCATACACCAAGACCCAGGGAGGTTAAATAATTTGCCCAAGATCCTGCAGTTAGTAGTGAGAACTAGACATGCAACATAAAGGAGACGAAATTGTTCATTTATTTGCTCACTCCCTAGCAAATCAGCTGACTTCTTTATGTGTAATAGGACCTCCCTTTAAAAGCCTGTAATGTGAGTGAAATTAATTATCTGGCATGTCATTTATTTACTCATTTTTTCACTCATTCATTCAGATCATCCGTATCTAAATACCTTGCCTTTGCCAGGTATCAATTATATCATCATTTGGATCTTCTTCTCCTTCCAAATAAAATATACTAAACCAAATACATATGTTCATTTCTTGAGCAAGAATTAAAATTCCTATTTGAAATCATGTCATTAGCCTGTCTAGTACTATGCTCTGCCTCCAACACAATTCTCTAGCTGGGATCTTGTGGGAAAGTTGAATTTCCCCATCCCAAAGCCCACGTAGCCTATTACGCAATGCTTTGCATCACCACGGGGTCCTCAACTGAATGACTACCTCAGGCTGTCAGTTAATGCTCTGCTTCATGAGATTTGACTACCCTTCTCATGGTAGTTTACATAATGGCAAGTGTTCCCTGGTAACTGCAAAAGAATTCAGCTCTTTCAAAATAGCTCTGTCAACCCCATGAACAACTCGCTGAATTCCATGGTAAGCATATATAGAATGCTTCTATTTACCTTTATGTTATTTATGGCATATGTCCTTTAATTTTATTAATTTTTAAAAGTAATAATCTACCTTAACTTTTTAACCTGTAAGTTTTCAGCCCAGTCTAGTTTCGACCTTTCAAAAATCAGATGGGCCGAGCTTAGCACATTATCATAGATATTCTTGCTTAATTGAACAGTTTTTATTTCAAATATTACTAAATATTTTTTGTCATTGTAGCATTCCATACTACATCCTTGTGTGCTTACTATAAGCAAAAAGGTATTCTATTTCATCCTGGGTCATATGCATTATACAGATTAGCTTGCTGTGTCAAATATAATTTAACACATTCTGAAAAGAAATCTAGATCAGTCAAAATTACAATCACTACACTTTCATCTTCTATTAACCAGGAGTTCTCAAACTTAAATGTATATGAGGATCACCTGAAGGATTTGTTAAACCACAGATTGGCAGGTGGAAGCAATCCAGTATCCACTGATGGGTGAATGGATAAACAAAATGTGGTGAATATAGACAACAGAACATTCATCAGCCTTAAAAATGAAGGAAATTTGGCCAGGTGTGATGGCTCATGCCTGTAATCCCAGCACTTTGGGAGGCCAAGACGGGCGGATCACCTGAGGTCGGGAGTTCGAGACTAGCCTGACCAACATGGAGAAACCCCGTCTCTACTAAAAATACAAAATTATCTGGGCGTGGTGATGCATGCCTGTAATCCCAGCTACTCTGGAGGCTGAGGCAAGAGAAAGTGGCAGTGAGCTGAGATTGCGCCATTGCACTCCAGCCTGGGCAACAGGAGCGAAACTCCATCTGAAAAAAAAAAAAAAAAAGAAGGAAATTCAACACATGCTAAATGGATAAACCTTGAGTACATTATATTAAGTGAAATAAGCCAACCACAAAACGATAAATGTTGCATGATTCCACTTATATGAGCTACCTTGAGCAGTCAAATTCATAGAAACAAAAAATAGAATGGTGGCTGCCAGGCACTGGGGGAAGTACAGAATGGGAAATTGCTGTTTAATAAGTACAGTTTCAGTTTTGCAAGATGAGAAGAATTCTAGAGACTGGTTGTGCAGCAATGTGAATGTACCTAACACTACAGAACTGTACACCTAGAAACAGTTAAGATTTTCACCATAAAAAAAAAAATTAAAAGTGGCTGGGTGCCATGGCTCATGCCTGTAATCCCAACACTTTGGGAGGTTAAAGCAGGTGGGTCGCTTGGGTCCAGGAGTTTGAGAGCAACCTGGGCAACATGGTGAAACCCCATCTCTACAAAAATATACAAAAACTAGCCAGGTGTGGTGGTGCGTGCCTGTAGTCCCAGCTACTGGGGAGGCTGAGGTGTGAGAATCGCTTGAGCCTGGGAGACAGAGATTGCAGTGAGCCGAGATTGTGCCACTACACTCCAGCTTGGGTGACAGAGTGAGACCCCATCTCAAACTGAAAAAAAAAAAAAAGTATGTGAGGTGAATGTGAGGTGATAACTACGTTCATTAGCTTGATTTAGCCATTCCACAATGCATGTAGTATTTCAAAACAACATGTTGTACATGATAAATATTTATAATTTTTACTTGCCCATTAAAAATAAATTTTAAAGTGATTAAGATGGAAAATGTTATGTTCTGTGTATTTTACCACAATTATACGCACACACAGATTGCCAGGTCCCACACCCAAAGTTATTGATATAGTAGGTCTGCGGTAGGGCCTGAGAATTTGCATTCTGGGCCCATAGTCTGAGAACCACTGTGATACGGGTTGACTGATACAATCTTGAATTGCAGCTCCCATAATTCTCATGTGTTGTGAGAGGGAGCCAGTGGGAGATAATTGAATCATGGTGGCGGTTTCCCCCATGCTGTTCTCGTGGTAGTGAACACATCTCATGAGATCTGATGTTTTTATAAGGGGTTTCCCCTTTTGCTTGGCTCTCATTTTGTCTTGCCTGCTGCCATGTAAGACATGCTTTTTGCCCTCCACCATGATTGTGAGGCCTCCCCAGCCACGTGGAACTGTGAGTCCATTAAACCCCTTTTTATTTATAAATTTTTCAATCTCGGGTATATCTTTATTAGCAGTGTGAGAACAGACTAAAACACGCTGCAGTGAACAAAGTTAGTGATGACTACAGAATTTCTGTTCTAAAGGAGTTTATGAGTAACAACCTGGTTGGAAGAAAGACGAGGGGATTTGCCTTGCCAGTTAGCATAGCAAGCACAGTGTCTTCAGATTGTATGTTTATTTGCAGAAGCTTTCATGGGAGAACTGAAGAAATGATGACCAGCTGCACACACCCGCAAGTTGCTTCTTGGTGACACAGCTGTACCTTGCTAATTGCTCAAGGCACCTCATAAATCTTAAGTATAATGGAGAAAATATAAGAACTTGACATTTTTGCACTTAGCAGATATATTCTCCTTTCTTTTATTTCACAATTCTTCTTTTAAACTGGAAGAAGAGTAAGTAGGCATTGGAAAAAGAAGATAGGAAAATATGAAACATTAATCGAATGAAGAGCTAAGTATCGAATACCAACTATAAACAGAAGAGATATTTATTCTTTTGTGAAAATCAAGCATGAAGCAATGTGATAACCCCTATCAAATTAAAATTCCTAATGCTCCCTGGGGAGTGGTAGAACAGCAGTCTCATCTCATCAATGCTGCTGAGAGTGCATATTACTACAAGCGCCCTGGAAGGATTTGACCATATATGTGAAATATCCATATCCTCTCACTTAGTAATTCCTCTTATAGAGATCTATCTTAAAGAAATAAAATGTAGAATATAAGAATATTTAGATGATATAATGTATACTAGCAAAACATGGAAACACCCTAAATGTTAAGGTGGACACCAGAGAGAGGCTAGATGAATTTCAGTGTATCCGGACAACAGAATTTGCAGCTATAAAAGACATCTGTTGTTTTAGAGTAGCCCACAACCTTTTGGCAGGGAAGGTGGACCTCAGCTTCCTTTATTCTGCTTGTTTCAATCGAGAGAACTCCCTATCATCTTCTCTGACACAGAGGAGGTGTTCACAGTTCAGTGAAAGTCAGAGTCCTTTTGTAGGGACAGATGTGGATGCTTGACAAGAGAAGACCTCTTGCCTTGTGAGACTGCAAGCTGGAAAGGCAATGAAAACCTGGCTAACACTGAGGAAAGCAGAGGCCATAGATGGGGAGAAAGAAAGATTCCCATCAATATTGTTTGAGTCCCTGGATCTCATCATACCTGACTAGCGAGGCTGCCTTTGACTTCCCAGTTATATGAATCAATGAATGCCTCACTTTTTCCCTCTTAAACTCACAACTAAAACATTCTTAGCTAATACATTGTTATTAAAAACCACATTTTATATGAATGCATATGAATACACATTACGTTACTAACTCAATTTTTATATATACACATCTTAAAATGTGTATATGTAAAATTTAAGGACCATTAAAATGCTTTACGAGGTTGTAGTTTTATCGATAATCAAATATTTTTACTTTTAAAGATTATTCACTTAGGCCAGGTGCGGTGGCTCATGCCTGTAATCTCAGCACTCTGGGAGGCCGAGGTAGGTGGATCACGAGGTCAGGAGTTCGAGAACAGCCTGACCAACATGGTGAAACCCCGTCTCTACTAAAAATACAAAAATTAGCCAAGTATGGTGGTGCACACCTGTAATCCCAGCTACTCAGGAGGCTGAGGCAGAAGAATTGCTTGAACCTAGGAGGCGGAGGTTGCAGTGAGCCAAGATCACACTGCTGCACTCCAGTCTGGGCAAAAGAGCAAGACTTTGTCTCAAAAAAAAAAAAAAAAAAAGATTGTTTGCTTAAAAAATTTGCCAATGTCTTAATTCCCTGGCTATTGAGTATTCTAAGAGAAAATGTGTATTGCATAAAATATAACCACATATCTTACTGGTCACTTGTAGAAATAAAAAATGGTACAATACCTATGGAGGGAAATCTGGCAACACCTAACAAAATTACATATGCATTTGTCTTTGACCCAGCAATGCCAGTTCTAAGAATCTCCCCCAAAGATACAGCAGCAAAAATATGAAAAGACATGTGCACAAGCCTATTAATTGCAGCAAATTTGTAATAGAAAATGTTTGAAAACAACCTAAATTTTCATTGATAGGGAACTGATTGAATAAACTCAGGCACATCTATGCAATTGAATACTATGTAGCTGTAGGAAAAAATAAGATCTTACTACACTGTATTATACAGAGATCTCTTGGATATACTAAGTGAAAAAAAATCAATGTGCATAACCAAAACAGTATATGGAGAGAGTTACCTTTTGTCTAATAAAAGGGCAAAACTAAATAGTAGAAGAATAAATCAAAAACTAGTATACATGATTACTAGTATAAGGGAAAAACAAAACGGAAGCATGGTGAGATACCTACCAGAGTGGCTAAAATTAATAAGACATAAATTATCAAGTGGTGTCAAATATGAGGAACAAATGGAACTCTTATACACTGCTGGAAGAAGTGTGCATTGGAACATTCACTTTTGGAAACTCTTTGGCAGTATCTACTAAAGCCTGAACATACATATACCCCATGACCCAGCAATTCTACTTCTGGAGTATACCTACCAGAAATGTATATGTGTATCAGAAGACATGTACAAGAAGGTATTAAGAAGCACTATTGGTTAAGCCAAAAATGAGAAACTTATTTCTCCATCAACAGCAAAAGCCATAAACAAATTATGATACACTGTGTGTTCAATATGATAGATTATGGTAACAGGAATAAAAAAGACAGAACATTTCTACTACATACAACATGGATGGATGTCATAAATATACTGTCAAATGAAAGAAACCAAGCACAAAAGAACACATACTGTATTATTCCACTTACAGTTCAACATCTGGCAAAGCTAATTCATAGTGTTTTAGGAGAGCAGTTGTCTCTGGGAAGAATGGGGAGCAGCAAGCAGGAAGGGCACAAGAGCAGTTTCTAGGTTGCTGGTAATATTCTGTTTCTGCACCTTGCTGGTGGATACACAGGTATGCTCAGTCTATGAGAATTCATCAAACTCCTTATTTATGATGTGTTCCATCATTGTATGTATATTAAACTTTTAAGATGTTTAAAAACATGTAAGTAATTACATCTGAAGGGAAGGAGGGGAAAAGTGGAGGGGATGGGCTGGGAAACAAGACTTCTTTGATTCTATATTGTTATATAGTTTTGGTTTTAGAATCATGTGCATGTTTTACATATGCAAAGAAATAAATTATGTAAAAAGAAGAAAAATTTATAGATGCATATATTAAGTGGAGGTAATTAGAACTATGTTTGACCAGGTGTTAAATTCCAAAAGGGGTGTGTGTGTGTGTGTGTGTGTGTGTGTGTGTGTGTGTGTGTCTATTTTCGGGTTTAAGTAAGTTTGAAAATGGTTGAGGCCAAGTCATATGAAATTTAGAATGATAATTCTGGATTTGGCCTAACAGCTTGAAAATAAATCATGGATACTAAAAGCACAAGCCCTAGGGAAACAAAGAAGGAAGGTAGAAAAACAAACAGCTGGAAAAGCGCTCGTTATTATCCAAAACAAACAGATGTACTGTAGTTAGGCACGTACTAACCTAATGGCCTTTCTGGAACTGACAAAAATGTGTTTGAGAAGCCATAACATCAAGCCAGGCAGCTCTATGAGCTGAGCATTAAACTCAATGCCCAGACAGAGCCCGCCCCCACTTGTTTGGCTTTGGGCTGAGTCAGTTATTCAGTATGTTTAATAATACTGACTGCTGCAGAACTGTGCAAAATGGCGAGTGAAAAAGATAGTCAAATGGTTCACAATTTTTTTTAAATCAGGAACTCTAGCTTCTTCTGCCAACTACTTGATGCCCAAAGATTTCCCAAATCTTCCTAACTAATAGAGAGTGGAGGATAATGGGAAGAAGGCTAGAATTTTCATCTTTGGGAGAGTCAAGGCATGTAATTATACAGGTGTATCAGATGAGCAATTGGAATCTAATCTGTAGAGAATTCTGACCCCCAATGGATCCTATACCACTAATGGGGTCAGAGGTTTGAACAGCCTTCTAGTTTGGGGGTTCGGTTCAAATCTAGCTCTGTAAATTCAAGTTTTGTGACTTTGGTCATGCATCTTAATCTCCTTGGACCTCAGCTTTCATCATCTGTAAAATGATAAGGAACACTGTTGAGCTGTTCTAGGATTAGATCAGTCAAGGCACATGAAGAACTTAGTACTGTCTTAGTGTTTAAGACAGGCTAACACTATCCCTCTACCAAACTGTGTCTTATTTTTATGCATTACTAACTAGAAAAAGGTGAATGGAATGGATGAACATTTATTTACCACCATTATTCACCCATTATTATGTGCTGGGTGTTTTATTAAGAATTTAAATACTATAAATATTTATTTCCTTTAATCGTTACAGAATCCTTACGAGGTAACAAGTGAAGAAGTGATGCTTAATGTCACACAGCAAGTAAGTGGCAGAGCAAGGATCTGGGCCCAGAAAAGAATATTTTTCTTTGTCTGTAAGACAGCAATCATCAGGAGGAAAGAAGAACCATATCAGGATGGTAGCCCGTGATGCTAAAAAAGCATTCATTGGCCATTCATAAATTAGCCCCTACATGTATATCAAGAACTAAGCAAAAGGACTGTCTCTTTCTAAGAGTGGACAGAGACAGTTCTATTTGGAAGATGGAGGCGGCTGGAATGAACAAAGTGTGGGTAAGTTGGAATTCGGCCTGGAGAACAGAGTGCCTGACACAATAAGCATCTGTTGAATGAACGAAGATATTTAATGTAGAAAAAGAAGGGTCCCCAGTCACTATCAGTCCCTGGGTTAAGCTGAGGTCAGAATTTAGTGGACCAAGACAAAAAGAGGACTTAGGCCAAAAGAACATAAACTCTACACCAAAGCTAGGAATCATAGAATGTAAAATTAAAAGTGCCCTGAAAAATCCAGGAAAGATGAATGGCTGCTGTAGTTATAACCAACAGGTGGGCTCATGTTGATGTTCGGAGCTCAAGTTTAGCCAGGGGTCATAAGTAGAGAAGAATATATGTATAAGGCATGAACCAATGCAGTTCAGGCTGGTCAGTAAAATAAATAGAAAGGGAAGAAAATATAGACTAAGCAGGAAGGCATAACCATCTGTGGATCACAGGACAGTGATGTTTGTCCACTGTTCTCGTCTTAGATAATAGTAGTAAGAGTAAGTACTGTTTCATGAAACTTCCAAAGTGAGTTCTAGATCACACTATAGAATGTATTTTATTTATTTATTTATTTTACTATGGACTGTGGCCAAAATATTTGGAAACCTTCTGTTGTAGGGACTATGCTACCTACTAGAAAATTACATCCTTGTCGTTGGTAGTTAGGCAAATTAGCTACAGTAGTTGATTAGGAAAGAATTATGGTCCAGATATGCCTCAAGGGGCAGTGTTACTTTGATAAACTCACCATGTTCCAAGGTCTATTTTCACAGCTCCATGGGTAGGGAAATTTGACTACGCAGCCCATGAAGAGATGATCAGTATTCCAGGACTGACTCATTTATTAATTTCCAAAGAGAAATATGGATGCACAAAGCCATTTTGATAATTTGCTCCCTGTGGGAAAAATCTGCCTGAGATATCATATAAGAATGTGGCTTGCTGCACATTGAATCAGAGTAACAGGAATTAGTTTAATATTGTAAGTAGTGGTGACATTTGGGTAGGAAGCCTCTCTATGGTAATAGTAGTAACAGCTAACATTTGCTGAGCACTTACTGCAGGTCAGGCATTGTACTCATTTTATACCTCATTTCATACTCACCCTATGAGATTTTTCACTGCAGAGATATACCTGCCAAGCAGGTGACATATTGGTGTCAGTTAGTCAGCCTACCCCTCTTCTGAACTCATGCTAACAAATTCTCTTTGACTCTATTTTCCCTAACTCTGTTAATCCTACTTGCTAATGCTGTATTCCCACCCTCGCCTAAGCACACTCCTAAAGGTACCCAAGGAGTGCCAGCAGGCACACCAGCCACAGAATAGCATGGAAAATATTCAGAGAATCGATCTTACTTGATGGTAAACAATATAAAATATTTTTATATGAAATAAATTGGATTCATTAGAAAGTATAATGCAAAATTTTCCAGGTGCAGTGGCTCACGTCTGTAATCTCAGCACTTTGGGTGACTGAGACAGGTGGATCATCTGAGGTCAGGAGTTCAAGACCAGCCTAGCCAACATGGTGAAACCTCGTCTCTACTAAAAATAAAAAATTGGCCGAGCGTGGTGCCATACACCTGTAATCTCAACTACTCGGGAGGTTGAGGCAGGAGAATCGCTTGAACTCGGGAGGCAGAGGTTGCAGTGAGCCACGCCATTACACTCCAGCCTGGGTAACTGAGTGAGACTCTGTCTCAAAAAAACCAAAAAAGCACAATGCAAAATTTTAATGAATGTTTAAGGATAAGTCTAGAAGAAATTTTACACTTGAAATTAAAATCTTGAGCTCTCTCTCTTTTGGTATTTAGTGCAAATTTTTGAAAATCATGATACTACACACACGGGCAACACAAAACAGCTGAATAGGCTTAAGTTTCCTAAATTATAATCACATATTTGTCAGTCTCACTACAACACTGCCCAGTTCTCTTTGATTGAATGTGGTGTTTTAAATTTCATGAGTCCTATACTGACAATTAGCTCTTAGGTTCTATCTATAACTAGTTTTATCCATTAACATTTTTTCAAAATTAGAATTTATTATCTTTCTCTGACAAAAAAAAAAAAAGGAGTACAAACTTATTGTGGAAAGTTTAGAAAATCTAGAGAAACATAAATTTAAAAATTGGAAAAAATTGGAAATGCCTTAAATTCATCAATTAGAAATAAGATTATTAACCTGCTATGTGCCTGTGCTACACTATTAACTACATAGTCAAAATCCTTGCCTTAAAGATATTCTTCTTCTTTATTCTTGTACATATGAGTATTAACATAGACATAGATATACAAATACACACACATACATTTTTATAAGATTGGGATACTACTAAACGTATTCTTTTATTGGGTGAATTTATTTAATATTATGTTATAACCATTATTGTGTTTTATTTTATTATATTTTTACCTATGCTATAGTTGTTAAAAACTGCATGGTAATTTATTTTAGAGACATGATATATTGTCTAATAAACCTCCAACTTATTGTTCGTTGTTTTCAATTTTTTATTCTTATCAACATACAGTGAATTTTTATAGACAAATTTTTCTGCATATCTACAATGATTCCCTTTGGATGAACTCATTTCAGAGCAACATGATCCTCTTTTGGAGTCAAAGATTAAGGATATTTTCAAGGCTTTTGACCCATTGCTAAGTTGTATCCCAGAAAGATTTATACCAGCTTATATTTCCAAATGCAGCTTATGCTGTGTATTTTCCCTTACCCTCAACAACATTAGGTATTTATTAAAAATTTTAAACCAATTTGTAGGTGAAAATTGGTTTCTTGTTTTAATATGCTTTTTTTATCTCTTATGAAGTCAAACATTTATTGGCCTCTGTAGTTCATCTTTTGTGAATTACCTTTTCTTGTCTGTCCCCTGGCCATATTTCTGTTGGGGTGGTTAGCTTTTTCTTTTCTATTTGTACGGGTTTTTTTTCTTAAGTATATAATGACTTTTTGCCTGACACTTATGATAAAGCTATTTTTCCTAGCTTCTAACTTGCCTTCTCATTTATTTACTGAGGGTTTTTTCTTGGAATTTTTGAATTTTATGTAGACACATTTATCAATCATTTTATAACTTCGGTTTCATAGCTTAGAAATTCCTCTACCACCTCTGCATCTATTATCTTTTTATTTCTTTCTAACTGAAGAATAACATCACCAAATGTGTTGGACACATTTTGAGTATCTTCCAAGTTTGGGAGAAGCCACATGATCCTTTAGTTTTTAGAAGAAGGAATTAAATGGTCTTGGGTAGGTGATGTGCAGGACTAGAGACAGAGATAGAGAGATAAATGGTAGATAGTGCTTTGAGGCATGCATATTTACTGGCTTTTCTTCCTAGAAAGGCACAAGGCTCTAATCCAGTGGTTTTAGATAGGGCCCAAGAACTTGTATTTCTAACAAGTTCTAAATTGGGGCTTGAAGTTTCTCTAGGTGAAAACACTGGAATTAATGTAACAACCAATTTGAATTCATTTATTTCATCATTTTCTAATCTAATGACTTTCTCTAATTTGATATATTAAAATAAGCTTACATAGCCTGAGCAAATATTTTCTGATCTCTGACCCCACTCAATAGTGACCACTCAAGGCTCATCCAAGTAAGAAAAACCTTGTGCAGACACTCAGTTTCCAGCAGGGCTCCATGGTTCCCTCACCTGTGATGCTCCTGAGTTGTCAGTGGCCTTGTCTGTTTCTGACTGAGTACTGAAAGAGGGTAATCTTACTTTCCTGCCTTAGCAATCATTGTGTAGATAACCTCTGTGGTGAATGTTGATTCACAGTTTCCTCTGAGCTAGAAAGCGGTTCTTTTCTTTTGAAGTAGCAAACCAAATTTCCACTTCTGAGACCTGTATTTCCTTTTTAAAAAATAGAAGATGATGGCAAGTCCAACCTCAAAGCCAGTTAATACCACCCTGCCTCTCATCCCCATCCTCCTTGTCTAAAAGGCAAGCCCCTCGGCCTTAATCTTCAATTCATGCTATTCTGGGTGTCCTCCTCAAAGACTGCTTTGCTTGGTTTGCACTGTACCTTCTGAAATCCCTTGTTCTACTTCACATGAGTCCCTCTATATTTTCTCCTACTTTCCCCTCATCTGAGAGTCATTCCAGACCCCTTCCTCATTCCTCACACCCAGACACCAAATCTGGGAGACTATGTCATCTCAGTGTCTCTCAAACTGGTCCAGGCTTTGGTTCATCATCACTATTGCCTTAATTCCAGCCCTCGTAGTCTGTCCCCTGGAAAGCCAGTATGGTGCAGAAATAAACACACACATGATTTGGTATCACAGAGACCTGTGTTTGGATCTCACATCCATTGCTTATTAACGGTCTGATACTGGGAACAATAACTTGACTTTTTTGAGGTGGCTTCCTGTTTAAAATGGGAGTCATATCTATTTCATGAGCATGCTGTGAGGGTTAATAAGATACCACGAGTGAAAGCACTTCACATACTGCCTCCACAGGGTGCATTTTCAGCAAATATTGGTTTCCTTCCCCCACCCATTTGTTTGTTCTTTGGTTTCCATCAATGTTTCCTAACAGGTCCTCTCATCTCCAAACAAAAATCCACGCAACCACCAGAGCAGCCTTTCCAAATCAGATATCTAATTTTTTGTAAAAGTAATTTGATCTTACCATTGCTCATAGGACAAAGCCACGCCACAAGGTGCTCCCTCTACTCACTATCTTTCATCTGCATTTCATCTTCTATGCCTCCCTACTAGGTGCTTCCCGAACTGCACACATTGAGTTGTTTCATACCTTCCTGATTTCCCAGTTCTCACCACTATCTCAAATATCTTTCCCTTTTCCCAACCTTATCCAACAACTCCTTGCTACTCATTCCTTAAGTACCACCTTGGCTGGGCACAGTGGCTCACACCTGTAATCCCAGCACTTTGAGAGGCCAAGGCAGAAGGATTGCTTGAGGCCAGGAGTTCTAGACCAGCCTGAGCAACATGGCGACTCCCTGTCTCTACGAAAAATTTAAAAACTAGCTGGGTTTGGTGTGTGGTGGTGCGTGAACCTGGTTGGGAGCAGGTGAGTGTTGCGAGGAGATCACTTGAGTCCAGGAGTTTGAGGTTACAGTGAGCTATGATCATGCCACTGTACCTAGCCTGGGTGACACAGCGAGGCCCTGTCTGTTTGGAAAAAAAAAAAAAAAAAGTCCCACCTTAAGCATCTCCAACTCTAAGAAATTTTCTCTGATTTATTTACATAACTCATCTTACCTCCTTTTTGTTTCTATTATACTTTGTATAAAACATAAGTACATCCTTTAAAACACTGTAGTGTAACAATTATTCGTGTGTCCATTTATCTATCCTACTGCATTACTTGAGGATTAAGAGGACACGTTAAATAGCCTTAAATAGCCAACACCTAAAAAAGAAGAACATTTTAACTCTAACCCATCTAGACTGCATCACAGTTTATACAAAATTAAAATGAACTCACATTTCACAAGTAATATAACTCTTGCTATATTTTGAAAAAATTTTATAATTGTGCTTTGAAAATTATTTAGCTACAAGCAACTGGTTTAATTCTAAGGGCTATGATTTCAAGGCAGTTATTAAGCAGACCCAAAATTATTGTTAAATATAATGAAATAGTAACTTAACAATAACATTTTTATAGATATTTGACAAAATACTTCTTCTTTTAAAGTTGCCATTTTTCTAAAGTTTGTTTTAGAACCAATAAAAAGCTTTTCAAGTCTCAAATATTTTCATACCCTTGAAAAGCTCATGGACTATAGGACTGTTCTTATGGTATATAATTGGCCACAACAGTCATTCTACTGATACATACTAGGTACTAAATAAAGAAGTGTTTTCATGAATTAACAAATAGCTATGGCTCTTTTATATTTTTAATATTTTGTTACCATTTATTTTGCCTCTGCCAGCTGCCTTGTACTGTACTAATCAGTTTTTATATGTTTTAACTTAATTATCTCCATCTTTACAGATGGAAAAACTGGATGCTCAGGAATATCAGGAAACTTGTTCACTCAGTTAATTGATGGCAGGGCCAAAATTCACCAGGCTGCCTGACTCTCAGGCCAGGTCTTCACCACATATAATCTTTTGTAGGCCCATCAAACAATCTGACTTACAGCTTCCTCACTTATAAACTGGGAATAATTACATATTTCTCGAAATATGTATATTTTGAACAAGAAGTGAAAGGAGTCTAGCATAGTACATGGATCATAGTTGGTATTCAATAAATAATTTTAGTTTGTTAGGGATTGAAAATAATTCCCCTGTGCAGGGATAGTAAGTGAATTTGGCACTCCTATTTTCTGCTCCCACAGCAGCCTGAACTTTCCCTATTACAGCACCAGTATGGAATCTAATATACTTGTTTGTTTCATTGTATTCCCATCTAGACCATGAGCTCTGTGAGGACAAGAATTACGTCTGTCTCTGTCATCTTTGTAACTAGTTCCCAGCCCGTTATCTCCCATAGGTATTAGATGCTTGAAATCAGTATTAGTTGAATTGTTAATTTAGAAAGCACTTACCTAGTGGTATGATTCCTTTCCTTTCAAATAAAGGAATCGAAGTCAAGTCTTATGCTCATAAGTAGCCCACACTTTAGTTGGGATGAAAAAGTCATAGGATGGTATTTCTAAAGCAACACATAGTCAAATCAGTTATACAATAACATCTCACAAAACCTTACCAGTTTTTCTCTCTGTAGAATCTCATTAAGAATACAATATGAAAAAAATTGCCGTGATTTTACTAACGTTCTTTAAGCATACTCAGATATGCTTAAGATGTAAGAAGAAAATGAAAAACATCAAACCCATAATGATATGCAAATGATATTGATCTAATCAGTCATGTTTGCTGTCATAAAGAAGTCCACATGATTACAAAATATTTCACATATTGTGTGAGCATTATTATAGTGTACATCATCATCATTAAACATCCATCTGTGTAAGGCACCCTGGTAAGTACCATGAAAAAGACTTTAATTAAAACAAGTTAAATCCCTACACTTTAGGAATCAAATTTACTGAAATAATCCTCTCTGCTCAAAAAAAGAAGTTCCCTAATACTTTAAGTTTTAAGTTTAAAGAAGAATAATTTGAGCAGCTGGATCCTATCCTATTGATACTTTCATTAACCTTCATAAATCATCGAGTGTAAAAAGATGAATCCTAAAGAACACTGATTCAACCAAGCTTACATTTGTCATTTATTAATTTAAACTGGATTTAGTTACTTATGTTTATACTAACTTTTAGATATTCTTTGTATACGAAGACTCTGAACACTTTGCCATGACTCAACTTTATTTCTAAACTTATTATTTCATATTCAATTTTAATTATGGTATCTTTTTTCCAAAAAAAATCATCTAGTCACAGTTTTTAGTCTTTTAATTATAGTTTCTATCTTGGTATAATGGTGTATTTTCTCTTTTAGATTTAAATCTTTAGTTCATCTGGAATTTATTTTCTGAATGGTAACTTTAACATGTTTTGCTAATTATCTTCACACTATTTATTGAGTGATCCAAACTTTTTCTACCAATTAAAAATATTCACTTTTGCATTCCTAAATTTCCACATACACATGGATCTATTTCATGACTACTTTATTTCATTAATCTCTCTATTATTTTATGTTTAAATTGCTTTGGCCTTATATTCCAATTTCTGGCATGGCGCATTTTTGTTTCAATTGTGAATGGGATATTTTCTTTTTCAGTCTAGTTTTCTATCTAGCTATCATATATACAAAAAACCAATTGCATTTCATAGATTTTGATTAGATCTACCAAATCTTCCTTTTTATTATTTAGCTCTTTTACTTGATTATCTTGGATCATCTAGAGAGACAATTTCATCATCAGTAAATAATGATAACTTTATCTCTCCCTTCCAATATTAATGCCATATCTCTTATTTATCTCTTTTCTTTCTTATCTTATTGCACTGGCTAGAACTTCCAGATCTAGGCTTAGCAATAGCAGATAAAATGGAAACTTTGTCCTTTTTGGGATGAAAGATAATTTAATTAAGAGCATTCTTAGCTTATAATTATGCACCAAAGTAAATTAGCAAATGACTATTTGCTGTCCTACAACTACACTTTTGTGAAAATAATAATAGTAATTACACTTTTCTCTGAAAAAGCAACTATATCAGGCATTTGATAGGTTTAATGAATAATTCTTAAAACACTCTGCAAGGTAGGTCTATTATACTTATTTTGCATTTGAGAAAAGAAAGATTCTTATACACTGAAAAACATTCCTAAGGTTACTCAGCTCATAAGTGGTAAATCTAGAAGTAGAACCTAGAGTTCTCTGATTCTAAACTCTTCTTTTGTACCATATTACCTGCACTATATAAATGCTATTAGGATTTAATTCTGATATGTACAAATGGATCTGTCTCATTGGTCAATCGATATAGGGTTGTAATGCTATACTTAATATATCTTAGGTATTCAACTTGTGAGAATTATAATACTGACTTTGAATGACAGAAATTATAATCATTACTCTTAATTTAAAAAATAGAATTAATCAAATAAATGTTAAGTACCTACAATATGTCAGTGTCTTCATAATTATTTACCTAACTACATCATTTAATAACATACAGGTTAAGCATCTCTAATCTGAAAATCTGAAACTTCCTCAATGCCAACATGATGCTACAAGTGAAAAATTCCACATATAAGTACTCAACACAAACGTTATTTTATGCATAAAATTATTTTAAATATTATATAAAATTACCTCAGACTATGTGTATAAAGTATATGTTAAACATAAATAAATTTCATGTTTAGACTTCGGTCCCATCCCCAAGATATCTCATTACGTATTTGCAAATATTCTCAAATCCCAAAAAATCTGAAATCTGAAACACTTTTGGTCCCAAGCATTTCAGATAACTGATTGTCAACTTGTGTTGATCAGACTGTGACTTAGCATTTCATAAAGGTATAGCTTCTGCCCCAAATAAATCGTCTGTAAGTCAGAACTCTATTGGTGACAAGTGATGGAAACTCAACTCAAATTATCTTGAATTTAAAAAGGTCTTATGAATTTATGTAACCAGAAAAGTCCATAAGTAAGGCTGGCCTCAGGCATGACTAAATCTTCCCTTTTTTGAGATTTTCAAAGTGTTGATTTGAAAAGAGGAAAAAAAAAAAACAAATTATCTTTCTTCCTACGGCAGTACAGAAAAATCCAAAATTTTCTTTATTTAGGTAACATGTCTACTTCTTGCACTAATTCCTGTGGCTGAAGGGATGGGGCGCTCTGATTGGCCAGGCCTGGGTCACATGGCCACTCTTGTAATTTAAGAGTATGGGGAGGATATGGTGATTAGTAGTCCTACCAGAATCTAACGCAAAATAGATAGCCTTTCCACAAATTCTACATTGTTAAAATACATACAGTAAGTCTGCAGATTGTGGTGGTGAATCTGAGTTAAATAACATGCTACAGAGAACCTCTAATTGTGGTGACTTGTACTATAATTCATTCCAGTTGAATTGACCTGAGAGTTGCAAAGCACTCTGTGTATGAAGTGTGGGAATGAGCAGGAGCTTTGCAGGAGAGCTTCTTTAAACAATTCCTGATTCTGGAGCCTGAGCCGTTAACTCCTCTTCACTTGTTTTCTCATTTGTAAAATGGGAGTAATAGTAATGATCCCCATGGGATGCTCCACATGAAGGGTATACACCAGCGTCTGCCACACAGGCATGAGCTCAAAAGATAGTTGTTATTCACTATTATTACCAAAGCAGGATTTTTTTTTTAAAAGACCTGGTCTTTCATATTTATAAATAGCTGATATTTTAAGGAAAAACGAAATGCCTTGTATTTCCTAGCATGAAGATGGCATCACTTTAAAATGGGTCATTAACTTCCCAGAGTGTTAACAGCCAAAACAGCTTGCCATAGCTGCCCCAACTCATACACATACACTCCAACTTCCATCGTTTCCAGGTCCCTTATCCTATCCATCTTTCATTCATTTATTTATCAAAAATGTCTTAAGAGCCTAATATGCATCTTCATGACTTGATTTTACCCTCATGACTTCTCCTCAGTCCTTTGGAGGAGCATCAGCCCCACAGTTTGACTTTTTGCTTCTATGTTTAATCACCATTGACACCCTTTTGGTCTGTCATGCCAGAAGACTCTTCCAGAAGACCTCCACTGCCCTCCTGGACTTCGTGTCTCTCTGTGTTTTCAATGGGGAAAGGTATATACTATATATGTTTACAATTTTTTAAAAAAGTTTTTCCTGTTTTCCTATTTCTTTTAAATCTTTTTGATACTTGAGTAGGATTTTTTTTTCAGTTCATATATAATGGGAGAGGTAGAATTTAGAAGCCAATTTTAAATGAGGATCTAAAAGGGTTAATTACATATAGATGCTGGCTCCTGGTGAGATAAAGTCAAGCTGCTCAATTAAGGTCCCCGCTTGAAATCTGATTGTCTTTCTAAGAGCTTTTCATCTGTAACTTGCATATTCTGGAACAAGTGTTCAATTGTAATCAGCAACATTTTTCACTTAATTTTCTTTAATTTTAGAAGTCTACCAACTAACAGGTTTATCTGTTTCAATAAATGAGCAGGTACTATGCCAAGTGCTGCAGGCATTCCTGTACACAGCACCCTGGATTTTACCTGCAAGCAAGAAGGGGATGGGACTGAGTGGTGGTAAAAAGAATGCAAAGATAAATAATTGAAAACATAAATGATGCTTTTATGAAGCAGAATAGGAAAGGAGCTATAAGATGCAATTAAAGTGCTACAGGAGTTCAAAGGAGAGCAATTACAGTAGTCCCTTCTTATCCAAGGGTGCATCCATTCCAAGCCCCCCAGTGAATACCTGAAACCATGGCTAGTACTGCACTATACATATCATTTATATATATAGCATATATATATATATATATATATATAGTACTATGGTTTTTTTGTAGACATAAATACCTATGATAAAGTTTTTAACTTATACATTAGGCACATTAAGAGATTAACAATAATAACTAAAAATAAAATAGATAATTATAACAATATACCATCATTAAGTTATGTGAACATAGTGTCTCTCTTTCTCAAAATATCTTATTGTAGTGAACTGAGGAAAACTGAAACCTTGAAAAGTGCAACCATGAATAAGGGGGGACTGGGGGACTACTGTATCTCTGTTTGAGGTGAGGCAGAAAGGGTTTCATGGAAAAGGAGGGTGTGAGATGAGCACACATGCTTGGATTTTGGCTAGCAGAGATGGCAGAAGGCAAAAACAGGGGTGGAAACATAAAGATACAAGATATGACTAACTAGAATATCCAAACAGGGAAGCTTTGACTGTCATTGTGAATGACCTAGTGAATGGAGTCCCACAGGCAGTGAGGAGACAGGGATAAAATGACTGGCACCTGGCAGTCAGGTGCAGATGAGATTAGGGCAAGGAGGCCCTGAGGCAGGGAGATGAGTTAGGAGACTCTGTAGGACTAAAGGAAATAAATAAGAGAATCCATTCCTATAATTTTGAGAAGGTGGGCTGCAAGGGATTTGAATATGTGTTTGTTCAGGAGACAGTAAAAGGAGGTAAAGGAAAGGAAGTTGCCAGAAAAACCAGCAGGAGCAACCCACAAGTAGCTTATCTAGATGGAGATTTTCAACAGTGAGTTGAAAATATGCCTCAAGGGAGAATAGATACAGATGTGGAAGCATTGGTGCTAGAGTCCTAAGGATCCCTGGGATTCTCAAGATAAACAGTGCTATCTGCTCTTTTTACAGTTTCTCCTCAAACATTTATTTCATTCTTAGCAGAACATTTTTCTTTAGGAAGTAGGAGGAGATAATGCAACAAGGTAAGGGTCAGAGATGGAACAGTCCGAGAGGTCGAAAGAGCTCCCAGGTGGTATGGTATCAGGCAAGGGAAAGGAAAGGAGAGGTTTAGAGAGTGAGAGTATGACAGATTAACCTCCTCAAATACTGCAGAGAAGTTCAATGGCATGAACACTAAGCAAAGACTCTCCCCACTAATTCTGTCATATACTATTAAGACACCTGGCATAGCACTTATTATGTAATATTTTGCTTATTATTCTTCACCATTAGGTAGGGACTACTTGATATTGCTAATTTTTTTTATTTTCAGTATGCTTCACTAGTAAATGAGTGAATGAATGAATGAACACATGAATGAAAATGTTAATTGTGATGGAAACAGTAGTTTCAGTGGACAAGTGGGTGTGGTGTGGAAACCCAATTCCAATGCCTAAAATAAACAAACAATCGTAAGAAAAGTCAAGGTGATATGCTGAGATGTATAGTTTTCTTTTTTAAGGAAAAACCAAACAACCCCAAAACTCAAGTTTTTACAATGCTTGGCTATAATTGTGATGATTAAAAAAAAAAAAAAAAAAGAACTGCCATTGTATCAGGAAATGTTTTTTCAGACAGCTAGTTTAGAGAAAGTTCTGCTAAGACATTTCTGTTGACCCAGTGGGACTTTAGGAAAGATTTAGATGATTACAAGAAAAGCCTCTGACAGATATCTGTGAAAGTAAGATTAAAACAATAATGCACACAATCAACTGAGGTCCACGGGTTTGTAAACCAGTGCCAGTCAGGATGCTCAGAGCTGGGAATGGTGATCTTCAGGCAGCCAGGTGAGACTAATCTGGAGAAGCTTTAGGAAGGAGATAAATTTAAGCTGTTTTGAAAGGGGACTATTCTAGTCAATTGGCAAAGAGTCTTAAAGCACGGGATTAGGAATTTTAATTTGATTACTCGAGGTAATTTGGAGCTACCCCAGTGTTTTGAGAAGACTTGGTATAAATGTTGTTTGGAAGATGATTCATTTCCATAGTTCTTAACCCTGTCTGCATATTAGAGTTACCTGGAGAGCTCTGAAAACTCCTGGCGCCCAGGCTGTGCTCCAGAGTAATTAAGTCTGGGGTGGTACCAAAGCATCAGTGCTTTGTTTTGTTTCTTAAAGTTCTCTGGGTGATTTCAATAAAGAGCCAAAAATTAAGAAGCACTGCTCTGAGTATGGGATAAATTGCAAGAGAAAGGCTAGAATTAGAAAGGTTAGCCAGGAGGCTGGAAATTGGAATCTGACCTAGCTTTGTGAGCAGAGATAAAAGGGGTGAAGCTAAATAAAGTATTCCAAAGGAAAACTTGGTTGAACTTTGTGATGCATGCCAGTTGCATTTTTAAATAAAGCTATCCTCCAGGAGTGTCACTGCTTTTACTATAATGGATTAGTTGAAAAACAAGCACACAGGATTTGCTTTTGCTAAAATTTGGGGCTATTAGCAAAATTCTCAATTTCTGTGGGAGCAAAGCAGGTCAGAAGAGAAAAGAAAATGTAATCACATTAAAAGTACATGTTGTTTATATTTGAAGGGGGAAACAAAATTGAGTGATGGATGTTCCTGAATTAAGAATCCAAATTCAGATTTTAAATTGAATTACCATTGGGAGATACTGGGCTGTGGTAAAATTACGATCCCTTTAGAGTAACCTTGAAGGAAATGAAAAGTCAGACTATTAAGGAACTGAAGAGAAAGATCCACCATCATTCTCAATCATATTATTCCCCTTTCTTGGAATGAAGAATTTGTAATGGGTATGGGAAATGGATGGTGATGTCTCAGTTTGATGACCTCTCAGAAAGCTGAGTTAGGAAGCAATGATGGGAGTTCCAATGTTTAATTGAGAACACTTTAAATTTATCCTGGCATGACCCACCTTTAAAGTTTAGAGGAAGGGCAGAATGTTATAAAGTGGGACTATTATTTGTAAAAGGAAATAGTGTTTCCTTATTTAACTGTGTATGAGTATTTGATGAAATAGAGACATTGAGAGAGGAACTTCACTGGCAAGAGCTTCCTGAGGGAAGCAATCGAAGATAGTTATTGGAGCAAAATCATTTTTCTGACTCTAAGAATGAAGCTGAGTCTTACAGCGGTGATAAGCCTCCATCTGATAGCTGCTGTCATTACTTAGAGCACAGACTTGGAACTGTAAATGAAAGATAATTGTTCCTATATTCCTGCTCCCAAATGGTGGGTCTCTGGTAGATGCAGAGATAAAGCAGTTGGCCAGGAGTGGTACCAGCTTTAAGTCAGGTAGGTGTGCATGTAATTTGAGGGGCAGAGCCTCCCCTAACCCTCCCTCCCTAGAACTTCCTCAGTTAACATCATTCTACTTGCAGGGAGCAGGGGTACAGTAGGTTAGGACATTGTTTGCAGAAGACCCTTGAGGAAATAAAAGTGCAGTATTAAGGATCAGTAACACATCTGGAAATGACATTCATACCCCAACTCCCACCCCCAACTCAGAGGAGCTTAGGGCAAGTAACTAAGTAGCTGGGTCCAAGGGGATGTGTTAAGGTAAGGGTCAGAAGGGAAGAGTTCACAAGCCTGGGTAGGGTACAGCAGGGAGGACCCATGGGTGTCCTGTGGGAAGCAAGTGGGCCTGGGGCAGCAAGAAGGACCTGAAAGGTCTTGCTGACACCCGAGAGGACAAACCCCATCCTTCCACTTTGTCTCTGCCTTGGGCTCCGAGCCTACTCCACTTCATTTCATCCAGCCAGCCTGACTACAGGAGGCCCAAAGCTACTCTGTGCCCTGGGCACGTTTGAGTCTCCTTAAATGCTTCCAATTACCTTTGCCTGGGTTTGTGGTTCCAGGAAAGAAGGTTCTAAATTAACACTGTACAAGGCCCCCCTGCATGTTGGTTTGCAAAATTAATGATCCTAATGGAAAAGCAAATTAATCTTTGATGCTTGGTTGAGGATAAACACAAAAATCTCTGTTTTGGACACTGGACCTTCTTAATACATCTCATCAATAGTATTTTCTCTCTCCCTTCCATGCCTGCCACATTCACAAAGAGAGGAGACAATACAACTTATAACTCCATCTCTGAATCCAAAGGGCCGTGATGCACGCATTTATTCTGCAAACATTTATCAATGGTCTGGTTTGTGCAAGTTGCCCAAAAGAAGCCAGGAAAGGCTGCACAGAGGAGGCCACCTGATGACACCCCCTCACACGTAAGGTTTGACTTGCACTTTCTACATTTATGGTTTGAAAAGACTGCAGTAAGCATTTTGTAAAATGTAAATTACATTCTTCAATTTTAGGAAGAGCACAATAGTTTTTCCAAAAGCCGACTGTCACAGTTCTGAGGGTTCACAGAGCTCTTTTAAGGGGATCGGAAGTTCTCTGGCTGCCTTGCTGTGTTTTTCTAGCCAGAAGTCTCTGCTGCAGTGCATTGCTCAGTTCCTTTCAACTGAAAAATTAAATCTGCACTCCTGTCAAAATGTGTCATCTACACACCCGGACACTCATCACAGTTCACCAGGCTCTACGCAGAGTCCAGGCTGAAAGGATGGCATGCCCTCCCCAACCCCACCCTTTTGAGGCCTGGGAAGCCCAGGTGCTGGGGAGGAGTTGAACAACTGTGTCCAGGGAGTGTCTGGCAAAGCCGGCCCAGGGAGTTCCACGGGAGCCTCGGTGCTATGAAAAGAGCCAGTGTCCATCCATTTCCTCGGGTGTGAATCACACTGCCCGGTCGGGCCTTTGGGAGAAAATTAATGAAGGACACAGTCAGCGCCGTAGAACCTGCCAAACACACATCAGATCCAGGGGAGTCTGTGAAGGGGGAGGGGGAGATTTTTCCAGAGGCTTTTCTTCCCGTTCCATTTCTCTTTTGTGCCCCACGACCGGGTTCTTGAATGTAAAACTCTCAGAAAGGTCAGGGCGGAGCCTCTTTTATGCCCCGCGGAGTATCTTGCCCACCGGTAAACGCTGAGTGACAGCGGCGATTTCGGCCCAGAAGACCCGGCGGGGACTGGGTCCAACCAGCCCTCTCTCGCGGGCGCGGCAGCGGCCCCAGGGCGGGCGCAGGGCCGAGGCCCCTGAAGAGAGGCGGCCGGACGCAGAGAGCAGTCAGCCCTGGCGCTCAGAGGCTAGGAGGGGGCTCCACCTGGGCGCCGCACCGCGGCGGGAGGGGCGGGGCTGGGCTTCCCGGAGGCGGTGGCGCCTCCTCGCGCACGAGCGCGCGCTCCTCGGCGTCCGGCGCACGCGCGAGGCCGGCTGGGAGCGCGCCCCAGCGGCGGCGGCGGCGGCGGCGGCGGCGACTGGAGGAGGAGGAGTAGGTGGAGAAGGAGGGCGGCTGAGGGGAGGCTGGCCGCGCGCGCAGAGGCAGCGGCGGGGGCGACCGGAGCTGGGGCAGAGTGGGGAGCGAGGGAGGGGGAGGAGAGAGAGGGAGGCGGAGGGCAGTGAGAGACGCATTTCCAATTCCCAACTACAAGCCACGAGTTTGCAGATGGGGTTGCTCGGCGGCGCCTGTGGCTGAGGGAGAGCAGCCGCGGCGGGGAGCGACTGGGAGCGGCGGCAGCGGCGGCGCGGAGGCGGCTGAGGTGCGAGCCGGTGAGTTGTCGGGGCCCCCACGCCGCTCGGGTAACGGTCGCGCTGCGCGCCGGGCCGGCCGGGGGCGCCCTGTTGCTCGCCGTGGCGCGCCACGCGGGGACCCTGGCCAGCCCCGCCCCTCGGCACCTGGGCTTCGGCGGGCGCGGGGAAGAGGGGCCGGGGAGGCGGAGGCGGCGGCCCGGGCGGGGAAGCTGCTGGCCGCCCCCAGCTCGGCCCGCGCGGAAGGGGTGCTCTGCCGGGCTCCTGGCTCTCTGGTTGCTGGCGGGCGGGCCGGCCGGGCCCGAGCTCGGCAACGTGTCTGGCCCATGCTGCTGGCCGTCGTTCCCCACGCGCTCCCCGGCGCGGCCCTGGCTGGGGCTAGGGCCGCAGACGCGCGGGGCCCCATCAGGCGCGGGACTCGGGTGCCGACACCTCTGCGGCGGGAGTCGCGGTAGAGCCTGGATGGAGAGCTGGCCCGGGGGCGGCGTTGCTGTGACTGACACCTCCGGGGTCTGTCCCGAGAGGGGGTGATTTACCCGGCTCCCGGTTCTCTCCCGAGCTCGGAGTTCCTGGGGGAGGAGGCTTTCTGCAACTACCGCCGCTACTTCCGAGGTACGAGACTCCAGTTGTTTGGCCAAAGTGGCTTTGGGCCGAGCACACGCTGCCCCGGGGGCGTTCGCTGCTGAGATCGTGCTTGCGGATCCTGGGTACGTTTGTCTGAAACCGGATAGGTGTCGGGTTTTTTTTTTTACTTTGGCTTGGTGGAGGGTCAGCAGGGGAGTCGATTGAGGTATCCGATCGTGTGATGACAGGATGTGGATTGGTTGGTAGATGTTTTTTGCAGAAGGACTTTTTAACACTTTTTTGGGAGTTTATTCTCAATCCTACCAGTTTCTGGGATTGCAGCTCGAGATTACATTTGTTAAACTTCCATCAGTTGGGTGTGCATCTGTGTAGGGGGAGGGGGTGAAGCGAGGAAGAGAATTGAAGACTGACGGGGAAGCTCAGAAAATTCTCCGCATTACTTACAAGCAGCCGGTAAGGTCAGGCTAGCCACGTTTTTTTCTTTCCTACGCCTTTGGAGAGTGTTGGACTTTTACTTTGTGCTTCAAGTATATTACAAGTGGTCTTGTAATGTAGCTGAGAACGTTTGGGGTGCGTTAAAATGCTCTTCAAGTGGGGTATGATTTAGCAGCCATTTCTTCCCGTGAAATCTTGCAAATCATTTGTAAACTTATGTTGGTCGGATATGCCGGGCGAAGTAACATTGTTAGTAATGCGGTATATAGTTTCCGTATATAGGTATAGCAACGAACCTCAAGTAATATTGCTTATTGTAGTCTTCTACTGTGCAATGATGATAGGGTAGTAGGCCTGGTTATAGTTATGTCTTCTGAGGCCTTATTAACGGTAAACAAAGAACTTTTGTGGGTTGTGTCATTTTGAGGTCATCTGTACCTTAAATCTGTCATATATTTAAATAGGTGTTTAAATGTGTGTTCGCACGATGTGTTACTCTTTAAGGTCCTTGTTTCTTTTATTCTAGACTACGGTTACATAATGCACAAATGGTAACACTTTTAATTGCTCAATTTCGTCCTATGGAGACTGCACACCATCTTTATGAAAGAGGTGTGTATGTGTCCTTACTGATGCCACCGAATTCTTTTCCATCTGAAATGTCAAAATGAATTATTTTACATTCTAGGTTAAATCAACACTGGAAAAATTAAGGTGCTTAAGTAAGTCTAGTAGCTCTATATAAGACAGAATCTTTTTTTTCCTTTAGGCCAACTGCTGGATTTTTTTAAATGAATCATATTTTTAAACATTTGAGGGAGCAGTTTGCTTCTTTCTGAGTCTCATTTTAGCCTGAAATTGTTCCAGAACACTACATAGCCTGCTTCTCTCTTTCTCTCCCGACTCCCCCTCTTTTTAGCTTGAGATAACGGAGAAGACATAATTGTGACTCTGTGTTATCTTTTTTAAAAGTTGTTTTAAAATTGAAGTTGCTTGTTTGAATATTTACTATCCCTTTACATGCTTTACTACTTAATAATGGATTAGCAGAAGACAACAGATGTTTTAATTAAATGCCTTTCATATTTTTGACATCTGAACTTTGTTAAAATTGAGAGGCATCATATTATTGCTGAGAGAGTTAAAAATAATACAGGGTTAGTGCTAGTCAAAGGCTAATTGTAAAAAAACAGCAAGATATTAAAATTAGAAGAGGTAAGAGAACCCATTTATACTTTTGACATCACTTGCTCTAATATAAATTACCTATTGCTAGGTGGTTTTTGAAAAAGAGTATCTTGTAAAATTCACATTAGGTATATAATAGTTAATAATTTTTCTTTCCAGAGTGATTCATTTGATGAGTGACTAGATTTTTTTTTAAATCAGAAGTCTACTGCAGGTAAGTATAGTTAACCATGTAAGTGATGTGCTGTTTATTTCAAGAAGAATGAACACCCATTTGATAAATACTGAACTATTTGGGAATATGTGAATTATTCCTTAAAACTTGCGCAGAGAAAAATTATGCTACTTTTGTTTTAACTGTAGGTTCTTTCTTTAGAAAAATGGTCTTCACATTTATAAATATAAGAGCAGATAAGCACAAGAGATCTCTTCCCTGATATGGTGCTAGTATTGAATTAAAGATTTTGTTTTTTTGTTGTAGGAACCAGTTTTGCTTAGTCTTCCTATTCAGTCTCACAGAAGCTGCAATGATTTTCCTCCTTTTCTGTTACTTGTATCTGACCACTGGGGGGAGACTTTACAATTGGGCTTGACTATATTCCTCCTTTACATACATTGGCTGCTAATCATCCTGGGCACTTTGCCAAACTGCTCGTAAGTGTGCTGAGGAGGGTGCACTCAGAAGCAAGTTTCAATCAAGGTGTTTAATAACTTTTCTTTCTTTAACTCACACCATGCTTACAAAGTATCATTCTTTATATACTGTGTTATTAACAGTCTACCGTTAAGTGGTCTAAGTATGCCTCTAACATAATGAAAGATAAGATTCCTGAATACATTATAGCTTTCAAAGATCCGACTTTACTTGCATTAATCTTAGAGGCAGTGTAGGTTTAATTACTTGCTTAGTGTACACAGATATTAGTTGTCTGGAAGGATCTGGAAAGATCATCACTCTTCTGTGAAGTATATCTATATCCAAACCTCTTTAAACAAATTGGTCTCCTCTTATAAAAAGCTTTTGGAGGAGAAGTTATTGAAGCTAAATTTTAGTGTTCATTTCACCACAGAAGGGAAGTTCGTCCTTTATCATAGTCATAGAGATAAGATTAAAGCCCACAACTTTGTTGACCATTAAGCTGTGACCATTATTACCAGGTGTAGTAAGTCAAAAGCCTGGTTTCTGCTTTTTCTTTTCTGACAGTATTTAACCTTGTTAATGTCCAATTCAATAATAATGAATTCAGTAAACAGAGGCTGCTACATTTATGGTAGTTTAGAAAGAACTTAAGTTTTATGATCTTCCTTAATTATGATAGACTAATTCACAAACCTTTCTATAATCTTTATCATAGTAAATATATTCACAGAGTAACGAACAGAACAAAATTAGTTTCTATTGTTCCTTCATCCTAGGTTATTTTCCTTCTTTCTTTAAGATGACTTTGCTTTCGTCCAAAAATTCTTTTTTCCCTCTTTACTTTTTTTTTCTTTCTTTCTTTCTTTCTTCTTTTTTTTTTTTAATGTAGTGCACTAGAAGAGATACTTTCTGCTTAGGAATATATTCATTTCTGGCTAACTTTAGGATTGTGTTAAGTACTTGGGAATGTAAGTTTCTAAAAGCCTGTCAGAGTTATCACTGATTCAAGGCAAAATGAGAATTAAAGACAATATAATGAGTATTTCATAAAGCTCAAGTTATTTTCAAATCCTTTCTACTGCTTGCTAGTTTTGTACATGATTTAATCCCTCCTTCACCAGTTTACATCTTTTCCTCTTAAATCTATCATTTCTTTACCCTCTTCCTCCACTTTTTGCTATATTTAATCTACATTGCCCTTCATTTTGTTACTCATCAATGCTGTGACTTGCTCCTAACTTAGAGCTTTTACACTGTTCACTCTGTTGGGAACTCTTTTCCTAAATCATTACATGAGTGACTACTTTTCATCATTTCATGTTGTACTTCAAATATCACCTTTTCAGACAAGCGTTGCTACCTAACCATCCTTTCAGAATGACACTAGCTTCATCCCCCTCTATCCTTTTACCTTTTTTACTTAAAAATTTCTGCAAACCATTTATCACTATCTGAAATTATATTTTTGTATTATTCTATAATCTCCGTACTCATTAATATAAGCCCCATGATATCAATGATCTTGTCTCTTTTTGTTTTTCTTTTTGAGATAGAATCTCACTCTGTCACCCAGGCTGGAGTGCAGTGGTGTGATCATGGCTCACTGCAGCCTGGAACTCCTAGTCTCAAGTGATCCTCCCACCTCAGCCTCCTGGTAGCTAGGACTACAGGCAACAACCACCATGCCCAGCTAATTTAAGAGAAAAAAAAAATTGTAGAGATAGAGTCTTGCTGTGTGTGTTGCCCAGGCTGATCTCAAACTCCTGACCTCAAGGGATTCTCTCTCCTCAGTGCCTCAAATACTGGGATCATAAGCATGAACCACCATACCCTGCTGATCTTGTCTCTTTTGATTAACACTATGTTTCAAGGACTTAGACCTGTTCCTGGCACGTAGCTGTCATTAAATAAATCATCCTTTAAAAAAATCTGAGGTCATGTTCTGCCTGAGGTTTCGGTGTTAAAATGCTCCTTTATAAAATGATAGTACTATAGTAAACAGGCTTCTTTTGGCCATAAGTAATAGAAATCCATTCTAGTTGTTATAAAGGGGGTTTATCGTTAAGATGCAGCCAATGTCCAGTGGAATGCAAGGACTGGGACTCCAGTGCCTGCAGGGCACATTATATCTTTTCTCTGTTCTTCTCTGTGCATTTGCTTCATTCCTTCTCTTGCTGCAGAGGACCACTTCTAGTCCTCTTAGTGGAAAATATGGCCACCAGCAGCTTCTGAGTTTTCATAGTACCAGCCCAGGAAGCTGGAGAAAGGTTCATCTAGTTCTTCCCTGTTCAATAAACTGTATCTCATTATTAGAACTTGGTTGTACTTGCTGTAACCACATGTAATGGGATTAAACAGACAATCTAAGTAGGTGCCCCTGTGATAATTAATGTTCATACTTGTTCGTCTGCTGCAAAACATTCATCTCTCCTCTTCTTAAATTTGATCTTGAAATCTGAGGTATCTGAAAAGCACTCTCCTGGAGAGATGGAAAAGAAATGTGATATCTTTCATGGGGGTGATTTGCAGTTTGAGGAAGATAAAATATATATAAAAAGGAAATAAAAATAGCATGATGATAATGGAGGAACTGGTAGAAATATTTGCAATTTGTATGATAAACAAGAGTCTAACTTCCTTAACATATAAAGTACCTGCTAACCAATTAGGGAAAGACCAACCATCAAGTGGGCAAAGATCATGAGTTGAGTAATTCTCAGAAAAGGAAATGCAAGTGTTTTGTAAGCATCTGGAAAGGTATTCAACCTCACACATAATACAAATATTATAAATAAAAACTATGAGATACTGTTTCACCTACTGACAGATGGAAAATGTTTGATAATACTTTTGAAGAGGATAGAGGTTAACAGGGGCTTTCACATTGTTGGTGGAAGCACAAATCAATAAAATCTGATGTGGTTGAAATTTCTGAAGAGCATTAAGGTAAATAGAAAAGGCTGGAAATATGCATTAATTGATATAGATGTTTGTGAGAGGGTAAAAAGTTAATACACAACTTATTTGAACACTAACTTGCATTGCTTTGTTTTTGGCTAAAGTCATAAACAAACTGAAACAGCAGGCCTCCTCCCCCAAAAAGAGAGATCTTTGGGTGGTATTTAGTTACCCCTTTCCATCTTCTCCATTCCCCTTTCTTCTACCCCAGTACTGGTAAAGTTGTTTATAAATCTCTGAGATTTTCAAATACTTTGTATCCTTCACACAGCCCAGCACTTTGTTCGCTACTTAGTAGCACTAAGTAAAGATTTAATTGAAGGAGCTTAGCTTACTACATTTTTATAGACTCAGTTCATAATATTTATGCTTTTGGAAGAAATCTTTTATAAAAAGTGATTTTGAATTTTATTTGATAAATGTACTTAGAATATTTATTAGAATAGGCAATAGAGCAATTTTTTATAAATCTTGGTTTATTGTACAGCATATTAATAGAACTTTTTCATAGTTCCTTTGTTCTGTAGGATATTATTAGATATTAGTTGGGTAGGATTAATGTTTTTAAAAAGTAGAATAGGGCAGCTGGAGATATGTGGGACTTTTAAAGAAAAGTTTATGAGAAAGTGTGGGGAAAATGATTCTCTGAGCAGACTGGGGGTCACATGCTTAGGAAAAGTGAAGGGTGAGGGATTCGTTTACAGAAATTCTGTGGTGGAACTCAGAGGGGTACATCTTGGGAGAAGTTTTAACTTATGAAAATACTAAGCTGATTTACTTAAATGCATACTTCAAGGATAAATATATACTTTGTATTTTGTTCTGCAGGTCATTTGTACCATGAAGTGACTCTGGCAGGGATTCTTTACCTAAATGGGCATCAAAATCCTTTGGAGCTATCCTACACTAAAGGATTCTAATTTAGTAGGTCTGGTATGGGGCAGGAGCATGTTTATATTGTTAAAATCCCCAAGAGCCACTGTTTGAGTTTAAAATAGTACATCCTGTGGAATATTCCGTTTTAATAATGAAATCATTCAACAAAGCTTTTGAGGTTGTATATCATTTAGGTAACTCTAATGCTGGAACTTGGTCTCACCAGGTCAATATGTTTGCAAATATCTCGTTGATCCCCATTGCTTTACTGTCTTGTGTACTCTTCCCTCCTGTGCCTTCTTGTTTCTTTTCTAATGAATATTCAGGCATGGTTCTCCAAGGAGACCATCATTAGGTGGCCTCATCCATAATTTATCTTTTCAGTACAGAACAAATTATAACACAGCGCTTATACAACTGGCAAATACACTCATCACACGAGTAGATGATTTATGTGTTTTCATTCATATGAGCCTTGAACAAATATACCCAGTTTTACTATTTGAGCTTCCTTGTTTTTATCTTCTTGCTATCAAGAGGTTGGCGTTTAGTCATAGTTAATGCTGATGTAAGCATTTAATAATATTATTGATACCACCATGTTTCAAGGTCTGTGTTAAGTGCTCTCCACACATTATCTCATTTGCTTGTTGCAGATTTAAAAATTATATTTTTAAGTCACTAAAATATTTTTATGATTGTATTAGTTTTTTGTGACTGTTTTGACAAATTGCCACACACTTAGTGACTTATAAATAAATTTATTCTCTTACAATTCTGAAGGCCAGACATCTGAAATCAGTATAATTGGGCCAAAATGAAGGTGTCAACAGGGACAATTTTCCTCCAAAGAATCTAAGGGAGAACTTACTTGTCACCTTTTCCAGTTTCTGGTGGCTTCTGGCATTCCTTGGCTTGTGGCTACACACTGCAGTCTTCAAGGCCAGCATTTCAAATCTCTCTCAGCTCTGTGTTTTTCATTTTCCCACGTGTGTGTGTGTGTGTGTGTGTGTGTGTGTGTGTGTCAGAGAGAGAGAGAGAGAGAGAGAGAGAGAGAGAGAGAGAGAGAGAGAGAGAGAGAAATCTCCCTCTGTGAAGGACACTTGTGAGGGCATTTAGTGCTCTCTGGAATAACCTCCCATCACAAGATCTTTAATCACACCTGTGAAACTTTCCAAATATGGTGACATTCACAGGTGTCAGGAATTAAGACATAGCTAGCTTGTGGAGGAGGAGACTATTATTCAGCCTACCATAATGGTAATTTAAATGGTTCAGAAAAGGGAAGAGGAGCTGATAAGTCTTTTGTCCCATCTTCATCACTTTCTAAGTCAGTATTTCTCAATCAGGGATGATTTTGCTGAACCCTCTCCAGGAATATTTGGCTGTCACAACTGAGAAGGTGTTGCTACTACTATGTATAAGGTACAGGTCAGGGATGCTGCAAACAGTGCACAGGGCAGCCCGCCTCAACAAGGAATCATCCAGCCCAAAATGTCAGAAGTGATGAAGCTGAGAAACGTTATTCTAAAGGCAGGTATTGCCAATAGCTTTTTTGGGGTATCCAGAAAAAATTTTGATGCCTCTGTTATGAGTAAAAGCCTTTACTGGTTTGATCAGAACTGGTGGTAGTTTTGGCTGATTGAAAGTGATTTAAGTGAAGAGTCATAAAAAACTATTCACACATATCTTAAATAATATGTTACTTAAAAATCTACATTCATGTGTCAGTCTTGTCTTTGAGTATGTGTCTTTTGCCAGGAGCTCTGGGTCATCATTCTTATATAAGCCAATGCATTATCACTGGTTACCAGCTTTCAAGTGAGAACTTAAAAGTTTGGGAAGCAGTCTGCATATAAGATCTAGATTTCTAATGTTTTATGACTCCTCAATTGTTTATGCTTGTTTTACCCTTAATTTTACAGCAGTTTATCATTTTGTTTTGTTGTTTTGTCACTTGCTTTTTTGGCGGGGGGGGTCTTTCCAAAGCATCAGCTGATTTTCATATGAACATTACAACTCCCATCATCCTGTATCACATACGACATGTGATGCATATAAAGAAAATGAAATCCTATTTTGTAACAATTGCTTACTAAGGAATTGGAAGTACTAATTCTAGTCACAGTTCATTTGAACAGCATCCAATCTGGTGATATGGTGATGGCTAATGTCAGTTGTTTACAAATTCTTGAATGTTTCAGAATGTTCTCTTTTAGTTCTGTAATGGCAGAGTTTATAAATAATCTATAGAATATTACTATAAATACTTTATTGGTATTACCAGCTTAGTGCTTGAGTTACTTTTCTAAAAGAAACATTGATTTTTTTTCATTAACTATAATAAATATTATTTGAAGTTTGAATGTGGCTATCTTCAAGTGGATTTGTCTTTTTATTTACTAGAATATGTATGTCTATATGCACATAATAAATGGTTATATGGAAAATCTAACTTTAGTTACATAAATAAAAAATTATTTGCCTTTTTTTAATTCCTCTTTTAATATCCTTCTAGCTCCTTATATAAGGAGCTAGATAATTGGGTTTCTTATAAAGAGCTTTGATATAAGAAACTCAGATAATTGAGTAAAGAAGTTTATTAAAGTTGCTTATTTTTGAAATGATAATCATGCTTTTTTTTTTTTTTTTGAGACGGAGTCTTGCTCTGTTGCTCAGGCTGCTGGAGTGCAGTGGCGCCATCTCAGCTCCCTGCAACCTCCGCCTCCCGGGTTCAAATGATTTTCCTGCCTCAGCCTCCTGACTAGCTGGGATTACAGATGTGTGCCACCACGCCCAGCTAATTTTTGTATTTTTAGTAGAAACGGAGTTTCACCATGTTGGCCAGGATGGTCCTGAACTCCTGACCTCGTGATCTGCCTGCCTAGGCCTCCCAAAGTGCTGGGATTACAAGCGTGAGCCCCCATGCCTGGAAATCATGCGTATTTTTATACAAATCAATTTAAATGTTTTTTATTTTTTAACTAGTAATCTTTTGGAATGGAACTTCATAAAAAAAAGTAAGCCCCATTTTTAAAAGGTTGAAATATCTTGTGAGACAAAGTAGTCTCAGTTTGCCATCACCAGCCCTTAGCATTAAGCTCTTGAAAACCAGTAGGTGGAGAAATTTTCCATGAAGGAATTTAATAATCTTTATAAAGTTTTACTATTCACCCAATTAAAATGTTAGATTATCATTTTATGCTACTCAATTTGGAAATACCAGATACTATACAATTAGTTTCCATTCACCATTACTTTCTTGAAAGAAACTTTTCAGTACTTCCAATAAGGCCCCCCGCCCCCAAATAAAGTGCTTATAAATCCTAGGAGGCATTTTTGAGGGCATTTTATTCAGATCCTTTCTTATGTTCACTTAAAAGTTATTGATTCCAACTTCTGTTCTAGAGATAGCATAACTTGGATGTTTGAGATAAAAAAAAAATAAGCTTTTAGTAACCTTTATTTAACTCACTCAGCTTGCTATAGCCAAGTTGGTATTTATAGTTTGTTTCCACCCTTGATAATTTCATGCCAGTACTCATCAGAATGTAACCATGGAACACTGACTTGGCTCTGTTTGTCCTTATGAATATCTCCATCCCCTCCTTCCCAACACACTGCAATTCTAGGCTGCAAATTTATTTTATCTCTGCCTCTGTTGTCTCTTCTAAGAGTGTGCACTGCTAATATCTTCTACTCCTACTCTGCCATCAATCTAGTTCCCTTCTCTTTTATCATCCAAACCTGGAGTTCCCTCTTTCACAAATTATCTCCAAAAAGAGCAGCTTAGAATTTGTTACTCTCCAGTAGAAATTTTCACTAAAAGCAAATCTGTTTATATATGTATATACTAGTATTACACAAATAAAAAGGTTATATAGTTTATTTGAGGGAAGAAGCAGTTTCTTTGTATTCCCCCAGTCAGGCATCATCCATGAACATAGGCTTTGCTATTTTTGTTCTTTTTAATTGAAGATGTTAGGTGAAAACACAGTTTAGCCATATAAGTAGTGTTTTGTCATGTGTGGCAGACTGTAAGTTCTGAAAGAATTCAGAAGAAGAAATGTTCACCTTTGGGGAGAGACTTGCTACTTGATTGAGTTAATTTTGAGATGAGTTCAGGGACTCATTTTAGCTCTAAAATTTTATTCTACAAAAGCAAGAGATAGGTCATAAGCTGGGTAAGTGTGGAATAACCAAGGAAAAAAAGTAGTCCTTAGATGGGACGAGTAACAAGAGTGAAGGCATTTAGGTGAGAATTAGATATGTGGTTGTGCATATAGGAAGTAAAATGATCAATGTGGTTAGAACAGAGAGTTTATATTAAGGAATAAGAGTGCATTAGGTTGAATAGATGGAAAGCTAGATATTAAGAAGAGAAAGTTAAACATCCCCAGATGATAGAAAATCATGTTTTTCTATTGCAATCTGGTCATTAAAATGATTTTTTAACGTGATTGGTGTCATAGTCTTACATCGAGTGGATTACAGTGAAGAAGAGAATGGTAGGAAGAGGCTTGTGGTAGTAATTTAAAGGTGAATTAAGGAGAGCCTGAAAGATATTGGTGGCAGAGGGAAGGGAGAGTAAAAGATAAATATAAGGACGTTGCAAATTCACCATGACAAGCCAAATGACATAGGGTATCTTAAGGTTTTCAAGGAATTCCTAGGTGAAGGCAGTCTCTGGATTTTCAGGGTTTGGAAATTCCCCGCACACGCACCCCCCAAGATTCTAGTGTTTTCCCCAGAATAAACCCTGGTCTTGTTTTAAAGGTTTTTGTTTTTGTTTTTTGGGTTTTTTTTTTTTTTGGTTATTTCATTTTTAAATAAGTTGTTATGGCCCCTAGATTTGAGCAGGTTGTTCTCATATTTGACTAATTTGTTACTAAAGGATGGTAAAGTTCTTTAGAGACTACCTACCTGGGTATTAACTAGTTGGTCAAATATTTTTTATCCCCACATTATATACTGTTAAAAACAATGGAAGGACGTTAACTGGAATGACGATGGATGAGTGTGGGTACTGTCATATGGGGAGGGGAAAGAGCAGAGGAACTTTTAAATTATTAAATTATTATTAAATTAGAGGAACTGAGAAGGATACTGATAGGAATATATAATTATTTATTTATTTGATTTTATTTTTGAGATGGAGTCTCGCTCTGTCACCCAGGCTGGGGTGCAGTGGCGCATTCTCATCTCACTGCAAGCTCCGCCTCCCGGGTTCACCCCATTCTTCTGCCTCAGCCTCCCAAGTAGCTGGGACTACAGGCGCCTACCACCACGCCCAGCTAATTTTCTGTATTTTTAGTAGAGACAGGGTTTCACTGTGTTAGCCAGGATGGTCTCGATCTCCTCACCTCATGATCCACCCCCCAAAGTGCTGGGATTACAGGCGTGAGCCACCGCGCCCAGCTATTTTTCACTTTTTTAAGACAGTGTCTCCCTCTGTCACCCAGTTGAGTGCAGTGGCCTGATTGTAGCTCACTGCAACCTTGAATTTCTGGGCCCTAATGATCCCTCCCAAGTAACTGGGGCTACAGGTCTACACCACTATGTGCAGCTAATTTTTTTTTTTTTTTTAATTTTTGTAGAGTCCAGGTCTCACTGTGTTGTTGCCTATCCTGGTCTCAGAACTACTGGTCTCAATCCTCCCTTCTTGGCCTCGCATAGTACTGGGATTACAGGCATGAGCCCACCATGCTAAGTTTTGTGGGGAAGTGTGGGAAGTATGTGGCTTGATTCTTATCAGAAAGTTTCACTTTACTTTTGGTCTGAGACTTCCTCTTTGCCATCTTCTTTTCAGTTTCATAAAAGAACACTATAGCAAATACATCTTAGAACCATGACCATACTGTCTCTAGAAAGCCAGAATATTATGAAACATTTAGTAGGTGAGCAAGAAAAGTGGAGTGATCCTGATGCCAGAAACAGCACAGAGCTAATACAGTTAGATCTATTTGTTATTTAGAATATACCAGTGATTCTCTAAGGGGGTAGTTTTGCCCCCAAGGGACATTTGGTAATATTTGAAGCCATCTTCGGTTGTCACACCTAGGGGTGGGATGTTACTGACATCTAGCAGGTAGAGGCCAGAGTTGTTACTGAGCAATTCATTGGGACAGACCCCACAACAGAGAATTAATCTGCCCCCAAATGACAGCAGTGCGAAGATTGAAAAAACCTGGAATATGGAGTAGGCAGGTTCTTCCCTGGACACGTTTGGAGACATAGGTGAATTTTTTTACTTCCTTTTCTTCTAGGCTTGACCAGATATCATCCTACCAACAGCTTACAATACCATATAGATTCTTACTCTTTGTTTCATTGTGTTCTTATCTTAAGGGTGTCTCTTAGACACTTCAATTAAACAAATATTTCTCAATATTTCTACCCATCTTCATTTAGGGTTGCTTTTTTCTGCTAAGTTTATTTTTCTGTTTTATCAGTTTATCTCTTGAGGGGTCACTCTATTTTTAAATAATTGAAGGCCTCGTGATGATGTCTTTAAGTATTCTCTTTTACGTTTTCATGTACTTCAAGTCCCAGGTCTGGGTTGAGCTAGTTCTTGAGTCCAGATTTTTCTCATTACGGTATTTGAACCTGTTCTGATTTTTCAGTATATAAAAAGTTTAAACAACAAGGCCCTTAAGGGAAAAACTATCTTGGAGTTCTTTTAGAATAATTTTATTCTTGCTCACAGGTAAAGATTGCCATACATTTAACAGCTACATACAGAAAGGCTGTATAATGGTTTATAGCACTGAATGGAAAACACTGAAATTCTAGAATGAAACAAGGTTTGCAAGAACTTCTTTTTGGCTTTATTGTTTTTGCTAAGCAGAGCAAAATAATTCATAGTGTGAAGATAAAAGTTGAATGAATGTATCATAATTGAGAAAGGGGTATGTTTTTAGAAAAAAAGTTTATTTTGTCCTTATCCCACCTCCATTTAATGTTGATGTAAACATATTGGCCATTTAATATAAAATATAATTCCGGTCTGCCTATGTATAACAACTACACTGTACAATAAAAAGAGATGGAAAGCAAAAGTATTTCTATACTGTAGTGGTCAGGATGTGATTCGTAGATCCAAATTTTGTGTGTGTGTGTATTTGGAAAATTTGGGAGGCAAAGTTCTTGAGTAAGTGCAGATCTTCTTTTAGTAGACACTTCCTGTCTGCTTCATATACGCATCAATTATATCGTCATCTTCCATTTTCACCTGTACAGGTGTTTCATTAATTGGCCTCCCATCACATCTAAAACCAAGTTGCCTCATTGATAGATCAGTTAACAATAAGCTCTCATTAGTTTGCTAAGTGATACACTCTTGAGCTGTACCACTGAGCCATTCCACCCCACCACTACAACTCTGTATGGTTATTTTTTTGAGTCTTGACTCCTTTCTTGGGCTTTTTGTCAGCCATGGAAAGCATTACTGTTGGAGCTGCTGCCTCTCAAAAGAAGTTTCAGGTACCTCATGCATGTACACACAACCAGCATTAGTAAGTAAGCCTGTTTTAATTCTAGAGATATTTTAACTAAGAAATATTTAAGTGTATGAAGAGACTACTTTTCTGAGCATAGAAATTTCAGGGCAGTCACATGCTTTTCTGTATTCTTCATGCTCTGAACAAGCTAGTACACCTGGAGGGAGGAATTTATGTTGGTTAATGAGTGACATAGTTCTCCCATCCCATTACTTATTTATGATCAATTTATTTTTAATTAAGCTTTTAAAATTATTAATGCTACATGACATGCAAAGTTAAATCAGCATGGAAGAATGAATGTACCATGAAAGTTAAAGGTTTCTATCCCTACTCTTACTTCATAGAGTTAATCATGGTTAGTAGTTTCAGATTTAGTTATATTAGTAAAGTGGTCCTCAATTCATGACTGGCATTTTTGGCAGTGCTATACTTTGCAATGCAGGATTGTCCTGACCTGAACACTACTCAGTGTTTAGTGTCCCTTAATATTTAATTTTCTACCATAGTTACTGAGACAATCAAAAATGGCATAGTACATTTCCAAATGCTCACTAGGGAGAGGTGGTATGGTAATTTTAAAAAACATACATCTTAGCATATGTTTATGTTTTCAATTTTACACAGTAACTATTGACTCTAGTATGAGTCATTTTAAGTGTGCACAGACTTCTTGAGGGAGGTGCAGAGAAAGTCCACTTGGGAGGAACTGTGCTTACTTCTAAAGTCTTAGATAATGAGATTTTTCAATCTTACCTGCTTTCTTTCCTGATAGTATTACTTTCTTGTGTTTTCAGCTACCTGTCTTTTTGTGTTTTATGATTTTTGAATTGTGTGCTCTTGCTTTGCTTGGTTTTATTGAAGGAAATTCTGTGCAGCCCGGTTAGAGGACACATTCTTTCCAAGGCTTGCCAAGGCTTTTCTTTGGCATCTTTGGAAGCCACTGACCCAAGACCACTTTGTAGTTTCTCTCCTTGGGGTGTTCTGAACCAGGTGGGTATATTTGGAACCCTGAATCCTTGAGAGTAGTCTGTCATTACTAATTCTCAGGTGATATTTTTTTCTGCTAATATGGAGTCCAATCGGAGACAGGCCAACTTCCTTATTGTCTTCCTTGGCCAACAGGCATGTTTTTATTAGACTACTCTTACAAAGTAGGGGTTAGTCCTGTAAGGTCTTAGCTTCATGTGGGGAGGTCTAAGTTGCATTCTTCGTCTTGAACAGGCCAGGGTCTAAATGGCAGCTTCTGAACTCCTGGGTACTGAAATCCTAAACACCCTGGGGCAGTCATAACTTCAGTACCTACTTACTAGTTTGTTTTCTCCCCTTCGTGTTGGTCCACAGGGATATTCTTGGGGACTTTTTTTTTTTAGAGGATGTTTTCAGTGTTTTATTTAGCATTTTTAAATGTTTTGTGAGAGAATTATCTTCAATTTTTCAAGTGTACCTTCTTTGCCAAAACAGCAAACTTTTCTTATCTAGCTTCTAAACAGTTCCTAAAACTTCTGGTTTGCTAATCTCTTTCTCTTTTATTTCTGTCTCACCTCCCCTCCAGTATTATTGCTGTTTTATTCTTTTTTAAAATTATATACCTGTTTTGTCATTTTAGTGGGTCCTCAGGAGGGAGGGAACGTAGGCATATGTGTTCAGTCTTCCACTTTAACTGGAAGTGTGTCTAATAGTTTTGAGGTCTACTATGCCTATTAGGGCCAACTGACCTGAGGAAAAGTCAATGTAAATGCCTTTCGATTTAACTGTCATTTTAAGTTTGAACTTAAAAAGCATAGTCTTTGGCTGTAAAAGATGGACAAGGGTCGAGAATGGAGGATGATATTCAGACCATTATGCAATTGAGCAAGGCCTCACTGAGATGGGGGTCAGTGTGCAGCTTGACCTACGTGGGCTCTTACCATAAAGTATAACTATATAGAGCAAATCACATTACAATGATGAGAAACCAGAATTTTAAAATTTCATTCAATTAGTATTTATTACATGTGGTGTGTCTGGAGTAATACTAAGAATTAGAGTACAAAAATAAATAAAATGCCATATCCTCAGTGAGCCCACTAATTTTCTGTGGGAGATAGACATGTAAATTAAAATACAGTTAGTTATCATTATTCAAGATAGTTATGGTGTATAAAGTCTCTGCAACTGCAGAATTATCAAATACTGAGCTGTTACTTCTAGGGAAAATGCAGGATTAGGTTCCTGCAAGTCTTTAGTCACAATATTTCATCAACTGGTCAATATATAGCCTTCTTTATGTGTATTTCTCTATAAAGATACTTTATTATATATTATTCATTCATTAACATTGTACTCATAGCCAAGCTCACTATAACTCATGCCTCAACAAAGCTTGTCTAATACGTACATTTTTCTGTAAGGCACACCAGAGCCTTCTCGTGATAAACACTAGATAGCATTTCAGTGCTATGATTGGGGAACATTTTGTGAAATCACAAACAGAAAAATGCAAAAAAAAAAAAAAAAAGTGGCACAAAATAAACTAGGAAAAGGATACTTGCTTTTAGTATGAGAGCCAAAACAAGAAAGCAGAGTGTTACTTTGTTCCACTTCAGCTGGGACTGTGCAATGTTGGGTGATTCAGATTTTTTCACCACTCCGTGCATTTCCACTAATGACCACAAAAGCTCTATAAGTATCGATTATTGGATTATAAGTAAATTTTAGCAAGTAGGCAAATTCGCAAATACAGAATAATGAAGATCAGCTGTACTGTATAATGTGGTAAGTGCTCTATATTTTAAATCTGCTAGGATGGGTCAGGGAAGCCTTCATTTGAGACAATTAAGATGAAGTTACAGCAGTATGAAGCAATGAATCTGTGGAACGGCAAATGGTCCAGTGTGGTTGGAATAAAAGGGCCCCTGTAAGGAGAGGCAAGTGGGGATGTTTGGACTGGTCAGCTAACAGAGGAGGATGTGAAGGCCCTTATGCTATATTAAGGAATTTTGATTCTGTAGAGGATGGGAAACTATTGAATGATTTTAGCCAGGGGAGAAACATGGTCATATTTGTATTTCAGAAAGCACACACTGCTGGTGGTATTGGGTATAGATGAAGTAAGGAAAATAAATACAGGCATACCTCAGAGATATCATGGGTTCAGTTCTGGACCACTACAGTAAAACACATATCACAATGAAGCAAATCACACAAATTTTTTTGTTTCCCAGTGCATGTAAAAGTGTGATTACACTATACTGTAGATTATTAAGTGTACAATAGCATTATGACTAAAAAATGTACATACCTTGATTTAAAAATACTTTAAAGCTTAAAAATACTAACAATCATCAGAGCCTTCAGAGTTGAAATCTTTTGCTAGTGGAGGGTCTTGCCTTGATGCTGGTGGCTACTGACTGATCAGGGTGGTGGTTGTTGAAGGTTGGAGTGGCTGTGGTAATTTCTTAAAATAAGACAGAAATAAAGTTTGCCACATTGACAGACTTTTTTTTCATGAAAGATTTGTTGGTAATATGTGCTGCTGTTTGAGAACATTTTATCTATAGTAGAACTTCATTAAAAATTGGAGTCAATCCTCTCAAACCCTGCTGCTTTACCAGCTAAACTTATGTAATATTCTAAATTCTTTGTTGTCATTTCAACAATTTTACAGCATCTTCACCAGGAGTAGCTTCCATCTCAAGAAACCACTTTTTTTGCCCACCTGTGAAGACCAACTCCTCTTCTGTTAACGTTTTATCATGAGATTGTAGCAATTCAGCCTAAATCTTCAGGCTCCACTTCTAATTCTCATTCCCTTACTTTTTCCACCACATCTGCAGTGACTTATCCACTAAAGTCTTGAATCCCTCAAAGTCATTGATGAGAGTTGGACTCAACTTCTTCCAGACTCCTGTGAATCAACATTTTGAAGGATGTTTTGACCTTCTCCTATGAATCACAAGTGTTCTTAATGACATGAATGGTGAATCCTTTCCAAAAGGTTTTCAGTTTGCCCGCATCCATCAGAGGAATCGTTATCTATGGCAGCTATTGTCTTATGAGATGTATTTCTTAAATAAGATTTGAAAGTCAGAATTACTCCTTAATCCATGGGCTGCAAAACAGATGTTGTGTTAGCAAGCATGAAAATAACATTCATCTCCTGTACATGTCTGTCAGAGCTCTTGGGTGACAAGGTGAGTTGTCAGTGAGCAGTAATATTTTGAAAGGAATCTTTTTTTCTGAACAGTAGGTCTCAACAGTGGACTTAATAAATTCAGGAAACCTTGTTGTAAACCGATGTGCTGTCATCAAGGTTTTGTTCCATTTATAGTGCACAGTTAGAGTAGTTTAGCATAGTTTTTATGGGACTTAGGGTTTTTCAGAATGGTAAATGAGGATTGGCTTCAGCTTAAAGTCACTACCTGTATTTGCCTCTAACTAAAGAATCGAACTGTCCTTGGGAGGTTTGAGGCCAAGTGTTGACTTTTCACTAGCTGTGAAATCCTATATAGCTAATAAAAGGCTATTTTGTCTGCGCTGAAAATCTATCTGTTGTGTAGCATAGTCACCACATTCATCAATGATCTTAGCTAGATCTTTTGGGTAACTTGTTGCAGCTTCTACATCGGCACTTGCTGCTTCACCTTACATTTTTATGTTATGAGATGACGTCTTTCCATAAACCTCATGAACAACCTGTGCTAGCTTCAGACTTTTTTCCAGTAGCTCTTCGCCTCTCTCAGCCTTCATAGAATTGAAGGGAGTTAGGGCCTTACTCTGGATTAGACTTTGGTTTAAGAGAATGCTGTGACTGGTTTGATCTCTGCACCACTCAAACTTTCCCCATAGCATCAATAATGCTGTTTTGCTTTCTTATTCCTGTGTTCACTGGAGTAGCACTTTTAATTTCCTTCAAGAACTTTTCCTTTGCATTCACAACTTGGCTGTTTAGCTCAAGAGGCCTTTCAGCCTCTTTGCTTTCAACTTCCCTTCCTTATTAAATGTAATCATTTCTAGCTTTTGATTTAAAGTGAGAGACTTGCTACTCTTCCTTTCACTTGAACTCTTAGAGATAATTGTAGAATTATTAATTAGCCTCATTTCAATATCATTATGTCTCAGGGATTAAGGAGGTCTGAGGGAGAGGGAGACGAGGAATGGCCGGTTGGTAGACCAGTCAGAACACACACATTTATCAGCTGTCTTATATGGGGATGATTCATGGTGCCCAAAACAGTTAACAGTAGTAACATCAGAGAGCACTGATGTGATAGATATGGTAATTACCTTGACCCGATCACCATATGTTATATGTATCGAAATATTACCGCATGAATATATGCATTTATTGTCAATTTTAACAAGATTACTGATCATAGATCATCATAACTGGCATAATAATAATGAAAAAGTTTGAAATATTGTGAAAATTACAAAAATGTGATACAAAGACATGAAGTGAGCACATGCTGTTGGAAAAATGGCTTCAGTAGACTTGATCAGTGCGGGGTTGCCACATTCAGTTTTTTAAAAACCACAGTATCTGTGAAGCACAATAAAACGAAGTGCAGTAAAATGAAGTATGCCTGTAGAATGTTTTAGATATTCAGGTGAGAGATGATGAGAGAGTGAACTAAGGCAGTGACAGTGGAGATAGAGAAAACGGGATATTATTTGAGAAATATGCAAGATTTAAATTAAAAGTTCTTCGTGACAGGTTAGGTAGAATAAAGGAGATCTAACAGGTATTCATGGTTGCTATGAAGATAGGCAATATGGGAGGAAGACCAAATTTAGGAAGTAACATGATAATTTCTGGATATGCTCATTTTTGTGGTGCCCATGGGAGATTTTCTGTGGAGATGTAGGCAAGGAAATATGAATCTGAAGCTTGGGTGATACAGCTTTGAAAGACATCAGCTGTATGTCTACTGTGTGTCAAGCACTGTCCTAGTGCCAGAGGAGATGGAACAATGAGTGAATTTTTAGTGAGGGGAAACATAAGCAAAAAATAATTTCAGACGAGTACTGTGATGAAAATGAAACTAATAGGATGGAGAGTGACTGTATGTAAGGGTGGTAGCATAGTTTAGAATGTATGTTTGGGTTTACTTTCTGGGGAGGTAATAGTTACACTGTGACAAAATGAAGAGAATATTGATATGTGTGCCGATCTCTGGGAGGAGCATTTCAAGGAGAGAGAACAGAAGATGGTAAAGATGGGAAATGAGAGATGGGAGATGAACTGGTCTAGTTTGAAAACAGAAAGGAGCCCAGTGTGACTGGAGACAGCAGACAAAGGGAAAGAGTTGGAGAAGTTGAACACAGAGAGGTACAATGGGTACCAAATCATGAAGGCTCTAAGCGGCCATGGTCAAGAGTGTGGCTAGTTTTCTAAGTACAGTGGGGAAGCCTTTGAATAGTTTTAGCAGGAGAGTAACAAAATCTGTTTTATGTTTCGAAATGATGGCTCTAGCCACTCTGGGGAGAATATTGTTGAGAACTAGAGTGAAAGTAAGGGAGCTGGTCAAGTGACTACTACGGCAGACAGGCAAGAGGTGATGGTAGCTTAGAGTAGGGAGATAGCAGTGAATGGGCAAGGGAGTCAGATGACTTTTCTTCAGTCACCTCCATTGTGACTGAATTGAAGAACCAGTTTTTCATTGGATCTGTTATGAATTCTAGGTATTTTTGTAAGTACATGTATAAAGTATTATTTTGAAAACAGACCCTATCAATGAAATTTATTCTAAAATTACATAGTTTTGAGATTCAAACTAGAATACTCGATAAAATATCTCAGTGATTCTATAATCATATTTCACATTTATGAATGTTTATTAGGTGTGTACAACATTTTCAAACAATTTTGATTCATTATACTACATATTTTGTAAAATAATGAAGTTTTGACTTGCTTTATTAATTGGTTGGGTGAATAAAAATTCATTCAAAGCAGGACTACTGCATTATGAGAGTAAATTGGCAACAGTGCTATTTATTTGAGTTCTGTTTAAAAAGAAAAAAAAGGACTCTCCGTATATCTAGCTTTCTCCTGTGTGAGCACTACACTTTAACAAGGATATTTCTGGACATAGTAGGAAGCTTGGACTATGGTAGGGAGAGATTGGGGATTAGTAAACCAGTTAAGAGACTTTTAGAGTAGTCTAGGCAAGAGAAGATTAGAAACTCTAAACCAGACAGTGAAATTTTTAGAGTGAAATTGTGATGATTAGAAACTCTAAACCAGACAGTGAAATTTTTAGAGTGAAATCGTGATGAAGATTACTTTGAGACTTTTATGAAGTAGAATGAAAATATTTGAAGAAGAATTAGATGTCTGGGGGTTAGGGAGAAGAAAAAAATTGGATGATTTTGAGATTAGAAGCATCAGAGAATGGGTAGTTGGTGATGTCATAATATAAATGAGAGGTAGAATCTATAGTCGTGGTAGACTTGGTTAGAGTCAATGAGTAGTTTTGAAAATGGTAAATTAAAGGCACCATCTTTGGGACTCCCGGGGAAAAACGTGAAGAAGGCAGTTGAAGAAAGGTGAGTGCTATAACTAATACTTGGAAATTATCATCATATGGAAACTAGATGAAGCCTCAGAAATAAATGAGATCACTCAAGAAAAGAACGAAAACCTGAGAGATAGCATCAGCAGTGATAGTCTGTCATTAAGTAGAATGAAGACAGAGTGTGTCATTGGTTTGTCAGTTGTCCTGATCTTTTCCAAGAAGTTTAAGGAGAGCTGTGGCTGAGATGGCACGGGTGGAGAATGAGAGAGAGAATGCACAGCACAGACTACTCTTTGAAAAGTGTGGTGGGGAAAAGGAGAGAGATAAGGCTGTGACTTAAAAGAGAAGTGAGGTTCCATATAGGGATTTTTAAAAGTTATTATTTAAGGATGGAGAAGATGGCAGCATATTTGTAGATGCAGAAATATCAAATGAAAAAATATTGAAGTTTTAGAGGAATAACCCGTGGATCATGGTCCCACAATGGGTAGGAGGAGTTGATTGATTGATAGGTAGTAGCCTTGTAGAGGAGGAAGGGCATACCTTCTCCTGAGATATAAGGAATAAAGAATGGTGGTAATGTGTTTGATTCTGCAAGTGAAAGGGAATTTCAATAAATCATAGGTGATAGACTTTTTTTCCTTTTTCTTCTGACAAAATAATCTTTTGACAATTTAGTGTGGTAAATGTTTGAAATAGAGAATATGAGAGAACTTGAGAAGGGGCAAGTAATAGAATTGTGCAGCAGTATTTGGGAGATTCTTTTTGTAGGGGCAATTTGAGAATATTGCAATACTTGGGGATAAGAATAGGAAGGCAGGCCCTGGAATGGAGGAAAGAGCTGTGGAAAATAAGAGGTGAGGGGAGATGATTACTTCATGATTTGCCTAGGGCTACCTATATTAAAATGTGTGCTGGCAAGCTATTGCTAGGCCACTGGGCAGATCTTTTCACTGAGTCCAAATGTGAACTACATCATTAATGCTGTTTTATCAAACCAAAGTATATAAAGGAAGTTCAGTTAAAGCAGAAAATTATCATTATGGAAAAGGACTTGTGAAAAGTTCTACAACATTTGAGACAAGTATTTTCATGTAAATTAAATTTATGAAGGACAAGTTATTGTCTTTAGTTCATATTTTTAGTTCATTTTTTTAGTTCCAAAATGTACCCAGCTCAGTCTTTAGTTGTTAGAAGTGAAGGGCTAGCAAGGATATCCAGTTGTCTATAGTGTTGATGCTTGCCATAGAGAAATTTGCAGTGAGAAAAATATATTAAAATAGTACTATTGTTCAGTTGTAATTTCATCTATTTAAAGTGTTCTTTCACTGTATTGAACAAATTATCAGATTGCCTAAGTTTCTTATAACCAGAAGTCTTTCATATAAGAAATGTCAGGTTAAAACTTAAAATAACCTGTTCATTATAGATTGTATAATCTGCTGTTTCACTGAGTTAGGACCTCTTTGGACTTTGCAAATTTCTGAAACTGTGCTAAATAAATAAGGCTATTATGAGCAAGGTTTTATCTGGACACACAGAATCAAAGTTTTCTAGTATTTGAACTGTGTTTTTATATTCCATCCTAGGATTCTGTGTATGGTTTGTCTGTGTTTCACTGTCTTGTTAATGTGAGCATTCATGTCCAGAAGGGATGACTGGGAGGCATTATACCTTTGAAGAAGATAATTTGTTTCCAACTTATTTTTACTGTCAAAAATATTTTTTGTGCTTATTTTTAATACAGTGCTTTGTATATACTTTTGTGAAATATTTCACCCAGTACTTTAAAGGGTGATATAAGCAAAAGTAAAAAACACACTGAGTGTTGAACGAGGCAGGAATAAAATACAGTCGTGCATCACTTATCAAAGGGGATACATTCTGAGAAATGCATCATTGGGTGATTTCATGATCGTGCAAACATAGAGTGTACTAACACAAGCATAGATTGTACTAACACACACATAGATGGTATAGTCTGTTTTACATGTAGGCTGTTTGGCCTGTCGTTCATAGGCTACAAACCTGTATAACATTTTACACCTGTGGCTTACCGTGAATGGAGCTTGCAGAACTGGAAGTTGCTCTGGGTGAGTCTACTATATGTAGGCTATTATGGGCTAGTGTTCCTAGGCTATAAACTGTACTCTGTAACATTTTACATTTGTGGCTTACCATGAATGGAGCTTGCAGAACTGGCAGTTGCTCTGGGTGAGTGAGTGGTGAGTGAATGTGAAGGCCTAGGATATTATTGTATGCTACTGTAGACTATAAGTAATTTATTTTTTAAAATTTTTTCTTCAGTATTAAATTAACCTTATCTTACTATAACTTTTTTACTTTATAAACTCCATCTCTTGTGTAATAACACTTAAAATACAAATGCATTGTACAACGGTACAAAAATATATTTTTTAATGTCTTTATTCTATAAGCTTTTTTTTTTTTTTTTTAAAGGTGGTGTCTTGCTCTGTCACCCAGGCTGGAGTAGAGTGGTTCAAGTGATTCTCCTGTCTCAGTCTCCCAAGTAGCTGGGATTACAGGTGTGCACCACCACACCTGGCTATTTTTTGTATTTTTAGTAGTCGAGGTTTCACCATGTTGGCCAGGCTGGTCTTGAACTCCTGACCTCAAGTGGTCCACCTGCCTCAGCCTCCCAAAGTGCTGGGATTATAGTCATGAGCCACTGCACCCAGTCCTATAAGCTTTTTTCTATTAATTTTGTTTTAACCTTTTACTCTTTTTTGTTAACGAAGACACAAACACATTAGCCTTGGCCTACACAGGGTCAGGATCATCAATATCAGTGTCTTCTACTTTCACATCCTGTCCCACTGGAAGGTCTTCAGGGGCAGTAACACCCATGGAGCTATCATTTCCTATAATAACAGTGCCTTCTTTTGGAATCTCCTGAAGAACCTGCCTGAGGATCTTCTTGAGGGGGTATCACTCTTTTCAGAAATCTGTTCATGGTGGTTTCCTTGGGTTTGTTTCTTTTTTTCATCATAGATTTGCTTATAAGCAGATCTATGAACATTCCTGTCTAGTAATGAAAACCTTTCATTGTTGGGGTTCATGTTTTCAAACTTTTTAAGGAGCTTGTTGAAGTCTGCAAGAACTTCTGCTAAACCCTTCACTGTACATTTTCTTGAGATAATTTTTCAACTGCATTATAATTTTTTGGAACCGCTATTGTGTATGTGGTCTATGGTCGACTGAAATAATGTTACGTGGCACATGACTGTATCCGAATTGATGAGGTAATTCTAGTAGCTTATAAAATATCTTACATATCAAGATCCATGTCATTTCCCCCTGAATCAAGGACGAAGAAGAAAAAAGATCTGTTATTTTAAGTATAACATATTTAAATATAGATTATGTTTGATTATAGGTCAATAATTTTTGAGCCCCAGTTTCTTATGAGAATGGAATTGGTAGTGTGCCAGTTAAGGAAAATTTAGGGTGACACTAGATAAACATGGCGGTAAGTAGAAGCAGTTCATTTTGTATAAGTTAAATCATTAAATTTATAAATGTAAAGAATAGCCATTTAACTATTTTTATAGGTTTTTAATTATAGTTTTTATATCTTAGGTTGTAGTTGAATGTTTTATTGAAATATATTTCATGTCATAGTATATAGAAAAAAGAATTTAACAAACCATGTCATCTAAGGATAACTTTGTCTTCTCCAGGTTTCTGTCCTCAAGCAAAAAAATCTTGCCTGTTTTTAACTCTAGAAAAGTGGTTATAATTATTTGATTTTTCAGCATGCAAACTAGTAACTATTTACACATTTTATATATACATATATATTATTTAGGTTTTTATATTTTATTAAAACTATTAATGCACATATGGATGAAAGACCAGAGGTGCTCCCCAATTCTATTTCTGTTTCTTCCTCCCAGGAGGCTACTACATTGAACATTTTTAGCTGATTCTTTTGGTATGTCAGTAAATGGTGTGCTTATGTTGCTGATTCTTGATTTTTTTGGTTTTAACCATTGTGGAGGATGAGGATTTAGCTCTTTTCATTTTCCCTCACCACATATACATATCATATACTCTTCCAATCCCTCAGTTCTTTCACCTGATTATATTTGTAATTTTGATTAGATTAGTATTTGTTAGCAGATCCATTAGTAAATTGTAGTTGATATTCTCTATTCCTGTATTTTCATTTTCTCAGACTTAATTTATTTGCTTCGTTTTTTGTATATACTATACTATATGGCTATAATTCAACCCCCAAATCTGTGCTTGTTTTCAAAATCAACTTTCAGTGTGTTGATTCAGATTTGTCAACTTCATTTTCTTGAAGATGTCACTCCTGGAGCCTTCTAAGCTGAATACAGATTCATTTTCTGTAGCTGGTGTACACATGTCACCAATCTTCTCGGAAATCATCTTTGCCTTTTTCATGAGTTGGGCCTTCTAGATCCTGTATTCTCTATCTCCCTCTTTATGTTTTGCTTGTTTCATGCTTAGAGAGCAGCATGTCTTTTTGTTTTTGTTTTTAATCTTTCTGAGGAACAGTGTTTGTGGTAGGTTAATTTTGTGAAACCTTGTGAGCAAGACTGAAAATTATTTTTAACTATCCTCACACTTGATTGATAGTTTGGCAGGGTAAAGAATTCCTGGGGGGAAATGTTTTTAAAGGCATCATTGCATCATCTTCTGTCTTTAGATGTCATCATTGAGCAGTTCAAAATCATTCCTGATTCTTGACATGTTATTTTTTTCTTTTTTCTCAGTATTCTGATATTTCACAACAAAATATCTTAATATGAGTCTGTTTTCATCTGTTTTGCTGGGTGCTCAGTGTACCATTTATTCCAGCAACTTACATCTTTCATTTCTGGAAAATGTTAAATATTTCATTATTGTTTTTCTCCCCTCCATTTTCTCTCTCATTTCTTTCCAAAACCCATCTGGTTTAGATGCCCTCTATTCGGGTTCTCTAATTTTCTTTTATTTTTCTACTCCTGTGCTTTTCTACATTTTGTGGTATTTCCCCGTATTTACCTTCCATGATTTCCATTGAATTTTTTCTTTCTGCTTTTGTATTTTTATTTTCTAAGAGCGCTTTTGTTTCCTCTATAACTATCTTATTCTAGTTTCATGAGTACAATATTCTTCTTTTTCTTTGATAATTTTTATGACTGTTGCTTTTTCAACCTGAGTAATTTTTACCTATTTATTTTAATCTCTTTCATTTACTAGGCTTTTCTCAGCTGTCCAGTATCCCAAGATTCTTAGCTCATTAAGAGTCAGGGGCTAAAATCTTGATGCTCTGATTTCATGTTGAATGTCACTGTAGCTAGTTTGTAGCTGGGTTATTTGGGGGTAATACCTGATCTTCATGTCTGTGTCTTTCTTGTTGACTGGTCATATTCTGTAGAGTATGAAGAAGACTTCACATCTGCCTGGAAGGTAAAGACCAAGCTGAAGGCTTCAGATAGTCAAGAGGGAGAATCAGGCGGAGGGGTTTGCATCAGCATTTAATAATCCTGTCTTCCATATTATTTCATTGTCTTTGGTTGACAGGTACCTCTTATCTTACTCTCTCCAGAAAATAAGCCCCCTAGTTTTCAATCCTGTGTAGTGGAGGAAGGTGGGTGATATGGTTTGGCTTTATGTCCCACCCAAATCTCATCTTGAATTTTAATCCCATAATCCCTACATGACATAGAAGGGACCTGGTGGGAGGTAGTTGAATCATGAGGGTGGTTTCCTGTTCTCGTGATAGTAGGTGAGTTCTCACAAGATCTGATGGTTATATAAGCATCTGGTATTTTCCCTGCTGGCACTCATTCTCTCTCCTGCCGCCCTGTGAAGAGATGTCTTCCACCACGATTGTAAATTTCCTGAGGCTGGGGAGCCATGTGGAACTGTGAGTCAATTAAACCGCCTTTCTTCATGAATTACCCCGTCTTGGGTCATAGCAGCATGAGAACAGACTAATACTGTAAGAAGGCATCCCTCTGCAAACTAGGAAGTGAGCCAGCACCTTGATCTTGGACCCCGGCCTTCAGACCTGTGAGAAATAAATTTCTGTCATTTAAGCTACCCAGGCTATGATATTTTTGTCATAGCAGCCTGAATTAACTGAGACAGTGAGATTAGGACTAGCTGAGAAAACCAGCAGTTTTGCTGCCCAAGAGTTGTGGGGTGACTTGATTCAGGCTAGAAAGGAAAGAGAAGACACACAAACTAAACCTGTGACTTTGCTGGTGAAAAGTGGTGGATTTGGTTGGAAACAAATAGAGAAAACCTGCTGCTGTGCTAATTTGACATTGTGGCCCAGCAGGAATTTAGTAGGGAAATCCTAGAAATGAGAGAGCCATGGAAGGGTTAAGATGAGCTCTCCACATAGGGAGACCCAAGGGAACCTGGAAAAAAGTGAAAGCTGATGGGGACTTGAGAACTGGCTGCAATTTTGAATGCATTTCCCAGTCCATCACAGCTCAACTCACTGAGAGTGAAGTCTTATAAACTTGAGGTTTTTGAACATAGCCTTTGCTGATTTGGCCACAGCATTGACTCAAATTGCTGTTGGAGCACAATATTGGTCCATCATTAAGCTTTACAGACATAGGTACAACCCCAGGAGAGAGAGACTAAAATATAAAAATAAGAATTAAAATGTTAAACCGATGTCCTGACAGCATACCTTGGAGGGAAACCAATTCTGCAGTTTAAGTCCAGAACAATTATTTAAAAACTCAATAACTCTGAAAATAAATAAATAAATCTAGAATTACTGTTAAGGGTTCCATATTCAACCCCAAACTGCTAGACATGGCAAAGAAAAGAAGTACCAGGAAAATGTGCCTCATCATCAGGAAAAATAGTCAATAAAACTGACTCTGACTGGGCTCAGTGTTGGATTTAATAAAGACTTCAAATTGGCTATTTAAAATATGCTGAAAGAATTAAAGGAAAATATAGTCTGGGCATGGTGACATGTGCTTGTAGTCCTAGCTACACAGGAGGCTGAGGCGGGAGGATTACTTGAGCCCAGTAGTTCAAGGCTGTGATCACACCTGTGAATAGCCACATCAGTCTAGCCTGGGCAGTAAAGATCCTGTTTCTTTCAAGAAAAAAAAAAAGAAAAGAAAAAAGAAAAATACATGAACAAGATGCTAACAGGACACAATAAATAGAGAATCTCAGTAAAGAAGCAAACTCAAAAAGAACCAAGTAGAGATTTTAGATTTGAAAAGCACAGTATTTGAAATGAAAAATTTCATTGGATAGGCTCAACAGATTTAAGATGGCAGAGAAAATATGAAGATCAATAAAAAGTATTTGTTCCAACAAGAGAAAGAAAAGAGATTTATAAGAATAGGGAACAAAGCCTTGGACACCTGTGGGACAATGTCAAACATTCCAATGTACATGTAATGGGAGTTTCAGACAGAAAGGAAAGAGAGAGAGAGAAAAAATATTTGAAATAATAGTGGTCCCAAACCATCTCAAAGTTTTACTAAATTTTGGTAGAAAGTAAAACCTAAAAAGAATTTCAGTAAGATTAAGTAAGCACACTATACCCTAACATGGTGGAGAGAGTGAGCTTTGGTCCTTTCAGCTTCTGATAAGGGCATTCCTGCCAAGATGGGGGCTCCACCCTCATGACCTTTTCTAACCCTAATCACCTCCCCAAAGACTCCACCTCCAAATACCATCCCACTGGGAATCAGGGTTTTAGCATATAAATTTGGGAGGGACACAAATGCCTAGGCCATAGCATTGATAAAGCTTCAGTTACCACCAACTGAGCTGGGACCCTGGGGAGGTATATGGGGACAGCCCTAGGCAAGAAGGCCACAGAGTCACACTGCTCTTACCTCAAGCTGTAGCAGTTTTGCAAGAATAAATGTGCCTCATTTTTCTAACGGTCTTTGGGCAATTTTCAGCACCCTTAAAAGGCTGTCTTTGATGATGATGTCCAGTTTTATATTTGCTTTTTGCAGAGGGGAACTGTCGATCTCTTCATGCCAGTATTATCAGAATTTGAGTAATGTTTTTAATAAAAGATTTTCAATGTTTTAATATTACTAAACTTTCATAGTCACAACTTAATTATCAAGTGAAAGAAATCATTGTGATATGGGCAATATTGTTTCTAATGATGCAATTCATTAGGATGTTCACTGCAGCATTTCTTGAAGACATGGGAAAAATAGAAACAACTGCCATGTTTCTCAGAAGCTAAATGAACTACACTCATCCTATGAATCTGCAACAGCTAAAAGAATAACATGGTTTCATATGTACTAACCTGAAAAGTTCTCCAAAATACATTTTTCTGTGGGAAAATAAGCAAGTTTCATATATCACTAATATAGTAAGATATTACTTATATAAATATAGTAGCATATTATGTTTTAGATATATGTAAGTATTTATAGAAATGAAGCATACATAACAATATTGCATATTTTCTAAAAGTACAAATATGTAAATATATAGGAATAGGTCTGTAGAGACATAAAAACAAAGTGTAACAGGCATTATCCCTAGGGGAATAGCAGAGATGGAAAGCTGGCCGAGTTAAGAAGACTCTTGTCTCTATCCAGTAATACTGGAAATTTTTTACAAAATTAATTTATGTATACCTGTGTAATAAAAGAATAATTTAACAAATGGATTGCCCAAGATATCAGCTATGTATATGGAAAGTCGACATCATGAGGATTTCTAGAAGTTTCTATACAAATTCAAAGGGAATAAAGAAAACCATTTTACCAAATAAAATTAAGCACCCTTATATAAAAGATTTTATTAGGCAAAACATGCTTGACATCATTTCTGAAGTCATGGATTTGTCAACCCAAAGATAATCTCCTTATATAGAACATTTCATCTTTTAAAATCCCATACCTTATATATTAGTTTGTACTTTTTATCATGGATTTCTTTCCTAGTAAGCCATTTCAGTCTGTGTCACATTAAACAATATATTTTTATAACTTTAACACGTGCATTTCAAGTTACAAGATTTCTTTAATGCATACAGTTAAGAATTACTATGAATGAAACTTATTAGCAATTACTCTTAATTCTTTAAATCATCTTATGAATCAAATATTTTCTGCTGGAAATATTTTACCCTAATTACAACCTTCATAGATTTTAAAAGGAAACAGACTCCAAGACACTGTGGCAATAAATGGAAATAATTTATCTTCCACAGTTCTTTTAAGAATAGAATGATTTTATAGGTGATAGAAGAGGCCTTGAGATACTATGTCAAAGTGAATTTAAGTACTATCTTCATATTTTGAGCTCTGGCTTTTCATATTCTAGCATTTGTTGTTGAGGTTAGTTTTTCGTTGACACTTTGAAAAATTAGTATAGTCACAAAGACATGGTTGATGAGTTGCAGAATATAGATAAAACAGAATAGCATTTATGTTTTTTGTAAAGTAGCCATTTAATTAGGTTTTTTTGTTTTGTTTTGTTTTTTGAGATGGGGTCTTGCTCTGTTGCCCAGACTGGTCTTGAATTTGGGCTTAAGCAATCCTCCTGCCTCAGCCTCCCAAAGTTCTGGGATTATAGGAATGAGCCACTGCTCTTGGCCTGTTTACTTTTATTATACAGGTTGAGTATCCCTAATCTGAAATGCTTGGGACCAGAAGTGTTTCAGATTTGGGATTTTTCTGGATTTTGGAATATTTGCAAATACATAATAAGTTGTCTGGGGAGAAGACCCAAGTCTAAACAAAATTCATTTATGCTTCATATACACCTTATGTACATAGCATGAAAGTACTTTTATATAGTATTTTTAATTTTGTGCATGAAACAAAGTTTTGACTATGACCTGTCACATGAGGTCAGGTGTGGAATTTTCCACTTGTGGTGTCATGTTGGTGTTCAAGAAATTTTGGAGTTTGGAGCATTTCAGATTTTTGGATTAGAGATGTTCAACCTGTATAACCTTATGAGTTGTATCAATGTCATTTATATTTTTCAAGTAAGGAGATAAATGTGTGGTTGGATTTTTTAAAAATACTACATTGGGGAAAATGAGATTAGAATTCAGAATTTAGTTTTTACTCTATTTTAATCACTCCTTTTGCCACACATGTCCTCAGCATTTATACTGGAGTGTTTTATGAGGCAATTCATTATTATTATTTTAACATATAATGAAATGAAGCCCTCTTAATGAAAATGTCATTGCTACAACCTGTTTAAAGGACAGTATGACAATATCTGACGGTTGAAAAATCATGTATCCTTTGATCTAGCAATTCTACTTTTAGCTCTTAGTATTTACTTGCTTGTGTGTGTGTGTGTATATATATATATATTTCTCTCTGAACATATATATACACACATATATATATATATCGTGTGTGTATATGTATTTGTTTTTGGATGCTGATTGCCACACTAATTACAACTGCAAAAATGGAAGCAGCCTGTATGTCTTTCAGTAGAGGACAGACTAGATAAATTTTTATGCATGCATACAATGAAGTACTAGGTGTCTCTAAAAGAATGAGCTTCAATATGGAAAAATCACTAAGATTTTATTAAATAAAACAATTGCATTCATGTAAATAAAGATTGATGTATTCAATTTTGTCTGAAAATTTTGTGTAAATTTGTCTAAAACGCTAGAAAGAGACTTCTTTAGGGGAGAAGATCGTTTTTGTTTTTTGATTTTTAAATATTTCGGTATAATTAGACTACGTCTTTTATCACATACATGTGTGTTTATATACACATACATACACATGTTTATATACATATGTGTGAACCTATAATGGATTTTTTAAAATGTTATATGTAAAGGTTTTTTTACTTGCTTTTCATCAGAACTTTTGCATCTACTCCATTATCTCCTGGTATTCAGTACTATCAGTAATAAATGTCATGCAGGTTTGATTATTGTTCCTTTAACATTAACACCTTTTTTTCTGGAAATCTCTACTTTTTGTGTTTTAAATATTCTGCAGTTTCACTTAGTGTTTCTAGATTTGGGCCATTTTCATTCCATCTGCTCTGCACATGGTAGACCCCTTCATTCTAAAGTTTTCTATGTCATTTAAACTCAAATACATTTTCTTCTGTTACTTCTTCAACGATTTCCTCACACTTATTCTATTCTTGTCTTATGAAACTCTTAATAGGTAGTGTTGGATTTGCTTCTGGGTTCTAACTTCACTCTCATATTTTTCATCTTTGTTCATCAAGATTAACTTGACTTGATTTTCTGAATTAGCAGTTTCAACTTTATTCCATCATTTAGTCTGCTTTTACATTTTAATTTTAGTTTTTTTTTTTAAGAAACCCGGTAGCACAATCACAGCTCACTATAACCTTGAACTCTTCAGTTCAAGTGATTCTGCTGTCTCAGCCTCCCAAGTGTCTGGGACTACAGGCACGTGCCACCATGCCCAGCTAATTAACTTATTTATATTTTCTTTTTGTAGAGACGAGATTTTGCTCTCTTGCCCAGGCTGGTCTCAAATTGCTGGCCTTAAGCTGTCCTCCCACCTCAGCCTCCTGAAGTGCTGGCATTACAGGTGTGAGGCAGCATGGCCAACCTTAGATTTAAATTTGACAATAATGTTTTTAAGTGCCAGGAACTTTCTTATTTTTTGGTTGCTCCTTTGCTCCCTTTTAGTGACTTTTTCTTTTATGAATGCAGGAGCGTCTCACATGTCTCTCAGAATGCTAACAAAAATAAAATGTTAAAATTCTCTTCTATTCTCAGCACCATCTGTTTTTCCCCCAGTTTAGTTTGTTTAGTTTTACCCACTATCACTGATGTTTTCTTCAAATGCCTGGTGATACAATTGCTAGGTTTTGTTTATAAATGAAGGACTAGGATGATGATTCAGAATATGTATCTGATGAGGATTTCCTCTGTATTTGTGGAGGCTGCTCCTCCCCTCCTCCCACCAGCCTTCTACCTGGAATGGGAGGTCATGGTCAGGCACTGAGTAAGTGGTGGGTTTGTCCTCAGGCAGACTGCTGCTTCAGATTTATAGGCAGAGAGCAGGTGGGAGCCCTGAAAATAACTAAGAAGGAAGAATACTCTGGATATTGGACTTTTTAGGGTAAGGCTATAATGGGAGGACAGAAGAGAAGAAAGTGGCACCACCCCTAGAGTTATTGGGAAATGTAGTAAGGGGAACTTTTGGTTGTTATAACACCTATGGAAGACAACAGGCATTTGATGAATAAAGGAATTTTTTTCTCTCTAAATGCCTGTGGTTTCCTGTTTGAAACACCCTACTTTAGTGCGTTCACTCCTAGGCAATCTCCCTTCCTCCATCCTGTCTCCTCTAGTATCCTTTACAAAGAACCAGATCTACCTCAGCCTCTACTCTTTCTTTTTTTTCAGGCTCCCTCGTCTCCATTCAGAGCCCTCCCCAAAGAGAATAAACCCCCACTGTCTTTGGAAAGAAGTTTGTGGTATTTAGTCAGGCCAAAATGTGTGCTCTTCTATATGGGATTCCTTAATGGCCCGGAATGACTGCCCCTCCACTGTGCCTGCACTTTGTTGTTGTTGACTCCAAGCTTGGATTTTCTCTAGGAATGCTTTAGGAAATTCAGCTCTACATTTGTTTTAAGGCTTTAAATACTGTCATAAATTCAGTGTTTTTAAGATGAATTCGGTTTGCTTTTTTCCACTAGGATACTTCCAGTGGTTTCTCCCCATGTGTCTCATCTTAACACCCTGCCAAACCCATCAAATAAAGAGTTAACTGCTTTCCCGTATTTTCACAATACTAATAATGCAGTAGGAAGTAGTGTTCTAGGAGTTTTCCATGTATTATTTAGCAATAACAACCCTGTGAGTCAGATACCATTGTCATTCCCCCATTTAACAGGTGAAAGAAACCCGCTTTAGGAGGGTAAGTAATTTACCCAGGTTTTCAGGACTAGGTAAGTGGTAGAATGCAGGTCCTTTACCACTGTGCTGTATCACCTTTTTCTGTGATTACTTCATGATGATCTTATCACCAGTTTCATAACATGTGTTTATACATTTTGGTCTACTCTAATAAATTGAGTTTTTGGAGAACAAATAGTTTGTCCATATATTTTCTTCAACATCTAACAACACGTCTGCCTAGCGTCTACCTCTGAGTAAATACCTATGGAATTAGCTGTGCACAGAGTCCTACTTTTCTTCTTTGTTCAATATGATAATACTAAATTACAGTTTCAAGATAGTAGTTTGAGAGGGAAGGTTTGGACAGCACATTGTCATTTTATAGAAAAGTATTTTTATTGATTTAACTAATGTTTTAAATGAACTCTGGTTATGGTCAAATCAGTATGTGAAAATAGTTGCATCAAAATTTAATCTTAAGAAAATGAAATTTCAATCAGTTCTTTTTCTATGTCATCTCTTGGAAATGTACTTTACAAAAGAATGTTGCTGCTGTATTGCAAAAACATTAGAAATAGTGCAGATGACTTTTAAGTGCTTCCTTTAAGAATATGCTTAAATCTTTCCAAATAATGCATAGAATGAGATTTTGTTTTTCATTTCATGGATACTGTAAGTTATGCAACATGGATCTGGTAAAATAATTATTTTATCTGTAAAATATAAGAACAGAAGTAATTTTTAACATCTTATGAATGCTTAATTTAGCTGTCATATTTTCAATGGAAATTCAGTTTGTTGAATTACTTGGGTGTGAACCTATCACCTAATGTGGTTACAAAAGGATTTTTAATATTAAAATAGGCACGGCCTAGTATATTAAGAATAGCTCATTTACTTACAGTTCTAAACCTGGGTAGAAATGCTTTTGTAAACCAGTTGTTACAGAAAACTTCTGGGACAGAATATAGGCGAATAAATACCACTTTTATTACAATTGCTTTACATAATGGACTGTATTGTAAAGAGCTAGAAATACATTTATAGGCAGGAAGACCGTAAAAGCTTGCCATTTTAGTAGACTAAAGATACCACTTCTATCTTTATGCCTTGTTATGCAATTCATGGGAAGTTGATAGCTTTAAGAGTACTACTCTGTAAACAATATCACCTTTTACTGCTTCCAAGTATTACACAATTTTATTTATAAATAGTAATATATACATTTAAAACTATTTTTGATTTTGGTAACAGAAAAATGTAACATTTTTGTGACTGTGGAACTATGCCACCAAGAAGTAATAATGTCCCAAATGTGGCCTAGTTGTTGAGGATGCAAAGATGATTTCTGCACTCACAAGACTTAGAGTTTAGAAAGGAAGTTGTACATTAAATACCAACAAATTTATATAGGTTTATCAGAATTATGGAGTATAGAGTACTATGAAAGTATGTATTAGGAGAAGTTATCCTAATTAGGGCAGTTAGGGACATTGATATTTTGCCCTTAAAGGATGAGTGTGAATTAGGTATGCAAAGGTGGTTGTGTATAGATGGTGGTAAGTGCAGGGAGGATTTTGCATCAGGGCTGGGATAATAGTGGTATGTCTGACGCTGTGGGGGTGGTGCAAATTGAATCTAGCAGTATATTAAAATGTTTATAAGCCATAAAATCACATTTTAATTAATTTCTCATGGGTTATATGTAGATACCAGGCTGTTGGTGTAGTCTGGGTACGATATGATAATGGCAAGGACTCATTAGGGGGTGATGGAAATAAACTGATAGATTCTAGATTCTAGAAATATTTGCGAGGTAGAATTTACTGCTTCCTTTGCTGTGTTTGTTTCTACTCCTACCATTTTTAAGCTTTGAAATACTTTTGAATATTTTTGTCCAGTGTTTCTCTTTAGCTATTCCCTTTGTTCATGTGGTTTTTTGCCTTCATTAATACTTTACTGCTGTTTTAATATAAATTGGGAAGAGAAAATATAAACTCAGGTAGTCAATCTAACATATTTTACTGAACCCTAGCCCACTGATTTGAAATGTCACCTTTATTGTATATTGTTTCATTCGACTACTCTGAAGATTTGTCTGTTCCTAGGACAATACTGCACTATTTGAATATACAGTGTTTTTACAGTTAATAGCAGGTACCTCCGTTACATTTATGCTTTCCTTAAAATCATGTTGGCTAGTTTTACATACTTTCCCTTTCAGGTAAATTTTAGGATAAATTTACCCAAAATACTTTTGGGATTTCTATTAGAATTTATTCATTTTTTTAAAAGAATAATTTGGAGAGAATTGGCATTTTTACAGTATTGAATCTTATTACCTCAGAATGTGGTTCTCTCCATTTAATTAATTTATTTTAAATGTCTCAGCATAATTTTAATGACTTTCATACCTGTCTGAACATTTTAGCCTTATTTGGTTATTACTGTTATTTAGGAAAACTGTTGATTTCTTCTGTGTTGCTCTTATGTATAGTCAGCCAAACTCTCATAAATAACTTCATTAATTTTTTCACTGATTTCTTCAGACCTTTCTGCAATTCCTTGAGAATGCACTTATATCATCTGCATTTCTTAAAATGCTATGTCTTACTACATTACTTAAAACTTAAAGTTTGAAAAGTAGTCATCGTAGTGGGCATTCTTGTCTAGTCCCTGACTTCAGTAGTAAAGCTCTGACGTTTCTTGATTAAATGTGATGCTTCCTATAGAACCTGGTATAAAATGACTCTTATTTCCTTCTATTTTTACTAAGGTAAGATTTTTCCATTGGAATTGGGATTTGAATTCTATCTGATATATCTTTTTTTTTTTTTTTTTTTTTTTTTTGAGACGGAGTCTTGCTCTGTCACCCAGGCTGGAGTGCAGTGGCCGGATCTCAGCTCACTGCAAGCTCCGCCTCCTGGGTTCACGCCATTCTCCTGGCTCAGCCTCCCGAGTAGCTGGGACTACAGGCGCCCGCCACCTCGCCCGGCTAGTTTTTTTTTTGTATTTTTAGTAGAGACAGGGTTTCACCGTGTTAGCCAGGATGGTCTCGATCTCCTGACCTCGTGATCCACCCGTCTCGGCCTCCCAAAGTGCTGGGATTACAGGCTTGAGCCACCGCGCCCGGCCCTATCTGATATATCTTAAGCATTGAGATGAGTTTGGGTTTTTTCGTTATTCTATGATATTATATTAAATCACATTATAATTTTTTAACTGAGTTTTGAAGTCTATGTAGAAATTGGAAAGCTTTCAGTCTTTTCTGTTTTGTTTTAAAAATGTGAATTATGTCTATCTTAAAGCTTTGATAGAATTTATTCTTAAGTCTATCCAGATCTCATGCCTTTTTTTAAAGAGAGGACCCTTGGAAACCTTTCAGTTTCTTCTGTTTGATCTATTTTTGTTTTTTACTTCTTTCTTTGATAATTGACTTTTTTTTTAGAAAATCATCTACTTGACTAGATTTTTAAAATAAAGTTGTTCATTATATTCTTAAAAGAGATTTAAAAATCTCGGTACCTAATTTCCTCATCTCATTTCTAATGTTACTTGTGTCTTGCCTTTTTTTTATTGACACATAATAATTGTACATATTTATCAGGTACTTAGTGATGTTTCAGTACATACACTGTTTAGTGATCAGATCAGGATAATTAGCATATCCACTATCTCAAACATTTTTCATTTATTTGTGTTGGGAACATTCGAACATCCTCTCTTCAGCCATTTGAAAATGTATAATATTGTCAACTACAGTCACCTTATGGTGCTATAAAACACTAGAACTTACTCCTCATATCTAGCTGTAATTTTGCGTCCTTTATCACATCTTTCTACCCTTTCCCCCATTCTTCCCTGCCTCTAGTAACCTCTTTTCTACTTTCTACTTCTGTAAGATCATCTTTTTTAGCTTCCACATAAGAGTGAGAACATGTGATGTTTAACTTTCTGTTCCTGATTTATTTCACTTAATGTCCTCCAGTTCCATCCAGGTGGCTGCACATGACAGGATTTTATTCCTTTTTATGGCTGAATAGTATTCCATTATGTATATATACCACATTTGCTTTATCCATTTATCTGTTATTGGACACTGATTGATTCTGTATGTTGACTATTATGAATAGTGCTGCAGTAAACATGGGGGTGGTACAGATATCATTAATATACTGATTTCCTGTACTTTGAATAAATGCCCAGTAGTGGCATTGCTGGATCATGTGGTAGTTCTATTTGTAGATTTTAAGGGATCTCCTACTGTCTTCCATTGTGACTGTACTAGTTTACATTTCCACCAATAGTATAAAAGAGTTCTCTTTTCTCCACATCCTTGGTTGAATTTATTCTTAGGGTTTTTTTTTTTCAGTTATTATAAATATAATGGCTTTCTTGATTTTTAATATGTGGTGTTTGTGTAAAGAAATACTACTGATTTTTGTGTGTTGATTTTGTATTCTGAAAACTTACTGAATTTATCAGTTCTAATAGTTTTTTTTGGTAGAGTCTTTTAGGCTTTTCTATATTGTAAGATCATGTCATATGTAAACAGTAACAATTTGACTTCCCCCTTTCCAATTTGGATGCCCTTTATTTCTTTCTCTTTTCTGTCACTCTTGCTGGAATTTCCAGTACTGTGTTGAAGAAGACTGGTGAGAGTGCGTACTCTTGTCTTGTTCCAGTCCTTAGAGGGAAAGCTGAAAGCCTTTCAGCTTTCAGTGGGATATTATTAGCTGTGGATTTGCCATATATGGCCATTATTTTGTTAAAGTACGTTTCTTCTCTACCTAATTTATTGAGTTTTTATCAGGAAGGAATGTTGAATTTTATGAAATGCTTTTTCTGCATATATTGAGATGATTATGTGGTTTTTATTTTTCATTGTGTTCATGTGTCACATTTACTGATTTGTGTATATTGAACCATCGTTGCATCCCTGTAATCCCACTTGATCATGTTGTTTGATCTTTTTGACGTGTTGTTGGATTTGGTTTGATGATAATGTTGAGGATTTTTGCATTTATGTTCAGTAGGGATACTGGTCTGTAGTTTTCTTTTTGTGTGATGTCCTTGCCTGGTTTTGGTATCAGGGTTATTTTGGCCTTGTAGAGTGAGTTTAGAAGAATTCCCTCCCCTTCAATTTTTGGAATAGTTTGAGAAGATAATTTAGTGGTGAAGCCATCCAGTCCTGGACTTTCCTTTGTTGGGAGAGTTTTTTTGTTAGTGATTCAGTTGTATTATACCTTGTTGGTCTGTTCGGGTTTTCTATTTCTTCTTGACTCAATCTTGATAGGTTTTATATGTTCAGGAATTTATTATCTATTTTTTCTAGATTTTCAAATGTATTGGCATATAGTTGTTCATAATAGTCTTCAATGATCCTTTGTATTTCTGTAATATCAGTTGTGACATGTTTTGTTTCTGATTTTATTTGGATTTGCTCTCTTTTTTCTTGTTGATTTTATTTTTTCAAAAAACAAACTTGTTTTGTGTACTTTGTATTATTTTAGTCTTTAATTTCTGCTCTGATCCTTATTTTCTTCCTTTTACTACCTTTGAGTTTGGTTTGTTCTTTGTTTTTCTAGTTTCTTCAGATGCATCATTAGGTTATTTGAAATCTTTCTCCTATTTTTTTTTTTTTTGAGATGGAGTCTCGCTCTGTCGCCCAGGCTGGAGCGCAGTGGCGCGATCTCTGCTCACTACAAGCTCTGCTGCCTCCTGGGTTCACGCCATTCTCCTGCCTCGGCCTCCCGAGAAGCTGGGACTACAGGCGCCCGCCACCACACCCGGATAACTTTTTTGTATTTTTTAGTAGAGACGGGGTTTCACCGCATTTGCCAGAATGGTCTCGATCTTCTGACCTCGTGATCTGCCTGCCTCGGCCTCCCGTAGTGCTGGGATTACAGAGATGAGCTACCGTGCCTGGCCAATCTTTCTCCTTTTTTGATGCAGGAATTTACTGCTATAAACTAGTCTCTTACTACTGCTTTTGCTGTATCTCACAGGTTTTGGTATATTGTGTTTCTATTTTTATTTGTTTCAAGGAATTTTTTTAATTTCCTTTTAAATTTCTTTATTCACTCATTGGTCATTCAGGATCATGTGGTTGAAATTCCATGTTTTCTTATAGTTTTATATGTTTCTCTTGTTATTGGTTTCTAGTTTTATTTCATTGTGGTCAGATAAGATACTTGATATTATTTTTGATTAAAAAAAAATTTGTGACTTTTGTGCCCTAACATATGGTCATAAATGTGGTTCGCAGTACTTCTCATTACTTATTTTTCTTTCCTTTGACATTGTACATTTGTCTTTATTTTTCCTAGAAAATGTTTCGTGTGCTGATGGAAAAAATGTGTATTCTGCAGCTGTTGGGTGAAATGTTCTGGAAATGTTAGGTCTATTTGGCCTATGGTGCAGTTTAAATCAGATATCTCGTTGATTTTCTGACTAGGTGATCTGTCCAATGCAGAGAGTGGGATGCTGAGGTTTCCAGCTATTATTGTATCAGGGTCTATCTCTCCTTTTAGATGTAATAATATCTGCTTTATATATCTGGTGCTCCAGGGTTGTGTGTATTTATAATTGTTTTAGCCTGTTGCTTAATTTACCCTTTTACTACAATGTCCTTGTCTCTTTTCACAGCTTTTAAAGACTGTTTTATCTGAAATGAAATAAGTGTAGCTATTTGCATGGAATATCTTTTTTCATCTCTTTGCTTTTCCTCTGTGTGTCTTCACAGTTGAAGTGAGTTTCTTGTAGGCAACATGTAGTTGACTCTTGTTTTTTTTAATCCATTCAGCCAGTTTATATTTTTTAATTGAGGAATCCAATCCATTTACAGCCAAGGGTGGTGTTGATGCGTGAGGACTTCTGTCATTTTGTTGTTTTCTTTTCTCTTTAAAAAATATCCCTTGTTTCTTACATTCTCTTATTGTTTATTTTTGTGGATGAGTGGTTCTCTGTAGTGATGTTTTGATTTCCTCGTCTATGACTTGATACTTTTCTTTTGCTGTTTTTAGAACTCTTTGTCTTTGACTTTTGACAGTTTGAGTATAATGTGCCCCAGAGAGGACTGTTTGGATTTTATCAATTCGAGGACTTTTGTGCGTCCTAGATCTGGATGTCCATTATCTCCCAAGACTTGGAAAGTTTTTTACAACTAGCTCATTAAATATCTCCTATGACGTTTCCCTTCTTTTCTTCTGGAACTCTCATAATGTGAATATTTGTTCACTTAATGGTGTTCCTTAAATTATTCTTTTTTTCTTTTTGTCTGCCTTAGTTATTTCAACAGACCTGTCCTAAGTTCAGAAATTCTTTCTTCTGCCTGGTCTAGTATTTTGTTGATGCTCTTCGTTGTATTTTCTTTTAATTTCATTCATTGAATTCTTCAGTTCTAAGATTTCTGTTTGTTTTTTAATATCTCTCTCTCTGTTGAATTTCTCATTCAAATAATGAATCATTTTTCCTAATTTTGTTGAATCGTGTTATCTGTATTCTTTTGTTTCTCACTGAGTTTCCTTAAGATTATTATTTTGAATTTTTTCTGATATTTTGTATATTTCCTAATAATTGGGATCTGTTATTGGAGAATTACTGTATTCCTTTGGAAGTGTCACGTTTCTTTGTATTTTCATGTTCGATGTAGCTCTACATTGATTTATTTCTACACATATGGTAGAAAAGTTGCCTTTTCCAGTTTTATGGAGGTGGTGAAAAAACTTGGAGTATTGGTTGCTGGGGTGCATTCACTTTGTTTTTAGGTAGACGCACTAGTGCAGTCTCTGCAGATTCTTCAGCAGTAATCAATTTTAGTGATGTTTGTAAGTGTGTCAGTGGCCTAGGCTGCAAGAGTTTGTGGTGGCGATGGTGCAGCTCTGCCAGGGGTGGGCTCACTGGGCTGTTTCTCAGGTCAGGGGTGCATGAGTGAATGCTGTGATGAGGCAACCAACTTGGTGTCTGGCTTGCTGGGATTATGGCCATGGGGCTGTTACTCTGGTGGCATGGGCACATGCCTGCTTGGCTGGCTTGGAGACACAGCACCTGGGTTGGAGCCACTGGGCTATTTCTCAAGTTCTGAGGGATGGTGTGCAGCCACTTGACCAGTCTGGGGGCATGTCTGCCAGAGAAGAACCCACTAGTCTGTTGTTTAGGTTCTGGATTGGGTGCACAACTGCTCAGCCAGTCTGTGGGCATGTTTGTTGAGTTCAGGCCTCCTGGAGTATCTTAGGGCCTAGGTGCCAATATGCAGCCAGTCCAAGGACATCTTCACCAGAGGCTAGCCTGCCAGGCTGTTTTTCAGGCTCAGGACATGGATGTGCAACCATCCAGCCACCATGGGGACATGTCAGCTACTCAGTTGCTCAGGGACCTCTGCTGCTCAGGGGAGGGCATACAATGGTGTGGCTGGCTCCAGGGTGGGTTCTCCCTGGGTGTGTCCACCAGATTGTTTGGCCGGAAGTGCTGGCAGCAGGGATTGGTTTCCTTGCTCTGCAGGACCAGAGTCATAGCAGATCCTGGGCTCAGGCTCCTTGCTCTGCAGGACCAGAGTCACAGCAGATCCTGGCCTCAGGCTCTATGCAGCTGGGGTTGTGGCATTCAGACACCTGTGTGGACATAGTGGAATGAAAACAACTCCTAGGCTGGAAAAGTGGATGGTGTACTTCAGAAATGGTTCTGGTCTCAAGATGATGGGTGACATGCTGCAGAAGCTTGGCTCACAGGGAGTAAGTGGTGGGTGAGGAGTGCAGATATTGTACTCCCAGTCTGGGGGATTACAGCTGTGTAAATTCACAGCAGCTCCCCAAACTGGGCTCAGGGCTTGCAAGGACTGTGGATTCTCCTTTAGTAAGGATTGCGTGTGTTTGCAGTGGGAATGGAGGCTGCTGAGGTTCCTCTGATTACCTTCCTCCCCTACCCAAGCCCCCAACCCCGCAAGAAGTCCTTCCTGATTGAGGGCCATTCTATGTTTGGGGGATGGGATGGCAGAGGCAGGATGCCTCCGCACTGGCCTTGTGGGCTTCCAATCATCACAGGTATCTCTCCACTTCCCTACTGTACTTCAGCACTCTCCCTTAAACACTACAGTCAAATCTTAGGTGTTTATTTATTGCCTTGGTCCTTTCTTGAAGCGGAGGAATGTGCACCAGACACTTATAGTCAGCCATCTTACTGACATCACTCTTCGTGTCTTGTCTTTTCTTGGTTAAACTAGCTGAGTATTTGTCTATTTTAATTGGTCATTCGAAAAAGCCAGCTATTTATTGACTTACTGATTGAATGTATCTCTATTGACTTACTGATTGAATGTATCTCTTTTGATTGAATGACTTTTGCTTTTCCTTTTATTAATTCATTTCCGGATTTGATTACCTTGTAAATTTTGGTCTTTCATGATCCATAACAGTTTACTCATGCTTTGCTGCTCCTCGCCCTTTTTTCATGGGAGTATTCTTCAGCTTGATCTTTCTGCGTATCACAATTTAATCTTGTTTTTGTTTTTCCCTCTCTTTTTATTTCCTGGTAATTCTGTTTCTCTGGAGGTTCATGCTTTTGTTTGTTGAATTTGGTTAGTCTAATACATGCTGCTAGTTTTCATAAGTGATTGATGATTCATGGTTTTATTCATATTTGTAACTGAAGAGTCTAGATTAAATCTGTTAATTTTTCTCTAGCCCATGTGAGAATCCCATTTATGGCCGGGCGCGGTGGCTCACGCCCATAATCCCAGCACTTTGGGAGGCCAAGGCGAGCAGATCTGGAGGTCAGGAGATGGAGACCATGCTGGCTAACACGGTGAAACCCCGTCTCTACTAAAAATAGAAAAAATAAGCCGGGTGTGGTGGCGGGCGCCTGTAGTCCCAGCTACTCGGGAGGCTGAGGCAGGAGAATGGCATGAACCCAGGAGGCGGAACTTGCAATGAGCCAAGATCGCACCACTGCACTCCAGCCTGGGCGACAGAGCGAGGCTCCCTCTCAACAAAAAAAAAAGAATCCCATTTATGTGTTATTGAATCTGGGGTCTGATTAAAATATTTATCTCCTCTAGAGATTATTGAGAAGGAGTGGAACTTTGTAAGTGACTTACCTGTTGAGTTTAGACTCTCCTTTCTTCCTGCGATCTCTAAGTAAATGGGAAAAACTTCCCTGTTTTTCTGGCTCCTGTCTTAACTTTGTAAGCCTCCCATTCCAGAGAGCCTCTTATTTTATATATTAAGTATTTACATATGCTAGAGTTGTCTAGTGTTTATCGATAGCTGAATAATCATTATAGATTAATGTTTTAATATTTTATAGGACTAAATCATTTTGCTACTTTAAAAAAAATCATGAAGGTACATGATTTGAAGTTTGGGGAAGAAAGGACTTTGGTACCAAAGGACAGCTATTCATATTTTAAGCAGAGAAACAGCAGGAGAGATTTCTGTAAGAAAGTACCAGCTCAAATTCCACTGTTCATAATTTTGGTGAGGGACTCTGCAGAATCACGTTTACTAAATTGGGATTAGGCCATCTCTCATTATTTGTTATAATTTTCTCACATGGTTTTTCTTTATTGTTTCATATGCTTTTAGGATAATGTAGTTAAAAAGAACTATGTATTGTATTTTGACTATCAATCTACCAAATATACAAACTAATTTGAGAATGATTGACAGCATTATAATATTGGAGATTTCCAGGACAAGGGATGTGTCAAGTTTATCCATTTCTAGATTAAATTCCATATGATTAAGAATCAGTAACAACTTAGGAAGATCTTTAAAATAACCAAAGATCTATTTCACAATTTCTATCACTTTTCTACTGACTTAAACACCAATTAAAAAAAAAAAAAAAAAAAGGCAAGCACCTCAAGAATCAATATAGAAGGTACATTTAAAAAACATCTTCAGTACAACTGGAGTTACGAACACTGACTAAACATTTGATAACATTAAGGAATTACTGTTAATTTGTTAGGTATTGCTAATTTGATACTATTGAGTAGGTTATGTTGTTTAAAAAGAATGCTGATCTTTGAGACATATACATTGAAATAGGATTTCTGGAATTTGCTTGAAAGTTATATAAGGTAGAAAGTATATAGGAGTATGAAACAAGGTTGACCATGAGTTGCTAATTGTTGGCACTGATCATTGTGTGGTTTATTATATTCTGTTTTCTTCATATATGTTTGAAGTTTTCCATAATAAAAGTTAAAAATAAAGACAAATGTACAATGTCAAAAGAAAGAAAAATAAGTAATGAGAAGTACTGCTAACCACATTTATAGCCACAAGACAAAAGTACTTTTAAAATTTGATTCTATTGTTCCCTGCCCACTTAAAGGTAACCTGTTGACTTTAAGCAAAATTACAAAGTAGGTGTATATTCTTTATTTCTTATGTCATCTTTCTTCATCTTAGTCCAGTACTTGTTTTCCTTCTCCTTTGTCAAGTGCTCATTGTCCTCTTGTTCGCCTCTTTACCTTCAAAAATTGTCAGTAATCCATGAAACACCCATAGATGAACCTGTCCAAGTTAATATACAAGAGAAGAATGCTTTGTGAGGGAGATCAGGGATAGAAGACAGGAAATAGGTCTGATAGAGTATTAGAAAAAGATTTGAACATTTAGAAAAATACTGGTAAAAATGTGAGAAGCTTGTTGGAACATTTGGAAAAAACTTAAGAGTTCCATATGAAAAACAATATTGATTTTATTTTTAAAAATTGAGAATCTGAAGATACAGAAGGTAAAAGCTGAAACCTCTAGTATTCTAACAGAAAATAGATAATGTCCAAAATAAGTCGATCACAAAGTAGCAATATTAGCATATTATCCAGAAAGAAGAGAAACTACGAACAGATCTGATTAGAAGAAACAATTAAGTTCCTAGTAAAATTACTTCTGGGAGTAGGGTAAGTTGGGAGAAGGGTGAGTAGCATGGAACAGAAAACTGTATTTATAAGCCATTTAGTAGTACAATTTGACTTTTAACAGTGTTTGTATTTTATTTTAATAAAAATAAAAGTTAATATTAAAAACGACTTCTGTATTTATTGTTGATTTATTCTAAGAAACATCAAAAAGAGGTAAAACTAATAAAATTAAGATTATAATAGGAGGGGTCTAGCATCACTCTCTTACGTGTATATATGTTGTCCCAGCACCAGTTGTTGAAAAGACTGTTTTTTCTTTATTGCATTGTCTTGGCATATTGTCAGAATCAATTGACCATAAATTTATGGATTTGTTTCTAGCCTCTTGTTTAGTTGTGTGTCTGTCTATATGCTAGTTCCACACAGTCTTGATTACTGTAGCTTTTTAGTAAGTTTTGAAATTGAGAAGTGTGGGGTCTCCAACTTTGTTGTTCTTTTAGAAGACTCTTTTGAGTATTCTGGGTTTTTTCGAGTTTCCATATGAATGGAATGAACTTGTCAATTTCTACAAAAAAAAGAAAAGGCAGTTGAGATTTTGATAGGGAGTGTATTAAACCTGTAGGTTAATTTGGGAACTGTTGCCATTTTAATAATAAGTCCTCTGATCCGTGAACATGGGATGTCATTCCCTTTATTTAGGTCTTCTTTCAATGATGTTTTATAGTTTCATTGTACAAATTTTGTACTACTTCTGTTACATCTATTTCTCAGTATTTTATTGGTTTTGATGCTACTATAAAAGGAATGGTTTTCTTAATTTCATTTTTGGATGGTTTGTCACTAGTGTATAGAAATACACTATGTGTAACAACATATTGATTGTTTTGTATTAATCTAGTATATTGAAACCTTGGTGAACGCACTTACTAGTGATAATAAATTTTTGTATATTAGGATTTTCCATATACAAAATAATATGATCTGCAAATATAAATTGTTTTACTTATTGCTTTCCAGTCTGGATGTCTTTTATTTTCTTTTTCTTTTCTTTTTTTGCTTAACAGCCCTGTCTAGAACCTCCAATACAAAGTTGAATAAAAATGCCAAAAGTGTACAGCCTTATTTTATTCCTTATTAGGAGTAAAAGCACCATTAAGTATGATGCTAGCTGTGGGTTTTTCATAGAGAAGACTTTTATCAGAGTGAAGAATTTCCCTTCTATTTTTAGTTTGGTGAATGTTTTTATTATGAAAGGGTTTTGGGTTTTATCTAATGATTTTCTTTGTCTGAAATGTCATTTGGTTTTGTTCTTTGTTCTATTAATAGAGTATATTGATTGAGTTTTTATATGTTGAACCACTCTTGCATTTCTGAGATAAAGTGAACTTGGCCATTATGTACAATTGTTTGTATATGTCGCTGGATTCAGTTTGCCAGTATTTTGTTTAAGATTTTTGCATTTGTATTTCTAGGAGAGATTGGCGGTAATTTTTGTGTGTGTGATGTTGTTGGGTTTAGTATCAGGGTGATTGGTCTCATAGAATGAATTGGAAAGTGTTTCTTTTTCTTCTCTTTTTTTTTTTTGAAGGAGTTTGTGAAGTATTGGTTTTAATTCTTTTTTAATTAATTGATAGAATTCAACGAAAGCTGGTTCTGAGCTTGCAGGAAGTTTCTGATTCCTAAATTAGACTTTCTCCTTCTTATAAGTCTATTTGAATTTTCTATTTTTTTTCTCGAGTAATGTTTTTAAATTTGAAAAATATAAAGCAAGTGCAAAGTTGTAAGTGTGTATAAGGTAGTCTGAAAGTCTAAATTGCATATAAAAATCTATCCTCCTTTTAATTCCTGGGAAGTCAATTTGAAACTCATACTGTTTAACAATTTCATTTTTTAAAATATTATTTTTCAAAAGAGTATTCTTAATGTCTATTTGCATTATTAAAATAATTTTACTTCACAACGGCTTGAAATTTACATTTTTTGTGTTTTTTTATGTTGCTTTTATCTCAGCAGCAATGCAGCAAGTCTTGGAAAACCTTACAGAGCTGCCCTCATCTACTGGAGCAGAAGAAATAGACCTAATTTTCCTCAAGGGAATTATGGAGAATCCTATTGTAAAATCACTTGCCAAGGTAAATAGATTTATTCATAAGATTACTGAATTATTTTGGAAATAGTTTTTACAGAGATATTTTCAGATATTACTGTTTTAGAATTTGGTTGATATACATTAGGTTTAGTTAGCAAATAAAAACACTTAGCACATAATGAATTCTTAATATATGCAAAAATTAGGCCATTTTTCTCTTTTCTGTTCTGACTTTAAATACAGGATGAAGTGACTCTTAGTTTTGGCATAATGCCTTTAAAGTTTAGAGAAATCACACCTGCACAGTTGTGTTTTAACAGGACCTGTGAAAAAGATCCTGATTCTATTTCCATCTTCAACAATGGCAGGGTACTGATTTTCTTTTTTTACATTACACCGTGTACCTACTTTTCATTAAAGTTATTGACTTCCTTTATCTAGTGCTTTTTTGAAATTTTGTTGTTTGTTGCATAAGCCTGATATTTTAAGCCTGTTTCCCTAGTCAACTATGGAGTAATCTCTTTAACTCATTGATAAATATACTTTACAACCATTTTTATTAAATAATTATTATATACTAAAGCTTAATGTATTACCTATTTTACAAACCTGCTATACACTTCTTTAGAGTTCCCCCAAATGACTCTTGCTTTCAAGAATCTATGCCACATGCCTTCTTTGACCTTTTCTTTGTAGAGCCATCTTGTTCCTTTTAGTTTTTGCGCTATGAGAATGTTGATTTCACTCTCTTCTGTGATTTTTTTCTTAGCCACAGTCTATTACTTGTTATCTTCCAAGACCTCTGAAAAATACCTTTTACCAGGTTTTCTACTAGTGAGAGTCAGTTAATGATGCAGATTCTTTTTTTTTTTTTTTTTTTTGAGAGGAAGTCTCGCTTTGTCACCCAGGCTGGAGTGCACTGGCACAATCTCGGCTCACTGCAACCTCTGCCTTCTGAGTTCAAGTGATTCTTCTGCCTCAGCCTCCCAAGTAGCTGGGACTACAGGCGTGTGCCACCGCTCCTGGCTAATTTTTGTATTTTTAGTAGAGGAGGGGTTTCACCCTGTTGGCCAGGCTGGTCTCGAACTCCTGACCTCAAATGAGCCACCAGGCCCGGGCAATGATACAGATTCTTCATTTTATTTACATATTTACTCATGCTAAAATCACATGGTATAAAGGTCCTTAAGCAGAAACTAATCCACTTGCAGATCATACAACTGGAATTTTTATTTTAGTCATTTTTTACTATAGCCTTTCCAATGTTCATTATATATTTTTATATCTTAAAAATAATATACAGGGTATTATTTCAGATTCAGACTTGTCATAAACATTAATTCCTGCTGTGTTAAAGTAATAGCTCCAGGGTCTGTTGAAATTAGTAGGAACTGTTTAAGTTTATGTTAAGTAGTTTACCTGGGTTCTTATTGTACTTTTAAAATAGTTTTTTACTCTTTTCTTGATGTTATTCTGTTGATTGTCAGTTTATTGTCCATGTATCTGTTACACTGTTATGTCCATGTTTGTTTAATTTATGGCTTTTGATCTATAGATTTAAAAACTATATAATAAGGCACTTATAACATGCTTACAGTTTACAAAGGTCTTTAAAATACACTGTTTTGTCTTAACAACTTTATGAATTTAAAATATACTGTTTTATCTTTCAACAGCTTTTGAATCGAAAAGTAAGACTCAGAGTAAATAAGTGTTGTATCTAAGGTCTCTCTGCTAGCAAATGACAGATGAGGTTTAGGCCACGTGTTCTATCGTCAAATTCTGTGTTCTAACTACTACAACACAGGGTGATGGGATATGTGTATGTGTGTGTATACTTATTCTTTAAAACTGGTGTGAGTAAAAATTTGCTGGTTTTGTGCCATTGATGTTGGCATTTCAGAGGATCATCGTGTTCATTATTCTTAACAGTTGCAATGGTTGGATGACTTTTGAGCAGGTAAGGTGCTACTGTACTCTTTTGAGGATAAAAATGAAATAAAGCAAAGAATTACCCAATAATATGCAACATCCAAGCAGACTCTTAATAAGGAAAAACAATGGTAGTTCAATATTCCTATAATGTAGGTTAAAAAGAATCCCAGAAATAGGGGAGGAATTCCGCTTCCAAGAAAGAAATAGTAAGTCACAGCAGGTTAGCACTCTCGGTATAAAAGTAGAGGGATAAAAGAGGTACACATTGCTAGATATACAGAGAGGCAGGAATATCTGGCCACTAAGCAGGAGAAAAACAACAGAGGCAGTCCCATAAATGGTTCTTTTATTAGCGTTTATACACAAGGATTTGAAAATAACTTATTAATGTATTTTTAATAGAAAGGAGGAAAGACATGTAAAATAGTATTAGAAAATCAATAAAAAATAATCAAATGAACAATTTAGGATCAAGAATACAGTATCTGAAATTAGTTCACTGATAGAAGACTAGACACAACAGAAGAGGGAATAAGTGAATTTAAAGATAGGTTATTAGAAAATATTCAAACAAAAGCTAATAGAAAAGAAAGAATGAAAAAAAGGTAACAGAATATGTGAAACATACTGAAAATGTTTAATATATATGTAGTTTGTAATTCCAGAAAGAAAGGAGAGAGGGAAGAAGAAATACAGGCAAACCCTATACTTTTGCATTTTACTTTATTCCCCTGTGCAGATACTGCCTTTTTAATAAATAATCAGCTAATGGGCAAAATAACCAGCTAGCATTATAATGATGGGATCAAATTCACACATAACAATATTAACCTTAGATGTAAATGGCTAAATGTCCCAATTAAAAGACATAGACCAGCAAATTGGATAAAGAATCAAGACCCACCAGTCTGCTGTATTCAGGAGACACATCTCATGTGCAATGTCACACATAGGCTCAAATAAAGGGATGGAGGAAGATTTACCATATAAATGTAAAGCCAAAAAAAGCAGGTATTGCAATCCTAATCTCTGATAAAACAGACGTTAAATCAACAAAGATCAAAAAAGACAAAGAAGGGCATTACATAATGGTAAAGGGATCAATGCAACAAGAAGAGCTAACTATCGTAAATATATATGCAGCCAATACAGGAGTACCCAGATTCATAAAGCAAGTTCTTAGAGACCTACAGAAACTTAGACTCCCACACAATAATAATGGGAGACTTTAACATGCCACCGTCAATATTAGACAGATCAACAAGACAGAAAATAAACAAGGATATATAGGACTTGAACTCAGCTTTGGACCAAGTGGACCTAATAGACATCTACAGAACTCTCCACCCCAAATCAACAGAATATACGTTCTTCTTGGCATTGCATAGCACTTCTTCTAAAATCAACCACATAATTGGAAGTAAAACACTCCTCAGCAAATGCAAAAGAACAGAAATCATAACAAAGAGTCTCTCAGACCACGGTGCAATCAAATTAGAACTCAGGATTAAGAAACTCAAAACCATACAACTACATGGAAATTGAACAACCTACTCCTAAATGACTACTGAGTAAATAAGAAAATTAAGGCAGAAATAAGTAAGTTCTTTGAAACCAGTGGGAACAAAGGCACAATGTACCAGAATCTCTGGGACACAGCTAAAGCGGTGTTTGGAGGGAAATTTATAGCACCAATACCCACAGGAGAAAACAGGAAAGATCTAAAATCAACACCCTCCAATTTTGCAAGAAGTTTCACTTGGATAAAATACTGTCAAACAACATTGCATGCTATGGAGAAATCTTTCATGAAAGGAGAGTCCATCAATGTGGCAAACCTTATTATTGTCTTATTTTAAGAAATTGCCACAGCCACCCAAGCCTTCAGCAACCACCACCTTGATCGGTCAGCAGCCATCAGCATCAAGGCACGACCTTATGCTAGCAAAAAGATTTCAACTCTCTGAAGGCTCTGATCATTAGCATTTTAACCTTTCAAGTATTTTTAAATTAAGATATGTACATCGTCTTTTAGACACCTTGCAGTTGCTTACTTAATAGACCGCCTTGTCATGTAAACATAACTTTTATATGCACAGGGAAACAAAAAAAGTTGTGTGATTTACTTTGTTGCAGTTTTTGCTTTACTGTGGTTATCTAGAGCAGAACCTGCAGTATCTCTGAGCTATGCCTATACTACTAGTAGAATGTTGAAACCTTTGACCATAATAGTAGATTAACCTATCTCTTTTTGCAGTTCTGTCAGATTTTACCTCCCATATTTTAGTGCTCTTTTGTTAAACACACATTCACTAAGATTGTTATATCATCTCAGAAAATTAACTCTTATCATTATGTAATGCTTCTCTTTGTTCCCAATAATTTTTCTTGCTCTGAAGTCTGCCCTGTCTGAAATTAATATAGCTACTCCAGTTTTCTTTTAGTTAATGTTAGCATGATATGTCTTTCTCCATACCTTTAATTTTAATCTCTCTGTATCTTTGTATTTAAAGTAAGTTTCTGGTAGAAAACATATAATTCCATCTTTTTTTATTCACTCTGACAGTCTGGTTTTTTTGTGGGTTTTTTTGTTGTTTTTTTTTTAGATGGAGTCTCACTCTGTTGCCAGGCTTGAGTGCAGTGGCGCCATCTTGGCTCACTGCAACCTCAGACTCCCTGGTTCAAACAATTCTCCTGCCTCAGGCTCCCAAGTAGCTGGGATTACAGGCACGCCCAGCTAATTTTTGTATTTTTAGTAGTGATGGGTTTCACCATGTTGGCCAGAATGGTCTCGATATCTTGCCCTTGTGATCCGCCCACCTCAGCCTCCCGAAATGCTGGGATTAAGGCGCGAGCCACCGCACCCAGCTGACAGTCTCTTTTAAGTGCTTTAGATCATTGATGTTTACATGTTTATTGATATAATTTGATTAATATCTTTCATACTATTACTGTTTTGTATTTGTTGCCTGCTTGCCTGCCTGCCTTCCTTTTTTCCTTGTGTCTCTCACTCATTTTGTGTTTTTTTTCTCTGTTTTAACTAAACATTGCATGTGATTTCAACTTTTTCTCCTCTCTTAGCATATTAATTAGACTTTTAAAAAAAACCTTTTAGCAGTTCTTGATTTCGCAGTCGTTTGCAGTCTAATATACTTTCAAATAACACCATACCACTTCATGGGTAGTGCAACTACCTTATAAATAACAGTGCTTCCAGTTTCTCCCTCCTGTCCCATATAATATTGCTATCATTCATTTCATTTATTCATAAGCTGTAATAATCCAATACCTTGTTGTGAATAAAACTATTATCAAATCAATTAGGAATAAGAAAAGTAAAAGATTTTATTTTACCTTTTTTTCCCTGTCTCTAGCACTCTTCTTTATATAGACCCAAGTTTTGCACTTACATTGTTTTCCTTCTTTCTGATGAATGTCTTTTAACATTTCTTGCAAGACAGGTGTACTAGTAACAAATATTCTCAATTTTTGTTTGAAAAAGTCCTTTTTGTTTTGTCTTGTTTTGTTTTTTACTTTTGAATGATAACTTTACTGGATAGATAATTCCAGGTTGGTGGAGGTGTTTGTTTTGTTTTGTTTTTCAACATTTTAAAGATTTCACTCTATTCTCTGCATGTTTCCTGAAGAGTTCAATATAATTCTTATGCTTGCTCCTCTACAGGTAAGGTTCCCCCCAACACCTGTTCTTTCAATATTTTGTTTTTAATTTTCTGCAGTTTGAATATAATACACCTACACTTAGAATTCTGGGTTTTTATCCTGCACAGTGTTCTGTGAGCCCCCTGGATCTGTGGTTTGGTGTCCATCATTAATTTAGGAAAATTCTCAGTTTCAGATTTTGTAGCATTTTGGATTTTAGATTTTTGGATTAGGGATACTCAACCTATATTATGAATAGTGCTGCCATAAATATTCTTGGATACACTTTTATGTAGACATAGTTTTTATTTCTCCTGAGTATATAACTAGGTAACTCTGTCTCGTTGAGGAACTGCCAGACTGTTATCCACAGTAGCTGTACCATTTTTTATTCCCACCAGTAGTGTACAAGAGTTCTGATATCTCTGTATCATCTTCAACACTTGATATTTGATTTTTTGGTTCTTAACTGTCCTGGTGGGTATGAAGTGGTATTTTATTGTGGTTTTGATATGTGTTTCCCCGGAGAATAATGATGTTGAGCATCTTTTCGTGTGCTTGTTGACCATTTGTACATATTTTTTGGAGAAATATCTATTTAGATTCTTTGCCCATGTTTAAATTGAGTCATATTTATTTTTATTATGAAGTTGTAAGAGTCTTTTATGTATTCTAGGTACAAGTCTTTTATCAGATATATGATTTGCAAATATTTCTCCCATTATATAGATTGTCTTTTTACTTTTCTTCATAGTGCCTTTTGAAGCATAGAAGTAGTTCTTTTTTTTTTTTTTTTTTTTGAGATGGAGTCTCACTCTGTCGCCCAGGCTGTAGTGCAGTAGCACGATCTCGGCCCACTGCAAACTCTGCCTCCCAGGTTCATGCCATTCTCCTGCCTCAGCCTCCTGAGTAGCTGGGACTACAGGCACCCACCACCATGCCCTGCTAATTTTTTGTGTTTTTAGTAGAGATGGGGTTTCACCGTATTAGCCAGGATGGTCTCGATCTCCTGACCTCGTGATCCGTCCACCTCGGCCTTCCAAAATGCTGGGATTACAGTCGTGAGCCACCATGCCCGGCCGAAGCACAGAAGCTTTTAATTTGATGAAGTCCAAGTTGTCTTTTTGTCTTTTGTTGCCTTGTGATTTTGGTCTCATATGTAAGAATCCTTTGCTAAATCCATGGTCATGAAGATTTACCCATGTTTCGGAAGAGTTTTATAGTTTTAGCTCTTACATTTAGGTGTTGGATCTATTTTAAGTTAGTTTTTTATATATTATATGTTAGGCACCAACTTCTGTCTTTTACTTGTGCTTCTCTAGTCCATTTGTTGAAGAGACTATCCTTTCATATGGTGTTTCAGCACCATTTGTTGAAGGGAATATTTTTCCCCGTTGAGTGGTTTTGGGCACCTTTGTCTAACATGCAACAGTTGGCCACTGACATGTTTTTTTTTTTTTTACTTCCAGTTCTATTCCATTGATCTATTGATCTTTCCTTGTGTCAACATCATGTTTTGATAACTCTTGTGTAGTACGTTTTGAAATCAGGAAATGTAAATACTCCTACTTTGTTCTTCTTCAGGATTGTTTTCACTGTTCTGGATCCCTTTGCAACTCTGTAAGAATTTTAGAATCAGTTTGTCAATTTCTGTAAACATGTCACTGAGGATTCCAATAGGCCTTGCATTGAATCCGTAGTTCATTCTGGGGAGTATTGCCATCTTAACAGTGCTAAGTCTTCTAATCCATGAACATTTATTTAAATCTTTAATTTCTTTCAACAATGTTTTGTAATTTTCAGAGTGTAAGTCTTGCACTTATTTTGTTAATTATACTCCTAGGTATTTATTCTTTTGAATGCTGTTATGAATGGACTTGTTTTTTAAATTTCATTTTCAGATTTTTCATTGCTAGTGTATAGAAATATAATTGAGTTTTGTAAATTGATCTTATATATCTTGCAACCTTGCTGAACTTAATTTTTTATTCAAATGGTCTTTTAGTGAATTCCTTCAGATTTTCTAAATACAAGGTCATGTCATCTGAATATAGACAGTGTTATTTCTTTTCAACCTGAATGACTCTTTTATTTTTCTTGCCTAATTGTCCTGGCTGTAACCTCCAGTACAGATGTTAAATGGAAGTGATGAGAGTGGACATCTTTGTCTTGTTTCTGCTCTTAAAGCGAAGTATCTAATCTTTCACTAGTAAATATAATGGAAGTTGTGGGTTTATACTGCTATCCTAAACCTTGATTTTTTGCATAAGATTTTATATCAGTACCTGTGTAACAACTTTATTCTTTGTAAATGTGACATAGTATTTTATTGTATGGATATGTCAGGTTTTTTGAGTCAGCCTTCTGGTATTTAGATGGCCTTTTTCTTACAAGTTATGCTGTAATGTGTAATCTTACTGTGTGTTATTTTGTATACACACACACACACACACACAGCCCTTTTTAGGATAGATCTGAAAAGAATCAGTGTAAGGCTGGGCATGGTGGCTCACACCTGTAATCCTAGCACTTTGGGAGGCTGAGGTGGGTGGATCACCTGAGGTCAGGAGTTCGAGTCCAGCCTGACCAACATGGAGAAACCCCGTCTCTACTAAAGATACAAAAATTAGCCAAGCGTGGTGGCACATGCCTGTAATCCCAGCTACTCGGGAGGCTGAGGCAGGAGAATCGCTTGAACCCAGGGGGCAAAGATTGCAATGAGCCGAGATTGTGCCATTGCACTCCAGCCTGGGCAACAAGAGCAAAACTCCATCTCAAAAAAAAAAAAAAGAATCACTGTAATTTTGGTGGATATGGTCAATTTGCTTACCAGTGTATGTTCCCACTAGAAAAAATATGTCAAAATGTCTGTCTTCTCCCACATTCTCACTCATCAGAATTTTTATCTCTGCCAATCTGATAAAGAGAAAAGGTATTTCATTATAGTTTTAGTTTTAGTTTTTTAGTTTTAGTTTTCACTCTTATGAGTGAAGTTGTGTGTCTTTTCATATGTTTGAGATATTCGATACACAGTAGGTGACTATTGCAAGTAACAATGTAATACATATTTCAAAATAGCTAGAAGAGAAGATTTTGAATGTTGTCATCCCCCAAAAAATAAATATTTAAAATAATGGATATGGTAATTACCCCATTTGATCATTATACTATGTATACACATGTATTGAAACATCACATTGTACACCATAAATATGTACAATATGTGTCAATTAGAAATATAAAATTAAATTTTTAAAGACAGGTTCCTGAATTTTTCTTTCTGTGAATTTTTTGCTCAAACTCTTCACCCAGTTCTCTTAATGAGTCATTGATCTTTTTCTTATTGATTTGTAGAAGTCCTTCATAAGTAGGGACATTAGCTTTCTGTCTTGAATATGATTTGTGTTTTGATGCTAGTTTGTCATTAGTATTTTGACTTTGTCGATTTTTGATGAGAAATTTAAGACGTTCATGAAGTTAATTTTATTGGGCCTTTTTTGAAATAATGTATGTATCTTTCAGATTTTGTGTTATAGTTGGAAAGATCTTTCCCACTCAAAGGTTATAAAAAGGTTATTTTGTATTTCCTCTGACTACTATTAAAGCCAAGCTTTTAAAATGTTCTTTTTTCTTTTAAAAATTTAACAGATTCCCTTTTCTAGTTGTTTGACCTCTGTGTGGTTCTCCTAATTCTACAGATGTATCTAAGAGAAGCTCAGCAGTGCTATTTAGAAGTTTCCTGAGTACCTTGATATGTAACTTATCTAATCTCTGAGTTTGTATTTTGGTTAACTAGGTGATTTCTGGTATGTTCTTTACTCACTAGAGAATTCCATTCTGATTTACTTATACTTGCTCATCTTTTTTTATTTTTTTCAGAGCAACAGAGCTCATCCTTTTTGATATAATGTATGCAGAAACAAAATAGAAATTGAGTTCTCCATTCTCTCTGTCTCATTTCTACTGTCTGCTCAAAAATTCTTCTTTGTTTTTGAGTATTTGTGGACCTATGTTGATCTTGAGTTTTAGGTCTCTAGAATAAAAGAAGAGGGTGGCGCTTGATCACAGCCAAACTTATTTCCCATTTACTTAGCTTTTTCAAGAAATAATAAGTAACTACTACATACATAGCTCTTTTCTCAAAATATAGAAACAAAATTTATGATATTGCCCTTGTGTTTTAGAAAGACCAGTTTTCTACACATAATAATAATATGATTATTATTTCAAAGTGGTATTTGTCACTTTAGATATAGCCCACAACTTTTGTTTGCAAGCATGGTTGGATTGTCCTTGAGTGAAATACCCAGAAGTTCTGAAAGAACATTTTCTTCTCTGAAGTTCATTTCTCAAAGGTGCAGTGGTGAATAAAATCCTCAGAACAGGATATTTAAGAAGGCTAGGCCATATTTGTATCAGCTGCAAATATTCAATGCCAGTCATAGAATGTTCTTCCAACCACTTGTGACAAGTGAAATATATTTTTATTGAGTTAAGCTAGTGTTGCAATAGTGGTCTTTAATATAAAAAAAAAAAAAGGAAACAAGATTTATTTATTTAAATAGCATATGGCTCACTTGCTCCTCTGATTTTTTTGCGTGTTTTTTTTTTTGTCTTTTTTAGTTTAATTAGTTAAATTAAAGTTGGTACTTGCCTCTTGACGGCTAATAAAAAAAAAATCTGACCTTAAAGTGAATTAGAGGTTCCAAGTTTCTGACAACATCTCAGAGCTTAAAAAGCTATATATTAATAAATGTGGGCCTGCATTTGCTTTCTTAGAAAAAGTAAAATTGATCCCAGTTGACCCCAAGTATGTTGGTTTTCCATGTTAATATATTTAGACCTGCAGTTTCAAAAAAAGCTTTTTTCTGTCTTCAAGTTTTGTATTTTCTAGTGAGATTCTCTTCTTCCATAGAACCAAACTGTGAGGCTATGAAGAAATCTTCAGATATTTTGGGATTCTTTTCTAACATGATTCTGCCCTCTCACATGACTCTCCCGCACGACCCCCAACCTCTTGCCATCAGTCTTTCCACATTCCTACTTCTCCTCACCCAATTTGGGAGCATCAGGTTAATACACATACTAAGGAATGGAGTTTTCAAGTCATTGATCATTTCTGTTCCTTAACTTGTCCCAAAGTCCTGAATTAAACCAAGGACTGCTGATGTCTAAAGTACTGTTGCTAATCATATAACATTTTCCTGAAGAAATAAATGGTCTTTATAGCTCTTACTTAGAGCAAAGGAGTGAAAGTCTAAGGGACGAGTAGTATTCTGAACCATAGAGGTATAAAATAACTATGAGGATAGATACGGTGTAATGGAATTAACACATCTAGACTGGAAGAGCCATGCTAATAAGCAACAACTAAATTAAACTGACTGAGATATGTGTCATACATTTAAGTGAATGAGAATAATGCATCATTTATTGGATTGAATAATTAACTGCAATTTAATGTTAGAGTGGCTCTCTATATAAAGATGAAGTCAAGTAAGCTTTAGTAGATAGGAGTTCAAGTCTTGGTATTAGACTACCCGACTCTGCCATTCATCAGTAATGTGAACTCATGCAAATCACTTCACCTTTTTTGGCATCAGTTTCTTCGTCCATAGTGTGAGTATAATATACCTACCTTTGCTGAATACACACACGCACACACACACTACTTAGAATATAGTATCCAACACAGAAAGAAAGTCCTTCAGTAGATGTTAAGTTTCTTTCCTTCCTTTTTTTTTCCTTCGAAGCTTTCTTTTTATACTATGTTAAAATAATTCGAGTATTACAAGGTTAAAGATGCTAAATCAGATAGTGGCTGTTTATTCCAGCAAGTATTTCTATCTAAATAGTTGGCAATTCTAGCTTATTTCATAAGAGTTAACTAATTCTGTAGATTATTTTCTGTTTTTTTCCAATGGTGATAATCTTTTTATGATAAATATTGAGTGTCCTCATCTTCTCATCCTTATCTGGCTTGTATTATATGTTCAGAACATTGCAAATTTACCCATATTCATTTTTTGTGGCATTTTCTAGTCTAATTTTTTTTTTTTTTTTTTTTTTTTTTTTGAGACAGAGTCTCTGTTGCCCAGGCTGTTGTGCAGTGGCATGATCTCGGCTCACTGCAACCTCTGCCTCCTGGATTCAAGCAGTTCTCCTGCCTCAGCCTCCTGACTAGCTGGGTAGCTGGGATTATAGGTGCCCGCCACCATGCCTGGCTAATTTGTGTATTCTTAGTAGAGATGGGGTTTCACCATGTTGGCCAGGCTGGTCTTGAACTTCTGAACTCAAGTGATCCTCCCGTCTTGGTCTCCCAAAGTACCGGGATTACAGGCGTGAGCCACCGTAGTTTAATTTGTTTTAATCTAAATCTCATAAAACTTCTTCCTCTATTTAAATTACATTTGGTCTTTTGATACTTTTCTTTCTGTTTAGTAAGAGTTTTTTCTTCTTTCTCGGTATTTCATATGACTTTTAGAATTTCTTCTTTTAAGGTCTTTCTTTAAAATCTTGCTTAATATGTAGCTCTCTTTTCCACTTAAGAACTTATTTTACTTCTGTGAATTACCTAGAAAAAGTAGATTTAAACAAGAAAAATTGTCTTTTAAAAAATTTAGAATGTTTTATTTGGACTCTGAAGGGTCCACTCTGTATGGGGGAAAAAAAAACCCCATCTGAAGTATTATAGTTTAGGTATCTGAAAAAGTTTAGTTGATACTGTTACCATTTGAAATGTGGATTTTTCTTTGGCAATCCTTGAAATGAATCCTAAGATATAAGATTTGCCATCCACTTGGTTTTATTTATGAATTAAATTTTAATAATTATGCTTTTCCTGTCTTCAAAATTATATAGCAACCATTTATCAGAAAAGCAAGGAATGCTTAAAAGATGGAGCCTGCTTAGTGTTCATTCTCAGTTTGAACTTAAATCTCAGCTTTACCCCTACCATGAAAGGATGATTAGAATTACTTACTTTCTGTAACAGTGTGGTTCATGGTCTATTTTCTGTGAAAAAAGATTGTGAGATTAAGAAAAAAACAACTTTACTTATAAAGACAGGAGAGGATCATTTCCCTAATTATGTAGTCTTTCAAAATCCAATTTAAAGACCACCTGCTCTAAACTGACTTTTTTTCTCACTGATTTTCAACATTGGAAGATATGAGCTTCTGGATTCTGGGGTTTTCAAAATTATTTTTATCATTTAAAAAATATTAGCATATATAATTTTCACATTCCTATTCCTTGTTTTTGTTATGCATTCTCTTGGTGGTAAGGGACTGTAATAGGTTTTGTAAATAGTCAGCTGACCTGTCCAGTTTTTTTATGGTTTAGTTATAAAAATGAGTTTTTCATGACTTTCAGGATAGAACTAGAGGCCAAGATTTATTATATTTGTTGGTATACTTACTGTAAAATCTATATATTGCCTCTGGTTGAAATATTAAATTTGGTTTACATGAATTAAACCTCCAAGTAATATATTTTAAAACTTTATGGAAAAGAAATAAACCATGGTCTGGTGCAAAACAAGTAAGTATTATTACTTTAATACACTGTTATTTTTTCAGGCTCATGAGAGGCTAGAAGATTCCAAACTAGAAGCTGTCAGTGACAATAACTTGGAATTAGTCAATGAAATTCTTGAAGACATCACTCCTCTAATAAATGTGGATGAAAATGTGGCAGAACTGGTTGGTATACTCAAAGAGCCTCACTTCCAGGTGACTTTCCCTATCACTTAACTCTCAAGTTCCCTGTATTCCCAAAGTATTCTCCTTTACTTTCCACTTTAAGGTGATGTTTTCTTCAAAGATTATTTAGGGCTATAATAGGTAAGTATGTAAATTCCAACCTTGGTATTTTAATGTCCTGATATGCTGAGGATATATAAACAGACGTATGTAACTACAGTGCTACATAAATGTACACTGTTGCAGAAATACATCACAATGGATTTTCCTTTGTGCCATTAAAGAAAACAGCCTTAATTCACCATCAGACCACATGCTGGAGCCATTTTCCTCACTATGATAATGGATTTTTTTCTTCCTTGCTACCATTCTGTTTCTTAGTCAATACTTTTTGGTATTGCTTCTCAAGATTGTTGTGCAGTCAGTGACCATGGAACATAAGAGAGCTGTGACAGTATAGAAACCATTATATAACATAATCTCCTCAGGTACAGAAATAAGTATGATTTTAGCAATGGCATGTACCAATGACGAGTTCATCAGTTTTACAAAGAAGAATGCATTTCAGAAGAGAAAAGGCAGGCAAGATTTCTTGTAACATATAATAATTAAGACAGTGTGGTATTGGGGAAGGTGTTAGAAAAATTAACTCATTGAAAAGAATGGAAATCCCCGATAAATACATCCCAGCCATATATGGTAACTTGATTTATGACTGGGACATTGCATTTTAGTGGAAAAAGAATGGTGCTGGGATAGAATAAAGTAAATGTCACCTGCTCTCTGCAAATCTTAGCACTGAAAATCAAATGGTAACAGCCTTTTGCTCTTTCTCAGCCAAAGATTTTTATGTGACTCTTCAACAATGTTACTGCAAAATATGAAGGTTTATAGTGAGATGTGAGATGGTTCCGACATAAATTAGTATCTTAGGTACAAAAGAAATATGGACACATATCTCAGAGACATCTCCTGTGCAGGTCCCAGTTGACTGAGTCCTTATGAAGACAAACTGAATTATTTGGACTTTATCCTAAGGACAATGGGAAACTTTAGGTATGGGTTGGGTATTAACCAGGGAAAGGTCAGGTTTGTGAAATGAGATGGTTAAGTTCCAAGGCAAGAAATTATGATGGCAGTACATATAGATACTAAGAAATTTAAACACTTTCAAGCTTTAATCAGTAAAATCAACAGGATTTAGTGATTGGTTGCATATGACAGTTGTGGAAGAGAGATGGGAAATTGATAACACTATGACTTAAACAATTGATGGCTGTTCAATGAGATAAGGAACACTAGAAGAGAATGTTTTGGACATATTTATGTTAAGGAAACTGGCCATCTTATGTTTGTGGTACACTGGAAGGATCTAGGTTTTCAGGAATGCCGCATATTAGTAATAAATATTTATAACTTAACAAATATGTAAGCACATACATTATATGAAGTGTAACATATAAAAATTTTAGAATACCAGCAAATAAAAATACAAAAATGAAGACATCGCCTTTCTTCTACCCAGATCAATACTCTACTGTCTTGGTGCATATTTGTCCATATTTTTCTATGCACAAATGTACGTATGTAATTTTTTTACTAATTTGAGATCATTTTGCACAAACGTGTTTTACTCTTTAGTTATTTCTAATTTTCTATTTCAGTGAACTTCCATCTCATATAATACACATACCGTATTTAGACTTCTCCATTTGATACCACAATATTATTTACAGGTGCCCATTCAGTATAATGTTGGCTGTGGGTTTATCATAGATGGCTCTTATTATTTTGAGGTATGTTCCTTTAATACTTAGTTAATTGATAATTTTTAACATGAAGGGTTGTTGAATTTTATTGAAAGCCTTTTCTGCTCTATTGAGGTAATTATGTAGTTTTTGTCTTTAGTTCTGTTTACGTGATGAGTCACATTTATTGATTTGCAAATGTTGAACAGACCTTGCATTCTGGGGATGAAGACTACTTGACTCATGGTGGATTAGCTTTTTGATGTGCTGATTGATTTGGTTTGCAGGTATTTTGTTGAGGATTTTGGCATTAATGTTTGTCAAGGATATGGCCTAAAGTTTTCTTTTTCTGTTGTGTCTCTGCCAGGTTTTGATACAAAGATGAGGCTGGCCTCATAGAATTAGTTGGGGAGGAGTTCTTCCTCAGTTTTTTGGAATAACTTTTCTGTAGGAATGGTACCAGCTCTTATTTGTACATCTGGTAGAATTCAGCTGTGAATCCATTAGGTCCCAGGCTTTTTTTGGTTGATAGACTATTTATTACTGATTCAATTTCAGAGGTTGTTATTGGTCTATTCAGGGAATCAGTTTATTCCAGGCTCAGTCTTTGGAGGTTGTATATGTCTAGGAATTTGTCTGTCTCTTCTAAGTTTTCTGGTTTGTGTGCATGGAAGTGTTCATAGTAGTTTCTCATGGTTGTTTTTATTTATATGGATTCACTAGTAACATTCCCTTCATCATTTCTAATTATGTTTATTTGGCTCTCCTCTCTTTATTAGTCTAGCTAGTGACTTGTCTATTAATTTTTTCAAAAAACCAACTCCTGGATTCGTTGATTTTTTTAAAAAAATTTATTTATGTATTTATTTACTTTTTGAGATGGACTCACTGTGTTACCTAGGCTGGAGCACAGTGGCACGATCTCGGTTCTCTGCAACCTCCACCTCCCAGGTTCAAACGATTCTCCTGCCTCAGCCTCCTGAGTAGCTGGGACTACAGGCACGTGCCACGATGCCCAGCTAATTTTTGTATTTTTAGTAGAAATGGTGTTTCACTGTGTTGGCCAGGCTGGTCTCAAACTCCTGACCTCAGGTGATCTACCTGCCTTGGCTTCCCAAAGTGCTGGGTTTACAGGCGTGAGCCATCATGCCCAGCCTCGTTGATCTTTTGAAAGGTTTTTTGTGTCTCAGTTTTCTTCAGCTCAGCTCTAATTTTTGTTATTTTTCATCTTCTTCTAGCTTTTGGGTTGTAAATCAGCACTTTCATCAGAGGTTGCAAAATGATGTTTTTCTATTCTACATTATTAGCTAGTATTCTTCCATAATGTTGAGCTTCTCATCAACTGGGCTGCTTAGTGCATTTCCTACTGAAGAGGCAGGAATGTACTTGAACCTTCCTTTTACTAAGTTTCAAAGTGAAGAGCTGTTTAAAATTGCAGTTTCAAGTGGTAACAAATGAATTTTTTCAGTCTTTTTTTTAAAATAGAATTGTGGATCTGTGGTTTTTTTATTCAATGTTTTAATGTTTTACAGTCCCTTTTTTTAATTTTCAAATTGCCGTGACTTTGACGAGTTGTGGGCAAATTTTTACTATAAAAATCTGAAGCACATGAGAATTCTGAACTAGAGATAGAAATTTAAGAGTTGTCAGTGCGTAAGTAGTGGCTCAAGTCATGGGAGAAAATAATACTGCCTAAGGAGGATATAGGGTAGAAAACTAAGCAGCCCAGGTTAGCAATTTCCAGCATTTATAGGAAGAATCCTTACATATATATTTGTGAGTTGTTTTTATTGAATTTTTTTCTCCAGTGTTTTGCGAATTGTTTTATGAAATGACCAGAAATTACCAATTATCCTGATTGCTTTTATCCCGAACCTGTTAATATTTTTTGCTTTTATTTTGATTTATTGTTTTTGAACTTGGATTCTATCCAGCCCCTCAAGAATGTTTAAACTTAGTTTTATGTTGAATATGCACAGTTGCAGTAAAAATTCTTCTTTTTTTTTTTTTTTTTTTTTTTTGAGACAGAGTTTCACTCTTGTTGCCCAGGCTGGAGTACAATGGTACAATCTCAGCTCGCTGCAACCTCCGCCTCCCAGGTTCAAGCAATTCTGCCTCAGCCTTCCGAGTAGCTGGGATTACAGGCACATGCTACCATGCCCAGCTAATTTTTTGTGTTTTTAGTAGAGACAGAGTTTCGCCATGTTGGCCAGGCTGGTCTTGAACTCCTGACCTCACATGATCCACCTGCCTCAGCCTCCCAAACTGCTGGGATTACAGGCATAAGCCACCATGCCTGGCCTAAAAAGTATTCTTTTAGGATAAGAAATGAAAAAAAAAATTAACATTTTAGTATTAATTAAGAAATTCCTTGGGAGGCCAAGGTGGGTGGATCGCGAGGTCAGGAGATCGAAACCATCCTGGCTAATGCGGTGAAACCCCATCTCTGCTAAAAATACAAAAAATTAGTTGGGCATGGTAGCACACACCTGTAGTCGCAGCTACTTGGGAGACTGAGGCAGGAGAATCACTTGAACCTGGGAAGTGGGGATTGCAGTGAGCCGAGATCGTATCACTGCACTCCAGCCTAGGTGACAGAGTGAGACTCCGTCTCAAAAAAAAAGAAAAAAAGCAATTCCTAGAAAGCTGGATCAAAACTACCCATACTGATAGCACATGCATAGTAAATTTGGGAGTTAAAAAAATACATTATATTCAGGACTATTACTGACTTGTTTTTTCCTCAAAAAATATTCTTTTCATAAACTAAAACCTTTATTGGTAATATAAAATTTTCTGTCACTGATATAAGATGCTAATATTTATCCATTTTCTATTGAACATCTTTTAACAGACGTTTTGTACATATAAAAAGTATATCATATTACTAACATAGCAATGTTAGGTAAAAATGTCATTTGAATTTGAATTTTTATGGTATTTTAGTAAATAGGATTGATGGTAAATATGGAATGATATGATGACAGTGGTGGCAATGAAATCCAGTACCTTCTTTGTACCAGACTGGAAACCTAGGTTCAGTTTACAGTGAACTTGCCAGTTTTTAAAAAGCATCACTAAATTCTGTCAATCTCTTCACATCTCAAAGAAGGAATATGATATTATTTGATGATAATAAAACTATATATTTTTATATCTCTTAAAAATTATATATTTATTTGATCAACCTGATATTTGGGAATTTAATACTATGTACCTTGAGTAAGCCCTTGGAATAATGAACTAACAAAGTACTTTTAGTAACATATTTCATCAACGTATTGTAAATAACCACAGGCTATTTTGACTCCTCATAGTCACTGTTGGAGGCCCATGATATTGTGGCATCAAAGTGTTATGATTCACCTCCATCAAGTCCAGAAATGAATAATTCTTCTATCAATAATCAGTTATTACCAGTAGATGCCATTCGTATTCTTGGTATTCACAAAAGAGCTGGGGAACCTTTGGTGAGTATAGATAAATCAGTGCCCTATTAAATCTGAAATATGACATAATTTGTGGTTCAGTCACTACTCTATTGCATTTTTTTTCCTTTTCATAATGTTATGAAAGCTGTATTCTTATTTGGCCTGTGTATAAAGACACAGCTGATGCTCTCTCAATTTGGTTTAGTCTGCAAAATTAAACCAAAATGAAAAGTTAAACTGAGCTAGAAGTAGAAATATGGCAAAGGGTAGCAAAAAATTTCAGAAGATCACTACTATGTTTCTTCCTACCCTTTGAAGGCATGAACTGCCCTTTGAAGAAATACTGACAGTATCAAAATATAAAAGGAAGTTGTTATTAAAAATTGAAGCCATACTAGGACTCTCTAAGTAGTGAAGTTTACTATTCCTTGGTAAAATTATTACTTCTGGATCTGACTATAAGAACAGTGAGTGCAAAAAAGGAAAAGCCAGGAATAAATCCATCAGAATGCACAAAATACCTTTTTTTGCTCTGAGTTTCCATTTAGCCTGTAAGATACATCCTATCCACTAGTGTAATAAACTATACTAGTACACACTTTAATGGGAGTGAAATATTGAAACAGGAGAGAACATATGAAAAGTAAGAATGATTCATTTTACATAGTTTTACAATTATTTTCTTACATATGTTCATGAATATTTAAGCATTTCTCCCTAATAAATGAGAAATCTCTTTCTTATTTCTCATAGGGCGTGACATTTAGGGTGGAAAATAATGATCTGGTAATCGCCCGAATCCTCCATGGGGGAATGATAGATCGACAAGGTCTACTTCATGTGGGAGATATAATTAAAGAAGTCAATGGACATGAGGTTGGAAACAATCCAAAGGAATTACAAGAATTACTGAAAAATATTAGTGGAAGTGTCACCCTAAAAATTTTACCAAGTTATAGAGATACCATTACTCCTCAACAGGTGAGTAATAAAATTTTTGGTAGTATTAAAAATACTTTCATGTTTTTAATCACAATGTTGGAAATGCTATCAGTTGCTACTATTTTGCTAAAGAAAAGAGAAAAACAATCGATTTGAGTATTCTGAAATGCCTTATTTTGTCATGGGTGAATTTTTGAATGTTTAAACAATGCTATTTTACTATTATAAAGGAAGTAGTAAGATTTCTTTGTAAACACCAGGAATCCTGGCATAACAGTAACCTACAGCCAGGTATCAGAAGAACCATAAAGTCTTTGAATTATTAATCTAGCAAACATTTCTGACAGCTGTTACATTCAGGCATTGTGTTAGGCCCTGGGAGAGGTTAAAAATGCAATCCAGATCACCTCCAGCTTAGTGTTTGTGTGATGGATGAAATGGCTGATGAGGCCAGAAAAGAGAATGGGTATAAAGAAAATCTTGGACCCCTGGTTTGCACACATTTGATCTGTATTTTAAAACTAATTTTAGGTAAACTAGATAATTGAATGGGAAAATGTTTTAGTTATAGAGATTGTCTAGGCTCAGTATGTTAAGTGAATTCAAAAAGAAGAGACATGAGATTATGTAACCAGGTGGCAGATATTTGAAGGTGTGAGGTAATTTGTGAACAACAGCTCTAATGAATGGTTAAAATGACCATTTAGGTTGAAATACCAGTGCCGCCAATTATCAGCTTACCTTCTCTGTGCTTCATTTTTCTCATCTATATAGTTAGGGAAAAATTTGTTTTCTCAGAAGTTTGTTACAAAGATTAAATGAGTTAATTCATGTAGTGCTGTCACAGCAACACCTGGCACATAGTGCTCAAGAAGTGGCTGCACTTCTGTGGTGATGAGGCAGTAGTGGTAAAATGGAACCGTAAAGAAAGAGTAAGAAAGTAATTGCAGAGGAAGAATTGAAAAGGATGATAGTGTTGGAACCAAAGAGAGGGTTTTCAAGCCTAAGTAATGTAGAAGTAGGTACCTCTAATGTTCAGGTTTATTCCAGAAGTGTATTGTTTGATATATGAATGAAATTATAAGTTTTCTTACATAAGATACTGCCAGTGTATCTTATTTCATATTGTTAAAATGAGAGCTTAAAAGTCTAGTTCTTACATTTCTGTACAGTTATTTGAAATAACATTTCATTGAATGTCTATTTTAAACTGTTCTTTCAAAGGTAAGGATAGATTATTTAGTCATGAATATTAGCATGTAAATTGAACTTCTGAAAATAGATAGGCTTATAATTAACTTCTGTTGAAATGAAGGTAGTTTCGTGGTCCTCAAGGAAAAGAATTGTGAAAAATAAATGATATTAGTACTTAGACATTTCATATCAGTAGTACCTCTCAGGCTACCTTTATTCCTCAGTTGGCAAATTTTGATTTGTGACACCTGAGGCCTTATCTTGGACTTGGGTAGATTGGAAGAGTAAAATCTAGAATTTACGTATTTTATTTATTATTATGTGTTAGTTGTAGTAGGAAGATTTTATTTTCCTTCTGTAGTCCAAACTCCAGACTTCTTCTAGCTCACCATGGCTATAATAGACTTTTACAGGCAAAATAAAATTTTAGAGTATTAATAACTAGGGCTTTGGCCCACATTCCTACATAGATTTTGCATCCAGTAAACTAACTGAATACGATGAAATGCAAGGATATTTAGCTTTGGTTTAAAGATAAGTTTTCTCCGTTCCATACCCTCTCAAACTCTGCTTTTCACTTAGCATTTAGAGCTGGGGGAATAAATTCACGTAGGAGAGGAGTCGTCTTACAAGCCTGAGGCAACCTGAGGCCTGTCTTGCCGTAAAGAAGAAGAGAAACTATAACATGAAGGCTTCCAAAAGAACATCCAAGTTGAGACTTTTTTTTTTTTTTTTTTTTTTAATGCTGGAATCATAGACATAAACCAGGGCATCTGCAAACCGTGGGCATCCTATTAAGATGCTAGGGAAGCAAGGGCATTTTGCCTCTTCAACTCTTTCACTAAAATCTCCACCATGTAGTGCTGTGGAGCTTGTCTCAGGTCTGGATTGCTGCAAGGGCAAATGAAAGCCAAGAACTCTTCTGTACCACGGTAATGTTTTTCAAAAGCATAGTCAGTAGATTATCTTTATCAGAATCATTTCAGGTGCTTGGTAAAAGTCCAGAATCTGCTATGGGACATAAGTATCTATATTTAAATTTTGAGGACCAGAGTGAGTTAGAAGTAGCCAATTCTGAAGTTCTTCAACTTATATATAGCTTAGATTCCCAGAGGCTATTCATAATTCCATTTGTTTATTAAGGCCAACTGATAGGAATTCTCTCTTATTCTTTGGAACCAACATGACCTGGACAACTAGAAACAATATAACAAAATATATTACAGGACTATTTCACTCAAGGATATTCATTAAAAATTCTCAACAAAGTATTAGCAAATCAGATTTGATTGTGTGCATAACAAAGATAATACAACATATCCAAGTTAGATTTATTATCCCAGGTATGCTAGGAGAGTTTCATATTAGAAAATCCATATGTAACTAAGCACGTTAACAGACGAAAAGAGAATAACCTCAATGGAGAATTTGATAAAATTCAATGATTTTAAAAAATGATTAGTAAATTAGAAATAGAAGAGAAAAGCCTTAATTTTATTACAAAAGAAAAAAAAAACTAGAACAAACATTATTGTGAATTAACTAATGTTAGAAGCTTTCCCTTTAAAGTCAGAAACTGGCCTTTCAGCTGGTCTGCCTGAGACCTCTAGTGCCAACCCCAATACCGCACGAAGTTTTATTTCCACTCACGAAATTCCACTTCCGTTTTCATTATAAAATGAAAAAGCCTTCACAAACCGAGAAAAACTTGCCAAATTTCAAGCACAATTGTGCATTGGTAAAAAGGAACTGCCCTCAGATGATACAGCAAACATTATCTATTGCAACAGATGATTAAAAAAATCTTTAGTTCTCCTGAAAGAAAGTAGGAATAAGCAATATCTCTGATATTAAAGAGGTATGTTTACAAACCAAGGAATGGTGATCTACACTAACAATCCCAATGTTCAGACATCTCTAGCAGCAAACACTTTGACCATTATACCAGCCATGCTGAGACAAAGAAGCTAACAGAAATGCCACCCAGTGTCTTAAACCAGCTTGGTGTCAACAAGCTTAACAAAACTGGCAGAAGCTGGATGGGAAAGTACCACTTATTTTGGGGAAGTGGTGATCTTGTTCAGAATTTTGATGAAGCTTCCAACAGTGAGGCAAACTGAATTGATTCAGCTTCTAAAAAATAATAAAATTTCAAGAATTTTAACTGCTTTTAAAATGTTTGTTTTATATATGATAAAATGTAAACCTATGATATTTTAAATTCCAAGGCCCTTGGACACTGGGACAATGCCACTTTTTAATTATTGATTATACACAGTTATTTATTTGCAATTAGTGAACCAGAAAATAGTTTAAAACAAAGATAAAGGCTTTGCCTAGTTAAAAAAAAAAGAAGGAAACTAGAGAAGGATGCTCACTAGCAGCACTTCTATTTAATATTTTCTTGAAGGATACATAAGTACAGTGTGACAAAAATAAATTATAGAAGCAAAATGTTTGGAAAGGAGGCAATAAAACTTTTTATTTACAAATATGAGTTTTTGCATAGAAACCCCTCAAAACTACAACTTATTAGAAATAATAAGAGTTTACCAAGGTACCTGAAAATAAGATTAAGACACAAAACTCAATTGCATTTCTGTATGTCATCAGCAAACGTCTAGAAATGTAACTATGACATCATTTATAGTAGAGTCAGAGAATGTCACATTTATGTCTAGGAATAAATCTAACCTAAAAAATTCAAGACCTCTACACAAAGGAATTATGAAGAGGATCTAAATAAACAGGTATATCATGTCATGGACAGGAAGACAATATTGTGAAGATGTTGATTTTTCACGCATTGACTTGCAGATTTAATGGAATTCCAGTCAAAACAGGATTTTCCATGGAATTTGGTAAGATGAATAGCCAAGACACTTTTGAACCAGAAAAGCGGGAATGGGGTCTGATTATTAATGTTTAGGAATTAAGATACTGTGATGTTGGCATAGGAAGAGAGAGCATGATCAGTGGACTTTTAGGGAGTGCAGAAAGAGACCTACACATACATATTACTTTGATATGTGACAGAGATAATGTCTTTCAATGTGGAAAGGAGAGATGATTCAATGAATGGAGGGAAACTGGTTATTCTAGGGATACTGTTTGAAATTGTGTTTCATTCTGCATAGAAAAATCAAGTAAAAGGGGACATGTGTTCAGTAAACATGTAAAGATATATTAAAAATCATAATGTGATATACCATTAAGTTGGTAAAATTATAGCTGTGAATCAACAGCATCTTTTCTACATTGTTGGTGGCAGTGTGTATTGTTATAAACACATTAGGAAGAAAAGTTTAATAATGTCTCTTAGAGTTCAATATTCACATATATCCAGCTGCGGTAATTCCCTAGAGCAATTCTTATGTATGTACAGCTGGAAACATGTTAATAAGCATGTAAACCCCTGAAGATTACATGCATATAGCATGATACTTTAAGTTTAAAATAACTATATAATTTTAAAGAGTACATATAGATGCAATAGAACTATATACAAAATGAAAAGCAAGGAGTTTGTGAATCCAAGATTCAGGGTGAAGTGTGCCTTGGTTGGGGAAACCAGAATGATGGGATGGGATGGAATGAGAGCAGGAGAATCAAGTAGGATTTTAATGTTAGTTTTAGGTGGCAAGTACGTAGCTATTATATTATTAAAACTAATTAAATCAACAAAAGCAGTCCTTGCATAAACCAGTGATATAAACATAAGAATTATGATTAGTATAATTTTGGCCTAGGTTAGTAGTTAGTAGATTTTTTTTTTTTTCGACAGAATCTAGCTCTGTCACCCAGGCTGGAGTGCAGTGGCATGATCTTGGCTCACTGCAGTCTCCACTGCCCAGGTTCAAGCAATTTTCCTGCCTCAGCCTCCCAAGTAGCTGGGACTACAGGTGTGTGCCATCATGCCCGGCTAATTTTTGTATGATTTTTAAAATAAAATTTTCTATTTGGCTGAGGCTTGAATTTGTGGCCCTCAGATATTTATCAGAGAGGAACATGGATTGCCCTTCAAAACTTTTTTAACCAAACATATATTCTTGTTACCTTGCTGTTCTCAAAAATATGTGTGTACATCTGTATGTAACCAAGTAGACCAAGTTCATACACTGAACATTTTTAGAAAAAGCATCCTTCCTTTTTTTTTAGAAAAAGCATCTCAGCTAGTGTTGTGGAAAATCTCTTAGCAATGATAATCACTTTGTTCACCATCTTGTCACACTCTGAAGTGCAGATTCAGATGGACCTGGAACTATGATTTAAGAACTAGGTTCTATAAGCAACATGTGCACCATGTTAAGCCAACACATTCCCAAATGAATTACTAGCCACCTTCTGATTTAACATCAGGGTCAAGGTGGAACTGATTGTCTAGCCATTTCATCCATTTAATTTTTTTCCCACTAATTATTGTCATTTGCATAAGCATAGTGTATTCCTGTGCCATGTTTTCTCAGTACTTCTACTGTTTTTATATTTACTTTAAAAAATATCCTTGAGATAAAGTTTATATAAATAAAGTGTGCAATTTGATACATGTGGACATACATAATGTACCCGTGAAATCAACACAATTGAGATGATGAACACTCCCAGAAATTTATTTGTGTCCATTTCTTTTTCTTTCTTTCTTTTTTGAGACAGGGCCTCACTCCTTCACCCAGGCTGGAGTGCAGTGACATGATCACAGCTCACTGCAGCTTCAGCCTCCCAGGGCTCAAATAATCCTTCTACCTCAGCCTTCTGAGGAGCTGGGACCACAGATATGCACCACCACACCTGGCTAATTTTTTTTTTTTTTTTTTTTGTAGACACAGGGTTTCGCCACGTTGTCCAGGCTGTCTTGAACTCCTGTGCTCAAGCGATCTGCCCGCCTCAGTCTCCTAAAGTGCTAGGATTACCAGCATGAGCCATTGCTCCTGGCCTCCCAGCTTCTTTGTGTCCACTTCTCATCCTTCCCTCCTGCTCCCTTTTTCTCTCCCACCCCTGACTCCAGGCAGCTACTGCTCTGCTTTTTGTCACTTTAAATTATTTTGCATTTTCCATATTTTTATATAAATGGAATACATGTAATCCTTTTTGGATATTGTTTGATTCATTTGTTTAGCTTCCCTCAGCATAGTTGTTTGGGGATTCATTCATGTTATGTGTATTGATAGTTCATTTATTTTTATTGACAAGTAATATTCCATTGCATGGCTGTACCACAGTTTGTTTATCCATTACCTGGCTGATGAACATTTTTTTTGTTGCCAGTTTGGGGCTTTTACAAATAAAGCTGCTATGGACATTTGCATATAAGTCTCTTGAGTATATACCAGGGGTTGAAGGATTGAGTCATATGGTAGGTATATGTTGAACTTCTGAAGAAATGACTAAACTATTTTCAAAAGTTAGTATACCAACTTAAATTTCCACCAACATTGTATGAAAGTTCCAATTACTCTGCATTTTGAACAACATGTGGTATGACCAGTCTTTAAAATTTTAGCCATTCTAATAGTGTGTAGTGGTATCTCATTGTGATTTTAATTTGCATTTTCCTAATAACTAATAATATTGAACATATTTTTATGTGTTTATTTGCCATACTTATGTGCACTTTGGTGAAGTGTCTTCAAATCTTTTGTCCATTTTTTTTGAATTGTTTTTCTTAGTTTTGAGTATTCTTTATGTATTCATGATACAAGTGCTTCATCAGAATTGAGATTTGCCAAGACTTTCTTCCAGTCTCTATCTTGTCTTTTCATTCTCTTAACAATGTCATTCAAAGAGCAGAAGTTCTGAATTTTTATGAAATCCAATTTATCATTTTTTTTCTTTGAGTCATCCTTTTGTGGCTTTATTTAAGAAGTCTTTGTATAACCTAAGGTCATGAAGATTTTCTCCAATTTTTTTTTCTACAAGTTTTACAGTTCTATCTATGCTGTACATCTGAGTCTATGATACATGTACTGTATGTTAATTTTTATATAGGATGTGAGGAAAGGATCGAAGTTTATCTTTTGCATATGAATATTCAATTTTTCCAGCTCAGTTTATTGAAAAGACTATTTCTTTCATCAAATTTGGAAAAACTTTGACAGTAGTTTCTTCAGACATTTTTCCTATTTTTCTGTTTCTTCTGTCCTCTGGTGACTTTAGTTACATGAATATTAGGCCTCTTGAAGTTGTCCCGTGGCTCACTGATTAGTTCATTTATTTCAGCCTTTTTTCTCTGTATTTTTCATGTTGGATATTTTCTATTTTGTCTTCAAGTTAACTGATCTTTTCTTTTGCAACTTCTAATCTGCTATTAATCACACCTAGTGGGTATTTTTCATCTCAGATATTTTGGCTTTCATTTCTAGAAGTTCAGATTGCATCTTTTTTATATCTGCATGTGTTTAATAGACTTAATCCTTCCTATAGTTTCTTGAACCATGAATATAATATGTAAAGTTAAAACAATTACTGTAATGTCCTTGTCTACTAATTCTAGCATATTTGTCATTTCTGGATCACTTGATTTTTCTCCTTGTTGTAGGTTATATTTTCCTCCCTCTTTGCATGCTTGGTCATTTTTGATGGGCTGCCAGGCATCATGAATTTCACCTTGTTGGGTACTGGATATTTTTGCATTAGAAATACTCGCTTTTTTTTTTCTTCCAACCTTTTTTTTTTTTTTTTTTTTTTTTTGAGTCTCACTCTGTCACCAGGCTGGAGTACAGTGGCACAATCTCAGCTCACTGCAACCTCTACCTCCTGGGTACAAGCGATTCTCCTGCCTCGGCCTCCCAAGTAGCTGGGACTACAGGCACATGCCACCAGGCCCAGCTAATTTTTTAATTTTTAGTAGAGATAGGGTTTCATCATGTTGGCCAGGATGGTCTCGATCTCTTAACCTCATGATCCATCTGTCTCAGCCTCCCAAAGTGCTGGGATTACAGGCATGAGCCACTGTTCCCGGCCCTTCCAACTTTTAGGCTCAAGAGGTGTGTGTACAAGTCTGTTACATGGATAAATTACATGTTTCTGGAGTGTAGTGTACAAATGATTTTGTCACCCAGGTAGTGAGCATGATACCTGATAGGTAGTTTTTCAGTCCTCACCCTCCTCTTATCATCTGCCTTCAAGTAAGCCTCAGAGTCTGTTGTTCCCCTTTTTGTGTCGATATATACTCAATGTTTAGCACCCACTTACAAGTGAGAACATGTCGTAATCTGGTTTTCTGTTCCTGCATTAATTGGCTTAAGATAATGGCCTCCAGCTATGTACATGTTGCTCAAAGAACATGATTTTATTCTGTTTATGGCTGCATAGTATTCCATTATGTATATATGCCAAAATTTCTTTATCCAGTCCACCATTATTGGGCATCTAGGTTGATTCAATATCTTTGCTGTTGTGAAAAGTGCTATGATGAACATATGTGTACATGTGTCTTTATGGTAGAATGATATATATTCCTTTGGGTATATACCCGGTAATGGGATTGCTGGGTCAAATGGTAGTTCTGTTTTAAGTTCTTTGAGAAATCTCCAAAATGCTTTTCACAGTGGCTGAACTAATTCACATTTCCACTAGCAGTTCCCTTTTCTCTGCAACTTTGCCAACATGTTATTTTTTGACATTTTAGTAATAACCATTCTTAACCTTTGTTCTAGGATACAGATGATTCTTTTAAATCTTGCTTTTTAAGATTTATTAGATATGATTGCAGGATGTAGTTTAGCTCATAACCCTTCTAAGTATTCACGGCCTGTGAATTATGAAGATTTTTCCACCTGGCCTGGTGAGAACAGAAACTATTCTTGACCGTATACAGCTTCCCTATATTGTTCCCTGTAATGCTTTCAAATGATTCTTTACCATCATGAGGAAAGAGTTACACAGAGAGAGGGTGCAGGTAGCTTCCTCATACACGTGCATTGATTAAGTACTCAGCTGAAAACAGAAGGAGTCCCTCACAATTGTCTCTGAAGTCTTTCCTCACTGATACTGTGTTCCATGCACTGTAACCACCTTGATCTCCCAGATCTCCCAGTTCATCTCCTGAACGTGGAGACCATCAGGCTTCACCTTTCTCCCTTTCTGAGTTGCAGCCTGGAAACTCTCTGTCCTGTTAGCTGGGGCAATTGTGTAGCTCATCTTGTTTCTTCCCATCTTTTGGGATCACTGTCTTCATTGCCTGATCTCTGACATCTTGAAAGACATTGTTTCACATATTTTATCAACATAGTTTTTAGTTGTTTCAAGTTGGAGGGTCCTTGTTATTTCATCTGAATCCAAATGGGAGTCAGTTATCCTTATTACTTTAAAAATTTAATTTTTGTATAGGTGAATCATTCCTCATGGTTTGAAAATCAAAAAATGTAAATATGTATTCAGTTGAGATCTCCCTCCGAATCATTCCCACTACCAACCTAGTCCTCATCCCCCCACCAGTAAAAACTATGCTATTAGTTTATCTTTCCAGAATTTCTTCATTCATATGCTAGTAAATAAAAATTACATATCCTTTTTCACCTTCCACCTCCTTTTTCATAGAAAGGTTGCATAGTATACATGCTATCCTGAACCTTATTTTTTTTGCTTAACCATCTATCTTGAGGATATTTCCTTATTGGTGCATACACTTCCTGTTGACACACATCACCTACACACACACACTTTTTTAACGACTAAATATAGTACCACATCATGTAGACATACCGTCATTTGTTTAACCAGTTCCTTTTTGTTAAACAATTAGGTTGCTTCCAATCTTTTGCTGTTAGGAATAATGTAGTCTTGTGCATAAGTCATTTTGGATGTATCTGCATAACATAGCTGTTGAATACATTCCCAGACATGGATTACTAGGTCAGAGGGTTTATGCGTTTGTAATCTTGATAGCTATTGCCAAATTGGCCTCCCAAGAGGTTGAACCATTCTTCCACAAGCCTTTTAGAAAGAAAATGCCTATTAACCCACAGTTCTTTTATAGAAGGTTATAAAATACAAGGATTTCTGCTAATCTGATAGGAAAAAAGTGTTAATAAAGTAGTTTTAATTTGTATTTCTACTCTGAATGAGGTTGTTGAACATCTCTTATGCTTAAAAGCCATTTGTACTTCCTTTTCCTTATACTTTAAATTGTTTTGGTCATTCAGTTGTTTTTAGTAATAAGAATATGAAATAGATATTTTAGTAGGTGGTGTTTAGTCATTTCTTAATGATGAATGAGCAGTTAACATCCATAGCCTGTAAGTGCAACACTTTAAATTGCATTTAATAAAATATAATTATACTAAGTCTAGTCATATCTTTAATGGTTTTAGAGTCATTACAAAATGGTTAGATCAAAGGTTGGGTTAATTGATTTTTCAGAAAAATTTTCGAAGTTCAAAGTAAAATCAGGTTAATCTGAGTTTTTGACCTTAAGACTAATGTTCTAAAACTACTTTAATAAATGAAAAAAAAAATAGAAATTATTCTAGAAATCTTTTACCTTTGAGAGATGTGGTTTGTATTCCACAAATAATGGCATGTCCATAACAATTCCATGGATGTTGGAGGAATGAATATTTGAAATTTGGACTATCTTGTAAAGTCTGAGCTTTATGGTTACAAAATATATTCTGTTCCACACATAAGAATGGTAATCACATTCGTGGTTAGATGACAGGATTCTCTTGCTATTCTTCAATCATTGCATCTTTCTTGAGAAGTAAGGAGTATGCAGGTATTTTTATAACTTTGCATACCAATCCTTTCTTTCTGCCTGATCTCAAATACCTTTAACTTTTTGTTCTATCATTTGTAACTTGCAGGTATTATACTTTGTGGACAATTAATTAGGGAGGTAGTTGCCTTACCAAATGAGTGAAGTAATAAAATGGTCTAGTAGTTTGTTTATATTTTCTTAATTTATTATAAATTAAAAGTCTGGCTTTATTTATGCAATTACAAATATATTTTTAGAGTTGCATCAGTATGGAGAGGCATCCAGCACAGATCCATCAGGTATGCTGTCATTCCAGAACATTCTCTGGTACTTCATTTTTCTGTCTTAGCCAACTAAATTTTCTTTGATTAAATTTAATTATTTTGGTTTTTTCCTGTTTTCAAAACATGGAGCTGCATGACATTATCAAGTTAGCCAATTGTCACACTTTAGCAATCTTAATGTTTGTATGCTTGCTTTTTAGATCTAAAATTATATATCAGGAAAAAAAATTATTGACTTACTGATTTAAGGATTAATATTTAGCTTTTCTAGAGTAGTTGAAAATGTTCTGAATGCTTTCTGTGAAAATCATCTAATTATAAATAACTAAGATTTTATTACATGTTCCCAGATTTAGTTATTTTAAAATTATTTTGTATGCATTGATCACAGTACTTTTACCACACTAATAATATAATATGTCTACTTGTGTTATTTGAATTTTGTTTGGTTACAGAAGTATGATAAACAAATAGAAAAAGAACATTGTTATTTTGACTAATTGTGTGCTTTCTTGCTTATTACAGTTTACATGCTGATTAATGCTAAGGCAGTTCTTTAGAAGATAACATTTGAATTTCTATAAATATGTATAAAACAAGTCTGTTTTAAGAAAGCAATTGGGCTGGGCACAGTGGCTTATGCCTGTAATCCCCATACTTTGGGAGGCCAAGGAGGGCAGATCGCTTGAGATCAGGAATTTGAGACCATCCTGGCCAACATGGTGAAACCTGATCTCTACTAAAAATACAAAAATTAGCCAGGCGTGGTGGCACATGCCTGTAATTTCAGCTATTTGGGAGGCTGAGGCAGGAGAATCACTTGAACCTGGGAGACAGAGGTTGCAGTGAGCAGAGATCACGCCACTGCACTCCAGCCTGGGTAAAAGAGTGAGACTCTATCTGAAAAAAGAAAAAAGAAAGCAATTGGTCTGAACTTTCCATCAAATACCAAAAATGCATAATTTAATTAGAATTTAAATTAAAGCAAATAAGCCAAATAGTCCCAATTTTGGAGATCATAACTAACAGTGTAAACTGACATACTTTTATTAATAAAGCAAATGTGAAAGAAATGTATGTACACAAATGAATTTAAAATGGAAAATAGTTTCAAGACTTTTTCAGTATTTGTCTTACAATGGAATTTAATGTTGATCATTTAAATTTAAAATGAGCATATAAATCAGAGCAAGATGATTCAAGAAAAGTATTTAAGACTACCAAATATATTTCATATCTGACTTCGACATGAACTTTTATTGTTTAATTTTGGTTTCAGGGCCTTTTCACAAAGTTCTAATACATCTGAAATATAAACCTTAAATCAACTACCTGTATTATTTCAGGATGTTAATTGGATCATAGCATTTGCTTGCTTTAAGAATTATGCAGTGTTGGTTGGAAAATCAAGTGAAAAGATTGAAGGAAAGTGGAAGAATGGTGGGATAGAATGATTATCAAACTCTTGTTGATTTAAAGTTAGATATTAGAGATGAAGTTTTATTATCTTTGATACCAAAATCTGTTAATATTCTAATAACTTGATTTCCATTTATGAGAGACAAGTTCATTATCTGAAGTACTAAATACATTTTCAGTTACAATTAAATCAGTGGTTTGACAAGGATTTTTTAAATTCAGTGGAAGTGATATAACTATAGTATTTTTAATTGTGCTGTGTGTTTTAGGTATTTGTGAAGTGTCATTTTGATTATAATCCATACAATGATAACCTAATACCTTGCAAAGAAGCAGGATTGAAGTTTTCCAAAGGAGAAATTCTTCAGATTGTAAATAGAGAAGATCCAAATTGGTGGCAGGTTAGTATGCTTCTCAGAAGTTCCTCAACGACTTTTCTAATTTTAATCTTAGATCTGGTTAATATCTGAATATTCAGGAAGAATATTAGCATTTGTTACAATGATTTTTCCCACATGAACAGCTCCTGCTTCATGGCTACTAATTTTGTGGACATAAGATCAAATTGGGAGGGAATTTGTAAGTAGCTCTTAATAAGTGCAGAATTAACCAGCCTGTGGCACTAACCAGTTGGTTTAGGGAATAGACCAGTTGGTTTTTTTCACATGGGTAATTGCATTAAAATATGCTATTGACCAAGAAGAACTCACTTGGGTCATCCCTTTTAAAAAGATATTTGGGTTTTGTTTATTTTAAGTAGGAGTCTTTTACTATGAAGTAGGTCTTTCTCTTGTCTCCTCTCCCTCATGTTCGTTCATAGCAAGTAAAGCATAATTTCTTAAGGTCTTAATGTCTATTTGCTCACCTCTTCTCAGATACTGGGAAATGGAGATTCACTCTATCAGTTTTGTTAGGTTTTAGATTAAAATCCGTGTATATGGAAAGAGATGTGTATTATCACTGCATTTTTCCCTCCTTTTTTCAGAAGATCTGTTTAATGGTATTCTTTTTTCTTCTCCTCATGTAGCTTTCAGAAACCCCTAGCAGCAGTAATAAGTCTGTTTTTGTAATTGTTTATATTAGCTAACAACCACAGTATTCAGAACTGGAGAAACTGACAAGTCAGGAAGTCTGAAATGCCTTAAACTATCAAAGCAAATGAGAGTTTTACTAAAGAACAAGAAGTAAGAGGAAAGGATCCAGGACTTAGCACCAAATTCTAAAATTAACTGAGATATTGGTACTCACATTAGCTCTAAAATATAGATCTACTTCTAAGGAGAAACAAATCACAGAATGAGAGCAGTCTTACTAATGTGTCCTTTAAATTAAGACATTATTGCGTATAGGTGCACTGTGTGTTGAGACAGCTAAGAAATGGGTAAATTAAACAATCTATGATTTCAAGAGGTTTCCCCTGAACTTTTTAGATCCCTCATTTAAAAAATCTCTCTGTGGCTGTGTCCTTTATTGAATTATTCTAGTTTTCCTTCTTTTTTCTTTTTCCTATGAATGTGATCTCTTAGTTTTCTCTTCTAACCTCAATTCTTCTCTCAATTTCTCCCTGCATTTTGATGGTTGGTTACTTTAATTCTGTTTTTCAGGATTTTAATTGCTAAAAGTTATACTAGATTTTCTATGCTAGTTGTAAGGTTAGAAATACTAACTTTGTGAGATAAATCACTAACAGCCAGTTCTCCAGCCACTGTTTTAAAATATTTCTTTGGAGCTTATTTTAAAAGTTAGCTATTTCACGTTAGGTAAAGTTTTGCCTAGTTTAAATTTACAAACTCTTGGGATATTCATACTCCTGGTAGCATAGATTAAAATCTACACTTTATATTCCAAATAGTATCTCCTTTTCATTTGATTTGGCCTGAAATACCAACATAGTAGGATTAAGGTTGACAGTAAATGTCTTTTAAAGGGTGCTAGATAAAATGTCGTGTTAATACATCTTATTATAGAATAGCGTTTATTTTCCTTTTCCAACTTAGTATTATAAATAAGAAGTTTAAGCAATTTAACTTGTATTTTGGTCCCCAAATTTCACTACCAGATATCAGATATGAAGAATTTTAGGTGCCAATTGATTCCTCAGTGCTGAATTGTTTAAGTATCTTAACTGACAATGCTATGGATGTAAATCTCAAGGTTGTTTTTAAAAGCAAATATGACTTTTTTTAACTGACCACTGCTTGTCCTACTTAATAGAATATGGTCTCAAATTTTGGTCACTGAGATATACAATTCGTTAATTTGATTCTAGGCTAGCCATGTAAAAGAGGGAGGAAGCGCTGGTCTCATTCCAAGCCAGTTCCTGGAAGAGAAGAGAAAGGCATTTGTTAGAAGAGACTGGGACAATTCAGGTGATGAGCTCGACAAAATAAGTAACAAGCAGTCCTTTGTGACCACCTTTCTTTGTCTCTCTTGTCTAAATAAGCAAATGCATTTATTTAAAATATGTCTAGAATGAATCCCTCCCTCTACTTTAGCTCTCATAAGTAATCTTTTTGATCCCGTTCTGCCACCTGCTGGTAGAGTATCAAAATTCAGTGGCTTAACTCACCCCCACCCTCTTTTGCTTCCTAGGATGCAACATTGGGAAGATAATTCTCCCACCCCTATAAAATACTACAGGGCAATTTTTTCATGTTCTGACATACTACTTAAGTTATATTTGTTTTATCATCCTTCAGGACCTTTTTGTGGAACTATAAGTAGCAAAAAAAAGAAGAAGATGATGTATCTCACAACCAGAAATGCAGGTAGGTTTTAAATACTTTTTGAGAAGTCCAAGTGAAGTAGCTATATGTCATTTAGTGTGGCATAAACTCTGAATATACAGCTTTAAGTGAATGTAATTCAGATTAGTACCTAGTTGCAAGGGACTGGCATATGAACACATGGTGCAATATAATATAAATTATTTAAATCCTGGCATTATATATACTACGATGTGCTTTATTTTGTGAGTATAGTTATAACAAAACAAATTGGTTAGGATTTTTACTTGTCTTAATGAAGAAGCAGTATTATAATTGAAACTATTTGTCCAGAGAATTTTGAAATAGTAATTTATGTGCCATTTCTAAAGGGTAGAATGCCTTTGTCAAGATGTTAAAAGAGTTATGTTTAAGGGCAACTGTATCCTGCTATAACACTGACCATGGTACTTTTAGAAAAATAGCACTGGACCACATGAATCTTGGTCTGATATAATAGAATTCCTTCTTAAATCTTTTAGTCATGCAGAAAGAAATATTTTTAAAAAGAAAGATATGGTAACTGTGTGAGAAAGAAATATTTTTAAAAAGAAAGATATGGTAACTGTGTGAGATGATGAATATGTTTAATAGCTTGATTGAGGTAATCATTCACAGTGTACACATTCATGAAAACATCAAGTTGTACACTTCATATACAATTCCTATTTGTCAGTTATACCTCAGTAGAGCTGAAAGGATTTTTAAAAACAATTTAGAATAAAACCCCAGACCTGTATTGGCTACTCATTTGAAGTTAAAAATAAATAAATAAAAAGGAAGGAAGGGAAAGAATGGAAACTACTATATTTATTCTTCCCAGTTGCAGAGGATGACAGGAGTAAAAAGCAGCTCTATGAATCAGAAATTTCTGGAGGCTTAATCAAAGCAGTTGGCAATTTTAAAAGTACTTTCTTGACTTCAGAGCTACCTCTATGCTGGTAATAAACTAAACAGCACACCCTAAAAGAAAATAATATAGAAGGCAGAAGTAGGCTTGTTTTCTCTTAATATTGGTTTAATCTACTGTGGGGAAATTGTGCAAAGAAAGAGTTGCTATTAGGATAATAAGCTAAGGAAGGAGTGTTATTACTACAGATTGAGAGTTACAGTAACAACAGGTAATATAATATTTCAAATCATCACTTTGGCCCTATTCTTCATAAAATATATGCCCATAAGGCTTTTTTTGCAAAATAGAAAATTCATAATTTGCCCACTAAGATTATACTTTTGGATTATGTTTCTAGTGAAAACAGTGTATCTAAAATTTGTTTTATATGTAAATTTCAAAATCTTAATATTTAAATGTATGTTGTCAGTAAATGTCAGTATGTTGAATTTTCTAATCAAACTGATAATTGTAGATTTGCCATACAATATTCATTTATATAATTGGAAGGTCACTCGTTCCATGGAACTTAAGCAACCACACTAGGTTTGCTCCTGTCCTCTGTATTTGATACATACTTTCTATATAAACTGGTCTGTAATTTGATTATTTATATTAAAGGATTTCTACTGACAAATTGATAATAGATTTCAGTGGATAGAATCTCTGATAAATAAGGATAAAACATAGAATTTTTCTAGCTTGATTAATCAGACTAATTTTTTCTTTTTTTTTTTTTTTGAGACAGAGTCTCGCTCTGTCACCAGGCTGGAGTGCAGTGGCATAATCTCGGCTTACTGCAGTCTCCACTTCCTGGGTTCAAGTGATTCTCCTACCCCAGCCTCCCGAGTAGCTGGGACTACAGGTGCGCACCACCATGCCCAGCTAATTTTTTGTATTTTTTTAGTAGATACAGGGTTTCACCATGTTGGCCAGGATGGTCTCGATTTCTTGACCTCGTGATCCCACCACCTCAACCTCCAAAAGTGCTGGGATTACAGACATGAGCCACCATGCCTGGCCCGATTAGACAAATTTTTAAGGGCAAATGGATGGACCAGGTGTTTAAAGCAAGATATAAAATAATTTACTGGGCCAGGCACAGTGGCTCATGCCTACAATCCCAGCACTTTGAGAGGCTGAGGCAGGAGGATCACTTGAGGCCAGTAGTTTGAGACCAGCCTGGGCAACATACCAAGATCCCGTCTCTACAAAAGAAATTAAAAATTAGCTGGGTATGGTGGCCCATGCCTGTGGTTTCATCTACTTGGGAGACTTCCTTGAGCCCAGGAGTTCAAGGGTACGGTGAACTAAGATTGCAACACTATACTCTACCCTGGGTGACAGTGAGCCCTGGTCTTAAAAACAATAATAAAATAATTATTATTTATTGTACTTTACCAAATTTGTAAAAACAAATCTATGCTAAGTGGGTACAAGTCAAGTGATATTTAACTATCAAGACAGCTAAGCCATTACTAGACAGAATTGCAGAGATTTCTTTCATGTATATAAAAGATGACTAAATATATATTCCTATTTGCTTTTTCATTTAGAATTTGATCGTCACGAAATCCAGATATATGAGGAGGTAGCCAAAATGCCTCCCTTCCAGAGAAAAACATTAGTATTGATAGGAGCTCAAGGTGTAGGCCGAAGAAGCTTGAAAAACAGGTTTATAGTATTGAATCCCACTAGATTTGGAACTACGGTGCCATGTAAGTTTTCTGTGTTTTCCTTGGTATGCAATTGGCAGGAAAGAGTATGGACATATGGAGGAGAGGGGGATTATTATCGTTAATTATTGCTATTCCCAAATAAGTTTTCTTTATTGCAGTGAAAATGAACAAGTAAAAGACATTGAAAAATTTAGTAATTCTATAGCTGTTGTGAGATAGTGCTGCAGTGCTGTTGGCTTGCTGTCTGGTGGCAAGTGCTTCTCTAAACTGTTCAGTTCAGAAATCTTAGAATTAAATGCCTATATTTGGCTGGGCGCGGTGGCTCACGCCTGTAATCCCAGCACTTTGGGAGGCCGAGACGGGCGGATCACGAGGTCAGGAGATCGAGACCATCCTGGCTAACACGGTGAAACCCCGTCTCTACTAAAAAATACAAAAAACTAGCCGGGCGAGGTGGCGGGCGCCTGTAGTCCCAGCTACTGAGGCAGGAGAATGGCGTGAACCCGGGAGGCGGAGCTTGCAGTGAGCTGAGATCCGGCCACTGCACTCCAGCCTGGGTGACAAAGCGAGACTCCGTCTCAAAAAAAAAAAAAAAGAATTAAATGCCTATATTTAAGAATTGTGGCAAGATAGGCATTTAGGATTTTCTTGTACTGATGTCTGTCTAAAAAATTGGATTTTTCAGCCATTTTAGTGTAAAGAAAAGGGGAAAGCTTCTGACCCTCAGACGTAGCCAGTGTGGCAACAGCTGTATGAATTTACGTGGCCTGGGTTGTAGCTCTCAGTTGTGCAAGGTTATAAACCTGATTTTTGATAGCACATCAAGAGTGATTCATCTTTTACTGCAGGCAGCATTAATTAAGGTTACAAAGTCTGATATATAGAATAAAATAATATTGATGAGAAGTATAACCATTAAGTGAATCAAACATTTTATGGTCTTTGCATTCATTTCTCTATTTGCGTATTTACATAGAAAGTTTAATAATCAATGTCAGAAGTATGCTTGATGAGAATGGAGTTAGATCAAGGAATTCGATGATGTTAGTGACTTACTGTAGTGACTAATACACATTTGTCTATAAATGTGGGGACTATTATACATTTGTCTTTGTTTTTGAAATACATGAATCTTTACTTGTGAACTTAGATGTTCTCTCCCTTGAAGAAAGCAGGAGATAAGCTAACGTTGCTTTCTTAATTCCCTTTGCTATGCTTCTATTTCTGACCAAAGCCCCCTTTTAATACGGCATTCCTTTAGGTATATTGATGCCTTCAAGCTATTTTGAGTCAAATCCTAGCCTAACTTTAACCCCATCTCTTTTAATTGAATTTTAGAGTTTCTCTGGTTTTGTCCAGTATATTTTGGGTTTAATTCTCAGTGAGTACTCTTATTGCTAAAATTCTTAAAAGTTAGGGAAATAGCCTTGTCATTGCCCCCATGTGCTGCTTGTAATTCCTTCAGAGTAAGTCTTCTGTTTCTACTGTAGGCATTGTAAAACACTAAATTTAGACAAATCCTAGTAAAGTGATTAACAAAACAAAAACTTCACTGTAATCAAAGTATGTTAAAGCTGCAATTGTGAAATAAAGAAAAAGTTTTTCGCTTTTATCAAATTAATATGTGCCCAATATTTTCAGCAAGTAGTTCTTAAAGACATATAATGAGGGAAAAAATAACCCCTTCTCTTCCCCTGCCTCACCACGGGTTCACTTATGAAAAACAGTCACTTTTCATTGTTTTTGCTATTTCTTTTGGTAGTGTTCCATATTTCTTAATAATGTCTTTAGTCTGCTGTTTCCTGCTGTATCCAGTTTAGGCCTTATCTGTTGACTTCTTGACTGTCCTTCCAATATAAAGATAGCTGTATTTTCAGTTAGTTCAATTTTACTTTCTTGAATAGGCCTTTCCCCTTCTGTGACCCAGGAATCTCCAGAGTTCTGTTTTTCCTTATACTACTTGATTTTATGTATATGTATATACAATTTTTTGTTTTTTAAGCTAAAGACTTGTTTATCCAGTAAGTTGTATTTGTTTTTTTTTCCTGGAGACCTCTGTCTCAGAACCCTGTGTTTCTGCTTCAATGAGGACTACATGCTGTCTCTCTGGCTGCCCACCTGTTAACACTGGAATAGTTCCCTTTGTTGTTATCCTGGTTGAAGCTGTTGTTCCTCCATCCCATTTTTTCTCTTTCTTGGTTTATCACCTTGTTTTGCTGGGGTACATCCTCTTGTATGTGGAATGTAATGTCTGCATCTCTGTGTTTTAAAATGTGTATTTTTTGCCCTTTATTTGACTAATTAGCTGAGAATAGAATTCTGGACTGTAAAATTCAAAAGCTATTACAATGTCTTCATCATCGCCAAAAGAATCTCTGTACCCATTTCCCACCAACCTCCTCACGCCCTGCTGCCACGAGCAATCATGAATCTTTCTGTAAAAATAGATTTGCTTATTTTGGACATTTTATATACTGGAGTTATACAATATGTGGTATTTTGTGACTGGCTTCTTAACATGTCAGATCTCGTCTGTGTTGTAGCATGTATCAGTACTTATTTTCTTTCCCTTGCTAAGTGATAGTTACATGGCTATACCACATTTTATCGATATATTCATCAGTTGATGGACATTTGGATTGTTTTATTTTTAGCTATTGTGAATAATGCCACAGTCAGCATTTGTATACAGGTATTTGTGTGGATATATGCCTATTTCTCTTGGGTATATATACCTAGGAATGGAATTTGTAGGTTATATGGTGACTATATGTTGAGCCTTTAGAACTTCTACACTGTTTCCCACAGCAGGTGTATATGTACCCTTTCACAATCCCAGCAGCATATGAAGTTTCCAGTTTCTCTACATCCTCACCAACATTTGTCATCTGACTTTTTGATTATAGTCATCCTAGTGGGTATGAAGTTGTATCTTATTTTGGTTCTCATTTGCATTTCCCTAATGGCTGATAATGTCAAACAACTTTTCATGTACATATTTGCCATTTATGCATTTTCTTTGGAGGAATGTCTGTTTAAACTGGTTGCCTATTTTTCAGTTAGGTTATTTGTCTTTTTCTTAAGCTGTAAGAGGAGGTCATATTATATTCTGGATACAAGTTCCTTACTAGATATATGATTTGCACATATTAATATTTTCTCTCATTCTTTGGTGACTTCTCATGTTTTCGATGGTGTCCTTTGATATACAAAAGTTTTGCATTTTGATGAAATCCAATTTTGTATGTCTTTTGTTGCTCATCATGCTTTTCATATCTTATCAAATATGATACCATATCAAGGCTTGCCCTAACCTGAGGCCACAAAATTTTACTCCTGTATTTTATTTTAAGAGTTTATACTACTAACTCTTATATGCAGATTATATGAGCCATTTTGTGTTCATTTTTGTGTTGAGTGTGAGGAGGGGGTTCCAACTTTATTCTTTTGCTTGCACTTTTCCAGTTGTCACAGCACAATTTGTCAAAAAGAACAGTTGTTTCCTCCAGTGAATTGTCTTGCCACCCTTTTTGAAAATTGATTGTAAATGTGAAGATGGATTTATAAACCCTCAATTCTATTCCATTAACCTAGATGTCCGTCCTTACGCCAGTCCCACATTGTCTCGATTACTGTATATTTGTATTAAGTTTCAAAACCAGGAATTGTGAACCTTCTCAACTTGTTCTTTCTTTTGAAGTTTGTTTTGGCTCTTCTGGGTTCCTGACATTTCTATATAAATTATAAGCTTCCAGTTTCTGCAGAAAAGTTAGCTAGAATTTTAAGAGGGATTATATTGAATTCTAGCTACCTTGTCTGCAACAACTGGAAGTTTATCTTATAATTTGTATAGAAATGCCAGTAAGTTGACTTGAGGACTACTGCCATCTGTTTTGTTTTGTTTTTTGTTTTGCTTTGTTTTGTTTGAGATAGAGTCTTGCTCTGTCGCCCAGGCTGGAGTGTAGTGGCGTAGTCTTGGCTCACTGCAGCCTCCGCCTCCTGGATTCAAGCCATTCTCCTCCCTCAGCCTCCTGAGTAGCTGGGATTACAGGCACCCACCATCCTGCCTGGCTAATTTTTTTTTGTATTTTTAGTAGAGACTTACTTTCACCATGTTGGCCAGGCTGGTTTAGAACTCCTGACCTCAGGTGATCCACCCGCCTCAGACTCCCAAAGTGCTGGGATTACAGGTGCTATCTTAACAGTATTAATTCTTCCAGTCTATGAGCATAGATGTCTTTCCATGTATTTAGGTCTTCATTTTAATGCTGTTTATGGTTTTCATTATACAAATGTTATGCTGCTTTTGTCACATTTATTCCTGAGTATTTTGTTCTTTTTTATTCTGTAGCAAAAAGTATTTTCTTAATTTCCTTTTTGGATTGTTCCTTGCTAGTGTATAGAAATAAACTGATTTTTGTGTGTTGGCTTTGTCTTTTAGCCTTATTGACCTCATTGATTCTAATGATGATTTTTTTTGTGTGGGTTCCTCAGGATTTTCTATATACAAAATCATGTCATTTGCAAATAGAGATCGTTTTACTTGTTTCTTTCCAGTCTGGGTGCTGTTTATGTCTTTGTCTTGTCTAATTGCCTCAACTAGAACCTGCAGTGTAATGTGTAATAGTGTAATAGAAGTGGCAAAAGTGAACATCCTTGTCTTGTTCATGATCTTAAGGAGAAAGGAGAAAGCATTCAGTCTTTCCATTTTAGCTGTGGGTTTTTCACAGATGCCTTTCATCAGATTGGAGAAGTTCCCTTGTGTTCCTACTTTGTTGGCTTTTTACCAAGAAAGGGTACTAGATCTTGCCAAATGCTTTTTCTTTGTTGATGGTTCATATGATTTTTGTTTTTTATTGTCTTCTATTGATATGATGTATTACATTCCTTGATTTTTATATATTGAACCAACCTTGTCTTTTTGTGGTAAATTCCATTTGGTTATGATGTGCCGTCTTTTTTATATACTTCTAGATTCGGTTACTTGTAATTTGTAAGGATTTTTGTATCTATATTTATAAGGGATATTGGTCTATAGTTTTCATTCTTACGATGTCATTGTCTAGCTTTGATATGGTAGTACAGGACTCATAGAATGAGTTGTGAAGTATTCTTTCCTCTTTCATTGTTTGGGAAGAGTATGTAAAGGATTAATTATAATTTGTTCAATGTTTGATGAAATTCACCTGTGAAGCCATTTAACCCTGGGCTTTACTTTGTGGGAAGTTTTGATTATTAATTCAGTCTCTTGTTATAGGTCAACTTGGATTTTTTTTTAATCAGTTTCAGGATTTCTGCAGGGTTCATAGTAATATTTTTTCTTTCATTTCTGATTTTAGATATTTGAGTCTTTCCTCTTTTATTCTTAGTCTATGTAAAGATTTGTCAATTTTGTTGATCTTTTCAGACAACCAAATTTTGCCTTTGCTGATTTTCTGTATTTTTTCTACTTTCTAATTTTTGCTATAATCTTTATTATTTTCTTTCTACTTGTACTTTGGGTTTATTTTACTCTTTCTGTTTTTTTAGATAGAAAATTAGATTATTGATTTGAGATCTTTTTTAACATAGGCTTTCACAGCTATAGATTTCCCTCTAAGCATTTAGTTGCGTCTTAAAGTTTTTGGTATACTGCGTTTTTGTTTTCATTCATCTCAAAATACTTTTGCTTTGAGTGGGTGATATATATGTGTGTGTGTATATATATATATGTTCAATGATACTTGTCTCTGTAGATGGCTACAGAGACTTTAAAACCATAATCCTGAATGTACAACTATGCAACACAGACCAGTTAGCCAGATCTAAAATAATAAACTGGCTTCTTATGACAACTATTCTGTTCCAACCCTTCTTCCCTCCACAATGACCCTAAATCTTACATGAATACAGTTACTCTGGCAGAACGGAAACCCATCTTTGTGACCAAAAGTAAAAACCAAAGAAGAAATAGCGATTCATCCGTTAGTTGGTGAAAGCAAGAAATGTAGTGCCCTTCACTGTGCTGCTTAGTCTTAACTCATTTTGTCCCTATTCTTCAGCCCATCCGTTTAGCTCTTAATATGTTTGAATTAGCCATATGATTCAGCTCTTTAGTGCTCATCACAGTGCTGATCTTTTTCCCATCAGTAGCTTTTAAGACAATTATCAAGGGCTTAAAGCCCTCCACAGAACCTTTTCTTAGCATGAATGGGTTTAGTTCAACCATCATACATCTTCAAGGTAATGAACGTGCTGCTGGACAACTGGCACTCTGGAACCGCCTGGTCAGCTCTATCTGTAACTGTGCTCTTCAACAGCACCATCTCCTCTCAAAGTATTTTCTTTCATTTGTGATCGCTTATTTGATCCATTGGTTATTTGGGAGTATATTGCTTATTTTCCATATATTTTTGAATTTCTAAAATTTTCTGTTATAAAATTAAGGTGATTTAACTTTCTTTATATATTACAAAATGATACTAAAATAAAATAGAAAAACATTGTTATTTTAGGGAGATAGGCTATGTTATGAATCCTGTTTTCTCTTTAACATTGACATCTTGACATCTTGAGCTTAGTTAACAAATTAAGTATTACTTTGTTGATTGTTTCTTCATTATTTGAATAGCAGCTAAAATTAATAATTTTGCCTGTCATAAAAAATTACTTCTAAAAAATCACATTATGTAGTTGCTCAGTATAGAAGTCTGAGGAATCAGTTGTAGTCAAACCATGTTCTAATTTCTCTGTTCTAGAAATGGAAAGCAGTTTAAATATGTGGCAACGTAGACTGTTTTTTGGAGTGTTAGTAGAGAATAGGATTGTAGTTAAAGTTCACTTGTAAACTGAAGAACATTTCTCTTAAGAATTAAGATTCCCTCAGCATGGAGGTAGGTGTAGTACGTGTACATATACGTATTTATTTCAAGCAGTGCATTCCCTTGTATGGTTTCACTGTAGTACTTCACAAAAAAAAACAAACAAAACTGCTTTCTAAAATTAATGTTCACAATGTTGAAGCAAGTCCTATTATGCATTTATTTGGAGCACTGAAAGTTGCCTTTGAAGTTTTATTATACACCTTTGGTGACTAATTCCAAAAACCTTAAAGATCACACAGTTTTAAATATGAGAAGCCATCATAGCATCTTGAAGATTCTTGAAGATACTTTATAAACACTCTTCACAGTAGTCTAAGATGACCACTCTCAAGGTTGAGCCAGAAAACAAGGGAAAAACGGGAGTCCTATTATACATAATGATCTCATTTGACCCTTATGTTTGAGCATGAGTTTGAAGTTAATTTTGTTCTTATAAAAGTTTTCTATGTCTTATGCTTACTAGAATTAGTCAAAACACTGTCATCTTTTTATTTGGATTACTTTCTTAATTTGGTGTTCTTAATAATTCCATCAGTTATTCTGCAACTACTTAGCTAATAGAAACAGAATACTTCTGTCTCTGATCCAGCAAAGCCCAGAGTAAGGCTAAGCTTGAAATAACACACTCAAAAATTACTTTTCTTCTTCAAAGTTATTGTTAACAAAGTTGTCAGAGAGTACACATTTGCAACAGTTTAGAAAGTGGTAATAACCGTTCCTAGCACAGACCAATTTGCAAAGGATTGTATGTCTCTGAAAGTATTCAAAGCTATAAAATATCAGACAAAAGGATCTCCTACTTCTAAATTTTCACTTGAGCCATTCAGTCTCATTTTCCCAGAAATAATATGTCGGGTCAGAGGAGAGGAGTTTAATAGACCATAATAATAATGAGGCGGCTAGCTCTACCACTGAAGTGTAAAATAGAACAATTAACATTTGGGAGTATCAATAAACAGGAAGCTAAAAGAAAGGGTTGGTTTTGAGGTAAGGTAAAAGATAGATAATTTGTGGGTAAAACTGCACTTTACAAAATTGGTATTACGACTAAGAATAGGTGAACTTTGCTTGCTCACCTTTTGGGACACTTAGGAAGTGTTAATGTGGAAAGAAAGGATGTGATAGATTCCTAAGGAGAAGGAGAGTGCTCGTCAGTTGAAAAGACTCACCCACAACATGCCTCACACTTATTAACACTTACCATAATTAAGAACGTCATTGAAGGCTCTGCTGCTAGGTAAAATTTTGAGTTTCAAAGTGATTTTAAGAAGCATATTTTTGGATGCGAATTTTGTTTGGGGGACTACCTCTTAAAATATTCCTCTAAGGTATCAAGAAACTTTTTCTATTAAAGGGCCATATGGTAAAGTTTTAGGCTTTGCAGTCCATACAGTCTGTCACAATTACCACCGTTTTAATGGAAAAGAAACCATGTATGATACATAAACAAATGAGTATGGCTGTGATCCAATAAAACTTAAAGAAGCAGATCAGATTTGGTCATAGGCTGTAGTTTGCTGCACCAAGTGGAAAAATGTTAAGCCACCCTATGTATTTTAGTCTATTTTTTATGTCCTACAATTTCTTTGTACGAAAGTCTCAACACCATTTTATTTAGTTACTTCACGGAAACCAAGGGAAGATGAAAAAGATGGCCAGGCATATAAGTTTGTGTCACGATCTGAGATGGAAGCAGATATTAAAGCTGGAAAGTATTTGGAACATGGGGAATATGAAGGAAATCTCTATGGAACCAAAATTGATTCTATTCTTGAGGTTGTCCAGACTGGACGGACTTGCATTCTGGATGTCAACCCACAAGTAAGCTGCTTGGATTCCAAAGCTGTTTTTTATATTTTATTTTCTGTGGAGTTTTTTTATTTTCTGTGTGTTGGGGTTGTTTGTTTTGTCAGGGTGGAAAGGTGACTCTTTCCCTCCATTACCTTTGGGTGATAGAGAATATTATTATGTATACATAGCTAGTTAAATAAATCTCTGAACAATTAGCCAACAGCGGCTTGGGTGGCAAAAGAAACTGTGTGATTAGATCTACGGTAGAAGTTTAGTATGTATTTACCTGTTCAAGTAATGCATAAATGCATACATTAAAAAATGTTAAGTTTAAAACTCTAGTCTGCAATATAAAGAATAAAAAATTAAAGTCACTCCCCCTCCTACCTGACACACATGCACACCTCTTATTCTCACTCTATGTTTCTCTCTCACCTACCCCTTCCCACTCTGCTACACTCAGCCCAACCTCACCTCCCTACTCAGAGATAAGAGTTGTTAATAGTTTCTTATATCTCTTTCTAGTCATTTCACTATGCCTTAAATACAAATATATATAAGGTAATGGGTTTTCTGTTTTTGTTGTTTCTTTTTACAAAAATGGAAAAATTCTACATAGATTCTTCAGGGATTTTATTAAATAGTACTGTTTCTTGAAGATCTTTTTATGGTTAGTTACTGTAGAGCTTTTTTTTCTTTGTAATTGTTATATAGTACTTTATAGTATGAATATATATTCATTTAACCACTCTCCAATAAATCAACATTGAGGTTATTTCTACTTTTTCGGTATTAACAGAATTCTACAATTAACATAAAAAGAGTTTACATCACTCTTGATGAGTTTTTGATCATTGTTTTATACTTTCGTTTCTTCAAGAGGAACAGACTGAATTTAGAACAAAATAAATGGATCACTATTTTAAGAAAGTACTATATGGAATGAGAATGACAGAATGGAGATAGGTATTAAATTATGTCCTTTAATCCATAGAACAAGTGCAAACAGCCTTTGATTTATACTAAAGGGTAGCAGAATTCTAGTTCTAATATTGTATAAATTGGCTTATTATAATTCTTTTACACAGGCACTGAAAGTATTGAGGACGTCAGAGTTTATGCCCTATGTGGTATTTATTGCGGCTCCAGAGCTAGAGACGTTGCGTGCCATGCACAAGGCTGTGGTGGATGCAGGAATCACTACCAAGCTTCTGACCGTGAGCTAACCATATGATTTTCCTTCTAAAATCTTTCCTTTTCTTTTGAGCATGTTTAACTCTTATCTAATTTATTTTTATGTATTTATTTTTGAGGCAGAGTCTTGCCTTCTTGCCCAGGCTGGAATGCGTTGACACGATCTAAGCTCACTGCAACCTCACCCTCCCAGATTAAAGCGATTCTCCTGCCTCAGCCTCCCAAGTAGCTGGGATTACAGGCGTGCGCCACCAGGCCCAGCTAATTTTTGTATTTTTAGTAGAGACGGGGTTTCCCCGTGTTGGCCAGACTGGTCTCGAACTCCTGACCTCGAACTCCTGATCTGCCCACCTTGGCCTCCCAAAGTGCTGGGATTACAGGCGGGAGCCACCATGCCTGGCCAACTCTTAGCTAATTATGCTATGAAACAAACATGCTATATAAGGTGCTACAGAATAAAAATTAATTAGATGTAGTTAGGATCTGGAACGGTATTCTTTTACTTGAAAATCATTGTATACTTTATTTTAAATCAAAAGTTTAGTTCCCCTTTGTAAAATGAAATGGACCAATATTAAAATACGCATATTAATTGAACGCCTTCATTTTACTAGTGGGGTGACTGGGCTCCAAGATCACTAACAGGCATGTTTATTATATGGTTTATCATTGGTAAAGTCAGGTGTTCTGATGTTTAGTTTCTATTACATGTTTTTTCCTTTTTTTCCTCTCTCCTTTTTCACTTATGGAAATTCAAAAATCTATGCAAAAAAGGGGAAACAGGAGCCCTTATGCCCATCGCCTAGCTTGAATAATCATGGCAATTTCTTGTTTTAATTAGACCCCTCCCCACTTCCTCCTCTCCTTGAATTATTTTGAAGCAAATCTTTGATATCATGTCATCCATAAATATTTCAATATTTATATCTAAAAGATAAAGACATTTAAAACATACCATTAATACAACAAAAATTAATAAGCAGTATCTTACTGTCATCTACATGCAGTCTATATTTGAGTTTCTCCAAGGTTTTGTTTTGTTTTGTTTTGTTTTAACAGTTGATTTGTTCAAATCAGTATTCAAACAAGATCAACACATTGAATTTACTTCTTGTCACCTAAATCTTTTTCCCAGCTTAATTGAGGTATAATTGATGCACAGTAAGCTGTACGTACCTAACGTGCCCAGCTTGATCAAATTGGCCATATATTTGTACTCATGAAAGCCATTACAACCAAAATAATGAACATGTCCATCATCTCCACACATTTCCCTGTGTAACCTGCTCCCTGCACCCTTCCTCCCACCACTCTCACCGTTTCCCCCCACTGTACTTGGTTATATGCCATGAAATCAGGTAGTAGTAGTTTTCTTTGTTCTTTTTCAAGTTGATCCATGTCTCTGCTTTCTGAATGTATGAAACATGGTAAGTGTTTAATGTCTTTGCAGATTCTAACATGTGAGTCAGTTCTGGATTGGTTTTGATTGAATGATTTTTCTCTTTATTATGGGTATATCTTCCTGCTTCTTTGCAATCCTGGTAACTCTTTTGGATGCCAGACATTGTGAGCTTTGTTCTAGGATGCAGTTATTTGGAAATAGCTTGTTTTTTTCAGGTCTCACTTTTTACATGTGTTGGGTAAGACCCAAGCAGTTCTTATTTTAGGGCCAGTTATTCCCCACAAATAAGGCAAGACCTATTTGGTACTCCTACCACAGGGCCTGTGAGTCATGAGGTTTTCTGTTCTGGCTAAGGGGGAATAGGTGCCATCCCTGGGTACCTCTAACCCTTTCTGGTGGTTCTTTCTCAGCTTCAGGTCGTACCCATGTGCAGGTTGGTACTCAGCTGAATGCTGGACAAGGACCTTCTACAAATCTCCAAAGTCTGTCTGTGCTGCTCTTCCCCTCCAGCGTTCCGTCCTGCAAACTCTTGCCACCTGGGTCTCCCTGGGCTCAGCTCTGTCTTCAACTCAGAGTCCTGTAGGCGCCTCTGGGCTCACTCTCTCTATCCTACTACCCATAAATTCTTTCAAGCCAGTAAACTGGAGTAATCATAGGACTCACTTCATTTGTTTTCTATCTTTCTGTGATCTGTTTTTAATATCTTGATGTATAGTATCTTAAAAACTGTTTCATACATTTTGTCCATAAATTAATTGTTAGGTGGGAGAGGTAGTCTGGTGCCTGTTATTCCACCTTGGCTAGAAGCAGATGTCCCTTTAGTACCTTTTAATCTGTAAATTCTCACTGCCACCCTCCCTCCCCTCTCTTTTCACATTGTTTTAGTTGTTTAAAAAAAAAAAAAAAGTAGGTCATTTATCCTACAGCATGTTCCATAATCTGGATTTTACCCATTCTGCCCCCATTGTATCATTTTCCTCTATCCCTTCTATGTCCTGTAAACTGATAGGTCGATCTAGAGGGTTGGTCAGACACAGATTGAGGTTTTGGTTGGTGGTTAGTTGGTTTTTGCAAGAATAATTCATAGGTGGTACTTGTTTTATTACATCATGAGGCATACGTCAGGCTTTTTGTCATGAGATTAATCAGTGGGGTCAGAAGTTGTTAGCCTGATCTATAAAGTTCCTCAGTAACTCTTTACCTAATGGTTTTAGCAAACTTTATTGATCTTTGCCTTGGATAAGTTATTTTTTTAGGGATGGCAAAGTGGTAGTATTCTAAGTTTGTCATTCCTTCTATGTTTATAAAATAGAATTCTTAAAAAGAACTTTTCCTCATCAAGTAGTTGATTATTCTGAGGTACGGTTGATACAGGAAAGGCAGGATACATCTTTGATACTATCCTTTGTAGGTCAGCTTTCAGAATAATGAGTTTATTCCCCAAGAGCCTCTAGAGGTTACAGGTGACCAGCTGAGATTGGCTTTGTTTTTTCAATTTCTTGAGCACATGTGTTCAAACTTATTTGATGTGCTTTATTCTGTTGCAGTGATTATTCTTATTGGTGCTAAGATTGTCCCATCATTGACCAATAGGAGCTTATTCTAGTAGGCCCTTGAGACCTTTTTTTTTTTAATGACCCTGATAGTCTTGGGTAGCTTCCTTGCTATCTGGTAGAACAAATGTTCCAGGCTCATCTTGTATATTTTCTGTTCTAGGCCAGGAACCAGCCATTTTTCCAAGATACTCTGGTTTCTTTTAGGGTAAATAGTGTTTTAAGACCATAATACTCACAGCGCCCATTGTCACAGAGTTGCTCACTGCTTCTTGCTAGACCTTTTTATGTGGACAGTGCTAGCATATATGCTTTTCTGTTTGTATGTTTGAAGGAAAATATATCATGAATTTATTCTGATATTTTCCAATCAAATTCAAGATCACAGGATTTTTATTTAACTTATTTTATCTTATATGCCTAATTCCTTTCTCTTATGCTGAATATCCCAGTTCTCATACACACTGGAAATGTTAGAATTAGAATATTATATAATTGCTCATTTGCTTTATTCCACAGTACAAATACAACATTCTGGGAATAAGTGTATCAACACAACCACCACTAGTATCATTACTGTGAACAGTCCCCCCAGCTCCCCACCTAGTTCTTTCTGTCTTTAGAATATATCCCACTAAGTATATACAGTCAGATCACTATGTTTTGTTTTTTTGTTTTTTTCTGTCACCAGGCTGGAGTGCAGTGGTGCAATCTCAGCTTACTGCAACCTCTGCCTCCCGAGTTCAAGCCATTCTCCTGCCTCAGCCTCCCGGGTAGCTGGGACTACAGGCACGTGCCACCACGCCCAGCTAACTTTTGTATTTTTAGTAGAGATGGTGTTTCACCCTGTTGGCCAGGAAGATCACTATGTTTTAAAGTCACTTGAAGTACCTTATCTCTGTGTGTTTAGTTCGGTTATTCTTTTTAATGTTTAAATTATTGTGTCTTCAGCTAGTAGGAGCCTATTCAACTTGAATTCTGAGTCTTTTTAACACGATTCTAGTAGTGTTTGATAATTCCTTGCTTTCTGATATGACAAGATGCTCCAGATTATTCTACATTTCCTGGCCCAGACCTGGAACCAGCCATCCAGAAACCCTTGTTTCTTTTAGTGGGAGATAGCATTTAAAGATAATTCAGACAGTAAGGGTATACATTAAACTCAGTTGGACGTTGTTTTTAGACCTTTTCAGTAACCAGAGGTAGGAAATAAATTTTTTGTTTTTAGAAAACATATACATCATTTGTTCAATTTGAAAGCTTCAAATGAAATTTTACATTCTTTAGCTTTATATTTGCCTTTTTTTCCTCTTATCCTGAAAACCTTGGTTTGTGATTATATTAACATCATATCTTTTCTTACATGTATATAAATACAAGTACATGCACATATGTAATTTCTGAGTAATATCTGTATTAACAATATGATTAGTGAAAAGATTTAAGTTTCAGTCTTTTATTAATTGTTCTTAGGATATATACCACTAGATTTTTTTTTTTCCTTCAACTTTTGTTTTGAGTTCCAGGGTACATGTACAGGATGTGCAGGCTTGTTACATAGGTGACCGTGTGCCATGGTGGTTTGCTGCACAGATCAACCCATCACCTACGTATTAAGCCCAGCATCCATTGGCTATTCTTCCTGATGCTCTCCCTTCCCTGTGCTCCTACCCTGACAGGCCCCAGTGTGTATTATTCCCACCATGTGTCCATGTGTTCTCATTGTACACCTCCCACTTATAACCCACTGGATACTATCTTCTTTTAAAGCCACTGAAATAATTCCTTGCTGCATGGTTAAACCACCAACTTGGAACACAGGCTTATTTGTTTTATTTGGCTTCTGATTTTTAAGAATGGCTTTTATTTGAATTTAAATTTTGTTGTATAATTCTGTACAACATTTTCATTGCTCCAACATAAATCTTAAATCCAGCTTTTCTGTTCCCTCTCCCTTTGTTTCCTCCCACTCACATTGGCTACCATTATTGCTAGCCATTTTACCATATTAGTTTCCAATATAAGCAAGTGTGCCTGTGTATCCTCCCCCCCCCCCGCCATTTTATACATAAATCATACCTTATGTACAAAATGTGCCTGCATTTTTCCCATATCATTATATCCTGGAGAACACTCGATAGCCAGAGAGAGAATCTTTATTTCCTGTTCCATCTGTATGGCATACTCCATTATTGTTAACAGGTTTTTTTTTTGTTTTTTTTTTAACAAATCAAATTGCTAATGGCTATAATAGGCAAGAATTGCTTTCAAGTTGAACTGTGGCCTGTTTGCATATCTGTAATCAGAGATATTTTAGTTGTTTCAAACTCATTTAGAAATCTCAGTATTAGCTGAAATGTAAGTATTAGGGTCCTTCAGGCCTGGCAATGAATCCGCTTCTCTCTCTACACTTTCTACACAAATGATGTTGTTGGGTGCTTCCATCAACATCATTTACATTCGTGCCATTGTTATGCTAATGATTTATATACAGCTAGCTCAGACCTCAGAGCTCTGATTTGCATAACCAGTAGCCTGCTCTACATCTCCACTTGGATGTCTCACAAACATCTTAAGCTTACCATATTACAAAGTAGCACACTTTGTTTCCCCCAGAAATTATGCTCTCCCCACCCCTCCACTCTGTATCTCACACAGCCACCTATTTACCTTAGAAACCTAAGAGCAATTCATGACTCATTCATTTTCCTCCCTTTTCAAATCCTGGATGATGTAAAAAACTAATCCTGATTATTTTATCACCAAAATAAATTTCCAATCTGGTGTCATTTTCATCTCCTCTGTCACCATCATAATCTAGGCAGCCCTTTTCTCTGACCTGGATTCCTGCCATCAGTCTCCCTGCTTCCACTCGTGTCATGCCACATTTTCACTTGAGGCCCACAGAGGTCTTTCGATCACGTAGGGGTCCTCCATGACCTACCTTGTTCCCTAGCCCTTCACCCATTCCAGTCTTCTTTCAGTATCTTGAACGTGCCAGGGTTGTTTCCTTCCTCTGGGTTTTGCCCTGCTGTTTCCTCTGCCTGGATGCTGACCTCCTTATTTTCATTTAGTTCTCAGCTTAACTGTCATTTACTACTCAGTCTCTTTCCAATCACTTTATCTAAAGTAGATCTTTTAAAATTCTTTGTGCCTGTTTTGTTTCTTTCATGATAGTTATCACAACTTGGAATTTTTTATATTTATTTCCTCTTTATCTCCTCCACTAAAGGATAGGAACCCTCTCTGTTATTCATTGTTATACCCACTGATTCTGAAACATAGTAGACACCTTAATAGGAACTCAATAAATATTTGTAGAATATATAGAAGTATAGTGAAAATCAAAACACCATCTTACAAAAAGCTTTACTCATGTAGAACCCATTGCTTATGTACTCCCCACATCATTCCACAATGACTAAAACTACTTTATGAAATATGAACAGTGCCTGGACAAAAACATAAATAAACGTATGTGAGTATGTGTTTTGGTGGAGGATGGGCAGCATGTAAGGTTAATCTTCAAAAAACACTTCTAAGATTCTGTGATCTTATCTTAGAGAAAGGTAGCAAATTTGGCTTTGAGCTTAACAGCCACTACAAATTGGGTTCCATGATGTACATAGGCCATAAGATAAAAATCTTTCAAAAAGGATAATATAGTGGAGCTAGAAACCAGTCACCTATAGTAATTCTTTTGTTACTGTAGATTCACTACAGTATTATTCACTCCAAGATTATTGTCAGCAGTCTTTTAATTAGGAATTTTATCTTAGTATCAGTCAAACAGAAGATGCAGAATACTCATAAATATAAACATGAGGATTGCTGGAAAGAATAAGACATGAACAGATGGCAGCGTTGTCTTTAACACTATATGGATTAGATTTTGAGGATTAATACCAGAATTACCGGAAATATATCTAACCTATTTATTATATTCACTTCTAGTTGGAGTTTGAGCAAGTAAATATGCATTGTAATACAAACATTTCCTTTTAAAACTCTTCAACAGGACTCTGACTTAAAGAAAACAGTGGATGAAAGTGCACGGATTCAGAGAGCATACAACCACTATTTTGATTTGATCATCATAAATGACAATCTAGACAAAGCCTTTGAAAAACTACAAACTGCCATAGAGAAACTGAGAATGGAACCGCAGTGGGTCCCAATCAGCTGGGTTTACTGATGATTCAGTAAGGTTAACAATGAAAATTAAACTTTAAAAAAGTGACTGCAACAATTAAACCTTCTACTGAGAAAATACATCACAGTTAGAAGATCATCTGCCAAGTCCGGGCGTTTTTATGGTGTAGATTGAAATAACAGTACACTGTTCTGAATTTTTATATAAATTGTGGTTGGGAAGGTGTACTAATATATAATTTATCTTAATTTTTCTAACTTTGTATGGATAATCTTTCTATTCATATCACATAAAGAAATGCGTTGAAGCATTTTGTATATGTTTTGATTTAGTACCCTTGCCTTTTTCATCAAAGGAGTTTTCAAATCATTCACTCTTAACATTGGTCTCACATTTTCACTGTGATAATGAATATTACTTGAAATAGTTTTGTAAAGCTGTCATTTAGTTCAGTATTGAAATAGTGAAGGGTTAGTCTTAATAGAAGAAAATATAGTTATTGACCTTCCTTCTTATAAATTTCTTACAAAAGCAGAATTTTAATGTCAGTGTTACAGCTAGTCTACTACCATCTAAATCTGACATCAAAAGTCTGATCAGTTTACATATTTTCATTATTTCAGAGATGTATGGCTATCCATTCTAATTTATACAGTTGCATTAGTTTCGTCTCTTCATTTCTATCTTTACTGAAAAATTGAAGAGCAATACCTTGCACTCTCTTATGAGGTTATTCTTTTTATTTGTTGCAGTGTTATGATACTAATTTAATGTGTACACAGTAAGCTCTGAGGCTGGAAGCAAGGTCATGCAGACTGAGAGAGTGCCTTATCCTGTAAATCCTTACAGCAAAATGACACTTGAAGAAAGCTTATTTTCACATGTAAAATTTTAACTGACAAAAGGAACCTACTACTTTAAATAATGTTTTTATTAGAACATGGTCAGCAAATGTATCATGCCTCTGCAAATTTTAGTGATGTTTAAAGATGCCTCTAAGTTTGCAGTTGTAGGTTTTTGTGAATAATCAATGTGCTTTTGGAAATGTGATGTGATCCTTAGGGTACCTGTTCTGTCTGTTGTGTTGAGAACCAAATCCATTGAACAACTTAAAAAATTGGGAAATAATTGTCAGCTGTTTTGTATACATACACACAAAATATATACATTATATAATATGTATATTATGTATTATATAATATATATTAAATGTTTTGTATATTTTTTACATATCTGTTAAGAAATGTACTTTGTTTTTTGTTTGTTTGTTTTGAGATGGAGTCTGTCTCTGTCACCCATGCTGGAGTACAGTGGCACGATCTCAGCTCGCTGCAACCTCTGCCTACTGGGTTCATGTGATTCTCGTGCCTCAACCTCCCAAGTAGCTGGGATTACAGGTGCGTGCCACCATACCCGGCTAATTTTTGTATTTTTAGTAGAGACGAGGTTTCACCATGTTGGCCAGGCTGGTCTCGAACTCCTGACCTCAAGTGATCTACCCACCTTGGCCTCCCAAAATGCTGGGATTACAGGCATGAGCCACTGCACCTAACCAAGAAATGTACTTTTTGTTTAATGATTACCAAAAGAAGTTGCCCTTTAGATGCATTGACTTATACAAATTCCCACATTCACCTCAGTTAATATCTTCCTTTAGGATTCTTGAATAATAGAAATTCTTCCTAAAATATATTCAGAGATGCAACTCATTATTAAATTAAGGTAAGCACATTCTGTATTGTTGCCAGCTTTTCATATAAACATTATTCACACTTTAAAGGATTAGGTGCTTAAATATTGATGGTCATCTTTGTCTAGTGTTAGGTGCCAGACACCTGGCTGCTGAATTTGTTTTTTCCCTCACCAAGGTTGTCATATGGAATGCCAGCTGGGAGAATTTTGAGGGATCTTTTTCACAATAAAACAAAACACCCAAGTTGTCATATTGTTAAAGTTGGAAATCTATAGGTTTTTCTTTTCTTTCTTTTTTTTTTTTTTGATTCTAGATTTCATTGCCAGAATACAAATTCACGTTTCTTGTCCCAGGGCAGGGAATTGGTGACAAAATGGATTATACTATTTTAATAACTGTGGAAACTTTCAAACTACATGTATTTACACCAAATTCTTGGCTTCTCAAAGCAACATGAATTAAAGCACAGTGTCAAGGTGATGCCCTATGACTTAATGTTTTAACACACACTTGAAATTTTAAGAGAAATTTCAGTTCTGCACTCAGGAAATGTGCTGTATTCTCTAATGTACTTTCATGCTGCAGCATGGAGCCTCTTTAAACAGCTTTGGGATAATTATAGCAGCACAAGAAGTTTATCTGCCAAATATTTCAATCATCTTGGTACAATAGATGACTTTTACATCATGTATATTGTTAGCCTTATGTGATATAAAATGTATTACTTAGAAAATATACTTAAAGGAATTATTTCTTATAAATGGTATTCATGATTGACTATTTAATTAATGCATATTAGATTTCTCCTAACACGAAATGATGCAGTTTAGTTCGTTTCAGTCTAGATGCCAGTGCTAACAAGAATACATTTAGATAAGTTCATTGTATCTCAATGAAGAATCATTGAACTTGAAACCCAAGTCCCATATGAATCTGCAGGAATGAGCAGTGCTCTGCTGGGGCAAGAAGCCCAGGGGTCCCAGTGTTCTTCCTAGGTATTGAGAGTATAGCTGTGATCAAGGAAATGTGAACTTCTCTTTTGGGAAGATCTGTAATAATTAGCTTTATAGAAGAGAAAATGGTTTAGAGTGATGTTGAGCAATTGTTAAGGGTTGAAATAGACACACACATGCATGTGCTTTTGGGAAACATGGTGTGCCAGCACATTAATGTGCCTGAGGGCTCCTTGTGGATAGGTGAATGTCCACATTTCAGCACTCAGGGCATGATTGTACACAACTGAAGACTATATATGTATATTTTTTCATTTTCAGATGTACAAATACCCATAGAGGTGATATCCCTGGATAAGTCATTTAACCATAGCTTACTGAAATAAATGTGATAGCCCTACAAAGTAGAATTTTCACCTTCATTACAGCCATGCCTTTATTATGCAGTCTCCATTTCTGTGTAGTATTTGGTAATATCACATGTCAGATACATCAGGAGTTTGTTTATTTTGGCTAACTCTAATATACAATTGCTGAACATAGCTTTCTGAAATGGAAATTATATCAGAAACCCAGTATGCCTACAGCAGTAGTAGCCTAAACCCTAGATTCTAGAATCCGATAAATTTATAGTAGTTTTTAAGAAGTTTCCTTTAAAGCAACAAATAGATTATTAAGGCAAATTTAGATAATAACCCAAGTTAGCGATAAAACCGTGTGACATTATAGATTATATCCAGATACTAACTGCTTTGACCATATCCCAATGACAATAAAAAATGATCCTTGCTTTAAAAATTATTAAATGGTACTTATTTTTCTGTATAACAAGTGTCATGATCCCAGTGATTGGAGTTGATTTTCAAGGTGGATAGCCATAGAGTTAGGTAAAATTATTTTGAATTGGCAAACTAAAGATAACAATTTTGAAAATTGCTCAAAATAATAATCTACTTACATTTTACTTTTGTAACTTCTGAAACAGTACTCCATTATCCAGAAATCACAGGCTAGAGAGCCAATAATTTTATAGTAATTAACCTTAACTAAACATGAAAAAGGCAATCCTGAAGTTTTATGTACATAGATAGCAGTTCATTTTTTAAATGTTTGAGTTGCCATATATTATGTATGTGTGTGTGTATATATATATACAACTATGTGTATAATACGTAAAATTCTCCCAAAATATATGAATATAAAACTGAATGTATTCATTCATGTAATTATAACTAGCATTCTAAAATTTTTAATTACTCCCATTTCTTTGACATTCTGAAACTTTTTTTAGATTGTTTTTAAAGGCTCTGGTTCCACCTTGAATCTGATAATCTTTCTGAAAAATATATGAGAAACTCAGAAAGTAGTCATTATTATAATAAATTTAATTTTCTTAGGGAAAAAGGACAGGTTTCTGGATGGAAACCCCTTGGGAAATTCTTATTTAAACTTTTGAATGAATCTGTAATATGATTCAGGTTGAGATTATGGTACCTGCCCTTGTCTTATTTCAAGAGATTTGCTGTGAGAATTCATGTAATAACATCTGTAATGTATTTGGAATTCTTGGGAGAAATTCATTCTTTTAAATAATGGGATTATTGTATATAGTACAAATGAATACTCATAAAATTTAAGAATACATTTGACTAATAATTGAGCATCTTGTCAGTTTTTATGCCAGTATATATTGTATACCTGAGGAAGATGACAGTTCTATAATTTTTTTAAGGTAAGGTTATTTTTAAATTGCATTTTTCTTCTAGCGTTTTGCAGTTTATATTCTTTTTAAAATATTTCCCATAATTCATCATGCTACCTTCTGTGTTCTTGGAATGGTTTTTGAAAAATGCACGGATTCGAACAGGAGTCCGTAACATACTAAACAGCGAAAGAATGATGATATATCATTTCTAAAGTAAGCATAGTTCACACCACTTTGGCAAGACACTGCAGTACTTTTTAAAAAATATTCTCTAGTGATAAAAGTAAAGACAGGGTAGATCCTAATTCTGACTTCTGACTGTGTGATCTTCGATGAAATTTATACTTCCCTTTAACATTACTATTCTACTTGTTAAGTAAGGCTAAGTTAATATTTGTCTTCGCCTTAAATTCTAATTTGTAATTTGTAACTGTGATGTGGTAACTGATATGCTGAACTGAAAAATCCTTATTTAGTTATTTTAAAGTGTACCTCTTTCTGAAGTAATGTAGTAAATGGAGGAATACTTTTCAGGAATTCTTCTTCCAGTTTTAAAATAGCCCCAGATAAAGTTTCAGCCGGAAGAAGGTCTGTTCTGCTCTCTTAGTCCTAATCAGAAAGTCCCTTTTAGCTTATAAACCCGTACTAAATCCAAACCCTTAACAAATCCTTGCTGCCAGCCAGACCACTCACAAGTCAAAAAAATGTAAGCAAACATTCCAGTACTTGGTTACACCAGAAGACTCTGATCTTTGCCCCTGAAAACTGTCCTACTTTTTATCCTTATACCTGAAATCACTGTAGCCCTATTGTTTTACCCATACCATTAATTTAAAAAGGCGTCTATTTCTTTGTAGAAAAAAACATTCACAGTGAGGTTTTAGTTTGTGAACCTCAAAATCCAGATATTAATCCACTTTAGTTATTACTTTCTAATTGCTTCTCAGTCATTGGCTGATAATGCAGTGGTGTGATAAATTTGACTTATGTCCACATACAAAAGTCGATCAGAAGGGATAGTTCTCTTCCTTTTTTCCCCTCCTACTGGCTCTTACTGTTTTCTAATCTCCAATGTAAACGGAATGAACACATCTATAGTTAAGGTAAAAGCCACCAATAAAATCCGAAGATAGAATGATTTACTGCTTGTAAAGCAACTGTCTTTGAATCTTATGAAATAGGTGGTGGTGCTACCACAGAAGCCAAAAAGGTCTTAAAATTGGAAATAGATGTCTTTATTGTACTTCAGCCAACAGCAAGCCAGGAGAAGAAACATATAAATATGGCAGGCCATATATGAAATTTGGCTCTCCTCCTATCAAAGTAGCCTGGGAGCTTGGAGGAAGCCTAATTAATTAACTTAAACAGGAAAAAAGTATACTCATCTGATGTATGTAAAAACTCATCAGCTGTAAATTACTAACATTAAACCAGAAGTCATTACCATTTAAAATGTGTGGTTTTCATCTTATTCTTAAATAGGAGAGGTGGACAGTAGTGTAAGTAACATTGCTTTAAAGACATGAAATTTGTCCTGGTAAACATGGTCCCAATGAGAAATGCCTCCATCTTTTCAGGTAGAACCAGATTTCAGGCATAGCTTAGCTAATCTGTATTTGAAATACAATATAAATATTTCTTATGTCTCTGTATCCTCTTAAAAAGAATTGCTGACTGACTCCTGTCTCTTCAGTAACAAATTTTTTTTTTTTTAAAGAAGTGATATATTGGACTCTGTTGTAGAAGAATGAGCACTAGTATTCAGCAACAAGTGCAATTTCTCCATGTAATGTTGAGCTCTGTTAGAGCTTATGGTGAGTATTTGATGTGAAAACCTTGCTGTGGGAATTTTTTATTCTTCCTTTTCCCCCCATCCCAGTTCGTTTTGGTAAATCTTTTCTTTGAACACAGACGCATGCTTTTTTAAACCTCTAGTCTTCGAAGTAACTGTAGAAGAGAATCTTTAAAAAAAAAAAAAAAAAAAAATGGAGGGCAGAATGCTTGTTAGCAATCTGAAAATCAAAGCTGAACAAGCTGCTTAAGTTTCTGATTAAGAAGTTTAAAAAGAAAAATTGCTGCTGCTTTCCAGGTAATTGTATTATTAGTTTCTGTATAAAAGAAACATTATTGCTGTTGTTGTATAAATAAAATTTTCCTGCAGTACAATTAAGTATTGATTTTTCAGAAACTGTCCCTATAAATCTTTTCACATATTTCCAAGTGCTGTCCAAAACAAAAATTATTGAAATGTCTAATCTGTGAGATTACATACTCCTGGTAAGATATTTTTGTATATATAAAGAAATATTTACTATTGGAAAAAAGTGTTTCATTTATAGGTAGAACTAAGGATTAGAGATAATAATGGAGGATATCTGATTAGCTTTGATAATTTTCTTTTAACTGTTTGCATTTTTTTTAACTTTTAGGTTTGGGGGTACATGTGAAGGTTTGTTACATAGGTAAACACGTGTCACAGGGGTGAATTGTACACATTATTTCATTGTCCAGATACTGAGCCTGGTACCCAATAGTTATCTCTTCTGCTTCTCTCCCTCCTCCCACCCTCCCCACTCAAGTAGACCCCAGTGTCTGTTGTTTCCTTCTTTGTATTCATAAGATATTATCATTTAGCTCTCACTTAGAAGTGAGAACATACAATATTTGGTTTTCTGTTCCTGTTTTGATTTGCTAAGGATACTGGCCTCCATCTCCATCCATGTTCCTGCAAAAGACATGATCTCATTCTTTTTTATGGCTGCATAGTATTCCATGGCATATGTATGTGTATGTGTATATATATATATATATCTATCTCATATTTTCTTTATCCAATCTGTCATTGATGGGCATTTAGGTTGATTTGTGTTTTTGCTATTGTGAATAGTGCTGCAATGAACATTTGCATGCATGTCTTTATGGCAGGAATATTTATATTCCTCTGCGTATATACCCAGTAATGGGATTGCTGGGTCAAATGGTAGTTTGCTACCTTTTAACTCTTTGAGGAATCTTCATTACTGCTTTCCAACTAATAAACACTCCCACCAACAAGGTATGAGTGTTCCCTTTTCTCTACAACCATGCCAGCATCTGATAGTTTTTGACTTTTTAATAATAGCCATCCTGACTGGCGTGAGATGGTATCTCATTGTGGTTTTGATTTGTATTTCTCTAATGATCAGTGATATTGAGCTATTCTACATGTGGTTGTTGGCCACACATGTCTTCTTTTGAGAAGTATTTGTTCGTGTCCTTTGCCCACTCTTTAAGGGGGGTGGGGGGCGCTGTTTTTCTCTTGTAAATTTAAGTTCCTTGTAGATGCTGGGTATTAGACCTTTGTCAGATGCATAGTTTGCAAGTATTTTCTCCCATTCTGTAGGCTCTCTGTTTACTCTGTTCGGTTTCTTTTGCTGTGGAGAAACTCTTAAGTTTAATTAGATCTCACTTGTCAATTTTTGCTTTTGTTGCCATTGCTTTTGATATCTTTGTCATGAAATCTTTACTTGTTCCTATGTCCAGGATGGTATTGCCAAGGTTGTCTTCCAGGGTTTTTATAGTTTTGGGTTTTGCATTTAAGTCTTTAATCCATCTTGAGTTGATTTTTGTATATGGTTTAAGGAAGCAGTCCAGCTTCAGTCTTCTGCAGGTAATTTCTTTTAAGTGCTAAAGGTCTTTGTAAAAAGCCCCTAAAGTCATTTAGTTTTTCCCACCTAAATAAATAAATTGATCACCTGCCTCTACAACAGAAGCCCTAATCATTGTTTTCTCTATCCCAGCCCGATTTGGTGATTTTCAAAGACACACTCAAGGAAAGAATTTCAGTGTTGGGGAAGGTTAAAATACAGGACCAAGAAAACGAGGCTTCTATGCTGAGATGGCATGGAATACTCTTGACCATTTCCCAGCTAGCCAGGAATGTAAGAAACCCTGGTGAGAAAGAGAATGAACTGACCCACTCTGGCACACAGCTCAGCACTGCAGCCTGCAGTGAGAGGGAATGTGGGCCCACCAGGCTGACAAGAGAGACAGAGGTGTGGCACTGGGTACATGCAGGAAGCTTCCTTCCAGACAGGGCCCTTTGCAACTTTTGCCCAAGCTAATTTCCAGGATTACCTACCTCATACTTAAGAAATTGCTAGTACAGTGTATCTCTGATGTCTCCAGAAGAATTAGATGTTATCTTCTTCGTCCTTCCGTCTTATACTACCTTAGTTTTCTATCACAACCACAAATTTACCAACTTAAGAGAACACAAATTTATTATCTCTTCTGTAGGTCTGAAGTCCAACACAGATATCACCAAGCTAAAATCAAGGTGTCGGCCGGGGCCTGTTAGGGTTCTTACCTGGAGATCTGAGGAAGAACCCGTGTCAGGCTTGTGCAGGTTGTTGGCTGACTTCATTTCCATGCAGCTATAGGACTGAGGTCCATGTTTCCTTGCTGGCTGTCAGAGGGACTGCATTCTTCTCTTGCTCTGGTCCCTTCCATCTTCAGAGCTAGCAGCAGCACATAGATCTTTCTTTTTTCCCTTTTTTTTTTTCCGAGATGGAGTTTTGCTCTTGTTGCCCAGGCTGGAGTGCAATGGCACGATCTCAGCTCACTGCAACCTGTGCCTCCTGGGTTCAAGTGATTCTCCTATCTTAGCCTCCTGAGTAGCTGGGATTACAGGTATGCACCACCATACTCAGGAATTTTTTTTTTTTTTTTTTTTTAAAGTAGAGATGGGGTTTCACCATGTTGGCCAGGATGGTCTCAATCTCTTGACCTCGTGATCCGCCCACCTCAGCCTCCCAAAGTGCTGGGATTACAGGCGTGATTACAGGCCACCGTGCCTGGCCGGCACATAGATTCTTTCTATCGGCCTCACCTTTCCTGTGTTTTCTTGGGCCAAGTCTCCCTCACAGTCTCTTCTGCCTTATTTCCTTTAAGGGCCCACCCACATAATCCAGGATAATGTGTCCGTGTCAGGTCCATAACTTTAAAAGCATTTGCCAAGTCCCTTTCTGCCATGTAAAATAACATCCGGTTTCCAGGGACTAGGTCTTGGACATATTTAAGGAGTCATTAATGGACCAACAATACTAGCTATGTCAGTGGTACTCCTTTCATCCATTTATGAAGAAGTGGTCCTCTTATGAATGGAAATATCAGAATTAAGGGGGCTGTCCTGTGCTATTCTAGGAAGTATTCATTTTATTTACTGTTTTCCAGATGTCCTGAGCTAATAGACTTGTTTGCAAATCTAATTATGAAAAAAAAAGTATGGTTCTTAATGTCAATAGGGGCACTTTTTAAAAAACATTTAATGAGGAAGAAGTTGGAGATATTATCAGTTAGAAACCTCCAAATATGATATCTCCAACTTCCTCATTAAATATTTTTAAACCTTTGGAAGCCCAATTCCACCTCACTGCAAGCACACCTAGCCTTGTTGGACCCACATCTCTACAGGTGTCTGCTAAGATGCCTGGCAGTAATGGGAGGCTGGGAACAACTGTAGTTGCATAAAGCTACCTCCTTTTTAATAGCTAGTTCTTAAAACACAATCCAGCATGTCAACTGGCTGGTCTTAGAACAGTTGTGAAACAGCTAGATTCCTGACTGACGTAACCCAGACTTTCGGGACTTGTTGGGATGGCTTCTTTCGATCTGAAGTCTTTCATTTTCGTCTGTTTCTTAATTTGGAGGATAGGACATACAGAATTCTCGCAGGAATAGAAAGGTAAAAAATCTTTCTCTGCCTCTTGTCTCAACCTCTAAGTTGCTCTCTCCCCAAAGAGCCACCGTTAGATTTCATGTGAACTCTTTAAATGAAATTTTCCATACATATTGATAACATATATACATCTTTTTACACAAGTAGATTCATATTACACCTTCGTTTGCAGTTTGTTCTTTTTACTTATTTCAGAAAATCAGACAAAAGGCAGTATAGTGCCACCATTTTAGCACAATTGCTTTCACTTTTGCATATTCCTTTCCAGTTTGTATATAAAGTTCATTTCTGTATAGTTGCTGCCACCATGTGCCACTTTATAGCCTCTCCCCCAACATATAAGCATTTCCATAAAGAGTCTCATTTTTAGTAGTGGTGACAAAAGGATTATTTGTTTTATTCTTCCTTGTTAACATTAAAATCTGAAGGGAAGAAAGGGAATAAGTGGATGATATTGCAGGGAAAAAATAGGTGCTGTATAATATGTTTCCAACAACTGCTACCCCTCATCCCCAGTGGCTCAGATCCTGTCTATGGAATCAGGGATCCAGTCCAAGCTATTTATAGAAGAACATCAAAACAGAATAAAAAGCAAAATAGACACAGTTCAAAGTTTTCTTTAATAGGAAATCAACATGTGCTAGACATAGAAATAGAATGTTCACCAGAGCATGGCAAGGTCACATAAAATGCATATAGCTAGGGTCCCAAGCAGGGGTGTGTTACTATTAGATTTTTTAAAGTTTAATTTTGTTTAGCAGAAGAATATACTCTAGGAGCATTTACAGTTCATTTTCATTTTCAGTCATCAAATAGCATACATCACATCCAAAACGCAGCCTCTTGTGTGTAGAGAAATTGCCTTCCCACAGCAGTCACAATGTAAAAAGAACTTTTGGATTAAAGGGTCAGACTCTTTCTGTATAACAAAGAAAGTGGAATGCAAGTGACAGATGGACTTATTGTGCAGAAAAAAAGTCTGAATGTATGCTAAGAATTCTCAGCCCTCCCAGCTCTTTAGGTGCTGGAACCTAACTCAGATGCTGGCTCACCAGCACAGGAGGGCCTCTGATAAGGAAAACTGTTTAAAGAGTACCTGGTGGCTAGAAGTCGGGTCATTCATAATGCAAAATGTCACCACTTCTTAAACTGTTTTGTAAATTCATTTCATTGGTCAACTTTTAACGTGCATATGACCTTTAACAATTCTGAAAAATACTCAGCCTTGGCCAATAACACGTACTTCTAGTTCACATATGACATCATGAATGTTCTCTGCCTAAAGCACAGAGTCCATTCAGGGCTATACAAAGTAGTGGGAAGACTTTAGAGTCCTTCAGAATGACAGCTTTCACAGATGACTTCAGTCTCTCCAGGCTAATGTCAGCTGAGGCAAACAAGCGCTGCACAATCCCAAACCTTTCTGTATCTTTCAGGGGAGCCAGGGTTGGGTCTTCAAGATCAGATACTCCATCATCAGACAGAACACGAAGCTGAAATGACACATTTAAACAAATTCACTTTAAAAATGTTCTTTAAAAATCCACATTGGATAGTAATGCACTTGTAGGTAATTCTGGGGGAAAAAAGCTATGTCTTTTTTTTTTTTTTTTTTTTTTGAGACAGAGTCTTTCTCTGTCATCCAGGCTGGAGTGCAGTGGCACAATCTCAGCTCACTGCAACCTCTACCTCCCGGGTTTAAGCGATTCTTTTGCCTCAGCCTCCCGAGTAGCTGGAACTACAGGCGCGCTACCACGCCCAGCTAATTTTTGTATTTTTAGTAGAGACGGGTTTCACCATGTTGGCCAGGCTGGTCTCAATCTCCTGACCTCAGGTGATCCGCCCGCCTTGGCCTCCCAAAGTGCTGGGATTACAGACATGAGCCACCACGCCTGGCCAACTATGTCGTTTTTTAAATTACCCAAATACAGCAGGAAAACCCTTGAGGTGTAACATGATATATTTGATTCAGGCCTGATTCTATCCCGTTTGCCTGGTGTCCTCTGTCTGAATCCCTACTCTCCGAACTTTCTACTAGTTCCATTAACTCCAGTACATTAGAAACGTCAGAATGTACTTTGCTCATATATGCAGTATGCCAAGTTTCTGATTCACTGAAGATATCAGAACTTCTTATATATTTGCATGAACTCCTCAAAGGTAGGTACCATAGTTTATAATTATCCTTCCTGCCTCAAGAACCTTTTCCCTTGCTATTCCTTCTTCCAAACTTCCCTATTGATCTCCCTTTCTCATCATTCAGTTGTCAGCTGAAATGCCACATCGAGGGCCTTTCCCAATCCCTTTCCATCGATCTACCCCCAACCCCAGAACTCAGCCTTATGTTACTCCATTATGGTGTATCCATAAACTTAGTCCCCTTCCCTTATTTAACCCTAAGCTGCTCGTGAGAGCAGGGACCTCATCTGCCGTGCCTATGACGCAGACACTCAATGTGTTCTTCACCGAGGTCACTTTGGATGCTGCTCTAGTTCCACCTGCTCAGCACATACTTGAAATATTTGATTTGCTTTTAGGGTCTTGATCCGTGCCTGTAATACTTTTAAGAAAATCTTCAGCAATTAAAAATTTGCCAGCAGATTTCATTTTGAAACAGGCATTCAAGATCTGATTATAATATAAGTAGTAAAATTTCAAATTAAAAATGAAATAAGCCTAGAAAATATGCCTGAATTTTAAGAAATCTGAAGGGAATCCAAAAGAAAACATTCCAGAAATGTCCTGAGCAGTGGTGACTATCCTGAAAGTCGTGCAGCTTGTCCAGGTGACTGAAGGGTAGCACTCACTGGAATGTAAAAGTACTTGTGTGTTTATTATCAAAATCAGCCTCACGAACCTCGTAGATTTGCCAAATACAACTCACACAATGTAACCACAGGCTTAACGTTACCATTAGGCTCAGACTGCAAACTACTGATTGTGCTTTAGAGAGTAGATTAGACCTGCTCTGTAAGCACAGCATCACACCCAGTGATTTGAGGAGGAGCCCCACTGGTGCAGGCTGGAGACTGTCAACAGCATTGCAGGCTCCCTGTCCTTACACCTGGCGGATGACAGCTGCGCAGCATCCAGCTTTCTTCTCTAAATATCTACCACCCCCTTTGCCCACAGGCATTTGTAGGTATAAGGGGGTAACAGTGACCCAGAGGGTGGTGGAGTGAAGTTAACATTCGCTATTGATTCTAACTCACCCTTTCACCAGTTCTTGGAAATGTGTTAATGTATCTGGCACTGTACTCCCAAAAGCCCTTCAGAAAGCCTCTCAAAGTTACCCTGGCTACTAGACAAGAAAAGACAGGGCTGCAGATAGATTTTGTGCCCTGTTTTAAGTAAATCCCTTAAAGAAATATGACACTCAAATTCCTTGAGGAGGCAGACACCTTGATGTCTTAAATAGAGCTATTGCAAATCTGAGGGGAGGTATGTGAAGACACCCAGGAAGGTCTTTGACTATGTTGAGCAGCTGCCAAAAGGCAGAATGTGCAGAAGCAGGATACCTTCCATTCTGAACTCCAAATGTGTTCTGGCTGCTGCTCTTGAAACACCAACAGAGCAGAACCTGGGGGATAACACAAATGTCCTAGAGCTGATCTGCAGGGAGGAGGACGGCTAGGTGTGAGTTTGTCAGAGAAGGGGTTAGATAACATGGGCTTGGCAGGATTTTCTTTTTTACCTGCTTCAGTTGCAGTTGATGAGTCTGTAAATACTTAGGAAGGACTAACTTAGTAAATGCTGAGCACTCAGTTGCTGCAAGAGGAGCTGAGATCTGAAAGCAGAGCTGTTGTTTTGCTCGTCACTGCGTACAATTAGAATAATGACATGTATTGTTTCCATAACCAGACTGTGCCACCAGCCTTTACCCTCAGCTGGCCCAGGACACACATGCTGGCACATTTTCAAGTAGTTCCATTTTTGCAGTCAGTGTACAAGAATGCAGGTTCCTCTGGGCCTGTGGAAGCTTTCAGTTGTGAGTGATACCTGATCTGCTCCTTGGAATGATGCCATGCTGCATAGTCTTCTGATGTCTTTGTTATGCACAAAGGCACCAACCACATTACTCGGTGTTCCCAGAGTAGATGTGTACCAAATGTCAGGGTCCTATCTAGGCAGTCTGCCCCAATACCTGCTTCCCAGATCTGATAGCAGAGCTCTGAGAGATGATCCTTTGGGCCAACATAGCAGGTTGGCCTTGGACTTTAGTAATTAGGCCTTAAAATAGTCAGACCATGTGTGCTCAGGTCCTCTGCCCCAGGCTGAGCAACATCTGCAAAAGCTACACAAGACTAGCTACCCCATCAGGGTGGCTTCAGGGCAACCTATTGGTGGTTCTTTCTACTAATGGCTCAATCTATAATTGAAAAAGGAAAAGCTTAACCTTAACTCTCTAGGGCTAAGCTCATCATTACCTAACTCATGCTCTTATAATGACATTTCCAGAGGGCACCAAGCTAACGATACTCCTAAAAGTGGATGAAAGAAGCTATGTCTCGCTGGGACAGATCAGTCCTGGATACCTCCCTGGCGAATCTGCTGCACAGCTCAATCAAACCAGTCTCAGCACAAAACTGCCATTGCAAATAATATGGTGTCAGGCCCCTTTATTGTAATGTAACACCAAACCTTGGCCAAAATTCTCTCCAAACAATGGGAAAAGTATAAGATTTGGAGTCTAAAGACAAGGATGGAGTCCTGGACCTGCTAACAAGTTATTTGGACAAATCATTTTGTCTCAATCTTCCCAGGGGGTGGGATGTGTATAAAAGTGGGGTTAATAGCAATAGTTATTTTATCTATCTTGGAAGAGCTGTTGTGGATGAGAAGTGCTAGAGGTGTTTTATCGGCTGTTGGATGTCTACCCCATCATCATTTCCCCATTCCCATCTATTCTAAGGTCCCATCTGGGAGGTTACTTACCAAGTGGCACAGTGTGGGAATGATCTGGAGTTTGCAGCAAGTGCCCAGCAGAGCTGCTGCATTATCTGGCATTTCTGCAGGAGACAAAAATCACAGTCACAGTCCAAAAAAACAAGTCCATGGGAACAGAGCCAGCCCCTGGATGGCACCTAACTTATATTTTAGTACTTTCCCACCAGCCAGGCAGGGGAGGTACCCAGCAGTTGTTGAGTAAGTGAATGAACGGTGCTAAATGGGCAGCAAAGACCTTGTAGAAAACAGATGTAGGAACCCAGCTGCCAGCTCTGCATTCCACAGAGGATACTCCTTGACATTCGATTTACCAAATGGAAAGAACTGCCCAGACTGGGGGAAAGAAAGGAATCAGCATGGAAAAGTAGACCCTGCCATCTGGTGACAGAAGAGTGACATTTGAGCCCCTCCATGCATTCAGGCTGCAGCCTCAGGTACACCTCTATGAGCTTCAGTTTCCTCATTTACATAGTTGTTTTGTTTTTGCATATGTCAAAGTACTGTGTAAACTATAAAGGGCTCTATCCCTGTCACCAATCATTTTGGGGAGGAAAATGCAGTCTGGCAACAGTAGAAAGGTTGGAGCAGAGCTGTGCCAGGCTAGGGGCTGCACCACAAGGGCCCTTGCCAAGCCCCAGGGAACGGAATACCAGGTCAGTGTTACTCAAAGTGGATATTAAACACCTCCCAGAGTTCCTAAAAGGACCACAATCCCTTGGGGGTTTTCAGCTTTGAGCTGAAAAGGCAAAAAAGAATGAGTCACCTGCTGAATCAGGTAGCTGAGGGACTGGTTAGGAACTTAGTTGTTCCCACCATGTATTAGCAGCCTAAAAAAGGCAATGTGTTGTTGAGGTGTGCCCCAGAGGGTACAACGGACCATGGCTCATTCTCAAGAGAGAGTGTAGGCTACTAAGGGTGTGGGGCAGCACCTAGGGGGATGCTCCTGCCAGAGAACCTAATGTGGTATTCAAAATGTGTGTGCATTTGTCTGAAGAGAAAATCCACAGTTTCTCAAGTAGTCTCTTACCCCAAAGCAGGAAGATGAAGACGGAAAGCTATGTGGCCTAGCGTATCCAGCTGAACCTCTGTCCCCAGCCATCTCATCTGCCATTGCTGCCCTGCCTTCACTTTCTAGGATGGCTCCGGGGACCCAGGTAGCCATCATCCTCATCCCTTATTCTTGGAAATACCTGAGTCCCATATTACTCATTTAGCCGTTATCTTGAGCATGGTACACTAGGTGCTAGGTGCACAGGAATGAAAGAACAGCATCTAAGTTACCAAGCTTACCCACCAATTTTACTACTTGACTCTGATTTCCTGGAGGGCCAAGATTTGATATTTACCTAGCAGTGCCTAAAACATAGTCTAAGCTTGTTAAATGTTTCTTGAACTGAAATTATTTTGATTGCTCTTCCATATACCAATTCTGTTTTACAAATAGGGTCCAAGGAGGTCAGACCTTTTGACTTGCTTAAGGTTACGAAGTGGTGGAGGAAGCTTCCCAGGAAACAGGTCACATGTGGGACTGAAGTGCTGAAAACAGCTATTAGCCAGAAACTGGTGTGAGGACCTAAGACCACCCTATTTTCTATTCTAGCACTTTCCTCGGTTTCTAAGGAGAGAAGATTATACTAAGAGGGAAAAAAAATCAACTCAGAAGGGCTGAGGATTAGCAAGAGCACAAATGGAAGGGCTCTATGCCAGCCTGGCCTCCGCTGGGACTGACATACAAATGAGATCACAGTTCAGAGAAATAAAAAAGGGCAGGATTGGTTGAAAAATTTAGAGACTGCCAGCTGCACCTAAAGATTTCACTACCTTTGAGTTTTCAATTCAGAAACAGCAAGTCAGTCTCATATCATGTGTCAACTGAGTAGCCTGCTGCCTGTGTGCAAACTTGCAGAGATTTTTTTTCAAGTTGGACTGCAGTGGCATGATCATAGTTCACTGCAGCCTTGAATTCCTGGGCTCAAGCGATCCTCCACAGCCTCTCAAGTAGCTGGGACTACAGAGATACACACCACCCTGCCTGGCTAATTTATCTTTTGTACAGATGAGGTCTTGCCATGTTGCCTAGGCTGGTCTGGAATTCCTGGGCTCAAGTGATCCTCCTACCTCAGCCTCCCAAAACGCTAGGATTGCAGATGTGGGCCACGACACCCAGCCAGTTGCAGAGAATTTGATGCTGTGTCTAGGCTCAAGTAGAAGGGGACTGTGGTGCATTCATGATGCTGACCTACTTGGCATCACTGATCCAGCCTATTGATGAAATGCTGCAGTAAGTAATGGGGTATATGAATTCTTTAAAAACTGAAGATTACTGGGTCTGTTTCTGTGTGGTGCTGGGTAGGAACCCTGAATGTATCAGAAACCAAGTGTCCTGACTAGTGTCACCATGAAGGGAAGCTGTGGGACTGGTTTGCCACAACTGGCTTTTCTGAGAGGGAATAGGAAGCCCAGCTTCCTTGTGAAGGATGCCCTTCTCCTGACAGGCGCTCTGGCATAGCAGGTTCCGGATGGGAGTGGTACAGAGGTGGCAGAGATTGTTCCACAGTAACTGGATGGCTGCTCCCTTGGGAGGCCATTTCAGGACCAGTGCAGAAGCTATGGATCTGGGCCCAGCCACAGCTCTGCCTCCCAGCCTAGTACATTGGATGGTTGGATGCTCTATGTGGCCCCCTTGCCCCAGACAGGGGCACGCTGGGTGGGGAATAACAAGTTTGCAAAGATGATGAGAAGGACTGAAATGCTCGAGGAGAGCAGTTGCCAAATGAAAGCTGCTGCCACTCAGCTCTGCTGGGACTCCAGTGTGAACCACAGCCTGTCAGGGAGATGCTTGCTTTTGTTGGCAAGGGGTCACCCACTGTGGCCTTCCCTGGGGGAGGAGGGAGAAGGGCCCTCCGGGAGAGTGGGGAGGCTTGTGCTGGATGGAAAGGCTCTCGAGTCTGTGGTTTCCCATCAGCCTCCTGCCTCTTATCCTCCCTGTCCCGGAAGGGAGAGACCTGTATGTACCAAATCTTCCACAGTTACCACCCTGTGTCCCCAGGAGCATAGATAGTAGGCAAAGCATTTTAAAGCCAGCAGCAGCCATTTCTTTCATTTTCTTATTTTCTCCTTTTCTCCTTACCTGAGAGGGCACTGACCAGGAAGTAGGCTGTCATAAAGAGCTGCTTGCTGCCTGTGTCCTCGGGGCCTGGACACCCACCGTGTAAGCTGCACCCCACTAGCTGCAGGAAGGCCTCAAGGTCCTGCTGCTGCTGAAGCTTCAGCTCCCCCAGCACCGCCATTGGGGGCGAGAGGCCGCTGACCAGGTCATCACACTGTAGGGCAGGGGAGAAGAAGGGGGATGGTCATGACAGCTGGAGATCAAGCGCCACAGCGGGGGCCTCTCCTCACAGCACACACAAGCCCCGGCCCTTACACCCGTCCCCCAAGGAAAGTACCACCCGCAGCTCTTCTCTACATTCTGAAATTGCTCATCCGTGGGGCTACATTTCACTGAAGGGACAGTAAGCTGAACCTGGCTCGCAAGGGTGGGGGGCATACTTGCTGGAACTGTGGCCTAGAACCTTCTAGGGCAGGGTCTGTCAGGTAGTGCCAGGGACCAGAAACAAGTGGTTACACACACAACTGGGGAGGGCGATGTATAAGCGTTGTCCTGTCTTGGTTCTCAAGTGTTAAGCTAGGCGCTCCAGCCCCCGGCCACGTTCCCACCGGGCACTGGGCAGCTGCGTCTGCCCCCACAGGGCCTGCTGTGTAGTGAGGCGATCCTGCTGGAGAGCCAGTTAGCTAGGACCACCCTGCCAATTCCGCACCACCCACAGCCTTGGTATCCAGAGCCGGTCATCTGAAAGCTGGACCCCACCCTCGCCACCATCCAGACAGCTTGCTTCTCCAGCATCTGACAGGGCAGCTGAGGCTCTCTCCACAGGGTGCTGGCCTGACATTTTGCTCTTGGAAGAAGTTATTTTCGGAAGTAGAAGTCAGTGGGCTTTTTGAAACTGTTCTCCCTGGAACTGAGCTCCCCACCCTCTAGAATGCAAATATCCTGGTCCGTGGGGCTGTTTCAGTAACAGGTTCCATCACTGATACCCAGGCTCTTTCGGCACAATCTCATTTCAAGAAGGAAAAATAATATGAACACTCCCCTGGAAACCATAAAGCATTAAATCAGTTCTTCAAACTCCCTGCATAATATAATAGAAAAACAAAAGAACAAAAAACAAAACTAGAGTCAAAATCAGGTTTATAAAGCCTCAGCCTTAAGAAAGGGAGGACGCAGAATCTGGGTGGCTGGAGGGTTGGCAGCTTGTGTGGCTCTCAGCATTTGCACAACTAAGAGTTGACTTAAGGAATCTGACCTCCCCGGATATCCTTCTGCTGCAAAACAGAACAGTGCAAAAGCCTATCTCTCTGTTCTAAATGAAACAGGTTGACTTGCTAGATTCTACCACACGACCCCCTGCAGTGGTCTGAGTAGCGGCCCCCAGCATATGTTACCTGGAACCTTAGTCTTTGCAGATGTAATTAAAGTAAGGAAATCCAAATGAGATCATCCTAGATTAGGGTGGACCCTAAATCCAATGATGGTGTCTTTATAACAGACAGTAAAGGAGAAGACACAGAAACACACAGAGGGGAAGCCCATGTGGAGACAGAGCAGAGGCTGGAGTGCTGCTGCCTGAAGCCAAGAACACTAGGAGCCATCTGCAGCTGGAGGAGACAAGGCAGAATTCTCTCCTAGATCCTCTGGGGGAAGTGTGGCCCTGCAGACACCTAGATTTTGGAATTTCAGGCTCCAAAACGATGAGAATAAATTGCTGGTTTTTTAAGCCCTCAGTTTTGTTGAGGCAGCCCTAGGAAACTAACACCTACCTCCCTCTACCCCTGAGGCCAACTACCTGTCTGCACTTAGAAAACGCAGGACCCAAGAGTCAGAAAAGAGACAGCTATAGGGAGAAAAGGAGGTGGGGGAACCTTTAACACAATTCCATCCTGCCTCAACGCCTTGCCCCAGGAGGTCTAGCCCATCCCCTCTTCCAGAAAACCCTGGTGAAAACACTGCCTTGAGATGTCCCGGGGCTCACCACTGGTTCCAGGACCATGAGTAGTTCATCATCAAACAGGACTGCCTGGAAGATGTCACTCAAAGCTGTCTGTTGTGGCTCAGGCAGCTCCACAAAGGGATGGAAATTCCTCTCCAGGAGCGGGGTCACTGAAAAGAAAGCACACCCAAGTCTCATGACCACGATGCACATCTCACAACATCGGACAGCAGTTCCTGCTTTTTATAGCTAATCATCAGTTCTTTCATGGATATTCCCAGCTGCATTACCAGTCATGGAACTCAGAAATAAACATCAAGTTACACACCACCCTGCATATTTTTCAATAACCAAAGGGAGGGAGGAGAGAGAGAGAGGGAAGCCAAGTTTTGTATTTCAAGCTTCACTCTTCTCTGATGACTCACTGAACATTAAGTCTAATCAATTATTTTCTGGAAAAGTCATTTAAATTCCTCTTTAGCATGATTTCTCTGGAAGTAAATTATCAAAGCTGAATTACTAAACATAAGTCAGTGCTTTTACAATGCTTTAGAGCCATACGAATTCCAAAATACATTATTTTTCATGTCCTTTCTTGTAGTACATTGCAGATTTTCTATCCTTTAATATTTAATGCCCACTTTTAAAAGGGCTGGCACCCTATTTTCATCGCAAGCACAGCTATTCTTTTTCTATCCTGTGCTTCTTCACAAGTCCTCAAGCTGAGCACTGAGTCCCCAAAGCTGTTGCCTCTGCAGGATGCTTAGGGGCCTCTCTCCTTAGAATCTCTTTTCCTTTCTTCTTTTTTTGGTGGTTTTTTTTTTTTTTTTTTGGTTTTTTTTTGGGAGGGGGTTAAGATACTCAAGCTTCCTGTAAATTAAGTCTAGTGGAGATTTTATTTTTAAAGATTTGATAAAGGTTTCATATGCAGGGATGCACACTAATACATCAGTGTACCACCCATGAGGATGGAGAATTCCAACTAGCAGTTGTATAAAGCCCCACACAGAGGAACACAGAACGTCAGTAACCAACATATTTCAAAACTCTGCTATACAAACAACTATGTCTTTGCCAGTCCCAGCCTGAAGACAGAAGCTGTCCTGGTCGGTCCAGTCTCTGAGGGTACAAAGACCAGGCAAGCCCCACCCTCCTCCTGCCTGGCACATCCAGCTCCCACTGCACCCTGGCTGACCAGAAAGGCCAACTCAAAGGGTGGGCCTGTGGGCAGGACAGAAGGAAGCTGCAGCACGGGACTGCCTTCTGTTCCCCAGTGGCTGTAGGGCCACTGTGCTGTGGTTCTAACCCACAATGACAAAATCCTTTAAGTGGCAGCTGAAAATTGCACCCACTTATCCATCTCAAGGAAGCCAGGATAGGAAAGCCTTATGTTAAAATTGGGCCTTTGTTGTCTTTTCTTCAAATATTGACATTTTTGCTACAAAAGCATCCCCTGGTTTGGGACTCATCAAAGCTCCACGGATGTAGTCACCAGGACTTCTGTGCTTACCCTCCAAGCCAGAGCGACCCTAACCCTAACCCTAACCTGAGCGGTTCCTAGCTCTTTGTGCTAAGCTCTCACCTATTTGTGTCCCCTTTTCCTTGCCTATCTCCTCCTATACGCTGCGCCCCCACACCCCCCACAAAAGAAACCAGCTTTCTAAAGCACCATACGCTGTGAGGAGCAAAAGGAATTGCTGCAGGCACATCCTGGGCATGGCCCCTCTTCCTCTTTGGCGCCATGCAGCCCATGCCATGTGGATAAAGAGCCTCCAAGAGAGCATTTTGCAAGGCTGACAAAGCGTTGCTTGTCTTGACAATGAAGCCCAGAATATAACAAAACAGATGCAAAACTTGGGTTCTCCATCCTCACAGCTGATGAGCTATTCTTAGTAGTCAACAGGGCTTCTGTGCTTACAATGAAAGAAAAATGCCAAGCCCCTGACTACCTCAGTCTCCAACCCCTGCCCTGTGGAGGGTCATTCTCCCCTCCCTTCCTAAAATACAGCACCCACAACCTGGGGCTCCCTAAGATCCAACCGAGGTGAGTCCTGCCAAGTGGACTGGGCCTCGGTGGTATCACCTCTCTTCTCATGTTTTCTGAGAGTCACTGAGGGGTCACTGATGCTGAAGGCCAAACCACCTCTTGGGATACAGAGCTCAGTGGGCCCTCAACTGTCCACTCCTGCCCTACTAGCAATACCTTGCTTTAAAACACTTAATGGTCCATCCTGGGAAGATATCCCATGCGCAGCATCTGGCATGTCTATGAATGCAAACTCTCGAAAGACCAGGGGGTCCAGGTAGACAGAGTCAATTCTCCTCTTGTTCTCGAAGCCACCTTGTTTCCCTCGGAGAAGGCAGAATTCTGTAGTGCAGAAGAAGAGGACAAGTTACGTAAAGTTGAGTCTAAGATGTGCCAACAAGTCTGGACAGGGTCAGCCCAGCCTTGATGGCACATCTTAGACCTAACAGAGTGGAGCAGAGGACCCATCCATCTTCCCCATAAAACTCAATCCCTACACACACTATGTTGCTTGACCAAAAGCCCAGCCACTTCCAACAAATAGAGAAATGGCTGTTCTTACATAAAGCTCCCTAATACATAGTCTGTGAACAGGCCAGATGCAATCCTTAAAACATTGGAAATATTATTTTATCCTGATTTGAACAAACTGATTCTAAACAGACAGATGAAACCTGACATGCATAAAACAACTAGGTAAATCTGAACACTGATCATATTTAAAAATTATTGCCAATACATTTAGGTGGCCAAGTAGTTATATGAGTATGTTTTTAAGAAATCAGTGTTTCTGTATTAATACATGGAATAATACACAGCAATAAAAAATGAAATACTGATGTCTGCAGTTATATGAATGAATTTCACAAACATGTTGAGTGAACAATGGCAAACACAAAAGAATACATTCTCTATGAATCTATTTCTATGAAGGCAAAACTAGTCTTTTTTTCAAAAGCCATATTTCAAGGTACTAAAATATTTATAGATGAAACAATATAATGCCTAGGATTTGCTTCAAAATAATCCAGCAGGAGAGGAAGGAGATGGTGAAGTTATGGCTAAAACATGAATTGCCCTAGTCACTGAAGCTGGATGGTGGGCACATGGGAGCTCACTACCTTATTATCTCTACTTTTGAACATGTGGGAAATGTCCATAATAAAAAGGTTTTTTTGTTTTGGTGGTTTTTTGTTTTTTTGAGGAGTCTTGCTCTGTCATCCAGGCTGGAGTGCAGTGGTGCAATCTCGGCTTACTACAATCTCCATTTCCTGGGTCCAAGCGATTCTCCTCTCTCACTCTCCCGAGTAGCTGGTATTATAGGCGCCTGCCACCACACCTGGCTAATTTTTGTATTTTTAGTAGAGACGGGGTTTCACTATGTTGGCCAGGCTGACCTCAAGTGATCCACCTGCCTTAGCCTCCCAAAGTGCTGGGATTACAGGTGTGAGCCACCGCTCTAGGCAATAAAGTTTTTTAAATAATAAAAAGGGCCAGGCATGGTGGCTCATGCCTGTAATGCCAACACTTTGGGAGGCTGAGGCAGGAAGACTGCTTGAGCTCAGGAGTTTGAGAGCAGCAACATAGCGAGACCCCGTCTCTACAAAAAAATTTAAAATAAGCTGGGCGTGGTCACACACGCCTGTAATCCTAGCTACTCTGGAGGCTAAGGTAGGAGGATCCCTTGAGACCTGGAGGCGGAGGTTGCAGTGAGCCAAGATCGCACCACCACACTCCAGCCTGGGCAACAGAGCGAGACCCTGTCTCAAAAAAAAAAAAAAAAGGAAAGAAATGTTTTCTCAAACACTTCCAAATTTGAGAACCCAGCTAAGGTATCTAAGGTGTAGATAAAAATGTAATTTAGTATGTCCTTACTAAGCAGAAACAGTAAGTGAGCTCAAGAATTAGGGTTTTCTATATGATTCTATTTACTAACTTGTGTACGTAAGCAAAGGCTATGGAATAAAAATGTGGCAGGGCACTGTATTTGCTGAAATGTAGAAGGCATGAGTATTAGCACATATTTTCATTTGCTTGTGGGCATTAATGATGCTCATAAAGATAGAATGGAAAAGAAAAGAAGAATGGCCATCTAAAGACAAAGGAAACAATCCCTGGCTTTACCCAACTGGCCCACACTCACCAGCATTCAGGGTGCCCCTGCTCCTCCACACTTTGCACTTAGCCACTGGGGTGCAGAGTGTGAACCAGCACCTAAGTCATAACTTTGTTTCCTGAGGGCAGGAGCCTTGACCATTCACACAGCCTCAAATTCTGCCAGAAGCCCTGCCAGGTCCCCAAAATAATATGGAACCAACTGGCATTTTAAGAATCCACAGCGCCAACCACACTCTCACCTTCATCCATGCACAGCTCCTGAGGACGCTACCAATTCATTCATTCTTTTCATCTATCCATGCCCAGCCAGCCAGCAAATATGCAACAATGTAACTCTTTAAAATCCCCTATACCAGGCCCTGTGCTCACAGCCACAGATACAAAGGACTACAAACCAGGCCTTGACGATGAGTGTGGTTAAGAGTGGGGACGGGTTGACCAGGGCTGAGGCCAGAGTGGCCAGCGGGTGGAGGGGAGGAAAAACGTCTTCCCTTCTGCTCACCCTAGGTTCAAGACTGAGGTCGCTATCACAACAGACAGATTAACAAGAGAGGCCAGGCACGGTGGCTCATGCCTATAATCCCAACACTGGGAGCCCGAGGCAGGCGGATCACCTGAGGTTGGGAGTTCGAGACCAGCCTGACTAACATGGAGAAAACCCGTCTTTACTAAAAATACAAAATTAGCTGGCGTGGTGGGCGCCTGTAATCCCAGCTACTCGGGAGGCTGAGGCAGGAGAAGCGCTTGAACCCAGAAGGCAGAGGTTGCAGTGAGCCAAGATCGTGCCATTGTACTCCAGCCTGGGCAACAAGAGTGCAACTCTGTCTCAAAACAAAAAAAAAAAAATCGAGAAAAGCATGCAAGTTTACTGAATAGCAGTTTTACATGACATGGAAGCCTTCATAAGAAATGAACATGTGAAGAAATAGTTAAAGCTGAGTACTTTTATGCTAGGTTTGAGGGACAGTGGTGGAGAAATGTGGCAGGGCAGAGCATATGATGGAAAGGCCATTCATCTGGGAACTCAACAAGGCCTGTCTCTTCACCTCTCTGTGTCCTGTGTCTGGAGACACGGCTGCTTCTTTCCTCCAGGCAGAGGGAGGGCACCTCTCCGCTGAGGGTCTGTAACCTGTGTCAGGGGAAGGTTGGAAAACCCTTCCGAAGTTTCATGACCTGCTACAGGGAGAAGGGTGAGGGGAAGGTCACAGTGACCTTCCTGCTTCTGTCATCTTTTCAAATTCCTTCACTTTAAAATATCTTAGGGTTGCATGTCCTGAACCCCATCACAGGGAAGGAGAACCAGAAAAGCCATCTGATGGTTGGGCAGGAGCAAAAGAGGCAGAGAGCATGCCCAGAGAGAGGCGCAGCAGGCCTGGGGGTGGGAGAGGGCGTGGCATGCCCCAGACCTCAGTGAGATCACGGGGCAAGTGGCGCTGTGACCAGAGGGAAGGCATGAGACCCATGCTGGGCTGGCCCATAAGGTGTGACATGGTGCAGACTGCATTCTTAGGACAGAGAGCCGCAGAAGGGTCTCTGAGCAGGTGAGTGAAGTGATCAATTTTAAAACAATCCCATTAGCTACACTGCTAGGATGAAACAGGAAATAATCAGAGTAGCCAGTTGCGAGTCTGTGGCAAAGCCCCTGTAGTCCTGGCTGCTTGGGAGGCCAAAGTGGGAGAACTGCTTGAGCCCAGAGTTCAAGGTTGCAGTGAGCTATTATCCCGCCACTGCACTCTAGCCTCGGTCACAGAGCAAGGCCCTGTCTTTAAGGAAAGCGAGGTGGGGAAGCAAGGAGATGGTGTTAGGGCCAGTGGGGAGATGTGCACAGATTCAGGTGCAGCGTGGGAAACACAGGTTCATGCCCACAAGGCATTCAATTGGAAGTTGGTGCTGAAGGACACCAGCAAATGCCAAGATGTATAAAAATGCAAGGCGGAAGGTCAAGAGGATGAAAGGGTGTTTCTGATTGGGCGTAAGTGTCTCCCGAGAGGGGAGATGTGGGTGAAGGAAGGGGTCTCGTTGCAGCTGGTATGGCTGAAGCACCTGGCCAGGATGCAGATGGAGTCTGCCTCCCTTCGAGTTTTCAAAAGACAACCAGGATCCCTGTCAAATGCAATCCCACCAGGAAGGTAGGGAGAGAGGGCAGGCATGTCTTCTCAAGGGCCCTTCCAAGCACTGCAGGTTTATGTCTATGAAGCTGTATCAGAACATTCTGTAGCAAAAGCAACAGGAAATAGATGGGCAAAAAAAGAAAAGAAATAGCAGAACTGGTTTAAAATCAGGCAGTGAGTCACCCAGAACGATGGCCTGACCACCAAGCTGTCTTGGGAAGGAGCCACGGAGCTGCCTCCTAGGCCAGAGCAGGGAAGGAGCCAAGGGAAGGCCGAGATATCCCCCGGGTACCTCTTCTCAGCAGCACAAAGAGGAGTTTATTTTCAAAGACAACGGAAGCTGGAAAAGATAAAAGCCTGAAATTGAAATGCGAACAGGAGAGCCCTGCCAGACAAGGCTGTGTGTCTTTCAAACCCCATCTGAGAAAGAAAGGCCACCCCGACAGAGCTGCGTCAGGGCAGGGTCTGGTCACCTCCTGGGACAAACAGGAGGAAGCTGGCATGGGGACCACCGCCTAGAGTGGCAGCCCAGGTCTGGGTCCCCGCCACCGAAGGGTCCGCAGAGCATTCATGGGCATCCTCAGGTGTGTGCCAAGATTTCAGAAGGCCTTACAGAAGTGACACATCCTTCACTATAGCCAAGATACAGAAATAACATAACTGCCTGTTGATGGATGAATAGATAAAGAAAAGGATGTATTGGCACAATGGAATACTCTTTGGCCACGAAAAAGAAGGAAAGCCTGTCATTTGTGCCAACCTGGATGAACCCGGAGGACAGTATGCTAAGTGAAATCACCCAGGCACAGAAAGACGCATACTACATGGTCTTGTACATGGAACTGAAAAAAGCTGAACTCACAGAAGCAGGGGATAGAATGGTGGTTGCCAGGCACTAGGCTCTGGGAGAAATGGGGAGATGTCAAAGCATGCAAACCTCCAGTTGTAAGCTGGTAAGTTCTGGGGATCTAGCATGGTGATTGTAGCCAATAGTACTGCAGTGTTTACTTGAGACTTGCTGAGAGGGTGGACAATAAGTGTCCTCACCACACACATGCAAAGGGTAACTATGCTGGGTGATGGATGTGTTCATTAGCTTGACTCAGTAGTAATCCCGTCACAATGTCCATGTCTATTGAATCATCGCTTGGACATCTTAAACATACATAGTTTTTGTGTGTCAATCATACCTCAGTAAGCTACGGGGAAGTGACACATTCACCGCTGGCCATCAGTAAGACTGAACAGGACCACAAAGGCAGACGTAGGGGGACTAGAACCCCAAAAGTGCAGGTGGTGACCCTACTTACCACACACAGATAACAGAGACTAGAATAACAATTTGATCATCTTCATGATGCAATTTTTTTGGAAGACAAGTCTTTTCAAAGAGAAAGAGTAAGATGACAATAATAAGGAAAATGCCCCAGAGGACACAAATTTGGAACTATGGGCCTCAAGGAAGGTATTCTCAGCATTTCTTGGTCCCTGACCGACCTCTTTGACCAATTGCTTCAAACTGACACTTTCTCTTTCTGTCACCTCAGATAAATCATTTCACTACCCTAAAATGCAGGCTGCTTCATTTGCAGAATGAGAGAGGGAGGCTCCGTGCACTCCTTCTGTGCCTCGCCTGTTTCTCCTAGGGATCCTCAAACACCCTTCAGCTTGTGGACAGCAGCACAGGAGGACACTAAGCGTTCTGTTCGGGTCCCTCTAGTGGTCGCTGAACGGCATCGTGACTCATGTGGGCTTAGCGAGGGCAGGAGCTGTCTCACGGGAGACTGCCCCCCCTTCCACAAATGGGGGAGGAGTGGGAGGCAGCAGCAGGCATGTGCATGGTCTATCACGGCACTTTTAAAAACTGCTGTTACAGAAAATGTCAAACTGCATAGGAATAGAGAGGAGGAGCGTGAACCAGCATGTGCCCATCGGCCAGCTTCAGCCACTGTCCCCTCTCAGCCACGCCTCCTTCCCTCAGCAGCTGCCCACGCTCACACCCTTTATGCTCCACTCATATTATTTTTGAAGCAAACCACAGACATCTTACTATTTCATTCGTGAATGTTTCAGTGTACATCTCTCAAAGACAGGATGACTCATTTTTATAAATATAACTATAATACCATTGTCATACCTAAAAAACTTCACGATTTATTATGTTACATTTACCCACTTATGTCCCTAAGGAGCGGTCACACTGCTTTCATGAGTGAACACAACCTCTTCTCATTGGGAACATGAGGAGGGAAGGGGCTGTGAGCACCTAAAATGAGCAGACACTCACTGAACCAAAGCTTGGAATTTCTTCCCTGACAACGGCAGGGTCTCCGCGCTTTGAACACACTCGTGATCAGCAGAGGAAAGTCAAGTTCAGCATGTCTGGCTTCGTACTTGGGGAAAGGAGGTGGGATGACAATAATGGTGATAATGCTATTAATAGCAAAGGTGGAGGAGTTAATAAATGGCCACTGTGCCAGGAGCTTCATAGGCCTCATCTCATTAAATCTTCACACAGCCCTGTGAAGAAATGCCCTTCGCCTTCCAGGGACGGGGAAGCCAAGACTCAGCAAGATTCAGCAACTTGCCTGAGACCTCATAGGACATCATGGCACGAGGGTTGATGCCCAGAGGGCACAGCCCAGCCCTCTACCATGCTGGGGGAACTCACCCCACACCAATGCTGGGGGAGAGGGTGGCATTGCTCCAGGCATCCCTCCCCACGCCTCTCCCCCAGCACAGCCCACATGTCCAGGGACCATGTCATGGGACAGTCTGTCCTCTTCAGACCTCTTTCCCTCTCTTCCCACAGTCTCCAAAGCAGTCGAGTCCTCTGCAAAGCAGTCGAGTCCCTCCGCTGGGGATCCCTCAGCACCACAGGAGGTGGTACTCACCGAACTGGCCGTCCAGTTTCACGTATAACTCAATGACACCGTAGGCAATGGTGGTGGCAGCTGGGATCTCCAGCACCACGCTGGAGTCCTTGGTGACATTCCCATCCTCCGTCGCTGACACCTGTGGGCAAAAGCGCACACACTCCCACCTGTGCACTTGGGCTCTCCCTGCTGCTCTGTTCCCCACTGCAGCCAGCCTCATGTCTTGCACATAACAGATGCTGAGCAATGTCCACAGAACTGAGTGGAACAGAGGAGCCAGCCAGCATGGGGGATGGGGGATTCAATCTTTGTTGGCATCACTACACATATTCCCAAGTAAATGGCCAACCTGGTGGCATCAAAGCGAGATTCCAGAGTGTGGGATACAGTGAAGTTAGGTCTACAGTGCTGTGCAAAGATCATACAATACATAAGATCACCTCCCAGTTCCCTCCATCACAGATTATGGAAACAACTGAAATCCTAATGAAAACCTTAAACAGTAGCAAAGTTGGACTGGGAGAACCTAGCTGAGAGGGCCCCCTGCCCCATGCATATCACTCCGGACCCCTGTAGATGGTGCACAGTGCTGATAAAACCAGGAACAGAGACGGAAGTGGGGAGAGGCCGGAGGGAGGAGAGGCAGGAAATGCTAAGAAGTCAGGCACCAAAGCTCCCGCCTTTAAACGCTCTCACAAACAGGACCCCTTCCCACGATGTCCTGGTGAGAGGAAGATGATAATCTATTTGTTGCCCAAACACTGGCAATCAGAGAACTTTTCTTAGCAACTTGATCCTGGTCAGAGTGTGTTGCTTTGGGTGGGGAAATGGCAGCCGGCCTCCTGACTCTCAAAGGCTCCAAAACTCTGGCAGGAAGTGACTGTGGCAGGAGCACCGGCAGGGCCAGCCTGAGCCATCTCCCATCGGCACCTCCCTCGCTGCTGCTATCCAGCCCCACCCCAGCAAGAGTGCTGGCCCCAGACCTCTACCTCCAGCTCCTTCCAAATACAACTTTCAGGGTTCCTTAGAAAAAGCCAAAAGTCATCCCAAGAAGTCAATCTCTAAGAAAATATCAGCCACCATGGCAAGCTGGAGGAGAAAGAGTTTGGGGTTGACAGCCACCTAGTCCATTGAAGTTTAGTACTGGCTCATGGATCAGCTTGGTAAGACTGTCAATAACCTTAATCCAGAAGAATCTATGTAGAGATAGCTAGATCTTACCTGCCCTAACTCAACCCACAAAGGATTTGCAGCAGCTAATTCCAAGTAATCAGTGTGAGAGCCCCAGCTCTGAGAGGCTCTAGGGATTCTCTCGCATTTGGCCTGGTCAGTGCCTGTGTGTCCATTTTTCTTGGTGGAAACATCTGCCGCCTACAGGGAAAGCATCTGACATGGGCCCGCCCGGCCCATTCGAATGCCTGCGGCCCTGCCCTGATTCAGGAATGAACACATCCCGGGGTGGTCTGGTGAGACTGGGTCCTAGGCCCCCTCACACCTGGAGTTGCAGCAAATCAGGAGCAAGCCTGGAGCTGCCAGCACCGTAGGGACAGCCCATCCGAGAGGGGATCGACCCAGGGAAGGTGGCTCCCTATATCCTCAAGGCCTGGATCCAGCAGTGACTGGAGCCAATTTCCCCAAGTGTTTCAGCTACATGAGCCAATACACTCTTGCTCGTTTAAGCCAGTGTGAGTTGGGTTTCTGTTAACTTGCTACAGAAAGAGTCCTGACTAATGAAGACACCACCCAAAGAGGCCCCCGACCAAGGTCTCCATGACTGCCCAGCCGTGACCACAGGGCAGCCCAGCCGCACGCACCTGCACCGTCTTGGTCTGGATGCCCACGATGCCACCACACTTCTCCTCGACCTGCGTGTGCTCGGAGATCACACACTTCTGCACCGTCATGATCTTCTGTGTCAAAACACACAGGACCTCATTCCTTCCCTCCAGCACCTGCTGGAGCACAGGGTTTCTCAGATTTATTGTTCTGAAAAAGAAAAATGGCTGTGAGTGGCCTAGTGCCTCAGGGGACACTGGGGTCGTGTAAATTTCCTCTTGCACAGCAGGCAGCTGAGGAGTGAGCAGGTGACAGCGAGGCTTTGCTGATTTCCTGGTGATGAAAGAGGGGACAGGTCACCTGGAAAGGCATAAACCAAACTCTCTTGAGGCCACCTCAGAGCTGCCAGGCCTCTGGGGGCCCAGGCTAGATGCTAGAGGGAAGGGGGCTTTCAGTCAAACAGCAGCACCCGTTGTCAAAGAGAAGAAAAGAAAATCAACCAGGGCCAGGTGCGGTGGCTCACATCTGTAATCCCAGCACTTTGGGAGGCTGAGGCAGGCAGATTACTTGAGATCAGGAGTTCGAGACCAGCCTGGCCAACATGGTGAAACCCTGTCTCTGCCAAAAATACAAAAATTAGCCAGGCGTGGTGGTGCACGCCTGTAATCCTAGCTACTCAGGAGGCTGAGGCACAAGAATCACTTGAACCTGGGAGGCGGAGGTTACAATGAACTGAGATCGTGCCATTGCACTCCAGCCAGGGCAACAGAGCAAGACTCCATCTCAAAAACAAAAAAAAAAAAAAAAAAAGGAAAAGAAAAGAAAACTAACCAGGAAGGAAACTGAATCCATGTGCCTTAGGCCCTGGGAACTCCACTTTGTTCTTTAATCAGAGCTGAGGGATGTCAGACATCACAGCCGTGGCTCAGGGAACACAGGATTATGATGGGAGGAATGGTGACCAATTGCTTCTCATGGAGAAAGGAATAGGCCTAAAGTACGAGTAGCCAGAAGGAAATTAGATCTGAACTAAGAGGAAACTTCTTAACCTGTCTAGGAAAGATGTTTCATCTCTTAGAAGGGGCTCGATGTCTTTTTACACATGGGGAAACTGAGGCTGGTTATGCATGGCCTGTCCAGAGTCACTCAGCAGAGATTTGGGGCTCCCACCCAGCCACTTAAAATTCTACAAACTTTCAAGAACAGACTAAATGTTTATTTACAGGAGGTAATTTCATGCTTAGAAGCAAATGATGAAATAACTTCTCTGGAGATCTCATTCAATGCTATGATTCTATGAAATGGACAGGAAAAGAACAAAATTAGAGTTGGTGACAGCACAAGAAAAATTATGGTATCCATGCTGGTATTTTTTTTAAGAGGTTAATTACCTTGAAAAGCTCAGCACCCATCCCTGACCACACACGTGCTGGGTCACCCATCCTAGACAGATTCCGATTCTCTGGGCTTCAGAAAGTAGCCCTGGAACTGGCGTGAGTAGCTAGGACAGTCCCATCTCAGTGTAATCACCTGCCCAGAGTAGAAACAACTTGCATGTCCGTCAACAGATGAATGGAGAAACGAAATGTGCTATAGTCATATAATGAGGTATCATATAGCCATAAAAAGTATGAAGTTGGGCCGGGCACAGTGGCTTATGCTTGTAATCCCAGCACTTTGGGAGGCAAAGGCAGGCAGATCACCTGAGGTCAGGAGTTCGAGACCAGCCTGACCCACATGGAGAAACCCTGTCTCTACTAAAAATACAAAATTAGCCAGGCGTAGTGGCGCATGCCTGTAGTCCCAGCTACCCAGGAGGCTGAGGCAGGAGAATCGCTAGAACCTGGGAGGTGGAGGTTGCGGTGAGCCAAGATCATGCCACTGCACTCCAGCTTGGGCAACAAGAGCGAAACTCCGTCTCAAAAAACACAGAAGTGAAGTTCTGACATCTGCTGCAACATGGGTGAACCTTGAAGACATTATGCCAAGTGGCATACTCCAGGGACAAATGAACAATATTGATTGTATGGTTCCTCATATGAAATATCTGGAATAGGCAAATTCATAATGACAGAAAGCAGATTGGAGTTTACCGGGGCTGCAGGGCGGGAGAAGGAGAGTCACTGCCTGATGGCTGCAGAGTTCCTATTTGAGGTGATGAAGAAGTTCTAGAAGTGGAGAGTAGAGATGACGGCACAACAGGGTGAATATATTTAATGCCACTGAATTTTACACTTAAAAATGGTTACAACAGTAAATGTTTGTCTCATCTATGTTACCACAATAAAAAATAGATAAGACGTAGGAAAAACGGGTTCAATCTTAGTACTGGTTAAGGAAATTCAAATTATAACAGTGTCTCACACATGATAAAAATAGACTGATAACAACCACAAAGCTGCCCAGAGACTCCATTTCCAGGAAGGAATGGGAAACGGGGACCTTGGAGCCTGCAGGGCTGGGGTTCAGATCTCGGCTCTGCCCTCCCACTGGGCAAGCCCAGTGAAGAACCACCTCTGTACCTAGGTTTCCTCGTGGATGAACTGTTAGTAACAGGGCCCCCCTCCTCATGGGGTTGCGTCAGGGTTTAGATGAGACGCATGCAGTGAGCCATTGGGGTGTGCCAAGCACAGAGTTAAATGCCACACAAACACTGGCTGGCTCCACCCACCTTCCCGTGTCCCTCTGTGAGGCTCACAAAACAAAGCCACAGTGTGTGCCCTGCGTGGGAATTATGGGGCACTGAATTGAGTCAGAGGTACTTTTCCACATCACTCCCTTCTTCAAAGCCTTGGATGGCTATATCCCATGTCCACTGCTCTCCCAGGCCCCGTGTGATCTGCCCTGCCCCCTGTTGACTTTACCTTCCAGCCTTCTCACTATGCCTTAAAAATGCCAGTTGTGTGCCCACCCCGAGGCCTCGGCACGCGTTCCCTGACAGCCACATTTCACTGACTCACTGGTCACCTCCTCGGGGAAGCGTTCCCTGCACCCCCATCATGCTATCACACCCTGAGATCACTTCTCTGGAGACCACATTTCCATCGGATATTTTTCTAGCTCATTCCTTCATCTGCTCATGGCCTGCCTCCCCCATGGAGAATATAAACCCTATGGAGGTGGCGAGTGTGCCATCCTATTGACTGCAGATCTCAGGGCCAGGATCAGTGCCTAGTGTATAGGAAGAGCTCAGGAAATATTTTTGGAATAAATGAGTAAATAAAACTTGTGGGGTTTTCCCCTCTATTTGCTTGAATGAATGTGTACATATGTATTTGTGCATCCACGTGTGAAAGACAGAAGACACGGAAGACGGGGGAAATGGAGGATCCGCAGCTTGGATCAAAAAAGGGTGCATAGCAGATGCGATCTTCCTAAAGGATTGCATGCCTTGGTCCCACAGGCAAAGACTTTAAAGATAAAAGCCATTGTAACCACCAGTCAGAACATACTGTTCCCTTTCCAGTGGTCTCTTCCTTCTATTGCTCAAAATTCTATCTTCTAGCAGATCCTTGAACGTCTGTCTGTGCCCTCACTTACAGCTATGGGCTCCTCCCAGCTAGACACACGTCAGACGCATCACCGCCTGGTGACGACCCCACAACTGCCGCCTTTCGGAGTCGGATGTGACTCTGCTGGATTGGAAATCACAGCCCTCCTACCTGCCCTACACAGAGTCCACTGAACACCTGACACTGCTCCTAGCCAATGTGAAATTGTTCGAAAAGAAAAAGCTCAGCCTAGACCACTGCTTAAAATGCCCACCTCCCTCCAGAACCCCCACCTCAAACACCAAAAGAGAGGGGCAGCCGTCTACGCAGGTGGGCGGGCAACTGCCTGCTATATCCGATGACAGGGCAGTCCTGAGACGCTTGCTGAGTCGCTGCCTTCAAAAGGCCTCTGTGGGGTGGACCCACTGCAGCGCTGTGTTTGGCTGGTTTCTGAACTAGGTGGGCGCAGGAGAGCCCTGGGTGGGAACAGAAGCTCCCCCAGGGACGGAAACTGTCTCCAAGGCCAGGATTCGGGTGACCAGAAACGTAAGTGTCACACAGCCACAGCTCATGCAGGCCGCTGGGAATCCTTCCCTGGGCTACCAAGGCAGGGCTGCGAGAACCGCAGGCATCATCCACCTAGCAGCAAACACTTCCACCCAAGTCACTGGGATTCTGTTTCCCAGGACAGTGCTGCCACCTTTTGGAAACCAAATGCTGGACAAATTTAATCATCTTTAGTTAGGAGAGGCCCCATGGGGACAGAGGAGAAGCTACACGTCAGGGAAAATGCATTGTTTGACTTTCTGAAAAAGCAGTCTCCGGAGGGAATTCTTCCCCATCTCCTCCCTGAGTCAACTCCACCAGGCCCCAAGCAGCCCCAGGGGGAGAGCCGGTGTCCCCTGGGGACAGAGTTCTCAGGTGCAGACCCAGAACAGTTCAAGGTCACCTGGCCCTCCTCAGAACAGAAATCACCATGCCACAGGGCTCTCCTGCACCCACCTAGTGCAGAAACCAGCCAAACTCCAATGCGATTTGTTTACTGTATAACCTGATATATTTTATTATATGCATTTAAAGAGGTCCCATGGGTTTCTTCAACTGCTAATGGAGTTCATGAAACAAAAACATTTAAAACTCTCAATTGAGGGTTTCAGAAGAGTTAAAAAAAAAAAAAAAGCCTCAGAGAGGTTGATGGCAGTAACCAAAGTCACAGCTGGGAAGCCCAGGTCTTTTTACAGTGGCCCACATGACCACAGCATCCATAGCTGCTGTCTCCCTCCTCTGGGTGAGGGTACCTTTGGGCTGTACTACGAATTGAATCTTCATCTCCATTAACTCTTGTATTGCTATACTGGTTAGCTATGTAAATATCTTGCCTATCTAACCAGACCAGTAGATGAAGGCTGGAAAAGCAAGTTATACCCAAGTCCTCTGGGAATCTTTATCAGAATATCCATGCCTGCCTGTCCTCCCCAAGCCCATCTCACTCTCCTCGTGGCTGCCGCCCTGTGCCCTTTGACAGTTCTTCCCCGACTTGTCCTGATTTCTTTCCTCTCGGGCCCTGTGAGAGCCACTGAGCAACACAGACAGAATGGCTTTAGAGACACAGAAAGCTATTAGCAGTGGTCGCCTCTTGGGTGGGGAACGAGATGGCTAGGAGGGACTTTTCACCTTTTCTCTTTTGGCCTTTTGACATTTAAACTACATGAATGGATTGCCCAGTTCAAAAAAAAATTGTATTTAAAAAAAAGGCCTTCTGGACAGACTGTAAGCTCCTGAAGGACAAAGTACCTTGCTGTTTTTATTGGTGCCTAGCCCTGTGCTATCCACCCAGTTGGGGGATAAACGAATGATTTATCACATAAATCTGGGCAGGATTGGAATGAGACCCTCTCCCCGAGTCCGGCCAGGAGCCAATGCCCAAAGACAGGGAAAATGGAGCAGAAGCTCTTCCAAGAGAAAATGAACAAGCAGATGTTCTTCGTCTGCTTCACACATCTGTCTAAGGGTAGCCTCCTCGCTCTTCCAGGCGGGGGCCGGGGGGGGAATATGAAAGCAAGAACAGGACGCCACCGAGGCAGAGGCGTATATCCTCAACAGAAAGGGCCAGCCCCGAAGGAACAAGTCTGGAGGCAGGGGAAGAGGCTGCACACTCAGTCGAGAAGAACGCCCGCTCCTCACTCAGGGGCTTGCTGAACCCCCCAGCCATTTCTACTGTGAGGCCGCCCTTCTGCCCATACCTGGCAGGTCGGTATAACACAAACACCTGGAGTTGGCCCGGAGTCGGTTCCCCGCGCTATCTCCAATTTAATGTTTGTCCCCTCTACGTTTCATGTTGAAATGTGATCCCTGGCGCTAGAGGGGGGCCCTGGTGGGAGGTGTCTGGGTCACGGGGTTGGATCCCTCATGAAAGGCTTGGTGCCCGCCGTACAATAATGAGTGAGTTTTCACTGTGAGTTCACACTGGTTAAGAGTGTGGTACCTTCCCCCTCACTCTTTCTTGCTCCTGCTCCTGCCATGTGACATGTTTGCTCCTCTTTCACCTTTTTCCATGACTGGAAGCTTCTAGAGGCCTCACCAAGAGCAGATGCTGGCACTATGCTTCCTGTACAGCCTGCAGAGCCATGAGCCAATTAAACCTCTCTTCTGTATAAATCACCCAGTCTCAGGTATTTCCTTATAATACTGCAAACAGACTAACACAGTCTCTTCCTAGCTGAGCTGCTGCTCCAGTCCTGAAGCTTAGTTTCCACATCTGTAAACTTGAGAATTTGCTCTGAGGGTGACGTTCAGGGAGTTCCTGCATTAAATGACCCACGCTCTACTCAGCAGATGGCAGGTGCTCCGTAAATGTTTTTTTTCCTCCCACTACTGGCAGGGAAGGCAAGTCAAGATCCCTTTCCAGGGTGGTCAAAGAAATGGCCAGAATTTTCAGGATGCTTTATAAGGGAGCCCTCAGCCAGGAAGTGGACCCTCAAAGCAATTACAAGCATGGCTCCATGGACACAGGACAGGAGTTGGATACAAGATGTGGGAACATTCAAGACAGCAACGACATGATACAGGAAGGGAGATGGCTGGAAAAGGAGACCAGGCAGGAGCTGCTGGGAGGCAGCAGGCAGTGATGGAGGGAGGGAAGCGTGGCCCAGAGCCCAGCGTGGTTGCTGGGGACCAGAGCAGCCCAGCAGGAAGGGAGGCTCCAGCTCTTCCAGCATCCATCAGCTCCCCAGGCCCAGCCCTAATGAAGCCACCTCCTCTCCCAGCCTGAAGCTTTAATTTCTATTTTCTCTGCTTCTAAGGCTTTCAAGAGCCAAAATGCAAACTCACAGAGGAGAAACCCAGAGATGACTTTTAAAAGTCTGACGCTATCCAAAAGGAGGGAAGCAGGTTTCTTTACCAAAGCATAAAGGAGGTCCCCGGGATGCCTCCTGCAGAGACACAGGAGGGCAAGCTTTGTCATGCAGACCCCACACTTCAACTCTCCTTCATGCACCTCCACAAATACCTGAGTCCTGCTATGCTCCAGGCACCAGGCCAGATGCAAGCTTCTCAGGGAACAGGCCAAGGCAGCCACCACTAGCAGGGTCCTCTTACACAAAGGCTCTTGATAATAACAATGGTCTCCAGGAAGAGTTTCCAGTGGAAACCCTGGGGAGCCTGGCAAGGTTCTCCAAACCCTAGGGGACATCATGACGGACCAGGAGCTTTTGTTGAGTCTGCTGTGGAGAAATTATAAGACTAGAAGGGACCCAAGGGGACTATCTAGTTCTGGGCAGAAAATCAGTTTTATCTTTATTTTCACCTCGATTAATCCATCAGCTATTACTGCCCGGCTGTAGGAAAAGGATTCGAAGGCTGAGTGTGGGCTGGAAGACAGTAAGGAAGAAGAAAGCTGTGATTAAGTGGCAGCGTCTTCTTGGACGTGGGAATGTGGGTGGCCCTGATCACCTGGATCTAACCCAGTTCTCTGCTCCTTAGTGAAGAATGCGCCCCAGAGAGGCAACAGGCCCACCTGAACCACATGGCCTGTTAGTGGCAGTGCCAAAATCAGGAACTGCATCTTCTCACTCTGAGACCAGTGTGCTTTTTCCACTGCACTCTTCTAAAGAACACCAAAAAGCGAAAGGTACAAATGCAGACTGAGGAAATGGTGCCGTACTGCCAGAGCTGGTTTCAACATCTCCCCAGAAACAGAGATGGGGACATGACAGAGAGTCAAAAGATGGCGGCCAGCCTGCTGCCGCAGGAATATTAAGCAACCCACAGAAACGGACATATGTATTGATGATAAAGGCTTTAGAAAGTCCGGATTTTCTCCCAAGGGTTTTGATTTATTGGCTAAAACTACAGTTTACAAAGGATCACACGTGTGTTCACAGACCAGCTGTAGAGTGGGAAAATAAGGTCCACAGACTTTGCCTGTAAACTCCTTGGCTTTGCCTGCGTGACATTTCATTAAGTGGGAAAGCCTGCTTCTCTCTTGATAACCTCCACTCTACAGAGGTGGCAAAGAGTTTTATTTCAGTAACTGCCTCCTAAAATCCGGGACCACACACGCCATTGCCTCCTTCATCGGCCGATTTCCCCTCCAAGGGAAGCTCCATTCGCCCTTTTAAAGTCTGTAAGCTTTTTGACAACAAGGCAGGAGAGCAGCGCTCAAACCACACCTACGCTGCTTCTGCAGGCACTGTCCCCGGCATCCTGTCCCGGGAAGGCTGCAAAACTCTCCCTCACTACGAGTGCGGGTGCCACTAGCTGCCGTCCCCAGCACTGTTCCAGAGCTAAGGGGCCTGTAACAGGGGAGGAAGAGACGGGATGCACCCAGCCCTGCCAATGAGTCTTGATTTGTCTCTCGGCCATTCTTGGTCACTCCATTTTTCTCATCAGGAATAGGGGGTAATTCTGGCCAATAAGACCTGGGGAAAGTCTGTTAGGGGTTCTCAAGCTTTTCTCCCTCTTAAAAAGGGACACAAAGAAGAGGCCACTTTTCTGCCTCTGGATCTTTTGTCTGCAATGTGGCTGCCATTTAGGGACCAAGAGAACTTGGGCTGCCAGGACAAGCAACAGATGGTGGCTGCCACAGGGGTCCACGGAGCCACTGAACTGACCTTCTGCCGTTAACCATTCAGTCAACCAGGATGCACCCTCTTTGAGGTGTTTTCTTATGTGCAATAATAACAAATGTTCTTTGCAACCAGACACCCTAACTGGTATATGAAGTGACCGTCATCCTTATTTCACAAAGCAACAAGAAGCACGAAGAACTCAGAAGCCAAGGGCTGGGTGAGAATGCAGCTCAGTACTGTCCACCCCCCGAAGCTCTGCGCCCATCTGCCTCTCCCTCCTGAACCTTCCTGGGCCCTGCATACAGAAGGCGCTTAATGCATGCTTGATTGTTAAAGAACTGGCAGTCTTTCTGCTCGATCCCACGTGATCTTCCCAGAGTCAGGAAGTGGATCCTCTTGGAAACCAACGCAGCCGCCCACTGGCTCCCCAGCACCTACCAGCAGTCCCCATTTCAACCACGTTTCATAACAGAAACTTCCCACACATCAGAGATGCTCAGCCCACAGCCGGGGGCAGGAAATCTCTTGAAACCTCAACTCCTGTGCCCTGGGCCTCCACTTCCAACACAGTGAGATAAGCCCTGCTCTTTCCCTCTCTCTCTCTCTCTCTCACTTGGCTGTAATGAAGATGACTTCAGGGTTGTAAAATGCTGGGAAAAGCAAAATTGGGGCAGAATACTCACTGCCCATTGTTGCCAAAGTGGCCAGGTCACCCGCAGACTGTGGCTGCTCCGCCTCTATCCACATTATAGTCTCTAATACTTTAGCTTACTCACATACGACGACCCGTGGAAAGAAAAAGGGAAAAATGAGCACCTGTAGATGTTCAGCCCTTCAGACGAGTGATTAACTGCAACCAGTGGATGAGATGCAACAAGCCTGGAAGATGATAAAGAAACGCAGCTGATGCCGAGAAGTGACTTCACGCCAAAGCCCTTGGAACATGTGTCTGTTTCCAAGCTCTGTGCATAGAAGTTGGATCGGAAAAATCATGTGTTTTGTGAACCTGGTTTGAAATCCTGAATCCAGGCAAACTAATTAATTTCCACATTCAGGCTCCTCAGTTGTAGAATAAAGATAAACCAATTATCCTTTCAAGCAAACTGGGCTCAGTGTGCCGAAGGCACTGCGCCAGACCCCACGACAAAGGAGGCAGGCGCATTCCAGGAGGGAAACAGACACAGACGCAGGCACTTCCGACACACTTGACCCTACAGCGTGGTTCGTATCCCACCAGGGGTGATGTGGCTCCTGAAGGAAGTGGGGTCTAACATGAGGAATTAACTGGGTGACACAGAAGGAGTGAGTCTGTGCATGCCCTTCGTGCGTCTGTGCAGACAGGAGGAGTGAACGTCAGACAAGGATTGGAGGTAGAAGGAGCCTGGAGTATTAATCCCAGGAACTGAAATAAGCTCAGTGACTGACCTGGGGGATGTGAGGGCAGCTAGTGAGAGATGAGGCTACAGATTGAAAGCATGGCTTTGTTGCACAGAGGAGCCTGTGGGCATTCTCCTAGGACAGGGGAGAACACAGAAGGCATGGCTGGGCAGTGAGGGGATCCAACTGGCTGCCCTGTGGAGAAGCAACTGCAAGGGGAGAGATGAAAGCAGGTAAGAGATGGTGGGTGGAGGCCTGCACCATTTCCCAGAGAAACTGTCATAATAAGACTGGGGGAATGGGAACAGGTAAGGCTGATATTGAAGAGGTGGAATCAACTGGTAAGAGACAAGGTGTGGGAGAGAAGGTGAAGGAGCCATGTCTGATATTCAGATTCCTGGCTAAACCAGCCGGACTCATGCCTCACCCACCAGCTCGTTGGAGGGTTTAGGGAGATGAGAAGTGCCGTGATGAGTTGAGTCTCTGTGTCAGACACTGCATGAACAGCCCAAGGGGAGCAAATATCTGCTCACCTGAATTCTAACTCCTGACTCATCCCAGCCATCCTGACTGTACACACTGCAGCTCATCAGTTCTGAGACACATGTTTTTTTCTTTATATTTTCACATCTCTGAAATCAGGATGTTTTAAAATTGATAGGTGGCACAGTTTAATTGGCAGTGTTCGTTCTCAATGGTACATAGAATAATGATGCCTCTTTCAATGGATGACATCTTGGATTTGAAGAAATACAATAATGCCTATCAGTCTTAGAAGAAAATAGTACTTGAATGACTCTTCTTAGGACTTAAATCCTATCTAGTTCCAAAAAGATCTGAAGTTGCCTTTAAAAGTAAAGCTCGGCGCCTGTAATCCCAGCACTTGGGGAGGCTGAGGCAGGCGAATCACAAGGTCAGGAGATCGAGACCATCCTGGCTAACATGTTGAAACCCCATCTCTACTAAAAAAATACAAAAAATTAGCCGGGCGTGGTGGCGGGCGCCTGTAGTCTCAGCTACTTGGGAGGCTGAGGCAGGAGAATGGCATGAACCCGAGAGGCAGAGCTTGCAGTGAGCCGAGATCGCGCCACTGCACTCCAGCCTGGGTGGCAGAGCGAGACTCTGTCTCAAAAAATAGTAATAATAATAAAATAAAATAAAAAAGAAAGCTCGGCCAGGCACAGTGGCCCACACCTGTAATCCCAGCACTTTGGGAGGCCGAGATGGGCAGATCACAAGGTCAGGAGTTCAAGACCAGCCTGGCCAATATGGTGAAACCCCATCTCTACTAAAAATGCAAAAATTAGCCGGGCATGGTGCCGCATACCTGTAGTCCCAGCTACTTGGGAGGCTGAGGCAGGAGAATTGCTTGAACCCGGGAAGCAGAGGTGGTAGCGAGCTGAGATCACACCACTGCACTCCAGCCTGGGCAACAGCAGAGCGAGACTCTGTCTCAAAAAAATTAAAAAATAAAACAATAAAAAATAAAGCTCATCAGACAAGGTGATTTCTGTAAAAAGACTAAAACCACTCCCAAGGACAAGTATTGAAGGATCCCCAGCACACCCTTCTCTACAGGAAGCCACCTTTACACTGTGAAAGGAAGCAACAGAAGTCAGACAAGCTTCCAGGGACTCACTAAAACCAAGACCAGGAGACCAAATAATTTAGAAAAAAAATAATAAACTGGCAGAATTTCAGATAGCACAGAGATGAGTGTGGCCTGAGGGTTTCAGGAAAGACATCTTTTAAAAAGAGTGGATTTGGTGGGGCCTTGAGTTTGACAGCTTTGCTTCCCATAGAGAACATGGGGACCAGGACAAGGCCCACGAAGGTCTTACTGACATTGCTTAAGGGCTCCATACGTCTTTACTTAAGAATCAAATCAACATCTCCTGCCACAAACAAAACATGTACAAAGAACAGCCTTTGTGCTTTGCAGACTTCTCCATAGCCCAGCTACACGTCTGGATCAGCACTTATTTTGGGGAACACAGGTTGCTGCTATAGGCAAGAACCAGAGCCCCACCGACTTTCACTGAAGGCGTCAGTCGCTCCACGGTGGAGTTCAGAATGGTGACTGTACAGGTGCCTACCTCCTCCATGGGAGAGGAAAACAAGAGCTCAGGCAGAACATCATGCTGCACGTCAGAAACTCCAAGGACTTCGTCTCCCTCCTGCAGCTCCGCAGCTCCCTGTCTGGCTCTCAGCAAGCTGCATCACACCTTCCCTCCCTGGGAGCTCTGGCGCTTGCCAGGTTTGCTAGCCAGGCTCTATACTTATTGGCGTAGAGTGGTAACACTAATAGCCACAATGAGTGAGAACTTGCCACATGCCAGGCACCACTATACATGCCCTGTTTATATTCTCTCACTGAGTTCTCACGGTAATAACGATCCCATTTTGCTAATCAAAGAAATACTGGGTTGTGAAGGTAGGAAAAGGTGCCCCTGTATCTTGGTTTAAAGAAAAAGATCTTTGGGTAAGCTGGTTAGGAGGTGGCATAGTAGCATTTATTATGTTATTCCTTACACCCTCCCTCTGTTTCTACCACAAATTGTTTTGATTTTTAAAATGAGCCTGAAGTTTACCACCCTGAACTTGGCCTAAAAATGCCTCCACTTGCCAATACCAGGAGACCAGCATAAAGAGGCACTGCCAGCCCCTCCCACCCCAGACCTTGGGATGCCCTGGTTTATTGGGACCACTTACACCTGCCCTGGAAGGAGAAACACAGCAAAAAGAGAATCAGCGACAGGACCAGAATCAGGAAACTCATGTTCTCCAAGTACATGTGGACAGAAGTCTTCATTGTTAGGCACAAACGGTTTACTAAAAATAATGATTCCAGTGCTGAGTAAAGCACAAAGACAAATGGGATGATCTTCAAACCCTCTGCTAGCCGTCGGGAAATTGATCAGGCAGGAAGGAAGCCCAGTTCAAACTTCCTTTTTTTCCAAGAAAGACATGGCTCCTCAAATCTTTCTCCTTGAGAAACTCCTAAATAAAAGTTAAAGGACCAGGAGCAGAGCAAGATGGCTGAATGGAAGCCTCCCGTGATTGTCCTCCCCGCAGGAACACCAAAGTAAACAACTATCTCTACAAAAAAGCACCTTCATTAGAACCAAAAATCAGGTGAGCAATCACAGTACCTGGTTTTCACCTCATTTTGCTGAAAGAGGCACTGAAGAGGGTAGGAAAGGCGGTGTTGAATTGCCAACACCACCCCTCCCCTATCTCTGGGCAGCAGCCATGTGGCACAGAGGGAAAAGCTGTGTGCTGTGGGAGGGAGGGCACAGCAACTGTGGGATTTTGCATTGGAACTCAGTGCTGCCAACACTGGGCAGAACTCAGCCAGCGCCCAGTGGCTGAGACCAGCTAGTGGCTAGACCAGCCCTAGCCAGAGGAGAATCACCCATCCCAGTGGTCAGAACTGAGTTTTGGCAAGCCTCGTCACCATGGGCTAAAGTGCTTTGGTGTTCTAAATAAACTAGAAAGGCAGTCTAGGCCACGAGGACTGCAGCTCCTAGGCAATTCCTAGAGCTTTGCTGGGCTCAAAGCCAGTGGATTTGGGGGGTGGGTACATGACCTACTGAGACACCAGCCAGGGTGGCAAAGGGAGTGCTGGCTCCAACCCTCCCCCACCTCCAACCAGCACAGCATGCAGCTCCAAAAGAGATCCCTTCCTTCTGCTTGAGAGGAGAAGGAAGAGGAAAAAGGACTTTGTACTGTAACCAGAATGCCAGCTCGGCCACAGCAGGATAGGGCAACAGGCAGAGTTGGGAGGCCCCCACTGCAGGCCCTAGCTGCCAGACATTTCTAGACACACCCTGGGCCAGAAAGTAACCTGCTGCCTTAAGGGAAGGATACAGTTGTGACAGGATTCTTGTTCTTCTGACTAAAGAGCCCTGGGCCCTGCATCATCAGCAGCGGTAACCAAGCAATCCATGCCATGAGCCTTGGGTGAGACTGAGACATGCTCACCCAGCTGTGGTCAGGTGTGACTCGGCACTTTCACAGCTGTGCTGGCTACGAGGAGAGATTCTTTCTGCTTGAGAAAAGCAGAGAGAAGAGTAAAGAGGACTTTGTCTTGCAGCTTAGGCACTAGCTAAGCACAGTGGGGCAGAGCACCAAGCAGGCCCTTCAAGTCTCCAATTCCAGGAGAACTGGATGGCATTTCTGGACCTACCCAGGCCCACAAGGGACCCCACTGCCCTGAAGGGTGAGTCTCAAACCTGCCAGCGTTCACCACAAGCTGACTGAAGAACCCCGGCCTTAAGTGAATATGGGCGGTAGCCTGCCAGTGCTTCTTGTGGGCCTGTGGTGCTGGTGGACACAGGAGGGAATCCTCTGCCTGGGAAAAGGAGAGGGAAGAGTGAAGGGACTTTGTCCCATGGTTTGAATGCCAGTTCAGCCACAGTAGAATAGATTTCTAAGGTTTCCAACTCCAGGCCCTGATTTCTGGACAGCATCTCTGGACCCACCTGGGGCCCCAGGGAACTCACCTTGTGTCTGAGGGGAAGGACATAAGCCTGGCTGGCTTCCCCACCTGCTGATTATACAGCCCTAGGGCCTTGAGCAAACATAGGCAGTAGCCAGGTAGCGGTTACAACAGGCCTTGGGCAAGACCCAGAGCTGTGGTGGCTTCAGTTCTGACCAGAGAAGTCCCAGTGGTGGTGGCCACACAGTTGCTTGTGTCACCTCTCCCCCAGCTCCAGACAGCTCAGCATAGACAGCAACTCAGTTTGTTTTGGAGAAAGTTAGGAAAGAGAACAAGAGTCTCTGCCTGTGATGCACAGAATTCTTCCATATCTTATACAAGACCACCAAGGTGGTACCTCTACAAGTCTATAAGAACCACAAAGTTACTGGGCTTTGGGTGTCCTCTAATGCAGATACAGCTGCAGTGACAAAAAACTTGGATGACAACACCCAAATACCTTTGAATACCTGGAAAGTCTTCCTAAGAAGGATGGGTACAAACAAGCCCAGATTTCAAAAACTGCAATAAATACTTAAATCTTCAAAGCCCAGATACTGACAAACATACACAAGCATCAAGACAATCCAGGAAAACATGACTTCACCAAACAAACTAAATTGGGCAACAGAGACCAATCCTGGAGAGACAGAAATATGTGACCTTTCAAATAGAACATTCAAAATCACTGTTTTGAGGAAACTCAAAGAAATTCAAGATAGCACCGACAGGAATTTGGCATTCTATCAGATAAATGTAACAGAGATTGCAATAATTTAAAAGATTCAAAAAGAAATTCCAGAGTTGAAAAACACAATTGACATACTGAAGAACACATCAGAGTCTCTTAATAGCAGAATTAAGCAGCAGAAATAATTAGTGAGCTTGAAGACAGGATTTTTGAAAATATATCAGAGGAGACAAAAGAAAAAAAGAATGAAAAAGAATGAAATACACCTACAAGATCTAGAAAATAGTCTCAAAAGAACAAATCTAAGAGTTATTGGCCTTAAAGAGGAAGGAGAGGAAAAATAGGGGTAGTTTATTCAAAGGGTAACAGCAGATAACTTCCAAAAGCTAGAGCAAGATAGCAATACCTAAGTACCAGAAGGTTATAGAACATCCAGCAGATTTAACTCAGAGAATACTATCTCAAGGCATTTAATAAGCAAATTCCCAAAAATCAAGGATAAAGAAAGGATCCTAAAAGCAGCAAGAAACTAACTGCATACAATGGAGCTCCAATATGTTTGGCAGCAGACTTTTCAGCAGAAGTCTTAAAGGCCAGGAGAGTGGCATGACATATTTAAAGTGCTGAAGGAAAAAATCATTTACACTAGAATAGGATATTCAGCAAAAATATCCTTCAAACATGAAGGAGAAATACAGACTTTCTCAGACAAAAAAAAAAAAGCTGAAGGACTTTATCAACACCAGATCTGTCCTACAAGAAATGCTAAAGAGAGTACTTCAATCAGAAAGGACATTAAGGAGCAATAAGAAATCATCTGAAACTCCAAAATGTACTTGTAATAGTAAGAATACAGAAAAAACACAGACTATTATAACACTGTCACTGTGGTGTGTAAACTACTCATATCTTAAGCAGAAAGACAAAAAGATGAACCAATTACAAATAATAACTACAGGGCTGGGCGCAGTGGCTCATGCCCATAATCCCAACACTTTGGGAGGCCGAGGCAGGTGAATCACCTGAGGTCAGAAATTCGAGACCAGCCTGCTCAACATGGCGAAACCTCCCCTCCCCGCCCGGTCTCTACTAAAAATACAAAAAATTAGCCAGGCATGGTGGTGGACACCTGTAATCCCAATTACTCAGGAGGCTAAGGCAAGGAGAATCACTTGAACCCAGGAGGTGGAGGTTGCAGTGAGCTGAGATCGCACCACTGCACTCCAGCCTGGGTGACAAGAGCAAAACTCTATCTTAAAAATAAATAAATAAATCAAAACTACAAAAACTTCTCAAGATATAGACTGTACTATAAGATATAAATAGGGAAAAAAAGGAAAAAGTTAAGCAGGGGGACAAAGTTAAGGTGTGGAGTTTGTATTTATTTTCTTTTTGCTTATTTGTTTATGCTAGCAGTGTTAAGTTGTTATCAGCTTAAAATAATGGGTTACAATAATGGGATACTATTTGCAAGCCTCATGGCAACCTCAAACACAAAACTTACAACAGATACACAAAAAATAGAAAGCAAGAAATTAAATCATACCACCAGAGAAAATCACCTTCACTAAAAGGAAGACAGGAAGCAAAGAAAGAAGACCACAAAACAAATAATAAAATAGCAAGAGTAAATCCTTATTTATCCATAGTAATTGAATATAACTAAACTCTCCAATCAAAAGACATACACTGGCTAAATGGATTAAAAACAAAATAAAAACAAGACCCAATGATCTGTTGCTTACAAGAAACACCCTTCACCTATAAAGACACATATAGACTGAAAATAAAGGGATGGAAAAAGATAGCCCATGCAAATCGCAGCCAAAAAAATGCAGGAGTAACTATATTTATATCAGACAAAATAGATTTCAAGACAAAAACTATAAGAAGAGACAAAGAAGGTTACTATATAATGATAAAGGGGTCAATTCAGCAAGAGGATATAACAATTGTAAATATTTATGTACCCAACACTGGAGCACCAAGATATATAAAGTAAATATCATTAACGCTAAAGAGAGAGATAGGCCCCCAATGCAGTAATACCTGGAGACATCAACACCTAACTTTCAGCATTTGACAGGTCATCCAGACAGAAAATCAACACCAGACTTAATCTGCACTACAGACCAAATGGGTCTAATAGATACATACAGAACATTTCATCCAACAACTGAAGAATACACATTCTTTTCCTCAGTACATGGACCATTTGCAAGGATAGACCATATGTTAGGCCACAGAACAAGTTTCCAAACATCCAAAACATTGAAATAATATCAAGTATCTTCTCTGACCACAGTGGAATAAAAAAACTACATAGCAATAACAAGGGAAATTTTTGGAACTATGCAAATACATGGAAATTAAACAACATGCTCCTGAATGACCAGTGAGTCAATGAAGACGCTAAGAAAGAAATTGAAAAATTTATTGAAACAAATGATAACAGAAACACAACAGCAAAACCTATGGAGTACATCAAAAGCAGTAGTAAGAGTAAGTTTATAGTTGTACATATATCAAAAAAGTAGAAAAATTTCAAATAAACAGTCTAACAATGCATCTTAAAGAACTAGAAAATCAAGATCAAACCAAACCCAAAGTTAGTGGAAGAAAAGAAATAATAATGATTAGAATAAAAATAAATTAAAATGAGGAAAACAATACAAGAGATTAACGAAACAAAAGTTTGTTTTTGAAAAAAGATAAATGAAGTTGACAAACCTTTAGCCAGACTAAGAAAAAAAGAGAAGACCCAAATAAATAAAATCAAACATGAGAAAAGAGACATTACATTAATACTACAGAAATTCAAAGGATCATTAGAGGCTACTATGAGTAACTATACACCAACAAATTGGAAAACCCTAGAAAAAATGAATAAATTCCTAGACACAAAACCTACCAAGATTGTACCATGAAGAAATCCAAAACCTGATCAAACCAATAACAAGTAATGGGATCAAAGCCAAAATAAAGTCTCCCAGAAAAGAAAAGCCAAAAAAAACCTCATGGCTTCAGTGCTGAATGTTAGCAAACATTTAAAAAAGAATGAATACCAATCCTACTCAAACTATTCCAAAAAACAGAGGAGGAGGGAATACTTTCAAACTCATTCTACAAGGCCAGTATTACCCTGATACCAAAACCAGACAAAGACACATCAAAAAAAAAGAAAACTATAGGCCAGTATCCCTGATGAACAGTGATGCAAAAATCCCCAACGAAATACTAACAAAATGAATTCAACAATACATTAAAAAGATCGTGACCAAGTGAGATTTATCCCAGGGATGCAAGGATGGTTCAACATACGCAAATCAGTGTGACACATTATATCAACAAAATGAAGGATAAAAACCATTTGATTATTTCAACTGATGCTGAAAAAGCACCTGATAAAATTCAACATCCATTCAAGATAAAAAACTGTACATAGAAGGAACATAGCTCCACAATAAAAGCCATATATGATAGACCCACCAGCTAGTATCATACTGAATGGGGAAAAACTGAAAGCCTTTCCTCTAGGATCTGGAACACAATAAAGATGCCCACTTTCACCACTGTTTTTCACCACAGTACTGGAAGTCCTAGCTAGGGCAATCAGACAAGAGAAAGAATTAAGGCATTAAAATTGGAAAGGAAGAAGTCAAATGATCCTTGTTTGCAGAAAACATGATCTTATATTCGGAAAAACTTAAAGACTCCACCAAAAAACTATTAGAACCAATAAACAAATTAACTAAAGTTGCAGAATGTAAAATCAACATACAAAAATCAGTAGCATGTCTATACAACGACAGAGAACAATCTGAAAAAGAAATCAAGGAAGTAATTCCATTTACAATAGCTACAAATAAAAGTAAATATCTACAAATTAACTTAACCAAAGAAGTGAAAAATCTCTACAATGAAAACTATAAAACACTGATGAAAGAAACTGAAGAGGACACAAAAAAAACATGGAAAGATATTCCATGTTCATGGATCAGAAGAATAAATATTGTTAAAATGTCCATACTACTCAAAGTAACCTATACTTTGTAGAGATTCAATGCAATCCCTACAAAATACCAATGATGTTCTTCACAGCAATAGAAACAACCTACCCTAAAATGTATGTGGAACCACAAAAGATGCAGAATAGCCAAAGCTATCTTGAGCAAAAAGAACAAAGCTGGATGAATCACATTACCTGACTTTCAAATTATACTGCAGAGCTAAAGTCATTAAAACAGTATGGTAATGGCATATAAACAAAAACATAGACCAATGGAATGGGATAGATAATCCAGAAATAAATCCATACATCTACGGTGAACTCATTTTCAATAAAGGTGCCAAGAGCATACATTGCAGAAAGAACAGCCTCTTCAATAAATGGTACTGGGAAAACTGGATATCCCTATGCAGAAGAATGAAACTAGACTCTCTCTCACCATATACAAAAATCAAATCAAAATGGATTAAAGACTTAAATCTAAGACTTCAAACTATGAAACTACTACAAGAAAACATGAAGGAAACTCTCTAGGACATTGAACTGGGCAAAGATTTCTTAAGTAACATGCCACAAACACAAACTACTAAAGCAAAAATGGACAAATGGAATCATATCAAGTTAAAAACTGCACAGCAATGAAACAATCAACAAAATGAAAAGACAACTCACAGAATGGGAGAAAATATTTGTACACTATCCATGTGACAAGAGATTAATAACCAGAATATAAAAGGGGCTCAAACAACACTGTAGGAAAAGAAGTCTAATAATCTTATTAAAAATGGGCAAAAGATCTAAATACACATTTCTCAAAAGATGACATACAAATGCCACACAGGCATATGAAAAGGTGCTCAACATCATTGATCATCAGGGAAATGCAAATCAATACTACAATGAGTTATCACCTCACCCTGGTTAAAATGGCTTTTATCCAAAAGGCAATAAAAACTGCTGATAAGAATGTGGAAAAAAGGGAATGCCTGTACACTGTTGGTTGAAATGTAATGTAAATTAGTACACTATGAAGAACAATTTGGAGATTCCTCAAAAAACTAAAAAAAGAGCTACCATACTATCCAGCAATCCAACTGCTGGATATATACCCAAAAGAAAGGAAATCAGTACACTGAGGAGCTATCTGCACTCCTACATTTATTGCAGCACTAGTCACAATAGTCAGATTTTGGAAACAACCTAATCCTCAACAGATGAATAAAGAAAATGTGGTAAATATATACGATAGGCTACTATTTAGCTAAAAAAGGAATAAGATCCTGGGCTGGGCACAGTGGTTCATGCCTGTAATCCCAGCACTTTGAGAGGCTGAGGCAGGTGGATCATGAGGTCAGGAGTTCAAGACCAGCCTGGCCAATATGGTGAAACCTCATCTCTACTAAAAATGCAAAAATTAGCCAGGTTTGGTGGCGAGCGCCTGCAATCCCAGCTACTCGGGAAGCAGAGGCAGGAGAACTGCTTGAACCCGGGAGGCGGAGGTTGCAGTGAGCCAAGATTATACCACTGCACTCCAGCCTGGGTGACACAGCAAGACTCCGTCTCAAAAAAAAAAAAAAAAAAAAGGTAAGATTCTGTCTTTTGCAACAACAGGGATGGAACTGGAGGTCATTATGTTAAGTGAAATAAACCAGGCACAGAAAGATAAACTTCACATATTCTTATTTGTTGAATTAAAAATTAAAATGATTAACCTCAAGAGGATAGAAAGTAGAGGAATGGTTACCAGAGGCTGGGAAGGGTAGTGGGAGAGTGGTAGGGGGATGCGAGGATAGTTAATGGGTACAATAAAAATAGAATGAATAAGATCTACTATTTGATAGCATAACTTTAGGATACGTAAAGAATGAATAAAATCTAGTACTTGATAGCATAATTTTAGGATACCTAAAGTCAATAATAACTTAATAGAACTTTTTTTTTTTTTTTTTGAGACAGAGTCTTGCTCTAAGGCCCAGGCTGGAGTGCAGTGGAGCAATCTCAGATCACTGCAAGCTCCGCCTCCCGGGTTCACACCATTCTCCTGCCTCAGCCTTCCAAGTAGCTGGGATTACAAGCACCCGCCACCATGCCCGGCTAATTTTTTTGTATTTTTTAGTAGAGATGGGGTTTCACCGTGTTAGCCAGGATGGTCTTGATCTCCTGACCTCATGATCCACCTGCCTCGGCCTCCCAAAGTGCTGGGATTACAGGCGTGAGCCACCACATCCGGCCTAATTGTACATTTTAAAATAACTAAAACTGTATAATTGGATTGCTTGTAACACAAGGGATAAATGCCTGAGGTGATGGATACCCCATTTTCCATGATGTGATTATTATACATTGTATGCCTGTATCAAAACCTCTCATGAGATATATTTTCCCATTAAAAAAATTCCTCATTAAGAAATATGTCATACATCCCATAAATATATGTGTGTGTGTGTATATATATATATATATATATTCAGTGTAATTTTAAAACATTTAAAATAATAATGAAGATTTATCATTGTCATAACATTGCATTAATATACTGGTTTCATATATAATTTATTTAATTTGGAATTCCTAATAAAGAACCAAACTTCTCATTCCTGTATGTGCATAGAAAAATGTAATCTGCTTTACCAAAATTCCCTTTACAATATGACGAAGAATAAAAGTGGGATGTGCCTTTATGGTAACACCTTCCTGAATCCCCAAATAGCCAGGAAAGCACAACATAGCACGGTCTCTGGAAAACAGCCAGGACCGAGGCCCAGGACTCAGGGGAAGGAGCTGACAGGTGTGCGCACTCCAGAGTCCACTCACTTCCAGACATTCAGCCAGCAGAAAGCCTTAAGAGATCATCTAGTCCAACTATCTCACCCACAGCTGGGGAAACTGAGCCCAAGGGCAGAAATAGCTTACCAAGTTGACCTAAGTTATTGACCAGGAATAAACTTAGCAGACCCTAGGAAATTAGAAGCAACAAGCTGGTGGCAGAAGTGGGGTGGGCTGTGGCTTTTATACTTATAGTAGTGACAAATGGCAACTGACCACGGAAGACAAGGTAAACAAATGAAAAGAGCGTATTACAGAATAATGAAAGAGCTTATTAAACACAAAAATGAAAGAGCTTATCACAGGAATCCGAGTCACTATGAAAAAGACTCAATAAATTTGTTATTCTCCATTAAAAAAAAGTACGTGATATATCTTAGAATGGTTTCCATCAAGAATGCTAAGATCTGCACAGAGATTGCATTCAAAGGGGTCAGCTCCAGGTATCCGGAAGGTTAATTTCTGTGGAATGCCTTCCTGCCCAGCACAGGCTTGTTTTTTCAAGGACAAAGTTTGTTTTTGACATGTGCACACATTTCATAGACAATAAAGCTAATATTCTGATTTTTGAGGCCTAAAATAACTTGTATGCAGATGACAAGTTATCTAAATGACCTGAAATAAAAGTGACTGTAAATAAGCCCTCAGGAATGTACAGTTCTTAAGCATCACGAACTGCCACTCCCCAAGTCAGGCATATATCAACAACACCTTATCAATCCCAACGATGTTATGGGAGTCCAAAGACAGGCAGACGACATGGACAAGAATTTATTACTCCGGCATGAAGTAACAAGAATGTTAGCTTTACTGAGCTCCACGCCAGGAGCAGAAGTCTTACCTTCCCGCGCCTGTCCTCCCCTCCCCTATAGTTCACCGTTTCCTCCTAGCAGGCTAACAAGAGCGAAGTGATTCTGTGATAAGATTCCTCTTTGGTTTCTAGTCCTTGTATTTATTCTTTATCATGCTTCTGGTGGCACCACTCCCCGGGGCATCCCTTCCCCCATTAGCGCTAAAAGTAACAGGACTCCCGAATCCAAGTGATCTCATCCCCGTGTCCAGGCACCTCTAGGTGAGCAGGCCTCGCCATGCACATGTACCTGCTCAGGACGGTTTCTATTCCATGATTCACCCACCAGGTATCCTCCCCAGGATCTCAGATTCATGCTTCGGCCTTTACGTTCTGTGCTATCATTTTAATGACTTTTACATGATTTAGAGGAAAGAACAGGAGCTTTGGAGCCAGAAAATCCTGGGTTGAATCCCAGCACCAGCATCCAAATTGAGCTCTGTGTCTGGGAACAAGTTATTTCTCCTTCCTGAGCCTTGGTGCCATTAAGTGTAAAAGGAGACGGCTGTGCAGAGTCAAGGAGAGGCTGCATATAAAGTGCCTGGCACACAGTAGGTGCTCTGCGGATGCTCCTTTCCTTACCCTCCCACGCCCCGACTCCCTCTTCCTCCAGTCAGAACTGTTGGCTCTGGCTTCTTTCTCTCGGGAATGGTTTTCTCCCATCTCTTGTTGCCGACCCTCCTCATGTGCTTCCTTTTGGCAAGAGCTTCTACACCTGAATCATGAAGAGTGTTTAAAAACCTGTATCGAGAAATGTGATTATAGAGCATTGCCAAACTGTGCTTCCTGAAATAGAAATAACGAGACTACAAAATGCAGCTAAGCTAGAGAGGGCTGCGTGAGACTGAGGGAGCAGAGAAGACGCTCTGGACACCCCCCACTTCCCTTTGCCCCTTCCCCAGTGACACCAGATTTAGCAAATGAAAATGTAAGACACTCAAATTTTCATTTCAGATAAATATCAAATATGTTTCTAGTGTGTCCCGACAATTGCAGTTGAGAAGAAAAATGGCACTGTAGCAAAGATAAGCTGTAGAGAAAGGAAAATAAATCATGACTGCCAGAGACAGAGGCAGCTGTCCCTTCTACCTGGTGCTACCAGACAGAACTTCAAATTCTCTGACCAAAAGGGAACCCCTGGCGGAGTCAGAGCTTTGTGTGATTGCGGAGTCCTAGAAAGTGCCAGTAGGCAGTAAACACACAGCCATGCTCCTTCAGCTCCAGTAAGCATGGTGGTTACTGGAGAGGGGCTTGGGACTTGAAGATGGCAGCTGCCCAGGCACCCTCAATAAAATCCAACCACCTAATGCTATGTGGGTTTTATCATAATTTTTATTAATTTTTAAACATAATTTTGTGGAATGAGCACATATTTAATATTCCATATAATCTTTAAAGTGTTGCAAAAGATGAAATAAGCCAGTCATACTTAAATACAAGTGAATTTTCTCTTAATTTATTTGGCTTTGAATTTTTGCTTTAAAAGAATAAAGGGGAATAAAATTTCACAGGAAAATGCACACGTTACTGTACAAACTGAAATATCATCCCCGCTGAATTACTGCAATAACTTCCCAACTGGACTCCCTGCTGCTGCCCATCCAGTCTCTTCTCAACTCAGCAGCCAGAATGATCCTTCTAAAAAATAAATCAGATGACGCCGCTTCCCTGCCCAGAACCCTCCACTGGCTCTCAGTAAGTGTGAGCCTCGCCAGTGGCCTTCAAGGTCCTGTGGGTCTTGGCGCCCCATCCCTTTCAGCCCCTCCAATTCTCCTCTCCTGCCCTCCTCTCGCTCACTGGGCACCGGCCACCCTGGCCACTGCCCAGAGCCTCCTGCCCAGATGTTCCTGTGCCTTCCCTCCCCTCCTGCAGGGCTTTGTCCTAATGCCAGCTTCTCCATGACACCTTCTCTGGCCACTTTCTAGGTTCATAGCCCCCATTCCTAGCACATCCTAGCCCCTCTCACTGTTGCCGATTCCCATCAACCTACTGCACATTTTACTTTAGTTGTATATTTGGTGTCTCTCCTCACTGGAATGCAAGGCAGACATTTGGGCATTTTGCTCTCTGCGGCCTCCCCAGGGTGTAGAATAGTACATGGCACATAGGATGCACTTGATACAATTATTTTTTGAATGTTGAATAAACATAAGGTAAGAATAATGATGACTCATACTGTAGTAAGATGTATTTACCAAAAGCCAAACAATGAATAAATGTGCGGTTTTCTTTAAGACTTCAAAAACTAAAAACAGCTCTTCTTTTCGAGCTTTTTTATGCACCTCTCACTTGCTTTCTTCTTTTTTTCATCAGAAAATTGTAGAGTCAGAAGGGGGTCATGACTTCCTGGTTCTAAAATTAATATTCAAAAGTGCAGGACAGAGCATTTTCACCGTTGGCATTTTACAAATCATGTGATTGAAGGAAGTACATATTTGCCTGAAGTAGCATCCTTTGAAAGTGCTTCCCAAGTCTCCCCGCCTCAGGCTAAGAACAGTCAAGCAATTCCAGACTAAAGAATGTGCTCCTCATGAAATTTCAGCATAAGTGCATTCAATACACGTTTATTGATCAGCAGAGATCAAATCTGTTGCCCTTTTAACAAAGGTCCAACTGAATGACCTTTAAATGTGAGATGTGTCAAAATCCAAAATGCCAAACAGAAGTCTCCTTACCTCTCGGCAGAGTCTCTGATGAGCTGCTGCAAATCCACCTCCCGCTTCCTCAGGGTTCCAAACGAAGACTGGCTCTCCACACGGCTGCTGCCCCCCAGGTTCAGCTTGACCTTCCCCAGTGCGGTCTCCAGGGTTCCACTCACGTGGTTTGCAAACTTGCCCTCGTATCTCACAAAGTCTGACTCCACGACCACTGGAATGGAGGAGACGAGCAGAGGAAGCTGATGATGATAAGGCCACCAAGGTGTCTTGGGTCACTTAGCTTTCCAAGCCTATGCAGAGCCCTGGAAAGCAGGAGGCTAAGCTGGCAGCCACGCTGTGTGTGTGGGCAAGAAAACGAGGCAGCACGTGCATGTGTGTGTGTATATGTGTGTGCATGTGTATGTGTCTGTGTGCGTATGTGTATGTTTGTGCATGTGTATGTCTGTGTGCGGATGTGTATGTTTATGCATGTGTATGTGTCTGTGTGCGTATGTGTATGTTTGTGCATGTGTATGTGTCTGTGTGCGTATGTGTATGTTTGTGCATGAGTATGTGTCTATGTGCATATGTGTATGTGTGAATGTGTGCGTGTGTGCATGTGTGCGTATGTGTGCATGTGTGCGTGTGTGTGCACATGTATGTGTCTGTATGTGTGTGCGTATGTGTGTCTGCATATGTGTCTGCGTATGTGTATGTGTCTGCGTATGTGTCTGCATATGTGTATGTGTATGTATGTGTGTATATGTATGTACATGTGTGTATGTGTCTGTGTGTGCATGTGTGCGTGTGTATGTGTATATGTATGTCTGTATGTGTATGTATATGTGTGTGTGCGTGTGTCTGTGTATGTGTGTACCTGTGTATATGTATGTGTCCATGTATGTGTGTATGTGTGCGTGTGTGTTTGTGTATGTGTGCGCATGCGTGCGTGTGTGTGTGCATATGTCTGTGTGTGTGCGTGTCTGTATGTGTGTACCTGTGTATGTGTGTTCGTGTATGTATGTGTGTGTATGCGTGCGTGTGTTTGTGTATGTGTGCACATGCGTGCGTGTGTGTGTGCATATGTCTGTGTGTGTGCGTGTGTGCGTGTGTGCGTGTGTGTGTGTGTGGACTGCGGGCGCACAGTGCACCAGTGACCAGGGCTCCACTAGAGGTTTTTCTCTTTCATTGGTTTTCAACCCCAATATGTATAGAAAGGTGCACAGAAAGGACTAATGAATAAAGTGAGCGCCTGTTTAACCACTATCTAGGTGGATCAATAGGCCATTTTAAATGTGTACTTTTCCAAGGTGAAGACGGAAAGGGACCAGACAAAGAAGACACCTGAACAGAGCGAGAACAGCAGCCCCTATTCTGGATGCAGCACGAGAGGACGGCCTTCCTTGGACACCTAGGCCTGTCCAGGGGCATCTTGTCTACCCACCCAACAGTCTTGGAAAACAATCCCCTGGCCCTATTACCATCTCCAATCAAATTATTCCCTTCCCATATTTATGACTCTATCTCTGACCTCTACCCAGTCATTCAATTCCTTATCATGCAATTCCTTATCTCTGACTTCCTGATAAGGTCAGTGGACATGCCTTTTTTAAAATGATAGATGTCTGATCTCATATCTGACCTGTCAGCCTTCTCAAATCGCCAGGTTTCTACTATTCTCATTTTTAATCCAAACAAAAACCACCCTAAAAATAGTCTCTGTATGGTGGCTCACATTTGTAATCCCAGCAACTTAGGAGGCTGAGGCAGGAGGATCCCTTGAGGTCAGAAGTTCAAGACCAACCTGGGCAACACCAGCTACCCTGGAGGCTGAGGTGAGAGGATCACCTGAACCCAGGAGTACAAAGTGACAAGTTAGCAATGATCATGCCACTGCATGCCAATCTGGGTGACAGAGCAACACCTTATCTCTAAGAAAATACAAAAGTTATAAAAAATAAAAATAATAATTTTAAAAATAGTCTCTATCATCACCATTTGTTAAGGAGACATTAAGAGTCCACTAGGAACTTCACACTTGGCCTTTTCCATTGTCCTGACCCAAGGCTCTCCTGGGCTCCCGGCTGTACTTCACAAGGTATTCAAACCTACCTGCACTCTGAAAGGCTTCTTTCCATCCACTCACTGCCCCAACACCCAAACTTCACCTACACTTCTTCCACTGCAATCAAGAAAACCCACTCCTCAACCAGGGTTAATCGGAAGCAATTACCACTCAATCACCTTTGAAATTTATAAAACAGAGAATCATCTCTCCTACCACCAGCCCAAAAATAAGAATGGTGTAAAAATGTATCCTATTCAGGGCCTTCTTTTGTTAATATCTCATGGAAAACAAACACTTTGGGCAATGCCTTGTGAAGAAGGGCAGAGCAGAAATAAAGAGATTAGGATTACATCCCTACTCTAATATTACTAACTAGGAGAATTTGGGTAATGTTCATTTCCCTGAACCTCAGACTTTCATGTGCAATCTGGAGATAATTAATGATACCTACCTGATGGGTTCTGCTGCAAGTTGATGTATGTAAAGCATGTAAGGTAGAGCCTCACACATAGCAAAGGCTCAATCTCTCCACTGTGTTTAGGCCAGAGAAATATCATTTTCTGATAAACAGGACAGTCCTAGGTTCTACAAAGTACAGCAAAGACAGAAATTCCATCTTCAGGACACAGGTCTGGTCTTGGGCTTATTACCGCTCCTGGAAACCCTGTCCCCAAGACAGGATCCACAGCAGGAAGGAACAGTCACCATTTGTCTGTGAGTTCTGAAAAGCCACTGTAGACACACATCCAAAGAAGATGTCATTTGTGCATACTTCTGCATCAAGGTGTCAACTGCTGTTGGTGGAAGGGAAGAAATGAGGGGACCAACAGGCCATCACTGGGACTGCCAACACCAATCACCACCCTACACCCTTCACAGCCCTGGGCAACACACGCGCCAGTGAGGCTGCGAGTGGGAAAAAATAACAAAGGTAAAGCATCCTGACTCTACCCAGTAGACAAGATAGAAGACACTTCTCGTCGCCGCCCTAACACCAACGGGACACAGAATCCAGGGTGAGCTCTGACCTCAGATGAGCGTGCTCGTGGATTCTTCGCCGGCAGTGATCGCCGCTGGCCTCACCAATCCAGCACAAGTCTCTGTGATCTTTCAGGACACCACAAAAGAGGCATTTCACATCACAGAACAGTAAAACTCCAATTACTCAGGAGCTCCTGGTCTATTTTGTCATTTTTTTCCCTCTTGTTCCTTTTCATACTTAGTTATTTCACCATTCAATAGAAGTTCTGCCAGAAAGCACACAAATTCCTAAAGGGGAGGGTGATATGAACTTAGTATCAATTCATTTGCCTATTGTGTGGCAGCTCTGACTGGAGACAGCACTGACTGGAATCCTTTCCTGGAAGAAAGTTTGAAGATTATCTGTAAACACAAATTATCTCCTCTACCTCTTTTCCCCTTTAACAGAGATGCAATCACAAAATTAGAGAGTTCTAGAGCTGAAAGAGGATTCAGACATCATTTTGTCCAATAATTAAGAGCTGATGAGATTTTCATATATCACCACATTCCAAAAAGTAATGTAGCAATGAGTAAGTACCAAGTCTTCAAAAAGTTCCCATCTTCTGGTCCAGTAATTCTCTAAGAATTTATGCTGAAGCAGTTGCCTAAAAAACCACAACAAAAATGCACATAAAAATGCTCATTGCAGCCTTACTTATTAATCATTATTATTATTTTATTTTGGAGACAGGGTCTCACTCTGTTGCTCAGGCTGGAATGCAGTGGCATAATCATGGCTCACTCCAGCCTCAACCTCCTGGGTTCAAGCGATCCTCCCACCTTAACCTCTCGAGTAGCTGGGACTACAGGTGCATGCTACCATGCCCGGCTAATTTTTCTATTTTTTGTAGAGATGGGGCTTGCCACTTTGCCCAGGCTGGTCTCAAACTCCTAGGCTCAAGTGATACACCCACCTCGGCCTCCCAAAGTGCTGGAATTACAGGCATGAGCCACTGCACCCAGCCTCAACGTTATTTATTAAGCACTAAATTGTAGTGGTTAAGCAAATTAGGTACATACACTCAAAGGAATATTACGTGTTTGTTGAAAACTGTATTTAAAAATACAGTTTCTTCCATAGGTAAAAATAACCTATGGAAGAAAACAATGTTAAGTAAAAAATAAGGAGTATATAAAAATTATATTATATACAGTATATTTTCTTTTTTTTTTTTTTTTTTTGAGATGGAATCTCACTCTGTCACCCAGGCTGGAGTGCAGTGGCGCAATATTGGCTCACTGCAACCTCGGCTGCCCAGGTTCGAGTGATTCTCCTGCCTTAGCCTCCTGAGTATCTGGGATTACAGGTGCCTGCCACCATGCCCTGCTAATTTTTGTATTTTAGTAGAGATGGGGTTTCACCATGTTGGCCAGGCTGGTCTTGAACTCCTGACCTCATAATCCACCTGCCTCAGCCTCCCAGAGTGCTGGGATTACAGGCGTGAGCCACCACGCCTGGCCTACAGTATACTTTCAATTTTGTTATTAAAAATCAGATCCAGAGAAATAAAAGGCTACAAACCAAGTGTTAATGGGAATTAACACATGATGGTAGGATCTTTTATGCTTAAATTTTCTTCTTCAGCCCTTTCTATATTTTATACTGTACTGTAACAATACATCTGACCCCAGTTTTGATGTCTGACTGCTCTCAGCTTCTGAGCCCCCACTCCTCCTTCTCTTCCTTTTGCACATCTGGACAAGCTGATAAGAGATCCCAGGTGCTCTGTCCATGGTGTCACTGAAAAACCACATAAACCCATCCCCCATGCAGGGACCAACGCCCATCTCCACTCACTAATCACAATAAAAGCTGAGCCCATCTCCTTATCCCCTTCTCTGTGGCCATTTTTGGACCAGTTTTGGAGACTGTCCTGCTTTCCCCAGAAAGCATCATTATATGAATAAACATTTTCACAACTTCTTGATGCTTATGTGGCATCATCAGTTCAACACCAAACCACATTTGGGGTAGGTGATCCACCCCACTTATGCTGAGTGGCCACAACATGTACAGTAAGCATGCCTTACTTTTATACTAAACTGCAAAATTATTTTTAAAAGGTTAAGCTATAATGTGTCATGTCAGGCCTGCAGATTTTTGTTCATTTTAAGAAAGGATATGCTTTTAAGATGACGGGCAAAGAAACAGGAGAATTCATTATAAAGTATCTAGACTCAAGGCAATACGTTCATTAAAGAAGAATCATCAACCAGGCACGGTGGCTGATGTCTGTAATCTCAGCACTTTGGGAGACCGAGATGGGTGGAACACTTGAGGTTAGGAGTTTGAGACCAGCTTGGCCAATATGGTGAAACACTGTCTCTACTAAAAATACAAAAATTAGCTAGGCGTGGTAGCAGGTGCCTGTAATCCCAGCTACTCAGGAAGCTGAGGCAGGAGAATCACTTAAGCCCAAGAGGCAGAGATTGCAATGAGCCAAGATCACACCATTGCACTCCAGCGTGGGCAACAGAAAATCCACATCCAAAAAAAAAAAAAAAAAATCATCTTTTCTGAGACTAATTATAGACGATACACAAGGAAACATACCTGGACTCGGAAATTGGTCTTCTATGAGTACATCACCAAGGGTGAGGGATAAAAACTGGTACTTGGGTCTCTGCCAGCACCAGTGTCTCTTCTTTTTTGTCACCAGACTTAAAAGCTGTAACTTATCAGAGTCATTCAGATTTGATACTGCAATCAGGTCACCATCAGCATCAACTTCTCTAAGAAAATTCCTTGTTGCCTTGGCAAACATTTTGAAAGCTCCAGATTACCTGAAAAAGTAAAGTTATCCTAAAATCAAATAAGAAGTCACTATTTTGTGGCTTTTTTCCCTAAAATTATTGTATTTCTCCCTATTCACAACAGTTCACATGAAAGAATATCTTCTTCCTAAAAGGCCCTCTAGTTTGACTTTAGCGGATAATAAAGAACTCAAATAGAGATATTGAAAGAACATATATATACCAATCAGGATATAATAGGTTATGCTTCAGAAACAAACAATCCCTAAATCTTAGTGGTTTATAACAATAGGGTTTATTTGTTGCTCATACTACTTGCTCAATACAGGGGTACAAGAGAGTTTTGTTTATTATGGTTATTCAGGGATCCAGACTGAAGGGAAAGCCAGCATCTTGAACGTTGTCAACCATTATCCAAGAGGAAAGAATTCTGGAAGATCTCACACCAGCAATGAAATGATCTGGCCCCAAAGTGACACAAGGAAGGTTGCTTACAGCTTGTCAGAACTAGTCACATGGCCTCAACCAAAAATAAGGGCCAGAAAATACAGTTTTATCAAGAATCTGGAAGGCAGGCTGGGCATGGTGGGTGATACCTGTAATCCCAGCATTTTGGGAGGCCAAGGTAGGAAGACTGCTCGAGCCCAGGAACTGGAAACTAGCCTGGGCACCATAGCCAAACTACTAATTAAAAATTTAAAAATTAGCTGAGTGTGGTGGTGCACAGCTGTAGTCCCAGTTACTCGGGAGGCTGAGGTGGGAAGACTGCTTGAGCCCAGGAGTTCAAAACTGCAGTGAGCCACGATCATGCCACTGCACTCCAGCCTGGGTGACAGTACAAGATTTTGTCTCAAAAAGGCAGAGAGCTGGGAATATTTGTTGAACAATAACATACTGACTACCGCAATAGATAGCTTACCTATGACTACCTATCAGAAGGGTCAAAGGTGCTTTTTCTCTACACTGTGTGATTTCTCATATTCAGATATGAAAAGTAACAAGCTATGCCTTTTTAACCCAGAAAATAAAGGCATAGTCATACTTTAGCAGGAGCAGAAAAGAAGAGACACATTGGAAGATATAAAAAAGGAAAATACTATATTCAGGAGAAGCAGCATAGACTGTTTAATAAATGCTTTTGGAACAACGGGCTAACCATCTGGAAAGAAAAAAACTGAATTCCTCTCTCATACCATACATAAGGCAAATTCCCAATGAAATCAAGAGGTTTCTTTGAGGAAAAAATGAAACTGTGAAAATACTAGAAAAAATAGAGAATATTTGTACAATTGCAGGATGAGAAGGGCCTTTAGAAAGACAAAGGGCAAACTGAGAAAATAATTGTAATATTTATGACAGGGAACAAAAATGCTTAATATATTTTTTTAAAAATTTTATAAATCAAGTTTTAAAATACTGTACTCCAAGAGAAATGTAAGCAATGGTTCTAAACCATTCACAATACACAAATTGCACAGAGCATGTGTGTGTATATATATATATATATATATATATACACACACACACACACATATACACACATGTATAATAAATTACCACATAAAAAAGAAGAAAATAACATTTTTACAAACTATCCATGGTCAAAATGAAAAGCTCTAATGGACAAGAATAATGTTTTATTTTTGCTTGCACCCTGGCGCCTGGCACAGTTGCATAGTCACACAGTTCTTAGGATTTAAGAGATGAGACTAAGCTCAGACTTTAGCTCAATCCACTTTAGCATGAATCTCTTTTAGGGCATGGGAAATCATTTGTCTTACCGATCACTGGTTCTTTTCTATAGTATCTTTTCTTAGATTATTATGATGCAGTAGCTACCTGACCCTGTTCTTGTATATTAACACTAGGAATGAACATTTAAGGAAAAATTCTAAAACATGCAAGGAAGTTCCTTTCTGATAAGGTGAACTGCAAAGCAGCACGACTAAGGATGCTCAGGCTGTCATCTGTAATTAATCTGTTACTATGTCATGCATAAGAATTTTGCATTCAATGGAATACTCATTTATTTATTTACCAAATCATCAACTGAATCATTCACTAATTTTTCTTGAGTACCTACTATACTACTGTGTTTAAGCACTTAGGATACAAAGACAAAAAATAATTTCTCTCTCAATGAGCTACTAGTTTGGTGGCCAGATGGAGAAATAAACAGCTTAGTTTTATGTTAGCTACTGGCAGAGATTGTTCCAGGGAAAGAACCAAGAAAAAGGCATCTAAATGTCATTGGAGAGAGGCATACTGTCACAGAAGTCCTCCTGAGGTCGACGACATCCAAGCTGCATTGTGTAGGCTAAGTAGAAGTAAGCCAGGCAAAGGAGCACTGGATGGATGCTGTAGCTGAGGAGAAGCCATTATGAAAGCACAAAATTTGCAGGAGGTGGTGGAGGGATGGGAAAGACAGTGCCAAGCAAATGGGTTACCACTGAGCTTGAGATGGCCCAGGAGACATTGTATTGATCTGCCATCCACCACTTTGACAGACTGGAATGACTGGTCAAGCTCTGAGCTTGACTCTTGCACTGGAATGCAGCATTCCAGAGTGGAGAAGGGCCAGAGACAAAGCTGCGGAGGCCCCCAATCCATGTCCTGCCTCTCCTGCAGGGCAGCCAGGGAAGCAGGTGCCATTGGAGGGTGTGTGATCAGAATGATCCCTTAGAAAAATCTTCTAGAAGCAAAATAGCAAAGGGACTGCAGGGGAGCAAGATTAGAGATGGACAAAAAATGACAATGCTCTGGACCAGGTCAGTGGCATGAAGATAGAAAAGATACTGGTTTGGTGAAGGTCGGTGATGAAAGAAAGAAGGCCCCCTGGGGCATCATCCTGGTATCCCAGGTGCAGGCTGGGAGATGAGAAGGAAAAGCCAGTTACCAAGAGAGGGAATTCGAAAGTAACAGATTTACTTTGCCAAACAGGGGACTGGGTCTCCCCGAGGGCCTGTGAGAACTCGTCCTGCTAGTCCTGAAGAGCCACAGAACGATCTGCTTTAGTTTACCACTGCTGTCAGGATCTCCACTGTTACGGCTTCTATTCTTTTCTGGGACGAGCTGAAAGGGAACTCACTCACGCACTTGCCTTCAGATCACACAGGTTTCTGTAGAAACCAAATCAGGCTTGCCATTAAAAAGCAAAATAAAACCCATCTGCTGTGAGTGGGGAAACCTTAGTAAAGACACCAATCCTCCCCCACAGGACTTAGACGGTAAAACAGAGGAAATTCCTAAATTATTTTTTAATGGTTTTTTTTTTTTTTTTCATCTAACATCAAACAGCTCATTTGGCTTCTTGACAGGGTAGGGTACTTTAAGGAGAATGACTGGAGGTGGCTATTTATTGCTTTGTAGGTTGTTATTAGACTCAAACATTTTAATGATGGAACTCTGAGAATATTCTCCTGGTGAAGTTAAAGTTAGAGGTTTCTTTATGACTATTATGTGTGAATTATACTGACATGGTTCAAAAATCTAAATTATGTAAAGGATACACATTGAGAAATCCCATTCCTGCCCAGGCCCCAATAACGCTTTCACTCCTCTCCCCTTCAGCCAAATTTCCTTCATATTTCTTTACACAGGTGTAGTTAAAAGGAACACACGCACTGCTCAGCATCTTGCTTTCTGCCACATACTCCCTTATGCAGAGGTATCATTGTGCATTTTACTTGTCCCATGTTGCTGACCACTTGGGTTATTTCTAAACTTCTGTTATATTAAAGATGTGCCCAGTAAATACCGCATACAGATGTCCTCTTCGTAAACAAACAAATGTATCTGAAGGGTAGATCCCTAAAAAAGAGATTGCTAGAACAATGGGTAAATGCATCTGTAATTGTAGGAGTTGTGCTATTCTGCAGTCTGACCAATAATGTTCAAAAGTATCCATCTTAGCAACAGCGTATCATTAGACTTTTGGATTTTTGCCAGTCTGATAGGTGAGAAATGGAATCTCAGCCTAGTTTTAGGTTGTGTTATTTTAATACAAATAAGATCAAGCATCTTTTATTTTGTGGAAAGGCTTTCTGTATTTAACTGTGTCCTTTGCTCATTTTTTATTCTTGCTTTTTTTGGCTTTATTTCCAGGAATGTTTGATATAATAAATCTACTAAAATACAGGCTAGGAACAATAGAGTTTATAATGCAGCATTAGGGGACAATACACTGCCATCATCATTCTCAAACACGTAAGATAACTAGTCAGCCAGGAAAGATTAAAGAATATGGCCAGGTCCAAATAAATGAAGGCTCTAGAACTCAAGTTGCCTGACACAGACAAGCATGGTCATGTCTCAGCCAAAAGTCAGACTCTGGATTAAAAGTTTCACAATGCTCCAATTTGGGAGAAGATGAAAATGTCCTCAGGAGACATCATGCTCAAATAGCTCATGGCCTAAAAACTCACCACACTTCACAGTTGTTACAATAGATCATGGGCTCTCACACAGAGCCTTAAAAGTTATATTAGCAGCCGGGTGGGGTGGCTCAGGCCTGTAATCCCAATACTTTGGGAGGCTGAGGTGGGGCGGATCACCTAAGGTCAGGAATTTGAAACCAGCCTGGCCCAACATGGTGAAACCCCGTCTCTACTAAAAATACAAAAATTAGCATGGCATGGTGGCAGGCAGTAATCCCAGCTACTCGGGAGGCTGAGGCAGGAGAATCACTTGAACCTGGGAGGCAGAGGTTGCAGTGAGCCGAGATCATGCCATTGCACTCCAGCCTTGGCAACAAGAGTGAAACTTTGTCTCAAAAAAAAAAAAAAAGTTGTATTAGCAAACAGTCCTTATTCACTTGTCTGGCTTCCCAGCTCAAAGCAGGTGAGAACTAAAAAAGCCAAACCAAATGCAGTAAGGATATCCTAGCTCAAGTCAGACTCCTGGACAAGAGACCTTCAGGGGCAGACACCACGAAAGCAAGACAATGACACAAAGCTAGCAAAGCACACAGCCAACTGGAGCCACTGGGAACAAACAATCTTAAAAATAGTTGCCAGAGTAATGACTGCAGGAGAAGATAACTATATTCACTACTGTCTGTTAAGACTGCTTCAGAGTCATGGAATTGTCTAGTTTTTGAATTAGAAGAGAAACCTCGTTCTTTCTCACACTCCATTCAGGATTCTTCTTAAGAACCGCTCCTGTTGAACCCTGGGCCTCATGCTTGCACAGTTCAAGAGAAGAAACTTCAACATCAAAATACTCTAGACAAACAGAGGAGCCTTTTGAGTTGAGTGCCTGCTATGTTCCAGGCATGGGGCTTACTGCTTTATACACATTTCCTTATTTAATCTTCACAATAACTCTTTGAAGCAGGCATTGTCCACATTTTACAGATGAGGAAGCTGCGGTTCAAAGATGTTAAGTAACTTGCCCAAGATCACAGCAAAGAGAGAAGCAGCCCTGACATCTGGGAGCTGGCCTGGTACTCTCAGGCCCTGGTGTTGCTGACCATTAGTAATGTCACAGAACATCAACATCAGGCAAGGCCACTCTTGTCATGATAAATCAACATGGAAACAAGGCTGCTCTGTAATCATACCTGAACACAGACAAAGCATGAACACGTTCAAAGCACAAAACTGATCAAATACCACCCCGCTTCCAATCATTAGCAGTCCTGATGAGTGACTACTGCTTCCTGACCAATCACAGCTACAGCCTCTCTCTGGCCTTCTCACCTTTTTGACGAGATTTACTAGGACACTCAGTCACAGAATTTCCCCTGCTTCCTGACCACATCCAATTCAGAGCAAAGCCCTCTTTCCCCAAATCACCTGCTACATGCCCAAATCCTCTGTCCTTTCTAACACCTCTTACTGAGACACCTCAGGGTTCCCCGTGGTGTCCCTCACTGCAAGGAGAAATAAACCAACTTATTGAACTGTCACTGTGTTCCCGGAGGTCTTTGGAGGGCATTGAACATCACATAGAGAATCAGTGCTAAGCCAAGATTCCACCCGAGATCCATCTGACTCCAAAGCCTGTGCCCTTGGCCACTCTACTCTGCTGGCTCCCTGTTCAGCTTTTTTTCTGTTCTAATGTGGGCCTCATATGATTCATTCTATAACATAAGAAAGTGCCCTTGAAAGGGTAAACCGCAGTTACAGTGGAAACAAAAATCATTGCTATGGAACATGTGTCATTTCCTTTCTATCTGGGGAGATGAAATGTGGCTGTACTTGTCTACTTGTCTCATGGTTAACAATTTCAGCACACTTTGAATTAGTTTTAGTTTTCCAGACAGCAAAGTGAAATTGGGTCTATTAAATTAGAACAGAGGTGGCATCTTTTGTTATCTTCCTATGCCTATGGCCCAGTACCTGAACTCATTTTTAATGAGAAGACAACTTAATATTTCATCATTTTTTTCTAAAATAAAAATCAGTATGTGAACTCAATGATGGTCATAAGACAGGCATGAGCTTGGAAAGAGAGGGAGAGTGAGGGGGCAAAGGCTTTGGGGAAGTGGAGTGGGTAACAGAAGACAGCCTGGGTACGAATAGAGAAGATGCGGTGTGGTGGCAGGCACCTGCGGTCTCAGCCGCAGGTGGATGCGAGGATTCCTTGAGCCCAGGAATTCAAGGCTGCAGTGAGTTAGGATAGCGCCACTGCACTCCAGCCTCGGTGACAGAGCGAAACCTTCGCTCAACAATAACAAAGAACCTAGCCAAGGGACTGTGGCTGGAGGGCTGGGCCCTTTCTCTCTCAGATCTACCTCATGGTCTGGGCTCAACTTCTTTAGAAAAAGAGCTTGGTGGTGGTAGATTGTGAAGACGATTAATTTCACTCTTCAGCTGCTTCTCCAAGCCCACAGTACTCCTTTCATTCCACTTGGACTTGGCCATCTGTCTGGCCGCCTGCCTGCCTGCCTCTCAGGACAGCAACCCCAAGCCATCCATCCCTTTCACTATCCCCATTCACTGTTCTGGACAGAGAAGACTCTGGAGGAGTGGGTGGTCGGTGTGTTCAGTCCACAACCAACGCTCTTCTAAGAGGTGCCCTCTAGTCTTTCCCCTCGGGGTGCAGACGGCAAGCAGCTCTGGAAAGGGTCAGGGGTCCTCAAATGGAGACCAAAGGGAGCCACGCGGGCAGCTGTCGAGAGCCATCCAGCGCATGCCGGGCACACCGAGTGGGACTTGGCTTCCTCCCCAAGCTAGGGGCCCTCTAAATACCGGAGCAAGGTGGCTGGGGTCTCTTTTCCGTCAAAAGAGACTGAACTCCGTATCTGCTCCGCGGCCCGCCTCCCCATACACACACCCCAGAGTCGGGAGAGCCTCCGCACCACCCAGAGGACAGACCGGAAGACAAAGGATGAACGAGTGGGGAGCGGGTGGTCTGGGGGAAAGCAGAACGAAAATACCAGCTGCGCTTGCAACATCCAAGGAAGGAAGTGGCAGCGGGGAAGGGGAGAAGATGGGAAGGGGATGCTGAGTGTGAGTGGGGGCGGGACACGGTGATGGGAGGGAGACCGGGCCGGGAATGCGGGTGGCGAGGGGAGCGACGGGACCTGCAGTTCCAGCGGCCGGGCAGCCAATCGATTGGTCTCCCCTAGGAAGGAGCGAAGGGAGGGTGTCCCAGAGAGAAAGCGCCGCGCGGCCTCGGCTGCTCCCGGCCCGGGACACCCAAACGGACCAAAGAGGAGCCGGAGTGGAGCTCGCAGCGGATCCCGCAGCCTGCGTCCGCTGCGCACTTACCCGCGCGCCCGCTGCTGGGTCTGCGGCAGCCGCGCCCCCTGCGCTGGCGGAGTCGGAGGAGCCTGCGCTGGGCCGGCCAGGGGCGGGCGCTGGGGAAGGGCGGAGGGAGGAATCGCCGGCCGGGACCTTTGCTCCGTCCGGGCGCCCCAGAGCCGCGGGACTGGCCGCCGGAGGCTGCGGGAGGGGCGCGCCCGGCGGAGGCGGGAGGAGAGGAACGTGGGGCGGGGGCTGCAGCGGCGGCGGGCCCGGGCCAGACCTCCCAGAAGCCCAGGAGAGAGCCGCTTCCCCTCCTTCGTGTGACTCCCTAGGAGCCGGGTTGCTGACGGCCCAGGGCTCGGCCAGAGTCCCCGCGCACTTTTCGGGACTCACCCGGGAGATGTCAGGGCCTCTCCGGAAGAGTGGGCTGCGCCTGCCTTCCGCGGCCGCCTCGCCTCTTCGCTGCGCGGGACCGTGGGGTTTGAGAGCGGCGCCTGCTCGCGGGGCCAGACCCGCCACTCACAGTGGAGTGTGGACTGACACCGTGGCTTCACGGTTCAACCAGGAAAGTCCAAGGCCTGTCCAGCCTGTGAGAGCCCCTAATGCCCGTGCCTGGAGTAGTATCTGGGTGTGTGGTGCGACTGCACCCACACTTAGGCCTGCCGCTAAAAAGTGATTCATTCATGTAAACTCCACTCTAAACTCCTTGAGGGCAAAACCAAGCGCTCTCACACACGGGGTGCTCAATGAATACTGAACGAGGGAATCTAAGCATAGCTGGTGCTCAAACATTGCTTTCTGACGGATTGACTTAAATATTAGATCGTTTGCAACATTAGGACCAGGTGAAACCGATTAACCATTACTTAAGTTGTTACGATGAGGCAGAGCCAAAATCTCCCGGGCATGTGCAAGAGGGAAAGCTTTCTAATTGTGAACACCACGTGCCCCGCATAAGGCTGCATTGGCATCATCTGGGACTGGTTAGAAATGCCAAAAACGCCTGACCCGCCCCCAGGTCCAGAAGACAGATGTGAGCTTTGCCTCCTGTCTCCTTGCCAGTTGACTGGCAATGGAGGTTTTTCTTTTCTCAAAAGCCTGTGCAACAGTATTGGTTTCTGTGTGCCTCAAGTAACGAGCCCATTGCTCAGTAACATTTTTAGTCAGTATATCATCTTCACTGCAATGCTGTCTACTAAGCTGAGAGCAAGGAGTAAGAGAAAATGAAATCTCTGCCCTGCGAGAGCTCACACAGAGTATGGAGTTGTGTGGCTGTCTTCAAGGCTGGTCGGGGAGGGCAGGTAGAGAAGCCCAGCAGCACTTTCCCTTGGACCCCCCTATGCTTTAAACATATCTCTAGATTGTAGTTATCCAGCTCATTGTAAAGCCTTTCCTGACTATCCAAATTAAAAGTTCTGCCCACCCACTCATGGGAACACCTCCTAGTTCCTCTGCTTTATTTTTCTGCTTTGCACTCATCACCATCTGATAGACTGTGTGCCTCGTACTTATTTCATGTATTATCCTTTCCTGTAAAACGACAGCAGCATGAGGGCAGCTGGTCTGTTTTGTTCCCTCTGCCCAGCACCTAGTTTAGGATTTGACACATGGTAGCTATCCAGTAAATAATTGTTGAGTTAAGAAATGAATCCTTTTGTTTGTTTCTCCACCTAGATTGTGGGACTGTACACATCCTTGCAGTACCCAGCACAAAATAGGTACACAATCAGTGGTTGTTGGATGAAGGAGTGGTTCAAAATGGTCCATGGTGATGGGCCCCTGATTTGCTAATGTGATGAGATGTTGGACCAAAGAAAGAATCCCAGCCCTGTTAAGAGACTTTTCATCTATGCTATTGGTTCTCTTCATCATAAAATTATATGGTGATGACTCTGGCTTGTTGTCAGAGATTATTGCGTTCCCACCTAGGGTACTGACCTTAAGAATATCCTCATAAACAGTATACTCATCAGGTTCCCACCCCAAAAAGCCCCAGTCCTCTATCTAAATAGTTACCACTTGTAATTCAGAGTGGGTGAACTTTTTGATGCAACAGTTACAAAGTGGCTTCAAATTCCGTCACTTTTTTTTTTTTTTTGTCCTGCCCAGTCTTTTAATTAAATGCCCGAGGAAGACAGTAATAATATCAGCTGCTATTATTTATGTAGCACTTTCTGTCTACTGTCATCAAGCATGCTTCTGAGTACATGACATGCAATGATTGACTCATTTAATCCTTACAACTATTTGAGGGTTTCAAGTTACAAATGAGGGAATTGAGGCACAAACTGGAATGCTCACACAGCTGGGAAGAGACAGAGCCACGATTTTAACGCAGGTTGTTCAGCACCATCTGAGTTTTAACCCACCACGGGGTACAGACTCTCCAGAACAGAAAATAGGAAGTGCAATAGGGGTCCCCCCACCCAAGCAGTGTAGGAGCATGGTCTGTGTTAGGAGAGGAGGATGACTTGTGTTCAAGATCTCACCTGACCCCAGTCTGCTGCTCTCCCTGTCCAATGGTGGAGGGATGAAAAGGTTCTGGCACAACCATAACTTAAAAAAAAAAAAAAGTTGTGCTTATTGTTAGAGTATTTGAAGATTTCAGATGAACATATGCAACATGGAAACTTTTAGCCCAATTGGAAAAAAGTAAATAAAAAGAAAACATGGAACTCCAATCTTCTTATTCCATATAGATACATTCCCTTTGAGGAAATGGAGGGATATGGAAAGAAAATCTCACAGGAGATCAATTGGAGTGGTCATAATGATGATAGTAAGCATCTGCTTTCAAAAAGATTCATTATATAAACTATGTTTCAACTTACAGAGCTTCTGAAACACATCTGTTTGGTGTTGTGTATTTCCTACCCCATGCCTAGATTCTTGCTGAGGAAACAATATGGAAAGGGCAGCAAAAGTCAGTAAAACTCACTACCGGGATTTATTTCATAAATGAACACGCTAATAAACCAGCTCTGCATGGCTGCCATAATTGCTTCCTAGTTCTTTGAGAACCACGTTTGGAGACCTGGACTTTTTCAGATGAATAACCTCTGCAAAGGAGAAAAACACAGACTTTGGATCCATCAGATTTGGGTGGAATCCAGCCTACCACTTACCAGCTGAGTGACTGTAGGCAAATTGTATAACTTCCCATTTAAAAATTACTTATAACATTGTCATGAGATTATATAAAGTACTCAGCCCATAGTAGCACTCAATAAAAATTAGTTTCCTTTCCTTTATTAATTACTTTTCAGCTAAAGTTGCCTTTAAATTAAGCCTACATTTTTCACATATGCATAATTTTGCCTTTTACCATATTGCTTGCTTCCCAGAGGAACATAGCTACTAACATAAATTAAAATAAAATTTGGCATACATTGATATATATTTTAACACTGATTTCATTTACCTCCCTAAATCCCAAAAGTGCTTTTTAAACTGGAGACTGTATTGCCAATGCATATTACTAATTACTGCTTTAAAATAAAAAGCTTTATAGAGGGTTAAATATGGTCCAGAATTAAATCTGTTTCTCTTGGTGTCCCAACCTTTTCTTATTCAATTGCAAGGCACAGATACAGACAGGAGAAGAATTGAAATTATTTGGCAGCTAGCAAATGACCAACCAATATTGTCAAATTGAAAGTCTTAATGCAAATATTATTGGACAATCAAGGAAATGTGAAATAATTTGCTGTACTAATTATCAACTGCTGTATAACAAACTACCCCAAAACTTAGTGGCTTGAAACAACCACCACTTTATTATAGCTCACAATTTTGTAGTTTACGGCTTTGAGCAGGGCTCAGCTGAGTGACTCTTCTGTTCCATGTGCACTAACAGGGGTCACTCAGTGGAATTTAGCTGGTGAAGGTGAATGGTCTGGTTTGGAGAGTCTTGGATAACTTCACCCATGTCTTTGCCCATTCAGGATGCTGTAATGCTGTAAGAAAATACCATAGACTGAGTGACTTATAAACAACAAACCTTTATTTCTAACAGTTCTGGAGGCTGAGATGTCCAAGATGAAGGCATCAGCAGATTCGATGTCTGGTGAGATCCTACTTCCTAGTTCACAGATAGTGACTTCTCGATGTGTCCTCACCTGGTGGAAGGAAAGAACAAACAAAACAAGCTCCCTGGGTCTCTTATAAGGGCACTAATCCCATTGATGAGGGCTCCACCTCATGACTTGATCACATCCCAAAGGCCCCACCTCCTGATACTATCACATTGGTGATTAAGTTTCAACATGTGGCTTTGGGGAAACACAAACATTCAGACCATAGCATCTCACATCTAGTGCACTGGCAGGGATGCCTTGGGGGTGGGACTGAACTTGAGGGTTATCAACTAGAGCCCTACATTTGGCCTCTTCATTGCAGTGGTTTTTGGGAAGTCAGACTTCTTATAGCGGAGGCTCAGAGCTCCAAAAGCGAGTGTTCAAGAACAAGAAACAAGTCAGAAGCTACAAGTCTTGTGACTTAGTCTCTAAATACCTAGAACATAACTTACAAACAAGCCCAGATTCAAAGATAGGGGTGGTATATTCTACCCCTCACTCGGAGAAACAGCAAAGAATTTCCAGACATCTTCTATCTGCTGCACTTGTTTTCATGAAAGAAAGTGGCATTACAGGATAGGCGCAGTGGCTTCTGTCTGTATTCCCAACACTTTGAGAGGCTGAGGTGGGTGGATCACTTGAGCCCAGGAATTAGAGAGCAGCCTGGCCAACATGGTGAAACCCCATCTGTACTAAAAATACAAAAAAGCAGCCGGTGTGGTGGTGCATACCTGTAGTCCCAGCTACTCGGGAGGCTGATGCAGGAGAATCACCTGAGCCCGGGAAGTTGAGGCTGCAGTGAGCTGTGAGAGTGCCACTGTACCCCAGCCTGGGTGACAGAAACTGTGTGTCAAAAAAAAAAAAAAAAAGCCATAAAAGAAAGTGGCATTACATAAACAAAGTTAGTAAAAACTTCTATATTGTTTACCCATTGTTCATGGAGAAACATACATTATTATCAGCATTAAGGAAATTTGTGATGAAGACCAGTAGTCAGCCACCAGATGTCCAATTTACAGAAATATTCAAAGTAATATAATCCAGAGATATACAAACTTTTTTCATCTCATTATCATTATTTTTAAATATTGTCCAGCATCCAAGAGAGCTTTACCCAGTGTAGAGAAGTAAAGTCCATACACCCAACATCTTTTTAATGTAACAAATATTTATTAGTGACCTACTATGTGCTGGATGCTATATTAGGTATGAGGATATAAGGTGACCAAGGAGAATGTGCTTCATGCCCTCCAGGTCTGTGGGCTTTGTAGTATAGCAGGAAAGGCAGACAGATAAACAATAAGGATAGAGGATGAGAAGTACAATGATCAACTGTCCTTTTTAGGGTAAGCTAACTGCTAAAATGAACCCCAAAATTATAATTGCTCAAATACAATAGTAGCTTATTTCCTACTTGGTAAACAATGTAACTAAGGTACTTCTAGGTTTTGGGTGGGGTAGGTGGGGCGGAAGAACCACAGTCCTCATTCCTTCAGGAACCAGGCTGGGGGAGGCTTAGCTCCAGGTTGCTGAGGTTGCCGTGAACATGGGCACCTCCAGCAGGTAGATAAGGAAAGATCCTGGAGACTCCCTCATGGGAGATTTTTATGGGAGCGGCACTTTTGGGTACAGGATGCATTCCAACACTCCCAGTGGATGCCTGAAATGGAGGATGGCACCAAACCTGGCCAGGATCAACTGGAACACATTTCTGCTCATGTCTTCCAACCACAAACTCAATGCCTTTTTCATCTTAAGTAAGCACTTATCACACATGGTGGCCATAACATTTGCAGTTTGAGGTGAGATAGCAAAACTAGCACAAATTTCTTTTCCCTTCTTTAGCTTCACAGAGAGATTTGTTCTTGAAATAGATCTTAGCAACTTCGGCATACAATTTTTTTCTTTCCATATTGAGAACTTTCACTTTTTCACTTAAAGGAAGTACTTTACAGCTTCTCTTTGGAATATCCCAATTGGCCGCATCATTACTATTGCACAGAGGGGCCATTACTAGATAAAATAAGGGTGATTGAACTCAAGCACAGCAATGTCATGACAGCCAGTCTGATAACCTAGACGGCTACAAAGTGACCAGCAGGCAGGAGTGTCGACATGCTGGACAAGGGATGATTTGTGTCACTGGAGAGGACAGGGCAAGACAGCATGAGATTTCATCATACTACTCAGAATGGCACAAATTTAAAACTTATGAATTATTTATTTCTGGAAATTTCCATGTAATATTTTTGGATGGAGATTGATCATGGGTAACTGAAACCACAAAAAGAGAGACTGCAGATAAAGGGAGCCTACTGTACCTTCCTTTGGCCAGAAATCAGTCACAGAGTCTCTCCTAATTTCAAGACAGGCTGGAAAATGTAGTCTTTGTGCTCCGGAAAAAAGGAACTGGGTTTCGAGAGCAGTGGCAGATTCAGCTTTGAACAAAATGATTTTAGAGGGCAAATAGGTGATGGCCAAGCCCGGAGCTTTTTATATAGAATCCCAACTAGGGTAAACCAGACGGCTGAACTGATTTAGTTTAAACAACATATTTTTGTATTGTATAATATATTCTATTTTTTAAAATGAGCCTTTCTTAATCCTACACCTGATTCCAAGAGTCATCTAAGAATACACGGAGAGACTGGTGATAGAGTGGGTGAAGGTGACGTTTTCATCTATAACAATTTATTAGTGATACAACTTCTTAGCTGAGTTATAATTGGAGGGGGAGTATGGGAATTGCATACACATTTGTTGTTTGGTAAGGTCCTTAAAAAGGCTAATTGCAATGGAAAAAGCAATTTGGCAAGGAAAATTATCCTGGCATCTGACTCAATCATGACTGATTGCTAAAAGCACCAGTGTAATAAATGTGTTGTTCTGAATGATGGAAAAGGAAACAGCTCTGGAAGTAGAGCTTCTGTCACCTTAAGCACCTGTGATATCATGAAAGCTTTGGTTTCAAACTGTTGGTAGAAATGGATTTTTTTATCTAATACTATACGTTGAAACCTTCAAGCTTCTTTTTTTCTTTCCCAAAAAACTGTACCTGTCATTTCTCTCTGAGGCTCCATTTCTGTAAGGAATCTAGACATCCAGTGGGAATGGGCACACAGGGACTTCAGAAATCAAGTCGGCTTGCTTTCTGCAAGTAAATCCATCTTCTTTTGCTAACTTTCTTATATTAAAAAGCAATTTAAAAAAATCACCACCACCCCAAACCAAGCAAATCCCAGTGTCAGTGTGGGCAGCCGACTAAGACATGGCTGTTTGATGATTCTGGAGTTGGTGCAAATGCTACATTTGAGTTCCATCTCTGCCTCCTACTTGCTGTCACCACTTTTCCAAGCCTCTGTTTCCTTATCTGGAAAGTGGGAATAATCACGCCTAGCTCACTGAGTTACTGTGATTAGGTATACCAGCAGACACTTGATAAATGGTAGGTATCATTATTAGTTTCTGACTCCTTGGAATTCCATTCCATTTTACACATATTGGTGAGTGCCTAGTGTGTACCTGAATACATCTGGATTCCTGCCTTTAAGAAGCTTACAACCACTAGAGGAGTGACGTGATGAAAAAGCTTTAAAAGGTCCCAGCAATTCTGACTTGGGAGAGGGAGTTTTGGGAAAACGTACAATGGAAAGACCAACCTTTGATTAGGGCCTTACAGAGAAGGCTGAGCAAGCATGCTTCAAAGTTCCCCAAATCCATTTCTCACCTCTCCTTCCTCACCAAAAAGCCTGGCCCTGGGTAACACTGGACCTCCTCTCTAGGAATGATTAGCCTTACATCCCAGAATTAGAAATAGATTGGAGGTATAAATAGCCCCTAGAGGAGTCACAGTGCGATAAAGAATACCATTAAGTTATAAATGTCGATGCAGATCCTTTCTTGTTGAAAATACACAAAACGTTTACAAAAATAAGATTAATATGAAATTATTCTACAGCCTTGCTATTTTTAGCTTAGTTAGAACAATGGGCACTGTTAAATTGTTTAGCCTAAAGCTCCCTTCTTAGTATTTCAAGTTCAGCCTAAAGGTTGCTCTGAGTATAGTGAACTGTAACCTCACTGGATGTGTTAGGTTACAATTCAGCCAATCACAGGGCCAACTGCTCAACCCAGTGTTGAAATAAGGTGGATGCGGAGCTGAGCCCAAACCAGCTGTTTCTGAACCTCACTCCCCTTTTCTGTACGTCACTTATCTTTTTCTGTCCCTCAGTGTTATCCAGACACGTGGCAGCCCCAGAGTTGCTCCTAACCTGCTCTGATTCTGGGAGCTGCCTGAGGCAAGAATCATTCTTTGCTCAATTAAACTCTGTTAAAGTTCATTTATCTAAAGTTTTTCTTTTAATAGCACCAAGTTAGATATCTATAATACGCACATTTTGGATTGCTTATTTTTGTCCAGCATGATCCTTTATATATATCATTTCATTGGATCTTTGTACAACTCTATAAATTATTACTGTCCCTATTTTACAGATGGAAAAAAACTGAATCCTAGAGAGGCAGCCTATAAACCTGGCACGATATATATGAGGATTTGAACTCAGATCTGAGTTCCACACTCTAACTTTTGACTACTGCCTAATGGGTAAATCTGGGGAAGATGTCAAACATTTAAACATAAACGTCAAAGTCCATATTTTTACCTTTAGGTAAATTAATATTCATTCACTGAAAACAGATTATTTCTTCTGTTCTTAAATGTTCTCCAGGTTAGTGACTCCTAAAACAACTGCTGTAGTTCAGTCTAGTGATTTCTATGGCCATGATATTGAATTACATTGTGTGTGTGTGCGTGTGCGTGTGTGTGTATGTTTGCATATTTGCACAATCAACCTATACTCATTCATTTTGTTTTTAATAAAATCCAGATCCTGCACAACACTTTATTTATTTATTTATTTATTATACTTTAAGTTCTGGGGTACATGTGCAGATGTGCAGGTTACATAGGTATACATGTGTCATGGTGGTTTGCTGCACCCATCAACCCATCATCTACATTAGGTATTTCTCCCAATGCTGTCTCTCCCCTAGAACCCCAGACCCTGACAGGCCTCAGTGTGTGATGTTCCCCTCCCTGTGTCCATGTGTTCTCACTGTTCAACTCCCACCTCTGAGTGAGAACATGCAGTGTTTGGTTTTCTGTTCCTGTGTTAGTTTGCTGAGAATGATGGTTTCCAGCTTCATCCATGTCCCTGCAAAGGACATGAACACATCCTTTTTTATGGCTGCTTAGTATTCCATGGTGTATATGTGCCACATTTTCTTTATCCAGTCTATCATTGATGGGCATTTGGGTTGGTTCCAAGCCTTTGCTATTGTGAACAGTGCCACAGTAAACATACGTGTGCATGTGTCTTTATAGTAGAATGATTTATAATCCTTTGGGTATACACCCAGTAATGGGATTGCTGGGTCAAATGGTATTTCTAGTTCTAGATCCTTGAGGAATTGCTACACTGTCTTCCACAAAGGTTGAACTAACTTACACTCCCACCAACAGTGTAAAAGCGTTCCTGTTTTTCCACATCCTCTCCAGCATCTGTTGTTTCCTGACTTTTTAATGATCACCATTCTAACTGGTGTGAAATGTTATTTTTAACATTTAAAAAATTATTATGGGCTGGGCACAGTGGCTCACACCTGTAATCCCAGCACTTTGGGAGGCCAAGGCGGGTGGATCACCTGAGGTCAGGAGTTCAAGACCAGCCTGACCAATATCGTGAAACCGCGTCTCTACTAAAAATACAAAAATTAGCCAGGCGTGCTGGTGGGCACCTGTAATCCTAGCTACTCAGGAGGCTGAGGCAGAAGAATAGCTTCAACCTAGGAGGCAGAGGTTTCAGTGAGCTGAGATTGCGCCACTGCACTCTGGCCTGGGTGACAAAGTTAGACCCCATCTAAAAAAAAAAAAATTATGATGAAATATTTGTCTCATATAAAGGTATATAAGAATAACATAATGAACACATGTACCCACTACCCAGTTAAAAAATAAAACTATACAGAATGTACAGAAGTTTCTGTATATTCATGTCCAGTCTCATTATCCTCCCTCTCCCTCCCCCATCACTGCAAGAGGAAACCTCTATCTAGAATGTTTACGTTATTTTTATGAATTCTAGGGGTCTGTGTTTCTAAAAAAGTGAGAAGAGTTGGGTAGCATGACTTTGGTTGGATTTTCAAAGGAAAATGGAGTTGTAGAACTGTTTTTTTGTTTCTACTAAAGTTTTTGTCATTTCTTACAAACTTGTTATAAATCACAGTTGTTGTAGGGCTAAGAAATCTGGGATAAAGTTAAATTAAAAATTTTGTATTATCCAAAATATCTGCAAAAAACATAAAGACATTTTCCTAGATCATAGTTTAGAGGCCAATTTCCCCTTTTATATCTTCTCTAATAATTCTCCATTATTAGAAAGTGCAGAAAAAATGCTTTTGATGGCTCTCGGGCATGTTTGTGTAATACTTTATTAAGTGCCATCTGCCTTTGCTTTATTAATGTTTTATTAAGAGTCACCTGGTTGTTGCTACTGATCATATAGACTCTGCAGTGAATCAGTTCTCGCCCATTAATAAATTATCAAGTTTCATCATTAGCAAAAGAAATTAAACTGAGCAGAACAAAGAGCAGAGGGGCAGGACACCCATCTCCCAAGGCTGCACCCATCTGGTTTTGTGGTCAGCACAGTTCCTCTACTTCTCTGATCCCCTGTGTTTCATCTGAAAATTAAAGATTAAACCCGGCCTCTGAGGTTACTCAAACTTTAAAATTTGGAGTAAAAAACTCAACTGCAGTGCTGTGGACCAAAAACTCTGGTGTGTAGGGGAGGGGATACTGCTTAGGACGACTGAGAAACACCTGCTGGGCTGTGCCTGGAGCTAATAGAAGAACGGTAAGGTTTAGCATACAGGGAGAGGGAACAACATAAGGGGAGCCAGGTGAAACGCCATGGAAGGTGTAGGGGAGGGAAGGGAACTGAGATTGTAAAGATCAGGTGAGACCAGACTGGGGAGGGCCCTGCATGTCAACGGGGAGGTGTCATTTAGAACTTTTATCTACACCATTTTCTCCCTTCTTGCCCTAAGCTCTCTTTAGTCCTTGGGACCCATTCAAATGGGCCTAGCCAGATGGATTGGTATCTTCAGTAAGTTAAGTGTTATCCTTAAAGCAGAGCTTCCCAAGTGGTACAGCACACAAGTGATAAGTGGAACTAGAGATTGAGATGTCAACCCTTGAAACATGAGCCTCTGGCTGGTTGCTGAGTGAACGCTTTTATTTTCTATGTGTGCCATGCTATGACAAAGATTGGGAGCACCACCTTAAAGCAATCTGGTTCACCAAATTAATTTGCTTATGAAATGGCTTTCATCAGCAGTTCCAGCAGAAATGGCATTTATATTACATTGTATTATACTGTTTTATTCTGTCATACTGTGGTAAGTTAGTTAAGTGAATGAGTGAAGATAAAGAGAGAAAATTCACTCAACACATTCACTGAGCCCCTGGTATGTGCTTGGCACTGTCCTAGGCACTGGAGATACAGCCGGGAACAACAGACACAAACAGACTTAAGTGACTGCTGTCATAAAGCTCGTTCTCTAATGGGCAAAAAATATACTTCTTGTTCCTGGTACAACCTGAAAGGGACCTAGAAGTCGTCACTCAATCCTAACAAGTTAAAAAGCTGGACAGACTCAGTCAACAACTCTTCTTAGAATTGTCAGAGAAATGAGATCACAAGAAAAACCCCTGTCTTAGAGACACAGACACAGATTCAGAGACTCACAACTTACCAAAGCAGAAACTATAGGAACCATTGCTTGAGTGGAAACCCTGAACTGTAACTGATGAACTGCTGGAAGCTCAGAGTGGACAAGTCTGAGAGTTAGAAACTCTCCACACTTCTGTGAGTTTTACCTCCAGGAGCTCTAACCAGGTTCTCACAGGGAATATCAGAAAAAAACTCCCTTCATTCTTGCAGCGGGAGGCGGGGAACGTAGCCATTTTGAAACATGCCAGAGCATTCTGTTCTTAATGAGGCCTGTGTTCAAGAGAAACTGCTTCACCAAAGCCTAAACTACTGGGGTTTTATCAGAGCCTAACTCAACACCAGTCCCCTCTAGCGATTCTGCCCCACATAAGGGGTGGAGGGAACTGAGTTTCACAGCCCAGGACATAGGCTCACTAAAGACTGATTAACAGGACTACAGAACGCCTCCCCCAGCCCTATACCTCACCACCACATCACTAAAAGCTTATTTTCCACAGTTCCTCTTTCTCAGTACATCATGTTCAGCTTTCAACAAAAAAATTACCAGGCGTGCTGAAAAGGAAAAAACAAAACAAAACAAAAACACACACACACAATTTGAAAAGACAAAGCAAGCATCAGCACCAGACACAGATACGGCAGGGATGTTGAAATTATCAGCCCAGGAATTTAAAATTCACTATAATTAATACAGGAAAAGTAGACAACATGCAAGAACAGATGGGTAATTTTGGCATAATAAAATAGATTTGGTCTACGTCCCTAGTTCCTGGCACAGAACTCCTAAAACTCTTGGAACTCCTGCATGATAAGTTTGTTTTTGGTGTTTAATGACATGGCTCTTGGCTAAGGGTCCATAGATGACTTCAGAATGGGACTTGTCCCAGAAAGACCAAACCGTGTGATTAGAGGGTTGGAACTTTCAGCCCTACACCCGAGCCCCAGGGAGGGAGAAGGGGCTGGAGACCGAATTCAATCATCAATGGCTGATGACTTAATCAACCATGCCTACATCATTGAACCTTCATAAACACTCCTAAATGATGAGGTTCACAGAGCTTCCACATCGGTGAACACATTGAGGTACTGGGTGTGCCTGGAGAGGGCAGGGAAGCTTCATCTTCCTCCCTCCACCCATATCTTGCCCTTTGCATCTCTTTGGACTGTTCCTGAGTTGTATCCTTTAAGGTAAACTGGTAATAGTAAGCATAGCCCTTTCCTGAGTTCTGTGAGTCATTCTAGAGAATTATTGAACTTGAGGAGAAAGTCGTGAGAATCCCCACATTTGCAGCCCAGTTACACAGAAGTGTGGGTTCCTTGGAAACCTGATACTTGCAACTTGTAAAACTCAGCTCTTCACCTGTGGGGTCTATGCTAACTCTGGGAGTTGATGTCAGAATGGGATTGGATTGTTGGACGCCCAGCTGGTGTCAGAGAATTGCAGAATCAGAGAACTGGTTGGTGCCAGAAAACACCCCAGGAGGAAACTGAGAGTAATATAAGCAGAGAGATGAGAATTCTATGAAAGAACCAAAAAATGCGAGAGATCAAAAACACTGTAACAGAAATAAAGAATGACTTTGATGGGCTCATTTGTAGACTGGACACTGCTGAGAAAAGAAGAAATCCTCTGAGCTTGAGTATATATCAATAGAAACTTCAAAACCAAAAAGCAGAAAGAAATAAGGCTGTAAAAAAAAAAAAAAAAAAAAAAGAACTGAATATTCCCAAACTGGGACAGCTGCAAAAGGTGTAACATTAGTGTAATGGAAATATAAGAAGAGAGAGAACCAGGAGCAATATTTAGAGCAACAATGACAGAATTTCCCCAAATTAACATCAGACAGCAAACCACAGACCCAGGAACCTCAGAGAACACCAAGCAGGATAAATAATAAAAAACTAAAGCTAGGCGTATCGTATTGAAACTTCAGAAAGCCAAAGATAAAACCTCTTGAAAAAATCAAATACAAGGCATGTCAGGTAACTGTAAATGCTAAAAGGAACAAAATAAAGAAAAGGCCAAAGAGTTACAGGGGGCAACTTTTGGAATTTTTGATACAGTGGCCAAGGAAAGAGTCCCTGGAAAGGAAACCTTTCAGTTAGATTATTATGAGCTCTTGAATTTGTGGTGGACACATTAATGTTTTTGTTTGTTTTTCTTTTTTTGAGACGGAGTCTGGCTCTGTCGCCCAGGCTGGAGTACAGTGGCTCGATCTCGGTTCACTGCAAGCTCTACCTCCCGGGTTCACGCTGTTCTCCTGCCTCAGCCTCTCCAGCAGCCCGGACTACAGGTGCCCGCCACCTCACCCGGCTAATTTTTTTTTTTTTTTTTTTTTTGGTATTGTTAGTAGAGACGGGGTTTCACCGTATTAGCCAGCATGGTCTCGATCTCCTGACCTTGTGATCCTCCCACCTCAGCCTCCCAAAGTACTGGGATTACAGGCGTGAGCCACTGCGCCCAGCCATGTTTTTGTTTATTTAGAGTCTGAAATAGGTCCTTTGGTGCAGTAGGAGTGTAACCAGGCTTGCATCCTAGCTCTGCCACTTACTGGCTGTGTGACCTTGAGCAAGTTGCCTGAGTTTTGGGGCCTCTATTCTACTTCTACAGATTGTACCCCTAGTTGGTATTTATAGGTTACAAAAGGGTACCCCAGAGAGCTTGGAAAAGAGTGTCAAGACTGTACTGGGAGGGCTTACTTGGATGTTCCACACTCACTTGATGTGCAAAAGTCCCAGAGGGCTGCAAAACTGCTCCAGTGCCTGCCTGGCTGCAGGAACATTTCTAAAGAAAGGAAAGGCCAAGAGGAAGGGAGGCAAGGGACTCCTAAGAAGAATCTCTAAGTCCTGTCCCAGTCAATCCTGTTCCAGCTCCACTGGACAACCTGAGCGCATCCCTGACGCAAATGGAGGTAGTGGCCTGGCTATTGTCATCCCATTTGAAAAACTTCACCTGATGCAGTCCCCTCGTCTTCAGTTCACGCACAACAGCCCCTTGTTCATGAGGGCTGCCGGCAGACATAGAATGAGCTGGTGACACGAGCTTTGGGTATCCCATGCCTGGGATGGGAATTCTCCCATTGCTCCTAAATACAGAATCCAAGTCCTTGCATCCTCTGGCCTCTGTCCACCTCTCCCTTCACTCTGTGAGAAAGGTGCCTCGCTGGTCCACCCTCAGTTCCTCAGAAGTGCTGAGTGCCTTCCATAGGGGCTGAATCTGCAGGGACTATTTCTGTTCCCAGCTCTTCATGTGGCTGCCTCTTGCTTATCTTCACATCTCGGCTTAAACTTCTCTTTCTCTAGACAGCATTCTTTGACCCACAGGTTTAAGGTCTCATTTACTTATTCTCATATAATTTTCCTCATATAATTTTCCTCATATAATATAGCTTTCCTCATATAATTTTCTTAATTGTAATTAATGAACTAGTTGTGTGTTTGTTTACTGTCTGTTTTATGTAGGCTCCATAAAGGGTAGAGTGATGCCTGTCTTTGCTCACTGCTGTGTCCTCAGTGTCTCACACAATGTCTAGTACAGAGCCGGCACTCCACAGATAACTGTTGAATGCATCAAGAATGAACAATCAACTGTGGCTGTGGGTTAGAGATAACTCTTGGTTCAGTCATTGGCATGGTACCTGGCATGCATTTGGTGCCTAATAAATGATAGCTGTTGATTTCATGGGCATATTTCTTATCAGATTCTAGTAGTTTCCATCACTAACTTGGTTTTATATCTTTGCAAAGACTGTTGGGATTATAGGAATGGATTTCCATATAGTTCAGTAATATTTCGGAAATCTAGTTGTAGAACTTAGAAAGGTGTTTCTTTCTGACTGGTTCCCTCTTCCTCTGTGTGCTAATACATCTTTTATTTATAAAAGAGGCTGTTCAATGAGACTTGATCTTAACAGACTTTAATTGCTATGGACTTGGCAATTACAGCCAACGAGACACCCAATAGCATTCAAGGACCTATGGGGTTGGGGTGAGGTAGATGTAGTAGTTACTGATTATAGACAATGGGAATTGCATTGTTGTAGAATACCATGCTCTTAACCCAAGGTGGGCGATGCAAGCCAAAACTCAACAACAGGTAAACTTGTTCTTCTCACCTCCATCCCTGAAAAGTCTGTCTTTAGTCTCCTGGAAACTTGTCAGTGACAATAAAAAAATTTTTTTTCCATCTTCTTTTCTTTACAAACTCAATTCCATTAGGCACTTTAAGCCCTTGTATGTAAACCAATTCAGTATTTACTCTTACATGGCTGTTTAAATCATTTGGGCTCTAATTCCGTTTTACGATTTAGACATCTCATGTTATATACATCATCATCTGAAACACATTGAGAAACATTACTTCATAGCTTAGGATAAAGTGCTATTATTAATCTTTTACATTTTAGTGCAAATCATAAATCCAAATATTTGTAGCCTTCATTTTAATATGGTTTATGACTAATTCATTTTAATTGTATTCCTATTTGATGGCAATTCATTTTCTTTCATCTACCAATTTGTTATCGGTTCTTATTTTTGTATGTTTTATGGAGACTCAGCTTCAGATACATTATGCAGATCTAACGAATTTTTAAGGCTAATTAACAGACACAGTCATGTTGTAACTTGTCAGTATAGCTCCCCCTCTCCCCCACCTTTCTAAGAGCCTGTGTCTTCTAAAATAGTGATGCTATGGCCTCTTAGGTTTTGTCAAGTGAGGGAGCTTAAATAAATCTATGAACACATCCCCTGAAAGAATTCTCTCTAGAATCTGGTGCTCTCCTTCTTAGTGTAACTCCACTCGTCTGCTATGGAAAGCTCTTGACCCCTCCTTCCTGAGGTTACCAGAAAGCTCAAATGCTGCGACCACATCTTTCCTAGTTCCCAGCACAACCACATCCTTGCTTTTCCACAATTTCCAATTTCTTTTAAATTTTCCTGTGTTTACATAGAGGTGTGTCTCTTCGATGCACAAATGTCTTTTGAAGGTATGTGAAATCTAGACTGTACAAAAAATTATCCTGCTTCCTTTAGGAGGAGAAAATGCTGTCTTTCTAAGAGACTCCTGTATCAGTACAGTCTGAGTGATGAGGGACTCCCAGGCCCTGCTCATCCTCCAACTCCTTTCTAACTCCATCATGGTTGCTCCAAAGAAGTCATCTCTTTCCAAGTCATTTCCTGTTGGTGTCGCTCATTTGCCCCTTAACATAAACAGTATCATGTTCACTTTATTGGTCTGTCTTCCCTCTCTCCCTCCCTCCCTTCTTCCCTTCCTCCCTTTCTCCCTCCTTTCCTTCCTTCCTGTCCATCTTTTACCTAAAGCCCTCAAAGAAGGCCCACGACCTCCCAAAAGACATCATGCTTTTCCCACAACTTCAATGTTGTGCCCATTTCTGGCTTTAAGATCCTGGGTCTGCAAACTTACTCATGCTTACCAACTAATTCCTTTTAAAAAAAAAATTTTTTTTAATTATTTATTTATTTATTTGAGATGGAATCTCAATCTGTCACCCAGGCTGGAGTGCAGTGGCACGATATCTGTTCGCTGCAACCTCCGCCTCCCGGGTTCAAGCAATTCTCCTGCCTCAGCTTCCTGAGTAGCTGGGATTACAGGCGCGTGCCACCATGCCTGGCTAATGTTTGTATTTTTAGTAGAGACGAGGGTTCACCGTGTTGGTCAGGCTGGTCTTGAACTCCTGACCTTGTGATTCACCCACCTCGGCCTTCCAGTGTTGGGATTACAGGCGTGAGCCACCGCACCCGGCCATAACACATTCCTTTCTTTAGAGTTGATCCAGATGTGAAACCCAGCCCCTGTCTTTCATTTACACAAATACTACCCACACAAGGCACTTGTATATGGAGGATGTTTCTGAATGCTAAGGGAAATGGAGTTTGCAAGGAAGCAAAACAAGCAACTAAATAATGCATAGTAGGTGGCCCTGGGATTTTGCCATCTCTGTGGTTTCTTTGTCTTCTGGTGATCCATACATACCTTCGGGGTGTCATATTTCACCCGCAGTGTTTCATCAAATTAAATTTCCCAACAAAAACAGTTCCTTTCCCGAGAGGAAGTCCAATACCAAGTCTTATGGTATATTTTTCTCATGCTGTTACAAAATATTATATGGACACGTTATCTTCTGAACTCTACCATAAGTCTAGGAAAGCAAAGACCTTCTTTCAGATTTCTTAGTAACTCAGAAAACACAGGAAGGTGATGAATGTTGATCATTTGCTATGTCTAGCCACTGCTAGATAATTTTTCAATATATGTTATTTTATTAATTTCTGTACTATAAAATCAGTGTGTGATATCCATTTAGCTAATCAGGAAGCTAAAGCTCAGAGATGTTAACTCTAAAATTTGCCTACAAATCATATGGTTTGGAATGCAAAATCAACACAAACGTGTGAAGTGACAGGATTTGATGATCCTTCAAGCTTGCGAGGAGCTGCTGGGGACGCCTTGAGGTTGCTGTCCTCCTTCCCTTTTTTTCTGAGAGACCTGCCCTAAGCAGCCTCTCAGAATCTCTGCTAAGGGCCAGCGCAGTGGCTCATGCCTGTAATCCCAGCACTTTGGGAGGTGGGAGGCCGGGGCTGGGCGGATTGCTTGAGGTCAGAAGTTCGAGACCAGCCTGGCTAACATGGTAAAACCCCATCTCTACTAAAAATACAAAAATTCGCTGGGCATGGTGGCAGGCACCTGTAATCCCAGCTACTTGGGAGGCTGAGGTGGGAAAATCACTTGAACCCATGCAAGTTGCAGTGAGCCAAGATCATGCCACTGCACTCCAGCCTGGGCGACAGAGCGAGACTCCATCTCAAAAAAACAAAACAAACAAACAAACAAAAAAAACGGCCAGGCACGGTGGCTTACGCCTGTAATCCCAACACTTTGGGAGGCTGAGGCAGGCTGATTGCCTGAGGTCAGGAGTTCCAGACCAGCCTGACCAACATGGTGAAACCTCGTCTCTACTAAAAATACAAAAATTGCCGGGTGTGGTGGCGGGCGCCTGTAATCCCAGCTACTCGGAAGGCTGAGGCAGGATAATTGCTTGAACCCAGGAGGCGGAGGTTGCAGTGAGCTGAGACCAGGCCAGTGAGCTAGCCTAGGCAACAAAAGTGAAACTCCATCTCAAAAAAAAAAAAAAAAAAAAAGAAAGAATCTCTGCTAAGAAGGAGTTGTGATACAGAAGAGCTCCTGCGCTCCAGGCCACAGTGGACATGGTGGCGGTACTTCTAAGAAAAGAGAAGTCTTCAAAATGAGAAGATGCAGGGACCTGAGTCAGATTGTGTCTGTCACCAGGCCAGTTCTGGGTTTAACTGTCACTTGTTTTAACTTTTTATTTTGGAAAATCATCAAACCTATACAAAAAGATAGACCAGTATAATAAACTCCCCTGTGTCCACCATCCTGCTCGATAATTATCAACATATGAGCAATCTTGTTTCATCTGTACCCAGCTCCCCATTCCCAACTATTTTATTTTGAAGCAAATCCTAGGTTTTGTCTTATAACCAGGTCTTCGATATGTGATCAGAGTTTGTTTTTATGTCATTTAAAAATTCAATTAAAATTAAATCCTTAATGGATTGCCTTAATTAAAACTTCCTACAGCAGACAGAAGTTCTATTAAGCAAATGAGCCTGGTAATATGAAGATCAAAAGGGCACTCTGTCAGCCTCTTTCTCTTCTTTCTTAGGTCACTATTCCCACCTCCTGCTCTTAAGGTGATTTACTTTCTGAAGCAATTGGATGCAAATTATGTCCTTTCATTTCTTAAAAGACTGGAAATTCATTTATATGTGTGTGTACAGATAGTCATAGAAATGGTGCCAAAAAGTAAAAAACCGTGCACCAAAATATTAAGTGTTTTCTTGGGGTGGTGTGAACCCAGGAAATTTTCATTTTATTCTTTCCTTTGAGCTTATAATTATTAAAAATGTTTCTAGTTCTATAAATAATAGGTCATATTCACTGTTTTCTATTTTAATAATTGTTTACATGTTCTCTATTTATAAAAGTAATGAATTACTTTTATGATTAAGAAAATGAACAAAAATGCCCACCATTAAAAATATATGAATTCGAAAGAATCTTGTAGAGAAAATAACACCTTGGCTTCCTTTACACGGGTTGAACTCTTCAGTAAAAATCTAAAATGGGAGAAGTATTTTAATCAACACAATTTGGACACCCTGAAATTGTCCACATAGGCCATTCTCTAGTGTGCTTATGGATCAATCAAAATCTGGCCCCGTATATTATCCGAACCAGAGACCACACCCATGGGCTGACCAAGGCTTTTAGGGATGCTTTGGGATGCAAGAAGAGGTGTAGGAAATGAAGTTTTGGAATCGAACCACTGGAAGTTTGGGGTTTGATAGATGGCTCTTAGGGGCAGAAAGGGTATTTGAAAGTAGAGCTCTTCTAGAAAAATGCAGACATACAGAAAGTCACTGGCTCTTTTCAGAGCCGACCCTGCAGGTGATATCATTGAACAGCAAGCCCACACCTAAGTAAGACTGAGCCTGAATTCCTCTGCCTCCAAGAAGCACCCCTCACCTAACCTCAGATCATTAGCTCAGCTCAAGTGTTCTTCCAGGCTCTGATGTGAGCGTAGTGTCTCATGGTGTGACAAAAGGAGATTAAATCCTAATGTCCTGTAGTTCCAATTTATTTTGCTTTTTAAAAAAAGTTTATGAAAGCCAGGCACAGTGGCACGCACCTGTAGTCCCAGTCCCAGCTACTCAGGAGTCAGAGGCAGGAGGATCGCTTGAGCCCAGGAGTTTGAGGCCAGCCTGAGCAACAGAGAGAGATCCCATCTCCAAAACAAAAGCAAAAACAAAGTTTATGAAACCATACTTCTTCTTCCAATTTTTCTGCTAAGAACATGTATTGTGTAATTTAAAAAAGAAAAACAAATATATTGTACCCTTGAATCCACTCCAGCTTCCCATCTGTTTCCCATAAAGCCTCCCTCTAAAAGGCTGGGAATAGGAACAGAGAGAGAGAGAGACAGAGAGAGAGAGAGAGACAGAGAGAAAATGGTGGGGCAGAGAGAGAGAGAGAGAGAGAGAGAGAGAGACTGTATGTGCATATGTGTCTGTAGTGGCATTAGAATGGATTATCAAAAGATTTCAAAAAGTCCCTTCTCGCTCAGAAAGGGAATGAGAGATCCAAGCAGAAGGACCAGGTTAGAGCTAGCAATCGGGTCTCAGCCTTCCCGGGGCCTTTGTAACAAAAGGCTGGAAATCAGACATGGAGAGACCAGACACTGGGGCCTAGAAGCCTGGTCAGGGAGCTTCAGACCTCAGCATCAGACCTGAGGCTGAGCAACAACAAAAAAGTAGTCATCAAAGATCTTTAGAACAAATGTATTTTTATTAAGAGACAGGCTAGTGTGAAGTAAACAAAGAAATCACAAATGGAAGACTGTTGCTTTATTTTGTTTTGTTGCACTCTTGTCCCAGTGTGTCCGAGGCTGGGGAGGTCCCTGGTTCACAGGACTTCCAATGCTAGAATCGGGCAAGTCCGGGACAAATTGGTTGTTCCAGGTGTTGGGCCCCAGGGCCCATCGACCTTGCTGGCTGGCGGACGTGCAGGTTCCATCTTGGGGCATGAGACAGCTGCTCCAGCTTCCATCCTTATGCCCATGGGCCAGCCAGCAGGAAAGGGGGGCGAGCACGGAGGGGTGGCCTCTTTCATTTTAAAGGGCCGACACAGAAGCTGCACATACCACTGCAGCTCCTGACTTTCTAGTCAGAATCTAGTTACGTGGCCACTCCTAGCAGGAATCTGGGAAATGCTGTCATTAGCTGGATAACCATGTAGCCAGTCAAAGCTTCTCTATCTATTGTTTTGGATTAAGAAGAAAATAAATTTGGAGGGCATCTAGCAAGCTGCCACAGTCCTGAACAGATAAACTTCACAACACCTGCCATACCCCACAACTCCCTCCTAAGTGGTCTCCCTGGATAATTGTCATGCTGGTCCCATGTGACCTCCACCTAAGCCTCAGCTGAGTGGACTGGAGCTCATCCCATGACTCAAGTGCAGCCAGCTTCCAGCAGCTGATGAGACAGCCTGATGCAACAGCCTTAACACACGAGGATGTGACTCTTTCCCAAAACAACTGAAAGGCAGATACGGGACACTGGTTAGTCAGCTGCAGAAGCTGAAAGATATCCAGAAAGAAATTAGGCAGCAGAAGCTGTGAGCAAGTAGAAGCCATGAGGTAGGGCAAAGACGTTCAGGTAAGAAAGTGGTTAGTAATTGCAGAATGGCAAAGGCAGAGGCAGCCAGGCCCTGTGGAGAGGATTAACTTGTCCTTGAGAAGGACAAGATAATCTTATTGATAGAAGTGGGTGGGTTCCTGAATAATCCTCCGGCTTCATAAATGTATTAGAGTCTCTGGAGGCCCAGGAGTATGGCTATTCCTACATTCCTACACCTTAATCTCAGTTCCCAGGGTGGGGAAGTGATACATGGTGTGCATGTGTGTGTGTGTCTGTGTGTCTGTGTGTTGTGCCATCAATGGGCTTTCAGCAGGAAAAAAACCAGAAAACCCCACTAAAAATGGCCTAACCAGAAAAGACATACATCTGTCATTTCACGTATCAAGACATGCAGAGGAAGAGCAGTTCTGGGGTGAGTGGATTCGGAGGCTCGGCGACATTGCCAGCGGCCTGGGCTCTTTCCACCATCTCTCACTGCCATCCTCAGTGCCCTGAGGCTCGCCCCTTCTTGGCCTCAGGATGACTGCAGAACAGTCCACACAAACAGCATCCCAAGGCTGGAAAAGAGATGCTTCTCTCTTCAGCCCCTTTCTCAGATTGTGGAAAATATTTTCAAAGCTGCCAGCACATTTCACCCTCATCTCATTGGCCAGAACTGTATCCTGTGCGCATTCCGAAGGCAGCTGCTGGCAGGAGCAGGAATGCTGTCTAGGCTCAGCCTGATAGGGTGCTGGGGCTGGGAAGGGGCTCTGCCCTGCTTCAAGCACAAGGCTGCCCACATCCAAAGAGAATTAAAGTTCTGCTAATAAGTAAGTAAGAAGGGGGATGAATAAATGGCTGAGGCCGTCTCCAGGATCCCCGGCAGGACGTCCGAGAAGTTGGCTGGCCCCTCTGGCAGGCCCCATGCAAAGGCTCCCGCCTTGTGAAATCACAGCCAGGGCCTAGAGTTACATATTAGAAACTTAATTTTGCCATCTGATACACTGATTAAGTTCTGGGGTATTGATACACCCTAGCCAAAGGTCAGCTTATAAACCAGGATATCAGTTTATTGATTTGTAACATAGGATGTGCAAATCTCTCTCCAATGACTAGAAAACTCATGTTTATCATCTGGTACACAGCAGCTGAAAAACCAAATTAATATTCAGGAAGTTTCTTAGATGAGCATAACCAAGAAACATAACATCCAAGCAAAGGATTTCAGCTGTTTTCTGCCCTTCTCTGTTGGTGCCACACATTTTCACACTCCTACCCCTTTGTACATACGCTTCTTGCCTGGATACCTTGTGGCCCTGCTCTGCCTGAAAAATGCCCATTCAGACCAACTCGAATGTCATGTCTTCTGTGAAACCCTCCCTGAAATGGAACTAACTCCTCCCTTTGTTAAGTTTCCATGCGTTGTAAATATTCACGGGTGGTTACACCCTCTCCCAAACCGGTATAATTCTCCCAGAGAGCATGAACTCCGCAAGGGGCAGAGCAGGGTCTTAGTGACCTTTGTCTACCCAGTGGATGGCATACTGCCTCTTCTGGAGCCTAGTAGGATCTAGAAGATTGGTTCTGAGTTTGGTGTGTGTAAGAATCACCCAATTGCCTCAAGAATTTGGTTTAAAAAATCCTATTTCCAGCCCCTACCCTCAGAAGGCCTAACTCACCCAGGACTCTGCATTTTAACATGCACGCAAGTGACCTTGACTCAAGGACTTAGGCCCCATTTTGGGAAACATTGGCCTGGTCCATGATGTTTCTTCAGCTCTTGCACACATTGGTCTACTGATGGGGAAATTGTTATGTACCATGAAAAGGGCATCTTTCTCAGATGCACTGAATGGGTAGTGACAAAATCTTCCTCTCTGGTCCCTTTCCAAGGAGATCAACATGACCTCCTGCCCAAGTCAGCGTGACTACAGACAGGCAGGAGAGGTGTACAGCCTAACTCCAGACAGGCATCTAGAAGGTGTGGGTGCTGGAGCTGAGTCTTAAGGGGAAGCAGATGTGGGAGGAGACACTTCTCAGAGAGGAACAGCGTGCACAAAGGCATGGAGATCTGGGCTGAGAGTAGTTCAGTCTAACACAGAAGAGCAGTTCTTCCCCCACGGGGAAGCCGTGAGACGTGCAGCTTACAATACTCACGGCCGGTGAATTTATATTCATGACACAGCACCTCATAAAAGAGTAAAAACCACCTCATTCTCCACTAGGAGCATGATAAGCATTTTACGTATATTATGTACAGCTGAGGACTATACATTTCATATAGTATGTATAGGTTAGGTCTGTGTTTCTCGAACTATTTGATCTTAAGGCACCCTTATGCTTTCAAAAACTATTAAGAACCCCAAAGAGCGTTGTTTATGTGGGTTAAATCTATTGATATTTATCATTTTAGAAAATCAAACAGAAATTTAAAAATATTAATTCATGTAAAATATCAATAATAACATATTACATGTTAATGAAAAAACTCTTTTGGGGGGTAGGGGGTGGGGACAAGGTTTCACTCTGTTGTCCAGGCTGGAGTTCAGTGGCTTGATCATACATAGCTCACTATGGTCTTGAATCCCGGGCTCAAGCAATCCAACCACCTCAGCCTAGCAAGTAGTTGGAACTACAGGTGTGTGCCACCACACCTAGTTATTTTTTGTTTTCTGTAGAAATGACATCTTGCCGTGTTGCCCAGGCTGGTCTGAAACTCCTGGCCTCAAGCAATCCTCCCACTTTAGCCATCCAAATGGCTGGGGTTACAGAAATGAGCCACTGCACCCAGCCCAAAAACATACTTTTAATGAAATATAGCTAGAGTCACCAAAAAAAAAAAAAAAAAAGAGGGAAGAATAGCTTTGCTTTATATTTTCGCAAATCTAATTGATGTGTAGCTTAAAAGAAGACAGTGGGATTCTCATACTTGCTTCTGCATTAACCTGTTGTGCTCTCACATGTCATGTAGCTTCTGGAAAACTCCACTGTACACTCATGGAGAATGAAAGAGGAAAAGGTAAACAGTGTCTTAATATTTTTTATGAAAACACCTGAGGCTTTGCATACCTCATGCATGGGTCTTGAGATTTCCAAGGCCACACTCTGAGAACTGCTGGCTTAGAGGGTCAGAGCATTCACATCCTGGCTTTATCAAGTACAAGATTGTAGCTGTAAGCAAGTTACCTAACCCAGGGCTCAATTTCTTCCAGTATAAAATGGGGACAGTAAGGGAGCCTTAGAACAGTGTCTCACACATTTATGGAGTGAATGCTCCAGAAATGGCAGCAACCAGCGATGCCCACAACTACCCTCGGGGGTTTGCCCCAGTTTAGAACTGAGGACATGGAGGCTCAGAACAGCTGAGCTGAGATTCCAATGCGATTTCTCTCATTCAAAGGCCAAGCTTGTGACTGCAGTATTATACACACATCACGCTGAAGTGTTTAGAGCAGAGAAGGATTATAAGCAGATTAATGATAAGACCTGATTTTAGAAAAATGACTCCGGTGGCAGCCAAGAGTATGAACGGGTGGGAGTTGGGACTGCAGATGGGGGCTCCATTCTAAAAGTTTGACCTGAGGAAGGGGTTCTGGGGCTGAGGAAGAGGAACTTCATAGGTTGGGTGGGCAGGACTTAGTCCCCATGAACCTGGGGATGAGGGAGGGGAGGAGTCTAGAATTACTCCCAGGCTCCTTGTGTGAGCTTATGGGTGGTGGTGACATTTGCTGAGACAGAAGAGAGGAATGGGTTGGGCATGGGGAAGATGATTTCATTCTTGGATGTGTTGAGTGTGAGATGCCCCAGGGGATTTCCACAGGCAATGGGAATGTGGATGGTGAGGTCAGGAGAGGTCAGGCGTGGAGAGGCTGCAGCAGACACTGGCGTGCATTCTCTGTGGAGGAAAAGCCATGATTTTGGATAAGCCTGGCCAAGGTGTTTGCTTTTCCGGTGCTCTCATTGCCAAGATTCTATGAGCCTAAGATCCAAAGAGTAGTTTGCCTTTCTTTACTTTGGTTAAATTTCAGGTGTGTGTTTCTTGGAAATGTGACTTTCTTCTATGATGGCTTGAGAGAGGACTTATCCATGGGCGCTGTATTAGTCAGGGTTCTCCAGAGGGACAGCGCTAATAGGATATATGTTATCAGAACTAACAGGCTATATATAAAAGGGAGTTTGTTAAGGAGAATTGACTCACGCGATCACAAGGTGAAGTCCCACGATAGGCCACCTACAAGCTGAGGAGCAAGTAAGCCAGCAGTTGCTCAGAGTCCCAAAGCCTCAAAAGTAGGGAAGCCAGTAGTGCAGGCTTCAGTATATGGCTGGAGATCTGAGATTCCCTGGCAAACCACTGGTCTAAGTCCAAGAGTCCAAAGGCTGCAGAACCTGGAATCTGAGGTTCAAGAGAAGGAAGCATTCAAGCATCCAGCACAAGAGAAAGATGAAAGTGAAAGACTTAGCAAGCCAGTTGTTCCCACCCTCTTCCCCCTGCTTTTTCTTTTTCTGTCTTTTTCTTTTTTTTTCTCAATCGCAGAGTCTCAAGCAATTCTCTTGCTTCAGCCTCTCGAGTAGCTGGGACTACAGGTGCCTGCCACCACTCCCGGCTAATTTTTGTATTTTTAGTAGAGATGGCATTTCACCATGTTGGCCAGGCTGGTCTTGAACTCCTGACCTAAAGTGATCCACCAGCCTTGGCCTCTAAAAGTGCTGGGCTTACAGGTGTGAGCCACTGCGCCCAGACTGCCTTTTTCTAGCCTCGCTGGCAGCCGATTGGATGGTGCCCACCCACACTGAGGGTGAGTCTTCCTCTCTCAGTCCACTGACTCAAATGTTAATCTCCTCTGGCAACATCCTCACAGACACACGCAGGGACAATACTTTGCACCTTTCCATCCAATCAAGTTGACACTAGTAACCATCACAGGCACCTATACATGGTGCTTTGGGTGGAGTAGGTGTCAGCAAACTGTAGTCTGCAGTTTGAGTCTCGCCTGACGCCTGCGTTTTAAAAATAAACTTTTGTTGGAACACAGCTATGCCCATTCATGTACTTATTGCCTCTGGCTGCTTTGGGCTACAACAACAGAGTTCAGTGTGACAGAGACCATGTGGTCTGCAGAGCCTAAGATATGTACTACCTGACTTAAAAAAAATTGCAGATCCTTGGGATACAGCACTGTACCTTGAGTTGCAATTTCACTATTTATTTCATAAAGTGCTAACAGCATAGTTCCTGACCAGAAAATACTAAAGAGATATCAACTAAATAATTATCACAATCTCTCTTTCAACATAAAGGGGTTTCATATTTATTTAATCCATAAATCACTTGGTTTTTTTTTTTTTTTTTTTTTTTTTGAGACAGAGTCTTGTTCTGTCACCAGGCTGGAGTGCAGTGGCACAATCTTGGCTCACTGCAACCTCCACCTCATGGGTTCAAGTGATTAACCTGCCTCAGCCTCCCGAGTAGCTGGGACTATAGGCGTGTGCCACCATGCCCAGTTAATTTTTTTTGTATTTTAGTGGAGACGGGGTTTCACCACGTTGGCCAGGATGGTCTCGATCTCCTGACCTCATGATCCGCCTGCCTCGGCCTCCCAAAGTGCTGGGATTACAGGCGTGAGCCACCATGTCTGGCCAATTCACTTGTTTTAAACATGTCAAGCACCCTGTTTTTAGGCTGCCACTTCCTATCTTTCCAGTTCCTTCCTTCTAGCCCTCTGTCTCCAGCAATTCTTCAGCCCCAGGACTATCTGCAATCTATTGATTCTGCCATCTCACAATCCCTCAATATACATATACAATATAATTCTTCCAGATGGCCAAATAATTTCTCTTTTAGGATTAAAAAGAAAAGAATAATTGAGGGTAGATCTTGCAATCTATAGGTAAGCTCCATGAAGGCAGGGCAGTGTCTGGCACATGTCTGGTGGTCACGAATAGTTGTTGATTGACTGCAGAACATTTCTACCTATTCTCGGTCATAGAGTGGCAGTCTAGAGCTTTAATGATAATCTGTCCATCTGCTGTTGGGGTACATGAGATTTGCAGAGCTAAGTGGCCTACCCAAAGTCTCCCCACTAACTAGAGATAGGTTCCCCAAGTCCTATCCCGGGGTTCTTTTCTGTGCACCGGGTTGCCTGTGTCTACTTCAAAGACCCAAGGAAAACTTTGGAATTAAGATTAAAGAACAAACATTTAAACTTGGAAGGGAAAGGGGTATTGGAATCATGCTGCTTATATCTTGTGTTGCAGCACAAGGAGGTGCCCTTGGAAACACGCAGACACACTCACAGCCTTCACCACCAGCAATGAGTTGTGAGAGTTTGGTCAAGTTACTTAACTTCCAGTCCTTACTGAATGCTTCTGACAAACGGGGATTGTCTAAAGGGGGTTGTTGTGAGGCTTTTAGAGTGGGGTTGCAAAACTCACACTACAACACAGAATTGAGAAAAATATTCTGTCATCTTGTCAGTGACCGACCTGGTCCTCATGAGCCCTTCACATATTGGTGAGCAAGAAGAAGTGAACTGAAGTTCGAACTTTGTTTAACATTTAGTCTAAATGGGTACAGAGTTTCAGTTTGGGATGGTGAAAAAGTTTTGGAGGTGGACAGTGGTGATGGCTGCACGGCAATGTGAATGTGTTTAATGTTGCTGAACTGTACACTTAAAAATGGTTAAAACGCTAAATTTATGTATATTTCATCACAATAAAAAAGCAGCTAATCTGATCATGTAGACAGTCGGCTGTGGTCATGCACAGTCGCTTCTGGAGAAATGACCTCTCTCTTAATTTCCTGGGTTCTGGCCTCATTGTTCCTCCCTAAGATTGTATTTGGATGTGGTGGGGGCACTGGAGGTGGTGGCTTATGTGATCTGTGGCACAGGGAAGAGCTGAAGGCCTTGGGCGTGATTTCCTTGGCCTCCTCTGGTTCCCTTAACCAGCCAAGTACTGCTGGCATCTACTCTCCGACCTTTGTCTCATGCCTCTGGGCTGAGGAAACAGATATTGTGACACATCAAAAATTTCACTGTGACCTAAGTTGGGCAGCAGCGTTGTGGCTTATTTAGCATGGAGAGGAACCATGAGTCACACATGCCTCTTGTGTGTATCCACCAGGCATCACAGGGGAAGGAGGGAACATGGCCCCTACCCACATATTTCAAAGACACTACAAAAGCAATAAATGAAACTCAATGAAAAGCAGCACATCGTTGTAAACTACATGCCATTTTTGAGGTCCTGGAACAATCATGAGATTAGAAGGTGGTGTCCCAGCTATGTGCTGATCAAATGCTGATCCACAAACCGTATGGTGCTATCTGGGTCTGAACTACCTGGCAGGACTTGGTAGTACTGGTGGTGGCAGTGGTGATTAGCCAAATCTGAGAATCACTGCTTACATCGATATACATTTCCTAGTCTAATATTTGTTTAAATTGCGGCAGTTAATAAAGAAGACAGCATGCTCTTGGCTCATTAAAGCCATTACAACAGTAATAGTGCCATGGAGAACCAGAGAGGGTTTTTTTTTGTTTGTTTTTTTGTGGGTTTATTTTTATTTATTTATTTGAGATGGAGTCTCGCTCTGTCACCCAGGCTGGGGTGCAGTGGCACAATCTCGGCTCACTGCAACCTCTGCCTCCTGAGTTCAAGCAATTCTCCTGCCTCAGCCTCCTGAGTAACTGGGATTACAGGCACGTGCTACCATGCCTGGCTAATTTTCTTATTTCTAGTAGAGACGGAGTTTCACCATGTTAGCCAGGCTGGTCTCGAACTCCTGACCTCGTGATCTGCTCACCTCGGCCTCCCAAACTGCTGGGATTACAGGCGTGAGCCACCGTGCCCCACCCAAAGAGTTTTCTAAAAGCACAGTTGATCATAATTCGCCTTTGGTAAAATAAATGGGAGCCGAAAGCACTGAACAAATTCTATCCTCTCCAAGGCTCTTATGCGTATCTACTTATTGAAAATGCCTCCAAATGCTCAGACATGAACTATTCTGGTGAATATAAAGAGCTTATTTTTCTATTTGCCCTGGCTCTTCCCCTGCCCCAGGGACTGAGCCCTAAGAATTGCATCCTGGGGCTCTGGAGCTCTCTCGGGTTCAGCCACTAGGGGGCACTGCAATAAGAGTGATGCCCCGAGGAGACAGGGCCTGGGATAGTTCTTCCTCACTCTGGGCTGAATTTTTCTGGCAGACTCCACATGTCTCTCTACAGCTGCAGCTCCCGATGGCTGTCCCCTCCTCAGGAGCCCCAGCTACTGCTGGGCAGTACCCACTTTCCACTGTTGCTAATCTCTCGGTGACTTCAGCCTGCTCACAGCCTTGTAAGTAGTCCCTTCATTTAAGTCTCTCAAACCATCTGAGTTGGATTCTGTTTCCTGCAGGGGCACCAACTAATAAGCCCATAAAAAGAAATCCTTTACTGCTATCATGTAAGGGGACAGTGATGTCCTGATGTGCTAATCACTGATGGACATTAACTGTGATAATGCTAGTATTTCACTGGTATGACTCAATTTCTAAACTAATGGTTTGGAACTTATACCTTCAAATTGTATTGCCTTCTCAAAGCTGACACCTTAGGATGTTTCAATACCATCATGTTAAAATATTCTGAGGCTGCCTTTAAAGACATTCTTTAGTGCCCATAACACATTATTTTGAATAATGGTGAAAAACAGCCCTCCTTTAATGGCAGATTTGATTCAGTTCAACAGGCAATATCACAATATGCATAGGAAAATTGGCAATAATTTCATTATGTTCATATGCAAATTCCACTGTTATCCAAATGTCTTTTATAGCTTGTTTTTCCTTTTCTTTTAAGCCAGGATCAAGGTTCATGAATTGCTTTTGGATGTCTCTTTTAAGTGTTTTCAGGGATGCAGAGATGTGACTTTATGTCAGTAACTCTGGGGTATAGTGCATGGTGTAACACCATTAATATATCAGTGGAAGCAAATGGAACTAAGGGTGTTTCTGGTATTGCAAAAGACACAACTCAGGTATGGGAGATGAGTTAATTATTTATAAGGGCAATTATGTTGGTTTGAGTAGTAAGCATTTTCCTTTTTCACATTAGGACACACACACACACACACACACCTGTGAATGCAGCAGGACGAGCCACAGACAAAACCCCTCAGACATCGAGTTGAGGAAGGAAGGGCTTTATTCAGCTGGGGGCATCACCAGACTTATGTCTCAAAAACCAAGCTCCCTGAGTGAACAATTCCTGTCCCTTTTAAGAGCTTACACGGGGGTCCGCGTGAGAGGGTCAAGACCAATTGAGCAAGTAGCGGGTACGTGACTGGGGGCTGCATGCAGCTATAATCAGAACGGAACAGAAGAGGACAGGGATGTTCACAGTGCTTTCCCATACAGTGTCTGGAATCTATAGAAAACACAAGCAGTGAGGTCAGGGGTCGATCTTTAACTACCAGGTCCAGGGTGCGCTCCGGGCTGTCTGCCTGTGGATTCCATTTCTGCCTTTTAGTTGTTGCTTCTTCTTTCTTTGGAGGCAGAAATTGGGCATAAGACAATATGAGGGGTGGTCTCCTCCATTATTTTCCCCTTTGAGAACTTCACTCGTTAGTGGGAGTTCTCACTTTCATCCTCACTACCCATGTCTTGTTGTAGGACAGATCAATAGTGATTCATATAGTACACTTGTGCTGAAGTATTTTGATGAACTAAGGTAGCGATGAAGCTTTTTATCATTTGAAGAAGTACAGGTAGCAAACAAGGGAGTAGTAAGCAGGTTCTCCTAGTGCTGAGAACCATTTTCCAAATATGGTCCCAGAATCAAATCCATGCCACACTTGCACAGGCACATGTGCCAGTTTTGTCATATCTCTAACGATGTCTTCAACTACTTGCCCTTGATCATCTATGTGTAGACAGCAATTAGTAAGGTTAAATTTCCCACAGACCCCTCCCCCAGCTGCTAGCAGGTAGTTGAGAGCCAATCTATTTTGATAGATAGCATTTCTCATCTGAGTTTCCTGGTGGGCCAGACTAGTCAAGGCTCTGCTAGTTTTATTAGTGATTATTTCTAAGACAGCTTGTAACCGTATGATTCAGGTGAGCATGTAAATGGGGGTCCTGTATCCCCACAAGCCATCTTGTGCCCAAGTAGCAGGCTCACAGTGCTGTATGATTCTCCCAGGGGGCCATTCATCATCTTTCCAATTTCCTATAGCTTTGCTTCTCTTTTCGCGGGAAGCATAGACAGGAAAGCCCAGGAGTTCGCCTGTTTTTATGGGCAGTGGGAAGAAGGATGATTTAATAGTGCCAGTAACACAACTACCTGCCCACTGGTTGGGTAATCTGGTGTAAGCTCTATGCCCGCATATCCAGTATAATCCAGTGGGAGCTGTCCGGTCCCGGTGGAACTCCGGGTGGGTCCACATGGTTTGCAACTTTGGGAATTTACTAAATGGATTCTTTTTAGTATGGTTTAAACCCCACCAGGTGACTGTTCTTAATTTTATTTAAAAAACTGTAACCACAGGGGGCTCAGCTCAGATGGGTTATAAAACACATCACGCTGGTCCCTTCCTGGGCTACATACCTTGTACTGGGTGGCATTATGCAAACATGTCCCTTTTAGAGTTCCAGCACACTTAAAATAACTATAGAACAAAAAACTTTTTGCCCTACCTTAGTGACCTGATGTATACACTGATAACAGTCCTTAGTTTGAGGAAGGTCAGTTGAAGTCCCTACTGTACCAAGTCCAAAATTTAAGGAAAATAAGTCCCATGGTGAGTTTCTTCATGCTTCAGCCATACATGGACCAGTCAGCTTCCGGGTGTGACTGGACCAGGGCTTGTCGTCTTCTTCAGAGTCACTTTGCAGGGATTGTCCGGGCTTGGTCTCACCTCCCAGATCTCAGGTGCTTCGGGTTTCACACAGCGAGGGTGGATCCAGGCTGGGATTTATTCTACTTTCACGGCTGTGGGAGTGGTCAAGACGACAGTCTGGGGTTCTTTTCACCGTGGCCACAAGAGGGCTATGTTCTAATCCTTGATCTACACCTGATCACCCTTGCTGTCTTCTGTACCAAGGCAGCCACAAACGTCAGCCCATTGTCCAAGCCGATTCACAAGGGCAGTCCAAACCTAGGGATGAGATCTCCACATTTGGGCATCTTGGTGAAGTCTACTTGAAGATCTTCAAAGGGGGCTGCTCCATAAGCCTGTATGCCGGGCAGGACAGTTAGACCTTGCCTAGTATTGTGCTGCCAGGTGGTGACACACTGCTGTGCCACTGTTTTGGCAAGGGCTGACAGATGCGAGATGTAGAAGTACTGGCCTAACAACTTTTCAAGTGACTCTTGGCCTAGGTGGGTGGTCTCATGTACAGCCAGTATGACTACAGCTCCTAGCAGTTGTGGCATAGCTACTCTTCCATCTGATAACCGGATCCATCCCTCTTCTATCACCTACCCCTGCTCTGGTTGATAAAATGCCAGGGTGAAAGGGATAGTCAATTGGACTAAAGCACACATTCCACTCTAGTTATTTGGCAGAATGTCCAGTAAAGGTCCATCACAATACCACCACACACCTGCTTGGGGATGAACAAGGGCTGACTTACTGGTAAGCTCTTAAAAATTCTTAAGCTCACTGCATCCCTTCAGGTCTCCAAGGAACGCTAAGTTTCCTCCCTGTCGTGAGAGAGACGAAGTGAACTTAGTGTTGGAAGACGGAAGCTGGATGGCCCTCAGGGGCTGACCCGCAGGGTGCCTGACTTTGGGATATAGCAGAGAGAGTTTGGCACAACCTATTACTCCAGGCTATCGAATCCTGGAAAAGAGCTACCATGAAGTCCACGCCTGGTCGACTGAAGGACCACCTTAGTGGAAAGGGGACGATCTGGGCCTCTGGCCTGCCATGTGCACAAGCATAACAATTGCTTTTGTTTAACAGGCCAATGGTATATTTGATTCATTCCAACCAGGCATTTGCATCTTGGTATCCTGTCTTAATTGTCAACGTTTGTTTTAAGTCTTTAACTTCTATGATCCTCTAATAAAATGAATGTATGATTTTAGGAAATTACAAAAACTGGTTGGGGCGGTCCATCCTTGCTCTTTAGTGGCCCACAGAATGTTGGACCAACTACGGCATGAAAGTTCTACACTGGGGAGCGAGACTCCTGGTTGACACTGGGGTCTTTGTTGAAATCTCCTCAGATAAAATGGTCCTAATGTACTAATGCCTAGTCTGAGGAGAGTCAGGAGGAACAGAGGTACTTTTCTGAAGTAGAGGGCTGTCTTTGACTTGGCAAGTCCCCACAAGGTATAAGGCAAGCATTAAATGCGATAGTTTGAGGCGAAATTGACTTGGTTATGTTAATAACTAGATGGTCAGCAACAGAGCGAGGAAAGAAGATGAGTAATAGAATAGATGAAAGAGTTAAATTTTTCTTAGCTTTAGTTTGGTAGGGTTTTCCCCAGGACTATGGTCCATGACTCTCGAGCGGTGGCGCTTTCTTGACTCGGGTGTGATGAGTCCATCCCTTTTCTGCTGTACAAACAGCAGTCTCGGTGGTTGGCAGCACAAGGTAGGGTCCTTCTCAGGCTGGCTCAAGTTTTTCTTTTTTCCACCCTTCGATGAGAACGTAATTTTCAGGCTGGTGCTGGTTTAACAGAAATTCTAGGGGTGGTACAGTGCTAAAAGACTTAGTTTTGAGGGAAAGGAAAGTGCAAGATAAACCAAGTATATAATTTCTAAGAAATTGATCTTTGGTTTTAAATGTGGGGACATCAGCAGCGGACTTTATAGTACCTTGGTGTCATCTTACTGAGAAATTTCCTTTAGCAACTATTTTTATTAGTTTTTAGACCAAAGAAAGCCAAACACCATTTTATATTTGACAATGCTTTCTGTATGACTTTTATACCAGATAAGCTAAATTTCACCTTTATATTAGTGTGTTATTAATGTTAAACTTAGTTTTAATAAAACTTTGTAGACATATTTATTTAATTTTTAATGTCTGACCATAAGGTAAGATTTTTATAGACTCTTTTTAACCTTTTATAATTTTTGTAAAAGAGCAGGTTAGTGCTTTAAAAAAAACCCATTGTGTTTTAACTTTAATGTCCAGTTCACTGAGAAACTGGATGATACCGCTTTAACTTTAGCTCATGTTTACACACAGAATTTTCTTTATAGTTAACGTTTTAAAACTTGCTTAAACCTTCAAACATTTTTTAACCTTTTTTTTTTTTTTTTTTTTTTTTTTGAGACGGAGTCTCGCTCTGTCGCCCAGGCTGGAGTACAGTGGCCGGATCTCAGCTCACTGCAAGCTCCGCCTCCCGGGTTGACGCCATTCTCCTGCCTCAGCCTCCCGAGTAACTGGGACTACAGGCGCCCGCCACCTCGCCCGGCTAGTTTTTTTGTATTTTTTTAGTAGCGATGGGGTTTCACCGTGTTAGCCAGGATGGTCTCGATCTCCTGACCTCGTGATCCACCTGTCTCGGCCTCCCAAAGTGCTGAGATTACAGGCTTGAGCCACTGCGCCCGGCCATTAACCTTTTAATGTAGGTAAAAATCCACATTTTTATGCCTCTTTATAATCCTTTTACTAAAAGTATATTTTACTTTTCTTATATACCTTGCATATAAACTGTTTCTTCAATAGTTTTACATTCAGGAGGCCTAATTACTTTTAAATTATACAACATTTCTTGCATAAATTCCTTTTTTATAACACAAGTTTTTTTTTTCTTGTTTCACTACTTTCACAGACAATTCTTCGACATGTCTCAACTTTCTGACTTATGCAAACATCCCTTTCTTTAAACAACCAGTTAATTTATTTTAGGACAAGAATTTACTATATAACATTCTTTTTACATAAATTCTACCCCCCTTTTCTCTCTCTTTTTTTTTAACTTAGGATAGTTCTGAACTGGTGAGGTGTGCTCACAATGAGGTTTCCTTTAAAAGTTATTTTTCTACTTTTTTCTGTTAGCAAAGCTGTTGCCGCTACAGATTGAATGTATTTGGGCCATCCTGGGTTACTGGGTTAAGGAATTTTGATAGGAAGGCTATGGGTTGTCAGTGGCCTCAGTGCTATTGGGCTACGCCCTTGTTTACACTGACGACAAAGTGGTATTGGGGTGTTATATGGTCATGGAGAAGACCTTTAATTATCAATTATAGGTTCTAAATTTACCTTGGCTTTTAAAGAAATAGCATACACTCTTTTTTTCTTAACTACTTGTATATCTTTCTCTTTCTTTCTTCTGTCTCTGTGTCTTCCTCTCTCTCCGCCTCTTTCTCTTTGACTCCCTCTTTGTCTCTTCCTCTCTCTTTTCTCTTTGCCTGTTTTCCTCTCTCTCTCTTCCCCCTTTGCCTCTTTTCCCCTCTCTTTTCTCTCTCTGCTGGTCTTTCCTTGCCTCTGCCAGCCGCTTCTGCTGCTGTTCTCCTCTCTCCTTCCTCTTCCCCTAAGGGAGGGACCGGCGGGAGTGGAGCTAGTCTTTCTTCCTTGGCTGTCTGTCCCTTTGCTGCTAGTACTACTGCTGCCTGTCCTCTTAACCACTGTGGGGGGTCTAAAACTAGCTGCAACCAAGTATCTAGGTATGGAAACTGATCTGGGTGTCCTGATTTACCAGTTACTTTGTGCCATACCTTTGAAACTAGGGACCTGTCTAGGCTTCCTTCTGATGGCCATGCCACCTCTAATGCCGGCCAATCTATCTCACACAAAGCCTTAAGCTTTCCAGGTGTCATAGTGATTCCATAGTTCCCACTGAATCCTTTCTTGAAATTCTTTAACATAGCCCCTAATGGGGTAGACTTACCTTGTGTTTTACTCATTGTCCTCTCTCAGGAGACAAAACAACACTCTTACCACAAAGAGGGAAGGGAAAAGGGGGCAAACAGTCACTCACTCCCCAAGCAATTCACACTAAAACCAAAGTCTGGATAAGGAGTTACTCATTCATCAAGCAATTTGAGCCAAGTCAGAACCAAAATCAAAGCCAAACAGTTCAAATCCAAAAGTCAATGCCGAAATCTAAACCAAAACAGTGCAAACCTAGTCAAAATCAAAACCAAAACCAAGGCGCCGATAAAGGCATGCCGTGGGTCATCAGGCCAGGCTTCCACTCAGATGGAGTGGGCAAGTTCCAAGACCGGTCTTACCTGTTGCAGATGTCTGGACTCCAAGAGCCAATTCCTTGCTGGTGTTCAGCTGCTGTGTTAATCCTCCGTGGGGGCCTACCATGAGCTGCTGTGGCGAGGTGTTCCACCAGGGCAACTGTCCACCCAGGAGTGCTCTCAGGATTTGCGTCACTAAAGCCGGCTGGAGTCCCCTGCAGGGATGCTCCACAACACAGGCCTAAGCCACCTAAAGGGCTGCCTCGACCTCCTGCTAATCACCTCATTGCCCATCAGGGAACCGAGAAATGTAGCAGGACAAGCCGCAGACAAAACCCCTCAGACACCGAGTTGAGGAAAGAAGGGGCTTTATTTGGCCAGGAGCATCAGCAGACTTACAAAACTGAGCTCCCCGAGTGAGCAATTCCTGTCCCTTTTAAGGGCTTACAACTCTAAGGGGGTCCACGTGAGAGGATCGAGATCAATTGAGCAAGTAGCGGGTACGTGACTGGGGGCTGCATGCAGCAATAATCAGAACGGAACAGAAGAGGACAGGGATGTTCACAGTGCTTTCCCATACAGTGTCTGGAATCTATAGAAAACACAAGCAGTGAGGTCAGGGGTCGATCTTTAACTACCAGGCCCAGGGCGCACGCCAGGCTGTCTGCCTGTGGATTTCATTTCTGCCTTTTAGTTTTTGCTGCTTCTTTCTTTGGAGGCAGAAATTGGGCACAAGACAATATGAGGGGTGGTCTCCTCCCTTATGAACAAGACAGGTTTGAGCTGTGTGGGTTCAATTATACTCAGATTTTCTCCTGCCTGTGCCAACCCTGAAACAGTAAGAGCAACCCCTCCTCTTCCTTCTCCTCAGCCTACTCAACGTGAAGCCGATGAAGACAAAGACCTTTATTGTGACCTTTATTCCACTTACTTAATTTATTATAAGAATACAGTCTATATTACATATATCGTACAACAGATCTGTTAATTATCTGTGTTGTTGGGAAGGCTTCTGGTCAACAGTAGGCTATTAGTAGGTAAGATTTGGGGGAGTCAAGTTATATGTGGATTTTAACTGTATGGGGTATTGGCTCCAGCCCTGTATTGTTCAAGAATCAACTGTAATATTTTCATAGCACTCTGGAATTGACAGAGGGGCTCCTGGGGCTGGAGGTGTCCTGTCTGGGGCTCCAGTTGCCTCAGTTCTCTCTTCCATGGGCTGAGGGGGATCTACAATTGTGGCATGCCTTGGGAATGTTAGGGGAAAGGTATGGTGACTCTATGGGTTCCAAGTGTTTTGTGTCCCAGGATATTCTTATCTCTAACCCCCATCACTTCCAGTAACCTGATGTGTTCCTCCTCGAAAGAGTTCAGGCAAGGGTCCTGTTCTGTTCCCTTTTAGCAGCCAAATAACCTTCCCATTAACCTGGAAAAACAAAGACAAAAGTGGCCTCTTTTGCATGTTATTTATTCACATTCAACTAGCTACATGAGGGGGATGAGCAAATTAACAGGAGCTTTTTGGGGAGGCACAGAGGTACGGATGGAAGGGTGGGATTAAAACAAAATAATTTTCAGTGGTTAAGTGGAAGATTTACAAATATCTATTTAAAAAGTATCTTCTGGATAAAATAATCAGAAATAAAATAAATTAGCCACTTCTGATCACTGCATTTCCCCAAAGTCTCTGAAAATGGTTTGCACTTTAGACCGTCATGATTTGCAGATATTTACATGACACAGGTTTCCAACATAGAAAAATGAAGACTGAGTAACAGATTAGTACAATGCAGAGGAAAATAGAGCAAATAAAAATAGCTATCATCTGGTAACAAAAATAGATTTATGCCGGTGTTAATATCAAAATTAAAGACATTCAAACAAATTATGCCAATACATTGGAACCATTATTCCTAAGACTATAAGGACAACTTCTTATTGCTTCTACTCATAACCAAAAGGTCTGCAGAGATTCTGTGGTAGCCAGAAGGCATAACTTGTAGTGTATGTAGTAGGGGCTACATCAAGGTTCAACAGCCAAATAAAAACTTTATTATTTTTATTTTAGGCTTGACATCTTTAACAGTAGAACAAGACCACTCATGATAAATCTGGAAGATGTAGATGGAGGACAGTGCTTGAAGCCCAAGCAAATGATTTACTGCAAGTAATTAAAAGCAGAATATGAGAAAAGCAGCAGCGTAAATGAAGTAAACATTTTTTAAAAAATTAGTTTGTATACTGCCCCCAGAGGTCTCACAGGAAGCACAGGACACCTGTGTGGCTGTTTGGGCATCCTGGGTACCTCTTGCCCTCAAGCGAACTCCCATCTCTTTAGTTAGGAGCAGAATCCACCTGGCTTCTAGGAGAGGAACTACATGGAGAAGCTGCATTGAGGCTTTTATTATTAATACCTTTGACTCAGGGGAATACCAGCCTTGGGGTGCTTTGGGGCCTGGGGAGGGAACTGATTGGCTCTCCTGCTACACTGGAGACTGTTAGCTCATTTCTGAATGGATTTCCTGCAGCATGGGGTAGTCAACAGCTGTGACAGGAACATCACCTGAAGTGCAGGGTGGTTACCTGCACAAAGTCCCATTTCCAAGAATTTCTGTGTAATTCACCAGAACTTTTGGATGGAATAATTAGGGGGGGCGGGAGAAGTTAAAACATGTAACTCAAATGGTACAGTGATTAGCATTATTTAACCAGGAGATTTAAAGTCCAGAAAATTAAATTCTACCTTGGTTCTTCCCAAATGATGCCATGTTTCTGTTTTCTTCCTCTTAAAACTATAAAATGTCCTAGAGACATAACATTCGGGGGAAAGATGCTTTTGAGAAAATGGACAGAAGGAAAAAAGAAGTCATTTTCCCCTCAAGAGAGTTTTAAGCTTATAGTATCAGGATCATCACCAAGCTGTTTAAATTTCAGAAAAGCCCTTTATAGATGCTAGTACTGACTAGATTTTAAAATCTGCATATAATTCTGTATCATATTTTAATTCATTCCCACCCCCATCTCAAATAAGATGACTACAGAGGTGATGTTTCTTCCAGTTGTCCTTGGGACTCTAAAACAAAGCATGAGGGCAAGTGAAATAACAACATTAGGATAATTAAAGAATTTCCAAATGCTGCATGACAGTGCTACATCCATTCAGCCTGTACATTTTGCTTTCATTGCTTCTTTCTTTTTTGAGCCAGTCTCTGGAGCAGGCCAGTTTAACAGCCAATATTTCTAAGATTCTACATTTACCCTCACACTGTGGAAACTACATTTGTTTTCCCCTTGAGTGCCCTTAAATCTACAGCCTGCTTCCTCATGCCTGTGAGCAGAATTTGGATAAATGCTTGAAATGGAAAGAACAAAGCACACACCAAAGAATCTGACTGTGTCATTCAACTGCTTAGAAATGGAAATGATATTCACATTGTGTTCATCTTGGCATCTCGATAAAATGAATCCCATATTTAATGAGTTGTTTTAAAGTGCCAGTCACGTGCAGATTCCAGAAGGCTACAGATCCACTTTAAATAACTCTCCATTTTGAAAATGCAATATTGTCCAACTGGTTATTTGGTATGACAATGAAAAATCACGCATTCTTTTCCTGTAATTATTTTACTCTTCATTCATAACATTCGATATGCTCTGAATTTCTTTAAGTAAAAGTGTTTTCTGGAGAAATCTTTTTACTACATCATTATACTTGATATTCCATAGGATTGCTATGGACTTTAGAATAAAAGGCTTAACAATCAGGCTTTGGTTTTAATGTTAACTGGGCAGAAGTTGGAATTGCTTTGATAACACAATTCAACTACTACACATATTATTGTAATGTGAAATAACACATTTAAAAAGACAAAGGTTCCCCTTTCAGTAGTTATAATCTGTATTATTCAAGACTGCTGCAAAACTCACAAAAGAATGATACGGATAACAAGAAAGTATAGGAAAGGGGTAAGACACTTACTTAAAGCTTTACCAGAACACAACACAAAGCAAGAACATCAATTCTCTACATTTGTCTATAAGGCAGATGGCAAACTTTTTATACAAGATCTAAAATATGGTGCTTATTAAGAGGTAGAAAATACTAAAACAGCATTTAAGAAAAACGTGTTGAGTTATCCAAAACAATCAGTTACTTTACTAAACTTTTACAAAGTCAAACTGCTGTGTGGAATAAACTATATGTTTTATATTAAACTGGGACATTCCATACTCATAAGGGAGGTGATCAAACGGAGGGTCAAAAAACTAGGAGTAGGGTGGGAAGCAGAAAACAGTCTCTTAACTTCTCAAGGACTCAGCTCTCACTAAGAAGAAATTTCCTACTGTCTCTTTGGGATGCTACTGTGATATTTAATTAACTGGAATTTTTTCTCTTATTAATGATAATTTCTCTGAGCAAGAGGGTACAATTTTGCACACAAGGCAATAGAACTATAGGGAGAAACAAGTTCAAATGTTTCCTTTTCAAGAAGGTGCCATATTCATCTTATATAAAAATATACATTCCATTAATCTTATATCCTCTCCCTAACCACTAAAATGCAAATGAAGATATTCTTCAGACTCCAGCACCAGCAGAATTGTTCTGTATAAGCAATTCAAGAGCTGTCTGAAGCAAAAAGATATCTCAGCTACCAAATTAAACTTGGGTAGCTTACGCGTGGGTGAGTAACCCCGGGTATTCTCACTTCTTAATGCACCTGGGAGAGGCTGATTTTTTTTTTCTACAACATAATTTTATAAGGCATAAATTTAATTGGAATCTTCCCTAAACTTTGGAAAATTAGTGCTAAAGCTTCTTTTTTTAACCCACACATGAACATTCAATCTTTCATTTTTATTAAATAGTTTATATATAAAAAGAAATGTCAAGGTGTTCTACATTCATATAAACAATCAGGGTAACATTTGAAATTGTAAAGAAACGCACTGAGGAAAATATAGAATTAATGAGTTACAATGCTAAGCTAAGCACAAGTGATCATCCTAGAGTACTGTTTAAATATATAAACACAAGTTTGTGCCACTTCAGAAAGCAAGCATGGGAGAAATACACTAACGTTATCTTTCTTCTTTACTTTTTCACCATAAGACAGGATGGTCCAGTTTGGAAAAACCAAGATCTTTTCTAAGTTCCAAATAGGTACCGTTGCTCAACCACGAGTCATCATCGGATTTCCTGTGAAAAAAGAAACAATTTCTTGCAGACTCTTGAAACCAGCGTCATGTTCTCAAGTCTTTTTCCTTCCTAACCTCCCTGCTTTCCCCATCCTCATTTGCACATGCATTCAGCGTCCCAGAGTGTTGGGACTGGGAATTCTGGGAATTAGAAGTCCACAAATAATTTTGTTACTTTTTTTTTTTTTTTTTTTTTTTTTTGAGATGGAGTCTTGCTCTGTCATCCAGGCTGGAGTGTAGTGGCATGATCTCGGCTCACTGCAACCTCTGCTTCCCAGGTTCAATCGATTCTCCTGCCTCAGCCTCCTGAGTAGCTGGGACTGCAGCCATGTGCAACCACGCCCAACTAACTTTTGTATTTTTAGTAGAGACATGGTTTCACTATGTTGGCCAGGCTGGTCTCGAACTCCTGACCTCAGGTGATCCACCCGCCACGGACTCCCAAAGTGCTGGGATTACAGGCATGAGCCACCACGCCAGCCCATTTTGTTACTCTTGACTTTAACTTCTCAAACTTAGAGGCTGTGAAAAGTGGTGCTTCTGACAGAAGGAGGGTGCAGGGAGAGTCTGTCATATACAAAACATGACTTGTATGACTGTCAGCACCTTGGGAATGACTGCACAAAAGCTACACATCAACCAAGTTGTGCATAGGAAGTGGTTAACATTTATTTATTTATTTTTAAAGGAGGCTGGGTGTGGTGGCTCACGCCTGTAATCTCAGTACTTTGGGAGGCCGAAGCGGGCACATCACAAGGTCAGGAGTTCGAGACCAGCTTGACCAACATGGTGAAACCCCGTCCCTACTAAAAATACAAAAATTAGCTGGGCATGGTGGCGGACACCTGTAATCCCAGCTACTCGAGAGGTTGAGGCAGGAGAATCGCTTGAAACCAGAAGGCGGAGGTTGCAGTGAGCTGAGATCACAGCACTGCACTCCAACCTGGGCAACAAGAGCGAGACTCCATCCCAAAAAAAAAAAGTAATTGGAAGCCATAAGAAAGTCTGGAAAGATTAGTCCTGATTTTTTATTCTTTGAATAGAGAATATATGACACAGACCAAAATTCAAAGGGCACAAAAGGGTATACAGCTTCAAGTTTTTATCTTCCCCCTCTCTGCCAGCCTCCTGATTCTTCTCAGAGGTAGTGATGTTATCGGCTTCATTCTTTCCGGGAAATTCCGTGTGTGTGTGTGTGTGTGTGTGTGTGTGTGTGTGTGTGTGAACACGTACTCTATCCCTTCTCATTCTGACATAATGTTGCACCAGACACTGTTCTACTCTTTCAGCTTTGACATAATGAAATATATTGGAGATCATTTCCGATTAGTACAACAAGGCAAGGGTCAGCAAACTATGGCCCAAGGGTCGAATCCAGCCTTCTGCATGTCTCTGAAATCTGTTTTATTGGAACATGGCCATGTCCATTTGTTTAAATACTGTTTATGGCTGCTTTCAATGCTGAACAGCGGGGCTGCATAATTGCTACTAAATGAATTGAACCTGATGGCCCGTAAAACCAACAATATTTATCATTTGCTCTTTATAGGAAAAGTTTGGTGACTCCAGCAATAAAGGATTCCTCATTTTCTTTTTACACAGTTGTATGATATTCCATTGTATGGATGGACCACAATTTACCTAACAGGTACCCTACTGATGGGTACTTAGGTTATTTCCAAACTCTAGCTCAGCACATGTTATTTTGTATGTGTGTGCATATAGTTACATTAACAATTCCTGTAATTAGCATGGCTGGGTCAAAGAGTATGTGCATTTGTGATTCTGACTGATATTACCATATGGTTTAGAAGCAAAGTGGAGCGTGCCTGTTTCCCCACACTCTCAGGAATGTAGATTTTTATCACACTTGTTTTCCTATTCCAGTAACACTATGTGTTTAAAAATGAGTCAATCTGTGTATCAGACAGTTCACTATTTTAAAACAAAGAGGCTCAGTTTGGTCTGAGCTACAGTTTCCACTTAGAATTTTCAGTGATTTTGTTGTTGTTCCTCAGTAAGTGTTAATGACAACATCCAAGTCCCCATATTCCTCTCCAAAATCTCTTTGCCAGGTTTCTAATTTGAACAGTCCCATGGAGGACTGCTACTGCTAAACAACTCTCACTCCTTCTCCAATTTAAAAATATTTCCTCATCTAATACTATGATAATTTTATAGACAGTCAAAAAGAGAGCGATGGCTGCCCAGCTGAAGCGGCTGCCCTATTTCATTCCAGACATAATTCCTTCCTGATTGCAATGACAGCATAATCCCATTCTGTATCTTGCATTTACATGGTAATGTGTTTCCAGCAGAGTTCCGCAGGCTTCCTAAGGTCATCCTTAATGTCTCATGTTGGATCGAGTTGGTGAATCTCCTTAACTAGTCCTTGAGACAGTTTGGTTACCTACTATTTTTAATGATCCTAAAAAGTACTGTAATGAACATCTTTATAATTGTAGTTTTTTTAAAAATGAAAATAGACAACATATGAAAGAAAAAGAACCAACCTATTTAAGGGTGTAATGTGTTTATCTATTAACTGATCAGTAAATCAACTGATCAGTCTGTTAATCTATCCATTTTTCTATTTCTTGCCTTTTTCAAAAAAGAATGTAACATTTCCATCTTATTCTTTAAATGTTTAAATGAAGCCTGAATATTTCAGGATGAAATTTTGGCCAGTTGAGTTTCAATCACTGATATCGTGAATTTGTGGAAATGATCAGAAGGGATCTAGTAGAATCTACATCAACTTTAGGGAAAAGAGCATCATATTCTTCGAGACAAAACCTTATTTGTTACTATTTTGATGTTTTGGAATACATATTTTATTACTGCTGCTGTTATTAATAACTAAATCCTCATAAAAGTACTTCTGTTGTCCACTAAAAACAAACAAAAACACAAAAAACATCCCCAAACAATGAAAAGACACTGGTGGCTCTGGAAGGACTTGGGCAGATGGAGCAGAGCAGGAACTTGCTGCTTTTTCACATATGCCTATTTAACTTTTTTAAAAAAAGAACAAACAGAAAAACTAAAATGATATAGGCCCTGGCCTCGTAGTGAGGAGAGTCAGGCCCCATTCCGGGGTATTATACCAAGTCCTTCAACAGATCCCCTCCCTGCCTTAGGCTTTCTCTTCTACTCAGTTACAGGAGGAGATGGGGAGGTGAATGGTTGAAGATCCCTCATACCTCCTTAAAAAATTTAAATCTATTGGCCGGGCGCGGTGGCTCACACCTGTAATCCCAGCACTTCGGGAGGCCGAGACGGGTGGATCACGAGGTCAGGAGATTGAGACCATCTTGGCCAACATGGTGAAACCCGTCTCTACTAAAAATACAAAAATTAGCCAGGCATGGTGGCGTGCACCTGTAGTCCCAGCTACTCGGGAGGTTGAGGCAGGAGAATGGCTTGTACCCAGGAGGTGGAGGCTGCAGTGAGCCAAGATGGCACCACTGCACTCCAGCCTGGGCAACAGGGCAAGATTCTGTATTCAAAAAAAAAAAAAAAAAAATTAAATCTATTTTAACAAGACCTTCTTGGCAAGTTATTTTAAAGATAACAATAAATGCAAGCCCAAGTGTATTGGAACTTCTACAATGCAAGAAACAGACTGCTTGGAATTTCCATACTGCTTACCTGTGGAGTGATCGTGAATGATCTCTGTCATAGTGTAAAATGTGCCTATGGGGGTGACCAACCTTAGCTGTGAATTTAATAAGCTGGCCTGGCACTGGCACCCAGCTCTGGCAGGCTCCCTGACTGAGGACCTCCTCTGCAAACTCACTGATTGAGACACTGGGAAAGCTCAAGGAATGCAAAAACACAGGCCCTCGTCCTGCCTGACATCAGAAAGAGGGAGGCCCTGAAGGCAAGTGCCAGGGAAGGGCCTGGCACAGAGGAGCAGTTCCCCCAGGTGGAAGTAGGAAAAGCCTGGAGAATGCTCTCATCTGGGGACAGCGCTGTTTACTTGCTGTGAACCAGAAGCATAACGTGCTGGCACCACCTATCAACCAAAAACCTACTCAATCCGGGCACAAACCTGAAAAACCGAGGCTGGTGCTCCACGTGATTTTCTTCTAAGACCCGCCGCCTTTCTCTCTGTAGTTGTTCAATCCTCTGCTTTTGTATTTCAGCTTCTTCTAAGCTCCCTTCTTCTAGAAACCTGAGGCATTGAGGAAAAAAAAAAAATGAAAGGATATGAATTCAAGAAAACAAAACAATCATTACTACGCAACTTGTATGTGTCCACAACTGGATATTCAAAATCCGTTCCTATACGTAAGACCCTGCCCCCAACCCTTTAATCAGTATCTTGAAGTAGTCAGAGAAGACATTTTTTGAATTGGTGATATTTACATAATTCAAAAATTATATCTACAAAAAAGAATTTGGGGCAAAGTCTTCCTTTCTTCCTGGTCTCTAATTCCAGCCACCTTTACCCTACCACCCTAGAAAACCCACTTTATTATTTTCCTCTGCATCTTTCTAGAGATTCTTCATGTGTATATAAACAAATATTAATACATATTCTTACCCTTCCCTCCATTTAAAAAATATAAATGGTAGCATGCTATGTATTCCTTGATTTTTTGTTTTGGTTTACTTTTTATTTAACAATATATCTTAGAGATCTTTCCATGGACATACATAGACATCTTTATTTTTTAATAGCCACATAATATCCAGTTGTGTGGATGTATCTGAATTTAGACAATTTCCTATGGATAGACATTTGAATCGTTCCCAATTTTTTAATGTGACAATGTCGCAATAAATGACCTTAAATATCCACCATTTTACATGAGTAAGTAGGAAAAATCTGCAGGAGAAATTTCTAGAAGTGAAACTGCTGGGTGAAAGGGTGAGTGTTTAATTTATATATTACTGAACGGCCCTTTGTGGGGATTACAGCAATTTATATTCCCATCAGCAATGCTGAGAGTGCCCTTTTCTCCCATCACCTCAGAATGTATAAAACTTCTGAATTTTTGTCAATCTGATAGGTTAAAAAATGGGATGTCAACATGATTTTTAAATTTGCATTTTTCTTATTATGACTAAGGCTGAGAATCTTTTCAGATGTTTAAGGGATAGCTGCATTTCCTATTTTGTGGACTGTTCATTTTCCTACGTCCATTTTTTCTTTTTTTTTGTTAACACAAGCTTAAGATAAATTTAATTGAAAATGTTCATTATAGACATTAACAATGCTTACCATTCTTTAAACACCATATACGTTATTAATATATAGTGTATATTTCAAATTAACTCCATTCTTAGGTTTGATTTAAGAAACACAATTGTAACAGATTTTATACAAAACAATACTTCCCTAAAAAAGTAGACAAACTGCATGAAACAGTATAAGCATAATGTGCATAGCAAGATAGCTTGAAGCATTCTGTGTGTGGCTTTCTTTAAAATAAATTAGGGGAATGGGCCCATTTGGGAGCTACTGTTACAGCTGACATATGTAAATGGTTTCACATCTTTTTTAGGCACTTGCTAACCAGTGTCCAATCCCTGCAAAATGAATTTACCTCCGATCTATTACTAGATTTCTAGAGGCAATTCATGATACGAGTTGCAGATATGGACTTCTCTGTTTATCATTTACCTTTTGACCTTATATAGTTTTATTTATTTTGCCATAAAGAAGGGCTTATGTTTGTTTTTTTTTGGGGGGGGGAGACGGGGTCTCATTGAGACACCCAGGCTGGAGTACAGTGGTGTGGTCTTGGCTCACTGCAACTTCCTCCTGTTGGATTCAAGCAATTCTCATGCCTCAGCCTCCCAAGTAGTTGGGACTACAAGCATGTGCCACTGGCCCTGGCTAATTTTTGTATTTTTAGTAGAGACGGAGTTTCATCATATTGGCCAGGCTGGTCTCAAACTCCTGACTTCTAGTGATTCACCCGCTTCGGCATCCCAAAGTGGTGTTTGTTTTTATTAAAGCCAAATGTAACAATCTTTTCTTTCCTTGGGCTTCTAGATTTTCAGTCTTAATTAGAAAGACCTTAGGGGAGACATTATTATTTCCATTTTACAGAGTAGGAAACTGAGGCTGGGAAAGATGAAAAGACCTACCATATATCGCACACCATGTGAGCAGCAACCTAGAAAGCAGTAGTTAGATCTCAGTGTACCAAAATCATTTAAATCTGAGGGCTCGGGGAGCTGGATGTTTCCACCCTTTCAAATACACACTAAGTTCTTTATGATTGCATGCAGTAAAACTCTTCAAAATAAACACCTTTTTTTTGGCATTTCAATGGAAATGGGGCTTTACGGATAACAAAGGTCATGCCACACATGGATTCGAGTTGGGCCCCAGCTCCTCCGTGACACAATTGTTTAAAGCGTCCCCACCTCTCAACTCCTGATGACATTTTCCACCTTTCTCAGGTGCCTCTGGTGGCCCAAGGATTGCTAGTAAGACTTTTTGTAAAGGGTTTTACATCTCTGGAGAGAAAAATCTTTAAAAAAATCCTTACCTCTGGTCTGGCCTAAATCGAGTGTCAGTAGGTGGTAATAAAGACTTTGACGATGGATCCATTTCATTTAATTCCAGCGCAAACTGTGTGAAGCCATAGTATTGCTCATAGCCTTTCGGCATGGGATCTAAGAAGAAAATAAATCATTCACCCCTAACTTGCATGTCGCTTATGTTACATTTTAATTCCTTCACCTTTTTCATCTCAGCCTCGCTACAATTTTTCTCTCTCAGCTCCCTTCCATTTCTGTTAAAATATTCTGACTAATGAACAGGCGCTGAACATTTCTCTACACATTTTCTTTTCTATAATTTTTCTTCTGTCTACAGGGATGTAGCTAAGTGTGTTCAGAAAGCAAATTTATACAATGCTGTGAAGTTTCTGTAGTGCTTAAGCTATGAAAATAGTTTGATTTTAAAATAAATATGCTAGGCTGGGCGCAGTGGCTCACGCCTGTAATCACAGCAGTTTGGGAGGCCAAGGCAGGCCGATCACCTGAGGTCAGGAGTTTGAGATCAGCCTGGCCAACATGGCAAAACACTGTCTCTACTAAAAATACAAAACTCAGCCAGGCATGGTGGCGGGTGCCTGTAATTCCAGCTACTTGGGAGGCTGAGGCAGGAGAATCACTTGAACCTGGGAGGCAGAGGCTGCAGTGAGCCAAGATTGCACCATTGCATTCCAGCCTGGGTGACAAGAGAGAAACTCTGTCTCAAAAATAAAATAAAAATAATAAATAAACATACTAATATAAGCTCTGGGTCCATTTTTCCTGATTCTCACTCTAGAGAATCTGTTTTTAAGTGATGTCAAATTATCCTGAAACTCTGTTTAGTACCTACAACAGTGCTGAACACATAGCAAGTGGTTAATAAATGTTATTCTTTTCTTCCATTCCTGCCCTTTTTACCAATTCTTGCCTCCCCCTAATCTTACATCTTTAAACCATTAGGTGCATTGCCCTAACTGGAATTCCAGCTTTTCAAGCTAAACATACTCAAATTTATATATTGAATAAATCCAATGTAGACTACTAAGATCTACTTATAGTCTAAGCTCTTCACACATAACAAGAGAAATGCTTTCCAAGAACTCTTCTGCAGACCTTTTCTTTTAAATTAAAGGGTCTCAGTTCACCCCGGTTGGAGTACAGCGACAGGATCTCGGCTCACTGAAACCTCTACTTCCAGGGTTTCAGTGATTCTCATGCCTCACCCTCCCGAGTAGCTGGGACTACAGTAGATGCACACCACCATGCCTGGCTAATCTTTGTATTTTTAGTAGAGATGAGATTTCGCCATGTTGTCCAGAGCGGTCTCGAACTCCTGGCCTTAAGCAATCTGCCGCCTTGGCTTCCCACAGTGCTGGGATTACAGGCGTGAGCCACCATGCCCAACCGGGACCAATTTTTTGAATCTTCAGAAGTCCTCCTTGTAACTAGTCAATTCTCTGTGTATCCTAAGCATAAAAATAGTAGCAAAGTTTCCTGTGGTGTCTTGGTCAGCAACCCAGTAACCAGGGAGTAAAGGTGCTTTTTCTTAAAGATGGGCCAGAGATGCTCATTGCCATTAGAGAGACATAAAGTCAAGGAATAATGACAGTAACAAAAATTTAAACAGTGTCGCTTTATCAAGGTGGTACTTTAACATTGAGACAGGATGGTAGTTCTCATCTGTGATGCATACTTTAAGCAAAGGAGACAGATTGTGCCATTTGCAGAATCTCATGTGTGCCTCTGAAGCTAGGAAGGCTTCCACTGGTGCCAGTTCATTCTAACTTCATGGCAACCTCTGCAATGGTGGGAGATGTGGCAGCTACCCATCGAAAGAGCCACTGCTGGCTGCCTACTTGACCATCATTTCTCTTTCCTGCTTGCTAACAGGATACTGATTCTGTTCAAATGGCATTGTTCCCTTACTGGCGATTACTCCAAGACATCTAAATCTCTCTTGCCTACCCTGTTGCCCATGACTGGTTCATGGATGGGTCTGAACCCACTGCAGGCTGACATGATGTCAAGTCCTATTTGCTGGGGGATCCTAGGAAATGTTCCTGAGAAAAGAGAGGCACAAGAGAGAAAAGCTCTTTTGTCCTCTCAATACGTGCTTGGTATGCTGTCATGCAGGGGTATGACGCTGAATGGTAACAACCATTTTGCATCCATTAGGGGAAACAGCACAGCACACTGGGAGTGGCAGAATGTATTCGCACTGATCCGTGTGCCCTTGACACAGGTAAGTTGCCTATGTAAGAACCCTGGGGCCACCCACCGCCTCACTTACTGTTACGTAATAGCACATAGCCTAACAGTTGAAGCCACCAGTCAAATGGTTTTCTGTTTGGTTTTTCACCAACCTAAAGCATCCTAACAAACAATGGTTTACAATATGGCTGTGACTTGGAAACAACATAATTTTTGGACTGAGAAGAGGGAGTAAGATGTTGAAGTGTGGTGGGGACATGCTGATGAAAGCTGGGGTTCCCTAGCTCTTCTGCCCGTATCTGCTCCAAGAGCTCAGCACCCTCTGGAATCACAGGAGTGACGAGGATGGCTCAGCCTGGGGATAGCTAACTTTTGTAGGTCTCCTGGGTCACTGCTTTTCCAGGAACACTTTCCTCTTTGTCCTTGCTGCAAAATGACTTCTTGCATCTCACTGATATTCTTTCATAGTACCCAGTATAGTTATGCATGCAGACTGCAAGATTCCCTCGGAGAATGCCCACGGATTAGCAATGCTTATTCTGGGGTTAAGAACCCGGGACCCAGCAGCCCAACAGAGGTGTTGCTATAAGTAAGCATGACAAGTCGGTAAAGACTGGATGAAGGAAGAGGGCCAACACCTCTAACTGAGTTCAAAGCAGAAGAGGCTGGAGATGCTGAACAGACACCGCTCCTGTCCTCTGTGGCTTCTTTTGCCATGCCCACTCATGCACCCACTCGCAGCCTGGGGTCCACAAACCCAGACACTCACTTGCTCTCCACACACAGGCAGAAGAGGAGGAGCCACCGCAGTAGATGCTTTCATGCCATTTCCCAAACAGCCGATGAACTGCGTTTCCACTCCTGTCAAACACTGTGCCTTCAATCTCATGGGCATTAGTGCTCCAGTATTTTGCCTAGGATTCAAATGAGAGTTGTCGGCTTAGTCCTTTAGCATCAGCTTATTACAGATATTAAGGAAAGAAAAAGGGAAAAGCTAGAGAAAGAACTGTAAGAGTGGTTCCATACTACACATTAGTTTGCTAGCTCTGGGTTCTGTTCTTTTAACCGACAAATTAAAAATTTATATATTTATCACGTACAACATAGTGTCTTGAAACATGTGTACCTTGTGGAATGGCTAAATCAGCTGATTAACATATGTATTACCTTACATACTTACTTATGATAACACTTAACTCTCTCAGTGGCCGCGTACGGTGGCTCACGCCTGTAATCCCAGCACTTTGGAGGCCGAGGTGGGTGGATCACCTGAGGTCGGGAGTTCGAGACCAGGCTGACCAACATGGAGAAATTCCATCTCTACTAAAAATACAAAATTAGCTGGGTGTGGTAGCACATGCCTGTAATCCCAGCTACTCGGGAGGCTGAGGCAGGAGAATCGTTTGAACCCAGGAGGTGGAGATTGTGGTGAGCCGAGATCGCACCATTGCACTCCAGCCTGGGCAACAAGAGTGAAGCTCCGTCTCAAAAAACAAAACAAAACAAAACAAAAACAAAAACAAAAACTCTCTCAGCAATTTTCAAGTATACAACACATTGTTATTAACTATAATCATCATGTTGTACAACAGATTTCTTGAACTAATTCTTCCTGTCTGAAATTTTGGATCCTTTGGCCAATATTTCTCAATCCTCCCCTCTGCCCCTGGCAAACCCATGTCAACCATCATTCTACCCTCTGCTTCTATGAGACTGACTCTTTTAGATTCCAAATATAAGTAAGATTATGTGGCATCTGTCTGTGTCTGGCTTATTTCACTTATCCTCCAGGTTCATCTATGTTGTCACAAATGACAGGGTTTCCTTCTTCTTAAAGGCTGAACAGTATTCCACTGTTATATGTTGTATGTACCATATTTTCTTTCTCCATTCATCCATTGTTGGACACTTAGGCTGTTTCTCTATCTTGGTCATTATGAATATTGCTGCAATGAACATGGAGATGCAGATATCTCTCTCACATACTGATTTCATTTCCTATGGATATACACCCAGTAGTGGGATTGCTAGATCATATGGTAATTCCATTTCTAATTTTTTTTAGGAACTTCCATTCTGTTTTCCATAATAGCTGTGCTAATTTACATTTCCATGAATAGTGTGGGTTTCTTCTTCTCCATATCCTCCTGAACATGTTATTTTTCATCTTTTTGATAATAGCCATTCTAACAGATATGAGGTGATATCTCACTGTGGTTTTAATTTGCATTTCCCTGATGATTACTGATGTTCATCATTTTTTCCTCATATATCTATTGGCCACTTATATGTCTTCTTTTGAGAAACGTCTCTTCAGGTCCTTTGTCCATTTTTAAATCAGATTGTTTTCTTGCTGTTGAGCTCTCTATACATTTTTTATATCAACCTCTTAGGGGATGTATAGTTTACAAATATTTTCTCCTGTTCTATAGGTTGTTTCTTTACTGTATTGATTGTTTCCTTTGCTGTTTAGTTTGATATAATCCCATTTGTCTATGTTTGCTTTTGTTGTGCTTTTGGGGTCATATCCAAAAATAATAACTGCCCTGACCAACGTCATGAAGTTTTTCTCCTTTTGTTTTTGTTTTAGTAGTTCTACAGTTTCAGGTCTTGCTGCAAGTCTTTAGTCTTTTTCAGTTGATTTTTGTATACAGTATAAAGTTCTAATTTCATTCTTTAGCATGTGGATATTCAGATTTTCCAGCACCATTTATTGAAGAGACTGTCCTTTCCCCATTGTGAGTTCCTGGCACCTTTGTCAAAAACCAATTAATTATAAATGCATGGATTTATTTCTGAGTTCTCTATTTGTTCCATTGGTCTATGTATTTGTTTTTATGCTTGGACTTTGGCTTTAAAAAACTCATACCTTTAGTTATTTAATAAAAATGAATGGTTAACTATCCGCAGTTTGTAACTCAACTCGTATTTGTGTAAGATACATTTGTATTACTACCTTTGCTACATACAATGTAAAAGAAGGCTCAGTTCTCGGCCGGGTCCAGTGCCTCATGCCTGTAATCCCAGCAGTTTGGGAGGCCGAAGTGGGTGGATCACTTGAGGTCAGGAGTTTGAGACCAGCCTATCCAACATGGTGAAACCCCATTTCTACTAAAAATACAAAAATAAGCCGGCTGTGGTAGTGGGTGCCTGTAATCTCAGCTACCTGGGAGGCTGAGGCATGAGAATCACTTGATCCCGGGAGGTGGAGGTTGCTGTGAACTCAGACTGCACCACTGCACTTCAGACTGGGTGAGAGTGAGACTCCATATCAAAACAAAACAAAAAAAGAACAAAAACAAGAAAAGAAAAGGTTCAGTTTCTATACATCAAGCGAGTAGCATGGGTATTCTCACTATGTATTGGTCCTGGTCTGCGAGGCTACCTTGCACTCTATTCTGCTCAGTTCAGCTCAGCTCAGGCCAGCCCAGTCCAGAGGATTTTATACAGTTCCACACTGCAGCCAGCAGAGGGAGCTCTAGCGCCCTAGAGTTGATTTTTTTTTTTTTTTTTTTTTTTTTTTTTTTTTTCCAAATTACCTGGCTGCCCTAAAAGTTTCTATGAAAGAACGGCAAAGGCATTTCTCCATAAATCAAAAAACCCTAGTACTATTTTCAGCTTAAACAGAATCCATATTTGGAAACCAATAATGTTGAATGGCATTTTCAGGTCAGATTCTGGTCGTTCAGCTTCTGCATTTCAAGGCGGTGGTAAAAATGGTGGGGCACGGAAGTGTCTCAGAGCTGAATTAAAAATTTAAAGTTAAGTTCTCCAGCCATGTAATAATGAGGGAAAAGCAAAAAGATCTTAAGTTTGTTTATTTATTTTTTGATGATACAGGGTCTTACTATGTTCCCCAGGGTAGAGTGCAGTGGTGAAATCATAGCTCACTGCAGTCTCACATTTCTGAGCTCAAGTGCTCCTTCTGCCTCAGCCTCTCCAGCAGCTGGGACTACAGGTGCATGCCACCATGTTTGGTTAATTTTTAAATTTCTTTATAGAGATAGGGTCTTGTCATGTTGCCCAGGCTGGTCTCAAATTTCAGGCCTCAAGTGAGCCTCCTGCTTCAGCCTCCCAAAGTGCTGGGATTACAGGTGTGAGCCATGGCACCCGGGCTCTTAATTTTATTCTGAATCAGGTGTCAGATTTTCCCTTAGAGATATCTGCCAACAAATCCAGTGCTGAGAATTTGCTGGAAGCCACCAAGGGACACTGTCACCTTCCACACGCGAGTGTGGCATCCGCTTGCAGCATTTCTTTCAACACCAGACATGCCCAGTGTTCATCTCTCATAACTATAAAACCCATTTTCTGCATGTAAGTGGATGAGAACCAGGTACGTGGTAGATACGGGAGTGGAGCATGTGTCCTTGGAGAAAACGTTGAGAGCAATGTGGCTTTCACCTGGGACACAGGTAATATATCTCTGCTTCAGGCTGCCTTTTGTTTCTGTTTGCAGAGAGCTCAGACAAAGCTTTCAAGGTAGGGTCATTTTTATTTTGTCCCAAATGTAAGGTCATTATGGGCTTTATGTCGGTCTATAAACCAGTTTGAGGTTATAATAAAGACCCCAATCCACCTCTTCCTAAGTATTCCCTATAGGTTACAGGTGGTGCAGAGAGGCATTGCATGAAGTTCCACAATAAAACCTCAACTCTCTGCTTATTATTTCCATCTTTCTTAAATGCAAATATTCCTTGAGGAGGATCATGTTTTAAAGCTATTTTAACTACATACAATTTTTAAGAGCATGAAGGAATCTAGGAGAGAGAGAAAGCAGGGAGGGCTGCCCAGCAAGGCTGTTAAAATGATAAAGAGACTATTCCATACTTTTTGCCTCTGGCCAATCTTTCCATTTCTTCTCTGAATGTTTATGAGTCTCTCATGTGTGCCAGATACCATTTCAGGTATCAGGGCTACAGAAGTGAGCAAGATAGACTAGGTTTTGCTCTTCTGGAGTCAAGGATGAGGAGGAGGGTATGGAGAGCAGAAAATAAACACACACAGCAACGATGAGCAGGCTGACCTCAGATGGTGATAAGCACTCTGAAGAAAATGGGACAGGATAGGGAGCGAATGACAGGATGGGGCTAGTGATGGAAAGATCTGGGAACAGCTCCCCAAGCAGAAGGAAATGAAGAAAGAGAAAGAAGGCCGGTGTGGCCAGAGGACAGTGGGGAAAAAGAGGGAGGAAAAAGAGAAGTTCAGGTTGGAGGGGAAAGAGGTGGTGTGTGTGTATCTGCAAGTGTACAAGTATGTGTGTGAAACAGTGGGGATGGGGAGTGTAGCCTGTGCAGGGCCTGGCGGGTCACCATAAGGATGCAGGCTTCAATTCTGAGAAAGATGGAAGCTGTTGGGGGACTTTGCTCAAAGGAATGATACAGCATGAGATTTTTTTTTTTTTTTAAGTCTGTGGTAAACCATACCTAATGTAACATTGACCATTTTAACCATTTCTAAGGGTACAATTCAGTGGCATTAAATACATTCACAATGCTGTGCAACCATCACCACTATCTATTTCTAGAACTTTTTCATCTTCCCAAACTGAAGTTCTATACCCATTCAACACTAATTCCCCCTTCCTCCCTCCTGCAGCCCCGGGTGACCACCATTCTGCTTTCTTTCTCTGTGAACTGGATTCCTCTGGGGATCTTGCAGAAGTGGAATCATGTAATATTCGTCCTTTTGGGGCTTCAAGGTGCATCCATACTGCAGCATGGTGATTTATGTTTTAAAAGGGTCTCTCTGGCTGCTGTACTGAGGACAGACCCTAGTGGCCCCCAGGAGGGGCCACTGCCCTGGTCTAGGTGACAGAACTGCAGCTGGGACCAAGGAGTTCCAGCATTGCTTGCCTGCTGGCATAAAGGTGAAGGTGAAAAATCTCTCAAATGCCCTGTGCTCTGGGGCCCTGGCTCTGCCACAGCCTTTCCAGGGACAGAGCTCAGAGAGTCACTGGAGTTACCTTTATAAAATTCACTTTGCAGTAGCAGGAATCATCATTCAGATTCTTGATGACAATCTCTCCATAGTGCTCAATCCACCTCTGCCCACTTAAGATGTTATGGATGCAAGAGGTCACTTTGTTCCACTCAAAATGATCCCCGAAACTAAAAAGAAGGAAAAAGTAGAAGTACCAATTTCCAGAAGAGCCAGCAGCAAATGCAAACAAACTCTGCTCTTTTATAAAATAAGTCATGTCATGCATTACTCATCCCTTTATTCACAGAAGCAACACTGGCTGAGTGTCCACGCCACGCTGGATGTTCTAGGAGCCTCCACTCTCCAAGGAGGCGTGCATGCCACAGAGAATGACAGCATTCAGACTCTGCACTCTGGAAGCTACCAGAGGCTTCACTAGAAGCTGGTGGTCTCTTGGAACAGTCCACCCCCTCCTTTGACAGAGGAGGCAGTTCAGAGCCAGAGGGGCTTGTCTAATGTTGCTGAACTAGGAAAGGGAGGCTTGAGGAAGGGATGAAGATTTTATACAATTTGCTGAACATATATTGCCTGCATCCTTTATGATGAGAAAGTATTCAGATATTACTTATGGAATTCAGTAATTATGAGGAAAATGGTATTAATAATATGACCAGATACTTACAAAACATATGCAGTGTGCTAAGTACTATTTTAGGTGTTTTAAGTATATTATCGGTTTAATCTTCACAACAGCCCTAGGAAGTAGGTGGTTTATTATTCTCTCCTTCTAGACGGGGAAACTGGTGACGAGAAAGGTGAAGTAAACTGTCCAGCGATTCGCTGTCAGTAAGTGCCAGAGTGAGCAGGTGAATCTCGGCAGTCCAGCTCCAGAGCCCCTGCTCACAAGCATCTTGCTTAATAAATAAGTATCAATCACCCCTGTCAGATCAAGGCCATACCTTTCTTAAAAGGGATTTTGACAGCAAAGCAGCACAATAAAGGAAAAACACTTTTTAAAAAAAAAAAAAATTTGAGACAGGGTGTCACCCTGGCTGAAGTGCAGTGGCATGATCACAGCTCACTGTAGCCTCAACCTTCCCAGGCTCAAGGGATCCTCCCACCTCAGCCTCCTGAGTAGATGGGACTATGGGTGCGTGCCACCACTATGCCTGGCTAGTTTTTGTATGTTTTTTAGAGACAGGGTCTTGTCATGTTACCCATACTAGTCTCAAACTCCTGGACTTAAGCAATCCGCCCACTTTGGCCTCCCAAAGTGCAGGGATTACAGATGTGAGCCACCACGCCCAGCCAAAACCACCATTCTTAATCTTGTTAGGAAGTGGAAATGAGTTTTTAATAAGCATCTATTCGGGGAACTTTGGTCTCCAGGAGGCATTTCCATTTGAGAGAGAAACATTTTTTAAAAGTGAGCTTGCCAAAAGGAGGAACATTTAAACCTACTGTCAGACAGATTACAAGAAAAAACACACACTCAATGCAACTGGCGGGGGGGTGGGCATCCGGTTCCCAAAGCAAAATCTCGGCCCTAAATTCCATAAAGCTCCTTAACCACAGAAGAAGAACTTACGCTGGCAGAGTCACATGGGTTGTGCCAATTGGAACAATTTCCATGGATTTGCCCCAGAATTTGTTTTTCCATCTCACATCTGAAATGAAATACCAAATATTACATTTTTAGCAGAAGAGTTAGGTAGATGAAATAGTTCCTAAGCTAGATAAATGATCAATCACTATATAGTACAATCTCTTCACAATCAAGTCAATTATTATATAGGATAACTTTTCATAAAATATAAGTACCAACCCCATGGACCCCTGGCGCAGAATCAGGGAAACTGAAATGATAAGATAAAGTCCTTTCCATGAATGCGTTAACAGCATGACAGGCAGACAGAAGTGAAAACAAGTAGTTAGCACACAGAGAGGCCCAGGTTATAACTAAGTGTGTTATAAGGTAAAATGAAACCTGAGAAGAAGGAGTGACGAACATGCTTAGAGAAAGCATCAGAAGAGCCTTGTCAGAAAGGGCTATCTAAATGGGGCTTTGAGGAAAAAGCAGGAGTTCACTGGGCAGACAAAAAGCAATTTAAGGCTAAATAGCTTGTCCAAGGGGACAGAAGTATAGGAAAACATAGTCACATAGTATGGTTCTATCCTACAGGTCTCAGACTGTCTTATCTAGAGAAGAGTAGAAAGGTTGAGAACAAAACCAGGTGCAGTGGCTCATGCCTGTAATCCCAGCACTTTGGGAGGCAGAGGTGGGTGGATCACTTGAGGTCAGGAGTTCGAGACCAGCATGGCCAACATGGCGAAACCCCTTCTCTACTAAAAATACAAAAATTAGTTGGGCATTGTGGTGGGTGCCTACAGTCCCAGCTGCTCGGGAGGCTGAGGCAGGAACCCAGAGTGGAGGTTGCAGTGAGCCAAGACTGTGCCATTGCACTCCAGCCTGGGTGACGGAGTGAGATTCTGTCTCAAAAACAAACAACCAAACAAAGAAAAAAAACTGAAAACGAAAAACAACGGGCTCTCCAAGCCTGGCTAAGAGTCTGGTTTGTGTGCAATGAGTGGAAACAATCAGACCACTGATGTGATTAGACATGGACCTTGCAAAGGCAATTGGAAGCCATACGGAGAATGGAACAGGAGTAGGAGAGAGGAGAAGCAAGACGACAAGTTAAGAGGCTACTGCAGTTGCCCAGGGGATAACAAATGGGGATGAAGGGAACCAAGACAACAGACATGGGGAAGCGAGTGAGCCCAGAAATGCTAAAAAAGAAGAAATAGGCACAACTAGGTGACAAATTAGATACAGACTGAAAAAGAATTTATGAACAATGTCAGATTTCTCTAACTTGTGTGAATGATGGTACCAACAGAGAAGCCAGGGAATAGAAAAAGAACAGCAAGAGGATCCCATCTGGCTGCTGCACTGAGGATAGACAGACTACAGGGTGGGAGCAGAGGGGACAGTGGGGAGCCCTGGCTGGGGTCCAGGTGAGAGAGGTGGAGGTGGGGCTGGGACCAGCAAGCACAGTGGGCCTCATATTGTATAATCGTATTTACATAAAATGCCCCAAACAGGCACATTTACAGGCTGGGGAATGTTGAGAGAAAAGGGGCAGGGTAATATTTCCTAAAGAGGATTCTTTCTAGAGTGATGAGAATGTTCTAAAATTAACTGTGCTGATAACTGCACAGTTTATAAAATTCACAATTCTGTGAATAAAAACTATTGAATTGTACACTTTACACGGGTGAATGATATGGTATATAAGTTGTATGTTCATAAAATTGTTACCAAGAGAAAAAAAAAAGATAGCTGACTGTTTAAAGCAAGAGTAGTAACAATGTACTACATGATTTATGGTATGCAGAAGTAAGATGTACGTCAAAAATGGTAGAGAGGCCGGGCGCAGTGGCTCAAGCCTATAATCCCAGCACTTTGGGAGGCCGAGACGGGCGGATCACGAGTTCAGGAGATCGAGACCATCCTGGCTAACACGGTGAAACCCCGTCTCTACAAAAAATACAAAAAACTAGCCGGGCGAGGTGGCGGGTGCCTGTAGTCCCAGCTACTCGGGAGGCTGAGGCAGGAGAATGGCGTAAACCCGGGAGGCGGAGCTTGCAGTGAGCTGAGATCCGGCCACTGCACTCCAGCCCGGGCGACAGAGCAAGACTCCGTCTCAAAAAAAAAAAAAAAAAAAAAAAGGTAGAGAGGTTGGGAGGGGAAAATGGAAGTATACTTCTGTAAATATCACTATATGTGAAACTGGCATAATATTTTTTGATGATATTAAAAATATATAACATAAATCCTAAAGTAACAACTTTAACAAGAAACAAAACAGGTAAGTATAGCTAATAAGCTAACAGGGGAGATGAAAGAGAATGATAGAAATTATTCAATCCAAAAGGCAGAGAAAGAGGAAAAGGAGAACAAAGAACAGATGTGACAAACAGAAAAGAAACATCATGAGGGCAGATTTAAGCCCAGCTACATCTACAATCACAACAAACGGAAATGGTTTACACAACCTACATAAAAGGCAGAGAAATGTCAGGCTGGGTTACAAACCAAGATTTGGGAATCCTAGGCCCATGGAAATAGGTGGATTGCTCAGGAAAAGGCTGATGAGGAAGGATGGCCTAGGAGAAGGATGCTCAGGAAAGGGAAGGATGTAATGTAGGAAGTACATAGAACTATTTTGAGAAGACCCCTCTCATTTAAAAAAAAAAAAAAATCCAACTTTTGGCCGGGCGAGGTGGCTTACGCCCATAATCTCAGCACTTTGGGAGGCCAAGGCAGACAGATCACAAGGTCAAGAGATCAAGATCATCCTGGCCAGCATGGTGAAACCCCATCTCTACTAAAAATACAAAAATTAGCTGGGCATGGTGGCTCATGCCTGTAGTCCCAGCTAGTTGGGAGGCTGAGGCAGGAGAATGATTGAACATGGGAGACAGAGGTTGCAGTGAGCTGAGATTGTGCCACTGCACTCCAGCCTGGCAACAGACCGAGATTCCATCTCAAAAAAAAAAAAAAATTCCAACGTTTGAAACAACAAAGAAGAGGTGCTTATAGCATGAGTGAGATTTATCAATTAGGAGGCTAGGAACCTTATGAGAATATTTCCAGAGGGTTTTGGTGAGAGAGCAGTTTCAATTTTAAACTTTAATAGCAAAGGTGAAGAAAGAAAACCATGGTACTTGTCACTTTAAGCTGGAAATACTGATTGCCTCCAGGGAGGGAAACTGAGTGGCTGGAGAAGAGGGTTACAGTGTACTGTTTTGTACTTTTAAAGTTTAATAGACTGCGTGTGTGTGTGTGTGTGTGTGTGTGTGTGTGTGTGTGTAAAGGCAACATGTGATATCAGTGGTAGCAGAGAAAAATATTTTTAAAATGTATATGTGCTTACTGTCTAAAAACTTAGGATGCTTATATTTTCCTTCTACAGTACATTTTTTTTAAATAAATTGAGAGGTTAACAAAATTAATCCATCTAGGAAATGGCTATAGCCTTATTTATTCTTCAGAAGATTTACCCACCCACCCCCAACTCAAAATATAAACTGAACAAAATTTTAGGAACAATCATCTCAAAACTGAAAAGAAGAAAGCAATGTAAAACACGACTTCGGAAATAAAATTTAAGTCTGGCAAAGCAGAAAACCCCTCTGCTGTCTACACTCTGATAAACGACTGTAAATATTTAGCGTCTCTTGAAATATGTGAGGCATTTCAAATGATTTTTAAATAAGATAAAGTTACAGAAATAAATGGAGGAGGCTCAGGTAAACTAAGTGAGAGATGAGCGGCAAGAACAGGTGACGCAGATCCTTCCAACCAGACCCAAATCCAGGAACCACTTTTGATCTCAGTAAGAATTGATAGCAATTCTTGGATAAAGTAAATAGATAACATATTACACAATATGATGGAAGTAAAATGTATTAGCACATTACCTTGCCAGAAAACAAAATTTCTAGACTCAGCATGGCATGCAGAGATAGGCGGATGGTGGCTGACCTGATGGAAACAAAGGACAGAAAAACAAAAAATGAACTTTTGCGTCTCATGAAATCCATTCTTTCTCCCCTGCACTGAGATGTAACACAGTGTGCAGTGCTGAACTGAAGGAAAAACTTTAGTTTCCCTCAACAAGTCTGTCCTCAAGAGGGCGCTCCTGATACAGTCAGCTCCCACTTGCTCAGGTTGGTCAAGGGTGAGGGGAAGGCCCTTGAATGGAAGCCTCCAGAAGCCTCTGTGGGAGGGCGGCCAGGTGGTGAGTGATGAGGATAGAGGCGCATTTTGAAAGACATAAAAATAAAAACAGGGACATGTGAGGATTGCTCATCCATAACATATAATCTGACATTGGCTACCAATGTGTCAACATCTCTGTCAGCTGTTCTGAAAGTAGCTGCAGATGTTTTAATTAAGATATCAAGTAACAAGTATTCTAACATGCAACCCAAATGCTCTTCCTCAGGCTCAGCCAACTTAACTCTTGAAAACTCTGCGTAATAAAGGCCAGCCCCTTTTCAAATCACCTACAAGAAGACCGATGCAAGGTAATTTTTTTAAAAAGAATGTTTCTATTAAAAAAAAAGGGGGGGGGGACACACAATTGTTGAGGAAATGTTAGTCAACTGTTAAGAACATTTTATTTATTTTTTTGTCAAGATAAAAACTATCTTGAGCAAATAAGTAACCTCATTCCAGAAAAGAGAATTCCCTGGAGCAGAGACTGCTTTTTGGCAAGGAGTCATTACTCATTTTATTCAGTAATGAAGAGGCTGAAGAGAAAATGGCTCCTCCCTTTATTTCCTCATTATCTCAGTTGCACTCAGGGAACGTTGAGAGGTGTACATGCTGTTATTCTAATTCAGTACTGGTGAAACCACAGTAATGCTTTCAGGGTTGTTTCCAGAAAGTTCTCTGATGTAGCTGATTCCTGGCAGAGGTGTCTTACATTGAGAGTATCTAGCTCAAAGCCTGCACTTTATAAACAAAGAGGCTGAAACCAGAAAGATTAAGTAACGTTTCCCAAGCCACACTGATAGTCAGAGGAAAGACCCAGCAGTTTTGGTTTACCTCACTGGTTTTCAAACTTTGCACAAAAAGGAAAAAAAAATGTTTTGAGCAGCTGCACGGTTTTCAAACCCATCTTATCAAGAACCCAGAATACTGAGCCCTTGCTTGAGAAAACAGGTGGGGAGGAAGGGAGGGCAGTGGATAACAAATGCACAGCTGTTCACCTTCCTAGGACTCTCGGCTGAGGAACATGGTTTGAAAACTACTTCTGTGAGCCAGGCCTCCAGCTGGAGGACTGCAGGGCTGGGAAGATGCGGTCACACACACCACACCCACATATGACTCATGGGATTACAGCCATGTGGGCCAAAGAAAGGTAGAGACAAAGATGTAAATCATGTAGGTATCTTTCAGATTCTTCAATGAACATAAATGCCAGTTGCAATACAAAGCAGGAGACTCAGATTTGCTGCTCTTTGGTTTGTCTTAGTTCCCATGTGCCTCCTAAGAACGTGAGCCCTTCTGTGCCTGTGGGATTTTCAAGGGCAATTTTCACTTCAAGCACTGACTTAGAAACCTAATCCCATAATGTAACTCTCTCATATTTCCTTTGATGTTGTCTTTTTTCTTGAGACAGGGTCTCACTCTGCCACCCAGGCTGGAGTGCAGTGGCACAATCAGCCCACTACAGCCTCGCCCTCCAGGGCTCAAGTGATCCTCCTGTCTCAGCCTCTCAAGTTGCTGGCACTAAAGGTGTGTGCCACCATGCCTGGCTAATTTTTTCACTTTTTGTAGGGATGCGGTCATGCTGTGTCGCCCAGATGGGTCTGGAACTCTTGGCCTCAAGTGATCTTCCCACCTCTGCCTCTCAAAGTGCTGGGATTACAGGTGTGAGCCACCATATCCAGTTGTCTTTTTTTAAAAAATCCTACCACTTGGAGATACTTTATATCAAAAAATGCTACATTCTTCTCCTTTTCTTCACTAGCTGTCTCTCAATGAAAACAGTGGAGCTAGCTTTGAAACCATGGGATCATATAAAACAAAATCAGGGTGCAGTGGCACAGCCCTGTAAGCTACTTGGGAGGCTGAGGCAGAAGGATCCCTTGAGCCCAGGGTCCAGGAATTCAAGATCAGCCTGGGCAACACAGTGAGACCCTATCTATAATAATAATAATAATTAAAAACAACCAGAAATCAGCTCAAGACAATCGCCACTCCCCACTTCTCCACCCCACCTGGCATGACCCACTACGGAGTGGAAGGACAGCTATGAAATGTTCCTCTCCCTCATAATGGAGACATATTTTAAAGTGGATTATTATGAAGGAGATTACATTCATCCCACAAAAACAATGTAGCAATGTGGGAGAGGAGCACTACAGCTTTGATGAAGAATTTGGCATCTTTACAGGTATGGCCGAATGTAAACATCAAAGCCAAACACAGTATATAAAAACCATACACCTCTTTTGTAATAATTTTAAACACCATAAAACAGGGATAAATATCCTATCCATATGAACTATAAAAGAACCCCTACTGTATACACACATCTCATAAAAACGCAAACTTGTTTTAAACTATTGTGTTAGATAATGAATGAATGTTTAGCAGATTAAGTTTAGATGGGTTCAACACATTTTCTGAATTAAGTCTCAACCTTCAAATATCAGTAACTTTGCTTATTTCTTTATGGCTTACACAGGCTTTTGGGAATGGTTTATTTGGCCCACATTGCTTTTAAGAGTTTTACAAAGCTTTCTGGGGAGATTTACATTGATAGCTTATTATTATTATTATTATTTTGTATATTTTCTCCTATTTCTGGAGCATCTGCCATGTGCTGCACTAGTGTCCGGGAATGAGGGAAAGGTTTTTGCTGTTCCACGGACCTGAGCCCTGACTGCAACATCATCTGCTGGCTGTTTGACCTTCACAGCTTTTCCATCCCCTCAGCCTCTGTCACCTCATCTGTGAAATAAGGCTGATTCCACTGACTTGGCCAACTAAAAGAGAACACATACAAACTGTCCAGGATCGTACGCTGATGTGGATTAGGCAGAGACTATATTTTGATTTTTTTTTAATGAGTGTATTTTCACTTGGTTCTTACTATCTTTGTTAGCCTGATTTTATAAATTAGGAAACAGGGGTTCTGTCCAGCAAAGAGCTTCCCCAATGCCACACCATTAATGAGTGATCAAGGTAGCACTCCAAACCTATATCATCCTCTTCCAGATCCAGGGCTCGTGTCCCTCCCCAAAGCCAGGACACATCGTTAAGGTTCCTTCTCATGGACATTTGGAGAAAAAACCTTTTGAATTTGACCTTTCCAACCTGAGTCTCGCATATTTCTTTGTAAAATGAGGTGTGAGGATCCCTCTTGGCTTCAAAATGCTCTGATTCTAACATCTGATGTTAATGTCTTCTTCAAATCTTAGCATCAAAGGTGGCAGCGGATGCTGGCCAACTTGAAAATATTATACAAAGGCTTTGATTAACTTCAATGCCCATGGAAAAAGGTAATTCACACTTAATCACTAATCTTTGTTGATGGCAATCCTTCTAAAATCTATTAGAGAATAATGAGCAGAATCTAACCTGTCTATGTTATTGTAGGATTTTGGTTGAGTCTGTATTCTCCTAACATTTTAACTCAGGCAAAAAAAGGCAGTAGATGCATTTGTCTGAATTGACCCAGCCCTGGAAGAGATGCTCTCTGTTAGCCTGTTGAATAAACCCAATTTAGACTTTTTATTTTTAAGCATTCTTCCCTATCACTTCCTCTCCAATCAAAGAAGAACAATTCTTGATTGGTAAGGATGCCCAAGCATTCAAGGAATTACTACACATGGTTTTTATTATGCAAGTATTCATATGATAACACATGTATCTATCTTTCTTTCTACAAGTCCCAATACAGTTCCCCTGGCAGTTAAGAATTCTGGTAATTTATAATTTATTTATATATCTGAGGACTTTCTTTACCTTGACCTAATCATTTTTAATTTATGCTTTGAATGCACTTTATATAAGAGGTCAAGGGAGAAGCAGATAGGGAAAGGATGTATTTTCAGTATTTTTGTACTTTGTAAGCTTTTATTTTTCAGATTTAGAAAAGTAGCCCTTCAATACCATCAGTTCTCCCCTGCAACTGCTCCAAGGCATAACTATCCAGTACTCCCAGGTCCTGACTTCCCTGTGGCAATACAGGGCAATAATGAAAAAGAGGGCAAGTGTCAGGTGAAGAAGTCATCTGGAGAGGGGGACCAAGTGGCCATTCTTTCCAGGTCACTCATCAAGCACTTACTGATTGCCTCCGATGTGTCAGGCACTGTCCTAGTCACCAAGGGTAAAATGATAAGCTAAAGAAACAAAAATTCTTACCCTGATGGAAGTTGTATTTTAGTATGGAAGTGGGTAAGACAAACGACACATAAGAAGCACATAATTTGTCAGTAGTAATGTGTGTTGAGGAAAATAAAGCAGGGCATGGGGATGTGGGGACAGTGAGTAGGAGGGCTGGTTAGACAGGGTGGCGGGGCAGGACTCTAATAATGGAAACCTGTGGGGCTGAGAGAAGTTCGGAAGTTAACCACGCAGATATCTGAGAGAAGCACGTCCCAGGTAGAGGACACAGCCAAGGCCAATGGCTGGAAAATGCTTGGTACGAAGCAGAAGAAGCAAAGCCAGTGTGGCAGAGCTAAATGACCAGGCGGGGAAAGTAGGAGAAGTGTCTGAGGGTGAGATTTTCGAGGGCGTTGTGGATCATGGCCAGGACTCTGGATTTTATTCCAAGTGACTTGGGAAGTTGGTGGAGGGTTTAGAGCAGCTGCTACTTCTGTTTTAAGCAGTCACTCTGGCTGCTGGATAAGGAATTAACTGGCTCTGGAAACAGGAGACCAGTAGTGAGTCCAACTGCAATAATCCCAGTCACTGATTTTAGTGGCCTGAGCTAGGTGACCAGCACCAAATGGGAGAGAGAGTGAAAATGGCTGGCTGTAGAAGGCAGGCTTCTGAAGGAAGACCCCAGGATTTGCTGATGAGAGGATGTGAGTTATTAGAGAAAGAGCTATTAAGGATGATGCCAAGAATTCTGACCTGATTCTGGGGAGAATGCAGATGTCAATTATTTTCCCTTCTCCCATGTTCAGAGTGAATCACTTATCTCATAAACACATGGCTTCTAGCAAAAAATTAAAAAACAAAAACACATTAAGTGCTGACTTGACCTAGAAATGTAGAAAACCACAAAGCAATGGTTTAGTTGTCTCATCTTTGATTTATTGCTGGTTTTATTTGAATGAATTTACCCTTTGACAGTGTCTTTAAGATGGTATTTACTTATTTAATAGGTAATAAATAACTGCTTACTAGTAGATACAAGGACTATTCAGAGAAGTTACATGAGTGTGCAAGGAGGAAGTGATGGGTGTGGCAAGTATAAGTCTGTCCAAGAATGTATGGATTCAGAGTCTTCCAATAAATAACAGAAAAGGAAGAAAAGCTGAGCCTGTAGAGCAAAGGAAAATATCTTCTTTTCAATCTCTTATATTTTAGTAACTTTTAATAACTGCACTCACCTTTTCTGACACTCTCAAGGGTATGCAGGTGGGTGGGTAAATGGTTAAAATAAACAATGATCTGGACATGTTTCATGTAATTAGGAAAAGCTACTTTTAGACTATAGCTTAATTGCATATCCTTTCAACAGCAAACCTTTCCCAAAGGTATGAAAAAAGGAATGTAGTCAACTGAAATAAGTTTTCTGACCCATCTATTCCCTTGATGCAGCTCAAAAACAGTGTGTTAGCTCTGCCGGGCAGCAGGAGGACACAGCAAGCAGGGAATCACCTGCCAGAAGATACTCAGTCCCTGACCAATAAGGAAAGAAGGGAAGTCCTTCCTCTCTGAATTCCTCCTTTTGTGGGTTTGTGTAGAAAGCCAAGGTTGAATTGGATTTTTTGGCACAAAGGAAACCTCTGAGAAGGTGGAAGAGCCAGAGGGTCAGAACCCGGGACAGGAATGTCTATGACTCACTCCTGATCGTTCCTCTTTCACAAAGGCCACACCCCAGTCTACCAAGGGAGCTGAAAACAAAGTCCTATGTGAGTCTGGAGAGACTCTTCAGGGCAAGAATGAACAGCATACACGAAGGGCTGCTTTCACATCCACCGCAGACTCCAGTAGCTCTGAGCACAGTCACTGAGTCCACACGAGAGACCCCACAAAGGGTGAGGGGAAAAGGACGCAGCGATGGAAACAGAGGGGCTGGGTGAGATCTAGCATTTGCTGAGGGGCACTGGGAAGCTCAAATCCTCTAGGCCTTGGTTTCCTCGCCTGTAACTGATCCCTGCCTCACCTTCCACAGAGCGCCATTTTGGAGATCAAGTAAGATCATGAATGCACGGAGCACTCTACACATCTAATACTTGTTATAAGAAAAGTTTTTAACAAGAAATGCTTTCTCTGGTTTCTGACCACATGAGTCATTTTGATATTGTGGTTTTGGGTCTTTTCGATGAGAAACAATAGAGAGGCAAGTTTCAACGGAGTCGAACTCTCAAGCAGCAACGACTTCCACTTGCCTGGCTGCTCCCCACCTGGAACATCCACATACCCAGCAAATCCACAGGATAACAAAATCGAGGGGCTTTGAGGGAGAGACCGCCATCGCTTTCCAAATCAGACCGTTGTCTAGGAAACTCAGAAGAAAAGCCAAGTTGTTTCTTGCCAGGTCCTTAAGCTTCGAGATATAATTTCCATCAACATCCTCCTTAAAAAAAAATTCCACCCAAAATATTAATTCAGGGGGCTTGCCCAGTTTATTATATTAGTCATCCAGAAACCTGTACTCACTGTAGAGAGGCGCAAGAAAACAAACCTCTAAGCCATGAGAGCTTAAGTGTATCAATGACACAGAATGGGCAAGGGCAGAGTCATGCTGCCTCCATCAAGGTAGACTGTCTGCTGGGCTGGAGGCAGAAAGAGCCATACCAGGTACCAGTGGGAAACAGAATAAATGCTCTGGCACTCTCTTCAGACGTGTTAAATTAGAATAGACAAGGTCAGGAGAGGGAAAGAGGGGCACTGAGTTGATAGGTTCCTGTTGGCCAGGAAAAGGGAGGCTCCGACCCTACACCCTTCCCACTCCTAAGGCAGAGGGCTGCCTGGCGCACTGAATCACACAAGTGCCTCTTCACACTGATACTCACTCAGGATTCTCGGTGGTTTCCCAAGTAATCTGCCTATGGGAAAATCATACCTAGTCACACTGGACAATGCTCTCTGATCCCCAGAGCAGGTCTATTTTTCACAGTAAATGCATATAGTAGCATTCTAGTTTACACATCAGACTCTTGTACGCTTAGTGTGAATTTATCCCTGAGATACTCATCCATTCTTAGGTATATTAAAATAACCAACTATCTGCGGCCATCAGGCTAAATTCCAGACAGATGAAGCAGCTCCATGATGATCAGGACTGGTGGTATGACCATGGTGAAGCCAGCTGTGAGCACTCCTGGCTGCCTGATAGCCATCTTCCATCAGAGACTCACCAGCGACATTAAGGCCCCTTCAAACCACTTGTACTAGAAGTGGAGATATAGCATATCTTATTTGAACATATGTATTATAGATACATGCCCTTCTAGTTTTCTTTCATCAAGTCATTCCTCAGGCTCCTCTCTGCCTTGTCAACACTCCTCTTACTATTCTTTTCCCTTTTTTGTGAAACGGAGTCTTGCTCTGTTGCCCAGGCTGGAGTGCAGTGGTGCAATCATGGCTCACTGCATCCTCTGCCTCCCAGGTTCAAGTGATTCTCCTGCCTCAGTCTCCTGAGTAACTGGGATTATAGGCATGTGATACCACACCTGGCTAATTTTTTGGATTCTTAGTAGAGATGGGGTTTCACCATGTTAGCCAGGCTTGTCTGGAATTCCTGACCTCAAGTGATTCACCTACCTCAGCCTCCCAAACTCTTATTACTATTTGTTTTTTTTTTTTTTTTGAGACGGAGTCTCGCTCTGTCGCCCAGGCTGGAGTGCAGTGGCGTGATCTCGGCTCACTGCAAGCTCCGCCTCCCAGGTTCGCACTATTCTCCTGCCTCAGCCTCCTGAGCAGCTGGGACTACAGGCGCCCGCCACCACGCCCAGCTAATTTTTTGTATTTTTAGTAAAGACAGGGTTTCACCGTGTTAGCCAATATGGACCTCGATCTCCTGACCTTGTGATCCACCCGCCTCAGCCTCCCAAAGTGCTGGGATTACAGGCATGAGCCACTGCGCCCAGTCATTCTTACTATTCTTAACACTTTATATTAAAAGGCATTGTAGGCCAGGCGTGGTGGCTCAAGACTGTAATCCCAGCACTTTGGTAGGCCAAGGCAGGCGAATCCCATGAAGTGAGTTTATGACCAGCCTGGCCAATATGGTGAAACACCATCTCTATTAAAAATACGAAACTTAGCTGGGCATGGTGGCACAAGCCTGTAGTCCCAGCTACTTGGGAGGCTGAGGTGCAAGGATCACTTGAACTGGGAGGCAGAGGTTGCAGTAAACTGAGATTGTGCCATTGGAAGCCCGCCTGGGCAACAAAGTGAGACTCTGTCTCAAAAAAAAAAAAAAAAAAAAAGGCATTGTAGAAGTTCCCAGTAAATATAAGAGCAATAGCCATTTACTGAATATTTCCATCAGTGTATTATTTTGTTTAAGCCTTACTACAACCTATTAGTCAAACATTATCATTCCTAATTTATAGATTAAAAAAAAAAAGGGAGGCTCAGAAAGTTGAAGGAACTTACATAAGGTCACGCATGGAACAAACTGTGGAGTTAAGATTGGAAGCAGGCAGGTCTGCACATCCTACACCCAGCACATCCTAAACTACTAACAATAACCACTTCTCTTTCTTGCTTATTTCATGGAACTAAATGCTAAGTTATGTAACCCTCTTTCTGTCTTTGTGCACAGGTGCCCAGGAGCTCTGATTTCTCCCCACTGTGCCATCATGGGAAACACACAAACAGATCTTGTTTTGGGCCCTGTCCCACCAGGGCTCAGAGGACTGAAGCTCAACTTTACACAGTTCACGTTACTATTCTTTTCTTATAGCTATTCATCCTGTCCTGATTGTCTGCTGTAGTTTGAGGCTATTTTTGGCCTTTATTTTTTCACAAGAGTGCATATGATACCATGGAAACCAAATTATATTTTCATTTATTCTCATTCTATTTTAGGTTCAGTATTTAAATAACCCAGATGAATTTTGAATCACACAGATTATCTTATCCCCTTTAACTACTGATTTAGCTCCCTACTTCCCCAGTATCAGTCCATGTTTAATTTCTTGTTTTAGCTTCTAACTGGCAAGCTACTGACAGTGTGCTTTGGGTTACTGTATATTCATTTTCCTTCAAGTTCCAGAGAACACTCCTTATCATTTACAGTTAAGATAAGCACTATCATCATAAGTCTCTCAGCCAACCCACGCTTCCCTTCCTCTCTCTGTAGTGCAAATCCATTGATAAAGAGAGCAGCAAGATAAAAGAATATTTTAGCAATCCACCCCCCCTTTCTCCTTAGTTCTCTAAGAACTGGGGGCTGAGAAATGTACAGAAACAATGATGTTTAATGTTCCTAGGGATTTAGGGATATACAGAGAGTGAACGTGAGATTGCTACCTTAACAAGGTGGGAGAGGGTATATTTTATTTTTTAAATTTGTTATAATTTTTAAAAAATTTCTTTCTGTGTATCTTAGTAAAAGAAGGTTTTTTAAAATTTTCAATATGTGTACACTCCATTTTAGGTAAATAATTCCCTATTGACAAGTATTTTAGATGTTCCCACCCCATATTATTGATGCATGCTGGCATGCATCAATAATGACAGCAAACACTCATATAACATGTATCTTCATGTCTCAGATACTGCTCCAAGTGCTTTGCAGACAGTGTCTCGCAGAATCATCACAAAATCATGTGAGGTACATACAACTGTCATCATCTCCACTCTCGAGAGCAAACTAAAGCACAGAGAAGCTATGTAACTTGCCCTGGGTTATAATGCTAGTAAGAGGTAGAAATGAGATAGGATGGATCCTAGGCTGTCTGATGTCTGAGTATTACTGTATGCTACTTCTATGGCAAGAATGTGATGGAACTTTAGGCTGCATGAGTACAAGGTTGTGCATCCATCAGATGAGGGCAAGGACTCCTATCCGGATCCCTCACCCCCACCCCACTGTGATATCCTAGCACCTGGAACAGTGGCAGGCACATGGTATATGTTCTAGAAATAATTTATTGATATGAATGAATAAATACATCAATGAATGATTCCTCTCAAATCAAAATTGAGAATAACACATTTATCTGGTGCTACCCATTCTGCTGGGGGCATTCATGCTCTGGAATAACGATGTCAGTGTGTTAGGGAGCAATGTTAAACCTCTAAATTGAAGGTTGGGCCAATGTTCATCCTTTCAAAATTCTTTGTGCTAACGATTTTAAAGAGAAAGGACCCCGGCAATGCATGTAGCCAAGCAAGTGTGCAGAATTACTGGTGGTACCTTTATGCCCCTGGGTGGTGGCTTGGCTTCAGTGGAAGGGAAATCGATCCCTCCCTTTATGTTGAAAAGCACTGTAATTATCTCGGCTGCTTTGAAGCCAGTGAAAGGTAGGAAATAAATATTTCAGAAGCACAATGAACGGGAGACATAAGCAACCCCTCCCAACAAGCACAAAAGGGTGTATATACCTGTTCTGAGAAAAACTGGAAGCCCTTGTCCTCCCGAATACATTCATATGTTTCTCCAAGAACTGGATTAAATGGCTTGCTCCCAGCTCGGTAGTAGCTAGATGCATACGCTGATATGGCAAAGGCTGCCACATACACCTAAGGACAAGAGAAAAGAACGTTGTCACTTCTGTGTCACCAAGAGCTTTATTGTTCACAAAGAACTTAACAAAATAAAACCTCTATGATTTTCTTTCAGAAAGCCAAAGATTTGTCTTTGGTTGTTTAAAAACAACCAAACCAACATAGGTTTAAAATTGTAGGTTTAAATAATGTTTATTTGGGCCCCCAAACAAATTAATCCAATGTTTTCAAGCTGTCCGTTTATCTTGATGCCTAAAAGTTGGGAGACGCTATCAAGACGATGACATTTCTAAACTGGACTACGCTGTTTCTGGAAACTGGTAAGCTGAGGCCAGTACTTTTAAGCCTGACAGTATCTGAGGATCTTGATAAGATGCTAAGGCTTTAGGGGTAGAGTGGGGAAAGACTATTAAAAAAGGAGTGTTAAAACATCCCTCCAAAACTCAGGAATCAGCATCATAAATTTAACCATTCAAAATGTGATATTATAGAAACCAAAACATTCATTTTGACCAAAGAAAATCTGAGTCATTTCCTAAGCCTGGGAAACAAGCCACAGGATATAGTGACTTTAAAGTTCTGCTTTTTTGGGAGGAAAAGTGAAACATTAAAAAAAAAAAAAAATTAAAATAAAGAGCGGAAGGAAGAAAAACTTTACGTGAACACGAAGTGAACAAAGTCTCTGGGCGGCCCTCACTGTGAGGTCTTGGCATCAGCAGCGGTTCCCCGTCAGGGCACCGGGGGGGGCACATTACCTTCTTTGTCTTTTTTTCCATGTGTGTGAAAACAGTTAAGCCTAAGCAGTGATGGCAAATTTTCCTTTCTAATGTCGGCTAGTAACAATCTCAAGATTTCTTCTTCCCAGCACATTTCATGCAGTTTCTTATACTGAAGAAGAGCTGAGTGCCTTTCATAAATGCTCACTAGTCACATAACCTTCCTTTATAACCTTCTGCTAAATTTTTGGTGCTGCCTATAATAGGGGCCACCTCACCACCTCATGCTATAGAATTCTCTAGAGCAGCTGGATGGCTTATAAAAATCAGCTATACTTGGCTGGGTGCAGTGACTCATGCCTGTAATCCCAGCACTTTGGGAGACCAAGGCAGGCAGATCCGCTTGAGTCCAGGAGCTCAAGACCAGCCTGGACAACATGGCGAAACCTCTTCTCTACAGAAAAGATACAACAGACGTAGCTGGGTGTGGTGGCACATGCTTGTGGTCCCAGCTACTTGGGAGGCAGAAGTGGGAGGATTGATTGAGCCCAGGAGGTCAAGGCTACAGTGAGCCGTGACTGCACCACTGCACTCACTCCAGCCTGGGTAACAGAGCAAGACCCTGTCTCAAAAAAAAAAAAAAGGGCCGGGAACGGTGGCTCACACCTATAATCCCAGCACTTTGGGAGGCCAAGGTGGGTGGATCATGAGGTCAGGAGTTCGAGACCAGCCTAACCAACATGGTGAAACCCATCACTACTGGCCAGGCACGGTGGCTCAAGCCTGTAATCCCAGCACTTTGGGAGGCCGAGACGGGTGGATCACTAGGTCAGGAGATTGAGACCATCCTGGCTAACACAGTGAAACCCCGTCTCTACTAAAAAATACAAAAAACTAGCCGGGCGAGGTGGCGGGCGCCTGTGGTCCCAGCTACTCTGGAGACTGAGGCAGGAGAATGGGGTAAACCCGGGAGGCGGAGCTTGCAGTGAGCTGAGATCCAGCCACTGCGCTCCAGCCTGGGTGACAGAGCCAGACTCAGTCTCAAAAAAAAAAAAAAAACCCATCACTACTAAAGATACAAAAACAAGCCGGATGTGGTGGCACGCACCTGTAATCCCAGCTACTCAGGAGGCTCAGGTAGGAGAATTACTTGAATCTGGGAGGTAGAGGCTGCAGTGAGCCGAGATTGTGCCACTGCACTCCAGCCTGGTGACAGAGAGAGACTCTGTCTCAAAAAAAAAAAAGAAAAAATCAACTACACTCAAGTCAGTCCTACTTGTGACTGCCTGCGTTCTTGAAACCTGGGTGTGTGTTCCTCTCCCTGCTTCTCCACATTGGTAACCTGTGAAACAGTACAGCCACACCGTGTATGGAATGCTGAATCAACCCTTAGTCACCTTCACCATGTAAAATAGAACACAACCGATGAAAGAACCTAGTGCCATGCATGATGCTGTGGGGAAGAGAGACCTAAGGGGAGGCAGAAGGAAGCACTCTGCCTATGGGTTGGCAGCACGAGGGAGAGTCCAGGCAGGGGCATAAGCAGACCTGCAGGTTAGTAAACAAAACCCATGCAATAAGACTCCTGCTTAGTGGTTATGCTGGGGATGAGAAGCCTCTCCTCAAACCTCTGCTCAAGGGCAATTACACCAATCAATCATCTGAATATCCTAAGGGTCTCTAAATTGCCACAGGATGAAACATCTTTAAGAAACTTTCACCCTCAAAGCCAATCATTTCCTTTAAAGAAAAGAGCTGCCCACAAATGCTGACTTTTAACACTTGCCTTAGAAGCTATTTCTAGAAGCTTTGCCTTCCTTTTATTCAGCAAAAATTATCTGGGGACAAGTAACCAAGAACAGTTTAAAAAATACAGCTTGTTTTTGTCTCCTACCCTGATTATCAGTAACAAGAAAGAAAGTCTTTTGGGCCAAGTACAGTGACTCATGCCTGTAATCCCGGCACTTTGGGCGCCAGGGCAGGAGGGTTGCTTGGGCCTAGGAGTTCCAGGTTGCAGTGAGGTAGGACTGCACCACTGTAATCCAGCCTGGGCGACAAAGACCCTGACTCAAAAAAAGGAAGTCTCTTTGATAGGGGAGGCCCTGGAGACTGGGCAGAATGACGATGGGATATCCCTCTCAGACAGCAGGTAAGATTTCCCCTTAATCTTCAAATCATAGAAGTAATAATGTTTTAATAAGCGCTAAGACTGCAGAATACTTAGAATGTAGAAAAGAATAGCATCCTCCATCAATGGGGGGTGTCGGCACGGCTAGGTCTGTGAAGCCGAGGGGGCACTCCAATTCCAGTGTAGCCAACTGGCAAACGCCCAGGAGAGAGACTCTGCATTTGGGGGACATTGATGTCCCAGCATCCAGTAGAGACAATGACCTTACTGCTCTAAGGGCACTGAATATGAAGAAGCAAAAAGAGGTACAGACACCCATGTTCAAGAACAAAGTCAGTCACAGTCATAGAGAAGGCTGATCTGCCCGAGTCTTGCCCTTTGAGTACTCCATTCCCAATCTCCCTACCCATGAGACGGGGGAAAGATGAGAAATACTTGGAAGTCCTTTTAAAAGCCAGCATGCTGTGACTGGAGCTGATGCCGAGTAGAGAAGATGGGCTTTTCTAAGATTTTTTTTTAAGTACTCTATAAAATAAGAGGGAGAGAGAAAAAAAGAATATTTCTGATGTGAAAACCTCCTCTAGTGAACTTTATTTTCCAAAAACCGAGGAGCCGATGGGACAATTCCAGAAATAAAAACAAACATTCTCAGGGGAAACTTACACTGGATGAGAAAAACAGCTCGAGAAATTAAATTCTGTCCACCCAGGGAAGTAAAAATAAACATGCAGACAGCCCTAAAGACATGTTTTCCAGCCGGGCACATTGGAACAATCAGCTAGAAGGCTTCTGGAGAAAGAGGAAGCACGAACCCACAGAACAGAACTACCCCAGGCACCAAGTGCCACAGAGAAGCACCCCAACCCTGCCTCCAAATCCTGACAAGGTGACTGGAAACAGCCAGGCGGAGGAAGCCAGACAGCTCTGAGTAATGAACCTGTCTATAGAACAATCAAAATGAAACCGGAGGGAACAGGGGCTGTCTCTCTGATGGGCCCCGTGAATGGCCTCGTGGCTCGGGGATTGAGGCTGGACAGTGACAAGGGAAGGCTGACTCCTCACCATTCTTTCCAGGGGGTTGGGAATCTGCGCGGCCTTGTCCAGGAGCTCGCTGTACTCCAGCTCCTCGCAGAGCCTCTGCAGTGTGTTCAGGGGCTCGTTCAGTTCCACCGGCATGGCCACCTTGGACAGGTCCTTCCCGATGTTGTTCCTCAGGATGTTCCACAGGCTGATGTTACTGCTGCTGGGGCAGGGTGCCGGCAGGCACGTTCTTCTCCGGGACTTCGCTTCCCCACCACTTTCAAGGACAGGCCCTGAAAGGGAAAGAGGCCTGGTTGTCCCTATAAAGCTTTTCATTTTATTCTATTATTTTTAATCCACGAAAAAAACCTTACCTAGCAAGTACTCAATGTTACTATTAAACTCAGTTGTCCAGAGTATGAAAATCGGCAAAAGAATTCTGAGCAATTAAATACTCAAACTGACACACACTAGAACCCATCGACTTTATTCACAGGGAAGACCTTGAATTGCTCCTCAAAATCTAGTTCCTCGTAGCTCATACACACTTAGAATAAAACTGGAAATTGGATTTCTATGCCTATAGCTGCTTACTGTTTATAAAAACTTGTAAAGTTTTTAAAAAATCACTTTAAATTCTGGTAAAATAATTGTGTTTATTACAGGAAAGTAATACAGGAAATAATGGTCATTTCATTGCTCCACCATCCCAAAATAGCAGCCATTTATATATTAGAGTATCTTCATTTCATGTTTTCTCCATCTGTGTTGTTCATACTGTAAGCATATTTTATATTCTGCTTGTTCAGCTAACAGAGTATTTTTCCATATTATTTAAAATTTTTCTGAAACATCAGTTTTTGCTCAATATCAGTAATCATTAGGGAAATGCAAATCAAAACCACAATGAAATATCATCTCATATCAGTCAGAATGGCAATTATTAAAAAGTCAAAAAATAATATGCTGGTGAGGTTGCAGAGAAAAGGGAACACTTATACGCTACTGGTGGGAATGTAAGTTAGCTCAGTCATTGTGGAAAGCAGTTTGGCGATTTCTCAAAGAACTTAAAACAGAACTGCCATTCAACTCAGCAATCCCATTACTGACTATATACCCAAAGGAACATATATTGTTCTACCATAAAGACACATGCACGTGTATGTTCATCACAGCGCTATTCCCAACAGCAAAGACATGGAATCAGTTTCAATGTCCATCAACAGTAGACTAAGTAAAGAAAATGTGATACATATACACCATGGAATACTGTGCAGCCATAAAAAAGAATGGGATCATATTCTTTGCAGCAACATAGATGGAGCTGGAGGCCGTTATCCTAAGCAAACTAACACAGGAAGAGAAAACCAAATGCATGTTCTCACTTGTTAAGGGGTGTTAAACGTTGGTTCACATGAATAAAGAAGGGAACCATAGACACCAGGGCCTGCTGGAATGTGGAGGGTGGGTGGAGGGTGGATAGAGGGTGAGGATCAAAAACCTACCTATTTGGGTGCTATGCTTATGACCTTGGTGATGACATAATCTGTAGAGTAAACCACCGTGATATGCAGTTTACCTGCATAACAAACCTGCACATGTACCCCGGAACCTAAGAGTTTTCTTTTAACATCATTTTTAATGACGGTAAAAATATTTTTTGCCTGTATCTTTGATTATTTTCTTAGGATACAAAGAAGTGGGATTACTCTGTCAATAACTCTGAATGTTGTTAAGACTTTTGATTCACATAATCAGACTGCTTTTCAAAAAGGCTGCCCCCAACTTCCCCATTTATCAGCAGCAGATGTGAGCATCCATCTCCTGAGGACTCTTGAGGCTTGTCATTTTCATTTTTAATTTCTGTCAGATGGTCAGGTGGACGGTGTAACCTGCTTGTTTTAGCTTACATTTAAAAGATTTCCTGTGTGGTTTGGAGTGCTTTCACGAGCACTTTTGCTTTGCTGAATTGCCTGCCTTCCTATTTATGTATTAAGACCATACTCTTTTGTTTTTATATTTGTTTTACAATTTAATCCCCACTTGGCATTTACCTTTAAATTTGCTCCATGGAGTATTTTGATGAATGACACCCATTTTAGGTATGTCAATCTATCAATCTTTTCCTTCGTTTCATGCACTGAATTTCCTATCCTCCATTGTACCTATTTTCAAATGAAATCTCTTGCATTTTGTTTTTTATTTATATATCAATAAACATACTTTATTGATATATATTTTATTAAACATACATATTTAACATTTACTAATTATAAAGCCAATCACTGAATAAAGGGGCTGCTCTGATGAACAGAAACACATGAAAACAGGGCCACACTGTGCATTTCATGTTAATCTAATCATCCATTTAGCTTTTGAATTTGTTTTGCTTTTTTAAAATTAAATTAAATGTTTTTTGAGACAGGGTTTTGGTCTGTTGCCCAGGCTGGAGTACAGTGGCATAATCTCAACTCACTGCAACCTCTGCCTCACCAGCTCAAGCAATCTTCCTGCCTCAGCCTCCCAAGTAGCTGGGACCACAGACGCATGCCAACATGCCTGGCTAATTTTTTGTATTTTTGTAGATATGAGATTTTACTATGTTGCCAAGGCTGATCTCAAACTCCTGAGCTCAAGTGATCCACCCACCTCAGCCTCCAAAGTCCTGGGATTACAGGCGTGAGCCACCATGCCCAGCCTGTTTTAGTTGCTTAATACGGGTAAATACAACATAGGTAAATAGCTGCAAATGGCAGTTTTAAATTTAATTAATTAATTATTGAGATAGGGTCCTTCTCAACAGGCTCACTCAGGCCGAAGTGCAGTGGTGTGATCATAGCTCACTGTAACCTTGACCTCCTGGGCCTAAACAATCGTGCCACGTCAGTCTCCTGAGTAGCTTGGACTACAGACATGCTACATCACTCCTGGCTAGTTTTTGTATCTTTTTTTAGAGATAGGATCTTGCTATGTTGCGTAGGCTGGTCTCAAACTCCTGGCCTAAAGCAATCCTCCTGCCTCAGCCTCCCAAAGTGTTGGGATTATAGGTGTGAGCCACTGTGCCTTGCCTACAGTCATTTTTGAAAACAGTTTTTCATGTAGTCTCAAAAAATTTTCTTTGATTACACTAATCTAAATTTTGAAAGAGTGTTATTCCACCACCATCATAACCACCAATACTACTAACAGCTAACACGTATCTGGCATTTTATTCTGCGACAGGCAGTCTTCTAAGCATTTTACATGCATTATTCCCACTTATCCTTTGTAACTACCACTTGTGGTAAACAGTATTATTATCCCCATTTCACAGATGAAGAAAATAAGGCATAGAGGAAGTAAGTATCTGGTCCCAGAACACACAACCACTGAGTGGCAGAGCTGGGGCTAACCAAGGAAGTCTGGTCCCTTAATCCACATTCTTAACCACTTAACTTCCCCAAAGTACCCAGCATAGAGACAGATCCTAATATGTGCCCAGCAGCATTGTGGGGAAGAAATTTATAGGAAATAGTCTAAAAATCTCATGTTTACTATAAACTCAAACAATAATAGTGTATCAAGACCTTGGTCCTAACGTAGGCAAAATGATGCTATGAAATGTAAAGAATGCTATGAAATTTCTGTATCCAATCTTTTCAGTAGAGTATTGATGCTTAGAAATATAATCTCCCCCAAACCCTGGGAATGTCTGTAAAGAACTGGGGGACACACATTTCTAGTATTCAAACACTGACAAAGAAGAAAGCTGGGTTTTGCCCAGTGCTTGTTCAAGAAAGGCAATGTAGGCCAGGCATGGTGGCTCACACCTGTAATCCCAGCAATTTCAGAGGCTGAGGCGGGTGGATTACTTGAGGCCAGGAGTTCAAGACCAGCCTGGCCAACATGGTGAAACCCTATTTCTATTAAAATACAAAAAAATTAACTGGGCATGATGGTGTGTGCCTGTAATTCTAGCTACTCGGGATGCTGAGGCACGAGAATTGCTTGAACCCGGGAGACAGAGGTTGCAGTAAACCGAGATCACACCACTGCACTCCAGCCTGGGTGACAGAGTGAGAATCTGTCTTCACACACACAAAAAGGCAATGTTAGTTAGCATTCTAGCAACATGGCTGTAGAGTACGATAGAACCAGCTCTAACCTCTAAGCTTTTCCTGGCTGGTGTCAACACAGCATAGCTGTGGTCTTAGGTTCTGAACCATGTCCTCTCTTTATCTTTGACCTCTGAACACTCCATTAACTCTGTACTCCCTATGGCTCCCTCTCTATAAGACTCAAAGAAATGGAGGGCTTCCACATTTGTCAATCCTCCTCATCTACGGTGGGAGCACCACTTTAGTGTGCGTGCTGTTTGCCAAGGGAGTGATGTTTCTTCATTTCTCTTTCAACTTGCCTCCTTGTTTTTCTAGAAAAATAAGTAGCACACAAATTTGCTCCGGTGTTTTTGGCCTTCTTCTTCCAACCCACTGGTTCTTAGACTTTTCCACTAAGGGGTTCATCTCCCAAGAAACATTTCAAACAAAACACCAACCATGATGAGCATCTCACTTCTAGCAGGTGTGATACGGAAAGGATACTCTTCCAAAGCATGGTAAAACTACCTGCTTTCTTCCCCTATACTGCGGTCCCCCAAAAGGTAGCTCTTAAGCATTCAGGTAACAATTCATCAGTTCACACATACACAATGAATTGAAGAACACTGAAATATCAAAAAGGTGCCTGGCATGGTCCCTCTCCTCCGTGTAGATATGAAAATAGGTGGTGCTTTGAGTATCCGATGCATAGTGCAGACAAACCTAGAGACTCCAAGGCAAACTGAGTACCAACACTGGTAAGTGTTTGATGCTACAAGGACCCACGCAGGGAACTGTCCAGGTGGGCAGATTCTTTTTAAGGGCACCTTCCTAAACAGGCCAGTCTGCTTACTAAAGTCCTAAATCAGAGCTAAAGTTTAGGGGGCTAGCCAGACACTCCAGATATTCCACAGTTCGAACTAGCATTATGAAATATCTTTCCTGCCCATCATTTCCCTTCTTGGGATCAAGCAGTAATAAAGGGTCATCTTAGGATACCCTGAGGGGTCCATCCAAGAGGTAGCCATTTGTTACTTTCAAATGTGTTGTTTTGAAGAATCTGAAGCTAAATGACGACTTGGATAATATCTTTTATTATATAAGTCCTATCACATTCCTAAATTATAAAACCTCCCTGATATCTAAGGGCAAAAAACCATATTCTAACATGTCCACAGAGAGAACATTAGACTGCAAAAGGGATATCTGGGCCAGGCACGGTGGCTCACGCCTGTAATCCCAGCAGTCTGGGAGGCCGAGGCAGGCAGATCACTTGAGGTCAGCAGTTCGAGACCAGCCTGGGTAACATGGTAAAACCTCATCTCCACCAAAAAATACAAAAATTAGCTAGGTATAGTGGTGCGTGCCTGTATTCTCCAGTTACTCCAGAGGCTGAGGCAGGAGAATTGCTTTAACCCGGGAGGCAGAGGTTGCAGTGAGCCAAGATCGTGCCATTGTACTCTCCAGCCTGGGTGACAGAGCGAGACTCCATCTCAAAAAAAAAAAAAAAAAGTATCTGTTACGTTTTTTATATTCATATAATTGGCATACACTCACTTTATAAAAATAAAAATTTGTACAAGCAGACAAATTTATTTGAATTAATACATCTTTCACATGTCTCCTCTCCTAGATTATAAAATCCTAGGGGGTGGGGTCCATGTCTTAGTTTTCTTACATAGTACTTGCTAGAGCTCTTTGCTTGTAGCAGGTCCTCTACACCATTCACCCTTGAACAACACAGATTTGAACTGCATCAGTCCACTTGTATACAGGTGTTCTTCTGCCTCTGCCACCCCTGAGAAGGCAAGGCCAACCCCTTCTCTTCTTCCTCCTCCTCAGCCTACTCAACATGAAGATGACCAGGATGATGACCTTTATGATGATCCCCTTAATGAATTGTAAGTACCTTTTCTGTTCCTAATGACTTTCTAAATAACATTTTTTTCCTCTAGCTTACTTTATTGTAAGAGTACAGTCTCAAATACACATAACACACAAAATATGTGTTAATTGAGTGTTAGTAGTTAAATCTTTGGGGAGTCAAAAGTTATACATGGATTTTCATCTGTGTGGGGTATCAGCATATACCCCTGAACCCCCATATTGTTCAAGAGTTAACTATACAACATATTAGTATTCTATGAAAATCCAAACTTTTCAGAGATTAAATAATGTAAATCTTACCCAAAGTCTGTCTCTCATTATCTAAATCATTACTGAGATTATCTAAGGAAAGATTATCACTTATGTCACTGACGTACGAGTCATCATCAGAAATCTATGGGAAAGAAGAAATAACATTCATTAGAGTTAGAATAAACAAGAGCCAGATTTTCATAAAACCCTTAAAAATGATCAGACATGATGAGTCCCACACTATAAATACTCTTGGGTACTGTTTTCATAAAGGTCCATATACCAATCTGCCAAGGAGGTGTTCACAACAAATACCTGTTCTTAAAATTCTTATACATTCTGAATTAGTTCTCACAAGAACAGCAAGCAAGCTCAAGACTGTTATTATAAAGATTCTTATTCTGACTGTATTTTTAGAATTTATTAGTGTTTGAGTAGAAGGAGTTACAATTTGTCTTTGAGCTATTGGTGTAAAAAGTATCTTCTATGGGAATTAATACATAAACAAGATGACTATGTCTATATTTAAGGGGTAACATTACTAGTACACACTGACACAAAGCAATATTAACTATAATACTATAATAACTGCTATTCAGGAAAGTATAATTGTTATGCATCAATTTAAAACAAATAATGCTATAAACCAATATTACAATAACCACACTATGAAAAAAATATAATTATTATATATTATAAATCAATGTAGGTTAAATTTCATGATTAAGAAACATACAGGATGCTAATTTCCTTCTCTGCAGTAGACATATTACATTATTAAATAGGTAGAAGTCAAAATTATTAACCTGTACTTGAAAAGAAATATAGCACTTCGAGAGGCTGAGGCGGGTGGATCACTTAAGGCTAGGAGTTCGAGGCCAGCCTGGACAATATGAGGAAGCCTGTCTCTACTAAAAATACAAAAATTGGCTGGGCATGGGGTGCACGCCTGTATCCCCAGCTACTTGGGCGGCTGAAGTGCGAGAATTGCTTGAACCTGGGAAGCAGAGGTTGCAGTGAGCAGAGATCACACCACTGCACTCCAGCCTGGCTAATAGAGTGAGACTGTGTCTCAAAAAAAAAAAAAAAAAAAGAGGCCAAGCACAGTGGCTCACACCTGTAATCCCAGCACTTTGGGAGGCTGAGGCAGGCGGATCACCTGAGGTTAGGAGTATGCGTTTGAGACCAGCCTGGCCAACATGGTGAAACCCCAGTCTCTACTAAAAATACAAAAATTAGCCAGACGCAGTGGTGCATGCCTGTAGTCCCAGCTACTTGGGATGCTGAGGCTGGAGAATCACTTGAACCTGGGAGGCGCAAGTTGCAGTGAGCTGAGATTGCGTCACTGCACTTCAGCCTGGGCAACAGAACAAGGCTCCGTTTAAAAAAAAAAAAAAAAAAAAAAGTATAACAAATTTAACACATCAAGTTACAGAAATGAGAAAATATCCAATGCTCTCTACTTTTACTTTTTCTTCTCACATACAGTATCATTTTTGGGTATGAGTTATGATAGAACTCTCAGAATACAATGACTAAAAAGGGCCACTGAGTTTAGTGTTTCTGATTATGGACTGTTTACTGAACAGATTAACCAGCAAAGCAACAAGAGAGATTTTTGAGGCACCTAACTGTAAACATTGCTCAAACCTCATTTTCTGAAGAGCTTGGAGATAACAGAACTTCCTGAGCATCAAAAAACTCGGAAAGGGAGTCAGTGATGGAGAGTCTACTTTCATTAGAAAGCTGATGAACTAGAGCTCGGTTTTCATCTCGGGAGTTTTCCTATTTGAAAAACAAAACCAAAAATGTATACATTTAGAAACATTCTCAAGAAAAAGAAAATAAGTGATTTAGTTGCACAATACACAAGGTCACAGGCCCATGCAAATAAGCAACTCAAAGCAGAGGTCAGCTCCAACACTGAGAAGTGAGCCTCATGCAAAACACAAAGTTCTCCCCCAGTATGGGCACCTCACTTACAGGCACTATCACTTCTCACACACATGCAACAAATCACAAGGCAAAAAACAACTGTCCAGGTCACTCTTTGTTCCATTTAAAAAGGGAAAAATTCCAATGCTCTCTGAATCATATCCTCTTATTCGCTACCACTGCTGGATGTTTCTTTTTATACTAAAATCTCCTCTGCATTGCACTGAATGCATGTCCTTGCATGGCTGGTTCACAGCAACATTGCTTTCTTCTGCCTCTATGCTCTCTGAAGGAACAATATGCTGCTTTGACTTTTGTCAAGGTGTCCCTTGACAAATACACAGTGTGTTTTGGTCCAGAAGCACCCTGGTAGCAGATAATTTATTATTCATGGATGAATGATATAAGTTCTCTTTGTCTGTCTCTTTCCACCCACAATGACTCTGCAAGGAAAGGAAGTCCCCAGTCCTCTTTATAAGCCTCTGTACAAATAACACAACAGAATATCATTGTTTTCTCATCTCGCATGACCCTCCATTCTCCACTCCGCTGGGTCTGGACTTTCCCTCTGGGGAGGACTAAAGTGCTGAGCTGGCCATGGCAGGATATAACAATGAACCAGACAACGTTTGTGGACTGAATGAGTGGTGAGAAAATGCATCCAACACATATCAGACCAGGCCTGTAGAATAGACAAAGTGCTGGCAAAGTGGAGAGATTGATTCTGATTAGAGAGATTTTGTTTGGGCAGGGCTTCACAGAGCTGGCAGTTGAGGAAAAAGAACAGATTCAGGACAGGATGATTTGATTTCTTTCAGAGTAGACAGGTAGTAGTAAAACCACTCACATTTTTTATTGGGATAACAAAGGAGTTGCTTCCATGTCATCCAGAATAATTGCGGGAAAAGGCAGATTATATCTTGCCCAGAAATTGTCTGAATTCAGGACACACCCCTCAGTCTCACAGGGAGGGGATGCCACGCACAGGAGGGCCAGAGCAGATTTTCGTAATAAAAGGTCCCTTTACAAATTGATTGCTTCTGTTTGTAAATATGTATCTACAAACTGTTGAAATATATATCCTTTTCCTAAATAAGGCATCTGCCCAAAGTATTAATGATCCTACCCATTTTAATACCCATGTAGCCTTCTGAAAACCTAGCCTCTTCTCTACCCTAACAAAGAGATCACTTTAGAATCTGTATCACAGCTGTTAACTTCAAGGAAAAGGTCTCTCTCCGCAAAAGAGCCAGACATAAAGCTATCGAGTTTGAAAACATCATAAGGAACAGCTTCTGTAACACTCACTCAAACAACAGAATTGTCCTATGTCTTCTGTGTGCTCCTGTCACAAGAGATGCTCATGATTTATTTACTTGTTCTACTCATTAATTTATTACTAGTCACTCCCGCTCTCTCTGTATCTTCCTCCTCCTAGACTGATGGGTCCGAAGGATTTACTGGCTGACCAACACTGAAAATAATACTCCTAGCCCCTAGCCCTTTCTGGTGTCTTCCTGTATGTACTGAAAACTCATCAGCACTGCTGCAGCTCCAAGTCTCCAGCTTGGTGTCTTAAACAACTCAGGACCTCATTTGTTAAAATATTAACCCAGTCAGTTCAATTCAATAATTTCCTTTCACATATGTAATGCATGACTGGTTGCTTATCTATTGCTTACATTACAAAAAGTTAAATCAAGGATGTCCAACCCACAGCCTGGGGGCCACGTACGGCCCAGGACGGCTTTGAATGTGGCCCAACACAAATTTGTAAACTTTGTTAAAACACTATGAGATTTTTTTGTGAATTTTTTTTTCCTGGCTCATCAGCTGTTGTTAGTTAGTGTATCTTATGTGTAACCCACGACAATTCTTCTTCTTCCAATGTGGCCTAGAGAAGCCAAAAGATTGGACACCACTAAGTTACATAAACAGAGAGAAAGGAGGGAAAGGAAAATTCACAGTTCACACTATAACAACCACTACAAGCATTTTGATACATTTTCTTGTGAAATAATCATGCTATTTTCATATCTCTATATATGTAATTTTACAAAGTTTGCCCAAACAACATTGCAAGATAGTTTTTTTCAAAATTAAAATGCATTCTGAAAACAAAAATATGTATTCAAAACAGAAAATTAAAAAATGCAAATAAATATCACTTCAAGTCCCATTGTATGAATGTGAGAGTGGATGTGGCCCCTATTAACTTGCTGGTATTTTCATATTAAAATATTTGTGTACAAATTTTATTTTGAAAAACTGGGATAGACAGTTTACATATTGTTTGCTTCATTCACTAACCATTATATTGTGAACATTTCCCAGACCATTCAAAATTCTTTGAGACAATGAACTTTAATTGATAAATATTTTATTATATATTTGTGTCACAGAGTAATAAAATCAGGGATGTTTACAGATTTGCAAAAATGGTTTAGTATGTTTGTAAATATATCTTTGCTTGTATCATGTTATTTCTTAGAATCAAGTTTTGGAAGTAGAATTATTAATAACCTTTAAGGCAAAATATATATTACCTAATCACATCAACAAGTAAGGAAACCTCTGTTTTTTCTATATTAAAGGCACTACATACCATAATTTAGAAAACTTTTGAGCTAATCTGTTTTAATTTTCATTAAGCTGAATAGTTACTCCTTTTTAAAAAACAAGCTTGTAGAGATGTTAATGTAGGGAGAGGCTGGATGAAGGGTTCATGGGACCTCCCTCTGCATTTCTTCGTACTTCCCTGTGAATTTACAAATATTGCAAAATAAGTAAAAAAAAAAAAAAAAGAAAGAAAAAGAAAAAGAAAAAAAAGAAAACCCATACCTATCTCCCTCTCTCTCTCTCTCTCTCTCTCTCTCTCCCCCCTCTCTGTGTGTGTGTGTGTGTGTGTGAGAGAGAGAGAGACAGAGAATTATGGCCTTTTTCCATTTACTTATTAAAGTTTTAAGTTACTTGATATTATTTGTTCATTGGTTACATATGAAAAACATTATCACTGATTTAGCACTATCTCAGTCTGTCAATTTCACTGAAAATATTTTTCCCAATCTATTATTTGTCTTTTTTTTTGACACACATTACTTTTTCCTAAAAGACAGATCTAATCAACATTTCTTTTGCAATTTTTTTCTATTGTACCCCAATTTAGAAAATCTTCTCTATTCTAGCAGTTTGATATTTACATTAATTATTTTTCAGTTTGAATTTTTATATTTAACTTGAATTTGCTTTTGATTCATTTTAGCATGCAATGAAGATTTAAACTTCTTTTTAAATTGCTTTGAGCAGGGCATGGTGGGTGGTGAGTGCCTATAATCCCAGCTACTTGGGAGGCCAAGGCAGGAGGATTGCTTGAGTCCAAGAGTTCAAGGTCAGGCTGGGCAACTCCAAAATAATGGTAATTAATAATAATAACGTAATAAACTTCTTTGAGCTGTGCCAACCTAATTTATTAAATAATCCATCTCTTTGCCATTGGTTTTGATGCCTTTTCGAACCATAATCTTTATTTCTTTTATATACAAAATAATGTTTATGCCTAAGAGAGTTACTCCGTCCCATTCTTACCCATCATCACCTTATTTTAACTGCTGGACCTTCAATGAGTATTTTATTTTCTGGCTTGGCATACTGTTCTTCATTATCTAGCAGTGTATACTATTGAGAAAGGAATTGCTTTGGCCTCATTAGATGTGAATTTAAATCCCAGCTCTGTCTGTTACAAGCTGTGTGTCTGGAGGAAGTTATTTAACCTCTCTGAGTTTTAGTTCTGTTGTTTCTCAAATGAAACCACCACCACCCACCTCACAGAGTCATGGTTAGGATTCTGTGAGGTAACACATTCAAGTGCATACTGATATAGCAAGCAGACAATTAAAAGAATTAAGTTCCCTTCTCTTCCAGACTTTTCTTTAAAAGTTTTGGCCTTTTTTAGTCTCTTAAATGGACATTGGATATAGTATGGTATTACCTCCCAAAGTCACTTGCCCTTTCATTTGGAATCTAAAATAATCTGAGAACTGATAACTTGATAATATTAAATCTTCACATTCAGGAATATAAAACAGGAGAAATTTAGAGGTTGTGGAGTAATTTGATTTTTAAAAAGGTGGGCATTTTAGAATTCAATTAGCCAGGCCCAACACCAAAGATGGGTAATATATGCGGCTAAAGAAAAGGTAACAAAGTGAGCAAAGAAAGTGAGAGTTCTAAAAAGAGAGCACCTTGGGCTGACCCCATTGTTGGAGACTGTCATTTCCCAATAGAGTATCAGAGGTAACAGAGTTACTGAAAAAAAGTTAACTGGAGTCAAGTTTTCAGTCTAGGAGGCCATTTTCACTTACTTTCCTACTTATGTCCTGAAGGCAACAATAACTTTACCTTTGCTGGGAAAGTTAGCCTGAGTCACTCCACGATAAAAGGGATAAAAATAAGGGAAACAGAAAATTTCTGAATGAGGAAATAGATACAGATGACAACTGCATCTAGACTCAAGAAGGCTGTTTTGGAAGGTGTATGTTTGAAGAATGTTATTGTTACCTCTCAAGGACAGTGTACAGCATTTCAGTTCAGGTATGTTACTTTTAAGATCAGTTTTAAAATATGCATTTTAAATATATAGTTTAAAAACATGTATTTTAAAAGACTTGTGATTTTGGTTTCCTTTCCAAAACACAAACAGTTCCAAGTAGACATGTCAAGCATAAATTCATAAAAGAATAAATGAAGGTTATGTATTTAATTACCTGTTCAATAAGTAAATTGTGATAATACTATTAAAAAGGTAAATAACTGTCTGAAAACATGCACAAACTCCAGAGAATACTATAGTAAGTGGCAGCTGGTCAGTAATGGCTGATCCTGGCCATGACTGGGTCCTGCTTTTAGAAAATGTGCAGATTCAAAAGAGGGCCTGCCCAGGCCTAAAGTCAAGGCGCCGTAAGTAATGTTTAGGTGCTCAATGCTGCAGGTGACAGTTTAGGTCTGGGCTAAAATATCTGAAAAGTGACCTCTTGGGGGGTAGCATTTCTATAAAGGAATGTCATACTTAACCACTAGCATGTGCCTCAGAAGTAGTAGAGCCCCATGAGCTTCTGTCAGACAGAGGGTGAGGCTCATGAGAGCGGATGGGCCTGTTCACACATGGCACCATATGGTCTCCAAATGGGTTTGGTGCCCGGGGCCCTACAGTCCATATACTGACTGACTTCAGCCTCAACTCGCCTCACCACCCAGCACAATGGCTTTCCAAGGAGTGAAGGTGTGTGAGGGGTTTGGTTTTTTTCTGAGGACAGGAAAAGAAGGATGAAGGATTATGATTAAACATTACAAACTTCTTTAAAAAAATATAAACACACACCTCTTGTCTATTACCTGCCTTATATTTTTTATTTTAAGTGTACTCAGTCTAATTCATTTCTTAATAAAAATTTAGCATATCTGAAGCAGGCATATAATATAAAAAATAGCTTAAAAACAGTTTTTATTTTCATTACTCTTTCCTACTTATTTTTTGAGTAACCTACTTGTACTTTTCTGAAATTTCTCATTTTAAACATGCAAAGACTATTTTGGATAAACATCCCTAGTCTTGAGGAAAGAACTTTTTAACATACTTTTAACTGACCAAGAGACACTTTAATTGTAATGAAGTATGTTTTTCCCTCAGAGTGTACAGCCGCATTCTATAAAAGAAAAATAAAATTGCAGAAAAGGGAGACGGGAACGGCCACAGAGAAAGGGCTAGAGGGGGAGGAGGCTGGCAGGGAACCAAGATACTGCAGGTCAGAGTAATGCAGGTTTCTTCAGTAGTAACAAGAGAAAATGTTTCTCTCTCTATAGTTCCCACTCCAGTACCACTTAGTGAAAGGAGTGACATTTAGGAGCGAAACAGGGTGAAGAAATACAAAAGAAAGAAGAGTTCAGGGGTAGGGAGCAGTTTAAAAATGCAATTAGCAGCATACGCTCAAGAAAGCGTTTGAGCCCGAGACCCCAATCCATGAGCCAGCTGCGGCCAGCACCCAGAGGAGGAGGGCAGAGAGGTGAACAGCACCCACGAGGGGAAGCAGGGAGGCCGTGCAACTGGACAGATGGTATCACAGGAGCGGGTGGCAGCTGAGGAGACATTACCAGACAAGAAACCTACCCACCTCTGCCAGATTGTCACCCGACTTGGCAACAGCGGGGGAGTCGAGGAGCAGAGACTCGGCATGGATTCTGCGTAAGCGTTCTTTAAGATCTGTGTTTTGTGCTAGGGCCTGGAACATGTTAAAATAGTGGGGCTCTGTTAATAAATGGGGATGTTTCAGAAAAGCACAGCAGTGGGCCCTGCAGGAGCAATCTCTAAGAGCTTGATGAAATTCCAGGTGATGTGGTCTGAGAGCACACTTTCTGGACTTTTTCCTTGAATGCTCTCCAAGAGGATACTGGTTCTGAGATGCCTGGGAGATGACACACTGGAGGTTCTGGAAATGATGCTCCTTCTCTTTTCTCATTCCAGACGTGGAAGGAGGGTTGGTAAGCGTGACAGAGAGGGAAGTCACAGACACTGTCAGCTTCTGGTAAGACCGGTGGTCTGGAGTCTCTTTGGTCAAATCCCTTCCTAAGGAATCCAGGCTTCTATCAGCTTTGAAGAATACGCTGTCCCCACCCCTTATGATTGGACATATTTCAATGTTACTTAATTATCATACCCATTGAATCAGATATTAGAAAGTGTGCTGGAGGCCGGGCATGGTGGCTCACACTTGTAATCCCAGCACTTTGGGAGGTGGAGGCAGGCAGATTACTTGAGGTCGGGAGTTCGAGAACAGCCTGGCCAACATGGTGAAACCCCATCTCTACCAAAACATACAAAAATTAGCTGGGCGTAGTGGCGCATGCCTGCAGTCCCAGCTACTGGGGAGGCTGAGGTGGGAGAATTGCTTGAACCTGGGAGGCTCACAGACGTTGCAGTGAGCTGAGATCACGGCCTGGGTGACAGAGTGAGACCCTGTCTCAAAAAAAAAAAAAAAAGAAAGAAAGAAAGTGTGCTGTGTGCTGGGAAGTAGGACTTTGTGAAAGATTTTTATTCTTTTCCAATATGAGTATTGATTGTTCTATTCATTCTTCAGGACCAAGGCAATTTATTTCAAAAAAGAAATGAGTAAACCTCACTTACCTGCATAAGGGCTTAAGGACCATGGCTCTGGGAATGGGTAAATGTGAGATAAAAAGCGCATCTGAGACTACCCCAGGTCTCCTTTGTATTTCCCTGGGCAGGCCCCATTCCTTATCTCAACCTCTCAACTAGGAGGAAAGTGACTGAAAGGTAAAGGAAGCTACTTCTTTCACGTTGATACTCCTGTGCACTTCATGACCAACTGTTCTCCAATGGTCTGTCTGTGGAAGGGGATAAGTTCTCCTGACTGTCTTCCCAGACACTCACAGGATCAGCTCCATGGGTGCTTGCATGCAGATTCAGCCTATGTGTCTGTGTTCCTGACTCTTTTCTAAGAAGCTCTGAGCCTTTTCCATCCACCAGGGCCTGCAGGACTGACCTGCTGAAAGCACAGAAGGATGTGGCACTGCCTAATCCTCTACCTGGATCTCCAGCAGGGATGCTGGCTTTATTTTTCAGTCCCCGCAGAACATATGGGTTATTTGAAAATCCTTGAGGACCACTTAAGAAGCACTGTACAAGAGCTAAGATCACACAACCACATGTAACAATCTCTCTGGAGTACTCACTTTATTCTGGCCAATGTGTCAGTGGTACGGAGGCTAGAATCTTAGTACAGCCTGAAAATTGTGCTATTTTATTAGTTTTTCTTTCCTTTGTAAGCCACAGGCAGAAGAAGAAAACATAGCAACACTGTACATACAGCACTGACATACCCATTCTGATAGCTCGTATGTGGTTCTAAAAGTTTTATTTTCAAAAAACAAGTCTTAAACCCAATTGTGAATCCAAGCCAAAAAGGAAAGAAAGGATCATTCAGTTTTATCCGAGATTTCCAAAATCATGAATATGGGTGAGAATGAATTCCTTAGTGAGGGTGAGAAGAGCCTTGGCCTAGGATACCACAGCCAAATAGGTCTCAGTGGCCAGACAGGCAGATTGACAAGATGAGGCCAGGCTTCTGTGGGAGGAAGCAGGGAGAGGAAGATCACGGGGAAAGGGGCCTTGGAAGCCCATCAGAGGTACCTTTTGTAAATACACTAAAAGCTAGCTTAATGGGAACAATAAGAAACTCAGGAAAAAAAACCAAAAACACTTTGCTTCTGCTTCTGTCAAACCAAAATGGCACGCACCCAGTGTATGGCTGTCTGCTACAATAAAAAGGGGGCGATTCTATCTGTGACCTTAAGACAACATTAAGACTCTTTTTATATATGGAGCAAGCCAATGTTATTTTTAATTTCTTTTGAAGATAGCATACTTGGAATGGTCCATGAGTGAATATTCCTTACATATTCTACAACAACTATATGTGCTACTGGCAAAGGATTTATCACTAACATTATATCAAAAGCATCACTTTTCTTAGCAATACGATGAATAGAAAATATGAATCAACATTTTCTAGTTCTCTCAATGCCTGTGTTGGCTTCTGGTTACAAGATCCTAAAATTCATCTCCCCTACCTGACCTGAAATAGAAAATTCAGTATTGCTTCAGATGGTGATTTCATATGTGCACACATTCTTTCTTTTTCTAAAGTAGTAATACCAAAGTACAGGAAAAGAGTAAAACCAAATCAGTATGATATTTCAAAAGTTCTCTAGCCTCCTAATAGATGTAGGGTAAAAAAAAAAAAAAAAATCCAGATAACTTTATTCAAATCGAGGTAGGACATGGCACTTTAATGGAGCCTAACTATTCTGAAGAATTAATTGAAACTGATGAAAAAAAAAGAGAGAATGAGTGACAGAATGGCTGAGAATCATTTGGGACCATGTCAGTGATTTTCCTGTTACTATGAAGGTATAGTGATTGCCTGACAGGCACTTTCATGTGACTCATCTCTTTGTAGCCACAGCAGGTGGGGCGGGGTGGGGAAGCTAAATGCCTTGTACTATCCAATCAAACAAAATAGCTCTCATGTCTTTCAAAGAGTAGTAAACAGGATCAGTGCTTTGCAATAGAGAAGGTAAGAGCATGATCTGGAAATTTCACTCTGCCACCTGTCATTTGGAAAGTAAGGCTAAACTTGTGGTGTCTCATGCCAATAAAATTTCCTCCAAACTGTCAGATTTTGTAAGCATTAACAGAAAAATGTCTGTAAGACATGCACACATACACACAAAAACGTACAATAAAAATGTTAGAGAAACAAAAAAATTTAGATCAGTCAGAGGAAACCAAACTTAAAGAAGGTATCACTTAATAAAATACTAGCTATTAAGAATTGGATAGGCAAGTTTTGGTGTATAAACAGATTTGATGAAAGGTTACAATATAATTCGGATAATTTGGTTTTCTCCTGAATTTTCAACACAACCATGGAAATAGAAATTACAAAACATTCATGAGCCTGGACACATCTCAGGCATTCCTGGATGCAGACATGTAACTTACAGATGACAGGGCATTCTTCAGACCAATGACCTGAGCAGATGGGGAGGAGGAGGCATCCTGCTCCATCAGCTGCTTCAGTTTCTCTCTCTCCGCTGACATGATATTAAAAGCTGACCTTAAAGTGAAGTAAACTATAGAGATATAATCATTATAAAAAGGAATAAGGAGGCATAATTAAAAACAAAATACCGTAAAAAAACTATCTCTTTTAAAAGAAATAAGCAAAGTAACAGCCCTGAATATTTTGAGTGTAGCAAATGCACACTCTACCTTGACTTTTGAAAAACACATTTGCCATGTAAAACACTCTAATGTAAACTAAGGCCTCTGGATGATGATGTGTCCACGTAGGTTCATCGACTGTAAGAGATGCAGTACTCTGGTGTGGGATGCTGATGGCAGGGGCACTGTGCCTACATGGGAGCAGGGGGCTTATAAAGGCTATGCACTTTTGGTTCAATTTTGCTGTGGACCTAAAATTGCTCGAAAAAAATTAAGTCTATTAAAACTAACTCCCATTGACACACATCTGGCAATTCTAAGGCCCCTATCCACTATAACGTCTCATGACTTTATGACTTATCATCAGGATATTTTGACATTTGGACTTTGCTTCTGGATCGTCAATGATCTGTGTTTTGTTTTGTTTGTATCCCCAAAGACTGGAAAGGGTTAAAAACAAAGCTTATTGGTTTTTCAGGGGAAATGTTAACACTGCAGCAGAAAAATTAGCACCTTAATCAGGTGATTAATATTAACTATCGGTGAGACTCAGGTGGACCATGTGCCTCCAGGTAAAGTACGCTGAAAAAGATACAACATCTCCTTTGGTGCATACCAGCCAGGGCTATGTAATCCGAATTTGATCATGAGGAAACATCAGACAACCCCAGAATGAGAAGTGTTTTATTTTTAAAAGTTGGCCTATACTATTCAGAAGTGTCAATTTTATGAAACAGAAAGAAAGGCTGAGGAACTGTTCCCAATTAAAGGAGGCAAAAGAGATATGACAATGAAATTGACTCAAGGGGCAACATGATACTAAAGGCATTATTGGGATAACTGACAGCATTTGAATATGGAAGGTAGAATAGATAAAATTGTTTCAATGCTGTATTTCCTGAATTTGATTACTATACTGTGGTTATATAACAGAGTATTCCTATTTTATATACTACAGTATAAAGCCATGAAGAACAACGTGGTGTATGAATCCTACTCTCAAATGGTTCTGAAAAGTGAAAGTGTGTATGTAGAGAGAGTGATAAAATAAATGTGGCAAATATTTAAAATGAAGTATTTGGGTAAAGGGTATACAGAAGTTCTCTGTATAATTCTTGCAACTTTTCTATAAGTTTGTCATTGTTTCAAAACAAGGTCTTATTGTCTACCTTCTTGCTTGTTAGCCCTTCCAGCTGCAGGAGCCAGAATCCCCCAGCTCTAACCCTGGCATTCAGCTACTCTGTTCCTGAGTGAGCACTCAGGTACAATGAGGGCTTAGCCACTATGGCCTCCAATGCCTGAACTGAAGTTTTAAAAAACATTAACACATACAGCAAAAAAAAAAAAAAAAAAAATCATTATTCATTAGGTTTTGATCACATCATGTACAAATTACTTCCTAGAGATGAGGAAGCTGTTATCTAAATTACTGATCGTGGCTATCACATTTCAATATTATCTTTCCAATCTCCTTGATTATATTTTGTTTTAGAAGAGCAGGAAGACGGAAGAGACTCAGACACATGTCTTCTCAAATGACCTAGCACATTACTGAATTCCACAGGGCTGCATTTTTAGAGGTATTGTTATTCAAGAGTGGCCTATTTAGTAACACAGAAACTAAATAGGCATTATTGACTTACTTCATTTAATAGCAAAGAGGACAACTAAACCTCTCTATATGTTGTTGCTGAACTTGCCTGAGGTTGTGGCATTTAGTGATGGACATGAAACATCTTAACAAAGTCACAATTTGTGTACACACACACACACACACACACACACACACACAATGGTGCTGCCTCTGCCAAGAGAAGATGGGGGTCAAATGGAACTAAAATTTTCTAGCAATGCCTATGAAACACACTTAGCTCTTTGCTTTAAACAATTTAATTGAGCAAAATAATAGGCAGGACAACAGAGTGACCAACAGCTGGGGCTCCACCATCAGCCCTGGATTCTTCCCTACTCCATCATCTATTCACTCCATGACCTTGGATGAGTAAATGATGTGCCTGAACTCCAGTTTCCACATTTGTAAATGGGGATAATAACTTTTACTTTAAATGGTTGTCATGAGGATTGAATGAGAGAGAGAATGCAGGTAAAGCACATAACACAATGCATGGTATGTAATAAATAACAAGTGTTACTGCAATAATCATAGTGATACCAATGAAGGAAACACATGAGGATGAAAGTGATGGTGACTGCAGTCTCTTGAAACGTTGGCAGCAGCTCTAGAGGACGCTTTAATCTTTTGCCAGGACAAAGCTTGTAAATAATTGCACACAGGGTAGAAATTCTAGGAATGAGGGGTTGGCCAGAATCCATGGAGTCGTAGGAGAACAGCCACAGGAGGAGCGCAGAAGCCACACAGTTACGGACTACATCCTGTGTCCTATTAGATAGGCACTATGCCCCTCCCCTGCCTGCCACACACACAAGATGCCCATGGCCATCTCAGCGGATCCCCCAGGGAGCTACCTCTCCACTGTCCTGTTTATTGCTCCAAATAAAATAAATGTGGCACTCAGCTGGCTGCCACTTTTCCAAATCAATTCCTCTGGCTTCCAGGTGACCCACAGAAAAGCAAGGCTTTCCACCAAATGAGAAGAGTCCTATATAAATTTTTAAAACTGGCAGAATATACAATATTTGGTTCAAAAGGTACAGCTGACAAGATTGCAGCAGGTGTAAGATAAGCAGAAAGAAACTCATACAGTCATTATATTTTATTGTAAGGTATAAAACGCTTCCTAAATCATCTGAAAAAAGGGTTTGGAAGACTAGATCCCCGTGTACTAAATTTCTTAAACGACTATTAAGGCCCACTCGGGATGTTAAAATAGTCATTCACAGCCACCTAACGATCCGCCACACACAGGGCAACGATCAGAGGTTGCTCATGAGAGACCCCACATTTACATTAATTAAGACACCGGATCCCAAAAGTCAGGAACACTCTCTGTGACAGGAGTGTTTTCTTACTTATTTCTAACACGAATCTAAGTTTACTAAAGACAAATAAACAGCCTTAAAAAATAGAAGATTCAAATGAATGCATCACATCTATGGTTACCTGACAATAAATAAAGCCACACAGAAAATCTTAGCTGCTCGGAGGTATGAAGGACCTCATAGATTATCAAAGCCACCTACCCACAACACGACCAACTCTTCACATCTCCAGCTTCCCTGCCAAATGGTCTGTTGGCTCATGCTTGTCAGAGCACTTGCTATCTCCTAAAATGGTACATTGTGCTCTGGGACTTAGAAAGTCCTTCCTGCTGCTAAGACATTTGCCTCAGTGTCTCTTCACTGTCAAACAGGAGGTATTTCCTCTTTCATTGGGTGTTCAAATGTCGGAAGGCAACTGTGGCATCTATGTTTATTTATCTCTTTCCCAAATTGTCATTAGCCACTTCTCAGATACCCTTCCTGGACTACGAGAGGCAGGCACAGGTTGAGTCTTTGATTATAAGAAGTCTTGAGTTGCATCTACAGAATGGAACATCATAAGCATCGCACAAGTGACTCTTGGTGGTCACTACTTTTCTGTTTCTAAGGCTTCCAAGCTGTTCTTTTATTGAGTTAGTATGGTGAGACTAAAGTAGATGGAATGTTTGGATAGTGAGAGTCAATACTGAAGGACAGGTGGACTCAATTTATCTGAGCTCTACTTCTTAATATGCTCCTTCTTTAGCAGTTTCTCAGCATCAGGAAAGAATAAGATCTTGGAGAAAGCAGTTATGAATGTCATGGGCACTGCTCTAGAAAGCAGTGTGGTACAGGAGAAAGAAATTCTCTAATAAGGCCAGCCAGAAGTTAAATCCTACCTCTAACACTTAGTTGCAGTTGCCATTTATATTTTGGACAAATCCTTGGTTTCTACATCTGTACATGTAGATAATGGGCACATCTGAGGAGTGCTTTAAGCAAGGAGAAAACCTACTATCACAGAGCACCTAACAAACAGTGAGACTCATTTTCCCCCCTTTTTAATTGGAAACCAAATTTTAGGTGAATTTTCTTTAAAATGTTAACATTCCTAATATATCTGGGAAACTCTGATCTTCTGTAATCTGCAGAAGTTTCAAACCTCACAGGATGCCCATGATTTTACAATACTTTTCAACCCATATTCCATCTGAATTGATTTAGATACATTAGGTAACTTTACCAAATGGTCCTACTTATGAATCTAATTGCTCAGCACATTTATGCTGAATTCTAATTTATGAACAATAAATTATTTGGCTTTTTTTGTTGAGTCATATATCTGTTCTAGCTTTTTAATCTATGCAAGAGGTATCATTGTAACACAATTGGCTTTTTATTCAATGCTTCCATAAGCTGAAAATGGTTCATAAAATGACCACTCAATAATTACTACTCAAACACAGAGAAATAATCCAGGAAGAAAAGAATAGGTAAATACAATTGTGATTTTGTTCTATTTAGCTTTCACATTTGTGAATAATGATTTCCTTCAATTGTAGGAAAAGTGTCCCTAAAACATCATTTGCTTCCCTTCCAAGTCAGAGAACACAGATATCCGCTTCCATTTGGAACACCTGACCCTAGTCCTGTCTTGTTCCTTGCTTTGCCATCCTAAATCTACTCACCAAGTTTGATCATTTCTGTTTCTGCTAACAGAGCACTCTCTCAGAAAACTTTCTGGTAACAATAAGCAATAGTATGGACTCTATTCAGTGTAAAATAATCAAAGAAAATAACTACAGAATTTGAGAATCAAAAGAGTCAGGACAACTACTATATGACATTTAACAGGTTATCAAGGGCCAGAGAGGTTAATAAATGAAGTCGAAGTTCCACAGCTAGTCAGTAACAGAGGTAGCCTACTTAGCCAGTATAGAGGGAGCTCCAAAAAAGGCTTATTATTTACATTGTTTCTTAAAGTATGTTTCTCAGAAACTTAAATTCCAGGATGTTAATAGCTGTTGGGAATAGGGGGGAAGATTCCCAAATAACACTGAAAGTCACTGAGTTAAACAAAGCCAACAGATTTTGTTGTTGTTGTTGTTGTTTGCTGCAGGACTTCTCAGGGCCTTTATTATTTACTGTTCTTATGTAAATCCAAAAGGAGACCATAGTCAGCAGTGCTTTCCAAACATTTTTAATCATGAAGTTTTTGTTTCGTTTTTAGAAGTACTGTACGTGCAAAGCGATCCATAAAATGTATTTTGGGAAACATAAAAACTAATATATGCAACAAAAATTACTTAAGACTTTTAGGTTTCAATACATTTCATTCTCTGCTTCTATGTGTGTGAACATCCACACAAAGACAGAAACATAAGCCAACAACTGGTTCAACAATATGCCATAAAAATCAAACTCACAGTCTATAATATAGAATAAGGACTTCAAAACTAGGATGGGTGTATATTGGTTCCCTACCATTTGATCTACAAAACCAGGAGAATTCAGATGCATTTAACAAGTTGAAGGTCACAGAGACTATGTTACATCACTGGGATTCTTGCCTTTAGTTCAGCTGCTTTGGAGTTGTAGTCAACAGAATAGTGATGCAGTTGAGAAAGTACAACAGATACTGTCAGTAACAAAACGAGGTTTACACAAGAAAAAAGGTCAAGATGCTTCGAGTCTGAATGTATGGAAGTGAGAAGCCATGCAAGGTCACAGGACTTAGCACAAACCTGAGAGCTGTCTTTATTCTCTGAGGCCCCCACATTACCATCTGTGTAAGAGACTCCCTGAACCAGGAAAAGGAAGATCTTTCCATCTCTGCAAGTGTACTGTAAAACCACAGGAATGAAACAGCTTGTTAGGCTCCCTGCGGAATTTGCTGTCTGTAAGCCCACAGGGCTCAGACGACCGTTGAATAACTGCGTTGGACCTTTCTCCAGGACAAACCTTGGCCCAGGCTAGGTATGTGGCAGCTCTGCAGCCAGCAGGTTTTCACAAAGTGGGAAAGACAGAACTGCTGGCTGGGGACCATTACAGACTTTCAACAAGGTGGAGGCCTCTGCAGGAGGACTGGATCAATGGATCCACTCAATATGGCGACCTCTGTCCCACTGAGGAGGGAGCTTCTTCAATGTAGGTGAAACTCAGGACATTTCCTCTGTGTAGGGAGGCATTATCTTCTCATTTTTTTTAAAGTTCATATTATTAAAAAGTAACAATGTTTTATAGGAATTTCCTCCCACAAAATTTAAGATGCCCTAACTGCAGCTGATCATTTTAATTCTTCAAATTCTTTGAAGAGCCTTTAAGGGTGGGCCAGGTAACTCTTGCCATTTCACAGACGGACTGTACAATAGCACAGCAAAATACTGGCAACATTCTAACGGTAATTAGGACAAGTATTCAAGGTGGCAATCTGTATAAAGGATGAAATGGTTTCCTTCTAACCCACCTTATATCCAATATGTAAGGGAAGAGAGAGCTGAAATAATCAGTAATGTACGAAAGAAAAATATGAAGTAGGAAAGGAAGGCAATAGAGGGAATATCTTTTCTCTTCCCACATTACACACTGCCCTCCTACTGAAACATTTTAAATCCATTTTCTCTTTAAGAAATAATAGATGAAAATTGAAAACAAAGTTAAGCAGAAAGATAAATAAGAACTTATAACTCCAGCCTCCATCACTAAAATGTTGGTATATATCCTTCCAGACTTTTTAGTATACCTATATGTGCCCGAAATAGAATCATATCTATATATTGCTTTGTAATCTTACATTTTTACTTTACATTTTATGCTGAGGACATCTTTCTATGTCTATAAAAAATAATCCTGGCCATTCCATCTGTAAGAGCAGAGAAATACCAGGTAAGGAATACGGACTCTGGGGTCAAACAGGTGAGAATTCAAGTCTCATGTTGGCTGCTTTATAACTATGTGACCCTCAGAAAGCTGTTATTTTGTCTAAGTCTCAAGTATTTATGCAATAGAGATCACAATGATACCTACTTCACAGGCTACAGCTAGAATTAAAATAATGCATGTAAAGTAATTAGCAAATACCTGACATGACAGTTATGTGCTCGATGTTAAGTAGCTATCATTATTAGCAGTAGTGAATATTCTATTATATTACATTTTTGAAAAAACTCAATCTTCTATTGTTTGGCATTTAGATTATTTCTATTTTTTTAACCTTTTATTTTGAAATCATTATTGACTTACAGGTACTTGCAAAAACAGTAAAGTCCCACATACCCTATACCCAGTTTTTCCCAGTAGTTAACGTCTTACACATCTATGATACAATGTAAAAATGTGGGAGTTGACATTAGTATAATCTACAGATTTTATTCAGATTTCACCAGATTTACATGCACTGATCCATTTATATGTGTGTGGGTATAAGTAAATGCAGTTTTATCACATGTCCACATTCCTGTAACCAGCACCACAATCAGGGTATGGAACTTTTCATCACCACAAGATCCCCTGTGCTACCCCTTTATAATCACACTCCCCTTTACTTCCTCCATCTCCATAATTATATCATTTCAAAATGTTTATGTAAGTGGAACCCTATGGATACGGTTTGGCTGTGTCCCCCCCGGGAATCTTATCTTGAATTGTAGCTCCCATAATTCCCATGTGTTATGGGAGGGGCTCAGTGAAAGATAATTGAATCATGGGGGCGGTTTTCCCCATACCGTTCTTGTGGTAGTAAATACGTCTCATGAGATCTGATGGTTTTATAAGGGGTTTCCCTTTTCACTGAGCTTTAATTCTCTCTTGACTGCCACCATGTAAGACAAGCTTTTTGTCATCTGCCATGATTGTGAGGCCTCCCCAGTCACATGGAACTGTGAGTCCATTAAACCTCTTTTTCTTTATAAATTACCCAGTCTCGGGTATGTCTTTATCAGCAGCATGAACATGGAGTAATACACCTATACTATGTAATGTTTTGAGATTGGCTATTTTCTCTCAGCATAATGTCCTTGAGATCCATCCAAGTTGCTATGTATATCAATAGTTTGTTCCTTGGTATTGCTGAGTAGTATTCGATTGTATGGATGTACCACAGTTTGTTTAACCATTCATCTGTTGAAAACCACTTGAGTTTGTTTCCAGTCTTTGGCCAATACAAATAAACTTGCTCTGAACATGGGTATCGATTTGTGTGTGGACATAAATTTTCATTTATCTGGAACAAATGCTCAGAAATGAGTGTTGGGTTGCATGGTAAATGCATGTTTAGTTTTATATAACACTGCCAAACTGTTTTCCAGAGTGGCTACACCATTTTACATAGCTACAAGAAATGTATGATAGATTAAATTCATATGCATTTTCACTGGCATTTGATACTATATTTTCTTTTAACTTTGGCTCTTTCTAATAGGTGTGTAGTGATATCTCATCATGGCTTTAATTTGCATTTTCCTAATGGCTAATGATGTTGAATACCTATTTCTAATTTCTGATGTGACAATGCAAAATGGATACTTTGTTTGGATAAATCCTAAGTTAATTCCTACAATGAATTCTTCAAAGTGGAATTACTAGATAGGCAGATTTTTAAAACAGTGGGAAAATAATATCATATTGCCCTCCAGAAAATTACCAATTTACACTCCCATCAGCATCACATGAACTGCTCAGCTTTGAAAGTACTAACTCTCTCTCATTGTCTCCCCTACAAGGTTAAAAAGACAGTTCTTGCCAATACATTCTCCACTACCAGGGAAATAAAATAAAAATTCAGTTTCCCTAAATCTTAATAGAGCCGAAAATGAACCAACTAAGATACCCTCTCTAAGGACATCTCACATTCAGACATGCATTTAACATTTTCACCAAACACATTAGGAAGAAAGAAAACTCATTTACCTTTATGGGCAATATGACACAGGTCTTCTTGCATTTTAGAAAACTCTGATGAGGTTTCAGAGCCATCAGAATAATTTTTCTCTTCTCCAAAATCTAGTGTTGACAAATTAGGATTGGAGGAGTGTAGTCTTACTGGGCCAGAAAAAGGTTTGGGGACCTGAAGTAACACCAAAGGGAGATATTTCTTTTCAGATGCAGATTGCTTAGAATATTTACTTGATTCTAAGATTGAAATACAGTAACATAAAACATTTTATAGGTAGGTCTTTCTACTGAGTGATAACTTATTTTTAAAAATGAGAACTCAAGACAACACTTTCCACAGCAACTTGCTTCTTGTGAGCTAAAAATGGGTGAGAAATCACATATTCTTTTGGGAACGATAGAAGCATTAAAGCTTTAGGTTGAAAATGACAGCTAAAGCTGCCAGGCTTTCTCATGTATACTCAATTCCTTCCTCCTGGCAATCATCATCCATGTATCCAGGCAGTTAGTAATGGATAGGTTTAAAACGCTTTCCTTTGCACCTAGGGCTTCTACAAAACAAATGACCTTCATTTGTACATGGAACATTCTTTACTTCCAAAGTGCTTATCTTCGGTCCATAAACTGCTTTGAACCAAAGAGTATACAAGAGTGTATCAGGTGACCTAACCAGAAGCTTGAGATTTATGTTGATTCTAAAAATGTTGCAATTTAATATGCAACAGTTAAGCTGCAAATCTTGGCCTGTGGCTTAGCTGTGCACTGGGAAAGCTCCTCGCATGCATGACACAGTGAATCCTGGATGAGGGATTGGGAGTTTGGAGATAAGAGGCCAAGGAGAATCTACACCATGTCCTGTGCCCAGAGAATCATGCCTGTGGGCTTAGAGGGATGACAAATCCATGGAGCATGAGCAGAAGACATAGGTCAGAGCACACAGTAACTGCAGCCACAAAACAAGGCACAAACACAAGCAGGGAAGAGCACAGGCAGGCTCAACAGTGAAGATGGGGAAACCAAAAGCCCTAGAAATGGCAGCAGTCCCTGCAACCTCACACCCTTTTTCCCTTAGAAAATATTCTCTCCCTTGCCCACGATCCATTATGTGCATATCCTAGCACCCAAACAGTCTAAGCGATTCAATTCATCTCTCTGCAGAGGACATTGGAAAGAACAACTACAGAATATTCACTCATCTATTCTCCTAGCTGAGTCAAGGCAGCTCCCGGCACATGGCATGCAGAGCAGGGCCAATGAAGAAACCAGTCTGTCGGGGGAAGCAATGGTTACCTGCAGCGTTCCTTTAGCATCTTTGCCAATAGCTCTGGACCGCCACCTCCTTTGTGATCTTTTTTCCTTTTTGGGACTTTCAAAAGCTCCACCCTTTGTTTCAAAACAGGAAAGAGAGCACAGACAGTAAAGTCCACCAAACCGATAAGGATAAATGCTTAGCAAGGTGACTACCTCCATCCCCTTGACTTTGGCTGAAGCAACTGACCACAGCATCCCACTGTTAGTGAAAGGCTGGGAGGAGAAAGGAAAGCAGAAGAGGGCCAGAATGTCAACAGAAGAGGAGTCGGGCTCACCTGGATGGCGTTGATAGCTGGTGCCGAGTATGTCCGATGCAGGACATCCATGCTTTGCAGGAGCTGGCTCATTTCTACCAGGTAGGCATGACAGTGCGCCAGATCTGTGGGGGAAAAGAGGATAGTGCTCACAATGCTCCACCAGCAAGGGGGATCACTGCTGTCCCCATGCCAGCTACTTTTCCTTATTTATCTGTAGTTGATTTTTTTTTTAATCTGTAAGGATCGGAAATTTTACTTCCCTTTTTACAGGAAAGGCTGTAGACTCTAGTGGTTAAGGGCACAAATCTTGAGAACCAGGCTGCCTCAGTTTGAATCCACTTAATGAACTGTAACTATTGAGAAAATTGCAAAACTGCATGCCTCAGCTTCCTCATCACAAAGATGGGGATAATTATACACGTAGATCACAAGACAGTTGTGAGAATTAAATGAGTTGATGTTACAGAGTTCTTAGAAGAGTGTTTGGCACAGAGTAAAAACTAAATAAATCAGCCAACATCATCATCATCATTAAGTTTAATCCTGTAGTAATATGCTGACGCTATCCACTTGTCAGGACCTAATGCACATTAATAAAACTAAAATGAAAGTTGTACCAGTCTCTAAGGAAAACTTTGTCAATCATGGACCTGCCTGAGGATCATAATGAGCCTCTGTAGATGGACCTGAGAGGACATAAGAGGACTCTCCAACCAGATCCCAGTTGCTAACTCAAAAGATAGTCCATAATTTGCGATTCGCTGGATGCTGATGGATGTTTCTGCTAAAGAATACAGGCCCAAATGCCTTAAGCTAGAGGCTCTCACACTTTCATATCATCGGGATCACCCGGAGACCTTGTTAAACCATAGCTCACTGGGCTCCACCCCTAGTTTCTGATTCAGTACATCCGGGTTGAGCCTGAAAATGTGCATTTCTGGTAAGTTCCCGGGTGGATGCTGCTGCTCCAGAGACAAGGCTCCAGGGACTGCTTTGACAAGCTGTCACTCAGTAAAGCTCAAAAGTGATGTTTATTGGAGGGGCAAAGCCTACATGGTCCCAAGGGTGATACTACCTACATTCAACAAGAGATAATGCAATTTTCAAGGCTGCCACCTGGTATCTTTCTCCAACAGTGGCTCTCAATCATGGCTACACTTTTAAATCAATTGGAGAAATCTTCTAAATTATATATGCCTAAATCCCACCCCAGACAATTCAATCAGAGCACTCCCAATCCCACTGTGGATCTTTTCGGTTTTTAGTTCCCTAAGTCAGTCTTAGCTAATTAAGGTTGAGAATGCTGAGCTTCCTTATGGCAGGCGCCTTATCAAAATCACTTGGGGAACTCTGGAAAATTAGTGATACCCGGGCCCTACCTCAGACCAATTTAAAGAGATCATTTGAGACAGAGGACTGGGAATGGGTATTACTGCATTTTAAAAGCCCTCTGGGTGATTCTAATGTGCAGTCAGGGTAGAGAACACCTAAGTCGTGAAGATCTCCATCTGATCACCCCCTCACCTCCAGCACAATGATTCTCAATCTTGGATGTGTGTCAGACTCTGCCCTTGGAGACTGACTTAGAGGCCCATGTGGAAATCAGGCATCAGTATCAGGCATCAATACTGAAGGAACAGAAGAAGAAACCTGTCTGCATGTACAGCCAGGTGAAGATGCAAAGATCTGCAAGGAGAGTGTCTCTTGTTGATGATGGGTGCAACTTTTACAAGCAAAATATGGAAGGGAATGTGGACAAGAAAGGGGAAGGACACAAATGCACCTGAAGTGTAAACATCAAACCAGTATCATCTAACAGCCACGACAGAAAGCAGAGGTTTCAAGTCACTCTACCTTTGGAGCATTTTTCCATGTCCTCTGAAGACTGTAACCATAATGGAACTCGTGTCTCTCCACCGCAAGAAAATGATACATTGCTTCCAGTTTGAAATAAATTCTGCTTTGATATACTGCTACGCTGTTCCACAGATGACAAAAGCACATTGTAAACGGAAACAGAGCCCAGCAGAGACATGTTAAGGTAAAGGATAACAGAGTGGGTTAGTCACTAATGGACACCATTTGCCTATAACGAGGAAGAAGCTTCTAGCTAAGTACTAAGACCTCTGACTATCACCCTGGCTTGGCCATACCATGCTATGATATGGCATGCTTGAATGGTGGACCTTATTTTCTTCTTTTATCACATATTAATAATAACACCAAAATAATAAATGTTTGGAACTATTTTGCAATCCTGCATAGCTATATGCATACCTACTGTAGTTTACAACCAGAAAAGGAAACCAAACTCAAACCAGTCAGGACAAAGCTAGTTCATTCCGAGATGCTAAATTCCTCCTCATTCTTCAGTCACTGTCCCCCTCAAATAATAGATGCTCGTCTGGTCTTGCTTCTGACTCAGTGGGCAAACAGACTAATTAAATACCACCCCAAGCCTACCTGCTTGTCCCTGAAAACCTCTCCTTCTTCAGACTCAGCTCCCAAGATAGGACTCCATGAAAAAAAAGCCACCCCGTTCTCAGATTCATTATTGGCAAAACACTCATTACCTTCCTACTTGAAATGGAGTCAAACACCCCAGATGTAGAGTCTGTGACGGTGGACCCTGAGAAAAAGTGATTAACTTCATGTGGAAACATGGCAATTTCATTCTGACGATACATTCTGTGATGGCGAAGTTTCGATACCCACTCATCAAAGACTTCTTCTGATTTGACCTATGATGTATTCAATTGAAAAAAGGACAAGAAGAGAATCACTCACGGGAAGGAACAATTACTCATCAAATTGAGGCCACTCCCGAAATCCGCTTTTTCAGTTGGCACATAATTTCAACAGCCAGGCGCAGTGGCTGATGCCTGTAATCCCAGCAATTTGGAAGGCCGAGGAGGTAGGACCACTTGAGCCCAGGAGTTTGACACCACTCTGGGCAACATGGTGAAACCCTGTGTCTACAAAAAATACCAAAAAAATTAGCCAGACATGGTGGCACAAGCCTGTGATCTGAGCTACTCGGGAGGCTGAGGTGGGAGGATCACTTGGGCCTGGGAGGTTGAGGCTGCAGTGAACCGAGATTGAGCCACTGCACTCCAGCCTGGGTGGCAGAGGGCGACTCTGCATCAAAAAAAAATACATAAATAAGAAAGAAAAGGAATGGAGAAGTAGCCTCTCATTGATTGTTTACATTGATGTGGTCTACAGGAACAAGTTTGAGAAAGAAATGCAGAGTAAAAATGATCTTTACAAAGTATGTATTTTGGCTTTCTATGAGTGAATCCAACTGTTATTTATTTATTTACTTATTTGAGATGGAGTCTTGCCCTGTTGCCCAAGGCTGGAGTGCAATGGCCCGATCTTGGCTCACTGCAACCTCCACCTCCCAGGTTCAAGCAATTCTCCCACCTCAACCTCCCGAGTAGCTGGGATTACAGGCATGCAGCATCACGCCCAGCCAATTTTTTGTATCTTACTAAAGACAGGGTTTCATCATGTTGGCCAGGCTGGTCTCGAACTCCTGACCTTGTGATCTGCCTGCCTCGGCCTCCCAAAGTGCTGGGATTACAGGCGTGAACCACCGCCTGTAATGCTATTTTTAAGAAACCAGAACACTGCCAATCATATTAAGCAACAAATAAATTGATATTTATATTTATCTGCCTCTTAAAGCATTTCTAAGTTCTCTAATCCCAGCTTCTCTATCCCTACTGAAAATATGAGCATCATTTTTCTTTTTAAACTCTTTTCTAATTCAGACTTTTCAGATCAATCTTTTCTGAACTGGAATGAATTAGTAAATTCTTCCTAAAATATTTAACCTTGTTCATCTCTCCAACAAAGAATACATTGCTGAGGAGTATATGTGATATGGTTTGGCTGTGTTCCGTGTCCCCACCCAAATCTCATCTTGAATTCCCACATTTTGTGGGAGGGACCTGGTCAGTGAGAGAGAACTGGATCATGGGGGCAGGTCTTTCCCATAGTGTTCTCGTGGTGGTGAGTGGGTCTCACAAGATCTGGGGGTATTATAAAGCAGGGTTTCCCTGCACAAACTCTTTCTTTTTGCCTGCCACCATCCACAGAAGATGTGACTTGCTCCTCCTTGCCTTCCGCCATGATTGTGAGACCTCCCCAGCCATGTGGAACTGTAAGTCTATTCACCTCTTTCTTTTGTAAATTGCCCAGTCTTGGGTATGTCTTTATCAGCAGTGTGAAAATGAACCAATACAATATGTTAATGAACGTGAAGGTTATTTAAAAGAACATTTCTCCCACTCTCAGAAATAAAGCACTGTACAGCAATATTATTTTTCCAACTTTTTTTACTCTCATACTCACAAACCTTTAGCCATTCTCTCCATAAATGAGCAATTATCAATTTCTAATTTCCATGAAGAATACTGTTTGTAACTAGTAGTTTTTATTTAAAGATATTTCAAACGTTTATAAAAATATATGTGATATATATAAAAAGAATATAACAAGCACCTATATACCACAGATATTTCTTAAAAGTCAATTTTGGCCGGGCACTGTGGCTCACGCCTGTAATCCCAGCACTTTAGGAGGCTAAGGAGGGTGGATCACGAGGTCAGGAGATCGAGACCATCCTGGCCAACATGGTGAAACCCCATCTCTACTAAAAATACAAAAATTAGCTGGGTGTGGTGGTATGCGCCTGTAGTCCCAGCTACTCAGGAGTCTGAGGCAGGAGAATCGCCTGAACCTGGGCGAGAGAGGTTGCAATAAGACGAGATCGCGCCACTATACTCCAGCCTGGGTGACACAGCGAGACTTGGTCTTAAAAAAAAAAAAAGTCATTGTGTGTGTGTGTGTGTGTGTGTGTGTGTGTGTCAATGTATTGATATTTTCAAAGTAAAAAAATGATAGATACCCATATATTAGAACACTGAGACTTATGAAGCTGTAATTTAAGATAATCCAAAAGGATGCACAGTAGGATAACTTCCAAGATGAAAAGTTCAGGTCAAACTGTGAAAATCTTTACTAATGCCAGAGATGAGAGCTAGGATATGCAAATAAATGCCAGCAATATCACTCACTGAGGAACTGTTAGGTTGGCTCTAGTGTTGATTGTTAGAAGTACCTATAAGACTGGAAGCACCTGCAGGGGCTTTTTAATGTGTCATTTACAGGAAGAAGCAATACAAACAGACTCACACCTATTTGTCTCCCCTAAATTATGTTCTTGAAATGTATTTCATTTCCCAGATGTGGTTAAAAGGAATTTTACAGGAATCTTGTGTCATCCTTTGCTCTGATCTATTCTCAGAGGCCCTTAGAAGTCAGTGCCCAAGCACTCATCTGGACTCACTTTTTTTATCAGTTAAACAAGGTAGAAGAATAAGAGCACTTTATTAAATAACTGTCCAGGGTCCTGTTCCAGTCTCTCAAGTAGTTCTAGGGTCGTGGGTGAACAGCCGCTTAATCTCTCTGCTATCCAGGATCCCTTATCTATAAAATAAATGGGATCAAACAGCCCACAATTTAAAACTGCCTGACTGAGTCTATTAACTAGAACCCTCAAATAACTACACTTGCCTACGCTAAGAATCAGAGCTGATGTTCAAAAGAACGAACAAGAAACCAAACAGAACTTAAAGCAAATCACAGAGAAATATTAAACTGCGTTTATCACAATATTAGCATTCAATATATTTTAAGGTATTCTAACCCTTTAAAAATTATTAATTCATAATTACTTTTATTTTGTTAACCAGAATAGTGGGCAAATAAGAACCTATTAATTCCTGACCATGTCAAAATACAGAGCCAAGATTCATTGGAAGTACCTGAAGAAATAACCTAAACTATTCTAGTGGAGACCGATCACTGAAACAGAATAAAGGATAGTATTCTTTCTTAAATTTCTTTTTTCTCTTAAGATATAGGCTTTTCCCTCCCATACTTCACACCAGTCATTTGCAGCCAGGGGTGGTTTTAGCCTCTAGGGAACACCTGGCAATGTCTGGAGATATTTTTGGTTGTCATAACTGGAGAAGGATGCTATTGGCATCTAGAGAGAGGGCAGGGGGCAGGGACACTGCTCAACATCCTGCTATACAAAGTCAGCCTCCCACAACAAAGCATTATCCAGCTCACAATGTCAATGGTGCTGAGGCTGAAAAACCTTGCTTTACACAATTAGCTACACCCAGAGATACAGTTAGGCTAGGAAATAGTGAAGATTTGACTGTCTTGCCCATTCAACCAACCACAGGTATGTGGTCCACATGGCTCAGTCACCACACACATGCCATAGAGAGGACAGGGACACACTGAGACAAGGAGCTCATGATCTCATGCTTTCGTTTTCCTAATCCTGGGGCCCCATTCCCAATATCTCAAGTAATTTTCCCAAGTAAGAAAACAGTCTTAGTATTTTCTCAATTAATTTCTAACATTCGGGTACCATCCAACAAGCACATACAATAACTACACTTCCTGAGTTTACACTGGGCCAGGCACTAGGCCAAGTTTTCTACATGCAGCCCGACAAGATGAGTGTTATAATAATTTTCATTTTGTTTTAGGTGAAAAAACTGAGACTTTCAGAGATAAGTAATTTGCCAAAGTTCAAGGGCTAGTGAGTAGCCACATCAAGATCTGAACCAGATCTAGATCTCACGCTTCATGTTTTGACTATCTCTACCACCTGCAGGAGAGACAGCACAAGAGGGTAAGCAGCTTTGAAGTACTATTTGGGAATCCACGCTTTAGGGGAAAAATTCCTGACATTTCACTACAATATTAGAATTTTGGTGGGATTCCTATAAAATTAGCCAAAGTGATAAAACAGGGCTCCACGGCCTAAATGTTATATATATTTCAGGAACACATGTTAACCTATAGTAAATGGTTCTTCACTAAAGATGTTACTGCCTGAGTGGAGATGGTTTGCAAACAACATTTTTCATTGTTGACTGTTGTCACAATCACTGGGGGCAGGCTGGTATCTAGGGGATGAGGTGACCAGGAGGCTAAACCTTCAAGCAGTGCTGACAGTCCTGCACAATGACATCCCATTCAAACACCAACACTGTCCATGAGAAACACTTTGGTAACGAAGGTCTTCTACATGTTGGCTGAATACCCAAAAGGCATCACCAACAGTATAATAACTGACAATCCTTCCCCAACATAAGTCAACTCTGCACAGTGGGAAGCAGCCTCACCTTCAGATGGTAGATGTGCTCCTCGGTGTCAAGGTCTATGCATTTTGATGACTTCTTTACAGACATCACTGAGAGCCCCACGTCAATGCAGCCATGCAGCTTCTCTCTCTCTATCTGCAGAGGCACCAAGAGGGTCACTTGGGAACCATGGTGTTAAAAGCAGTAGTCACAACCCTGACACACCCTTCCACACCCACTGACAGTAAAATCACAACCACTGCGACTCCTCAAGCACTTAGCGTGAGCCAGTGCTGAGTTACGTGCTGGACATGCACTGTCTTCCTGAATCTCTGAGGTAGGAAGTACTCTCCCCATTTTACAGATGAAGAAACTGGGGTACAGAGGGGTTAAGTAACAAGCAGTTTACACAGTCAGGATGTGAGGAAGCAAAAGAGTAAACACTGTGGGTTGACTCCCATAGCAGTGAATTCACCTGTCAACTGCCCTGCCTCCCGCTGAATTAGTTTCTGGTGTCTACATTCATTTAGAAGTGATGTATTAATAAAAGAAGTGAGAGCAGGAAGCTGAGAGGACAGGAGAGGAAGAAGGGAGAAGAGCAGGACTCCTTCAAGGGGCAGAACAAATGGTCATTCAGAGCCCTCACACACCAACTGCCTGGGATTAATTTGAAAAGGAACTTCTTCACCCAGGGCCTTCTCCCCGAACCCCTTGGTCACAGTACAAGAAAGAGGGACGCCCTATGTTTTGTTCCTGTTATCTAGCTGCGAGGATGTATTCTCCCACCCGGGGAACTCCTTAGCACAACCTTAAGACCAGAACAGACCTTTGCATGCCCTGAGAGTGTTGGGGGAGCCCCTGCACCTGGACCTGGTGGAGGAACTGAGCCTGCCTGGAACCCAGAGCTCAGACAGAAGTGACTCCCCTCTATGATTTCCAGTTCTGAGAAGAGCTATCCTCAACTATACGCACTCTCATCTCTGAGCTGATGGTTACCCCTTTAGGATTCTCCAATACCACACTGGGCCCACGAAAAGACTTACATCGGTTTGGCTCTTGGCATATTTCAAGATTCCTTTGTCCAGATAGAAGAATCTCTGTGGGGAAGAAAGTATTATTAATTAAGACATTCAATTTAGGTGCCCTTTTCTTGGTCTCAAATTACAACTAGAAATTAAATATGAGTGCCTAAGAACCAGGTGCTGAGTGGGGCAGTGTGAATGCAAATAAAGGGGAGGCCAAGAACAACCTTACCTTGTGCCAGCCTTTTAAGGGCCATTTCCTCTTTTTTAGCAAAAATCCTTTCTGAACTGGTGGCTCCTGGGTGTAATTCATCTCCCCCCTCAGTCCTTCCACCACTTCCCAGCTGTCCTGTTCCAACAAAAGAGTTGATGTTAAATGTCTACGTTTTTGAAAAATAATAATGGTAAAAAGTACTGCATCCTATCAGTAAATTTATTCTAGATGGGGAGGCTGGCTGGGTTTGTTGGGGAGAAGAAATCCAAATTTAATTTCCATACAGTCCCTGGGCTTCATAGATTTAATTCTATAATTTAGTGGCATCGAATTTCAGTTTTTTTAAAGCTCTTTTTTGAGAAGAGAATGTTTCTTTCGGTGTTTGAACCTTAATAGGCACAGTTAAATGTAAAGATTTTCCTGTAAGTTCTATTTTTGTTCACTTTGACATTACCATGCAATTACTGTTTGCTCAGCACTAGACTTCGGTCTGAATTTTAACCAAAAGAGAGTGTGTGTGTGTGGTGTGTTGTTGGGGGAAGGAAGTTGGTTTAAGAATTGGCTGAAAAGTATGAGACAATGCAAATCAGTAAATATGACAACTTGGTTGAAATAATTATTTTGTTGAAAATCAGCATCCACAAATTCTAGGTATTTAAATGTACTGGAAATCTAGATGCATTAAAAGTATATTTTTGCAACAAGAACTTTCACTCTTTTTTCCCAGAAATTTGTTTTTTCCATCTTTTTTTGTTTCAAAAACTTTTCTTTCTTTGGCCAATTATTACAAACAGTTTTTACAACTAATCTTCCACTATTGGCTATTTAGGTTATTTCAACTAATTGAAAAAGAATTTTAAAAGAAATAAAAAGAAAAACACTAAAAGTTCTGAAAATTTACTTTTAAATACTTAAAAATGAATACATCATTGCTAATCACCTGAAGATAAACCAAAAGTGGCAATAGTTCAGTGACTGGGAGAGTTTATTTTTATTATTTTTTTAAAATTTTTTATTGGGATATAATTTACATGAAATGCACGAATCTTAAAGAGTATGCCTTGATAAATTTATACATTTATACATATACTTAGTAACTGCCAGCCAGATCCAACAGAAAATATTTCCAACACAGAGTAATTAAGTTTTGACAAGCATGACACTTCAGCCAAGATTTCACCTGGACTAACTTGCTCTGAGTCAAATCTCCAGCCCACAAGCAGGTGCTACAGACAGAAGCCAAGGGCACTGGGAGATGGACAGTGAGTCTGAACCAGCACCAGGGAGCAGGAGGCAGTTAGATTCAAGTCCTGGGACACAAGTGGTCTAATAGGGAGGGCACAGAAACCACACAGGGTCCTGAGTGGCTCTGGCTCAGTTTCTGTGTTGTCTTCAAGTTCAATACATGGGACCCACCTGGTAATGAGAACCCTTTCCTACGTTAGCAACGGAACTCTTTACATCACGATCGTGACGGGTCTGTCTCCTATCTGATGGCACTTTACTGTGAATCCAATTAAAGGTACATTCCAGAGTTTTAAAATATCACAGTGGTATTCCCGAGATCTGGAGTTGTGAAAGAGACTTCCTCAATGGAAAAAAGCAAAGCTTCGAAAAAAGATCCAGCTTTTAAATTAGATGATTTTTTTTTAAGGAAGGTAGCAATGTTGAATGAGATTTCTTCATAGCAATTATTACCAATTATTCCAAGTCACTTAATTACACTCAGACAATAAATGCATACAAATAAGTGATGGGAAGTCAGATTTCCTATTACTTAAAAACACCAAAAAAAAATCTTACTTGAATTTATTTTAGCTCAGAAAGTCATTCCTCAAAATTTAACACACTTTACCTGTCTAAATGTTAATGAACCTTTAAGGTTGTCAAGTTAAAACTTCCACCTCAAATTTCACCCCCTCCGGTGGAAAATATCATTTAATCCCTAGAGACTCCATAAGGACTCCATCTTACTTTTCCAGAGGTTCACCACTTACTTATGATAGTATGTACATGAGGTTTTATCATCCCTGCTGGACAGTAGGCTCCTTGAGGGCATAAAGGGTCCAGAGTATTTCTGATTTCCCCACAATGCCTAACCTGCTGTCCTGTGAATAGTATGCACCTGATTGGCAAATGAATAAACTTAGTCTTGGAATAAGTCTGCAAACAGATTTATCTTCTTGGAATGTCATAAATTAGTATGCGTTTGAAGTATGCCCAGTATCTTTGAGCCGAATGACTATTTACAAATGAGATACAATGCATCCACATTTGTTAAAGAAGGGGGTGTGGGTGTTGTTGTCATTGTTAAATAAAAATCCAAGACTTAAAATCCTCTGGAAGTACTCTAAGTGGATCAAGTCCTTTTGATTTGTTTATTTTAAGACTCCCAGGCAGAAGCAACCTGCAGAGCACTAATACTAAACAATCATGCACATCTGCTCAAAACATTTGATTGTGCACAATGCAAATACCAAGAGGAATCGGACGTTATGGCATCCTTTACAAAACTGAAAAAACAGAGGAGATAAGATCATACCTGTAAGTTTAAAGGAAAACAAAAATTAAATCTGAGAACTATTTCAAAAATTCCTGTTAGAACTGGATTGTTCCTCCTCCTGAGACAGAGTGCATTCCTATCAGTGAGCCACCAAGGAGGGCAGGGAATTAAAGCACATCTGTTGGCCCTTAACATAAATAAACAAACAAAAATAGGAGTTGATTTTTTTTCCTACAAAATATTGTGCTTTCTTCATTTTATCTTCCACTTAGGGTCAGAACTTGAAACTGTTACCAGGTTGGAAAAGCCAGATTTGAAATATTTAAGAAAGTGAAGACTCTCCTTGGCTAAAAAAGCAATGCAACCAACTCCTTTTCTGGAGTCGACATCCAAATCTGCCCCCCCGCCCCACCGCCAACTCGCCTGTCACCGTCCATGCATGAGGCCAACATCTAGCCTGGTGGTCCTCAATGAGGTTGCGAGTGCTCCCTCAGGACCACTGTGGAATCCTGGAACCACTTTTGGTTGTGACAATGATAAGGAGATGCCTCTGGCATGGAATGGCTAGGAGCCAGGAATGTTAGATGTCCCACAATGCCTTGGTCTTGCACAATGAAAACGCTGTCCCACACCCCAAAGACTTCCCAAAGTGCCATTAGCCATTTCTGTAGGTGAAATGACTTAAAATCACTTGAGCATGGAGCCGAACTCTGTTTCACACATACATCAAAGTATTTTTGCATGGTTTTCATGCACTCTTGGGATGTAAGTGCTGAGTAACTGAGGGAAGACTGTATTTTGTTCTTGTTGGAACTTTGCCAAGTGTCTCCCACTATTTTAGAGAATGACGTTGCTGAAGGCCATGCTATTTGAGTTATTAATACAGCATACCTGTATCCTCTCCATTTGCAGCAGTCCCTTTCTATGTATAGGTATATCTGATCACTTCATTATGTCTTCTGGTGTGGTCATGCCTGGGCTTTTACATATTGAAATGTATGTTTTAACATTAACCACATTCGTTGAATTTTGCTTTATATTACAGTAAAGCATGATGCTGACATTTTCAAAATTATGTATTCAAGTAGGTTACATTAATAATGAATTTCAGCTGGACATAGTGGCGCATGCCTGTAATCCCAGGACTTTGGGAGGCTGAAGCAGGACGAACGCTTGAGCCCCAGAGTGTAAGGCTACAGAGAGCTATGAGCACACCACTGCACTCCAGCCCGGGTGAAAGAGTGAGACCTTGTCTCTTAAAAAATGTGTGTGTATATATATATGTGTGTGTGTGTGTGTGTGTGTGTATATATATATGTAATTCTTAATATATAAAAATTATATACATTATATATATTTACAAATTATATATATACACACACACACAAATTTATAGGAGAGTAAAGCAATCATTAAAATACTGGTCATAATAAGAGGACATTGGTTACGTGGATGACAGGGTAAGAACCACTAATGAACTTGGTGCAAATTCTGTGTGCTGCTGTAAGAAAGAATACTAGGCCAGGACACAGCATATGTGAAATCACTTTGAAAATTGTAAAGGCTTTAATATTTTCTTGTAAGTAAGTCCTGTTGGTTCCATCTTCAAAATGTGTATTTTCTACTTCCTTCCTCTCGATTCCCCAGCCACCATCCTAACCTCGGCTCTCATCCATTCCATTAATTCCTCACTTGTACTAAAGTCAACAACCACTTCTGGGGCCTCGTTGTGTCCTGTCCTTCATGCAATATAAAAATAAGTATGACAAAATGGTTGTCTTTATTTCCACTTTGGCGATTTACTTATATTTTGGCCTCCCAGAATCTTCTCTTGATCTTTACCAACCAAACTCACTCTTCAGGATTTTAGTTTGGTTTCTATCTCCTTCCATGAAATTCCTAAATTACCCAAACCACATCAGTCACATATTCCTATAAATCACATTATTATTACTGCCCATTACCAAATAATTTAGCAATTAATTAACTTGTAAGGTTTTTTTTTCTTCCCTTCCATTTTTATCTCCAGTGCTTTCATCTTTTCTTCCCACACTATCGCAGTGACCATCTTTTCAACCTGCTTAGAATCCTAGTAAAGTACTAAGTATATATTTAGTAGGAACTAAAATATTTCTCCTGGTTTATTCATTGTTGGGGTCTCAAACTGAGAAAATAAGTTCTCAAACCAAGTAAATGGCACTGAGTAGCTGGCTTACAAAGAAATATTAAGCTGTATCCACAATTCTGCACAGCATGCCATTTAAATATACAGTGGGGTCGGCTGAAATAATACATAAACATAACAATATAAGCAATAATAATATAAAATAATTGGAGAACACTTTCTAGCTCCACGAAAGTAGGAACCTTTTCTGTCTTGTTCACTACTTAAAATAGTGCATAGTAGATATTAATAAATAAGTTGAAAGAATAGAGCAATTACAATAGCTAACACTTATTAAGCATCTTCTATATTTCAGATAATGTGCTAAACACCATACTTACATGATCATGTTTAATTCCTGCACAACCTTTGAGATTGGATTTATTATTCTTTATTTTTTTGCATGTGGAAACTGAGGGAGAGAGAATTAGATAACTTCCCTGATGTTATAAAACCAAATGATGAAGCCACCTGACTGCAGAACTTACATTTTTAAGTATTATAGCATACTGCATTTTTACTGTAGTTTAAGTATGAAAATTCTGATGAAGAAAAAGGAGTAAATCGTATTATAGCATACTGCATTTTTACTGTAGTTTAAATATGAAAATTCTGATGAAGAAAAAGGAGTAAATCCCATTGGGTAGAAGAACAGTGGAGGGTCGAGACCTTGAGACAATTGGAAGGAGTTAAGAAACAGTGCAGTATGGATGGAGGCAAGTTAGGTCTTCAACCCTGCTCAGAGCTACCATTTTCCCTATTCTGTAGTCCCACCAAACAGGGAAGGGAAACTAGCCTGTGCATTTTAAGGCTGCCGAGTCTTTGCCATTCATTTTTTTCATATCTGGAAAGCCTGCCCCATCTACCTCTTAGCCTGGTAAATTCTCATTTAGGCCCAAACCTCCTCCCTGGATGACAGTCACCTTGCACTATCAGCCTCCCTAGCTAGAACATGGGTTCAGTGAGGACAGGGACTGTGTCTTATTTATTACAATACTACTACCTGGGAAATAGGGGCCGAAATAAATATTTACTGAATGAGTCTGCAAAGCAAGGGGGGTATCAAAAGAATCCCTGAGAACCTTCAGGACATGGGACTTTAATAATGTGTGCTGGATTAGAGTGAGTTGGCACTCAGGACAGAAAACAAGAGGGATGTTGATTTCTTTTGGCTAAAGGAACCAGGACTTAGGAGTGTCTCCTGGTGACCCAAGAGTAGGGCACGCATCTTGAGCTGCATATCCTGAGACACAGTACAGGGTAGACTTGGGCCCTTGGGGAAATCAAGGCCCTGCTGACTTAGCCCAACATGGCTGCACTGATGTCTCGTCCTGTGGGGTGTCAAGCTTAAAGGTCACCATGAAGACCAGATGGAGAGAGAAACTTGGGAGGGGTTGGGGGATGTGGCCTCTTAAGGTTTTTGCTTGAGTTTCACTGAAGGCAGTCTGGCGCTGTCATCTGGCACTAAATTTAGTCTGTTTTACTGAATGTCTGAAAAGTGCCAAAGATAGAAAGCTGCTTTGTGATTGCAAAGGCAGCTAAGCGTTTATTCATGCTCATGTGCTGGCCAAGTTAATTTCCATATTGCTGAGTGCACGAATTGAAAGCACTTCCCTCCAGCACAGCTGTTTCCATAGGCACCTTTCAAATGCTGAATCCTCAGTCACTACCCTTGCAGTGATGTCAGAAATAGAAAACAATTTAAACTTTTATTCTTCTTGCAGCTGAAGAGTGTTGGGGAAGAAAGTTTTGTGGTTGCCTCTCTCAGGCATGGTTGGAAAATGGGTGTCCTGATTACTTGTTTAATCTGTTTATCAATTTTTTAAAAATCACAAGGTAATACCCAGCCTTAAATCATATAATTTAATCTGTCTTTAATGATTTTAAAGGCATTCAGGATCTTCTACAGCCTATTAAGAAAGGCTAACGATCATCAGTATTACCTTTTATGATTGTTTTATGAACACTGACAATACTTGTCAATAGATTTTCAATTAATAGAATGACAGCTTTAACTGATGCTAGACCAAAACTGTACTCACATTTCAATCACTGAGAGCTGGAGTTGTTGTTTCTTGTTAGATGTTTCTCAGCTATGGTTGTTTGTTTATTTGTTTAGCACCAGCAGGTCTGATAGCAATGGCAATTTTTAAGAAAAGAAAAAATTAGTTGGGAGAAAGGTAGTGTATGAGCTCTCACTCAGTGCTTCTCAAACTGTAATTTGCATGTCAATCACTTGGAGATCTTGTTTAAAATGCAGATTTAAATTCAGTAGGTCTGGGGGAGGCCTGATATTCTGCACTTGCACAGTTGAGGCTATCACTGCTGCTGGACCATAAGCCCAACTTGAGTAGCCACATTCCAGGACACCAGGCTGTCTCGAAGAATTGGGATTTGACTTGATAGACTCTGAGGGCAAAACCAGGACTAATGGGTGGGAACTACAAAGCCCTGGATTCCAGCTCTGCCTAAAAGGATGGGTTGTCTTACTATCTAATGAGTGCTATGAAAAATAACAAAAACGCCATGGCTGCTCTATGAAAGTCTCTGGAGTGTTCCGTCAGAGGCTGTGGCCACTTGGCAGAGGCACCGCAGAGAAGGTTCCAAGACTGGCAGGGAGTTTAGAACAAGTGAGCTATGAGATCCTTTCTAAATCTTCTATCATAAACTCATGTCAGACTAAACAGCAGCATTTGCGTTAGCCCTATAACCTCGGGTACAATTCCTGACTTTGGGATCTAAGTGAGAAGATTAAAGAAAGCAGGAGACAGAGCAATGAAGCTCCCACTTGGGTTCTGACGGCTACTTGGGAGTAGCAGTCACTACCTGCCACTGTCACCGTCCCTTCTTTCCCTTCACACAGAGATGTAGCTCTCCAATCTCATGCCAGGGCTAGGGAAATGAATATCCAGATGATTCAGGCCCCAGAATGTTTCGAGTCTTATAACCTGGCTAGCCACAGACCAAAAACACTGGTGCCTTCATTACTTGGATAATGGGAGAATATTCACACAGTCTTTGTGGTGAACCCTTGAGAAAGCGAAGGAAAAGCAGTCCTTGCCAGCAGCTGATACTGACAACAGGGAGACAAAACCCTGTGGGCTGCCAGTTCTGTCAGTGGCTCCACCTGAGGTCCTTCCCATCCTGAGTTTCCAAAGAGAAAAACGCGTTCCAACTGTATTGACCACAGATGGATTTATAGTTAAAACAGCATTAACAAAAACACTTCAGTGCACATATGACTTTTTCCACGCTGTTGATCACTCACTCAGCATTTATGGCTACAATTACTTTGGCATGTTTTTAGGCCCCTCAGATATATTTGGAAATCATTAATATTTGTTAAATATTCCCCTAATTGTATCAAGCCCCTTAAAGCTACAAACAGCATCTTCTATGCATTTTTCTCTCCTCCTAATGCTCTGTTCGGTAAGCAGGGTCTCTTGGACTATTAAAGATGAAAACACCCAGCCCATAAATGTCATTCCTCTCTGGCCATGCAGCCCACTGCGGTGGTGATGGGGTTTTTATAGTTGCTATTGTGGTAGTGATTATAGTTATAAAAGTGACAACTACTATTTTCTTAATATGATGTACCTTGTGGTGATTCTGTAATGAAACTATTATTATCCTCATTTCACAGACGAGAAAATTGAAACTCCAAATTAGTTTGTGCAAGATCGCAAACTATTAAGAGGCAGAACCCATTTGCAGACTGAGTCTGGAGATCCCACGCAGAACCTCGCAGCTGAGTGTCCACTTTGGACAGGATCACCTAGAAGCACACTAGCACTTAGCTGAGTCCATCCAGGGCCACCTACTGACCCTCCCCTACCACTCCTGCCTCTCACCCCCACTACTCTCTCCCCTAGCGGAACGAGTCTATCTTTTGCTCCAGGGGCATGTTTCTGCCCTCCATATGCTTGCGGCTTAGTCAATAAAGACAAGATAGCTCTGTCCACCCAAGTGACTCACGGGTCTCTTCTGGGCTTTTCTCTTCCCTTCAGAGTATACCATGACGATTGGCTTTCCTGTACCATCATGGAATATTTAAGTCTCAGCGTGTGACAAAGAATGAGGAAGTCATTTACCCAGCTCTTTCATTTAGAGATGAGAAATCTACGCTGAGTGATTTGTTTGGGGCCACAAAAATGAGTGAGGGGCTTCTGAGGACCAGGACCCAGGTCTTCTGACTCCAACTCATGAGCACATACCATGTGTGGAGGGGAGAAAAACTCCAAAGCAGGCTTCTGTGTGAATGGGACTGGGGCCAGAGGCGAGACATTTTTCCCTTTTATATCACCCAGGACTGTTTTAATATTTTACCTTTATTACCTTTTAATTAAAAAAAAACTTTCAGTGACATGTCACAGAGCCCTGCCCTTTGGTGTCTGAGCACAGAAGAGAATCACAGACTCTACACTCAGATATAATACTTTTGTATGCCAACTACAGGGCATTCATGACTCTTCAAGAAGACCCACTGCTTTGCTGGACAGCACCAGCTGAGAACAGTGTTCTCTCTCACAGAGTGCTCAAAACTATTTTTTCAGAGCTAACTGAAATTTGCAATCAAAGTAGAGATACATTCTGACTAATCAACACACACATGACTTAGAATCACAGGAGTAAGTGGCAGAAGTTTAGCACAATAAACTGTTCTTTATCTTGATCCTAATCAGAAGTGTATTATTTTCACAGTGCTACACAACAACTGGTTCTCATAATGAGAACCTAGAGACAATGCTAAGATCTCAGAGAACTTTACAAATCAAAGAAGGAATGACTTTAGTGCTAAGTATGTTATAGTCCAGTTTGTAATGGAGCTTCTCTTTAATAGGGTGGTCCCTGCTCAAAGGTCCAAAGCTCATTATCAGGAACTAGAGATACAAAGATGTAAAATCAAGTGCTGGCTCTCAAGAATCTAACTTACATTACAAATGTTAATAAAAGGGATACCACAATGTTGAAAATTTGTAAATGTCAAATGGGAGATTCACACAAACCTGCTGCAGGAGCTCAGACAGACATAATCTCCAAGGCCTAGATCTACTTGAGCTGGGACTCCCAGAAAAATTGACACACAGTAAGCAGCAGGGTGTCTTAGATTCTTGAGGCCAACTTGATGAGCAGTCACAAACTTTGGTGGCTTAAATAAACAGATATTTATTTTCTAGCAGTTCTGGAGGCCAGAGGTCCAAGATCAAAGTGTTGGCAGGTCCACGCTCCCTCTGGAGGATCTCAGGGGGATTCATTCATTCCTTGCCTCTCCCAGTTTCTGGGGGCTGCCAGCATTCCATGGCATACCTTGGCTTGTAGCTGCATCACTCCAATCTCTGCCTCCACCATCACATCACCTTTTCCTCTATGTCTGTCTTCTCCCCAACGTGTTTCTTATAATGACATCTGTCAGTGAATTTAGGGCCCACCTGGATAATCTGAGATGCCCTCCTCATCTCAAATCTTTAAATTAATTACATCTGTAAAGATCCTTTTTCCAAATGTGGTAACATTCATAGGTTCCAGCATTAGGATGTGGACACATCTTGTTCTTTTAAAACAATGTACATATCTATAGGGTATATGTGCAATTTTCTTACATACACAGTTTGCATAGTGGTCAAGTCAGGGTTTTTAGGGTATCCATCACCATGTACATTGTATTCATTACCTAATTTCTCGTCCTCCTCCTCCCTCCCCCACCCTCACCCTCTGCGTCTCCGTTATCTAGATCATTCCACTTTCTATGTCCGCCCAAACACATTTTTTAGCATGCACTTATGAGAACATGTCATATTTGTCTTTCTGTGCCTGGCTTACTTCACTTAAGATAATGACCTGGTCCAGTTCCATCCGTGTTGCTGCAAAATACATGATTTCACTCTTTTTGATGGCTCAACAGTATTCCATTGTGTGTACATATCATATTTTCCTTATCCATTCAATCCTTGATGGAAACAGGTTAATTTTATATCTCTGATATTGTAAATACTGCCACAATAAAAATATGAGTGCAGGTAACTTTTAGATATATTTATTTCTTTTCCTTTGGTTAGATACCCAGTAGATCATATGGTAGTTCTTCTTTCAGTTCTTTGAGAAATTTCCATACTGTTTTCTGATGAGGCTGTACTAATTTACATTCCCATTGACAATGTGAAAGAATTCCCTTTCTTCTGCATCTTCACCACCATGCTGTTCTTTGTCTTTGTATTAATAGTCATTTGACTGATACAAGATAGTATCTCATTGTGGTTTTGATTTGCATTTCCCTGATGATTATGTTGAACATTTTTTCATATACCTGTTGGCCACTTGCATGTCTTCTTTTGAAAAATGTCTACTCATGTTCTTTGCTTGTTTTTTAATGAGATTATTTGTTTTTTGTTGTTGTGGTTGAGCTGTTTGAGTTTCTTGTATATTTTGGATATTAGTTCCCTGTTGGATGCATAGTTTGCAAATATTTTCTCCCATTTTGCAGGTTGTCTGTTCACTATTTATTATTTCTTTTGCTGTGCAGTAACTTTAGTTTAATTAAGTAGGAAGTGAACATGTTTTTTGATGATTCAACTCACTACACAGGGCACCAGGGACCACTGGGCCAAGATGTGCCAGGAATGTGATTCATCTGAAGTAGGAACAGAGAGGAGGTGATTTAGATGGTGATGTGGGCTTGTGTACAGATGCAGTGGAAAACACAGCTGAACTCGATGGTAGGGCCAGGGTGTAGGTTTTAGAGCGATGTCAGATGACACTAGCGAAGTATTCTGTTGTGCCTCTGTCCTACTTCTCACACTGTCACTTCTGGACCTTTAGTTTTTTCATACTATCAAATTACTGAAGTAGACTTTCCCCTCCCCAGGAAAGAGCTGTTGAATCGGTCAGTTTAGTTTACATTTGCATCAACAGCTTCTTGAGAACATTCCATTACCTTGTACAGCTGCTACGCCGTGCTCTCAACCGGAGCATGTGGGCCAGGGTTCTGCCTTCCTGCATCTTAAATGTGCCCACTCCCAACCATGAATAAATATATTTATTTTCTTAAGGCATTCCATGTAGTTTTCATCAAAGTAATATTTCTAAATCTCACCCAAATATATTTGCTGTGATTATTCCAGAATTGCAGAATACAGACGGTTCAGCAACTTTCCAGAAGTGTTTTAAGAGTACAGTTTCTCGTGATCTTCAGAGTGTGGAATGCAGCTGACAGTCTGTCATCTGTGGGTGTGGAGAGGAACAAAGAAGTCCTGACAACTCAAATATGTCATTTGAGCTGATACTTTAACCTCTTCTGATATCAAATGTTTGTTTGTTTCTTATAAGACTTACTCTGAGTGGGAATATATTGAGAACTCAGTCTTATTTCTTCAGCCTTCCTACCTTTGAGGTATGTCATAACCATAGGGGTGGCTAAAAGGTCAGCAGTAAGGAGGAGAAGTAAAAGGCCCAGAAAATGAGAATCTAGAAAACTATAAGAAATATACAGTTAATTATTTCTCTCAGTGGGGTCCACTAGAAAAAGAAAAAGAAAAAAAAAAAAACAAAACAGCTCCAGGCAAACGGCGACCCTAAGGCTACTTCAATCATCCACGTTCCTCTTGGCCCTGCATTCATAAAGATGTGCGCTGATGGAGGCTTGTTTAAATAACAACCATTTGTACATAAGGCATGGAACTTGAATAAACTTCTGAAGAAGCCTTCTACCATCTAAAGAAACCCAGTGCTCTCCAAATAGTTGGTTGCCTGGTCCCCTACCATTTATTAGCCATGGGACTCCAAACAAATCAGTTAATATCTCTGGGCCGTATTTCCTTTCCACAGTGGGGGAAACATTACAGACCTCACTGAGTTGTGCTGAGACTCCAAAGGGTAGCATGAAAGGATATTATGAGCTGTGAAGATGCTATCGGAGAGTTTTCACTTGGAGTGTCCCATGCTGAGTCTTCCTCTGAGAGCAGCCTAGACACAAGCCAAGCTGCCTGTCCCTGTACTGTGCCACCCGCCTCCCAGCTGGAAAGAAGCAGGGAAGCAGCTGTGACACTGCCTAAGGGCTCCCAGGACTCCACTGCTCACAAAAGGCTATGTTTATTTGTCAAACACTTACATAGCACTTCCTACTACATGCTCTCCTCAAACTAAGCAATTTACACCTAATAAGAAAACAAGGCACAGAGAGGGTATTAACTTTGAGATCAAACAGCTTATAAACAGCTGGAGATTCAAACACTGGCCATCTGGCTCCAGAGTTCATGCTCACTGCCTCTCCTCTTCTATGATCATCACAGAACAATGTGAGACAACCACGATGCTTCCAAGGTCCCTCCTCCTTGACTGGACTGTCTTGTGGTGTTTATTCAGCCTGTACTGAATACTGAAATAAATTTAGAGATACTAAATCTTAGTATCTCTAAAGACATTATGAAATTAAAAGAAATAAATGGGGCCGGGCGCAGTAGCTCACACTTGTAATCCTAGCACTTTGGGAGGCCAAAGAGGGCGGATCACCTGAAGGCATGGTGGCACTACAGGAGCACACCTGTAGTCCCAGTTACTCAGGAGGCTGAGGCAGGAGAATCGCTTGAACCCAGGAGGCAGAGGTTGCAGTGAGCCGAGATTGCGGCACTGTATTCTCCGTCTCAAAAAAAGAGAAAGAAATGGGACTAAGCATTTTTAATACCCAGACAGCTGAAATAACACCTGGACATTAAAGTGTTAATTCTCTTTTCCCTCCTTGGCAAATTCTTCCCTATTCCACTCACCTGTTTCATGAGTTCCAGCCCTGAGCCCAGCCAGGCTGGGCTCCCTGGAGTGCAGCATAATCTAATACCCTGCATAAATAAGCTCTCATTGGGTGACCCTAGGAGAGTTCAAGTCACTGTAGATTAGCAGGGTGACACGAGTGAATTGCATAATTGTATGGAAACTTACCTAGCAATAGATCTCTCCATTTCAAAACCCCTGCAATCATGAGTGAAGCACTTGTCAATTATTTTGACAGGATTTACTCTCTACTGCTAACTTCTATGCCAAATGCTAACAATACACTTTAAAAATGAATAGAGGCTGTGCTCTCTTTACAACCCATAGTCTTTCCAGTCAGAGTTGATCTCTTATTTATGCTGAACTGTTCAGCTGTCCTGTCCTTCATAGCTTCATATATCCCTGCTCAGGGCCTTTTTGTAACAGGCTCTCAATAGATATTGGTTGAAGAAATAAAATTCAAGGCTATAGGACTCTTTTGATAAAGACAAAGCATATTCAGTCATCTTTATCAAGCTAATCTGGTCTCTGGAATGTGTTACTTTGAAAGTTCTAGAAAGGAAATATAAGGGGGCAGTGGGAAAAAGATAAGAGGAAATTGCAACTACTCATATTTTACACATTTTAAAATAGCAATTCTCTCTCCCACTTAGATATTCCTTAACCCACTTAATGTATCTACAAGACTTTGTGAATGGTAATCTTTCTCCTGAGCAACTGCATGAATGAATGATTAATTCTAACCCTAACCTAATTCTACTGAGCAACTGCATGAATGAATGATTAAATTCATTCATTAATTTAATCTACATTTACTGAATGTTTCCCATGTGCTAGTCTAGATGCTTATTTACTGTTTCATTTAGTTCTCAAAAGTAAGCAAAATTATCCAAACTTAACAGCTAAAAAGCTGAGACCCAGAATGTGTTAAAAAACATGGCAAGGTTATCCAGCAGGCAAAAAGCAAAGCCGGTGAGAACACGCATCAGTTTCTAGAGCCAGCATCTTTACTTTTGTTCCAGACGTTCAATAGAGTAGTTCCTTCACAGACCGCAGGTATAGAAGAACATTTATGGATGCTATCATTTGCCAGAATAAAATCAATGGGGAAGCCCTTCTTTATTTTATTATAGATCCTCACAACTGTCACTGGAGTAGGGAGCTTAAGAATCTGTGGGCTTTTTGCTCCCGCATGTTCTCCATGTATACCTGGCCATACATTCTCACCTGCCCCAATAAAAGGATATTTGTTGCTGGTTTTCAATAAATTCAGTCCGACGATTTGTATCTTCTACGTGCAAAGCCCTGTCCTAGGTGCTATGAGAAATAAAAGGATGTATACACAGGACCCAGTACTTAAAGAACCATACACTTTTTTAACCAATGAAGCAACTGAAAGAGGAGAGACAATGGCAGTGTTAAGCATGGTATTAGCCAAGCTCAAGGTTCCAAACCAGAACATGTGTGACGGCCTCTCTCAAATCCTGTCGAGGGGCCTGGTAGAACTGGGCTGTTCTACTCCTCTGTTCCTAGTCTCTCATGAATCAACACTAATCAGCCTTTCACCCCCAGGACTGCAAGGAAACCATCTGACAATGACACCAATGACTTCCACAAACCACGGTCATTTTCAGGCATTTTATGTGACCTATCAGCAGCCATTTAAAAATAAGTTAATTAAAGCATAGCAATTCACATTTACTTTGTAAATAATCTACAATGAGCAAATCTTGTTTTTATAAAAATCATTTAAAAATCTTAAAGCAATAAATAAAAATTATTGCTAAGGAAATGACATAATTCAAAAGGGTAGTAAGGTTTCATATGATCATTCTAGCTAAAGGAATAGTGGAGCCAAAACCTGGGATGAGGAAGAACATTGAAGATCCACTTAGAACTCTACAAATAATAGGGTATGATTAAGAAAGTCAGGAGGGACCAACAACCTTTTTTTTTTTTTTTTTCAAATAAGCAGGGTGCCTTTAGTTCCTACAAGAAAAGGAGATTCCTCTATAGTGAAGGCATGATATCTGAAAAGTGATCTACTTCAAAAAGAACCAATTCTGCAGAGTGTCAGGGTTCTTAAAACAAGGTCATGTGAGTTCTGCTTCCAGAACTGGCCAAAGTAAAGGCAGCTTATCTGTAATTATACCAGTTTCTTGAATTTACAGAGGACTTTTCTCCAAAGACTTTCAATGTCTTTTAGCCACTGAAAACACTCAATGTTCTCTTACTGCATTCCAGGGGAAAAGGCGGGAGGAGAGTTTTTCCTCCTTTTTATGAATGGAGAACTGAGACAACCTACGGTTACCTGAAGTTCATCCAATAACACATTATAAAGATTGCAACAGAGAGCTCTTGATTTCAACTCTTCTCTGTCACTAAGGGGTGACAAACACAGGGCCCATGCTGTGCTCTCCCTGCCTTATGCCCAGAAGTCACAGCTAAAAATATGGTAATCTTTCCCCTGAATGCAGACTCAGCTGCAAAGTCCTTCTTAACACAATGCTCTGTGCAGCTACTACCAAGAGATAGACGCTGGCATAGGGGGCGAGAGGGGAAAATCACTTACCACCCAAGCAAGGGCATGGCTTAGCAGAATGGGGTAAGAATTCATCAACTGTTTTCACTTGTTTTAGGTATAGGTTATGCCTAAAGATGTCAAATGTAGCCCAATTATTAAACATTCTATTGTATTCTTCACAAAAGCATTTTGTTAATGCGTGGAGTAAGGCACTTTTTATTTTAAAAGTATATATTCACATGTACAGTGTATATTTTAGTGGGCTTTTGTATAACACTAAAAAGGTATGAGTGGATACATGTATGATTCTGTAAAAGTTCCTGGGAGAAAAAAAGCTAGAACTATTCACTATGAGCATTTAGGACTTTCACAAATAAGAATGAAGGTCAAACTAATGTTAACTATAATGATAAAAACATACAAACGTTTACATTTACTCAGCACCTATCCTGAGTCTGACCCTGGAATAAGTACTTATTTTTCATCCTTACCACAATGCTATGAGAAAAGAACTATTATTATTCCAATTTTATTGATGAAAAAACTGAGGCTTGGAGAGTTTAAGGTCATAGAACCAATTAATGGGTAGACCCAAGATTGGAGAGTTAATGTTCTAATCACTATGCATACCTTTCTCCTCAAATTATCTTGAAGAGATTTTATTGACAGGTTGTTTTCGTACTGGCAAAGTGAGGCTTACTGTTTTTAAAATCTCAGGAGCCCCAACACTTAAGTTAAAAGATGATAGAACCCTCCTCCTAGGGTTTTTATGGCCCTAAGTTGTACATTTTGTCTTAGGTCAGATATAAAAATGAAAACACCTAGTTCTCAATCATTTTCTCCTTCAAGGAAGCAAGCTCTTTCAACATAGATATATAGGTAGGAGAATATCAATACATAAACATATAGCTCCATGAGATTTTATATGAATAGGTCTGAGATAGGAAGACCAGGTTCAAGTTTAAGCTCAGTTCAAGAAACAAGGACAAGAGAAAATTCAGCTCCAGAAAGAGAAAGCAAGCTAGTGTGGCTGGAGTACAGACTCTCTCAAGGTCACCTGGCAATACTGGATGAGAATTTAAGTAAAAATGACTTTAAAAAACCATGTCTTCCAGCTAAGATGGTGTTTTAAGTTCATGCATTTAGTGCCCCTTCCCTATTGCCACTCTCCAAATACGGCAAAAACATACAAAATGCCACCCTCACTCCAAATATGGCAAAAATATACAAAATGCCACCCTTACTCCAAATATGGCAAAAATATACAAAGTTATAAACACGTAGGGCTCTTTTTTGTCTGTGCGATAAAAAACAAGATTAAATATTTCCAAAGAAAATGTGGTATATATACTTATGCAGTGGACTACTATTCAGCCTTAAAAAAGAAAGAAATCTTGTCATTTGCAATCACATGGATGAACCCGGAGGACATTATGCTAAGTGAAATAAACCAAGCACAGAAAGAAAAATACTGCATGATTTCACTTACATGTGGAATCTAAAAAAGTCAAACTTATAGAAACAGATGATAGAATGGTAAGTTCTGGGGATCTAATGTAACACCATGGTGACTATAGTTAATAATACTGCATTATTTACTTGAAATTGGCTATAAGAGTAGATCTTAAATGTTCTTACCACACATACACACAAAAATAACTATGGGGGGTGATGGGTATATTAATTAGCTTGATAATGGGTAATCACTTCCGAATGCGTACATGTATCAAAACATCACATTATACACCATAAATATATACAACTTTCATTTGTCATTTATTACCTCAACAAACCTGAAAAAAAAGAATAATGTGGCAAAAAAAGATTAAGTATCTCCATGGATCAGAACCAAACAGAAATGTAAAGTATACTGTAGACAGAGGTGTCCATTAGCCTGTTTCTGTGGGCATTATAATGGGGTGAAAAATGTCATCAGGAAAAGGCTGGGACTTGAGCCAGGCTCGCTGCTGGAAATCTGAAACTGTGGAGGGGGAAGCCCCCACACCACAATGAAAGAGAGCTTTAAAACTCTGCTTGCCCAGGGAGAGGTGAGGAGGGAGACATAGCCTCACAGCCAGGCACTGGGCTATGCTGTCTGGGGCTTGGTGCCGGGTCCCAGGTATTCCATCATCATCATGGAACAGCAGGCCCCTGCTGCAAATATTAGACTTGACTCTGCACTGGAGTCCTGAGAGGTGGAAAGTTGGCAATAGCAAATCCCTAGATGGGTCAGGGTGAGCGCAGAGAAAGAATACACGGGAAGCAATCTCTAGATGAAGCTCTAAGCTGCAATTCCAAAGCACATGAGAAAAACTAGCACTAAGAAAAATGACCAATAAAATCAACATCAGATGTATCCCCTTAAGATGAAAGGAAGAGAGCAATTTGAAAATGACTTTAAACTAGTGTTTGAAATACAAGTAGGTATTGGCACAGATTATCTTTAGTTATATTTCTTATTCCTCTAATTAAATTTCTTACTATGTAAATCTTGAAGTTTTAAGTGTTTAACTGGTACTCTTCAGTGACGTGACTAGAAACACAGTGTCATCCTTATATTTAGCAACTGACAGACCATCAGAGATGGCTGTGTGCCCTAAGGGAGGAGAGCTTCAAAGGTTCCTGCACCTCTGTAGCACCTTTAAAGACTGAAGCACAATCTTGGGCCAGTTTGCGAAGGCAGAGTGGGTATGGGGGGCCAAAGTGGACCACATGAATGGAAACGCATACCCTGGGACAGAACACCTTTCTTCGACAGAAGGATGAGAAAGCAGATGGACTAAGAAAATGACCTCTGGAAATAAAACAGGGGCTTTATAACCACAGGCTGAAGTTGAAATAAACTTATTAAATTCTCCACCTTCTTTGCCACAGAGGAAATAGAAGTGTCTCCATTTATAAAGCCACATTATATGCATATTAAAGCAGGAGACCCTAAATATAAAAGATGACCATTTGATGAATGACTGACTGATTGACCAAGCATTCCAAGTCAGAAAAAAGTTGAGGCATGAAGCACATTCCTCTTACCCTTTATGATGTAACTTCCAAAAAAGCTTTGTGAAAACCCAGTCAATTCCAAATAACACACTGAAAAAAGTTTCCGTAGTATTTGATCTGAGAATTTCATTGTACTGTTCCAATTCCTATGGTGTAATCACCACCTGCTACTTAAAGGAATCATGTTCTCCCCCTTTATCAAAGAAGGACATAACAATCCCTGGGTGTAAGGAAGATGGCACAGGTAGGGGATATACCACATGCTGTTTTAACCCCAACCAGAGTTTTGGCTTAGGGAGAAAAATACTCCTGTGGAAAGCTGACAAAGAGTGAACCTCATGAAACAGAACTCCAGGGAGCCATGATGCATTAGCCAATGACTAATTTTAGTCTTTTCTTTTTTTTTTTTTTAATCCCAGAAGGAACCGATGACAGTGCTGACAAAATTCTCCTTCTTAACCCCTCAGGGGAGATCCTGGAAGGCTTCCCAAATGTCAGACCTGTGGCAAAATCTAATTTTCCTGGCATCACAGATTCATGGGTGGCAAAGCTCCTTATCCCAGGCAACGCTCAGTCTGAGAGACCCCAAATGTGTAGATGTGACTGAGGTGGGAGTTATTTAATTGTTGCTTCCAATTCTGGAACCAAAGACTCTGGGTGATTTCTCAGGCCAGCACTTCCCATGAGGAAAAGGAAATGCCAACAGAGCCAGCAGGTGCTGAAAAGGCTCACAGACCACTTTGGTCATAAATTCAGCTTTCTGACAGCTCATTCTCTCACCACCTAACTGCTGGGGGAAGAATTATAATGATTAATGTGCATTTACTGCCACTGATCTAAAACCAGCAAATTCTGCCAACAAAGATTCATTAGAAAGGAAACCAAGAAACAATATATAATTACCCAACAGTTATTTAGGAGTTAATTATTCAGTCCTTTGTTTCAATTCTTTCTTCCTCCTACTTAATTCCTTTGGACAATTTTTCTGTAGATTAGGTTCCCTCATCCATTACAGATATTAAAGCAAGTGAGACTCGAAGCTACTAGCAGGGCAATCTGTGGTTACAAGCTGCCACAAAAGGTGTGATGAAGGGAAGAAAGTTGGGGTGGATATTATAATTACTTGAAAAATGATGGATGGTTTTTTTGTTTTGCTTAGCAGGATATAAAGCAAAGTGTGGGCTCTGAAGCCAAACAGACTGAGCTTTGGTTCTTTGTTTGCTCCTTACTAGCCGTGTGTCCTTGGGCAAGTAACCTGGTCAGTCTGAGTCAGCTTCCTCATGGGGAAAATGGAGATGTTAATATCTACACTGGAGGACAGTTGCAAGAATTAAACAAAATTATACGAAGAACCAAATGCAGTTCTTCCCACCTGGTAGGCACACATTATTAAAATTATACAGAATTTACTCTCCTCACACAGTCAAGAGATAACCAAAAGTAAATGCTCTTAAACTGAGAAGTAGGATTTCCCAAGTAAATGTGTGCATTTTAACCAGCAAACTTGATGGCTTATATTTGCATATTAAAATTTGCATGAGTTAAACTTTACCTGTCGACTTCCTTGCTTGGAAGAGCAGCTACTTGTGCTCCTTGAAGGTGACACCAACTTTTGGGACACACCAAGGTTCTTCTCATCACTCATCATGGACAGCAAGTCACTTGGCCTCAAGACAGTCAAAATGCCATCAGATGATAAGGGAGCCGAGAGTATGGAAGTCCCCAGTGGCAGGTGGTTTAGTTCTTATCCAAAGTGTTTAAAAAACATTTCGGGTGACCCAAAGGAAACCCTAAAACCTAAAAAAGAGAAATTAGAAAGAAGGTCAGAGGCATCAGATATCATCTCTAATTTGCCACAAATTGTCTGCAAGTGGCTTAAACATACTACAGATTACAGAGTCATGATGTTTAGCTATAGCAGGGGCCAAGAAGGAAAAGAAGCTTTACACCATTCTCTTGTTCGGAATTTTGTATAGGTGGTTTTTCATGTAGCTTTGCAATATGGCAGGCTTAAGAACATCGATATAGAAATTTGAGTCCAGACACATACAAAATCAGTACTATAAAAAAATCTTAAAACACAGTAAGACACCAGTTCACACCCACTGTGATAGCTATAATAATAATTTTTTTAATGGGAAATAACTAGTGTTGGAAAGAGTGCGGAGAAATTGGAACCCTCAGACATTGCTGGTGGAAATGTAAAATGGCATAGCCATGGTGGAAAACAGTTTGGTAGCTGTTCTATTTCTCAAAAATTTAAACACAGAATTATCATATGATCCAGTAATTCCAATCCTAGGTATAGATCCAAAAGAAGTGAAAACAGGTGCTCAAAAAGTTGTAGACCCATGTTCATAGCAATGTTATTCATGATAGTCAAAGGTGGAAAGAACCCAAATGTCCATCAACTGATGAATGGATAAACAAAATCTGGTATATACATACAATGGAATATTATCCAGATATTAAAAGGAATGAAGTACTGATACATGCTATAACATCAATGAACCTTGACAACATTAGGCTAAGTCAAATAACCCAGACACAAAAAAAACAAACATTGTATGTTTCCATATGAAATATCCAAAGTTGGCAAATCCATAGAGACAGAAGGCCAGTAATTAGTGGTTACTAGGGGGAGAGTAGGGCGATTGCTTAAGGGCTACAGAGTTTCTTTTTGGTGTGATAAGAATGTTCTGGAACTAGGCCAGGCTCAGGGGCTCATGCCTGTAATCCCAACGCTTTGGGAGGCTGAGGTGGGCGGATTACCTGAGGTCAGGATTTCGAAATCAGCCTGGCCAACATGGCGAAACTCTGTCTCTATTAAAAATACAAAAATTAGCCAGGCATGGTAGTGGGTGCCTATAATCCCAGCTACTCAGGAGGCTGAGGTAGGAGAATCGCTTGAACCTGGGTGGGTGGAGGCTGCAGTAAGCGAAAATCACGCCACTCCACTCCAGCCTGGGTGACAGAGGAACTCTTGACTCAAAAGGAAAAAAAAAAGAAGAAGAAGAAAGTTCTGGAACCAGCTAGCAGTGATGGGTGTACAACACTGTGAATGTACTAAATGTCACTAAATTGTACATTTGAAGATGGTTAAAAATGTGAATTTTATGTATATTTTATTACAACTTTTTAAAAGTTCTTCCTGGTTTTTTGGGAGTGGGGTAGAGGATTTGTTCTCTCAAAGGTTTTTGGAAAAAATCTTTAAAAACTACAACATGATATGACAAATAACCGTGGAGGGTAAAGTAGAATTTTCCATATCATCTATGAGCATATTTAAAGAAAAGGGATGATCATTCATTGAGTATATACAAATTACTGCCCAGCACTATAGTAAGGATTCCCACAAGCATTGTCTCATTTAATCAACAGCCTGACGGAAGTGGAGTATCATCACTATTTTATGGAGAAGAAAACTGAGTCTCTAAGAGGTTAGGGAACTTGCCCAATCACATAGCTGCCAAGAGGCTTAATTAGTTTTTCCCAGCCCCTTAACTACGTTGCTGGAAATGAGCACATCCCTCCCTGGTGACCAGGTCTGAGGATAACAGCTGTTGCTCCATCTCTGAGACCTAAGAGACCTGGGGAGCTGGACTAAAAAGAATCAGGAGGGAGGTATCAAGCTCTGAAGAGGCAAAAATCTCATTCCCTCCTATAGCACAGTATCCATTTCCAAGATGGCACAGTGTCTGTGATGGGGAAGGAGACTGAGAAGGGTGGTGGGGTGCAGGGTGGTGGGGGGCGGGGTGGGGGGGCGCCCTCTACAAGCACTCAGCTGGACTGCCACCTGCAGCTCTTTGGGAGTCTTGCCCTGATGGAGGGGTTTCTAGTTCTCAAAGAGGAGAAATGTGGGCCTAGAATCACTGGCTTCTCCCACAGCCCTGGGTTAAGAGTAACTAACATGTTTGGTTTTGGCTTCAGAAAACCAGGACTTTATTTAACACACTAAGTTCAAGTAAATTCTACAGCTTTCCTAAGCATGTTAACATTAAAAAAAAAAAATCCAACCCATTCCGTTATTAATGTTCACATGGTCTAATTATAAAAAGAAGAGTATCATATATTTGTCTAGGAACCTGCTAGTTAACTATGATATCAAACTTGGCTAATTATCATATACTCTTTCCTATGCCTTCATTAACACTTAGTTCTTTAAAAATAAAAAAGAGTATGTTAAAGCAATAAGCTAAAATCAAAACAATGAAAATACAAAATCTCAGAAAATGAAATTAAGGTGCCCAGAGCCATAGAGCTCAATTCCATGTTACTTTTAGATAACTCCCAAAAGCTCTTTATTCATTTAGTATTGGATCCAATAATAAGTAAGACTAAAAGCAAACCAGCACCAGCCTCTTCATAAAATTAGCCTTACTTATGGGCGCATGACTAGGTGTACCTGAAGTTAGAAGCAAATGCAGTCTAAAAAGTACCAAGAGAGTACTATAAAGATATATTAATAGTTTGTGGAAAAGCAGTGTTGGCTGTTGCTGTTTGAGAAAGAGAAAAAAAATTAAAAACGTGATGGGAGCCCCATGATGAAGTGTGTGTCTGTGCTTGGGGAGGGGAGGGGGCAGCCGCTCCCTGCTGCTATGGCAACAGATTCCACAGTAGATTAGGAATACTAGCGGAGGGTTTGTGTGTGTGTGTACAAGCTTTGTTTTTGTTTTTTCTTTAAGGCTGAGGTTCTGTTAAACGAGAGTCCGGGATGAGAGGGATGTGTGTGCAATGTAAAGGGAAAGAAACGTGGGCAATAAATGAAAGTCACAGGAATTCTACAACGGCCAAAGCAGAAACACCACAACCCTGTCCTAGAGGCAGCTGATACCGAGTCATCTTTATCTCTTTGTCCTGCAGAATTTTACCTGGGAGGCAACAGCCAGGGCTTACTAGGCCAAATCCAATAGTTATCAAAGTTGGCACTTAGAGCTAAGGGCTCTGCCAGCACGACCCCCTGGTGATCCTTACCCCTGTCTCCTTTCCCCTTCTGGGAAAGAAAGAGAGGGGACCCGCAGCCCCTCCCATGCCCTGCCCCAGGGTGGAGTCTGGGATTGTTGCCCAGGGAAATACATCTATTTCATCCCCAGAACCTTCCTGCCTAGCCTCATCAGGAATTTGGTTAAAGCCACCAAAAGCGGCCTAAAAAGTAAAAGAAGTCAAATTCCAAGAGAAGGATATATAGTCGCATACCACATCATAGGGTTTCAGTCAGTGACAGCCCACATATACGCTGGTGGTCCCGTAAGAATATAATTCCCTGTACTTTCTCTATGTTTATTACACAAGTCCTTAGATTGTATTACTGCTGCCTGCAGTATTCAGGACAGTATCACGCTGTACAGGTTTGTAGCCTGGAAGCAGTAAGCCGTACCACATAGCCCAGGTGTGTAGCAGGCTCTGCTATCCAGGTTTGCTAGGTATACTCTATGATGTTCCCACAACAAAGATGAAATTGCCTGTCACATTTCTCACAGTGTTTCCTATCATAAGCGATGCATGACTCTACTTAAAACAGGGAAGAATAAAGAAAGAAGGCAGCAGTAGCCCAAGACTAAAGTATCCCAGGTGCCAAGATGGTCACTTGAATGGAGGCAACTACTGTGTCCACTCTAGGGGATACCACAGGGATGGGCTGGGGTCACCAGAGAGGAGGCCTCGGCAGGACGGTGCATATGAAAGACCCCTGAGTGCTTTCACTCCCCCCGGGAGACCCTTCCATGGAAAACCTCTAATTCAAAGGGTTTATGGGTTTGAACAATATATGATAATTTCCCTGCTCACAGACTGTGAATAATTTAAGGGCAAACATTTATTTCCACTTTATTTTGTATTGAGAAATAACAGATATACTAAAGGGCACAAATCTTAAGTGCACATACAGAATGTTATGCTTGCAAATACTCAAATAATCATCAGCTGGATAAAAAAAAATAGAACATTTACAGCCTGCCAAGAAGGCTTCTTGGTCCCCTGGAGCTGATCTTTTTGCAGACTGCTGTCCCTGAGTAAATCTCTCCTGCAAGTACTTGTCAACATACCTTAAGGATGGAGAGCTAGGACTTCCTCAGCTTACAGGAACAGGTTTTATGGCTACTTTGGTACATTCTGCCTAATGTCAGTATTTGATGTGTGACAGAATTCAGTCTGGGATCTGCTTTTGTTTCAACAAACTACCTGGTGGTGAGGTTGAGGAGGAGAGAACTTATGGCCCTCCCCTTCATCTAAATCACAGAGGCCACCAAATCCAACAGGTGTCAAATACCAGATGCACTTGGGTCAGTTCAAAAATGCCCTGTTTGTGCCTCTGAGATGAGCTTCATCGTCTCTCACCACTGACACCCACCTTTGAGAAGCCGATGGGTCAGGACTGTGTGAAACACTAGTGTTTTGGTGAAAAGTCAAATGGACATATGACATGCAAACATAAGCTGTCCTGGGGCTTCCATTAGGAAAAGAGAACTCTGATTTCTACCCAGAATGGGGAAGAATAAATGACCAATGTACTGTCAAGTATTTTGGCAACAAAGGCTGATTTTAAGACTCATGTTAGTAGGTTTGACTTAGAAAAGATGACACAATTTGGGAAAAGACGTAAAGGTGACATTACATACAATATACGTGCGCTGGAAGGAATCAGACCTAGGTTTGAATTGGTTTTCCTTATTACAAACTCTGTACACCTTGACAAATGTATTAAGCTCTCTGATTTCTATTTTTTCTTGTATAAAATGAGGAATAATAATAGCCACCTCAGAAAATTAGAAGGATTTGGCCACATGCAGTGGCTCACACCTATAATCGCAGCAATTTAGGAGATGGACGCGACTGGATTACTTGAGGTCAGGAGTTCAAGACCAGCCTGGCCAACATGGTAAAACCCCATCTCTACTAAAAATACCAAAATTAGCAGAGCATGGTGGTGCATGCCTGTAGTCTCAGCTACTCAGGAGGCTGAGGCAGGAGAACTGCTTGAACCTGGGAGGCAGAGGTTGCAGTGAACTGAGATTGCACCACTGCACTCCAGCCTGAGAGGAGAGAGGGAAAGGAGGGAAGGGTGGAAGGAAGGGATGGAGGGAAGGAGAGAAGGAAGGAAAATTAGAAGGATTAAATAAGAAAATGAGGATACAATGTCTGGCTTTAGAATAGAATAGACACTCAGCAGATGTAAAGGCTCATTGCCTCCTCTCTCCTGGCTTCCTGAAAGTGGCAGGTGCAGCACAAGGTAAGAAGCTCTACCCCTCCTTCAACTACAAACAAATAAAGATGACAGAATCTTAAAACGTGTGTCCTTCAACATATTAACATCTCCCAAAATCCGTAACGCGAGTGTGAACAGACTAGTGTTAAATCATTAAAGCAGTGTGCTTACTTTGGAAGAAGACATAAATGCAGAAAGATAAAAGCCACAGAATTCATCACCACTAGCTCTCCAAAAAAGCAATATTATCTGGTAGATTGCAAAGAGGGGCATATAACACAGCTACTTATTAATCCATTAGGCCTGGGGGCCTGCACTCAGACACTTGGCCATGTTTTGCTTGAGAAACAGATTTTGCTTCCATAGTTGGAAACGACTTTCACGAAGGCCAGATGGCATGTAATTCCAAATAGTTTGCAATTTCCCAGTAAAATATATAAAGAAATTATGTCCTGAATTAATACTAGGAATTTTTTAAGTGAGATATCTATTTCTGGTCTTCAGTAAAATAAAATTATTCAAATCCTAGATATGCATCTTTTTACAAATGGTACCCTCTGAAACATCCTGATTTCAAAAATGTTACATGGTCAAAAGCAGGGCTTTGGTTACTTGGCTTTAAGCACAACAGACCAGAGATTCAGCATCAGAAGTTTCTGGAAGCAGGTTCTAATCACAACAACTTCAGATACCAATTGGTGATCCTGGACCTCTAAAGTGCTGCCCGTGTGTCCGAACTATCTGAACCGCTGGTCTGATCCAAGGGCACCAATACCTGACTGTTTCTGGGAGATGAGTACTAAGGCTCAGTGTCCACACAAGTCACTTCCTTAAAGTCAAACATTCCTCCACAAACCTTTTTTTTTTTTTATTTTGGTATCTTATTCTGACTTTTGGCAAGACAGGAGTCAAGAGGCCTAAAGACTCAAATGCTTACTCTGGCACATTCAAACAGAGTATCCATTTCTATTCCCTGCTCCATCCATGGCCTTCACAATCTACTTCTTCAGGGGAGATCAGATTGCTCAGAGCCCAATCCAGCAAATGAAATGCACCTGGATGCATATTTGAAGTGTGCAGCTTCCATGAGACAAAAAGCTGGATAATGGTATCTGGCTGTCAGTTTACGCTGGAAACATTTATTTGTCATCACTGAGTAAGCAAAACAACAAGCGCTATAACATCAGTCATTAGACAGAATTATGGAGCCTAACAATGAATTCTAGCCCAACCTCTGGCTTAAACAAAGCAAGAACTCCTATAACACAGCGAGATCATCACTGCTTGACCACTTTCTGTGACAGAAACAAGGCACTCCATTTCATTCTTTCTTTTTTAATCTATTCTAGACAGTTTGTCATTATTTAGAGCTGAAATAATGACTCACTATAATTTCACACACTGCTCCTAGATTTGCCCTTGGTAACTACATAAAACAAGACAGAACATTTTTTTAACCATAACCTACCATCCCCACATCCCACCCAGCAAATCTTTTCTTCTCTTGACTAAACAGCCTCATTGTCATCATCATCCATTTCTAATGGGACAAGGATCAAGAACCCTTGGGATCCCAGATGTTCAACTCTGATCACCCTTCAATTTGTGCTTCTCTCACAATGATGCCCAGATTTAAAGACAAGCTCCAGGTGTGGTCTGGACAGAGCAGAAGAGAAGGCAATGACAACCTTCCTGGCCTCAACCACACTGCAACTGTTAATACTGCTGGATTTGCCTTAGCTTTAGGGGAACCTGCATCTCTTTCCAGCTCTCAGTGTTCTTACTGGGACTGTTAGGTCATAGGGATTTCTGAGAAGTTGGGCTTCCTTCTTTCTGAAGTGGACTCCTCTACTTCCTTTAACTAAAATTCAGGACTTGACTGTTCTATTATTATTACCAACATTATAATTCATTACTAAATTATCTCATGTTAATTTTGGCCCATGTCAAGATATTTCTGGAGACCAGTGGTCATTGGCTGACTTCTTTGTCATGGCATACATAGATTGCACAGGCATATGAATTCTATACTCACCCAAGTAAATTATACTTGGAGATTTACTAACAAGAAGAGCACCAAGGACATGGAGGTCTCTGCAGCCTGACATTAATTTGCTTGTTAATTAGCATTTCTGCATACGAATTTGCCAACCCACTGTGAATACCCATAACTGTACAATCACCTACAATTTCTCAGTGTCCAGATCCACCTTTTTCAAAGTCTTCTGGATCTTACTTACAATGCAGATTTTGCTCCATTTTAGATGAGTTGAACCAGAATGTCTATCTAGGGACGGGCCTGATAATCTCCATGTTTAACACATACCCTGGGTGTTTTTTGCTTACATTAAACTTTGAGAACATAACTGACTTAGCCTGTAGCTTTCAACCCATCTTATTTGACTCCGAGCCAATCCTTCTATTTGTGTACATGTGATATGGCAGAGGGTAGGAAGCTAAAACCCTCTTTTATTATCATCATCGTAGTCCTGTGGTTTTTAAAGAGTGGTCCTCAGACTTGCAGCATCAGTATCACCTGGGACCTTGTTAGGAATGCAAAATCTCCGACCCTACCACAGACCTACAAAATCAGGAACTGAGAGTGGGACCCAGGGATCTGTTTTTCACAAGTTCTCCAGGTGACCTGAATGCACAAGTCCAAGAACCACTGCCACAGGCTAATATTACATCCACGGCATAGAATGTTTAGGCCTCTGGTATACAGAAGGTCCTCGAGTAATGTTGCTTTATTTAACTTTGTTATTTAGAAGTTTGGTGATGTTTTTTGTGACCAGAAATATGCCACAGGAAATATGCCATTGTTTTTATCAATTAGCCTATGGTAAAATTAGCTTCATATATATTGTTTCACTTGAAGTCACAGTTTCCAAGAACTTATCAATGAAGATACATGAGGACTTACTGTAAATCTGTCAGTGATTGGAGTAGACCCTGAGTTCTTTTCTGACAAAAATTTTGTCCGACTGCTTAGCTACTCCTTAATCAAGGGATAGCAAGTACCAGATACATGTGCTTCCAGTCTCCACTGCCACACTTCGTCATCATGGCAAAATTCCTCAAACAGCTCTCCAGAAAACTAAAAGACAGAGTTGGCCAGCCGGGCATGGTGGCTCATGCCTGTACTCCCAGTACTTTGGGAGGCCAAGGTAGGTATATCGCTTGAGCTCACGAGTTCAATACCAGCCTGGGCAACATGGTGAAACTCCCGTCTTTACAAAAAGTAGTAGGTTGGTGTGAAAGTAAGTGCGGATTTTGCCATTGGCACCAACCTAATACAAAAATTAGCTGGGCATGCTTGCACACATCTGTAGTACCAGCTACTGGGGAGGCTGAAGTGGGAGGATGACTTGAGTCTGGGAAGCGGAGGTTGCAGTGAGCCGAGATTTTGCCACTGCACTGCATTCCAGCCTGGGCGACAGAGTCGGATCTTGTCTCAAAAAAAAAAAAAAAATAGAGAGAGATGGCCAGGTGCAGTGGCTCATGCCTGTAATCCCAGCGCTTTGGGAGGCTAAGGTGGGCGGATCACGAGGTCAGGAGTTCAAGACAGCCTGGCCAACATGGAGAAACCCCGTCTCTACTAAAAATATAAAAATTAGCTGGGTGTGGTGGCAGGCTCCTGTAATCCCAGCTACTTGGGAGGCTGAGGCAGGAGAACTGCTTGAACCCAGGAGGTGGAGGTTGCAGTGAGCCATGATGGCGCCACTGTACTCCAGCCTGGGTGACAGAGCAAGACTACATCTAGGAAAAAAAAGAAAAAAAAAAAAGAGAGAGAGAGAGAGAGACCGAGTTGGTAAGACAGATCTATCCTGCTAAGATGCATTGCCTTATCCTGATTAAGAGCCATGATTTCACAGGACATTAGCTGCAATCTGGTCATCAAGATCAACACATATGGACCTGTCCTTGATCCTCAACACAAAACACCCATGCACCAGGTTCTTGCCAAACATTATAACTTTGAACTCTGTACTGTCCAGACTGTATCATTCAGTGGATCACACTCGGAGTGCATACTAAAATTATGTGAGAAACTTTTAAAAATGCTAATAAACAGACCCTATCCTAGGTCTATTATGTTGAAATTTCTGGTGGGGCCAGGCTTTGGTATTCCTAAACCTCCACAGGTATTTCTGGTGTAGGACCAGGGTTGACAAGGTGCTTCTGGGCTGTGAGCCACCATTAAATGATCCAAAAGGACAAGACAGTGTGTGCACCAAGCTCAAGCCATATCATCTGATAATGGAACTACCCTATTCTGATCTCTAAGAACTGCTTTCCCTGCATTGTCTTCTAGGAGTATGCCCGTACAATGAGATGATTGCTGCCAATAAATAAATAACCAACCCACTGTACGATACTAGAAAATTTTGTAGAGCAGTATAATAAAGACTAAAAGCTGTGGACTTTAACTGCCCAGGTTCAAGGCCAGCCTTACTAAGTTGCTTTAGGTTAAGCTTTTAGTCTCTCTAGATCTCAATTTTTCATTTGCAAAATGGGAATAATTAAAGGATCTCCCTGAAAGGGGTTGTTGAGGTGATTAGATGAGCTAATCCATATAAGACCATTTAGCAGAAGGCAATCACGTTGCTGTAAGTTAGGTAGTGTAGGATGTACTGGTCACCATCCTGCACAACATCACAATGGGTATTTTACTCTTTTAATCAGAAAAACGCAAAGGATATATACAAATATCCATATTACTATCATCCAAAATTAATAGGTCTCCACACATACATACTCACCATTTTTCTGGGTTTTCTTAAACTTAACTTCTTTCTGCAGCTGGCTTATTTTCACTGAAAATTATTGCACACACAAAAACACACGTTCTATTCCACTCCTGCAACATAACTATGCCTTGAACTTACTCGTTCAGATGTTTCTGACTCTCTCCTATTAAAAATGGTGATGCAATGAACAACTTGTATCTGCTCCCCGTGAGGCTGTGATGGTAATTTTCTAAAGCAAGTGGAACTGCTGCATCTTAAGGTAGGACTAGTTTTAGTTTTACTGGATAATCCAAATTGCTATTCAAAATGGTCACACCAACTAACACTGTACAGAGGCTTCTTTTTTTTAAAAGTCTCTTCTATGGTCATTTACAAGAGAAAAGAAAAAATAATAATAATAAAGAAAGGACTCTCGAATTCCACGCCTAAACGACTGGCTTATTCTTGGCTTTCAGAGACTGTGAACGGAGCACGTCCCTCTTTGTCTGAGGCACTAGGATGGACAGAGGGTCAAATTGATGGCTCACCACTGATAATCCTCAGTAGCAAGAGATGAGTATTTCTCTGTGCTTGGCTTCCCTCTATCATCACTGTGCTCCAATTCTCTCAACTACGGACGGTTTCCATGTGCAGTGAAAACTCTGTGGAATATGACAATGTGTAAATAAATTACCTTTTTTTCTTAAGTTAGAAAGTAAGATAAGGTGCTGCTGGGCTGTTGGCAAGATGTTCTGGTACTGGTGGTTTTCTCATTGGCAAAAACCGCAATGACTTGTGTACTAACCTAATACTTGGCTTCCAACACTAAGATGCCTTCCATTTCATCTTCTGGGTGAGCCCTACGGCTCCCAGCCTCAACTTGACAGTTCCTATGGCCACAAATGTCCTTAGAACAAGTGAAAAATGAGGAAAGAGTAGACACAAATAATAGCCTCTAGCTCACAGAATCAGAAAGCCACATATCAAAGATACTTGCCAGTGAAGAAAGGAAGAGATCAAGAGAGACCCAAGTGGCCATTGTTGCTTACTACTAGCCTTTTGAAGTTCATCGATGGACAATTCAAAGCTGGTAGGATTCTTGGGAGAGGGCACTTGCAGGCAGATTGGGAGAAGGAGGGAAAGATAATTTCCAAATGATTTTTATGCAAATGTAATACTATCGATGTAATACCAGAAGAAATGAGATATTTAAAACAATCAAATTCATAGAAACAGAAAGGAGAATGGTGGCTGTCAGGGGCTGGGGGGAAGGGAGAATGCCAGTTATTGTTTAATGGATACAGAGTTTCAGTTAAGTGTTCTGATCATAATAAACATGTGTGTGTGTGTGTGTGTGTGTGTGTAAAGTTAAGAGGAACTAGAACAGCGTACTGCCAGGCTCATAATCAAGAGTATTGCACAACCATGCTGGAATAATGCCTGCAGGACTGGTATCAGGAGCAAGCCAAGGCTTGCAAACAGCAGTGGTGAAAACTAAAGGGCTTTGTGGACACATAGCCAGAGCCAGATGCACAAATAGAAGATAAGCTTCTGGGTGGGGAAACTCTCTGCACAAAGCATCCGAGGCCAAGAGGATTGCTCCAATCCCACTTGTTTTCGATCTTTTTTCTTAAAGGAGAAGTACTAACGGGAAAGAATAGAATAACCACAGAGAAGACAAACTTGAAACCCACGACAGAGAAGAGATAGGAAATGTGCACCCAGCTCTGCTAAATGGGTTCTGGATACCAATTTAGCCCAAACAGATGAAGGAACTGAATGACTTCAGTCTTCATGGGACTTGACAGTAAGCTATGCCGGATGAGGGAGAGTGAGATAGGTATCGGAAAATGAAAATTGGGTAGATCCTGTGAAGATTATTAGAAACAGAAAGGAAATTTCAGAAAAGTCTAGACCAATTGTTATCAACCCTGGCTGCAAACTAGTGAAGAGCTTTTACAAAATACTGAGGCCCAGGCCCCAGCCCAGAGTCCGTGACTGAGGCGGAATAAGCTCCTTAGGACATTCTCACAGGCGTCCAGGGCTAAGAGTCATGACTCCATACTGATGAGTATGGGCTCCAAAACTACTCTCTTTGATAGGAAGAAGGCATAAGTCTTCCTTGCCATGCTGTTAAGAAAACATCCAGTGGCCAGGTGCGGTGGCTCATGCCTGTAATCTCAGCACTTTGGGAGGCCGAGGTGAGCGGATCACTTGAGGTCAGGAGTGCAAGACTAGCGTGGCCAACATGGTTGAAACCCTGTCTCTACTAAAAATACAAAAGTTAGCCAAGCATGGTGGCGGGGACCTGTAATCCCAGCTATTGGGAGGCCGAGGCAGGAGAATTGCTTGAACCTGGGAGGCGGATGTTGCCGTGAGCCAAGATTGCGCCACTGTACTCTAGCCTGGGTCAGAGTCTATCTCAAAAAAAAGAGAAATCACCCAGAGTCACAGCACCATGATCTCCTGGTGAAGCAGAAGAAGTAACAGGAAACTGATATAAAGAGGCCTCCCTGCTGTTCTCATCTGCATAGTGAGTCATTCTGGGCTCAGCAGGCATCATCATGGAGCAGGTGGGAGGTTCCATCACTGGGGGCCTAGGCATCATTGGCATATGACCTCCCATGGCAGCCTCATTCCAGGAGCAGGTCCCACTGTCATCATCCCAGGAGGAGGAGAACCCATCATTGACATCACGAGAGGGCCCCTTATAGGAGGTGCTGGCATCATACCAGGGCAAAGAGGAGCAGGGAGACTTGGGGGAAGGTGGGATCATTGCCCCTGCTGGAGAGGGGCAGAGAATGGAGTAGGAGGAAACTTTCCTTGTTGAAGTGCAGCCATGTTTCGTCCATCAGGCTCTGAGCCTGCTCTTCCACCCCATTCTGACAGCAGTCTTTCATATTCTCTTTGTAGATACCACTGTAGAATATCTTTTTCACAGATGAAGAGTCATGAGTGAGGTATTTATTGCAGTAGTCACAAGCATACATGGGCATGTTGCTCTCCAGGCCACTGACCACTCTGTTCCTACCACAGTGTCTTCACACATTCATCTGTTGATGGGCATTTAGGATGTGTCCACATCTTGGCTATCATCAACAGTGCTTCTGTGAACATACGAGTGCTGATGCTTCTTGTCTTTAAAGCATTGCTTACTGGCTCCTCTTTTCCTCTCCCAGTTCCACGGGCACTCACCAAAGTTTGGTCCCTCATCCATTTCTCTCTATGCACTTGAGCTCTTGATCACCTTACAGGCCCCCGACTTTAGTAAAGTCTCTACACAGCTACCCCCACTCCAGTCCCCAGCCTGGTGTTGGCCCTGGATTCATCACTGGAACAGCAAGCTTATGCTCATTACTCCCTCATGCTGATATTAACACCTGCCACTGGCTTTCCTGACTCTGATTAAGACACCCACCCTCTACTAATCCAACCAAACTCCCTCTCCCAGAGCACCCAGTAGCGTAGATTCTATCTCTCCCTGACACTGACCTCATCACCCCTCAATGTGTTTTATATTCTTCTATTCTCAAAACAACTGATCCATTTTAGACCACCATTAGGCCCTGCAGTTGACTCCACATTTTCTCTCCCAGCACTTCAATCCCTATATTCACTCCCTAGTTCAATTTATCTCCAGGCTCTCCCCTGCTCCAAATTCCCAATGCCTACAGGCTTAAGTAAAATAGCAAGGCCTGGCAGGCAAAACCCTCCACTATACAGTTGCATTTTACTGGCTTTGGATTCTGGCTCTACCTCTCACTCACTCTGTGGCTAAATGTCTGAGTTGCTTCATCATGCAAAAGCAGGCATGAATAACTGTACTAACCTCACAGGGTTTTGTGAAGACTGACTAAAATAATGCATGTAAAACACTCAGTACAGTCCTTGCCAGACATCACTCAGTTACACTTTGGCTGTTATTACTCAAACTTCATCTCTAACAACTCACATATACAAACCCTGCATTCTGTACTCTCTCTTCGTCCTAGTGAGTCCTTCTTCACGGAGCACCCTCCTAACTCACTTTCTCTCTTCTGTCTGTGGCAAAGTCCTCCATCTTCTGAAGATGGCTTTCAGCACTGCCTTCTCCATGAAGCCTTTTCTCAACCTCTCTTCCACTCCAAATGGGTTTGTTTCCTCTTGGACTCTGCTTTACTTTTGTGCTACCTGAAAGTATTAGTCACGTTTCCTGTACCCTGACTCACTCTTCATATCCTGACTGCTAGATGTTGGGTCTACATCTCACTCAAGGACTGGATTTTATTCACATTTCTACAGTCTGTGGAAAAGTGACTTACAAAGACTGGCAGCAATCTTTGTTGAGCCAGGGAAAGAGTTCTCTGTGTGAGCACATTTATTTATTCCCATAGGAGCCTTCTGTCTTTACTGTTCACTGGAATCACTTGGGATTACTTAGGTATCTCAGAATATTTTAGCTATTCCTTCCTTGTGAGATCTCCTTGCCAGTTTAAGTCTTTGGCCACAAGAGACATCATTTCTCTCTTTTCTCTGACTTGTTTCAGATATTTCTAGTATCATAGAGATGTTATGCCCAAGGCATCCTTCTTTGGTGATTTCAATTCCTGATTCCTGCCACTTTCCATCACTGGCTAATGCCTCTTTGTTGGCTCAGAAAGAAACCCAGAGCTATCAATCTCTGCATTATCTTTTCAGTCTTCTTAAAAATTAAATAATCGGAAAAACAAGTCAAGAGTTTATCAGAAGTTAGCAGAATGAAACATCCAGTGGGTGATTATCTGACTGAATCTCCTTTTTATCAGCACATGTGGTATTCATTCTAAAGTTTCAGTTTCTGAGAAGAGAGCGCCCTCCATAGACTCCATCTGGCCATCCATAATACTGATCCTATTACAATCTTTCTTCCTTACCATGCCCCCTTACCCAGGGATTCATCATTAAGGTCTAGATTTCCTGAAAACTGCTTCTTTACAGTAAAACATCCCCTTCTAAAATCATATTCTAGTCATGAGAATCATGCTAACCATGGTGAGACAGATCCAGTGATGCTATCTATATTCAAGTTTTAGTGTTTCAAGTTTATTTTGCTTCATTCTCATAGGCTGCGCAATGGCAAAGAGCTGCAGGTATTATAACCAACCAGTTGCCCAGGCTTTTTAAAAAAGAAATTACTGACATTCTCCTCCTGTTATTGGTCTTCTTATCTTTGCTCTGCCTATTGTTCTCCAGCCCATCAAGTTTTTTTTGTTGTTGTTTTTTGAGACACAGTGTCGCTATCGCCCACGCTGGAGTGCAATGGCACTATCTTGGCTCACTGCAAGCTCCGCCTCCCAGGTTCACGCCATTCTCCTGCCCCAGCCTCCCAAGTAGCTGGGTCTACAGGCGCCCGCCACTACGCCCGGCTAATTTTTTGTATTTTTAGTAGAGATGGGGTTTCACTGTGTTAGCCAGGATGGTCTCCATCTCCTGCCCTTGTGATCCGCTCGCCTCAGCCTCCCAAAGTGCTGGGATTATAGGCGTGAGCCACCACACCTGGCCAGCCAATCAAGTTTTGACATTTTTCCTTCCCATCAAATTTCAGTTCAACTCTCTTAAACGGGTTAGCAAATCTCTTGCCAAACACACTTGTCCTCAAAAGATGGCAAGAGCCTGCTCCACAAACCAAACTCTGCTTGTCAACACTATCTGTGCTGTAGTTACATGTATACTTTCCACGTCCTCTTCAAGCTCGTGGTCTACCTTTCCCCAAAAGGTAGAGATATCACACATCCCCCTCAAGTTCTTTACTTTCCTACCATGACTTCATAGAACTCTTAATACATTCGAGGTTTCTTTTGACATTTAGTGTATTTTTACCAGTGAACAGGGGTGATAACTGATAAGATCCGATATTTTGGCAAGTTAGCATGCATGCCATGGCTTATTATCCAGCAATATCCACTCTCTCCTTCTTTAATAATAGAACTCTCGAGTTTTAGTCTGGTTCATGGGCATCTAATAAGAGGCTTACACTTCTAGCATTCTTTGCAGCTTGGTGGGGGCTTGTGACTAAGGGCTGCCAATGAGATGTGAGCAGAGCTGTTTGTCTTCCAGGTCATGATCCTAAAAGACATGCACATGTTCCCTGCCCTTTCCCCATTTCTGAGGGCTGTGAGGTGCTGATAGCTGGACCCAGAAATGAAAGCCACTAGTTGAAGACCGTAGTGTCACCATGCCAGCTAAGGAATAACAATATCTGAACAGTTACATGAGACAGAAATAAACTTTAATCTTGTTAAAGTCACTTAATTTTTGGATCTCTCAGTTACACAGGTATAGTACAAATAACGTTGGCCCTAAGAAGCTGGCATGCCTTAAAATTAGGAACTTTAGGTCACCTCTGTACGTCTTCACAGAAAGCTGCCAATCACCTCTGTCCTGGCCAGCTTTCTGTGCCAGAAACAGGAACCTCTGGCAATAAGAATCCTTTTCATTGTTTGACAAAATAAGGAAAGCTACTACTTTCTTTTTCTTTTTCTTTTTTAAGACGGAGTCTCCCTTTGGTCGCCCAGGCTGGAGCGCAGTGATGCAATCTCAGCTCACTGCAACCTCCACCTCCCGGGTTCAAGCAATTCTTCTGCCTCAGCCTCCTGAGTAGCCGGGATTACAGGCGCATGCCACCATGCCTGGCTAACTTTTGTACTTTTTAGTAGAGACAGGGTTTCGCTATGTCAGTCAGGCTGGTCTCAAACTCTTGACTTCAGGTGATCCACCTGCCTCGGCCTCCCAAAGTGCTGAGACTACAGGTGTGAGCCATCACACTCAGCCAAAAGCTACTATTTTCAATTTGAAGGTGTATATTATCCTGGCCTAAAATAATCTCAAATTCTCAAAATAGGATAGACGGTAAAGATCCAATCCTCAAATAATTTTCACCTTCTCCAGCAAACCAGCCCCTTTCATGTTGCATTTGTCACCCATGTGGTCCCAAGAGTCACTACAGATCAGGATGAATCAATGTTCTGAATGGAGAGAGATAAGTCCATAGGTCCTATGACAACTCCTCCATTCCTGAATGGAGAAATCAGAAATGGGCTGAGTTTTCCTCCTCCTTCTGTAGTTTAGTTACTCTTATGTGTCCTTCCACACCTTACAAGGAAGAAATACTTATGAGTAAATGTGGGCTAATAAAGGAAGCTACAAGTGGAAAAACAGGTGGCCAAAAGAAGACAGGCACACTGATGAAAACTCAATTCAGTATACATCCTATAAAGTAACTACTATGTGTCCACTGCTGTGCTAACCCTTCAGTGACGGAAACTAAGTGAAAGAAGCTTAATCCAAGGAGGAAAACCACTGTGATCAGAGCAAGAAGATGTCACAAATGAAATAAGCCAGAATACACCCCACGGTGGGCCATCTGGTAGGTGCTGTGGGCAGTCACAAGGGAAGAGGTCGGTGGGGCTGTAGTTGTGAGAAAAAGCTTGGGAAGAGGTGGCCTGCAGGGAGCCATGAAGATGTGGCTAGGGCTTGACTAGGTAGAGAGAAGCATGGAGGACAAAGCTGTGAGCTGGGCAGGGAGGGGCACCTCCTACAACATTTCTCAACCCCAACCCTGGCTGCATGACAGGATCACCCTGGGAAGCTTCTACAAAATCCCAAAGCCTGGTGCCATTTCATACCAACTGGTCCAGATATTGGGGATGAGGCCAGGGCAAGGGCATCCTGAGACGCTCCCAGGTGATTTGGATAAACAGCAAGAGTTAAGCCACTGCTGTAACATAATCTTGCATCCAGAAATGACAGATTAACTCCACAGAACTGCCTTCTTTAATTTTGGTATTTAATTTTGTTTGAGCATCTTATGCCAGGCCTATGTCTGCTGCATCCAATTTATACCAAATTGAAATGCAAAGCAGGATGTGACTTAGCAGTTTAAAGGGTAAGAAAAGATAGCACCACCCAAGAACTTAAAATAACATCTGGTGGTTTGAATTTTATCAGTGGGTGTTGTTACACTCCCTTAACTGACAACTGCTTGCGGAAGCTTGGTAGAGTTTTAACAATTGGCAACCACAGACAGCATTTCATTACTTATCTAAAAAGACTATCAATTGAGTTACTATGAAATGTGAATGTGAAGTTTTAAAACTTCCCTATTTCCTATAAAAATCTACTTATCATCTTTTCAGAAATGTAAACAGCCAGCTAACAATGGGCAATGCTCTATAAGTGCTAACTGAACACTCTCAAATAACGAGAAACAAAATACCCTAGTGGGTCATGTATGAGATGTACACACTTCAAGTTTGTTTGTCCACTTAACTAAAAATAACCCTGGGACTGAGAATTTAAGCTTAAACCAAATTCTATAAATCTAAGTCCCCAAGATATATTTTGGAGATATTCTTCCAAAACTGCAGGGGCAATAATAAGCAATTCCTTGTAAGAGAATCACTAATTTAGGGAACGTAGGTAGGGAGAAAAAGGGATACAGGAAGTTTTACTCACTTCTAGGGGAAAGAAAGATTACTGCAAAAAATTTAACCTGAGACACTTTTAAACTAGTACAAACTGGTAAAAAGAGAGACATAAAAGGAAAAGGCAGAGAAAACAGGTTTTAAAAAGGTGGGGTGGTTACTGGTAGACTAGAGCTAAAAAGGCAAGAAAAATCTAAAAGCACCTCTGTTCCCAGTGCTAACAATGGCATGGCTATTTTATTCTCTTCAGTAGAGTGTATAGACTAAAAGCAATTTGAAGACTCTGTCCCATTCTTGTTTTTGTTTTTTCTTAATTGACACGGTAGGTGGCACGTTATTTGTTTATCAAATTGATAACCTGTGTTCCCTCTCCTTCACACTAGCTGCCAGAAGAATTTTACTAAACTTATTTTATCTCAGAAGTAAGAAAACATTCTCAAGTATCCATTTATCAAACTTTAAAAATTTGTGGAAAGATGGATCTTAATTATTTAGGAGTTTACATCTAGTGAGAATGTTACCAAAAAATAATAGTTCATAGGAATTACAAATAAGAAAATGTAAGTCAAAATGTGGGATATAAGTAATGTGTTAAAACTCTAAGCTGGCTTCCATCAAATTAATTTTAAAAATCAAATCCAGCAACCAGGGCCCTGATCTTCCTTGCATATTCCCCTATGTTGCAGATTCATTGCAGACATCCATTGATTTAGGGAGTTTAGCACATTAAGGGCATTCTAATAAACCATTCTGTGCTTACCGTTTTTCATGAAAGAACTCCGAGTACTATGCAAAAGGCAACTCTCCCATCCTCACACCCAAAGACAGAACAGCCCTAGCACAGAACAATGACCATCATAGCTCCCGAAAATGAGAAGCACCCAGTCTCCAGACCCAAGGCAGACGTCAAGGCTTATTTATGGCTTACAGCAAGCTGATGCCAGTTCTGATTCATTACTGGGTGTGGAAGATGTATTTTTCAAAGATGACCACACCAATGTACATCCCATCCCACATGCTCCTCTAACAAAGTGACAGTGACACTTCTTCATCAACAGGTGGCTTCTATATTCCCATCCTTCCAATTTGAGTGGCTTCTAATTATGGCAGAAATGATGCTACGTGACTTCTGAGGTTGCATTAGAAATGGCAATGTAACTTACGCTTGTTCTGTTGTCTCAGGGTGTTGCCCTTCAACTCAGCCACCACGATGTGAGTAAGCTCAAGATAGAAAGTAGAGGTAACAAGGGAGAAGAGACAAGAGCCCAACTCTTAAGGCTGGAATGAACCCCGCAGGATCAGGGAAAGAAAAGATCAGCACGCAGACCAGAGCCAGCCATTGGACAGCACAGCCAGTATTGGACAGCATCAGGTTCTACTAGCCAGTAGCATCTACTAGCCGGTAGAACTTGATGCTGTCCAATATTGTAGCTTCCAGCCACTTGCCCCAGTGAGTGCATGAAATGTGGCCAGTGCAACTAAGAAACTAAATTTTAAATTTTATTTCATTTTAAATTATTGAAATTTGCATAGCCACAGATGACTGGCATCTACCATACTGGAGAGCCCAGTTTTAGGCCATACCCTTCCAAACCACCTATCTTCTCCCCTTTTTCTGTAGCACAAAATGGGCAAACTTAGACACATTTCTGCCTCCTGAAATCTTCCAGGAGTGTCCTGCTCACCTCCTCTAAAAAAGTCAATGGCTGGTGTACATCTGAGTCACCACAAAGTATGATGGCCAAAACTTAAGTGTATGAAATCACATCTGGGCAATTTTCTTTCCCATTTCCTCTACTGTCTGGATAAAATGAAACAAAGGATGAAACAGGCTATTGGTTTTCTACATGAGATCAGCAAGGTTTTTTAGTAAAAAGCCCAGTGTAAACTTACAGGTACTTCAAACTGTGTCACTACAAGAGATGAGTTGCCCTACAGGCCCAGACCCTCCAGCTTATACAGCTTCAAATGGAAATCATTTAGCAATGGCTCATAAGGACTGCTCAGTATCAAGACAACAGGCTGTCAGGCAAGGCAAAAGACCATACTTCATAACCAAAAAAGTTATCAGTTAAAAAAAATCAGATGCCAATTTTTTTAGTAGATGAAATTATTTACCACTTTCTACTATCTTCAGATGGCAACCAAAATCTACCATCAGCCAGAGAGGTGCCTTTCCACAGTGGGCAGGCAGACAGAATGAGAAATCTTTTAAGAGAGTTCCCACACAATTTACAAAGTCTGTAAACAGCTCCACAAAGCTGCCCAATAGCTCTCATTTGACCTGCTGGAAAGTTGTTAATCAGTGAAACAAAGGAGAAACTCACCAAGAAAATAGCTGATTCTCCAACATGTAAGTTTTTCCATAATCTGGCCACTGATTTACCAACTCGAACTTACTTCAGCCACTACCCAATAGAGTTCTATCATTTCAGGCAAAGTCTTTAAAGTTCTCCCATGCAAAGTAGGCATTCTCATAAATTGCTAGTAGACTAGAAATGTGAGCAACCTCTTTAGAAGACAGTTTGGCAATAGAAAAGTTGTCTTTCAAAAATAAAGGCAACAGATTATTCCAAACATAATAATCCTCAAACATGAAATATTTCCAAATTCAAGGAATATGGCACCCAAAACCCCTTTCTGAAAGGAAAAAAAAAAAAAATCACCCTGTTGCTCACCAAACACTAATTTTATTTATTTATTTAATTTTTTTGACGGAGTCTCGCTCCATTGCCCAGGCTGGAGTGCAGTGGTGCGATCTCGGCTTATTGCAGCCTCTGCCTCCTGCGTTCAAGTTATTCTCCTGCTTCAGCCTCCCAAGTAGCTAGGATTACAGGCGCCTGCCACCACACCCAGCTAATTTTTGTATTTTTAGTAGAGATGGGGTTTCACCATGATGTTGGCCGGACTGGTCTCAAACTCCTGACCTAGCGTTCCACCCACCTCGGCATCTCAAAGTGCTAGGATTACAGGCGTAAGCCACCATGCCCAGCCCATTAAATTTTTAAGAATGAAAAGCCATAGTAAAAAGACCAATGGTTAACAGTACATTGATTAGGAATAAATAGGTAGAGGGATACCCAGGGGAAATTAGAGCTACAGAGTGTTAAAACTATAAAGCCTAACAAAACAAAAATAAAACAAGCAGCATACATCAGAAAGCCAGGCAGGGACGGAGGAAGAAGGCACTCAATGTTTATCATGTTTTCCTGTTATTCTCAATCCATCCTGACTCCCAACCTCGTGACGGTTTTCATCTCTTTTCTGAACCTGAGAACAAATACTCTTATGCTACAGAATTACTTTTCAGAAAATGGACAATTTATTTCCCTTTTGTTAAATTCAAGTAACATCAAATTGAATGTTTTACTTTTAAAGCCATGTTTTGTTTGAACCCAGTCTTACACAATTATTTCTGCCCATCATTTATCCATCCTTCTGTTCCTCTCTCACTGTTTGTACAAAGGCATGGCTGAAATAAATGTTAACATTTGTTATCTTCTGCTTGAGCTTTTTTACTTTCTCCTTTGAACTTTTTTTTTCTTTTGCCTAATTTTTTAAAATTAGGGAAACATCACTGAAGTAAAAATAAAACAGCAATTACCTTTCTAGCTTGCATGGTTCTTTTTCCATTTGTTCACCCGATCTGTGTTTCTCTCATTTCCCCCAACACTCCCCAACCTCAGATTCTGACTCATATACCTCCATCAGTCTTCTTCATTCCCTGACCCTCTTCTCTGGCTGTGTCTCAATTGTTGGAGATACATTATGTGCCATGCTCTCAGGTGAAAGAATCTGCCTAATATCACTCCTCCCAACACCATCATCTAGTAGGGAAGTGTAGAAACCCCCTGACAATGCAGATAAGAAAAACGTGGTGTTTGGGTATTTTCACTAGAGATGTCAACGGAAATTACCCATGCTGGGATTCCCAGCTGTGCTGCTGTTACACCACAATGGTGACACACACCAACACACACAAACCAGGTTTACTAGCAGCCACTAAGACATCTTCCATTTTCTCCCATTTCTCTCTCTCTTTTTAGAGAATTAAATAAATAACTCCTATTTGATGACTTAGAAGAAGGAAGGAAGGATGAGTGTGTGGGTAGAGAGAGGGAAGGAAAAAGAATTCCTAGGAATAGAGAGGGCTGCACCCACGTTTGTAACTATATACAATTTGCTCTACCACAGAACTCCAAGAATGCATTCCAGTGACAAGCTTATCTACTACCACAGCACCATGATAGTGGTCCATATTGTGTTTATTCTATAGCAGAAGTCAGTGGTCATGTTTTCCATAGTTTGTCCTCCTGCCTCTTCCTTGTTCTCCATCTTAAGGAGTGTGCATTAGAACAAAATTCACAGAAATCGAATTTTCAAGTTTGCTATATCAAGGATTATCAGGCACCACACAGACTGAGCAATACAAGTAACAGATTTTAAAAACCCAAATATTGATATCCTGGAGCATAGGATATTTTGTAACTTATATATATACACTTATACAGACAGTTTCATCAATTTTTTTGTAATTCCTAATTTAAGCTCTCATTTTTGTGACAGTTCTTAGTAAGAGAACAGACACAGTCAGCTTCTATGTTATGTATCAGCAGACATGACCGTTCTTAGAAACAGCAACTGAAAAAGACTAAAGAATAAGACTTCATGTCTGAGAAATAAAGGCATTACCCTGAACCATAACTATGCAAAATATGCCCTGGCAAGTACCAGTCCCCGAAGGTTCTCTGTGGGAGCCTTTTAGTCATCTTTGGGAAGTCCTGCTCTTACATTCACTCTTAAAGACACCATGTAACATATGTTGGCACATTACTGGCTCTGAGAAATTCTGAAGTTAAACAACAAAAACAACAACAACAAAACCCAAACCTGTTAACTTGGTTGAACTCATTCCAAACCTATTTGATAATGGAATCCATTCTCTGAGGCAACACTTTCCCATTTACCAACATTCCTTCAGCCTGATGATCCTGTCTAGGCTGATCCTAGACAGGATCCTACAAGCCCACAAAATGACTTGCACTCTTACCTATAAAGGTTGGCTTATTCTCGATGCACATAATAACAAGACAGGTGCCATTTCTCAGTGTGTATCAGGCTCACAGCAGCCAGTAATGATAACTGGAAACTCTCTGTTTATAGTTTCATGTATAGACCTGAGAGGTCAACAGAGTCATGAGAAACTGACTGTCACATAAACAACATGGCAATGGTCAGAAGCTGGCAGTGTGCTTTCCTACTTGACCCTATCCTCCCTAAGTTTCCCTCCTTGGTTCTCATGACCACATGTCTTTACCATCCCCAATATCCCACTCCCCTCTCCACTTGCTGTTTAAACTTTACTACCCAGACTCAATCCTTCCTATTTTGGTCTGGAATTACCCCACAGAGAAAATATCTAGATGGGAACATGTGAGTATTTGGAAGAAAGAAGTGCCACTCAAGAAAGTTAAAATACTAGGTCAGCTGGATAAACTACTCATAAAAATCTTGTGGAAAATACCTCAGTAATTAAACATTCACACAACTGTTATGTGGGCTCACTTAGAAACATATATACAAGCAATTAACTTTATATTTATCCAAGCAAATAAGAAAATGGGATCAACATTTAGTATTCACTTAACAAATGTTCACTGATCACTTACTATTGGTCAGGCACAGTTTTAGACACTGGAGATAAAGCAGTGAACTTAGTCTGAAACATTATACAAATATTTCAGCACAGACTAGAAAATTCAGTAATTCCAATTCCTATGATGACCCTGGAGAAAACAGTTTCTAAATGGAAGAAGAATGATTTTAAGGAAGAATTTAGAATTGTATTACAAGGCACCAAGAAAGCTTCTGCATCCATGAGAAGGGGTTAGAAAAGGCAACAGACACAAATTTTGTACCTCATATTTCCCAGGTACAATGCTAGATGCTCTTACGTATGTCACATATTTAATTCCCAGAATTACCCTTTGATTTGGTAGAGTTTCATTTTATAGTTAAGAAACAGAGCCAGCGGCCAAATTTTTGGAGTATGTCTGATTCCATCCAAATCCACACCTTTTATATAAATACCGAGGTTAGATCTGAAAATGAATTCATGGCCACTTCAAATAGCATTTCCAATATGACTTCATGATGACAAAGAAAAGATATCTCAAAATACGTGTGGGAGAAGGACAGACATCAGCAACACATCAAAAAATAGTATTTTCAAAGTTGGAGGAGTCACACTGTGATTTGGAATTACTACAAAGCTACAGGCACCAAGACAACGTGTCCTAGCATAAACACAGACATACAGATCAGTGGAATAAGATTGAGAATGTAGACATTAAACCCTCACATTTATGGTCAATTCATTTTTGACAAAACGGCCTAGATAATCCAAAGGGGGAATAAAGGCCTTTAAAACAAATGGTGCTGGTGCTGGAACTTGATATCTACATGCAAAAGCATAAAGCTGAGCCCTCTACCTCACACTATGTACAAAAATTAACTCAAAATGGACCAAAGACATAAATGCAAGAGCTAAATCTATAAAACTCTAAGAAGAAAACACAGGGGTAACTCTTCCTGACCTCAGATTAGGTGACGGTTTCTGATATATGGCACTTGAAACACAAGCAACTAAGGGGGGAAAAAGTGATAAACTAGACTTTATCAAAATTAAAACATTTTGCACTTCAAAGGGCAATATTAAGAAAATAAAAAGACAATCCACAGAATGAGAGATAATATTTGCTGACCATCTGATACAGGTCTAATATGCAGAATAAAGAACTCTTACAACTCAATAATAAAAAAACAAATAACCCAATATTTTAAATGGGCAAATAACTACAGTAAATATTTCTCCTCCAAAGAAGCCACAAAAAATGGCCAATAAGCACATGAAAAGATGCTCAATGTCATTAACCATTAAGGAAATGCAAATCAAAACCAAAATGAGATACCACTAAAATGTTTATATAAAATTAATTAACAGACAATAACAAGTGTTATCAAGGATGTGGAGAAACTGGGACCTTATACAGTTTGATGGGAACGTAAACTTTGGAAAACCTTCTGGCAGTTCAACATGGAGTTACCACGTGACCCAGCAATTCCACTGCCGGGTATAAACCCAGACATATGAAAATGTATGTCTACACGACATCTTACACAGGAATGTTCACAGTAGCATTATTTATAATAGTCAAAAAGTAGAAAAAGCTAAATGTCTATTAACTGAATGCATAAATAAAAAGTAGAATATCCACACAATGAAATATTATTTAATTCATAAAAAGAAATTAAATAGTGAGTCATGCTACAACATGTATGAACATGTAAAACATTACACTAAGTGAATGAGGACAGATTTTTTTTAAAGGCCATATATTATATGATTCCACTTATATAAAATGTCCAGAATAAGCAAATCTATAGAGACAGAAAATAGATTAATGTTTGCCAGGGACTGGCTAGAGGCTGAAGGAAACAAAGTAATATGGAGTTTCTTTTTGAGTGATAGAGATTCATTACATAGTGGTGATGGTAACAAGACTTTGTGAATATACTAAAAAAATTACCAACATATATTCCAGAAGAGTAAATTTTGTGGTATGTGAATTATATCTAAATGGAAAACTCCCTTGAAAACTCCAATAAGAACGTTATGAAAACCCCACCAAGACTGCTTTAAGATAGCAAGCTCAGTTGAAAACAAATGACCAAATAAAATCAAAATAAAATAAAATCAACCCTGTGATTTTGGATCAGTCTACATAAAGCCTATTAAATCTATACCATCTAGGAACTCATGGAAATGAAAGAATGAAATAGCAAAAGTCAGAGGTCAAATTCAACCTCTACACATTGAAACACCTGTACAAATTATGACAAGACTTGTCAATTCTGCTGCCACATTAGTCATCCTAGAACTCACCTGAGAAGTTGTTGACAACTATATCCAGTAATGTACCTGGGGTCTTCTAAGATCTCAAAGGCTTTCTTCTATCCCAGGAGGCAGCACCAGCTTAGATCTCTGAGCATCTATTTATGTGTAATCCAAGGTCTAATGAAAATCTTTACAGAGTGACTAAAAGTCTAATCTGGATGTGACATGAAAATGACTTTCAAACTCTGAAACAATTGGTTGATCTTTGCTCTACATGCTTGCTTTACATTTAGTAGTGACTCAAGCCCACATTTTTAAAAAAAAGTTACAACAACTCTAATTCTCAGAAATATCATGATGTAGGCTAAAATAGATACACATATGTACACCCATATTCACACAAATCAACCCATCACGAATCCAAAGAATGACACAGGCTAATGAAAAGCCTGAATTGCTCTGTCTGCAGTCAAATGAACAACATGAACAGGGCAAGCACAGACAATCCCAACTTTTGAGAGGTTGAGCTCCAAAAGGTAATTGTAAATCAGCTCTTTGACACTACTCAAAACACATTTTTTCACAGATGTTTGGTCATGTGCCTAGGCCAGCCCAGAGAGGCCTATGCAATGCACTTCAAGCTAATCACGCCTTCCAAGGTCAACTCCAGAATGTGGCTCCAAAGTGGAAGCATCCTGGCTGCAGCAGCAGGAAATAGAAACAGTGTACCCTCTAGGGTACCTCTCAGGTACCCTAAACTGGGGAGCAAATACAGGGCATGGTCCACATTGAGAATTCCATCCTACTTCCACTGAGACATACAAATCCTTCACAAGGGATCTCTAAAGCCTGAGGGAAGGAAGGACCTATGGCTTCCTTAAGCTACTATCCCAGAGTTCTAACCTCAGTACAATTCTGCTAATTTGGAAATGAAAACAAACATGAGTTCACATTATGGAATTTTTAAGAACTTGCCATTCTTACAGAAAGCCAAATTGCTGGATTTTTCAAAAATGTATTTTATAAGGAAGATACATGAAAAGTAGATTAGTAAAAGTAGATTCATGACTTTTGGCAGTTTCTCAACATCTATGATCAATACAGATTCAATTTTTCACCACCTCTATGTCTCGCACCCAGCTGAGAGGCTGGCACATAGCAGCCACCTCAAAAATGCTTATGGAATCTCTACACTTTTTTTTTTTTTTGAGATGAGTCTCGCGTCTCCCAGGTCGGAGTACAGTGGTGCGATCTCGGCTCACTGCAAGCTCTGCCTCCCAGGTTCATGCCATTCTCCTGCCTCAGCCTCCCGAGTAGCTGGGACTACAGGCGCCCACCACCACGCCTGGCTAATTTTTTTTACTTTTAGTAGAGACAGGGTTTCACGGTGTTAGCCAGGATGGTCTCGATCTCCTGACCTCGTGATCTACCCACCCCGGCCTCCCAAAGTGCTGGGATTACAGGCGTGAGCCACCTAGTTGGCCAGAATCTCTATACTTCTAACATCATTAGTATTGTGAATGCTATTTACTTTTTAACTACTGCAAAGTAATTTACATACAGTGCAATGGGGATTAACAGGATTGGCTTGGCCTCAGAAAAGACATTATTTAGGTGAGAAATAGAAAATAGAAGGTTAAAAAATACAAACTATCTACAAACACCGTACTGTCTGGACTGTGTTACAAAAAGTCCTAGTAGGGCACAGTGAAGTGGACTGGGCAGAGCACAAACTTTGGTGTTAGAAAGGTGGCTTGTCCTTGCCAGCAATGTGACCTTGAGCAAATCTGCTTCCTTGTGCCTTGATATTCTCAACCAGGGAACAATTCCCTCTCAAGGGAATTGTATGGCTGAGTGACCAGGGTGGGAGGGAAATTAAGTTTTCAGTGGATACTGTGGTGCTTTTAGAGTCTGGTTCTACAAACATGACTTTCTCATTAAACAATTAAATACATAAAATGCACTATGTGATTCATCGTTACAGTAAAACCCAAGGGAAGTGTGTAAAATGGCAGGCTAATCTCCCTAGCCCTTCCCCCATTTCCTTATGCCCTCTCCTGGTTCTCCTGTGACTTCCACAGAACTGCCAGCTCTGCCCTGGTCCTCAGTCTGACCTCATTCTAGCCTGACCACCTGCTTCTGACTCACAGTCTTGCTATGAACTCTGTAATCCCCCAGTCCTGCTTCAGGTTTTCAGGTCAAGGATCTCTGTCCAACCCTGTCCCCCCGACCCAACCTCTTGGTGAAAATGATGGGCCACCCTCTCAGGGAGAACCACAGGGCTAATTCTGATTCCAAAGTAAGCTTATTACCTTAGGGTCGATGCAGCAAACAAACAAAAAAGCAAGTTTGCTTACAGTTTTGGGAGTCGAAGAAAAAAAGGAAAAGAATAAGAAAAAGAAAAAAACATATAAACAAGACCATCAGAGATACTCTACACTATAACCACCACATACCTCCCCCACCCCAACACACACCCAGAATCAGAGGTGGAACCAATTAAGCAAATCTTCCTCAGTTTAGAACAGCAAATCTAATCCTAGAAGATAGTTTCCATCAATCAAGATAGATTATCTATCTAGAAAGGTCCATCACTAGGCCCACAGAGGAGCCCAAGAACGCCTGCTGACCTATCTCTACAGAGTGGAGCTCCTCAGGACTGGGAAGTCAGGGCTAAAGGAGCATCTCCACTCCTCAGCAACCTGCTCCTAAAACCAGCCTCTTCCACTCTCAGGGTGAGTCAGTATCCGGGTCTGTGCCTCATGTCTCCCTGGCCACTAGAGTGACCTCAACCAAGAGCAGCCACTGTGCTGACCTAGCTGAGCCAACCTGATTCCCTTCCTCAGAACGTGGAAGAATTTGGAAGTTAGACACACAGTGACCTAGGCAGACTCTGAAGACCACTGAACTCAGTAGATGAGTAGGACTGCCAGGGCATGCCATGAGTAGGACTCAGTAGATGAGTAGGACTGCCAGGGCATTTTTAACCATGAGAGGAGCAAGCAGGGGTGATTATGAGACAGTGGGGCAGACAGAGGGAGGCAGAGACTAAAAGAGAAGAGAGGCTGACAGATAAGAGTCCCAGAGAAATGCAGAGTGTGAGGCACAGAGACAGGCAGATAGACAGCATGAGCATGCAACGACACAGGGGCAGGCAAACAGAAACCCAAAGGAGACCAGGAAGATGGCAGCTGCAGCAGGGCGGGCGGCCAGTTGGGGACAAGGGAGATCCTCATGGGGCTCTGTCCACCAAGTGGGAGGCCCTCCCACGTCACAGCAGTGCTTCCTGCTGCCTGCCAGGGGCTCTGAGAGCTGCCCGCTTGCACCACTCCAATAAACCTTCTCTTACCTGATCCAGTCTATTTCTCACTTATGAAAGCTAGAAAAACAATTTCAAATATCAACACCTAATGAGAAGCAGCATTGGCAATTTTGACACATGCTGTGGATAAATAAGTTAAAATATCTGGGAAACCTACTTAGCTATCACTAATAAAATTCTATAAAATATTCATACCTTTGAACTAAATATTCATAATAGAAAAAAGTGTATATAACCTCAATGCCCAAGAGTAGAAGAAAAGTTAAGCAAATTAAGACTAGAATACATTTATTTCATGCAGTGAATAATATCACCTTTAAAAATATTTATGGTTGGCCGGGCGCGGTGGCTCAAGCCTGTAATCCCAGCACTTTGGGAGGCCGAGACGGGCGGATCACGAGGTCAGGAGATCGAGACCATCCTGGCTAACACCATGAAACCCCATCTCTACTAAAAAAATACAAAAAACTAGCCGAGCGAGGTGGCGGGCGCCTGTAGTCCCAGCTACTCGGGAGGCTGAGGCAGGAGAATGGCGTAAACCCGGGAGGCGGAGCTTGCAGTGAGCTGAGATCTGGCCACTGCACTCCAGCCTGGGCGACAGAGCGAGACTCCGTCTCAAAAAAAAAAAAAAAAAAAAAAAAAAAAAAAAAAAATATTTATGGTTAAGAGAAAAATGTTGAATATAAAAGTACATAGAACTATGTAAAAATGTACATTGAAAATAAAGATCACAAGAAAATACCCAGGGAGATGACAGGAGGCTACATTTGGGTGGCAATGCTAAGAGATTTTTTGTTCCTCTATATGTTGTCTGTATTTTCAACATTTTTATAACGAGAATATATTCAAAATGATATATTTAATTATGTAAAAAAATTAAAATAAAAAGGGGAAAAGTAGTAAGAGTCTAACACCGATACACTTTTGTACTTGTGACTTTTGTATTGCTACAATACCCAGTATGGATTCCTACACAGAACTGGCTCTAAGAATGGCCATCATCTGGCTAAGCTTCTTCCCAGTATCGTTATGGTAACCTTAACTTAGTAAACATTTCCTCAATGCCTTCCCACTTTGTACAAGGTTGAGTTTAACGGCTGCTGATACTCTGATGGGCAACTCACTACTCATTCTTTCTGAGACAGCCAATTCCATTTTTAAATGTTTGGGTGACATCGATTATCTCCAACTTAATCAGGTGCCCTGAGGCCTGTATAAGCAGCTCACCGATCTGACAGTAATCAGAAGGCTGTTAGATGACTAACAAGTTCCCCTTATTCTCGAGATACTTGGACCTATAGATGCTCACAGTTCTGCCTAGCAGTCAGATTTGTCCCAGCTCAGGTGGTCTGCCTGTCTTCCCTTCTTTAGAGAGAATAAGAGTCAACGATATATAGCTGTTACTCTTTTTCATTTCTTTTTTGTATTTATACACAACAGAGACAACGGAGAAGGCATAGCAATTCATCATTTTTATATGTCTTTCTGCTCTTTGTAAGAGCACAGTGGAACTATACATACAATTAACATTCAAAAAATGTTACTAAAGATTTCTAAATGACATGACCACAGAATTAGGTGTTTTAAATACCATGTATATTAGCACAGAGTTGGATTTAAAAAGCCAATAGCTGAAACAGAAATTATCCTGGTAGACTGTTTACAGGCCTACAGCTGTGATAACAAACCTCCCTCAGCCCCTTCAACATCAACCCCAGAAGCACATGTAGAGGGTGGGTGGTTAGCCTTCCGGGCTGACATGGGCATGTACATCTGACTTTGTTATTGTCGTCTGAGTTTTTGGAACACTTGGGGGTGATGTCTGCCTATAATGTGGCCAGATGCCTTTTCAAGAAAAGAAATATCCCAATTCCAGCCCAAATACTCAAAGACCCAATACAGTTTCCCCATCTTTCCTTGCTAGTTCTTATTTCATAATAAAATTTGTCTTCCTTTTGAGCAGCCAGTGGACAGGCCTGCTTGAGGCAAGAGGCACTGAAATGTCTCAAAGGAATTCTACAAAGATGGCTTTCCTTTCAAGTTTAACTCCTAAGGAATAAATCCTTCTCTGCAAGAGCATTCTCTAGTTTTTCAGGGCTAAACATGCATTCAGCAGTTCCTATTATGATTGGAACATTTCACTGCTTTTCTCTATCACTGTAGCAGACAGAATCACTGAATTGTATACAAGAGAAAAGCAGGAATAGGCATAGGTTTGACTGATGGTGTATTTAAAGCAAGCTTTCTCCTTTAAATCTCAATGTTGCTAGAGTGAAGAGAGTTGGCTGGCTAGCTATATTTATTTTACCCAGATTTGTGATATGGAAAAGGTTGAACAGAATATCAGTTTTAGTTTCCACGGATCACTATTAAGACAAGATGATATAACTGGAATTAGAAATCTAAAGTTTCATTAAAAGGATCCTTAAATAGCTAGAGATTGAAATCTTATGAGCCTTCAGTTTTGCAATGGTGTGATGAAGAGGCAGACACTACTATCAGGCAGTTCCCATAACAGGGCTTGGTATGCCATGGTAATTGGATCCTATTATTTCTTTGTGTCTAGAACAATTACCCCTTAGGTGTACTGAACTAGGGATGATAGTGACCTATTTGCACCTATAGAAGTAGTGTTTATAAGATGGACTCCGTTTCATACAAAGTTTTCCAGTTTTCAGTTTGAACGTGTAGGGTCATGCCACGCCCCTGATCAAGTTTCTTCAGTGGATATTCATTACCTACAACAAATAAGAGGTCATCTAGCTGCAAATCAGAATCATCCACGAACAATGTAAAGAAAAATACATGCTCAGGACATGCTCTACCTGAAGATTCTAATTCAATGGTCCCAGGATCCAGGTATAAACATTTTTTTAAAAAAAGTTTTCCAGATGATTGAAATGTACAGGATTGAGGACTACTGGCTTGCAAGAGGAAGTCTCTGTGTTACATACAAGGTTCAGTTCCCACCACTTTTCAGCTGACATTCCCCCTTCCAGCCACGCAAATCTACCTGCAGTTCTCTACAGACTATCTCTGAACCTTTGTAGCAGCCATGCTCACCCTTACTGTGGGCACAGCAGAGTGGCCACTGTATAAGGTCGTAGCTCAAATGAGGCCTTCTTGTCCATTTCTGCCTAACATTCGCAGGCTGGCATGCACCAGGCTGCCCTTGCATATACCTTGTATATACAACACTATTACAATAAAGATATGTACCTGCTTCTCTCCTACCTGAACTGTAAGCTCCTGGAGGACCTGGTCTCTGTGATTCTTATGTCCTGCTGCCTAGCAAAATACCTGTCACATGACAGGTACTCAAAAAATTTTCGATGAACTAATAATTGCATCCATGCAAATAAAACCAATGTAGTCAATGTTGTAAGAAACAGAGTGCTGGCATTATTTTGAATTGAACAGAAGAAAATTTGAATGGATATAATCACGAATTTTTATTCAAATAGATTTTTTTGTAGTGAGCTTTGGGTTCCAAGAGTTACTTAATCATCCTCAAGCGTGCCACAAGAGAAAACGTTTGGGGATCTTTGACTCAGTTAGAACCAGTGCTGCTTCCATCGTATGTCTGGAACTCATTTCAAGAAGATTTGTATGTCTTCAATTCTAGTCCTAGATATCTCTGAAAGAAAACCCAAAAGAAAGAAGCCAGCAGGGGAATTGACAAAAACGAAGATATATTTTATGTGCAGTCTAGAGTTTTCTGAATAGCATTTTTCTAAGCTACAAGCTTGCAGACCTTAAAATATGACTCAGAACACCAACTGTGATGCCAACGTTTTTATTTTTAGACTTTTTAGCAGAGAATATGGCAATAACTCCAAGCTACTCAGTCTACAAATCCTCTAAACTTCCTCCTAGAGAACAGAATAGCACTTGGCATTTCTTGGGGTATTATTTTACTTGCATATATAGTTATGCTAGTAAAATTTTGGTGACTAAAGAAGAATTAATAACTGAAGCTCTCAATGATTCCCATGATTACTGCTTAAGTTGGCAAAATATCCTTAGGCACAGAAGAAACTTGCTGATGAAAATGTGTATGGGTGGATTGTTCAGTTTTTTTCACAGTGATACACTTGCTTCCAGTTATGTCTGCATTCTCAGACAAGTGGTAAGGGCATAATAACATAAGGTTTACCATTTTGAGAGAGAAAATAGGACCACAGAAAATTCATTGGCATGATAAAAATATTTTACACTTTATACCAACTGTGCTTTGCTGTTCAACACCTGAGCTTCTCACTACCTTATCTCTTTTCGTAAAGAAAAAAATGCTTCTTGAGGTATCATTTATGTGCACTTGATATGGTTTGGGTCTGTGTCCCTGCTCAAATATCATGCCAAATTGTAGTCTCCAACATTGGAGGTGAGGCCTGGTGGGAGGTGATTGACTCATGGAGACAAATTTCCCCTTTGGTGCTATTCTCATGATAGTGACTATTGTGAGATCTTGTTGTTTAAAAGTGTGTAGCACCTCCTCCTCCCTCCCTTCCTCCTGCTCAGGCCATGTAAGACATGCCTGCTTCCCCTTTGTCTTCTGCCATGATTGTAAGTTTCCTGAGGCCTCCCCAACAATGCGTCCTGTACAGACTGCAGAACCGTGAGCCAATTAAACCTCTTTTCTTTATAAACTACCCAGTCTCAGGGTATTTCTTTATAGCAGTAAGAGAACGGGATAATACAGCTCCCCTTTTAAGTGTACAGATTGACGAGTTTGGAGCAAATGTATATGCCTATGTAAACATCACTTCGATCAACACCTCAAAGAACATTTCCTCAATCAAAGAGCTCCCTAATGCCCTTTTGCAGTCAAGTCTGACCCTGATATCTCTGATTTCTATCACTACCATCTGGTTTTACCTGTTCGAGGACTTTGTATTAATGGAATCATACAGAATATGCTCTTTTCTTTTATGGCTTCCTTGCCTCAATATGATGTTTCTGAGTTTCAGCCATGTTGTTGCTAATATCAGTGGTCCCTTCTGTTTTGCTGCTGAGCAGCATTTTGTTGTATAAATATACCACAATTTATCTGTTCACCAGCTGATGAACATTTGAGTTGTTTCCAGTTTTTAGCTGTTACGATCAAGCTGCTTTTAACATTTGTGTTACAGGTCTTTCTCTTGGGTAAACATAAAAAGCAGTATGACGAGCCAGAGGGTAAGCATGTTTAGCTTTAGATTTGCCAAACTGCTCTCCAAAGTGGCTGCACCTCTTTATACTCCCACCAGCCATGCCTGACAGCCCTGGTTGCTCCACATCCCAGCCAACATTTGCTATCGTCAGTCTTTTACATTTAGTCATGCTGATGGGTGTGCAGGTGTGCCTTACTGTAGTTTAATTTAGAAGGTCTGAAATCTGTTTCATTCAGTGTTTAACTTTTTCCTCTTTCTAAGGAACACAGGCAATGTGGTATACTGAAAGGTCGCTGGATCAGGATCGTTGTCCTAAATTTTATCACCGACTTTGTCATTAAATAGTTGCATAACGCCATAAAGACCATCTATCCCACCTCATTTCTTCCCCTATTGATAAAATAGTCAATTGGGCCAAATGAGGCTTAAATTCTTGCACTAAGTAAAAATGAACATAAATAAGTTTTACCAAAAATATCACAGTACTTTCATAACAGTTAAGCACTTTTTTTTACAGACTGTCCCACAGTTTTCAAAGAGAATTTGTATATTAATACATTCTATTTCATGCTATAATTATCTCCCAAACACCACACTTTGTTTCAAGGAATAAGAATAAATCAACAAAGGAGTTCCATTCAATGGAAGGCTCCCTCCTTGCCTGCTGCTTCCAAGCTAATTTGCCAAATCATGAACTTTCATGTGAACATTAACGCATTCCTTTTCACAGTCATCTGAGCTTCATTCCAAACTGTACCTGTTTTTAAAAACGTTTCTGATTCAAAAAGCATAAGTAATCATCCTTGGTCATGTATGTTTTGCTCACTAAGCTTTAAATAGTGGAGTGAATCAACTGGCAAATCTTTGCACTTCATCTGATATTCTGCCGTATGCTTATACAATATCTCTTTACTATTGTTCAGCCTTGTATATCTAGCAATGTAAAAAAAGCCAACCAAATCCCTAAAGTTAGTCTTCACCTCTCTGGGTTCTCATAAAGCAAGGTCAGGGTAAAGTAAAGGTGAAGGCATTGTTAATGATAAAGGAAGGAAAACATCATACATTCTTTATGAGGAAACTTTAGCAGTTAGAAGAAAGGGTAACTAATGATCAAAGGTGAGGGAGAAATGCATGGCATAACTGAAGGAAATTAGTTTTTTCAGTTCCAAGGAAATATGCACTAAAAGAAAAAAATGTGCAAATAAAATATCTGGTGCTTGTTGGAATATGGGGGAAAAACTCAACACTTTTTATCATCAATTCCTATCTAAACAAGTTACATATTACCTATCCAAGATTAAGATTACACTTAACAAAGGTGTCCCATCTCTTGTTCTAAAGATACCTCAAAAAATGCCAAAAAAAAAAAAAAAAGAAAGTAAACTTTTTATTGCTGACAGCAAAAAAGACATGGGTTTCGGTGGGAGGCCTATTTCAATATGAACAGGGGATGCTGAGTTGCAGCTAACAAAAGATCACTTATTAAAAATACATATGCAGTGTACTTCAAACGGCCTCTTACCTAAGGGGGAAATGAAGAATAAAGCCATCAATTAGTTGGTCATTAACCTTTCCAGGTTAACCTCTTAAAAAGTTGAATGAAAGTTATGGTCCAGTCTTTCCAGAAAGGATTACATGGTTTTGCACGGTCCCAAAGGGTCTGGCTCTCTGAAAGCCTTCTGTGGAGTCTTTAAGGGTTTGAGAACCTAGGTTGAGATGAAGGACTTCTGATTAAATGAATTCATCAGTGAGATTTTGTCACTCAAACTTGACCTATATCCAAAAACAAGAAGGCAAACCTCTCTCCAATCCAAATGCCAAATACATACATGGTAGAATGTGAAGATGATTTTTTTAATGCCAAAAATTATTTAACATTCTCACAGGAAGTACACGTTCAGAGGCAAAAAGTGAGCTGTGGGAAGACAGATGCTCCCCGACATCCATTTCCCAACCATTGCTTCCTGAACATCAAGGTAAGCCAACAAGTCTGAACGGTGATTTGAGGGGTGCTGTCAGTTCCCTCCATTTCTAGAACAGGTTTTTTCTAGAAGAAGGTATTCACTGTGGGGCACAGAGGGAGGAGTATGAATAGCTAGAAAAAATGTTTGTGAGCAAACTGATAAATGTTATTTAATTTGGAAAGAATTCAGAAGAAAAGAGATAATTTGGGAACTCTGGGTTATAAGGCAGGTGTCTGTCTGTGGTAGGCAGAATAATATAATGGTCCCCAAATACGTCCATGTTCTAATCCCCAGAAGCACTGAATGTATCTTATATGGCAAAAGGGACTTTGCAGATATGATGGGAAGATTATCCTGGATTGTCCTGAGAGGTCTGATCTAAACACAAGTGCCCTTATAAGAGGGCGTCAGGAGATGCAGAAGGCAATGTGATGATGGAAACAGAGGAAGGAGATGTGATGTGAAGCCATGAGCCAAGGAACGCAAGCAGCCTCTAAAAGACAGAAAAAGCAAGGAAGTGAATTCTCCACAAAAGCCTCCCAAAGGAACAATGCCCGTTGACACCTGATTTTAGTTTTCTGACCTCCAGAACTGAAAGAAAACAAAATTGTGTTGGTTTAAGCCATAAACTTAAACAACTTAAGCTTAAAGCAACATAATTTGCTATAGCAGTAATAGGCAACCAATACAGTCTTTCCTAAAAGAAAAAAAAAAAAGGAAGGGGATGTAAGGAAATAAAGAGAAGTGTGAAACAGCATATGAAAAAGCATTTTCTGATAAACAACAAACACTTCCATCAACAAGACTGATACTGTCTCAAATGTGGCCCTGAGCCAGCAATATATATGGGGAAGCTGGGGCTTAATGGAAAAACCTGGGCTCTCGTCCTCACTCTCCCACATACGGCTGTGTCACTGCACAAGCACAACCCCTTCGCGTCTCAGTGACTAATCTATAAAACAAAACACGTAGACTAGATGAATGATAACCTCTCCTTAACAAAGGCCGGAGGGCTTTTCCTACAGACTAGCTCAAACCAGTGGTCAGTTTTCCCATAAACCAGTTCCCATAAACCATGTCTTATTTAATTAATAAGAATTGAATGGGCACATCTGTCCCAGTTTAAAGCTTCAGCAACTGAGGCTTAACAAGGTCAAATCTGTCCACCATCACTGGAATTTGAATGCAGGCATTTTGGACTGGAGATCGCCTTTTTATCCAGTGTACTTGCAGCATTCTCTGGTAAAGTTTCAAGCTGTGCGCCCAGGGGTCTGAGATAGGTTAGAATGCAAGGGCAAGAGAACACCACCAACACAAACCACGATCATAAGCATCCTAGAGAAAATGAAAGGGAAAAGGGGGTGCTCTGGTGAGAATGTTTATATTCCCCTGAAATTCATACATTAAAACCTAGTCACCAATTTGATGGCATTGGGATGTGGGGTCTTTGGGAGGTGAGTAGGTCATGAAGGCAGAGCCCTCATGAATGGGACTAGTGCCCTTTTAAAGAGGCCCCACAGAGCTGCATTGTCCCTTCCACCCTGTGAGGACACAGCAAAAAGGCACTGTCTACCAACCAAAACACGAGCCTCCCAAGACACGAAATCCAACAGTACTTCGATCTTGCATTTTCCAGCCTCCAGAACTATGAGAAGTAAATTTCTGATGTTTATAAGCCACTCGATTTATGCTATTTTCTTAGAGCAGCCCAAATGGACTAAGACAGGGGCAAAGACCAAACTGCCTTATATTCAAGCATTTTAAAAGTTGGGCATTCAGGAACGATCTTTCTAAGATCACTTTTTAAAACAAACGAAAACTTTCAAGACTCAAAGTGGTCCCCATGGGCAGACTCCCACTGTTCTGTAAGGCAGAATGCCATGTTACAAACCAGTGAACCGTTTTTCCTCCATATTCAAATTCCACACTGAACCTGATGCTGCTGCAGCAACTCCAGTCTTCACCGTTCACAGGAGGAGAATGGAAGGGCTGCTGCCCAAAATAGTTTAATAAGGCCAGCAGTGATTCAGAGAGTAAATAACAGGCCACGCACTCAGACGCCTGCAGAACTGGGACCCAGTTGAGAGGGGGGTTCATTGCTCAAGGTTAAATGGGGGATAAAGAGGACAGGGACATTCAATTACACGTGTTCAAGGGAGAAAAGATCATTAGTACCACCTGCAAACTCCCAAAAAGGCAGTCAAATACGAGGCATTTCAGCTTGACTATTTATTAACACTGTTCTAGAGTCAAAAAAAGAACCAACCCATGAAGGTAAAAAGCAACCTTGCCAACATAGACCCTTTAGAACATTTTCTCTCTCAATGGACTCTGATTTGTCACTGAATAATTTCACGTGCATAAAAATATCTTAAGTTTATGAATATTTAAAAAGATGCCCAACATCAGGAGAACAAAAAAAATCCAGAAAAGCATCCAGAAAACTTTACTAATAGTCACAAGCTAGTCTAAAATCCAAACAAGATTCACCCTACCATGCAAAACACTCAAATCATTAATATTTCTGATTATGCTTCCATTCCCAAGAAAAACTAGGAATTGAGCAAACTTTAAGCTTGTGTAAAAAATAAATGTTGCATTTCTATTATTTATTTATCTTAAACTCCAGTTGAGGCAAATATTTGCCTATGCTCTCAGTTCTGATGAGAAGTTGATATTTAAATAATTAGTTGATATTTAAATAATTAGCTATGAGAAAAGCAAACCAATGGGTATTTCCCAAAGTTACTATCTGCTTTTGCTATCAAAATTTGGAATTTCAGTCAAATATACAGTGAAACATATATACACAAGAGCTATGCCACTTAGCATAAATAGAGTAAAACAACAAATACTAAGATTTGTTAGCATTAAATCAGTTTAGTCTATAAATACCTTTATAGATGACAAGAGAAAAGCAAAGCTTAAGAATGCAGATAGATCATGTGTTTAACTGCTCTAAAATGGGAATCTCAGAGAAAGTTAATTTTCTCAGCTGGAGCCAAGAGTTAAAGCTTGTAACTGATGGAAAATAAGGTCATATTGGAGCAGTCTTTTACGTGAAAAATTAAATCTCACCACTTCAATACAGGCCTCATTTTAAGGCGGATCACGAGGCCAGGAGATCGAGAGACGATCCCGGCTAACACGGTGAAACCCCGTCTCTACTAAAAAATACAAAAAAACTAGCCGGGCGAGGTGGCGGGCGCCTGTAGTCCCAGCTACTCGGGAGGCTGAGGCAGGAGAACGGCGTAAACCCGGGAGGCGGAGCTTGCAGTGAGCTGAGATCCGGCCACTGCACTCCAGCCTGGGTGACAGAGCAAGACTCCGTCTCAAAAAAACAAAAAAACAAAACAAAAACAAAAAAAAACACCAGTATTAATCATCTCAACAAATTTTTATTCAAATATTACACAGATATGGCATGTTCAACACTGATCTTATTGACAAGTGTAAGCCTGCTTTGCTGGATGTCTCAGAAGCAATAACCTTTTTATTATAATCCTTTCTTGTGTCTTAGTTTTAAGCTTTAATGACAGATAACCAAGCTCCTCAGATCAAAGACACAGTAAAAGCCAGGAATAGAACATAAGTGAATTGAACACTGTCAACAACACAAACAAAACACCTTCATTTACTGCTAGAGTAATAGAGTACCTGCTGTGCCCAAATGGAAAACAACCCTCATATAATGTATGTGTTATCAAAAACATATCTATCTTTTGGTCCCCAACCACTAGGGAGTAGCACAAAATACATTAGGGTGTCAAGAAGTCTGTCATGCAAGCTGATCTTCTCAAAACCGGCTTAGATATCAGGCTGAAACTCAGCATAACTACTTAGATGGCTTTATCCTTTAAATAAATACTGTAAAATAGAGTTTGCCATACAGCTTACTTTTGAATGGATCTTTTCTGAAAATATTTCAGCCTTCAGAAGCAATGTAATGACACAGGTTTGAATTGGGCCAATTTTCAGTTATGTCTTCTATTCCTTGGCTTGGGATTCAACACTCTTGGACTTTTGGCAACAGGCAGATGGAAATGCCAGAAATTATAATTTTGATGAAATGCTTTCTTTCTAGAGGACTTAATTATTTCTACTGCATGGGTTTGTTTCATTTTACATAAGGCATTTTCTTAAAAATTGTATGCAGATATTGAAAATGACTCACAAGGGCCGGGTGCGGTGGCACAAGCCTGTAATCCCTGCACTTTGGGAGGCCGAGACGGGTGGATCACGAGGTCAGGAGATCGAGACCATCCTGGCTAACACGGTGAAACCCCGTCTCTACTAAAAAATACAAAAAACTAGCCGGGCGAGGTGGCAGGCGCCTGTAGTCCCCGCTACTCGGGAGGCTGAGGCAGAAGAATGGTGTGAACCCGGGAGGCGGAGCTTGCAGTGAGCTGAGATCTGGCCTCCGCACTCCAGCCCTGGAGACAGAGCGAGACTCCGTCTCAAAAAAAAAAAAAAAAAAAAAAGAAAATGACTCACAAGAACCTTTAGTGGCTTTTCCTTTAAGCCCCCTTTCAAAAAATATGGACAGGGTTGCTCATCACAAGGTTGTTTGTACTAGTAAAAAAAAAAAAGGCAAACATAATAATGCATAGAAAATTGGATAATTTGTAGTACAACTACATAATAACCTGCAAGACATCCATTAAAATGATAAAACAGGCATGAGGGAGGCTTTTTAATAAAAGAAATAATTGTAGATTCACAAGAAGTTGCAAAAATACTGCAGAGTGGTCCAGTGTACCCTTCACTCGGCACTCACCAGTGGTAACATCTTATATATAACTACAATCAAAAACAGGAAATTAATATTGGCACAATACAATTAGGCTACACCGTTTACTCAGATTATGGTAAGCTACAGAACTTACTCAGAAACTTACCAATTTTTACATGTACTCACTTTGTGTGCATGTGTATATATCTGTATTGTATATATTTCCATAAAATGTTATCTATATTTATGTAATCGCCACCACAAACAAGATACAGATTGTCCATCACCAGAAAGAAAACTACAAGGCAACTTTTTACAGTAATAGAAAGGGTCTATATCTTGACCTAGGTGGTGGTTAGGCCATATACTTCAGATTTATACAATTTAGATTATAAAGTATGATTATACTTTAAAAGAATGAGGAAAAGTTCTTTGATTGATGACACATTAGGTTTTTTTAAAAGTCACAAAATAATGTTTATATATGATTCAATTCTCACATAATGTGTCTCTATGTGCCTGGGGGTGGGATGGGGGAACACCAACATTTAATTTTCTTCTACAAATTCTATTTTATGTATTCTGGCATTTATTTTGCAGAGAGTATGAGTTGCTTTAATAAAGCAGAGAAAAAGACCAAAAAAAAAAAGGTATGTACTGTATATTCTTGAAGAAGGAATCTTTTTTTATCACCATTTAATTCATTCTTAAGATTTCTTCTGGTTGAAAACTACCATCCTTTGTACCACTCCCCTAAAACACAACCTCTATCAACTTCATAATGAAGGGGCCTTAAGTTACCGGTTCCAGTAAAAGATAAACTTGAAAAGTTCTTCCCCATGAAGCTCAGTGAGTATGTAAGAACATATGTGAAAATTTCAAAGGAAACTGAGACACTGAATACAGGCTGTTACTTAGAGCTAACTTTTCCTCTCACAATCCACAAACATGAATACATTCTTTCAATATAACCTTTAATGACCACAGAATATGTACTGAAATTATGCAAAGGTTATCCAAGACCTCAACATGTACAAGACAAAGATTGTGCTCTTAACAAGGTCAAAACTGCAATGCAACACAATGGGCCAAGTTCTTACACCACCGATGAGAATAAAGTGCTGGGAGTATATGGTGAAGTAAACAGCCAATTCTGTCTAGGAGCGGGAAAGCAGAATGACTGAGAAAGCAGAATGACTGAGAAAGTCAAAACTGCAATGCAACACAATGGGCCAAGTTCTTACACCACCGATGAGAATAAAGTGCTGGGAGTATATGGTGAAGTAAACAGCCAATTCTGTCTAGGAGCGGGAAAGCAGAATGACTGAGAAAGGAAGGACCCTAGCTGTGGGCCTTGAAACCTTCTACTTGGGCTTCTGCCAGGTGGCAAAGAGAAAATGAAAATAGGGGAAAGAGTCACTCTAGTCACAGAGACTGCCTGCAGGCACGAACATTTTGGGGGCCTGCTGTAGAACAGATATGTACAAGTTAGGGAAGATGTGAAGGGATATGATTCTGGAAATGATCGTGAATACTATGATAAAAGTATGCCTGCATTACCCTGTATGCAGTAGAAAACTCAAAGGCTTTTAAACAGAGGACTAGACTGGTATCAGTATCAAAAGTGAGTTGGAATGAGAATGGAATAGGAAGAAAAATTATTGAGCTCTTAAAACTATATACCAGGTGAAAAGCAATGAGGTCCTGACTAGGGCAGCAACAGCAGTTGTCATAGAAAAGGATACTGTATTAGTCCATTCTCATGCTGCTAATAAAGACATACCCAAGACTGGGTAATTTATAAAGGAAAGAGGTTTAACTGACTCACAGTTCAGCATGGCTGGGGAAGCCTCGGGAAACTTACAATCATGGCAGAAGGGGAAGCAAACATGTCCTTCTTCACATGGCAGCAGGAGAAATGCCGAGCAAAAGGGGGAAAAGGCCCTTAGATTATAAAACCATCAGATGTAGTGAGAACTAACTTACTATCATGAGAACAGGATCGGGGGAACCTCCTCCATAATTCAACTTTCTCCCACCAGGTCCCTCCCACAACACGTGGGGATTATGGGAACTACAATTCAAGTTTTGTAGCAGCTTTGCGTGGGGACACAGTCAAACCATATCAGTAAATTTTTATTTCAATTGTTTAACTATTATGAATGGCCTCATTCTGTATATAATCCCCAATTTGATATTTGGTTCAACATTATTCTTGAGATTTACCTACCCATAAGGATACATATAGTTTTAGTTCTTTCTGCTTTATAGAATTTAATTTACTGAATCCACTATATTCATCCATCTTACTCATGGACATTTAGGTTGCTTCCAATGTTTTGTTCTAACTAACAATATAGCAGTGGACAGAGCATACATAAGATGTCCCAATACATGTGCCACACTTTTACATATCTGGAAATAGATATGTAAAACTGGAGGTTTATGGTGCTATAAGGCATAAAACATAAAACACCTTAAGCCTAACTAATTACTTATTACCAAAGCATTCTCCAAGCTGGTTGTTCCAAATGATATTGTCATTAATAAAACATGAGTTTCCACCTCACATATCTTTGCCCATACTTGGTATAGCCAAACTATTTAATTTGAACAAATTTGTGAGTGTAGAAATGATATTCTTCTTCTGGTTTTATATTATGCTTCCAGAATCAAAAGATATTTCCAAAGTATAATCCATGAATTAGGATGAGGACAGTGAAGGACAGAGAAGAAAACTATGGAGTGTTCTGCTTGGGTAACAAAAGTAGAAATATCTGTTCGGAACTACATTTAATTGCAACCAACAAGATACTTCCTCCTTATCTCCAAATGCTGGCCTAACTAAACAAGGGCTTATTTGCTATGGGCTGAATGTTTTTGTACTGACCAAACTGGTATGTTGAAACCTAATCACCAACCTGATGGTATTAGGAGGTGGAGTCTTTGGGGGGTGATTAGGTCATGAGGGCTCCCCGCTTGCATGGGATTAATGCCCTTATGAAAGAGAGCCCAGAGAGCCGTCTTGCCTTCCATCACATGAGGACACAAAGAAGGCATCATCTATGATGCAGGCAGCCCTCACCAGACACTGAATCTGCCAGCACCTTGATCATGGACTTCACAGTCTCCAGAACTGTAAGCAATCCATTTCTACTGTTTATAAATTACCCAGTTTATAGTATTTGTTATAGCAGCCTGAACTAATACATTGCCACATAAAAATCCACAGGTAGGCATTCCAAAGCTGATATGGCAGCTTCATGGTTATAATGACCCAATATCTTCTCTCCCAGCTTCAATTTTCAAGGTCTCCTTAGGGACCAAGATGGCTTCTGAAACTCTAGTCATCACTCAAATTTGAAGGCCAGAAGGCCAGAAGAAGGAAAAGTTGATGGGTAAAAGGGCATACCTCCCAGCTGAACAGTTTTGTTTTCGTTTTTTTAAGGCTTCCTGGAAGTCCCATACAATACTCCTAAATAACATACACAGGCAAGACGGCCATACCTAGGTATACTCACACGGCCATACCTAGCTGCAAGGAAAACTGAATAATGAGGTTTTGTTTTGATGTGTGTGTGTGTTTTTGTTTTTGTTTTGAGAGCAGAACTAATGTGGCCAAAAAAGAAAAAAAAAAAAAAAGATTCTGTTATTAAGGAAAAGTATATAATGGAAGGCAACATTATTTGACACAATAAATGATGTGATTAATTAAGATGCAGAACACAAGAACAAATGAAAGGAAACAGAGTACAAGGGATAGGAACTGGTGTAGAAATAAAGATTTAAGAATTTTTAGCATAGAGATATCAGATGAAATCATAGGAATAGTTAAGATAGCCCAAGGAATCAGCATTGGGCAAGAAGAGACAGTGAGGTAAGCATCCCAGGAAATGCAGTACTTAAGAGAAAGAAAGAGAAAAGATAAATGAAGAAAACTAAGACATCAAGAACATTCAGAGAAGGAAGAACAACACTGTCCATAGTCCAAAGGACCAAGGTCTTTGAGCATGGAGGAGGTATAAGCTACTGGTAATTGTCTGCCCAGCAGCCACTCTCCTGTGCTTCTTTGTGACGAATAAGAATTCCAACTTTGTTCAGCTATTAGGAAGCTAGGTGCTTGAGGAGAGCTTGGGCTCCTCCCCAACCCCAGCTGTAAACCCTGACAATTCTAAACCTATCAGGTAATCCCATTTCCCCTTGCTATTGATTGGCTTAGGCAAGTGCATCTGAAACAATCCTGGCCAATGGAACCCTAAGGAAAGTATGGGAGACAAAAAGTTAACATGTTGCATATTTTAAAAAATTAAACACGCAGGAAGAAAAGACCAAAGAAACTGGGTCCTTGAGGACACGGTCAACCCACTGAATTAAGCAACTTTGGAACTGCCCTAATTTCAGGCTTTTTAAATGTAGTTTCTTCTATTTGGGTTTTCCATTACTTGCAGCCAAAATCATCCTAATAGTCAACAGTTTCAAACATTAACAGACAGGCCAAAATGTTATCAAGAGGCCTTGGGAGACAGTGAAGATTTAGAATGGAATGGCCCAGTTCAGTCACTGAGAAGGGGGAAAAAATCAGTAACGGGGCTATAACTAAAGTTAGGAGGGTGGGGGAAAAGGGGAGGGAGAGCATTAGGACAAATACATAGTGCATGCAGGGCTTAAAACCTAGATGACGGGTTGACAGGTGCAGCAAATCACCATGGCACATGTATACCTATGTAACAAACCTGCATGTTCTGTACATGTATCCCAGAACTAAAAGAAAGAAAGAAAAATAAATAAATAAAAATAAAGTTGGGAGAATTTCTTCCTATTGACTTCTGTTTTTAGATGAAATGAAAACAAGGTCAAATGCTGAGAATGAGATTGTGAAAGAAAGTTGTATTCTTTTTTTTTTTTTTTTTTTTTTTTTTTTTGAGACGGAGTCTCGCTTTGCCGCCCAGGCTGGAGTGCAGTGGCGGGATCTCAGCTCACTGCAAGCTCCGCCTCCCGGGTTCACGCCATTCTCCTGCCTCAGCCTCCCGAGTAGCTGGGACTACAGGCACCGCCACCTCGCCCGGCTAGTTTCTTGTATTTTTTAAAGTAGAGACAGGGTTTCACCATGTCAGCCAGGATGGTCTCGATCTCCTGACCTCGTGATCCGCCCGTCTCGGCCTCCCAAAGTGCTGGGATTACAGGCTTGAGCCACCGCGCCCGGCCTGAAAGTTGTATTCTTGAAGAAAATAATAAAGGTTTGGAATAGCTGCTACAAAAAAAAGGGGAAAGGGTGTGAACTTTGGATCTGAAAATATATATTCAGATCAAAATATCAAAAGGCTCTGTTAACATCAAAATCATAAATTTGTAAGAAAGCCAATAAGCAGAGTGGTAAACTGAGTACAAGGACAGAAGTAGACTGTTGTGTTGAATCAGAGTTGGAGAAAGAAATAAATCCTATAGAAGATCAGGAGGTGTAGAAATTACTGGTACCAATGACAGATCATCAAAAGGGTTGACTATATAGTCCAGGTACACCGGGGAGAAGTAAAGGGTGTGAAATAGTAAAGACCGGACAGGCTGAACAAACAGGGTGCAGATCAGGGAATAAATTCACAATGAGTCTGAAGAAAAGGTTTAGTGACAGAAAGCAGACAGGAAAGACAGGGGCTGTGATGGAGGAAAGGGTATTTCAGAGATAACCATCTCAAAGTGAGAGCAGCAGGGTTTGGCCACTGGAGTGGGCTGCTGAGGTGGTGTGGGATGTCTCTAAAACCAAGGAGAAGAGGAATAGTGAATGAAGATGTCAGGTAAGTCCTCAATATAAGCACAGCGGAGGATAACAACAGGACAGGAGCTCAAAGGCAAACAGGAGACAGCTACAAACCAAAGCTCACACTTCCCACATCGCTCTTCTTAACATTTCTTTCTTCTTTTTTTTATTTTTTATTTTTTGTGATGGAGTCTCGCTCTGTCGCCCAGGCTGGTGTACGGTGGCGCGATCTCAGCTCTCTGTAACCTCCACCTCCCGGGTAAACGCCATTCTCCTGCCCCAGCCTCCCAAGTAGCTGGGACTACAGGCTCCTGCCACTACATCCAGCTAATTTTTTGTATTTTTAGTAGAGACGGGGTTTCACCATGTTAGCCAGGATGGTCTCAATCTCCTGACCTTGTGATCTGCCTGTCTTGGCCTCCCAAAGTGCTGGGATTACAGGTGTGAACCACTGCTCCCGGCCAACATTTCTTTCTTTTAAGGAGAAATCTATTTGCCTTAGCAATAGTTTCAGGTAGATGATCTTTCACATATGTATAAGAAATGTTGCCCTGAACCCTGGGAAAATCCTAAAGATTCCAGTGTATTATCAGATAACTCCTCCTAAATGGTTCTTTCTTCTTATCAATTTAGAAAAACCCTGGAGGAATAAAATGAGAAAAGCGGAGATGAATCTGATGCATCTAGGATATTTCTTAAAGTCTCTACTCCCAACATTTCCCCTCTTTCTACTCCTGCTGCTACCTGCCAGGTTCAGGTAGCAATTATCATCTCTTGCCTACATGACTACAATAGCTCCTATGTAGCTTTCCAAGGTGTAGTGAGCTCTCCCCACTAAATGATGCCACATAGAATTGCCAACCGAATTCTCCTAAAGCATCTCTTTGAATACTCCTCTCTATGCAAAGACCTGCAATGACTCCTCTTCACCCAGAACACTGGCTTTCAAGCTCTTACAGCACCTGCATCCCGTAAGACAGGTCACAGTATTCCCACCACAAAAATCAAGTAATGACAATCTGTTCTCCCACCTGACCATAATCACACCTAATAGAAGAGCTCTCTAATTTAGCATAAAGTAACACATTTAGTTATCTGAAGTGTAATACATCATTGCATGGAATTCTAAATGCAAAACTTGTGAACAAATGTTGTATAAAATGAAGTCCAACTGTACAGTGGTGGTACTGAAGGCCTCCCAAGCGCCAACTCAACCTTCCTTTCCCCCTTTATCACTCACATTTTACTCCACGTATCCTAAATGCAAGGCAAGCCAGGCAAGCTGTATAGATATCAGTGTCCACACTTCAGTGTCATTCCAAGGACCCAGGGCTGTGTTTTGCTCACATCTCTCTTTGTAACACATAACACAACAGAAAAGAATAAACTTTGTTCTGTAAGGCTTGTTGCCCATCTGCTCCAAGTACTTTGGGCACCACCAGAAATGTATGTTGTGTCCAACTGACTCAAGAAGCCTTCCCTTAACAATATCTCAAGATGCTTTTTTTTTTTAACCTCAGAACTTTTTAAGAAAACAAAGGGGCTATTTGAAAAGAATGAAATTCATACAATATGGAATGAACTAAACCAAATTTACTAAATAGTCAATCTAAACATAGGCATTCTTTTATACAACTAATATAATGAACCTGTAGTTCTAAATACAGCTAAGGGCCCCCACGCCTAACCACAGCACTAAGTGCACTTGTAGCCAGGAGTGCCTGAAGCCATGTCTGTCTGGTGCCTTTCCAGACACTGCTTCCGTTGTTTCCTGGATTTAGATCCTTCACAGGCCTCTTCTCTGTCCCATGGTAATCTATGCATTCCACGCTGATCACCAACAGAATCGGGAATCCTGCTATCAGGTCTCATCTACTCAACCATACAGAATTTAGAGTCCCTGAAATATTAGGACAAATGCAAAGTATGAAAGCTTCTGTGTTTCTATGGTGATGGCCATTTTTCTTCCTGTTAGGTGCAAGTCTTCAGTTCCTTTTCTGAAACCTTCAAGGCTAGGAATATTCAAAATGGCTTTAAGGTAACACAATACATCTGTCTTGTATTTTATAACACCTCCAGCAGGGCCTACAGCAGCACCTCACAGTCAGAAACACTGATATTTTTGCATGTATGAACATCCCTATTAAGTGGGATAATGATCATGAATAGCCTCATGGCAGGGCAGGGCAGACTATGCCATCAAATGAACTCCACAAAAAGCCCAAAACCTGTCACTATTCAGATCTCACAATTGTGATTAAGAAACTACATTACAAACAACTGTGTGACGCTGGAACTTAAGGAGTTGAGCAGTGCTATTGCTTCTTCTGCAAAGGTAAGATGCTATGGCAATGCCGACCTGCAAAGGCCGTCCTCTCTCTGGCTCCAAACAGAACACCAACCCAGGGCTAGAAGAAATGCCCAGGTCAAACGGAGCCTCAGAAAGGTTTCCCACGTTATGCTGTAGATCATTAAGTACTATAGTCTCTCCTGGCTATGGCAGCCCAGGGGTTCACGAATTCACTAATTTATGTCCCTTCTATGGTTGCCCTGGTGCAGTGCCATGCCCAGCACACTGGCTAGATTCATACTTTTAAATCTGACTCTCTCACTCTCCAATAGTCTAGGTCACACCACAGCAAATCATGACACAGTGACTGAGACAAGGATACTCAAGCTATGAGGCAGCCTGTACATATGTGCTTGTACCTTAGAGGCTTAAAGGAAGGACAAAACACATTTCAGTCTGTTCATTTAGTTATTTCATTGCAATATGAAAAGCAATCAAGCACCATATTCATAAACTGAAGTTTATCACCTCAAATCTTACCTGCATAGTTTCTATATTTGCTTTGGTGGGATATTTTAATGACTGAAATAACAGCATACCTTTCTAAGAAGAGTTCCATTAAACTAGATAAGATCAGAGTTAACACTATAACTCTGTTATCTCTACATATCTCCAAGGAAACCCATATACTATTAGAGTCACGCTAAGAAACAGATTCAATTTTGAAACAGATCAGCAAGTGGAATTTACTAAAATGGAAATGTGACTCTAAGAAAAGCTTTCACGTTCCCTGGTGCGGACTATATCTTCACTATGACAAGACTAAATTGGGACAGACTGCTGAAGATGTCATTATCCAGAGTAAATATCATAAACAGATGTGCCTTTGGTTGCTCCATTTTGAATCTTGATATTTATCATTGTACTCCACCAGATAAGTCAATTTGTGAAATTTACTTATGTTTCATATTAAACACAAATTGAAAGAGACAATAATAGTTGAATTAAGAATCCTTTACTTAATCTGTCTTCCTAGCATGGACAGGAGACTATAAGTAGTCAATTATTTCCTTTCACAGGCATAGAAAAACCAAGGAATAAATTTAAAATTTTCCAGTCTAAAATAAAAGAAAAATATTTAAGGAAACATTTTTATTAGGGAGAAACCAAAGATTAAAAGTTATCTTGACTTGAAGAGATTACTGGATTCTTTGTACTCTAAAATAAGATGTCTGGTTACAACAGCGGCTGTAACACCTCCTAAAGTTATTGTGAGACTTTGAGCAAAGGCTTTTACTTTCTCATTTGCATTAAACTTACCTGATCATTACTGGGACTATGGTGGTGATGTTAATAAGAAGAAACTCCAAATGTTAAAAGTGCCACGGTGGCCGGGTGCAGTGGCTCACGCCTGTAATCCCAGCACTTTGGGAGGCCAAGGCGGGCTGATCAGGAGGTCAGGAGTTCGAGACCAGCCCAACCAACATGGCGAAACCCTGTCTCTACTAAAAATACAAAAAATGTTAGCTAGTCATGGTGGCACGCACCTGTAATCCCAACTACTCAGGAGGCTGAGGCAGGAGAATCACTTGAACCCAGGAGGCGGAGGTTGCAGTAAGCTGAGATTGCGCCACTGCACTCCATCTTGGGTGACAGAGCGAGACTCCGAAAAAAAAAAATGCCATGGTGATGTTTAAAAATATAAAATCTCAATAAACCCAATCATCCTCCCTCTTTCAAAAGAAAAGGAATGCCAAAGGTTCTCCTGTATGCACTATTTTATCCAAAGGCTTGTACCACAATATAGTATTTGTATTTTTCTTACCTAGCAAAGTACATAACTCCTCTATAACGCCCTTCTCATTTGCTTTAATAGTGACATTTTAAATGAATGAGCAATGACATCATTCTCAAAAAATACTTTAGAAACCAGAAAACAGGAAACAATCATTCTGGCCCAATGGAGTTAACATCTGACTTGCTTTTCCCAATGGATTCCATGATGAGATTTTTCCTCGTATTTGAGAAAGCAGCATTCTTATACCGGAACTGTCACTGCCACGTCATTTGGTGGCAAACCCTATTCAAGATTTGATTACTTGAGTATCAAGTCTTGGGTGGAGTTTACCACCTATATTAAATCATATTATCACTTGATAACAAAGGAACAAATAAAAAAGAAAAACACTTTATTTCAAATCTAGTACCATTCCTCTTCCACATAATACTTCCCTCCTTCAATCAACCCTTCTTTTTTCTAGTCTAAACATCTCCATTTAATTCATTTATTCTCTCAGAAAACAGTTTCCAGTTCCTTCTCCATCCTTTTCATTCTTCTAAGGGCAGAATCCATCATGAGTATGTGCTCTGACAACCTAAAGCAGTGTCCTGTATATTTATTCATTCAGCAAAGACTTAGTGAAATGAAGTATTAATATTATTCTAGGAATTGGAAATGTATCAGTGACAAAAATCACTGCTATCTTAAAGCTTAACATCTCATCTAGCACCTAGAACAAGGCCAGACACAAGGCAAGCACTCACTAAATACTTGTTGAAAACATCCTGCATGAAGGGCAGTATCTGAATTTGAACACAATGATTCCAAATGTGGTTCAACATGTTGAAAGTGGCACACTCTGATACGGTGAAATGATTACTGGCAGCAAGGAAAAGAAAAGCTACTACACGTAAGACTCTGAAAAGATGAGCAGTCTAGAGTCCCTTTGCAACTCATTTTATACCTTGAGGATATAACTACATTAATCACAATGTAAGAGGTAAGATGCTCATTGTTCATAAGAGGTTCGAATTATGTCAAGGCTCTGTTCAAAGAAACAGTAGAGTGGAGAATACATTTTAGAGCAATGTATAAACAGTTGATTTTAAACATTTTTATTTCTTAGTACTTGTTCCAGTTAGTATTGTTAAGTAACAAAGTACCCCAAAACTTAGCAGCTTCAAACCACTATTTTATCTGGCTCATAATTTAAATGGTGAAGAGTTCGGGAAAGGCTGGGCTGGGCAGCTCTGGCTCAGGGTCTCTCATTTGATGGCAATCAGATGCCAGGTGGGGCTGGAGCTAGGTGGGCGAGAGTCATCTGAAGGCTCAGCTGGGTAGGTGTCTTAGGAGGCTCCCTCCCAAGGCTGGTAGTCAATGCTGGCTGTCAGCTGGGAGCTCAGCTGGGGTTGCTGATTGGGTCACCTACACATGGTTTCCCCAGCATGGAATCTCAGAGTAGCCATACTTCGACTTGGCAGTTAGCATGGTCAGAACTAATGTCCCAAGAGAAGTAAGGAGAAATTGCACAGCCTTTTACAACCTCGACTACCAAGTTGTCATATAGTGTTATTTTTGCCGTACTTTTATTAGTTGGAGCAGACACAAACCAACTCGTATTTAAGAGAAGGGAACACAGACCTCACCTATCAATGAAAGAACTTCTGGTCAGTTTTTAAAACTTCCACAGTACTTTAAAGGGGTAAGTTTCCATTAGTTAATAAATGTGTTTAGGTAGAAGATTATATTTTAGATATGAGACATTAACAGGAAATAACAGACATTATCTGTTATTTTCCTCAGTACAAGTATCTTGTTTTGTTGAATACGCTAAGCTTAACTGAATGATTAGACTAACAAGAGGGTTATAGAGCTGCTTTTGGACTTTGGACTCTTAAGCAACAAAAGGCCACACGACCAGAGTCCTGCCATTAAGAAGGGCAGGCTCAGGTCCACCTTATCCACTCCATGTGGCAAACATTTCTCCCTCCTCGGCTCACATCATTTTTTATCATATGCTCTGGATTCATAAGCTGAAGTAGCAGGGATGTGTGTGAGAAAGAGAAAGAGGAGAGTGAGGAGAGAGAGAGAAATTGACTCCATCTATATCATTTGCTTTGTGAGGATAAGAACAGCCTTAACTCTTTTTCTAACACAACACCCAGCAGGCATCCAATAAAGGTTTGCTGTTTGACTTGGGCTCAAAATGAAAAGGATAAGCATTATTGTTCATTATTCTCGCCCCTTTCATGTCTTTAAATTGTAAAACAAAGAAAACAATCTGTACCACAGGAGGCTGGACTGCTGAGTTCTAGCAAGGCGTGGAGCTGTCTAAAAACAAAGTCAGGGCCGGGCGCGGTGGCTCACTCCTGTAATCCCAGGACTTTGGGAAGCCAAGGCGGGCGGATCACGTGGTCAGGAGATCAAGACCATCCTGGCTAACATGGTGAAACCCCGTCTCTACTAAAACTACAAAAAATTAGCCGGGCATGGTGGCGGGCGCCTGTAATCCCAGCTACTCCAGAGGCTGAGGCAGGAGAATGGCATGAACCCGGGAGGCGGAGCTTGCGGTGAGCCGAGACTGCGCCACTGCACTCCAGCCTGGGTGACAGAGCGAGACTCCGTCTCAAAAAAAACAAAAAAGAAAGTCAGGAGTGCCCCATCCTTGATGATGGTCAAGTCAAGGTGATGTAGAGAGGAGTAAAACATCAGATGGAGGTCCTAAGTTTCCAAGGTTCCTTCTAAGAAAGACTTTACAATTCCATAACAAAGGATTTAGAAAATAAAAGCAAAACTGAGTTCCTATAAATGTGTGCGATGTCACTATTCACTATCCTCCTGCCAAAAATGTATTAACATAGAAAAAAGACAACTAGGAAATTCTCTGAATAAAGCTCTTCCAGGTAGAGTTCAATGGCTACAGAAGGAATCAGCCCACAGCATGTATGCAGCCTGGCTTTACCCAGGCACCAGAAACCTCCAGAGCATCACTCCCAACTGTTGCTTCTGCTCCCCTGGTGACTACCCCTGAAAGCTGCATATCTTTATTTCACAGAAACTACCTTTCCTCAGTCCCTATCAAGAAATGAATTTCAAAGTAACATTTTTAGCATAATGTTTAATCCCTAACACTATACCAGCAACTTATCTATGTGGGTAAGGAGGAAGCCAAATATTGCCAAAAATATCTAGGAATCACTATTTCAGAGTAGAGAGCACAGTATTTATTGAAATTTGAACATTAGAAATATGCTACAAACTAAACTATAATCTGAACACAAGTAATATATGCATGTGTATATATATATATGTATACATACATATCCAATTAAATCACACACAACACACACACACACACACATTCATTGCATACTACTCATGTGCCAGATTCTGTGATCAGTGTTGGTGGTTTGACACTGTACAGGGGGACAATATAATGTCCCCAGAGAGCTCCATCCATCCACTGTGTCCCAAAGATGCAGAGATTATATCACAGATTAAGCTTAAAGAATGATTTTTTTAAAATCCAATGTTCATTTCTAAATCTTTTACAAGAAATAAAAAAATCAAACTAAGACAACCTATCATATGCCATACAGCAAGCTCACAGACCTATACAGAAATCCCTTGAGCTGGAGCTAACAAGGACAGATCACAGAGAAACAGTCTCCCTTGGCTACGGAAGACAGAGAGAGAGAGAGAAGATTCCCAAGTGGTTTCAAGTCTGGGAACAATAGCCTAAAAAGAGTCTTAAAAGACAGATAGGTATTTTCAAATATTTGAAGCATTGTTGTACAGAAGACATCAGACTTATTCTACTTCAGAGGAAATAGCTGAAGTACTTCCATACAGAAGACATTAGACTTTTCTATTAATACTTCAGAAGGCAGACCTACGGCTTACGGGTGGAAGTCAAAGCAAGCAGATTTACCTCATCTTTAAAAAAAAAAAAAAAAAAAGACCCTTCTAACAATTTGATAGCTCACAGCTGGAATGGGTTTCATGCAATGATACTGAGTCAATGCAAAAGCTTTCAGAGGCTAAATGATGTCCATCAGCAAAGTTGCGTAGATTACAGAATCAGATGGTGTACTGGAATGAGTGATATTACGATACCTTCCTCCAGCCCTATTCTATTATCCATTCTATGGAAGAGGAAGTCTCCATCTTTTCTTTGAGTAAATAATTCCCAAATCATCTTTTAAAGATCTCAGGATCCTCAATTTTACATCTTGATTTGGTATTTGTCTACCTAGGCTAATATGAAGCCAGCTAATCTCACTAAGCCCTCTGTCATCAACAGTGAAGAAAGAGATCCGAAGTATCTTAACTGAGAGGGTAGATGGGGCTCTCTCAGGACAAGCTCTTCCAAGGGGTGGATACAAAGTATGTGGCTGAGTTATGAGTCATCACAGGAAATCAGTTGTTCCTAATGACAACACTGCTCCTAGTCAACAGAAACAGAAATTAATTAAACAATTTCCAAGAGGAGGTTTTAGATCTGGCTTTTATGATGTTAATGATTTACCAGAAGAGTCTGCATATCATGATTTCTCTGGACTTCTACATCTTTATTTTTTCTTTGTAAACTATGTCACACCATGCACATCTCACCATGAAAACATAGTGAGTAATCTCACCACACTGGGGAGAATTCATATTAGTAGTTCAGTGTAAATTCGCCTAGAATTTATCAATCTGCTTATTCACATTAATGGAACCACATTTTACACATTGTATAACCTGCCATTTTCATTTAACAATGTATTCCTGCATCTTCCTATAATATGACATACAGACCTACAGCATAGCTTCACAGTACTCATCACATACTGTGTTCCACCAATTCTGGAACACACTCTTTCTCATATTTTAATATCTCTGATATTGGGTGTGTCTCACACTTAACAGCCATCATAGTTTACCTGGCAGCATAGTTTCTTTCCTCAGTGGGACATTTTCTTTCTTAGTGGTACATAAATTAATGGGGGATCTTACAATTGACACAGTCTTTGATTCAATGAAGTAGGTTAGCTGAACTGTATATAATCAATCCATTTTAGATGTCAGCAGCAGATACTCCTGATGTCCCCTTGTCGTATTCCCTCCGCCCACCTCTGATTTCAGCCATCGCCATGGTGGGGAGTTCAGAGTAGGGTGGCCTCAAGCTGACACCTCCCACTAAAGACAGCGTAAGTGTCTCTTTTGTCCCCAGAGCCTTCTTTGAAGCTGGGCAGCATCAACTCAGCCTGAAGGCAAGAGTGATCCAGAAAAACAGAAGTACAAATGGCCCAGTGCACAACCTCAAGCAGAGGGGTACAGGGATGGCTGTGTAAATGCTCTAACTATAACACACTCTGTTATTATTGACTTCCTCCTTCCCTGCCTCTCTCCCTGCTCCCTCAGCGCCGCTTCCTAAGATCGCCTCCCAAATAAATTATTTGCACCCAGCTCCTTGCTTCAGGTTCTGCTTTCATGGGAACCCAAACTAAGCCCAGACCTTATGGACCTACTTCAACAGTCTCCAATTTACCGATACTTCATGCTTCAAAAATACATTTATATGTCAACTGCTTGGAATTTGCAATCCGTTTTTTTTCCCCACAGAAATGCTATTATAAATGATTAGATTCGCAAGCCAGGTCATAAAAAGTATTTGTAGCAGCATGGAGTGCCAGCACAAAAGCTCCTAAGGAAACATGTCATTTTGCCATACTGCCTTTCTTTACCAGAAAAAAACATTAGTAATGCAATTAAGGCTCCAGGAGCAAATATCCATCCACGTTGACATGTACATACAAAAATACAGACACACACACACACACACACACACACACATTGGTGAAAGCAGATTTCTAGAGAATCGAAATGCCTGTATCAATATTCATTTAAGTCCTTATAACTAGGGCTTACAACTTGAAATCCAAGAAATATAGAAAAAGTTAAACTTATCAAAGCTCTCAAAAGGGAAACTATTTAGTTCAATACACAAAACGTGTAAAATTTCTTAGCCAAAGATGATAAGAGTAAAATGAAAGAAAGAGGGTCATTCAGAACAAATCAGTGCAGAATTAAAGTCATTCTGTAATTTGGAACTCAAGTCACCACAGAGGACTGTCTTAAAGTCAATGCTCAACAGTTAGAAGTCTGGTACAAAATCAGAGGAGACCGAACTTGAGTTGAAAAAAAAATTAAGCTTCATATTTATATAAAGCTAAGCCTTAAATCTGAATTAATGGATTAAAGTTGCATTTATATGATATTGTATCAAAGCCCCATTAAATTATCATTTAATATTCAAAACAACAATCTCCTTCCCCACCACCAGCCCCAACAAAAAGAAAGAATCTCCTAAATCAAATTATTGATTATTGTAACATCAAGAGGATGGAAAGTAGGAGAAAAGAAATGAAGAAATTTGAGATTATGGAATTAGACTGAAAGAAATCAATCAAAATCTTATCTAAAAATATTTGCTAGTGGCCTAATGTAAGTGGATCCTTAAGTGGGGTTTTTTCAAATTTCTTAAAAATAGAAATGTCTTTAAGTAAAAGCAACTCCTTGCTCAAGTAAAAAGTAAATCAAAATCACTTTTTCAATTATATAGAATTGATATGTAACTTCATATTTCTTCTGGTAAAAAGAAAGGGGAAAAATGAAAAACAAAGGTGAACCAAAAAATAAATCACTGTAAATATATACATCAAATCCATGACTACGGATGTGGGCACAAAAAATAAAAAAATTTTAGATCCAAGAAAGAAATCTGGTTTACAAAAGCCAGAAGACTATTAGTATTTATGACTTAAACTTTATTATTGTGCATACACACAAATCCTTTCCCCCTACTCACACACACAGGATTTTTTTTTTTCCCAAGTTCCCCAATTTAATGGTAAAGACATAAGCTTTGAGCTTAAAAGAAAAAATATTATTTCATTTTGCTCTTCCATGTAAGGCCTGACAAACACACCACGGGGGAGAAACCTGTATTAATGATCCTCATAGCTTGCAAGAAAAACTATTAATTTCAGTCTAAACAAACACAAACAGGGACAAAACACTCTAGACATAAACTGCTGCAGAAGCTCTCCAAAATCATAACACCCACGGTACATCTTTCAGCTCGAATGAATAAACACTTCCAGTGAGACCTCAAATGTTTTCATTTTTTAAAAACATAAAAAGGAATCATTTTATTCCAACATGAATGAGACTGTAGAGAGCTCTAGTACTGTTGACAGCAACACTTCTTGGGGATATTATTAACTGGATTATAACATCTAATAACTAAAAGGAAGGACAGGGATGAATGTAGAGGGGCCTCCCCACCAGCCATTCTTTCAAGCTTCAGAAAAGGAGCTCAGACTTTAAGTCTTAGTCTTCGAATGCAATAGGCAGGAGGCACTTGAACTACCCAGACACTGAAATGATGCACAAAATTCTGTTCAACAGGCTAATACTTCATGTGGGTTAGGATCTGTAATCGAAACAGAATTAAGAAAAAAATTAAGAAGCTAAGCAGAACATAAGTAGTCCAACTTTTTAAGGACAGAGAAACTGAGGCCCACAAGGCTCAAGTTTTGCCCAATGTCATGTAATCACTAATCATATACCTGGTTATCTAGGTCTCCTGACATTCAATACAATGCCCTATAGCAAACTGAAACCTCAGAAACCTCAGAAGATATGATCTAATCTAACATGTCTAAAATATTATTTTTAATGCCCTTAAGGAATATTCTAAAACTGGATGAAATTTTAGATGTCGCTCTATAAATATGGAAAGATCCTCATATGAGCCACCTTTGGAGACTAGGTACTCAAATTTTTCATGTATCTCAGTACAGTTCATGCCAGGCATATGTATATTCACAGGCAAAATCTTGCAACATTCTTAACTGTGCATTACATCAACTCTATAGGATTATGGTAAGGTTATTTCCAGGATTCTAGGCCTGCTCTACCAATATGCAAACCATCCGCTGAATCTATAAACAAGAGTACCATCAAGGTTCCCAGATTTAAAATAGTTCCCTATCCAATTCCCTACCAACCCTGCTCCCCCTCCCCAGTCTCATTTAAAATAACTCTGGGATGGCCAATGCCTGTAATCTCAGCACTTTGCGGGGCAGAGGTGGTAAGATCCCTGGAGACCAGGAGTTCAAGACCAGCCTGGGCAATACAGCAAGACACTGTCTCTACAAAATATCTAAAAATTAGCCAGGCATGGTGGTGCATGCTTGTAGTTCCACCTACTTGAGAGACTGGGGTAGGAGGGTCACTTGAGCCTAGGATTTCAAGGTTGCAGTGAGACATGATCACACCACTGTGTACCAGCCTGGACAACAGAGTGAGACCATGTCTCTAAAAGTAAATAAATACATACTCTGGGCTTTTGCTAATAATACTATCTTAAAAGATTAAAGCCTTCACTTGAGTAATTTTGCTTCATCACTTTAATTATTCTGGCAACCCATCTATAGCTCAATTCTCAATATGCCATCATTTGTCAGCTCTGCCAAGGAGTAAGCCCAATCTTTCCCAACCAAGCAACTCTTCCCTTGAGTTTCTTTCAAACAAAATTATACCAGCAGGTTCTAATTTCCTATCTCTGCCAGAAAGGCTGCTCAGAAGTTGAGTTTAAATGTGTCTCATAAAAGTATTGTGTTAAAAAAAAGAAAAGTATTACATGTCTGCTGAATTGCAACCGAACTTGAATATTCATCTTAAAAAATGGTTTATTAATTGAGCATTCCTTATTATTCTCAGTATGAAAACTAAATAGATCATCAGAAAAAGAATTAGGCACATTAGGAAGCAGTCAGATTGTATCAGTGATCAAAGAGTTCATAGCCAGGGAAGGAAGCTTACTCTAAACAGAAGCTGCAGATTTGTACCCACTAGCTATTTCAGATCCTGGTACAGTAGGTGCCCAATAAATGCTGAACAAATGAATGAAAATAGAACTCCAAGTCACTTAGATCAAGGCACAACTGGAACTCCATTTAATAATTGGTCAATGCCGTCTAACTCTCCATTAAATGTTCAACGGCATGAACTAGAAGGAGGCAGCATGTATCCCAGGAATAGCTTTTGCTACAAAATGCGAGACAAAACAACTCATGAAGAAAATAATCTTCATGGTAATCATCACAATGATGATCAATAGTCTGGAACACTTCCTCAGTCACCAGATGAACCTTAGAACAAACTCAGAGAAAGGGGTCTAGGTACACTGGAAGTGGCAGCTCCAAACAGGCCCTGCAAAGCTCTTCTTCATCCAAGACTTTCCTTCCTCTTTCACGGTATTCCATTCTTCTACTTTCTCCCAAAACTACCGTTTTCATGTAGGCAAACAAAGTAGTGATAATGTCCAAACACAGAATCACTCAAGCCAAAATACTCTCCTGAGCACCAGGAATCATCTGGCTGCGCTGCAAAGTCTGTCCAAACACTTTGGATTAATTTTTTTTTGCACATTAAGATATTTTTAGACATGAAGTTATTTATTCTCTGCACCAAGAGAGACTTACTTTTTAATCCTTTCTCCATAAGGATGTCAAAATCTTTCAGTCCCAAGGTAAGGCATCAGACCAAAATAGCTTTAAAAGTTCTATATGATTATGAATATTTTTACAGCTACTCTCATGCCAAGAATCATCTACACTGCTTGAATTCATATAATCATATCCGCGAGAGACCCAGTTAACCTTGGCATTTCTGCTGCAAACAAAGTGTTTAGACAAATAGCACTCTCTCTATCCCAACCATGTTACTCAGGGCTGCCTGGCCAATTCTCACACAAATCAGAAAAAAAAAAGGTGGGGGGACAGAGGGGGCCAAGATGTAAAAAGGCAAGTCTGCAATCCTCCTGACCCCATCTCCTACAAATAAACTTAGGTTCTTCCAACAGTACACTGAAAAGAATTAAAGATGTGGACCCTAAACAAACAAACAAAAAAAGTCATTTTGCACTGAACCTCTCTTTAATTTCAAACCTGGAAATTTTTAGCAGGAATATGATGACCAAACTACATTACCTAGAAATTATAAAGGTGGAAGACACTTTGAAAGGTTTTTTGGAAAGAGCATAAAAAGTATCCCATGGGGTCTGATAAGTGGTCCTTTTGGCCAAGGGTTCTTGCTAACAGTACTAAAGGAATGGATCTAAGGATGGAGTAGAGGGTGTGGCAACAGGGCAGGCAAGGGAAATGTGAACATGCCCTCCATAATCATGGCCTCAAAGATCCATAATGTGCCTTGGTTACTTCTTGATTCTCAATATCTGACCATTTGTCAACTCTGCCAGGGAGTTAGCCTTATTTCAAGTTTCATGAAAGCAAAGATTTTATTTTGTTCACTACTATACATATTACCAACACTTGAACAGTGTCTGACACATAACAGAATTCCACAAAATTATTTTTGAATTAATAAACTGTTAAGAGTTCAATCATTCATGAATTTGCTGAAAGCCTGTAGCAGGTTAATTTACCAGTTAATTCCCCACCAATAAGGAAAAAAGCAAATTTTTCCCATAATGAGTTTGGGGGCTACCATGTCATTTAGCAATTAATCTATCCCAACAACAAAAATATACTGAGCACTTACAATGTGCTGGGAATTTTTCCAGTGCTGGGAACACAGCGGTAGACAAGACACATGTTGTTCCTGCCCTCATAGAGCTTCCATTCTAGTGATTCTCCCTGGCTGTTTTTGGAGGAGAGACTACTGGGGTGGCCTCAGGGCGTTTGCACTTCCTGTTTTCTCTAAGTAGATGTTTGTGAAATCTGTGCTTCCCCTCTTTCTTTAGGTTTCTGTTCAAATGTCACCTTATCAGAGAGGCCTTTAGCCATTTCTATGTAAAATCAAATAGCAGCACCCCGTCCCCTAAACACTCTAACCTACTTATCCCTGCTTTACTGTTCTCCACAGCACTTACTATCACCTGACATATATATTTATTTGCTTATGATGCAAACTCCATGAGGACAGAGACTTTGTTGTTGTATCCCCTGGACCCACAAGGGGGCCTGACACATTAGTAGGCATTCAATAAATATCTACAGAATGAATGTTTTTTAAAAACATACAATCATTGAGCTTCTTCAGCACAGCCACTGCTGTGCAGTTTAGTCACTCATCTTTCAGATCTTTTTCACTCAAACTAGTTCTTGGTCCTGCTGAGAAAACCCTGCATTTGTAGCTATGAGATTATGCAAACCCTAAGAGTATAATTTCCACTTTATATTCTATATCACTAATGAAAATGCCCATTTCCATCAGGCCCTGGATCAGTCTCCAAGGAAAATACTCACTGACTTCTCCCAGGATGAAAGTGACCCACAGTCAACATCTGGATGTGAACTCAGTGCTGATTCCCATCAGGCATGAACCCACTTAGCCATGAAGGCTTCAATAAAACTGCTCTGTGACTGAAATACTGAAAAGCCTGCCCCTGACTCAGCCTCAAAGGTGCCACCTGGCTCCCAGTTAACCAACTCTTCCCTGTTCTGAGATATTTCCACACGTGCAAAGGATGCCAGTGGATAGAACTGTTTTATTCATTACGGAATGAGGGCACTCAGAATAGAATACACCTAATTTTTAAAAACCAATCTTGCATTAGTTTTCTCTACTCTGGCTTTATGTCCCACCTACCCATTCCATGTATTTGTTGTTATGAAGAACTGAAGAGTAAAACACGTAAAGCACTAGAATTACCATTTTCATATTTTCACTATCAAATGGCCATCTTCCTTTGTCTTATGCACATGAGGCATATATACATTTATCAGGGAAGGTTTTCTGTTTATAAAGTTAGTCTCACTGTTAGACCTAAAACTTTTTGATTCTTTGTATTCTTCCTTGTAAAACAGGCCTTTTTCTATAGTTTGTGGTTTTTCTCATCTGTCTTTTAGATACTTGTGTTATCTTAATACAATTTTATTTTTCAATGGAGATATACTGTTTTGTTTCTTTATAAGAAAAATTCAAGTTTTATCCTTTTTTAATGCTTTTACTCTTCAACCATTATTACTTTCTTCTCATGAAGTTTTTTTAGTCCGTTGAAATTCCTTTTTAAAATGCTTTCTCTTTGTTTTACTGAATTTCTAGTTTTTTAATTCATTGTCTCTTCCATCAATTAAAGTGGTAAGATTCTGGGCACATCCCTTTACAACCATGAGTTCTGTCTGCTCATCAATATTACTAGAATAAGTCATGCTATCTGCCTTGCCTGGTGCTATGCAGGTGTAAGACTAAGTAGGTAGAACTGCTATTTAAGCCACTCTAGAAAGTTTCAGTCTCTGTAATTGAATAGGCCCATTGCTTCTAATAAGAGAGGAATTTAATACTCTAAAAGAAGGGGGCCAATACTATTAAAGTCACATTAATCCACACTTTGCTGAGACATGGCAGAACAGACAAAAAAAAAAGACCAAAAAAAAAAAAAAAACTCACCCTCAAATCCAAAACCTGCCTTCCGGTCAATTAAAAAAGCAAAAAACAAAAAACAGGATTACAGTTCCAAATGCCCCTAACAAACAAATCCTCAGGTTGCATTAAGCAAAAACTTACCAAGGCCTCAATTACTTCCTTCCTAATGAATTCCAACGTTTCCACCTAGGGATAGAGAGTATGAAACCAAGCTTTAATCTAGGTTGAACAGCTGAAATTTGATCATGGTAATAGGGTACTCAGGTAAGGATCCAGATAAAATTACTAATAAACATGTCTCAAATCACTAAGCTTCAACTGCTGTTATTCAGTACACATTCATTCTAAAAACACTCTAGTATTTTGTTTTTTGTCTTTTTAGTAACAAAATATAGTAAATATAAGTGATTTCTTAAATAATATACTTAATGTTCTCTAATATCAACCACTGAATTATTTTGCTTAAATTCCTGAGTCTCAGCTTCCTCATCTGTAAAACACAAATAAAAACTGCTTCCTCACTTGGTTACTGTAAGAACAGTAACCAAAAAAGAGGGACTGCACTTAGATGAATTTTATAAAACCTAAAGAAATATAACTGTTAGACTAGAATTCAAAGTCCTCATGATCTTGTTCTCTCAGGAAGCAATTAATATACTCAATTCCATACTTATTTTTTCAGAAAAATGTTCATTTCCCAATTTTTGCATAAATGCCATCATATACTGTTTTACACATTCTTTTTTCCATTTAACAATAAATTTTGGAGACTGTTCCATATCAATAAAGAGGAAGCTCCCCCATTCTCTATATAAGCCATTATTTACTTAAATTCTCCCACATTTAGGTTATTTCCAGTCTTTTACTGTCATAATCTTTTGCTCACATATAAGCATATTTGTAAGGTACACTTCTAAAAGGAGAATTGTTCGGTCAAAAAGTATACACGTTTTCAATTTTCAAAAAGACCGCCAGATTGTCCACCATAGAGGTTTAGAGCAATTTGCTCCCCTGCCAGCCATAAATGAAGACCATTTCTCCACATGCTGATCAATATAAATCTCTCATCAAACACTGTTGTTAAATCTCAGTCAATAGGATAGTAAAAAATGCTATCTCCATGTGTTTTAATTGCTTTTTCTAATGAGGTTTTTTTTTTTTTGGCTTTTTTTTTATTGACAGTCTCTCTTTGAATATTAAAAAAAATTATTTCACGCCCTTTAACTTTCTCCGTTTGTATTACTCTGCACATTCTATGATCCAACTACTCTGAGCTATCTGCTATGCCCCAAATGGGCTACATTTTGGGAAATGCCCATTACTTCCAACTTCACCTACAAAACTGACAGTCAAGTTCAAAGGCATTTCAATGTTTATGAAGTGTTCCTGTATTCCTCTCATAGGACTTAATCACTCCTTCCTCAGAGTGCCCAGGGAGCATTTTTAACGCTTCATAATAGCATCACTTCACTCTGCCATGTACACGTATGAACTTCTTGAAGGTCCAGATTATATTCTTCATCTTAGCATTCCCTGTGATATTCAGCACATTCACTCAATGTGGCATGGAAGACTGAATTAAAAAGACTGCATTTTAACTGCATATGTGGTTTTCAACTTCCAAACCAATGTTGTAAATCTAGTGATGGGGATAACAGAATAAAGTGAAGATCCGCAGACTTCTTCTTTGGCCTAGACATCCATATCACCACTTAAATGCTGATCATCTTTTCTCTAAGTTTTTTTTGTTTAATGTTTGTTTTAACACTGAAATTCTGGCTGTGACTTGAATGACTAAAGGACATAACTAAGATCAAAGTATTAAAGGGGATTACAGACTTCTATAATCCATGAATTTTAATTTTTAAACATTCACTAGAATGGCTAAAATAAAAAAGAAAAGAACAAGTACGGACGTAGAGCAACTAGAATATACAGCTGGAAGAAACGTAAATGGGCACAACCATTTTGGAAAACTGTTTGCGGGAATCAATTGAAGCTAAACATATATTAACTGTGACCCAGCAATTCTACTCCTTGGTATATACTCAATAAAAATGCACACATTTGTTCACCAGAAGTTATATATGAGAATATTCCTAGCAGCATTAATCATAAAAACCCCAAACAGAAAAAAAAAACAAATGTTTATCAATAACAGAATGGATAAATAAATTTTGGCATATTAACACAATGCGATTCTAACAGCAATGGGAATAAATAAACTAAAAACACCTATCAAAATATAAGTGACTCTCACAGACCTAAAGCGTCCACATGGGTTCATTTACGTAAGTTACAAAAACAAGCAAAGCTAATCTTATGGTGTTACAAATCAGGATGGAAATTACCCATTGCGGGTAGGGATAGGGACTAGGGGCTATATTAAAGGGACTTCGGAAGAGCTGGTAATAATTTGTTTCTTGTTCTGGATGCTGCTTACACAGGTTATTTACCTTCTGAAAACTCATTAGATTATATGTTGATGCTTTGTACACTTTTCTGCAGGCATATTATACTTTAATAAAAATGTTCCTAAAATAAATCAATAGGTGAAACTTCCAAAAGAAAATATATTCCTTTTAAAATACCTTTCATGAATAAATGCTTTTCTAAATGCTTATCAGCCACTTGTAAAACCCAACTGACTTGCACTGGTTTGACCAAAGAGCCTATCACTGAAAAGAGAACTTGGACAAAAAATTTTTTTCTATTTCCGAAACAATGCATGAGTCACAAATGGTATTACAATTTTTTGATTAAGAATATAGTGAGGTGACCAACGGAGATCAGCTACTGAGAGCAGGCAAAGATTGCAGAGAAAGATAAAAGAAAAGAATTTCCTTAAATAGTACCAAAATAGCTATTACTCTTAAATGAACCTTCTGTTGAACTACTAAGACAAAAAACGATTACTTATTCCAATGCAGATATATGCCTCAGCACCCAGCTTCCCTCCCAATGTTATTTTAAAACACTGCACAACAGACAAAGAGAGTGTGAGAGTACCACAGGAGGAGTAATTAATGGCAACTGCAGGTGTCTGGATAGAGGAAAACTAAGGGAAATGAAACACAGATCCTTCCACCTCATTAGTCTTCTAAAAATATTCTCATAATACAAAGGCATGCCCCGCTTGTGTGGTATATAAATGAATGAGAAACCTAATCAAAATGTTTTTTATGAATCTTGACCACAACCCACATACAAATACTTTGGAGATTAAAAACAGGAAAAAAAATTGATGGTGCTAAGCTAGTCAAGTAGAGCAGAAATAAATGCGGAAGCTGGACAACACAAAATCAAAATATAGTAAACTCAATTATCTGTGCTAATGGAGGCAGATTTTTAAAAATCTTTTCTATTGGGCTGTAAAATATAGAAGAGGCACTCCGAGACGGATGAACAGTCCCAAACACTTACCCTCTTCTGAACCTGGCATTAATTCATTTTTAATTTGATCCCAACAAAACTCAAAAGGAAAGAAAAGGAAAAAGATGTGAAGTCTAGGTGACCACCAGTCACCAGGGGTGACTTCACAGCCAACTTTAAACTTCCTGTTGTAAAAGGAAACGCAAAAAGATAATTAACTGAATTTCACAGATAATCCATCACAGTTCATCTTGGTCAATGTACAAGACTGGTTTTGCACAGAAGTATCACCAAGTACACAGTCCCTCCAAAAAGAAATAAGAAAAAAGATAGGATGCTATCAAGGTTTTAATTACACCCCTCAATCTTACCTTGCCCACCTTTGGGAAGTGGTACTAATAAGCAGCGAAATTTGCAGAAGGCAGGTAGCAACAAGGAAAACCAGCAAGGGATCTGAATAATTAAACTTCGAAATAATTTTTTTAAACCTGGAACAATTCTTTGTTCATGTAATTTTTTTTTTTTAATTCTTCTCCCCCTTACAAAAGGAAGGATTCGAATTAACTACTAATAATCTGAGCCAAGAATGGCACGAAGGGAAAAAGGAAGATACCTTCTTTCCCCCAACAGTAAAGCAGATGTATTAAGGACATCTATGTCTTTAATAAAGATGGTCTTGGCCGGGCGCGGTGGCTCAAGCCTGTAATCCCAGCACTTTGGGAGGCCGAGACGGGCGGATCACAAGGTCAGGAGATCGAGACCATCCTGGCTAACACGGCGAAACCCCGTCTCTACTAAAAACACAAAAAATTAGCCGGGCGAGGTGGCGGCGCCTGTGGTCCCAGCTACTCGGGAGGCTGAGGCAGGAGAATGGCGGGAACCCGGGAGGCGGAGCTTGCAGTGAGCTGAGATCTGGCCACTGCACTCCAGCCTGGGCAACAGAGCGAGACTCCGTCTCAAAAAAAAAAAAAAAAAAAAAAAAAAAAAAAAAAAAAAAAAAAAAAATAAAGATGGTCTTTTGGCTATCCATTCAGCCAAAACCAATCATAAACTGTCTAATACTGACCTGGTTAGTATTAGAACAGTATCTGACTAGGTTCAAGGAAGAGAGGCTCACCATGATCTAGCCAAGTCTACTTGAAATAAACAAGAAGAAGCATTTGCTGAGGTCCTGCTATGGTCTGAATGTCTATGTACGCCACAAAAATCATACGTTAAGATTCTTACCCCCAAGGTGATGGTATTCAGAGATGTGGCCTTTGAGAGGTGATTTAAGAATGGAGTCCTCCTGTATGGCATTAGCGTTCCCACAGAAAAGCTCCCAGAGAGCTGCCTTGCCCCATCCACCATTTAGAGGACATAACTAGAAGGTGCCATCTATGAGAACGCAGGCCCTCTCCAGACACCAAATCTGCTGGTGCCTTGATACTGGACTTCCCAGCCTCCAGAACTGAATGAAACAAATTTCTATTGTTTATAAACTTCCCCATTTCTGGCATTTTATTATAGCGGTCTGAACACACTAAGACAGGGCCCACCAAGGACTGGTAGTCAGCATAGTGCATTAAACAAGGAGATCTCTCTAAAAGGGCTCAAAAGTCCATACAATATATGAGTATAACTTGGTAAAGGACTAAATAAACAAATGTATGGATAGCATTGAGCTGGCCATTTACTCATTCATCAAGCATTTATCCTCACTATTCACAACATCATAAAAGACAGACATACATTATTTTTGTCTGGCCAGCCAACTCCCCATTTTGGTACCAGCACATCAACCTTTCTATTGTTTAACAAACAGACATTCGGTGGCTCACACCTGTAATCCCAGCACTTTGGGAGGCTGAGGCGGGTGGAATACTTGAGGTCAGGAGTTTGAGAACAGCCTGGCCAACATGGTGAAACACCATCTCTATTAACTATAAAAAATTAGCCAGGTGTGGTAGGGCATGCCTGTAATCCCAGCTACTTGGGAGGCTGAGGCAGGAGAACCACTTGAACCTGGGAGGCGGAGGTTGCAGTGAGCCGAGATCATGCCATTATACTCCAGCCTGGGCGACAAGAGTGAAACTCTGTCAGAAATAAAGAAAGACAGAAAGACAAGAAAGATAAGACAAGAAAGACAGAAAAGAAAGGAAAAAGAAAAGAAAAAGAAAAGAGAAGAGAAAACAAAACAAAACAAAACAAAACAAAATGCTTGGCCCATGCCTGGCCAGTAACAGCCCTGACAACTCTGGCCCCAGTAGCTGGTTCAGGATCAGACACATGACCCAGGTGGAAACAACCAGAGCCAAGAAGCATCTGTAGAATTAAGAGTTGCTGGGCATATAGGAAACAAGCCTGTAGCTGCTAAGAGACACACAGAGAAAGCCTGCTTGAGAACGAAGTCACATGAAAACAGGCTAAGACATGGCAAGAAACAGGGCTCTAACGGCATGACTTGAGCCCCTAGGTCCAGCTGTGCCTGAAGTTAGCACTACTCTTGGACGTTTCAGCAACATAAGCCAATAAATTTTCTTTTACATTGTCCTTATGCTGGATGAGTTTCTGTCACTTGCAGACAAATGCCCTAATACAGCACCATTGCTGAATTCTTTTAAAACCCTTAATAGGAATAATTCTTCAGCCAGAGTGCCCACCCTCAATTATAATAAAACGTTTTTAAATATTTTTGAAATGTAACACTCTGAGAAATGAATATGAACTAAGGTTGTCCCTTATTATTCCCTGCATCTTCAGAACTTTTTGATGACTGAATTATTTCCGCTCACAAAAGAAAATAAGCTTCTTGGCATAACTGATGTTTCACACCCGATCCTAATACCAGACTGTTTGGGCTTTTAGAACACCAAAAACCTGTCTGCTTAGTTCTATTTTTGTGGATGTCAGGAGTTCACAGGATAAAGTGAAATCTGAGGGGTTTGCTGCTTGAATTCACTTCTTTCTTGAATTCATCCTCCCCCATGGAAAGGAAGAGAACCCAAAGAAGCGGGTGTTGGATTCTAAAAGCCTCTCTTCTGCCAACTTCCCCAGAACACAGAGGCCAGTCATGTGGTCAAACCACAACTGCAAAATGCTGATGTCAGCAGTGCCACTCTGGGCGTCTGTAATTGTTTCACCATGACAAAACTCCATTCCAACCAGGCAACACAGACTCACCATGGCAACCTCCACCAAGAATCCGGCCAGCCCACTTTCCCCTTTTTGCTGATATCTGCCCAGGGCAGACAGCAGCACATCCAGCTGAGTGCACATCTGACTGCCTATGCAAAATGACCTGGGTGAGACGGAAGTACACTGAATCAGACTCTGAGTGGTGGAATCTGCCAGCACGGAGTGGTAAAAAAGGGGCAGGACTACAAGTTCAGAGGACCTTGTCCTAGCCTGGGATTTGCTACCAAAGAGGCGTAACCTTAGATAAACCATTTCACCTTCTGAGGTGTCTATTTTCTTATCTTTAACATGTGAGGAGTGGAAACAGATCAGTGTTTTTCACTGTGGGTAATAAACCATGTAGTGGGTGATGAAATCAATTTAGTGGATCAAGACCAACACTACCCATACAAAAAAATGATTGCAGAGGAGGGACAAGGACTATACAAGATTAGCCTGAGTACCTTGTAGTGCCAAAAAGTAAGGACATGCTAAAAAAAATCCACAATGATGGACTTATGTCAAAGTGATACAGGAGCCAACCGAAAGTACTCCTAATAGCTAAAGCTGGATGACCTTGAGCAACAAAATAAAGTACTACTAAATTATAATCCAAAGTATAGAATAAAGATCAATGGATCCACACTGATTAAAAAAACTGATTGAATAAACTAATGGAGAAGAGACAAATCCAACTCACAGAAGAATGCCAAATAATTTATGTAGCTACACTGCCCTCAAGAAAGTGCAGTGTAACTCCCCACTCCTTAGGTATGAGCTATGCATAACAACTTACTTCCAAAGAGTATAGTATGGAAAGGGGGAGAAAAAAATAACCATATGGTAAAGCCTGACAGACACTACCTCAGCCAGATGAGCAAGGTCAACATGACCAAAACTATAAATCATTCTGAAAACATATACTCTTGATATGATGTGATGAGAATTGCATTTTACCTCTGTAATCTTCTTCCCCCAAACCCATAGCCCCAGTCCAATACAAGAAAATCATCAGACCAATTCCAATGGAGACATACTCTACAGAATACTTTACCATACTCCTCAAAGCTCTCGAGGTCATCAAACGCAAGGAAAGCCTGAGAAACTATTACAGCCAAGAGGAGTCTAAGGAGACATGGCAACTAAGATAACGTAGAACCCTACATGGAGTCCTGGAACGGCAAAAGGACACAAAGGAAAAGCTAAGGAAATCTGAATAAAGTATAGACTTTAGTTATTAATACTGCAACAGTACTGGTCTATTGATTGTGACAAAAGTATCATACTAAGGTAAGATGTTGACAATGGGAAAACCACTGGGGGCATATGGGAATTCTTTGTACTATCTTCCCATCTTTTCTCTACCTCTAAAACTATTCTAAACTTAAAAGTTGTTTTGTGTTGGGGGCTGTGATTAAAACAAGTAAAGTTGGACAAACATTGAGCAATACCTGAGCAGATGATCTCTAAGCTTTTACTAGCTTTAAAGGCAATGTTTTGGGAAGTATTTTTAATACGCATGTTGTATTAATTAATTTATTGTGCTTTTCTTATTACTTGTAATTGATACTACTGGGCCATTAAAGTGCATGAGTTCAGAAGTAGAGTTAGTGAGTTATGGAAACCATTCATTCATTTATTCAACAATAAGTATGTGCTCTGTATTATGTCTTCAAAAAATATTTACTGTGAATGCATGAGGGAAAGGATTCTACATCTCCCTAATTTTGTTTTGTCTAAAAATCATTTGAATAAAATGTAGTATTTTCCAAGGAAAAAAGACAATGTAGAAGGAGCAATAAATCTACAGTAAGAAAATCTAGATATAAGTATGAGCTAAGCTATTTTTGCCCCCAGGGTAAGTCAGTCATCTGTCTTCAATCTGATTTTCCTTAGTCATCCCACAAGGTTAATACCTGCCCTGCCTACCTCAAAAGGTTATTTTGCTGTGAGAAGCAACATATATTAAAGTGATTTACAATTGTGGAAGTGTTATATAAAATAAGGGGGTTATGACAATCTAATAACCAGAATTCTCTCATTCTTCTCGGAATCAGAATGGACTCCAGGCTGGTTAAGACTTGGTCTTTTGCCTACTGAACCAATGCTTGGATTTGCTAAGGGGTCCGTGAACCAGAGTCAGTATCTCCTAATAACTTATTAGAATTGCAGAATCTCAGGTCCCACTAAATCAGAAACCCACTAAATCAGAAACTGTTGGGGGTGGGGACCAGCAATTTGTTTTATTAAATAATTAATTTGTTTGTTTGTTTTTGTAGAGACTGAGTATCATTATTCTGACCAGGCTGGTTTTGAACTCCTAACCTCAAGCGATCTTCCCACCTCAGCCTCCCAAAGTATTGGGATTATAGGCAGGAGCCACTGCGACAGACTCAACTCAGTGTTTTACAGTCCCTCCAGGACACTCTGACACTGCTGAGGTTCAGAACCATTGCCCTCAATGGTGTGTCCCATTCATGTGGCCCCACCCCTCTAGCTGGCTCCCTGCCCAGCCAGAATGTTGCCTTGCCCTTGTTTCCTCCAAACCCCCTTCACATCCATGGACACCTGGCTAAGTCTCACACAAGTCCTCTGAGAAAGAGAAGGAGAAACAGTACTGTTCAAAAGGATGTGGGAGGTCCATGACTTGCTATAACCTCAGCCTGAGTTAACTAGCTACAGCAAGACCCACAGATCTCACTTCCTACAACATGGGTATTTTCCCCAGACTGGGAAGTTCTTAATCACGAAGAGAAATCCAGCACCTGTGGAGACCACACACTGCACATTTTACAAAAGAAACCAAACTCCCACATCCTGCCCTTCTGGCCCCTAGCATCCGTCAGACAAAGGCATCTTATCTGTGGGTCGGAAAAGGCAGTCATCTAATATCAAGATCTATCTACACCTAACTAGACACACGCAGGAAAATAAGACCTCTGGATGCCACAAACAAGCGGGGCTTCCAGGCCCTTAATCAAGGAACAAACGATGCAGAACTGAAAGTAACAAACAAGCTGGAATGCTATTTTGCCCCACAGGATGAAAGACTAGAAAAACAGGAATTACAAGTCAGAAGTATGATGCATTGGCAGGTGTGCATGAAGAAGGCCAGGCAATCGTTTTTCTGAGCGATGTTTAGGCCAAAGACTTTCCTTTTTGACACCCTATTATTTGTATCATTCCTTAATGACACATATACAAAACAAACTTAAAGAAGACATTGGCCCAGAGAAAGACTAAGCTGAAAACCTAATTAGGGTGGAATTTTACACTATGTTTGTGTATATGTATGTTTATAAGGTAAAAGAACTGCTAGTACAAACACAGTGCCTCTCTAAAGAGGTTGGGCTTGTGTGTGCCTCATGAGGCTGATCATTACTTCCCAGGCAAAACTCATATATAAATCACATACATACAAATGTATGTCAACAAATAATCATTTCTTTATTTACCGCCCCTTTGCTTATTCCCCATTCACAGTCTTCTGGAAAATATATGAAAAACATCCCCTAAGTGACTAATACATAAGATAAGCAATACACTGCCATACAGGCAAATTCAGCTTGAGAGACCATCACAATGCCTGTTCGCAGACAGTCTAAATCTATATTCACAGGCCATCTACATTATCTCAAATTTTTATGGTAATTTTTCATGTTTCCTATCATCCCTCCTTCCCACAATGTACACACAGAAATCTTCCAATCATACAACACTTAACATTTGTATTTGACTACCAGTTGAATAGATTAACACATACTACCTTGCTCAAAACATTCTGTGGCTCTCCAATGACCACAGGATGAAGTAGCCATGTACCACCCTTGGGTGCCCATGAATTCTTACCCTACAGCTGCAAGCGGTAACCCTGTTTCCACCTTTGCTCATCACTCCCCTCTACCTGAAATGTCCTTCTCTCCCATTTCTCTACCTTTTGAAATTGTATCACACTTCAAGGTCCTGCTCTATTAACACCCTTCCCATGATATGTCTCCTGGTTTATTCTTTGAAATTACCCTCCCCAACTCAACGGTTATCATGGAAAAAGTACCCACCCCACAGAATGATTGTGAGAATTAAATCAGATGATGTTCTTTCAAAAAGTACAGAGAATAGTGTCTCACTTCCAGCAAATACTTCATTTAAGAAACTACCATTATTATTTTATGGTCCTCCAATCTTTGTGACTAGTTACCCTTTCCTTACCTATCTCTTGGTTTACCTTCCCCAAGGTACCACATGCTTCCCCCTTTCTCTCCTGGGACCTGCCTCAAAGGTTCTGCAGATAAGGGCTGCCTTAAGTGTCACAATTTTAACTAAACTGCTGACTCCTAGAACTGATCAACAGCTCTGCCCTCTCTCTTGAGCTATTGCTGGACATGTCTGTACTGATACCACCCACACACTTAAAGCTCAGCATATTCAAAACCAAAAGCATTCTCTTTCTCTAAGATCTACTCATCTTCCTATTTTCCCCAGCAGTAGTCAATGGCACCAGAAATAACACAGTCACATAGGCCTGACACTCTGCAGTTACTTTTTGGTTTGCTTTATACATTTACTTCCAAGTAAGTAACACATTTACATGGAACAATATTCAAAAGGTATAAGTTCAACTTCATAACTATCCTGCCTTCCGTTACTCCTTCCTAGGAGAGTCTGATGTTACAGCAACCTCTTTTATAACCTTCAAAAGATATTTTATATTTATATATATACAGTGAGTACAATTAAACATTTATCAACCAGCTCTCTGGAAAAACAAAAACAAAAATGTTCTCATGTCTTGCGTTTCTTGTATTTACATGGTGTAAATACCCCACTGTGGCTGGCTTCAAATTACCAACATGAAGTAATCAGCCAAGGGCTTGGGAAGTCAGGTACAGTTGGTTCCCACATGCCGGTGTATACTGGCTTCAGCACACCAGGTTTTTTGCTTTTTTTGAGTCGGAGTCTCCCTCTGTCACCCAGACTGGAGTGCAGTTGCATGATCTTGGCTCACTGCAGACACTGCCTCCCGGGTTCCAGTGATTCTCCTGCCTCCACTTCCGGGGTAACTGGGATTACAGGCACATACCAACACGCCCAGCTAATTTCTGTATCTTTAGTAGAGACAGCGTTTCACCATGTTGGCCAGGCTGGTCTTGAACTCCTGACCTCAGCTGATTTGCCCACCTGGGCCTCCCAAAGTGCTAGGATTACAGGTGTGAGCCACAGTACCAGCCTCAGCCCACCAGTTTTAGCTATGTGTGCATATATGTATGAATATATATGTCCATGTGTATATGTATATACACATATAAAATATATATATGGATATTCTATACTTTCTTAACTTCACAATAAATCTCACATATCATTCCGTATCAGAAAATGTAGAGCTGCCTCATTTTTAACAGCTCCATTATTTTTTAATCAGTACTTACTGATGAAAATTAAGTTACTTGCAATCTGGTATTTATTCAAATACTGCAAGAAACAATTTTGCATATATATCATTTTGTGAATTTTGCATATCTGTAGGATAAAGTTCTTAGGACTGTTATTGCTGAGTCAAAGAGTGCATGCATTTGCAATTTTGACAGATACTGCCAATGGCTCGCTAGTTTGGACCGACTTACATTTCCATCCACAATGTATACAGAATACCTGTTTCTTCAAACCTTTGCCAACACTATTATCACATTTTGTGATGTTTGCCAACCCGATAGGTGAAAAATAGTATTTCAATGAAGTTTTCATTTGCATTTTCTCTTTTTATGAGTGAGGTTAAAGTTTTCATATGTTTAAGAATCATCTGCATGCCATTTCGTGAACTATGTGTTCAAACTCTTTGCCTTTACAGTAACTGGCCTTTCTCGTACAGATTTGTTGGAGTTCTTTATATACTGATAAAAGTAGGTCTTTGTGATATGAATTGCAATTACTTTCCTAAATGTGTTGATTGCCTTTTGACATCATTTTTGAAAACTGACCCTGCAAAAATGATATGTAATCAAATAAATCAATCTTTTATTTTATAGCTTCTGGATTTTGTGTCCTATCTAGAAAGGATTTTTCATCTTATTATTAAACGTGTATTGTATTTTTTCGTACTTCTAATTGTTTTAAAGTTTTGATCCATGTGGAATTTATTTTATTTTTTGCCTGATTGTACCAACACCACTTATTATCCCTTGTGGAATCATCTTTGCTTTCTCCCTCAACCCTACTCCCAACCCCTAGTTTCTAGGGGCTATCATTGTAACTTTCCAGTATTTTGATATTATCTGTCTTTTTCCTCCTCTCACTGTGACCATCCCAGTTCAGGTCTCATCACTTTGTGCCTGTACTCCCAGCCTCTGCCCTTCTCTGTCACCACCAGAACACTTTCCACTAAGATAGCTCTTACCATGTCACCTCCTTGTTCGCTGTTTACAGAATAGTCTTTGGACTTACTATAGGATTTAGGACTTACACCAGTTGGGCCCTAATCTACCTCTCCATTTCTGTATGCTCTTACTTTTCACCATTACACAGTCCTTCTCTTCATCAAACTGGATAGTCCATCAACTCTCAAAATGTTATGCCTTGGCTCATCCTACCTACCACCTCTGCCTAGAACATCCTTCCTACCTTTCCCTTCATCCTTTTTTTTTTTGAGATGGAGTCTCACTCTTGTCGTCCAGGGAGTGCAGTGGCACCATCTCGGCTGACTGCAACCTCCACCTCCCAGGTTCAAGTGATCCTCCTGCCTCAGCCTCCCGAGTAGCTGAGATTACAGGTGCCCACCATCATGCCCAGCTAATTTTTGTATTTTTAGTGGAGACCGGGTTGCACCATGTTGGCAAGCTGGTCTCAAACTCCTGACCTCAGGTGATCTGCCTGCCTCAGCCTCTCAAAGTACTGGGATTACAGGCATGAGCCATCGCACTCGGCCCCTTCATCCCTTTCTTTATCTCAATTCTATGTGCTCTTCAAGACGTGTCTCAAACACTCACTTCTCTGCAAAAGTATCTCCCTAACTCCTCCTGAGCTCCTATGGCACTTTAGTATCTTGTTTATATAAGTAGAGAAAAGATGGATCGATATATAGAGATACAGACAGATATGTAAATATAAAAAACACAATTGTAGGGAGAAGGAGGAGTGCTATAAATGTATATACCCCGAACTGAAGTGAATATTCTTTGAGGTCAGGGGCTGTTGGTTAATTAACTTTGCCTGCTCCCTGCTTCTAGGTAGCACCTTGTACATAACAAATTGTTTTTAATAAACGAAAATGTCTGGGGCTTAAAACATTAGTGTGCATCATAATCACCTGAAGGGCTAAAACCAGTTTTCTGGACTCCACCCCCAGAGTTTCCAATTCTATGGGTTTGGGCCCCACCTAAGTTCTGCTAACAAGTTCCCAGGTGACACTGATCCATCTCCTGGAGTCATACTTTGAAAACCACTGCCTTAGACCGTTCCTCAAACCTCAAAGTAAAAGCCTTTAGAAAACCGGGACAAAATGTGTCCAAAAGTCTCATGGACAGGAAAATCCTCTCAAACTGGGTGTCACTTAGATATGTATAGATTTCATCCCATCTACCCTGTCCAGCTCAAAGAGGCAGTGGCCCAAGGCCCCAGAGGCAGGTATCACAGGAACTACATCCATCCTCTGTTCCTCAGACTGCCAGTCCAATGCTATTCAGCACACAGAGGAGGTCTCTGGTCAAGGGCTTGGCAGTAGAGGCTGAATGACCTAACTGTACCCCAGTTCTGCTGCTTGCTCTCTGTGTGACCACAGGAAAACTACTTCACCCTCTTTAAGACTGGATAGCCAGGGTTCTTTGGGTGGAAGCAACAGAAAACAATTTGGTAAATGAAGCCAAAGAACATGTATTAGAAAAAAAACCAGTTCAAGGAACTAAGAGGAGGCTGGAGAGGCAAGCCCGGGCACAGCTCTGTGGGATGGAAAGCTACACCACAACAAAGCTGTATGCACAGATGGTCTGGCCATGACACATCTCGCAGCAGACTCTCCATGACCCTCCCACACCCAGAGTCCAGAGAGAGGCATGTGACTGACCTGGCTCACAGGGCCACAGCTGAGGGGAATGGGGCCCCTCCTTCTGGTCCCAGCAGACTATATCCAGAGGCAAGAAGTGATTTATCGAATGGAAATCAGGAAGGGTAAAGGGATGTTGGAAAAATGAAAGAGCAAGTGACTGCTCCCCAGCCTCTGTTTTAACACTGGTAAATTGGAATGATAGTAACCACCTCCCAAGTTGTAAGATCTAAAGAGGTAGTGTAAGTAAAGCACTTAGCCTGGCACATGGGGAGCGCCCAACAGCTACTGGCTGCCACTGTTATCACTGTTATTCATAATTACCTCCATCTTCAAAGGAAGGATGGTTTCCCCTTCCCTAATAACTCCAACAAGCTCTGAAGGAAACCTCGGTTAATTCTGTATACACCAGGAATTTGCACGAAGCAGCCCTACACCTGAGAAAAACTCAAGTGGGCTTCCCTGTATTCTTTTAGGCTTCACATACCGCTAACCCACTTTGCCTCAGATGCCAGACAACTGAGCTACACTAGAAACCAGCCGGCAAGTTATTTTAAGCTACATGCAGGGCTATGCTGGAGGGCAGGTTGTTAGGTATCATTCTGTTTCTGCTACAAAGGTGTTAAAAACTCAACTTTGGATTCAACTCCCATTAGCAAATAAACAAACCGGTGTGTCGCACCAGAGAGAGAAATTCAAAACCTCAAAAGAGGAGTTAAGGCCTCCTCCCACTCAGTTCTACATGGCCTCTAGCAATGGCAGACAGACACAAAAGGGCAGGACTCTGCTCCTCTCATCCTCCTTTGAGGATTCCCCAGCCACATTCTCTTTTCTCCTCCTTCAGCAGCCTGAATCACAACTTACAAAAACAATGAAACTTTTCTCTCCAGGGTCCCAATTAAAAGCCAGACTCACTCCCTTTGAGCCACATCTCCCCACTGTAATTAATGAACTCTCTGCAACTCTTTAATGTCTACACCCCCTTCTAGTCTGTAAGCTCCTTGAAGGGAGGTTTCCACATCTGTTCAATTCATCACCACATCCCCTGCACCTAGCCTGGTGTCTGGCACATGGCATGTGCTTAATAAATATTTGTGAAATGTATGAGCAAAAATCTTAGTGCATGCTGTAATTCTAGGGAGGCATCTGTTTCAAATTTAATAGGAGTTGCTGAGATTAAAATATATATACATACATAAATATCTACACACATATGTATACATATATGTAGATTAAAATATATATATTAGCTTTAGCTTCTAAACATTTCAGATGACTGTCCACCACAAGTTACTTGGGGAGGGAAAAATTTTTTTTTTTTTTTTTTTTTTTGAGAAGGAGTCTGGCTCTGTGGCCCAGGCTGGAGTGCAGTGGCCGGATCTCAGCTCACTGCAAGCTCCGCCTTCCGGGTTCACGCCATTCTCCTGCCTCAGCCTCCCGAGTAGCTGGGAACACAGACGCCCGCCACCTCGCCCGGCTAGTTTTTTGTATTTTTTAGTAGAGACGGGGTTTCACCGTGTTAGCCAGGATGGTCTCGATCTCCTGACCTCGTGATCCGCCCGTCTCGGCCTCGCAAAGTGCTGGGATTACAGGCTTGAGCCACCGCGCCCGGCCATGGAAAAATATTTTATAAGATGTAAACTATAATTTTAAAGTTCTTGTAACCATTACGATATTTTATATCAAGACAGAAAACCTTTAAAAGTGGAGGTGGAAATCTTTACAAATATTACATTTTAATACATGTTTGGAGAAATGTTACATTAAGGAAAGCATATGACCCACAGAATACTAAAAATAAAGATTTTAGTATTTTAACTGTAGAGGGTAAACAAAATAGCAAACTTTATTTATAGTAACTGTTCAGGGATCCTCTGCCAATCCCGCACTGGATTGCTCAGTGCAATTTGATTCTGTTCTGCTTTACATTTAAGCTATTTTTTAACTCAGATCTACTCTCACGCAATCTAAGAAATCACAGATGAGGATTCCGCTAAGATTGTTCATCCAGCCCACACTTGCTCAGAGAACTGGGTTGATTACCTCAGATATTTTTTTCATAAGTAAACACAGACATATAGACAGCAACATAATTTTCATCTAAAGAAATTTTTATGAAAGAAATTTGCTTCTTGGCTTTAAACCCACACATGATTATTATTGTTCCCTAAGAATCATATTCCACTCTTACTCAAGGGGCCTTGGAGCATCTAGAAACAACCACATTCTAGCTCTCAAACAACAGACTTAGGGAGAGGCGGTTATAAACCAAGTCCAGAGAAAATTCAATTTCAGGGGTACAAACAATGTGACTAAGAACAAGGAAATCACCACTGAGTCTTCTGTATTTTTCCAAGATGAAGGAAATATTTCATCAACTTCACGACAAAATCATTTAGATTAATAACCAAAGAAGCAATTCGTCACACTGCTATTCCATTTATTATTATAAAAGAATTTTTAAATGTTCACATAGCTTAAATAAGTCCAGGAATGATATTGGAAGGCTATAGCCTGCCTGCTATAAGCTTCTGCAAAGAAGCATCTTTGAAAAAAATCAGTATATTCCAATCCTTTCATACCAGAGGAATTCTTTATAAAAATATTATACTCTAGACTTTTAAAAGATGCCTTTGATATTTCTAAACTTTTTATTATGAAAAATTTCAAATATATACAAAAGTATAGCATTGTACTGCCCAGCTGAAATGTAATAGGAGCCATAGATGTAATTTTAATTTCTTAAGTAGACCAAGAGTAAAAGAAAACAAGTTAGTTTTAATTACACATTATTACAATATATTCAAAATATTATTTCAACATGTGATGTTTAAAAATTGAGGTATTTTTACTTTATTTTTCATACTAAGTCTTTGAAATTCAGTGTGTGTGTTATACTTACAGCACTTCTCAGTAAGGACTAGCCACATTTTAAAGGCTGAATAGCCACATGCGACCAATGGCTGCTCAGCAGACACCACAGATAGAGAATTCATCACCCAGCCTCAACTGATCTGATATCAGCTCACGGACAGCCTTGCTTCCTCCGTACTCCCCCTCCTCACCCCCAGATTATTTCAAAGCAAATCCTAAAAACTGTAGCATTGCAGCCATGTTCAAAGTTCCTTGACTCTTTTTAACAGTTGGTTTGTTCAAATCAGTATCTAAAAAATCAACTATGGGGACCTCTTTTTAACGACGAGACGTTCTGCTGACTGCAACATAATAGGAGTTACACTTTTAGTAAAATGCTGCAGTCATTTGAATGTTTATTACGCATCTATCTTGTGCCAGGTTCTGTTCTAGCTCCACGATAAAATAGCGAACAGGGCTCGAAGGAACTTCTGGACTACACATTAGGGTCGCATTAGAATCAAACTTTTTTTTAGAAATGCCAGTCCCATCAGCTAGCAAATAGATAAATAAAACCATGGTATATACATATAATGGGGTATTACTAGGCAATCAAAAGGAATGAAGTACTGATACACACTACAACAGAAATTAACCTTGAAAACAACATACCAGGTGAAAGGAGCCAGACACAAAAGGCCACATACTATATGACTCCCCTTATATGAAATGTCCGGAATAGGCAAATCCATACAGGCATAAAGTAGATTAGTGGGTGGGGACTGGGGGAATGGACGGGCAGTATGGGGAATGACTGGTAATGGGTGCAAATGTTTTTTAGCGGGTGATAAATGTTTTAAAATGATGGTGATGGTTGCACAACTCTGAATATACTAAAATCCATTAAATGTTGTACCTTTAAACGGATGAACTGTATAATATGTGAATTGTGTCTCAATAGTGAGTGGTGAGCTATGAGTCTAGACAGGGAAGCAGGAGCTGATTCAGAGAGGGCCTTGCAAATCTGCTTTAAAATGTGAAATATTCATTGATCCATAAAATATTCACAAAAATTCCATTTGAATTCCATAACAATTTTAGTACATTTTTATTAACAGCATTACCATAGATATGAAAAAATAGTACATAACATAGGCAAAATATTTATTCTACAGACAATGATTATTATATGTGTGAATCTGAGATCTCCTTGCAATATCTCCTTGGTCCAAAGATGAGAGCAACCAGGACAGGTGCTTTTCATGGATTTAACTAGAAATTCTATTACTTCATCATAAAATGATGATGGCATATTCTATTGCTTCATCATAAAATGATGATGGCATAAAATACTGTGGATCAAAACAAATTAGAAAACTAGAAAACAAAATGTCACATTCCAATTACCTTTTCACAGAATATTCTAACAAAATGCAAGCAAATATAATTAATATTTTTTTCAATTGAACAGTTACTATAGATAGGACACCATGTTTAGTGACATGAGGAATAGAAACCTAAGGAACACACATTCACCCTGCCTTCAAGGCATTTAAAATCTAGTAAAGGAAGCAGTAAGTTTGAATAAATTACTAGCACAGGAGGCAACAGGGTGAGAGGAATAGAGGAAGATAAAAGGTAAGAAGTGCTGAAGGAAGGAAGGAAGGACACCAGCAACATACTTTGTGATCAGAAACTGAACTGGGAAGTTTCTCATATTTTAAAAAAACAAATGCTCTGGGAAATTGGGTTTAGAGAGATTATGCTGACAAAAGTAGTTTATGAGTCCAGCTTTGAAAGACTTAGGTTTTCACACGGAGAGACCAGAGAGGTTTCTAGGCAACAGGAGTGCAGGGACAAAGGCAAAATCCTTTGTTGATTAATAAAACTCAGACTACCAGTTCACAGGGTTGGGGAATGATGGGATGAGGCCAAAGCTGAGCCCAGTCTGCTGGATCGTGACTTCCGGCTAAGGAATCTATGTGCAAGTAAGTAGAGAAAATAACTTGGGGATTGAGTCTGAGATCCACCATATGTTAGTTGCAAAGCAGTTGTGAACTTAACTTTTCCTAGCCTCATCTGGAGACTGGAGGTATAATAACAATGCCTGCTTTGATGCTGCCCTGAGGAATAAATGCAATAATGCACGTACAGGAACGTATGACAGCACCCAGCACATAAAAGTTCAGCAGCTGTTACTACTATTATTAATGTTATTCACTATATAAGCCACCCAATAATTTTTAACAACATAATTACAGTACTTAAAGAATTTACCTGACCATGAAAACAGAGACAGGATGAAACCCCGTCTCTACTAAAAAAATACAAAAAATTAGCCGGGCGAGGTGGCGGGCGCCTGTAGTTCCAGCTACTCGGGAGGCTGAGGCAGGAGAATGGCGTAAACCCGGGAGGCGGAGCTTGCAGTGAGCTGAGATCCGGCCACTGCACTCCAGCCTGGGTGACAGAGCGAGACTCTATCTCAAAAAAAAAAAAAAAAAGAAAACAGAGACAGGAAAACAGAGGTAGGAAAACCCACCTGTAGACAATGTTAGGACAGAATGCACAAGTCCCTAAGATCCTGAACTAAGATGCTACAAGGCCTCCAGGAAAGGACCAATGTGAGAGACACTGAGACAACAGTTAGGGTGAGCCTGAAGGTGATCTGAACCGTAGTAACTGGAAAAAAAAAAAAAAAAACAAAACAAAACAAAAAAATTTCCAGAAGGGGCCAGAAAGCTGATAAATATGTAAATTTAGACAGGAAAGGAATGTGCAGAGAACCATAAACAACTCTCAATTATGCATGGAAGACTTTTTCCACCTAACAGTTTCCATCTTCCCTAGTATCCTACACCTCAATCTCTTCCTCAGGCATTCTAGGTTGCAGGGTTCTCCAACCCTTCCTGGAGTACTCTTGAAATAGAATTAACAAATAGGAAAATACAGTACTGCTGAGAACTACATTATAAATAAAACTGCATTATCTAGACCCTTATGCGGGGGAAATGTTACACCAGCACCCAAACTGGAATAAAGTAGAAGAAAGAAGGAATCACTAATTCCTTCCCCATCCCATTTTGCCATGAGCCCTTTAGGTGGTACCCATGCCACTCCTCCCCAACTTTTCACCCTCAGTGTCAGTGCAAGAGTGGAGAGTTGAAATGTAGTTGTTTTACTGAAAGCCTACTGCAGAAGCTTTTGGAATTAGTAGCAGTTTCTAACTCTCCAATCTGCATTAGACAACAGAGGAACTAGCTGGTTTCCCAGCACTTTCTTTAAGAGGTATAAAGCATTACTTCAGAGTTCACTTACCACAGTGAGTAAAACCAATCAGATATCTCTTTAGAATAGATGAAAGGAGGATTTCCTTTCCTTCTGGATTAAAAGTCCCCGATCTACCAAGCCCACAAACCATAAACGCAACCACAAAAATCAATGGCAGTAAGAGTCTCAAGGATTCTGAAAACAGTACAACTAGACACTTGATATTGGCACCAGAAAGTTTACAGCCCAATCTCAGATGGTTTTAATATTTGTATCATTGGACTTTATCATGAGTTAACATCTAATTAAATAATGGGGCAAGAATTGAAGTCAGACTATTAAAAAATCTAGCTCAGCAATTTATTGGTGACCTTAGGCAAGTTCCTAAACCTCGGTTTCCAATTCTTCACCTGAAAAATGGAGATAACCTCACAATACTGCCCAGCAAGATGGTGAAAATTACAGCTTACCGGCAGGGCACGGTAGCTCACACCTGTAATCCCAGCACTTTGGGAGGCCAAGGCGGGCAGATCACGAGGTCAGGAGATGGAGACCATTCTGGCTAACACAGTGAAACCCTGTCTCTATTAAAAATACAAAAAACGGCCGGGCGCGGTGGCTCAAGCCTGTAATCCCAGCACTTTGGGAGGCCGAGACGGGCGGATCACGAGGTCAGGAGATCGAGACCATCCTGGCTGACACCGTGAAACCCCGTTTCTACTTTAAAAATACAAAAAAAAAAAAACTAGCCGGGCGAGGTGGCAGGCACCTGTAGTCCCAGCTACTCGGGAGGCTGAGGCAGGAGAATGGCGTGAACCCAGGAGGCGGAGCTTGCAGTGAGCTGAGATCCGGCCACTGCACTCCAGCCTGGGCGGCAGAGCGAGACTCCGTCTCAAAAAAAAAAAAAAAAAAATACAAAAAACTAGCTGGGCGTGGTGGCGGGCGCCTGTAGTCCCAGCTACTCACGAGGCTAAGGCAAGAGAACGGCGTGAACCCGGGAGGCGGAGCTTGCAGTGAGTCGAGATCATGCCACTGTACTCTAGCCAGGGCGACAGAGCAAGACTCCGTCTTAAAAAAAAGAAAGAGAGAAGGAAAGAAAACTACAGCTTATGGCAGCAGCCTGGGAATATGTGGCTTATGATGTAACTATTAGCGATTACTGAAAATATATCTCAATAAGAAAACAGTAAATCTTTTGGCTAAGCCATAGCTTTTGATACAAATAAAGCTAAATGTCTATTAGCTGTAATGGTGGAAACCACATTTTAGTTTATTGGAAGAGGTCCAGCACAAGAGACAAAATGAGCTGGAATCCTAGTTCTGCCAGGATAACCTTGGCAACACTGGTTAACCTGCTGGACCCTCAATTTCCCATCTGGTTAAATATACCTAGCTAACAGACTTCTGTAAATTTAATGAGGTAATCTACAAAAGTTCCTAGTATTGCTATTTGTTAATTTTCCCAATAGTAAATTAAGAATAAAGATGAAAATCAAAATCAGCTATGAAATCCTCATTCCTCATATTTACAGAGAAGGTTTCATTTATTCATTCTATAAATGTTTATTGCAAACCTACTGTGTGTTCTTGACACAGGGGATCAAGTGATGAACAAGACAGACAAGATCTCTGCGTTCCTGGTACTTACATCCTAATGAGGGAAGAGAGAGAACACAATAATCCAAGGAGACAATTTCAGGGAGAAATTTAAGTTCTATGAGCAACAGCAAACAGGTGACGTGGCTTGGCTAGACGGGAGGGTCATTTAGCTTGGATGCATACAAGCCCAGGCCTGCCTGACCTCCTTTAGCCAGGAGAACCTCACCTTGTATGATACTTGCGGGGTACAGTGTAGATGATGAGAAACCAGGCCTTCGCTTTCACCTATCTGTGGAAGTATCTCTTTTGCAGCTGTAGTTTAAAACATTTCTAAATGCCCTCATCCCAATACTCAGACTCTGAGGGTCTGAGCAACCCCGAAGGGTCTCAAGCACCTCTGCGCAGTACGCAGACACATGGAAACCGACAACTTCACAGTCCCTTCAGCTCCAAGAGTCCCGTCTGAGGAGACTGGTGGCTTGTGAGATGGAGAAGGACAAGCACAAGTGTGCAGGAGGCAGCAAGCAAGTTGCGTTGCCGAAGGAGGGGCGGCGCGCCCCGGCTTAAGAAGTATCTGGACGACCTACGACAGTGCCCATCAGCGACTCCAGAGGCTAGGAACGCTCCCCGGGAAGCTGGGCAGTGCTAAGGGGCTGCCTGGGAGTATCTGGCTTATGATGACAGTACTTAAAGAATTTACCTGACCATGGAATAAACAGAGACAGAGATAGGAAAACCCAACTGCAGACAATGTTCAGAAAGAGTACATTAAGTCCCTAAGACCCTGAACTAAGATTCTGCTGCAGGGCCTCCGGGAAAGGACCAATGTGAAAGACACTGAGATAAGAGTTAGGGTGAGCCTAAAGGTGATCTGACCAGTAGTAATTGGAAAGTCAAAAGAAAAAAATTCCAGAAGGGGCCAGAAAGCTGATGAATACGTAAATTTAGAAAGGAAAGGAACGTGCCCTGGGCCTCCAGCCCGGCACGGGGGATCTGGGCAAGCCGCGGTTGGGAAGGCGGGCGAGCCGAGCGCCTGCCCCGAGAGCGTTGTCTCAGTCTCACCGGCGCGCCCCATCCCGCGGATGTGGTAAAGCGTCGCGCTCCGCCCAATTAACCAGGCTTCCTGAGCCTCCAGCCCCGGCGCAGAGCCTCCCCGCTGCCCAGGACAGCTCCGCGCGCCGCGTCCTCCCGCACCTGCGCTCCAGCCCCTGCGCTCGGTTCCTCCTGGCGGTCAATCCTCTGAGTCGTCCCTCGAGGGACGGAGCCCTAGGGTGGGTGAGACCCGGGTCCTCCCTCCCCGGGAGCTTCAGCCGGCACCGAGGGCGAGCTCCCAAGCTTCGGTCTGCCCCAGGGCCGGATCCTCCCCGGCCGACACGGGCAGACCCCGGTTCTGCAGAGACCCGCGGCGCCCCCCAAACCGCAGCCCTTCCGAGCCCGCGCCGCCGCCTGGCCCCCCGACACCTCGGCCCCATTTAGGCAGGCGCCCCGCCACTCACCTGAGCGCTGTGCAGCCGGAGACACTCCCTAGTTCCCCGGTGCAGGGCTCGGGGGTTAGCGCACAGACCCGGGAGAAGGCAACCCGGCTTCTCCGGTCTCCCCGCAACGTGCAGCTGACAGCTCTCGCACCGGCCGCAGGAGTCGGGGGCGGGGATGGCCACTCGCGGACAGACGGGGCCGGAGCCGCGCTGCGCACCGGCCGCGTCGCGCTCTGGTCCCTTCTCCCGGGCCGGCTGGCGGGCGCCACCAGCACGCGGCCAGTTCTGAGTACTTTGCCCAGAACTTCTCGGCGCGCGCCGCCCGGCGATTAGCCAGAGGAGCGGCGCAGGGGCGGGAGCGCAGGGGAGGGGCCTGCAAGGCCCGGGGGCGGGGCCCCGAGGGGGCGGGAGGGCGGCAGAGTGACACACGTTCCCACCAATCATAAGTCGCCTTTGGGGAAGGAGGTGGGGCGATGCCCTCGGAAGAAGCCCGCGGATTCCATGACGCAGCCGGGGGACTAGGGATCCCGGATTTCGGACGGGTTGGGAGGGCGGAGGTAGGCGAGTGCTGCGGCGTGGCACGGAGTGAGGCTCCCGGCGGTCCAGCTGGGTGCCTGCTAGCTGTAGGCGTTCGGTAAATGTTCCTCGAGTGGCTCTTCCTGGCCAGGGAAGGAGGAAGAAGTGAAGGCAGAGTGGGAGGGGCAGGTTTACGAAGAAGGCTCCAGGGGACCCTTGCGTTCGCACAGGCTAGGAGAACTCTACCTCCCGAGGAAGTCAGACTGAGGCAGAGTCGTCGAAAACGGAGGAAATACGTGGGGAGGCAGCACTCTAGGCACGAGATGACAAAGGACAGTATCATTGTGAGACCCGGGGCTCGGAGACCGTGACCCTACCTCCAGAGGCAGCCGTGCAGATACGTGCCGGAGTGATTTTGTTCTCTGCAGTTTATGTGCAAGGGCGTAGGGGGTCGGGAGAGCACCGTCGTTACTATTAAATCTCCCTGAAAGACGGGAAAGTCTACCCGACTTGACTTCCCACTAGCCCAATGGCCTTCTTTGATCCTAGCATGAATGCAAGCAGCTGATGATTTGGGGTCAGTTTGCAGACTGCAAATGTGTCGAGTGCCGCAGGTGGCGGGTGGGAAGGGCGTGAGCATTTACTGAGCACCTAATATGTGCCAGGAGCAGTTGCGAGCTTGCAACTGTGAGAAAGGCGTACCAGGCTCCTGTACTCACGGGTCTTGCATTTTTGTGGAAAGGCAGACAATAAAGAAGAGAATATACATATCCATGCACAAAATAAAAGGCTGACGAACTGTTAGTACTGAGAGGAGAGCCAAGCCCAGCTTTCGAAAGTGGTTTAGTGCGTGATGGCGCGCTCACCCTGAGGGGCCTCTAGGCGAGGGTGACTTTTACCCAGATTCCTGAGCATGGGAAAGGAGCTGCCACACCCAGTCTCGCTAAGAGCGTTCCAGGCGAAGGGAATAGCAAAGACAAGGTATTTAGCCTCCCTGAAGACCCAAATGACCGACCTCACCCAGCTGGGCACCGCGCGTGGCTCGCTGGGCTCGGCGCCTGGCACAAAGGGCTCCACAGTGTTAAATCCCCCTGCCAACCACCACCTGAGGCGCTCGTCGCATTTCCAGTCTCCAAACTGACCCCAATTCAAGGTTTCTGAGACTCTTTCCGGAGCTATTCTGTTCACATTTCATTCACCACGTTCAGATCTCTGCTTTCTGGAACCATCCCCCTCGCGAAATGTCTGGGACTGTCTGTTTCGGATCTGGCAGGCGGCGGGCGAGGGCGGGAGGCGCCAGAGATGCTGCCGAGCAAACCGACTGTCATGCCGCCTGCGTCGGCACACGGAAAAGCTTATTGGAGAAGATTTCAAATCGAATGACTCCGCGGTTCCTAAACAACCTCGCAAAGCCCGACCAGCGCCAGGTGGCTCGATGGGTAGTGGAAGGACGTGTCTGGCAGGCGCGCGGACAGTCCAAGGAGGCACCTTGCCCACGCCCAGCCCCGCCGCCGGAGCAGCTTAGACTGGGTTTTCCTAAACCTCCTTCCATTTTTCTATAATTCCTCTCTGAGAGAGGCTTGCTCTCCCCTCCTCCTGCCAATCCCCTTCCTCGTTCAAGCTATTTCTTTTTCTTTTGCTCTCCACCTTCAGCCTCTCCGCCTGTTTCTTTAGCATTAGTTTTTCTGTAGGAGACCAACCTTCAATCGGAAAGGAAGTTATTTGCATAGGGCTTTGTTGTTTACACTAGCATCCCGTTCTGGGCTTTTTCATTAATGTCTTCCAAATCAAATCATAATAGAGTGTACATTCTCTCTCTTTGTGTGTGTGTGTGTGTGTGTGTACTTGAGGCGTTAATTGGACAGGATGAGAGAATTATTCACATTGTGCCTTGTCCCCATGTAAAGGAGGAATTGTACTGTGGCTTTTCATAGTTTCATTTCCTCTTCTACTCCTAAATAAGCTTCCAGGCTCTCCAGCTCCTAAAATCTAAAGGAAAAAAAAAAAAAAAGTTGAAACCCACGCGGAGCTAATTATTCTTGAAAAAGCTTGTTAATGTTCTAAAATTAGCTTTCTTCTCAGTCTTATTTTAAAATAACGATTTGAATGTCTAATAAAGATCAGTGGTTCCATATTAAGAGTTCCTAGAGACCCTCTTCTTTGAACTGTTGAACAAATACTTTTTCTCTTTGGAGACACGCCCACCACAGTGGGAATTTTTCACATTTGGCACAGTGGTCTTAGCTTCTGAAATCGGTAATAGGTAAGCGGGTGCTACCTGAGTTTGCATGTTTTGATAGTAAAGGAAACTGAGGACCTCTAGAATCAGACTACCTCAGTTCCTGTCTTATGATGACCACCTCATTCTGTGATCACCTTTCCTTGTCTGTAAAATGGAGATAATTAAGTACCTGCTGGACTACAGGAAGAGTTTGATCATCCATTTGCAAACAGTTCCTGCATACAGAGTTCTCAACCTCAGCACTATTAACATTTTAGGTAAAGATAATTCTTTCCTGCTGGAGGTAAGGGGTGGGGAGGGGTGCTGTCTTGTGCATTTAGCAGCATTTCTGGCCTCCACCTACTAGATTCAAGGAACACCCTGTCCTCCCCAGTTGTAACAACAAAAAATCTCCAGACTTTTGCCAGAAGTCCTCTGGAGAGCAAAATCCCCCCGATGAGAACCACTGGCATAACACATAGTAAGTGCCTACAGGAGGCGATATAGGGAAATGCTTATGGATATGGGTTTCTAAGGTGTGAACCTCAGGCAAATTTTGTTTCCTTAAGCCTCATCTGTAAAATGGGAATGATAATAATGCTAACTTCTTAAAGTTGTCTAAGGATTAAATACAATTGTGAATGTAAAAGCAATTTGCACAGTGCCTGGCACATGGTAAACTCAAAATATGAGCTTCTGGTCTCATTTGTTTCCTGTGAAGAGACGGCATTGGGCTAAATTGGGGATGACACATCTTGACTTATTTGCTGCCACTTTCCTCCTGCCTTGTATCAGACATCATTATTAAGTCAAGGTTGCCTTTTCCACTGAGTCCAAATAGAGCCTCAGAATCCTTCTCAACACTGCAAGAAGCTGCCACTGATAGGCCAAGATCAGTATCTAAGATAATGCTGAATTGCCATTCTGGGGCTAGATGAACTTTAAGATCCCTAATAGCTTCAGTTTTCTGATACAATTACAAGTGAGGAGGAACTATTGTTTATCACTTCATCAACTTCTTTTATGAAGGGGTGGTGGAGCAACGCCCAGAAAGTTCCCAGTGTCTTGACCATAATCATACAGTCTATGAGTGGTCAGAGGCTGTCTCCAACCCTCTTAAACGGCCATCTTTTTGCCACATCTACCGCCTATGGAAAGTGGGAAAAACACTTGTCTAAATCTGAGTTGCCATCCTCTCCAACCTGTACAGCCCTACTCATCTTCTTCCTCCTTCACTTTCATCTGAAAAATGAATCAAAGTATTTAGTTGCATATGAACACCTTGTAAGCATTCTTTTACAACTGTTAGTATAATTCTTGACAAGGATTGTTCAAAAATTCACCAATTCCTTTATTAGATTGCCTGCTTTGTATAAGAGATCATTCTTAGCAAGCACTTCAAAGTGAATAAAAATGAATCAGTGAGTGTCCCTTCAGTGCTTTTATAGTTTTCTATATTGGGCAGATCAGATGTGGACATAAATAACTACAACACAAGCTAAAAAATGGAAAATGTCCTGAGAGGTACCAAAAATGTGTTCAGAGAAGAGAGAAATTATTTTGGGAATTAGGAGCTAGAGCCATTTCCTGCATGTCTTTGTTAACATTTTTAACTTTTGGAAAAAAAAAAAATTCTTATTTATTACAGTAAAGTTATCCTTGTAGAGGAAGTTGCAACATTGTTAGTTTTCCTGGTTCAGATACATTTCCTGCTTAGTTTAAGTCAACATGATCAGTGCAACTAAAAGTCACAGATTATTCTAATTCTAAATTGGTTTTCATCAGCTGTTTACAATTTCTGGGATTTCTGGGCTATTCTAGAGGAGGCTTGCTCACCTTTAGTTTCCTTTCTTTTTTTTTTTTTTTTTTTTTTTTTGAGACAAGCTGTCACTGTTGCCCAGGCTGGAGTGTGGTGGTGTTGTTCCCAGGCCCAACTAAGTGTTGGGCTGCTGTTTCTCGTGGCCCAATAGTGAGATGCAGATGAACTCAGGATGAAGAGAGTTTTTATTTTTGCAACTGGTTACAGGGAGAAGGCTTGGAAATCATCGCCAGACCAACTCCAAATTACAAAGTTTTCCAGAGCTTATCTACTTTCTAAGTTATATGTCTACATGTAAGTGTACATTCATCTAAGACATAAGTAATTAACTTCTTTTAATCTATAACTAAAGTCTGAGTCCTGAAGACCTTCCTCTGGAGCCTAAGTAAATTTACTTAATCTGAATGGGTCCAGGTGCTGGAATGATTACCCTTATCTTGTCTCCTGCTAAATCATGGAGGTTTGGTGAGTTCCTTCCAACCCCCACAATAAGCTTGTTTGTGGAAGCCTGGGGCGTTTCTTCAGACCCACAATAAAACTTGTTTAATCCTAAATGAGTGCTGTTAAGAATTCCTTCATTATTTTGTCATGCTTGAAGACCGAAGAAAGGCCTAGGCAAAACTCCTGGTGGGCTTTTCTTACACTGGCTTTTAATATTGAACTTACCCACTCAGTCGGTACTGACACAGTTGTTATGGAGGCCTGCATGAGTGAGACCTGGCCTGCCACAGTGTGATCTCAGTTTGCCGCAACCTCTGACTCCTGGGTTCAAGTGATTCTCATGCCTCAGCCTCCCTAGTAGCTGGCACTATGGGCACACACCACCACTAACCACACCTGGCTAACTTTTGTATTTTTTGTGGAGATGGGGTTTCGCCATGTTGCCCAGGCTAGTCTCAAACTCCATGGCTCAAGCAATCTGCCCGCCTTGCCTTCCCAAAGTGCTGGGATTACAGGCATGAGCTACTGCCCCCAGCCCTCCTTTAGTTTCAACAGACTAGCTTTCTTCCAAGCATTTGACATAATCAGGTTTTTTAGCATGTTATACTGTGGCGCGTAGGCTACTTATAAAAAGGAATATAACACAGGCTTAGGGACACCAATGTCATACACTTTATTAAACCATGAAACAATATTCCCTTCAGGACTGAACTACCTCAGAAGTTGGGGTGGGCATTTAATTATCCTTTAGTTTCTGTCTCTGTAGCACATAGACATCCTATATTATTATCTGCTGTATATCCTAAGTGTAATAATAGTAGCCCATGAGTTTTAAGCATTTATGTGCCAGGCACTGCCAAACTGGGCTGCCAATTGCCATAGCTCCTGCCACCATTAGGAGGCCGCCTATCAAATCGGAAAGATTTGGCAGAATTGCCAGAACCCTACTCCTTCTGTTACAAGCCACACCAGCAAAAAGTATGCCTTGAATCCTGCTTCTTCCCTTATTACCTCTTTCCCGAATTCATGTCTTACGTAAGTGCATTGGGTTAGTACCTTCTAAACCACATCTGCAAATCTAACTGCAGGGGATTTGCAATGCAATTTTCTCTCTCTGGCCTCTCCACTATAGAAAAGCACATTAGAAGGAAATTGGGTTAGAATTTGAGTGATCCAAGCCCCAGCATTCACCATCTTTTCCTCCAAATCTCCAACAAATATGTTGGCAGAAAAAGTTTTATATGTTATGCTTTGTGGTATGTTTCCTTTTTTATTGAGTAACCCAGAAAACCTTTGTGAATTCCTCCTCATTTCCCATCTCCATATCCACTAACATCACCACTGTAGTATAAACCACCATCATTTCTTGCCTGGAAAATTACAACAGACCAGGAGCCACCATTGCTCTTACTATAATCCCTTCTCTACTCTGAAGCCAGAGTTTTGGGGTTTTTTTTTGTTGTTGTTTGTTTGTTTGTTTGTTTTTGAAGCTGGGTCTCACTCCACCTCCCAAGCTGGAGTGAAATGGCAGGCAGAATCATGGCTCACTGCAGCCTCAAACTCCTAGGCTCAAGCAATACTCATGCCTCAGCCTCCCGAGTATCTGAGACTACAGGCACACACCACCATGCCCAGCTTATTTTTGCATTTTTTGCTAGAGATGGGGTTTCACCATGTTGCTTAGAATGGTCTCAAACTCCAGGGCTCAAGCTGTCAGCCCACGTCAGCCTCCCAAGATGCTGGGATTACAGATAATAAGCCACCATACCTGGCCCAGAGTGATTTTTTTAAAACCCAAATCTGATCATGAACATCCTCCACAGTCTCCCATTGCTCTTAGCATAAAGACTAAACTATTTACATGGTTTTCAACGTTCCATGTGGTCTGACATCCAACCAGCTTCATCCTGTGTCAACTTGCCCCTTCTTCCTTTCCCTTTCTCCACATTGATCTGCTTCCAGGACTTTGTTCCTTCCTGGCATGAGGCACTTGGACAGACGTTTCCCACTCTCTGCTGGAATATGCTGTTTCTTTCTCTCCATTTAGTTAATGCAGACTTCCCTCAGAGCTCCTTCAGTCATCTGTTCCTCAGGGAAGTCCTCCTTGATGTTCACAATCAGGTCAACTCAGCCTATCATTGCTCTGGTTGAAACTAAGTTGTGTGTTTTTTTAGAGTGGTGAGGAGGAGTTGTTTGTTTTGGTAGCACCTATCACCGTTGAAATTATGTTTATTTTTTGTGATTTTTCTGATTAATTTCTGTCTTTTAGCTGGATTGTAGGCTCCATAAGTCAAAGATCATGTATATGTTTAATCTTCTGCCAACCTAAATAACAAACAGAGAGAGGCTCTCTAAAAGAAAATGATATTTATTCGTGGACAGGGCATTCCAATGGGACTATGTGTGCCATAGTCACCTATATGTGTATTCAGGGAGGTAAAGGCTTTTAAGGGAAAAGTGAAGAGAATTACATTAATTGTTTCTGAGATAATTATCCTTGGCTTCAAGGATCAATAACAAAGGTGGCGCCAGTTTGAGGTTGGACAGGCAGTTGCTGGGTAGACGCCCTTGCAGAAGTATTTTTTTGTGCAAGGTTGTGGTTTCTGCAGTCTTTGGGGATAGTTCTGGGTATCAAGCATACAAGCCTGGGAACTCTCCCTTCATGGCTTTCCCCACCTCTATTTGTCAGAGTTTTTAACACAAATTACTCCATTTTGATTCTGACAACTTTCACACTCTCAGTGCCTGTCTCAATACCTAGCACCTAGTAAGCATTCAAATATTCGTTGAATAAACAGAATCCCAAAGAATAAACTTGAATGGTGGCTGGAGCTGGGGAGATGGGAGGGGGATGCCCACCCCAGGCCCAGTGAGCAGAGATGTTATTGGAGATAACATGCTCGTGCTAAGGTCATAGAGATGATTTTGTAGCAACTTGACAACAGAAAGATGCTGCCTCCTTTAAAGTGGCTATTTTGCCAAGGTCATAAGTTAACTGATTTTTATTTTATCCCTTTCCTCTTCAATATATTTCCCTATTCCTTAAAATGTCCACATCAACTCTGCCAAATGTATCAAAAGAAATGGCAGAAGTAGGCTTAGTTTGGCTGCCTCCGTCCTGCCATAGCCGGATTCACATAGACCTTTCCCATTTACAGAAATGAAAACTAGGAATCCTCCATGTCTGTGTATAGTGTTACCTTTACTTGAAGTACATTCTTCACCTTTGTGTTAGCCTCTTCTCAACTCCACAATACTGTGGAGCATGATATTCCCATTGCTGTGGAGTAGTAGGGAATTGTGTGTAAGTCATTTCACGATAACTCTTGAGAGTATTTCACAAAGGTGAAAATTGTGTTTTCACATTATGTTGTGGTATCTCATGTGACTTAAGATGCCTCATATTATATTTATTATATATTTATTTGGGTGCCCATTTTATATTTCTTTCTAAATTATAAGCTCTTTTTCTTATTCTTCTTGGGTGTCCTCTCTTCACATAGCACATAAAAGACATTCATATATTGCTGGTTAAACAACACTGTGGAGATATGAAAAGGCTAGCACAAAGGTGAAAAACTTTTTTCAACCTGTGGTTTCATCTAAAGAAAGTGCCCTATTCCCTGATGCTTATTTCTTACACGCAATTCCCTACTGATCCACAGCAGTTGGAATATCACACTCAGATGAAATTAGTACTTCAGGGAGGAAACTGTGACTATCTTGCTCTTACTCTTACAGACTGTTAAGATAATAAACTGAATTCCTGGAACCAAAAATAAACTTGTCTATGAAGAGTATATGCTTAGAATTAGACATATCAATACCTATATAATTCTTTTTTTTTTCCTTCCTCAAAGTGAGTGCAACTTGCTGGGACTATGAGATGGGGAAGAAAGTCTGATGATTCCAAAAGAATGATCTTTCAGTGTTTGCTTTACCCCAGTATTTCTTGCAAAAGCAACTGTACAAAATAACATCAAAAGAATAGCAAAAACAAAAAATAATAGAAGTTAGACAAGCATGGTGGCACATACCTGTAGTCCCAACTACTTGGGAGTCTGAGTGAGGTAGGAGGAGCACTTGAGCCTAGAAGCTCAAGGCTATAGTGGGCTATGATCATGCCTGTGAAAAGTCACTACACACAAGCCTGGGCATTATAAAAAGACCCTGTCTCTAAAATAATATTAATAATAATAGTAATAGAAGTTAAAGAAAATGAATAAAATTGCCTATAATGCTACCTTAAAAAAAAAAAAAGCTGTTTTTATTGTTCAATGTTTCCTTGTAATATTTTTTCATGTAGTTGTATTTTTAGGGTAAATACACACAAGTTATATTTTTTATTTAATATTATGTATGTTTTCCTAATTGTTATGTCATGATTATCAACAAAATATTATATATTCATTCAAATGATCATTATGAAGACTATAAAAAGCCCTGAAAAATATGTATAATATCAATTTAACTTGTACCATAACAGAAATAACTGGTTTGAATACAAAAAAACTAGATTTAAGTACTACTTTTTCAATTTAGTAGTTCTTTCATCTTGGGCAAGTAATTTAACCCTTCTCCATTTTTGCCTCTTCATTTTAAAAATGAAGTTCCTAATAGTTGCCTCGTAGTTGATTACAGGGATTGAAAGCAATAACGTAATCAGCTGAGATAGGTCCTTAAGGAAAGGAAGATATTTATAAAAATTTATTTTTTAGTAATTTCATTTTTAATAAACCTTCCTTTCACAAAGAAACCTAACTGATCTCTCTTTCAATCATGTCATAATGAAGTACCTATTTGCCCACTAGTTCCTTCTTAGGGAAATTTCTAGAGTGGATTTACTGGGTTAAAAGATGTGCCATGAATATGGCTCTGAAAATTGCTTTCCTCAAGCCTGTGCTAGCTGGTGTTGCTGTGGCGATGCTGGAGCCTGTCGCTCTCACCCCATCCTCTCCCACGTTATAGAGCCACATTTCTAAGGGAAGTGGACAATAAGTATACATTGAACAAATAAGAGTCAGACTGCTTGTTTATCCAGTAAGCTGAACCATGTATCCCTTGAATAGGATCGTACCTGGGCAACCTCTTCCCAACTAAGAGAAATAGAAAATCCTAATAGCTCGATACGATGAAGGAGCCTGAGCTCTGGGAGGCTGAACATTCTTCGCTGGATTGACCATTTGTGTTTAGCTGAAGGCTAGCTAGTGTGTGCTTGAACCACAAGCAACTGTCACTTTAAGGAGCTTGAAACCAGGGGAGTACCTCACGCGGGTACTCTTCTTACCGGAGGAAGCAGACCAAAAAGACCTCAACTTTACAAGTTCTGTCCTGATCACTCCCAGAGACTCAATCTGTCATGGTGGGCATTTACTTGTCAGTGACTGCTGTAAGCATGAATGGGCTTATGCCCCAATTCTGGACAACAAGACAGGAAGATAGCTCTGCTCAGAGCTTTGGAATAACTTGTGTCCTGAATAACATGAACTCAGAACAATGTTGGTATGAAACAACTTACATAACACCAGCATTATGTTGTAGTACCTCATGTGACTTAAGATGCCTCATATGATATTTATTATATATTTATTTGGGTAAACAATTATATACTTATTTATATTAGGGAATATAAATGTGGGAATTTATATTCCCTTCTGAATTGTAAGCTCTTTTTCTTATCCTTCTTGGATGTCCTCCATTCACATAGCACACAAAAGACATTCCATAAACTGTTGGTTAAACAAATACGTAAATACGTTTTGTTCAAAAACTACAGTCTAGGCCAGGTGCAGTGGAGTGGCTCACACCTGTAATCCCAGCACTTTGGAAGGCCAAAGCAGGAGGACTGCTTGAGTCCAGGAGTTTCAGATTAGCCTAGGCAACATAGCAAGAGCCTCTTCTCTACGAAACAATAACAACAACAAAACACTACAATCTAAATCTACTTAACAAGGTAGTGGAATTATATTTTAATTGTCTGCTAGGATACTTTAGCTCCAAATAAGAGAAATTCAATTAAAGATCACTTAAACAAGATGTATTATCACACAGCAAAAAGTCTGGAGATATGGTGACTTCGGCCTGGGTTCATTCAGTAGTTCAAACATGTCAGTAAAAGATTTCCTCCTCAGCCTAGATGTACATAGCAGTTATCAATATCATGTCCAGAAATACTCATGTCCAGAGGCAGAAAAGAATATACCTTCCTTGAGCACATTCTATAAGTATGAAAACCTCTCCCAGAAGCCCCCAGCTGAGTTACCTTTGTGTATCATTGGTCAGAAATGGTGCCCATGCGCATCCATACTGAAAGCAGTCATTAGACAAGACACAATTTCTGCCATGACTGATTTAGACCATAGGGTTCATACCTGAAAAACAAAACAAAAAACTGGAGTTCAATTAGTAAATGTAGAAGGAAGGCAGGTGTGCAGCATAAACCACACAGTTTGCACAGACACTTCACGCCATTCTTACGAGTTAAGGAATTGTGGGAACCCTCCCTACATCTAGGTTCCCAGAGGCCAGTCAAGGGCCAGCCTTGCGAGCAGGCCTTTCTAAGGAAGCAGTCTTAGGCCTGCCATTCATTTTTTTTCTGCACATTTCTACATTTGAAGTGTGGCTTGTCCACAAGCCAAGCTCCGTGAGCCCCATTGAAGAAGGAAAGAACTTCATTCTTTCCTTCTCAAGAGCAGGCTGAGCAAGTGCATTTTCAAGTATTTCTTCACGGTCTTGGCTGTGTATTCTTGGCAAGACCCACACGGCTTCTTTTAGGAAATGAAATGACGTTTCATTAGGAAATGCAGGTTCGAATGAGGGAACTGGTGTGGAAACCTTTCTAGGGCTGCTCAAAGGGTGCTAAGCCGCGTTAGTGAGGCCTCAACCCATTGTGACTGATACAGCAAGGGGGAAATGGGAAATGGATATCTCACGAATGCAGCCAAGAGTGTTGCTCTATCTCCTTTTAATCCTAAATAGAAAGTAAAACGTGTGGGAAGACAGGTATCAAAGCAGTCCTTCCTGCCCTTTCCAACTCTCTAATTCCCATATGTGACATTCCTGCCCTTCCCTCACATAAGCTTAGAACATTTGTTCTGAATCTTCCCTTCTCCTGCTGGTCTCTTCCCATTTTCTATCAATTTTTCATACAAGGTGGCTCTCGGGTACATTGTTTCTTCTTCATATGCCCAGTCACCTCTCCAGGACAGTCCCCCAACCTCTGTACAGCTATCCATCTGGTCCTCCTACTCCCACTCACATCTCACATCTGCTGGGCTCAGAAGTTCCAGGGTGCTCTTCTTCACTTATAATTTTCATCACATAATTCTACTCCTTGAGATATGGCACTCAAAGGCCCTTTGAGCTAATCTTCACGCTACCTCTTCAAACTCATAACTTATTACTTTTAAAAAGGCATTTGGCTCTCTCTGTAAGGCCTTATTTATTTCCCCTAACGCTAGGTTTTGATGGAAATCCATCAAGATGGTGTCATACTCATCCCTGCCTTTTTACCTCCTAAAAATGCTGACCATAGTTGAAATGTTAACCTTTCACGTATAATTCAGGGTCACTATTTCTTACATTAATTATTAAAGTAAGATAATGATGACTTCAAGAATTGAGATATTTAAAGTCATTTGTCCTACCACAAACCAACTTCTGATACTTTTTGAGTGCTTATGTATTAAGAAAATAATAAAGATTTGCTGAGCCTTTCCCATGTTCTGGGCACGATTCTAAGTGCTTAAGCCTCATTTAATCCTAACAATTTCATGAGGTAATTACCATTATCAACTCAGTTTTAGAGATGAGAAAACTGAGGTGGAAAAGTTAGGAACACCACAAATGTGCATAACAGCATTGCTCGTAACAGCAAAAAAGTGGGAACACCTCACGTGTACATCAAGTGAAGAATGAATAAATACAATTTGGCATATCCATAAAATGGAACATTATGCATAAATACTATTCCATAAAATATAGCCATAAAATGGAATGAAGTACTGATGCATGCTACAACATGGATGAACCTTAAAACTTTGTGCTAAGTGAAAGAAGCCAGATACATAAGACCACATACTGTATGATTTCATTTATAGAAAATGTCCAGAATAAATAAATCCATAGGGATAAGTGGAGATTTGTGACTGTGTGGGGCTAAGAATGGGGGAAACTGCATAATGGGTTCAGGGTTTTACTTTGGAATGACAGCAATGTTTAAGAATTAGATAGAGGTGGTCACTGCACAACATTGAATGTTCTAAATGCCACTGAACTGTACACTTTAAAATGGTTAATTTATTTTTTTGTTTTGTTTTGGTTTTTTGTTTTTTTGAGACGGAGTCTCACTCTGTCACCCAGGCTGGAGTGCAGTGGCACTATCTTGACTCACCACAACCTCCGCCTCCTGGGTTCAAGTGATTCTCCTGCCTCACCCTCCCGAGTAGCTGGGACTACAGGCATGTGCCACCACGCCCAGCTAATTTTTGTATTTTTAGTAGAGACAGGGTTTCACCTTGTTGGCCAGGCTGATCTCCAACTCCTGACCTCAGGCAATCCACCTGCCTCGGCCTCCCAAAGTGCTGGGATTACAGGCATGAGCCACTGTGCCCGGCCTAATTTTTAAAATTTTACTTTAACTTATTATTCATTTTTCTTTTGAGAAATTGTAGATTTAGAAGGTACATGTGCAGGTTTATTACATGGATATATCACATGGAGATATGGTGAGGTCTGGGCTCCTAGCATACCCATCACCCAAACAGTGAACTTTGTACCCAACAGGTAATTTTTCAACCCTTGCCCCCTTGCCACCCTCTCGCCTTTTGGAATCCCCAGTGTCCATTATATCCACCTTTATGTCCATGTGTACCCATTGTTTAGCCCCCATGTGTAAGCGAGGCCATGCAGTATTTGATTTTCTGTTTTCTGAGTTTGTTCACTTAGGAAAATGGCCTCCAGCTTCATCCGTGTTGCTGCAAAATACATGATTTCATTCTTTTCTTATGGCAGGTAAGTATTCTGTGGTGTACATGTACCAGTACCACATTTTCTCTATCCTATTATTTAATTGATTAAAAGTCATAAGAAAAGGAGAAAGGATTCAACATTAAAAATGCTGCCAAGAGAATCAGTTCATAAGTGAAAGCACATTATTTTCTCAAGGAAGGCACTGATGTCCACTTACAGCAATTTTAGTGGAGACTGAAGTCAGATTTTTCCCCCATAAAATAAGAATAAATGTGCTCTAGGTGAGGACCAAAGCAGCAACGCTTTTGAGGAAATAATATGAACTTTTTGACATTCTTTCTGACTGTTAAGAAGTATTTTGTGTTTAACTTCTTCTTTTTTCCACACAAGATTTTAATTGTTCTCCTAAAAATACATGAAAACATTGAAAATAAGTAAAAGTTTACAACTAGCAGCTTTATTATGTACTCTTGCGCAATAAGGATTTCATAAAATTTCATTAGATTATGGCTGTCCTCTGAAAGTTGTGATTAAAAGAATGTCCAACATCGTTTTTAAAATATAGCAAAATTCTGCATTGAACCATGTGTAAAAGCAAATTCTATCATCTAATAAAATATTAACACACATTTTCCCAAACAGGAAATTATGTTCCAGAATTATAAAAATGTGTGTTTTTAAAGAGCCAGAAATGACAGAAAATTAGAGTTAGGAAGCAAGGATACATAAGAAGCACCTATTATAAATATGTTCGATTTTCTTAATATGTTACAATAAATCATGAAAATTAGAAAAAATGGAAATAAAGTAAGCAAAAAGTTTTCAGTAAAGAAAAGAAATATTTGTGGATTGGATTTATTACAATTTTAAAATGGCATTCTTTGGAAAACAATGTTAATCAATTGACTTGGTGTTTGTATTATTTTTTAATTTATAGTTTCACTTTTAAATATTGCAGAACATGTTAATGATTGGTTTTTAAAAATTTTTGTATTTGGTTTCTTAAATTGTAACATCTGTGTATTTTCATCTAGTTATTTTCTTATATATTTTGAGAAAACTTTATAAACTTGACCTTCACATTTTCATTTGACTTATTTTACTCTCAATCCTGTTTTCCCTATTAAGTACTTTAATGCTTTTTTTGTATCATGTATTTATCTCATTTGTATCATTATACATTTTACCCGGCTACATTTTAGCTCAGTTGTTAATGCCTTCAAATTGTTTAACTTTATTGAATTTATACTTTCTTACTTTGAACTGCTGAAGAGTTTTCAAATAATATATTCTGACACATAATTTAAGAATCAAATAATTTTATGAGGTGTTTTCCTACTCTCAGTCTTCAGAAAGATGTTTCTCTTTTTAGTTTTTTGCTTTTGTTTATATTTTCAATTTTCTATCTTGTTTAGTCCTTATATTGTTTGCTGTCTCATTTTTTTAAATAAGAAATCATGCTTACATATGAATTTCATGTTTTCATCTTATATAAATTTCTGAGATACAGATGTAATTTTGTTACATAGATATATTGTGTAGTGGTAAAGTCAGGGCTTTTAGGGTATCTATTATCAGAACGAAGTACAATTGTACCGATTAATTTCTCATCCTCCACTTAAGTCCCACTCCTCACCTTTCTGAGTCTAGTGTCTATCATTCCACACTCTATGTTCTTGTGTACACATTATTTAGCTTCCACTTATAGGTGAGAACATGTGGTATTTGTTTTCTGTTTCTGAGTTGTTTCACTTAAGATACTGGCCTCCAGTTTCATCTGAGCTGCCTTAAAAAGACATGATTTAATTCTCTGAGAAATGAATTATCAAATAAGAATTGAATTTCCTTTGGCTCTATTCTCTTTTTGATTGGGTTCTATGATGCAGTTCAATAAAATAAAAACACAAGCTAACAGAAGAAGGGCAAGTCTAAAACCTAATTGCAAGTGCTTTTCTCAAATTTGACTGTGTAGGACCTAATGGGATCTCTCCTTATCTATTAAACCCCACCCATTCCCGGAATGTCTACTTGACAGTGTCTTCTCTGCTTATACAATGGTTAGATTCCAAAAGTGTTTATCAATCTAAAATTATACAATATCAGTAATTGCACATCTTCACATAGAGTTGATACATTTAAGTCACTTGTATAGATTTCCTCTTATCTATACCATTTTATAAACTGAAAGTTTTTAAGTGTATTTCATACCTTGAAAAATAGAGTAAAAGTAGAATTTTAATATCCAAAATACAAGGTTTCCAAATAATACCTTGTTTTTTTGTTGTTGTCATTGTTGTTTTTTATTATACTTTATGATCTAGGGTACATGTGCACAATGTGCACGTTTCTTACATATGTGTACATGTGCCATGTTGGTTTCCTGCACCCATCAACTCGTCATTTGCATTAGGAATTTCTCCTAATGCTATGCCTCCCCCAGTCCCTCACCCCGACAGGCCTCAGTCTGTGATGTTCCCCACCCTGTGTCCAAGTGTTCTCATTGTTCAGTTCCCACCTATGAGCGAGAACATGGGTGCTTGGTTTTCTGTCTTGTGATCGTTTGCTCAGAATGATGGTTTCCAGCTTCATCCATGCCCCGGTAAAGGACATGAACTCATCCTTTTTTATGCTGCATAGTATTCCATGGTGTATATGTGCCACATTTTCTTAATCCAGTCTATCATTGATGGACATTTGGGTTGGTTCCAAGTCTTTGCTATTGTGAATAGTGTCGCAATAAACATACGTGTGCATGTGTCTTTATAGTAGCATAATTTATAATCCTTTGGGTATACACCAAGTAATGGGATCACTGGGTGAAATGGTATTTCTAGTTCTAGATCCTTGAGGAATCGCTACACTGTCTTCCACAATGGTTGAACTAATTTACACTCCCACCAACAGTGTAAAAGCATTCCTATTTCTCCACATCCTCTCCAGAGCCTATTGTTTCCTGACTTTTTAATGATCGCCATTCTAACTGGCATGAGATGGTATTTCATTGTGGTTTTGATTTGCATTTCTCTGATGACCAGTGATGATGAGCACTTTTTCATGTGTCTGTTGGCTGCATAAATGTCTTCTTTTGAAAACTGTCTCTTCATATCCTTTGGCCACTTTTTGATGGGGTTATTTGATTTTTTCTTGTAAATTTGTTTAAGTTCTTTGTAGATTCTGGATATTAGCCCTTTGTCAGATGGGTAGATTGCAAAATTTTTCTCCCATTCTGTAGGTTGCCTGTTCACTCTGATGGTAGTTTCTTTTGCTGTGCAGAAACTCTTTAGTTTAATTAGATCCCATTTGTCTATTTTGGCTTTTGTTACCATTGCTTTTGGTACTTTGGTATGAAGTCCTTGCCCATACCTATGTCCTGAATGGTATTGCCTAGGTTTTCTTCTAGGGTTTTTATGGTTTTAGGTCTAACATTTAAGTCTTTACTCTATCTTGAATTAATATTTGTATAAGATGTAAGGAAGGGATCAAGTTTCACCTTTCTCCATATGGCTAGCCAGTTTTCCCAGAACCATTTATTAAACAGGGAATCCTTTCCTCATTTCTTGTTTTTGTCAGGTTTGTCAAAGATCAGATGGTTGTAGATGTGTGGTGTTATTTCTAAGGCCTCTGTTCTGTTCCATTGGTCTATATATCTGTTTTGGTACCAGTACCATGCTGTTTTGGTTACTGTAGCCTTGTAGTATAGTTTGAAGTCAGGTAGTGTGATGCCTCCAGCTTTGTTCTTTTGGCTTAGGATTGTCTTCGCAATGCAGGCTATTTTAAATTACCTTGGGCAGTATGGGCATTTTCACAATATTGATTCTTCCTATCCATGAGCATGGAATGCTCTTCCATTTGTTTGTTTCCTCTTTTATTTCGTTGAGCAGTGGTTTGTAGTTCTGCTTGAAGAGGTCCTTCACATCCCTTGTAAGTTGAATTCCTAGGTATTTTATTCTCTTTGTAGCAATTGTGAATGGGAGTTCACTCATGATTTGACTCTCTGTCTGTTATTGATGTATAGGAATACTTGTGATTTTTGCACATTGATTTTGTATCTTGAGACTTTGCTGAAGTTGCTTATCAGCTTGAGATTTTGGGGTGAGATGATGGGGTTTTCTAAATATACAATCATGTCATCTGCAAACAGGGACAATTTGACTTCCTCTTTTCCTAATTGAATACCCTTTATTTCTTTCTCTTGCCTGATTGACCTGGCCAGAACTTCCAACACTATGTTGAATAGGAGTGGTGAGAGAGGGCATCCTTGTCTTGTACTGGTTGTCAAAGGGAATGCTTCCAGTTTTTGCCCATTCAGTGTGATATTGGCCATGGGTTTGTCATAAATAGCTCTTATTATACCTAGTTTATTGAGAGTTGTTAGCATGAAGGGCTGTTGAATTTTGTTGAAGGCCTTTTCTGCATCTGTTGAGATAATCATGTGGTTTTTTTCATTGGTTCTGTTTATGTAATGGATTATTTATTGATTTGCATATGTTGAACCAGCCTTGCATCCCAGGGATGAAGCCCACTTGATCATGGTGGATAAGCTTTTTGATGTGCTGCTGGATTCAGTTTGCCAGTATTTTGAGGATTTTTGCATCGATGTTCATCAGGGATATTGGTCTAAAATTCTCTGATTTTAGTGGTTCTCTGCCAGGCTTTGGTATCAGGATTATGCTGGCCTCATAAAATGAATTAGGGAGAATTCCCTCTTTTTCTATTGATTGGCATAGTTTCAGAAGGAGTGGTAAAAGCTCTTCTTTATACCTCTGGTAGAATTTGGCTGTGAATCTGTCTGGTCCTAGACTTTTTTTGGTTGGTAGACTATTAATTATTGCCTCAATAAATAATAAATAAATAATAAATAAATGCATGAACTCTACAGGAAGAATTGCAATTACTGATGTTGTATAATTTTAGATTAATAAATACTTTTGGAATCTAACCATTGTATAAGCAGAGAAGACACTGTCAAGTAGACATTCCGGGGCTGGGTGGGGTTTAATAGATAAGGAGAGATCCCATTAGGTCCTACACAAAGCCTGTTACTGGTGTATTTAGAGATTCAGCTTCTTCCTGGTTTAGTCTTGGGAGGGTGTATGTGTCCAGAAATTTATCCATTTCTTCTAGGTTTTCTATTTTATTTGCATAGAGGTGTTTATAGTATTCTCTGATGGTAGTTTGTATTTCTGTGGGGTCGGTGGTGATATCCCCTTTATCATTTTTTATTGCGTCTATTTGATTCTTCTCTCTTTTCTTCTTTATTAGTCTTGCTAGTGGTCTATCAATTTTGTTGATCTTTTCAAACAACCGACTCCTGGATTCATTGAATTTTTGAAGGGTTTTTTGTGTCTCCATCTCCTTCAGTTCTGCTCTGATCTTAATTATTTCTTGCCTTCTGCTAGCTTTTTAATGTGTTTGCTCTTGCTTCTCTAGTTCTTTTAATTGTGATGTTAGGGTGTCAATTTTAGATCTTTCCTGCTTTCTCTTGTGGGCCTTTAGTGCTATAAATTTCCCTCTACACACTGCTTTAAATGAGTTCCAGAGATTCTGGCACATTGTGTCTTTGTTCTCATTGGTTTCAAAGAACATCTTTATTTCTGCCTTCATTTCGTTATGTACCCAGTAGTCATTCAGGAGCAGATTGTTCAGTTTCCATGTAGTTGTGCAGTTTCGAGTGAGTTTCTTAATCCTGAGTTTTAATTTGATTGCACTGTGGTCTGAGAGACAGTTTGTTGTGATTTCTGTTCTTTTACATTTGCTGGGGAGTGCTTTACTTCCAATTATGTGGGCAATTTTAGAATAAGTGCAATGTGGTGCTGAGAAGAATGTATATTCTGTTGATTTGGGGTGGAGAGTTCTGTAGATGTCTATTAGGTCCACTTGGTGCAGAGCTGAGTTCAAGTCCTGGATATCCTTGTTAACTTTCTGTCTCGTTGATCTGTCTGATATTGACAGTGGGGTGTTAAAGTCTCCCATAATTATGGTGTGGGAGTCTAAGTCTCTTTGTAAGTCTCTAAGGACTTGCTTTATGAATCTGGGTGCTCCTGTATTGGGTGCATATATATTTAGGATAGTTAGCTCTTCTTGTTGAATTGATCCCTTTACCATTATGTAATGACCTTGTCTCTTTTGATCTTTGTTGGTTTAAGTCTGTTTTATCCCAGCCTAGGATTGCAACCCCTGCTTTTTTTTGCTTTCCATTTGCTTGGTAGATCTTCCTCCATCCCTTTAGTTCAGGCTATGTGTGCCTCTGCCTGTGAGATGGGTCTCCTGAATACAGCATACTGATGGGTCTTGACTCTTTATCCAATTTGCCAGTCTGTGTCTTTTAATTGGGGCATTTAGCCCATTTACATTTAAGGTTAATATTGTTATGCATGAATTTAATCCTGTCATTATGATGTTACCTGGTTATTTTGCCATTAATTGATGCAGTTTCTTTTTTTTTTTTTTTTGTATTTTTTTTTTTTTTTTGTATTTTTAGTAGAGACGGGGTTTCACCGTGTTAGCCAGGATGGTCTCGATCTCCTGACCTCGTGATCTGCCCGTCTCGGCCTCCCAAAGTGCTGGGATTACAGGCTTGAGCCACCGCGCCCGGCCTGATGCAGTTTCTTCATAGCGTTGATGGTCTTTACAATTGGGCATGTTTTTGCAGTGGCTGGTACCGGTTGTTTCTTTCCATGTTTAGTGCTTCCTTCAGGAGCTCTTGTAAGGCAGGCCTGGTGATGACAAAATCTCTCAGCATTTGCTTGTCTGTAAAGGATTTTATTTCTCCTTCATTTATGAAGCTTAGTTTGGCTGGATATGAAATTCTGGATTGAAAATTATTTTCTTTAAGAATGTTGAATATTGGCTCCCACTCTCTTCTGGCTTATAGGGTTTCTGCCAAGAAATCCGCTGTTAGTCTGATGTGCTTCCCTTTGTGGGTAACCCGACCTTTCTCTCTGGCTCCCCTTAACACTGTTTCCTTCATTTCAACCTTGGTGAATCTGACAATTATGTGTCTTGGGGTTGCTCTTCTCGAGGAGTATCTTTGTGGTGTTCTCTGTAGTTCCTGAATTTGAATGTTGGCCTGCCTTGCTAGGTTGGGGAAGTTCTCCTGGATAATATCCTGAAGAGTGTTTTCTAACCTGGTTCCATTCTCCCTGTCACTTTCAGGTATACCAGTCAAATGTAGATTTGGTCTTTTCACATAATCCCATATTTCTTGGAGGCTTTGTTCATTTCTTTTTACTCTTTTTTCTCTAATCTTGTCTTCTTGCTTTATTTCATCAATTTGTTTTTCAATCACTGATATCCTTTCTTCCACTTGATCGAATAGGCTATTGAAGCTTGTGCCTCCATCACGAAGTTCTTGTGCCATGGTTTTCAGCTCCATCACGTCATTTAATGTCTTCTCTGCACTGTTTATTCTAGTTAGCCATTCATCTGACCTTTTTTCAAGGTTTTTAGCTTCCTTGCAATGGGTTAGAATATGCTCCTTTAGCTTGGAGAAGTTTGTTATTACCAACCTTCTGAAGCCTACTTCTGTCAGCTTGTCAAAGTCATTCTCTGTCTAGTTTTGCTCTGTTGCTGGTGAGGAGATGTGATCCTTTGGAGGAGAAGAGGCACTCCGGTTTTTAGAATTTTCAGCTTTTCTGCTCTGGTTTCTCCCCATCTTTGTGGTTTTATCTATCTTTGGTCTTTGATGTCGGTGACTTACAGATGGGGTTTTGGTGTGGATGTCCTTTTTGTTGATGTTGATGCTATTCCTTTCTGTTTGTTAGTTTTCCTTCTAACAGTCAGGAGCCTCAGCTGCAGGTCTGTTGGAGTTTGCTGGAGGTCCACTCCAGATGCTGTGTGCCTGGGTATCACCAGCAGAGGTTGCAGAACAGCAAGTTTTGCAGAACAGCAAATATTGCGCCCTGATCCTTCCTCTGGAAGCTTCATCCCAGAGGGGCACCTGCCTGTATGAGGTGTCTGTTGGCCCCTACTGGGAGGTGTCTCCCAGTTAGGCTACATGGGGATCAGGGACCCACTTGAGGAGGCAGTCTGTCTGTTCTCAGAGCTCAAACACCATGCTGGGAGAACCACTGCTCTCTTCAGAGATGTCAGACAGGGACGTTTAAGTCTGCAGAAGTTGTCTGCTGCCTTTTGTTCAGCTATGGCCTGCCCACAGAGGTGGATTCTGTAGAGGCAGTAGGCCTTGCTGAGCTGCGATGGGCTCTGTGCAGTTTGAGCTTCTCAGCTGCTTTGTTTACTTACTCTAGCCTCATCAATGGCAGATGCCCCTCCGCCTGCCAGGCTGCAGCCTCATAGGTTGATCTCAGATTGCTAGCAGTGAGCAAGGCTCTGTGGGCATAGGACCTGCCGAGCCAGGCACGGGAGAGAATCTCCTGGTCTGCCAGTTGCTAAGATCATGGGAAAAGTGCAGTATTTGGGCGAAAGTGTCCCGTTTTTCCAGGTACAGTCTGTCATGGCTTCCCTTGGCTAGGAAAGCGAAATGCCCTGACCCCTTGCACTTCCAGGGTGAGGTGATGCCCCACCATGCTTCAGCTCACCCTTCATGGGCTGCACCCACTGTCCAACCAGTCCCAATGAGATGAACCAGGTACCTCAGTTGGAAATGCAGAAATCACCCATCTTCTGCATTGATCACACTGGGAACTGCAGACCAGAGCAGTTCCTATTTGGCCATCTTGGAACAGACTCCATTTTGTGTTTAATTTCTAAGTTTTATCTGGGTTCCAGAAAGTTGAGATTGTTGGATAACCAATCTTTCAATAACGAGTTCATGCTTCTTGATTAATTCCTTTTATCCTGTTGGTATGATACACATGTCAGATTACACACAGCTTTAAGGCCAAGAATGGTTCCTCTATCTTCATCAAGTTCCTGCTTCCCCAGGTCATGCTGTATACATGAAAGGCTCTCAGCAATGTGTTCCCATTGCTTACAGTTGGCTCTGCTCTCCTAGCCAGTGCAACTCCAGACAGCTCTCTGTTCTCCAGAGAAAGCAAATGGGGCACAAAAAACTGTCAGTCACGTATTCCAGCTCCACAAGAGTCACCAGAAACATCCTGGACTTTTTATGCCCAAAGTTGGACAGTAGAGAATTATCCTTGGTGCCTATAACTGACATGCTTTTTGTCATGTGGCTCTCCCCGCAGAAGAGAGGAAATCGGAGAAGTGTGGATCACTCCATTAACATATCTGACTGCAGACCATTTGGCTTCTGCATCCCTTCTAAGCGCTCTGAGTATGATCTAACTGGTGAGAAGGTGCACTGAGAAATTCCAGGGTTTGGTGCAGAGTTCCAAGTCCTAAAACACCAAGGCTGGATGAAACTCTCAATTCTAAAGAGTCTCTGGGAACCATACATTAAAAATCAGAGAATCAGTAAATAATTCCCTGAGGACAGTCATCCTCAGTTTCCTGCATACTCATTATTCACTATTCATTTTTATTTCCCTTTCATAAAGTGCTTTGGACTGTTCTTTAAGATGACATTACTCTAAAGTTTTTTCCAGAGACTGCATTCAAGCCTCAGATAACAACATTTGTACATATTTCTTCAGTAGCTGTTACTCCAGTAAAGAAGGGCTGAATCTAAATCTTCAAGAGAAATTTGAATTTTCCAAGTAAGTTATGTCCTGAGATTGAGTGACTTTTAACAGTTTAGGAGGAAGAAAAAAGTTTCTAATTAATTTTCAGCTGGTTGGGCCCTGCTTCCAGCTCTCTCATGGTTTTCTCAGGAGAGTCTTATATAAAAGGTAAAAACAACCTACCACATGTTTGATTGCCTTGGGCTGCTTGTAATCCAGAAAATTGTTGTTTATGTACTCAATTGTATGCTATAGTAATCTCAACTGGAGTGCTATTGCTTTAATAATTTAAAAGTACCAATGATGTCAAGTGTCAAGTTTTTGTAAGTATTTAGCTTAAAAGGTCTTTTATTTCTGCTAACAGCTGCTCTTCTGCATCAAGGATCTCCAAGACCATCCCCAGGTTGGAGGATTTTCTAGGAGGAATCACAGGACTCAGTGTATAGTCATCTGCATGGGTATGATTTATTTCAGCAAAACAACACAAAGCAAAACCAATAAAGAGAAAATACACATGGGGTGATGATGTCTCAAGGAAACTAGGCACAAACAACGAAGAGTCCTCTCCCAGTGGAGTCATACAGGACACACTTGATTTCTCCAGCATCAAGTTGTGACAACACACGTGAAGATCTACCAACCAAGAAGGCCAAGGGCTCAGAGTTTTTGTTGGGGGATGGTGACATAGGCACCCTTTGCCTGACACATACTAAAATACCAGACTTCCAGAGGAAGGCAGGTGTACAGCACCAACCACACTGTTTATGCAGACACTTCAGGCTACTTTTACCAGTTAAGGAATTGTGGGAATCCTCCCTACATCTGAGTTCCCAGATGCCACCCTAGGGCTAACCTTGCAAGCAGGCGTTTTCTAAGGACAGCCGTCTTAGGCCTGCAATTAAATCTGTTCTGCACCTCTTCTCTACACTCCAACTGTGGCTTGTCTACATGCTAATCCCACTGAATTAACAAATTTCATTCTTTCTTTCTCAAGAGCAGACTGAGCAGTGCACTTTCAAGGACCTCTTTATAGTCTTGGCTGTGTATTCATGGCAAGACCCACATGGCTTCTTTCAGGAATGAAGCGATGTTTTGTTGGGACATGGGTATAGTTAGACTGAGGGAGCTGGTGTGGAAACCTTTCTAGGGCTGCTCAAAATGTGTCAAAGACATGTCAGTGAGGCCTTGGCCCAATCAAATAAAAATGAATCTGTGTATTCACTATGGTTTTTGGTTTTATTTTTATTTATTTATTTATTTATTTATTTATTTTGGATTGGAGATGGAGTTTCACTCTTGCTGCCCAGGCTGGAGTGCAGTGGTGCAATCTTGGCTCACTGCGATCTCCGCCTCCTAGGTTCAAGCAATTCTCCTGCCTCAGCCTCCCAAGTAGCTGGGATTACAGGTGTGCGCCACCATGCCCAGCTAATTTTTGTATTATTAGTAGAGATGAGGGTTTCACCATGTTGGCCAGGCTGGTCTCGAACTCCTGACCTCAGGTGATCCACCTGCCTCAGTCTCCCAAAGTGCTGGGATTATAGGCATGAGCCACCCCGCCCAGCCAAAACATATTTTCTTTTATACCATGTTCCTAAAATGTTGTTGTTTCAACATGTAACCAATGAAAATATATTAATGAGACATTCCAGTGTAAAATGTCAATAGTGCCAAGATTGAGAAACTTTGGTTTAGATACTGGTTGCATCACCAACCAAATATATGGCTTTGAGCTTTACTCTTCTGAATATCACTCGATATTCCCACATAAAAATTGGGAGAATAATACTTATGTCACAGTGGTAATACCTAAAACTTTAAAAAGTACTCACAATGGGTCAGGCACAGGAAACCAAAATAAGGAGGCTAAAGTTCAGAAAGGTTGGTGAACTCAAGTTGCACCACTAGTGAGTGGCTGAGCAGGATTACAAACTAGTCCAAACACAATCCTTTACGTGCCTCTGAGCCTCCAGCTTGAGGGGTCTACGGCTCCCTTGACCATTCAGTTGGAGGGGTCACTTGCCCTTCCATGGCCTCCTTGCACAGAGCTGCTCAGAGTTATGCAGATCCATTGACAACAACTTGCTCATCTGGATAAAGTGTCAAAAAAGGTGGTAGCCAGGAGGAAAGAATACGATAGAATTGATGCCCAAATATCTCCAAAGTGCTGGGATGCATTACAATCAGTGGTTAATAGACTTACTGGATGTAAATGGACAATTTAATGTTGCTTCCAGGAACAAAAGCCCTGACTCCAGCTTTCCAGAAACACAGGGTGTTTAAGAGTCCCAACACCACTGCTGCCAAAAGTTACAGCTAAAGTGCTTTAGCTGGAAGCTTCTTACTCAGATAGATTCCTTCAACAGAAAACAAGGCTCTGTATACACAAACACCAAAGGTCCTGTCTTTTTCTTTTACAGATATATATGTCCAATGCTTTTCTCTCTTCAAACGTACAACATTTATTTCATATCTCAAAAAGATTTTGTGAACGAAAGTATAAAACTCTAATTTACATGTCAGATATGGTTCTAATTCTGGACAAACTATCCTATTTCCCTGGATCTAGGAGCCCATATTTACAGGCAATGCCATTCTCTGCTGTAAATAATCATAACAGCAACCCTTTCTTGCGTGTGTATTATGCCCACATGCTTGACGTGTGCCATCATTTTCATCTTACTGTTGAGAACCCTGAGGCTCAGAGAGGTCTAATGACTTGCCCAATACTACAGAGACAGAAAGTGACAAAGTAAGTTTGAAACAGGGGCTCTTGGAATCTGAAGTCTGACCTCATGCTGCTATACCACAGCAATGACAACTGTGATGCAAATCCAGACCTAGCCTAACAGGTTCAAGGAAGTAAAGGAAATACTAGAAGCAAGATGAGCAATATCATCTTTTGGCTACTTAGTAGGAGGCAAAGGGTGGTTGGTAAGAGGAGCGGGGAATTTGGAGTCAAACTAGACTTGAATCTCATATTCAAGGGTCTAAACCAAGGTTTCTCAATCTGAGCACTATTGACGTTTTGGGACAGATAATATTTGTTAGGGAGTACAGCATTGTATGCCTTGTAGGATGTTTAGCAGCATCCCAATAGATGTTGGTAGCATCCCCCCACCCCACCCCAAACTCCAATTGAGATGATCAAAACTGTACCCAACATTGCCCAGTGTCCCCAGGGAACAAAAATGGCCCTTTGCCCCAGGTAGAGAAATAATGATTTAAGCCAGGTCTTCCAGGCTGCAAAGCCCATAGTCATTCTACTACATCATGTTATCATCCATACATATTGTTATGTATTTTCAAAGCACCATGTTGTTTTTCTTCCTCACTTTATATAATTTCATATTTATTTGTATGATTATTTCATCTGTCTCCCCAATCTACATCAACATAATTGAATGCCAGGGTTTTTGCTAACTTTTTTTCCCCAGGACTTAGTACAGAACTTGGCACATGGTAATTGCTCAATAGATGTTTGTTAAATGGCTAGAGGTAGGGAAGGAAGAAAGAAAGGTTTTCCTGTACTCGTATTTCTGTACTTTGGCAGTCAATAGATAGTCTTATGTGCCCAATACTGTCACCGACTGTTCAGCGGGTGTGTATTTTCTCCTTGACCAGATTATAAGAACTGATGGGCAGGGACATACACTGCAGGATGTTTGGATCCCATGGCTTCCAGCACCATGTCAACACAAGGGAGACACACAACACATAGTTATTACACCAGAGTAAGTGTAATGCCCCTGGTGGTTTGCAACCTTTCAGAGGCAAAGGATGATTAAGATGTTTAGGGAATGTGGAAATGGGAATATGGATGGAGAATTACCTTCCTTCAGATATTTTAAAAGCCAAGCTGCCATCTACTAAGTTGTTTTTTTCCCAATTTATACTGTCATCACACTATTTGAGAGTTCCCATTTCTCTGCACTCTGGAGCTGACCTAATTTACTGATAGTTTTTGGAGCATTGCTTAGGGGATAATTGGGGGGTGTCAGTAGCCTTATGAAAATGTCATCCGTATTTCTCCAGGCTTCGCAATCCTGGGGTTTCCAGTCAGTCAGGAAACAGAATTTCTCTGACTCTCCCACAGTATACATTTTGGCACCCCTCAAAGTTCCTTTTAATGAATTCTCAGTGTTTCACAGGTGTTTATAGTAAAGGCCTCTTGGATACTGGTGGTATCACCATTTTCCTCTCTTGCTCTGTCTCATGTCACCACTGGGGCCACCAACCCTCATCCCTGTCTGTGTCATAGCTATTGGTGCAAATTATGTCATAATTGGTGACTCTTATACCATCAACATCTTACAGAGATTTTACTGAAACAGCTCCTTCAAATTTTTATCAATAAAGGCTTGCTAATGAAATTTCAAATCTAAAAGAAGAACATAGACTACAATTTTCATTGCTTCCTTACAAGGTTTTCATGTGTCAATATTTATCTCTATACACACATAACTCTAATAAATTATATTCTCCACATAGTCCAGTCTCTAAACAAAGTTAAATTTAAAGAAATAAAGTCTATGCATAAAATGCTCATTAAAAAGCATTTCCAACCCCTGTACTGATCTTTTGAAAACCCTTAAAGGTGCCCCAATTCACACCACACACTCCACTTTTCAAGCTGCTCTAGGGATCTCGCATGCTAAATTACAAAACTCTTCTCAAGCCTCAGTTTGTGCCTATCTTTCTCCTCTCTCTTCTCCCTAATTTTCAGCTCTGTACTGCGTAGACTAGCTTGGCCTCTCAGTAAATCCTCCCTACTTTCAGGCACATCCCTTTATATGCATTGTCTTGATTCAGTATCTAAAAGCAGGGTGGGAGAAAGCAAAGACTCACTTTAGTCTGTAGAGGGAGGAAAAGGAGAGGAAAGGCAGGAATAATTACATATCAATTAATCTTACTCTATCTACCTCCCATACATTTTTATTTTTGTGTTTTTAATATATATGGGATCTAATGGCTGGGCACGGTGGCTCATGCCTGTAATCCCAGCACTTTGGGTGGCCAAGGCGGGTGGATCACAAGGTCAGGAGATCAAGACTATGCTGGCTAACATGGTGAAACCCCGTCTCTACTAAAAAACACAAAAAATTAGCCGGGTGTGATGGCGGGCACCTGTAGTCCCAGCTACTCGGGAGGCTGAGGCAGGAGAATGGCATGAACCCAGGAGGTGGAGCTTGCAGTGAGCTGAGATTGCACCACTGCACTCCAGCCTGGACGACAGAGCGAGACTCTGTCTCAAAAAAAAAAAAAAAAAATATATATATATATATATATACACACACACACACACACATATGGGATCCTACTACATGTATTAAACAGTAATTGAGTTTTTATATTTAATGTTAAATTAAAGCTACTGTATTAGTATCCATTGCTGCAGAAAAATTATCCAAAAACTTAGGGGTTTAAAGCAACCAACCTTCATTATCTCACAGTTTCTGTGGATAAGTTTCACATATAACTCACTTAGGTGACCTGGCTCAAAGTGTCTCATGAGACTGCAGGCAAGCTGTTGGCTGAGGCTGTGGTCTCATCTGAATGCTTGACTGGGAGCGAGAGAATCTTCTCCTAAGTTCACTCACGTGGCTGTTGCCAGGCCTCAGGCCTTTGCTACCCAGGCCTCCCCACAGAGTTGCCTTGGGACATGGCAACTGGCTTCCTCCAGGGTAAGTGATCCGAGACAGTGCAAGAGAGTGCATTCAAGATGGAAACCAAATCCTTTTAATGATCTAATCGTGGAAGTGACATCTCATCACTTCTGTTCAAGAAGAGAGCCAGTAAGTCCAGCCCACACCCAAGGAAAAGCAGTTACACAAGGGTGTAAATGTCAATGAGCAGGAATCACTGGGCACTGTCGGACACTGTTTATGACACATCCACAGCATACCTCATTCTTTTTAACTGCAGCACAGCATTCCAAAATTTGAATGGACTATAATTTTCAAAATATCAGCCATGATTTCTGTTTTCTTTATTTTGTCTTCACTTTCTGCCTTTCATTTGATGACTTCTACTTTTTTCTTCAGTATTTTAGAATTTATACATTGCTTAATATTAATTCTTAATATTTTCTGGTCAGCATTTTTACCTTGCTGCCTACTCTGAGAATAAGACAAGACTGTTTACATGCTTTTACTCCCCACCTAAATCTTCATTTTCTTAAAATCATCTGCACTCTTAACTCTAGATTTGTGCTGTCCAATACGATAGGTCCAGACACTTGTGGCTGTGGAGCACTTAAAATGTGGCTAGACTGCATTGAGATGTGCTGTAAGAATAAAATATGCACCAGATTTCAAAACCTTAGTATGAAAAAAATGTAAAATCTATTGCTAATAATTCTTATACTGATATTTTGAAATGATAGTATTTCTGATATATTGGGCTAGATAAAATACTTTATTAACAGTAATTTTACCTGTTTCTTTTTACTCTTTTTAATATGGCTACTGGAAAATTTTAAATCACATAAATGGCTCATATTTATAGCTTGCATTATATTTTTATTGGACAATGCTACTGTGGATTGTGATAGTTTTTATTTTTAACATAACGCTTTTATTTTCTTAGGAATAATTCCTTAACAATTGCCTTAAGGTTTTCATCCATATTATCAAGAATTATTTGGACTTACATATAAGTTTTACTAGTATCTTTGTTCATTTTCCTTGTGTCCTATGTCTTTCTCTTTCCTGGATTTATTTTTCATTTTGATACCTTCAATTTTGAGTAATTCTTAATGTAGAGTCTGTGAAGGATAAACTTTTCAAGTCCTTACATAACTGAAAATATCTTTATTTTTTTCTCATTCTTGATTTAAATTTTGGCAGGGTAGTGAATTACTCCATTTTCTCTGACAATCTATTTTCAGTGATTCTGATTCAATATAGGTAATCTGTTCCTTTTTCCTGACTATAAGCTCTCAGGACTTTTTCCTTATTTTTGTAGTTCAGATTTTTTAGTAGGATGTTTCAATGACTAGTTATTTTTTCACTAATTCTGCTAGGTACTTAGTGAGCCCTTTTAAAACTGAACTCTTATTTCTTCAGCTAAGGGATTTAAAAAAGAAATATTCTATTGATTGTTTTTACCTTTTCAACATCTCTGGATGACCTATAATAATAAAGTTATTAGGAACTTTAGATCAATCCTTCATAACTCATTTTTTTCTCTTATTTTCCATCATTTTGGGAGAAGCCCTCAGCTCAGTCTTCCTCTGATTTGATTTTCAGTTGAGTCCATTCTTCTGTCCTGAAGCTGATTATGTTTTGTTTGTCTTGTTTTGTCTCCTAGCTTTCATTTTCATTCTGTCAAAAGGGATTGAAGAGGAAGGGTAAGTCAATGCCTGCTCAGTCGGCCATTTTGAATTGCATCTTCTAGTTAATATTTGCTGTTTTATTGAAGATGCCTTTAACATTCATACCTCTAAGGGCTTGGTGACAGAAACCAAGTGTGCCTACAACTCACCCTCCTATCTGAGCTGGGGGACCATTCTTAGGTCAAGCTTGGATACCTCAAATCTCTTCTCTTAGAATTAGTTATTTCTTAGGTATATCTTCCATTTCTCATGCAGATCTTCTGAAAGCTGGCTTCACATCAAAATCATTGGAAAGGGTTTTAAAGTTTTTTTCAAGCAATTTTGTTTGTTTGTTTGAGACGGAGTCTCGTTCTGTCACCCAGGCTGGAGTGCAGTGGTGTGATCTCGGCTCACTGTAGCCTCCACCTCCTAGGTTCCAATGATTCTCCCACCTCAGCCTCCCGGGTAGCTGGGGATTATAGGCACACACCACCACACCCAGTTAGTTTTTGTGTTTTCAGTAGAGACAGGGGTTTCACCATGTTGACCAGGCTGGTCTTGAACTCCTGACCTCAGGTAATCCGCCTGCCTCGGGCTCCCAAAGTACTAGGATTACAGGCATGAGCCACTGAGTCCAGCCCAAGCTATTTTTTTATTGTGATAAAATGCATATACATACATTAAAGTTACCATTTTAACCATTTACAATGTACAGCTAAGGTACATGTATAGTTCAGTGGTGTTTAGTACATTCACAATTTTGTGCAAACATAGCAACCATGTAGTTCCAGAACATTTTTATCACCCTAAATGGAAACCCAATTTTCAGAGCATGCTTAGACAAATAGAAAAAAAAAAAAAGAAAGGCTCTAATTTACAAGTGCCTGCAAATTGGGGGACAGGGGTGGTTTCTATAGTTGGGGAGAGGTTTTATGGTAACTGTAATCATCAAAGGGAATTCATAAATGGTCTCTTGTATATGTACTAAAAGCTTGCCCAAACTATAACTAAGTACCATCCCTTAAAGGTGACAGAAGGGTCTTGCGTATTATGCTAGAAACTAGCACTCAGTTCTTCTACGGTGAGCTACAAACTCAGCCACCTGCAGGACTGAAACAAATGATCAACAGATGAAGTGCTGACAATGAAATGCAATGGCAATAAATTATACCTTGTATATTAATCACTGTATTATTAATATTCCATTAACTGAAGACTTTTCTACTTGACCATTTTTCCTTGAATTCCAATGGCTACTTCCAGTTTAATGTAAATATGTGAGTGAGACTTGGTTTTGTAAGTTAGTATCAAAAATAAAAACTGCCACTATGTTAAAGCCTAGCGTAAGCATGTATGAACTAATTTCTTTTCTAATCCTTGGACTCAAAAAAAAAAAAAAAAGCATCCAGCCACCTGAGGGCACACATGTGTCATCCTTCCCACTTACTATATGTCATCACTTAAAATAAGTTTCATCAAACATCTTTCAGAGTTTTTATACAGTAAATCTGTGGGGACAGGCAACATAGTATTATTGACCCTGATACGTCATTCAGGAGGCTTTTGGCTGCAAGTAATAGAAAACCCAATTTAAACAATAGGGAACATTGTTTATCTCACAAAATAATTGCAAATAAAGACAAAGCTGGTTTTTCCACATAAGGAGGAAGTTAATTAAAATCACTGCCTGACAAGACAGAATTTACTTATCTACCAGTTACCTACAACTTACAAAGACAATGAATAGGGCTCAAAGACAATGAGGCCAGGCATGGTGCCTCATGCCTGTAATCCCAGAACTTCCAGAGGCCAAGGTGGACAAATCACTTGAGGTCAGGAGTTTGAGACCAGTCTGGCCAATGTGGCAAAACCCTGGCTCTACTAAAAATACAAACATTAGCTGGGTGTGGTGGTGCGGCATGCCTATAATTCCAGATACACAGGAGGCTGAGCCACGGGAATCCCTTGAACCCATGAGGCAGAGGTTGCAGTGAGCTGAGATCATGCCACTGCACTACAGCCTGGGTGACAGAGTGAGACTCTGTTTCCAAAAAAAAGGACAATGAACAAGCTAGAATTTGATTTGATCATTTTGAAGGATATGCCCTAGATAATGTATATTTTCTATTGGAATACAAATTTTTCTCCATCCCCAAAGATATCATGTGGTAGATATTTGTTTAGCCACTTAGAGATTTTTTAAAAAGAGAAAATATCCATCTTTAGAACTTTTTTTTTTAAATTCAAAAGACAGGCTTGTGTCTTACAATTGCTGGATCATAAATTCTAAGAAAAAATAAAAAGCTCTAGAACCAAAGAGAAGATTAGCACATCAGACTCAAAGGGATACTGTTGTGGAGAACATGTCCAGCGTCAGAAGCTGGACAAGCTTGAGCCCAGCACAGTAGCACCCTGAAGCCGGACAAAGCACTTAAAACCAGATGGTGAAGCTAAGGTGAAAGTCAGGCTCCTGGTGAGCAGGTCTTAGAAACTGAGCAAAGCAGTTGGTGGAAGCCAAAATGGTCAGGAGGCCTCAGAGAGCACTCTGGGGCCCCAAGTCAAGCAAAGGGGACATGTGCTGATGACCCCCAGCATGACAAGCCTTTTAAACAGCCATCCTTTTTCATCGTCAGCTCTGAAGAGGATGGGCTGCGTTTCATCTGCTCCCTTCTTCAGAGTCGCTCCCCACTGTTTCGCACCCTCCTTTGTGCCCAGGACTACATCTGTGATTCCAGACTACTTGCATTTATTTGAGTCGTGAGTTGAGCTAGGTGTTTTCTATTTGCTCGCTTTTCCCCCCGTGGAACATTATTTTTACTTAAAAAGACTACTGGCTGATAAACAATGGGTATTTGGTAGTATGTAACATATGGTTTAGAAGAAGAAGATCCAAGTATCTAAAAAGGCTAATAAAATACTTCTCCTTTTCCAATTTCATGTTTGTGCAAAGCCAGATTGTTTCCATATACTTTAATAGATGGTAACAAATTGAATGCAGAAACAGCTATAAAAATCCAGTTCCTTTACATTGTATCAAATTTCTAAAAATGTAAAACAATGCCACTTTTCTCAGTACTTTCTGTTTTCGTTTTGGGAAATACAGTTATTGAATATAAAAATGTTGCTAATGTTAACACAGACTGACTCTGTTATTGGTTGTTTGCATATGCATTAGTAAACATTTAAAAAATGTATTAATTTTATGGTACAATATGGTAAATATCATAGAATTTACCCTACATAAGCAAAAACAAATGTTCTTTGGGGTCCTCAATAATTTTTAGAGTGTGAAAAAGTCCTGGAACAAAAACTTTGAGAACTGCTAGTCTAAGAAATAGAGAGACAAATGATTCTGAGTTGACAGCAAGCAGCATCATTTTACTTAGCCAGTGAGTGAGTCTGGCCTTTACCAGCAACCCTAGCTCAAGGCAACCTTTGGAGTTTTTATTTAAATTGTATCTGTACTATATTAAATTTAAGGATTGGAGACAGACTTGGGAAATTTGTTGTGATAATTAATTTTATGTGTCAATTTGGCTGGGCCACGATGCCCAGATATTTGGCCAAACATTATTATTATTTATTTATTATTTTTTTTTAGAGACAGAGTCTCACTATGTTGCCCAGACTGGTCTCAAACTTCTGGGCTCAAGCAATCCTCCCGCCTTGGCCTCCCAAAGTGACGGGATTACAGGCATGAGGCACCGTGCCTGGCCTGGCCAAACATTATTCTGGATATATGTGGGAGGGTGTTTTTGTGGGTGGGATTAACATAGAAATTGGTGAACTCTGAATAAAGCATATTATCCTCCAAAATGTAGGTGAGCCTCATCCAATCAGTTGAAGGCTTTAATAACATGAAGGCTGGCCCCCAAATAAGAAGGAATTCTGCCAGCAGATGGCCTTCAGACATGAATTGCAACATCACCTCTTCCTGAGTCTTAGCTTGCTGGCCCACCCTACAGATTTGGGATTTGCCAGCCTCCAGAATTGTGTGAGTCAATCTCTTAAAATTAATCTCTTTCTCCAGATACATACACATATCTAATTGGTTCTGTTCATCTGAAGAACCCTGACTAATACATTAGTCTTCTCAAATATAAAGGATTTACAATGCAGCCAATAAATCCTTGGTGAAGAAGGGATTTAAAAAGGGGGAGATAAATTTTTTAAAAGTTGTACTAATAATGTTAATTAAAGTATAAAATGTTGGCTGGGCACAGTGGCTCACGCCTGTAATCCCAGCACTTTGGAAGGCCGAGCTGGGCAGATCACGAGGTCAGGAGTTCAAGACCACCCTGGCCAACACAGTGAAACCCCGTCTCTACTAAAAATACAAATATATATATATATTTTTCTCCCTACCCAAGAAGGAGCTGCCTGCTGGAACTTCAGTTTGCTGACACTTGACAAGTGGGTGGGTCAAGAGCCAATCAGCAATCAAATAATATCCAAATTTCCATTGTTATGGCATGTGTGTATGTATATATATATATATATATATATCTCCATATCTAGAGAGAGAGAGAGTAAGCTTTGAATAAATTAAGAGATGTAAGAAAATACATTCCTGTATGGAAGACTAAATATTCAAGGGCATGGTGGCAGGCACCTGTAGTCCCAGCTACTTGGGAGGCTGAGGCAGGAGAATCACTTGAACCCAGGAGGTAGAGGTTGCAGTGAGCCAAGATTGTGCTACTGCACTCCAGCCTGGGCAACATAGCAAGACTCTATATTAAAAAAAAAGTATAAAATGTCTGGAAATAACATGAGTAAACATGTATAATGGTTTATATGACATCAGTCATGGTTATGTATCTAAGGCTATGCCTGGTAAAATCACAAAATAGTCAACTTGCCTTCTACAAGTTTCTCCCGTTTCCTCCTCCCCAACACCCCTTTCAGAGGATTTCTCCAACCCCTAGGGCTTACATTTTTAAATAGTGTCAGTTTCTTTAATTTTGAGAAACTATTTTCAAGTAAGGTGTTAATGATTTTGCACCTCCAAAACCAGATTTACATGTTAAATGAAATCTAAAGAGAAACAAGAATGTTTAACCCAAAAGCACTGAATTTCTAATAGTGGGTGTTGAGCACTGTAGCACCTGAGTAGGGGGAGATATCTGGGGTAGAGGTCTTCCTGAGTCCCCTCAAGTTGAGCAAAATAGTTGACTACCTATCCCACTGGTACTTGCCACCTCCTTACAAAGCACTGTCATTAAAGCTGCATAGGTGTGGGAATCCTACCTTTGTATCTGGCATATTGGAGGAAATAATGTGCATGGCAGGTGGCTGTGTGTGGCATAGTGAAGAGTTCAGTGGAGCCCTTTGTGGAGTAAAGGACTAGTGGCTGCTATCCTACATCAGCTCATGGGGCCAAGTCCTATGTGGGTACTCTTATGAACCATACAAGTGTCCAAATAATTTTTCCCGAGCAAGAAATTTAGAATTAGCTGTGGTGCAAACAATCAGGGGTAAATATTTTTATTTGTCTCATCCTAATCCAAATACAGAATATCCTTTGTATCTGTGGATTTAATATTTGGAATAGTGAAGGGCCATGCAATATAGTGATTTGAAGTCAACCATACCACCATCTATATGTAATATGCTGCCATAGCACAGTAAGTGGGGTTCAGTGATTTCAGCTGTATAAAATGTGTGTTGAATGACTGCAAGATCAATAAAGTGACTGGAATAAGCCTATGCATGGTGTCTTGGATTCTCTTGCTGCTTTATTCAAATCTGTTTGCACTCGTTGGCTTTTAATAGATGATGACTGGTAGCAATTCCACTCTAGCTTAAATATTAATGGTGACAATTCTGGGTCCTGTGGCTGGCTAAGAACTCCAGGACAGAGGGAAGTTTCCAGAAATCTCCTCATTAGTTGGCATGCATTCCATTGATCCAATTCAGGGAGTCTATGCTGGAAAATACTGCGAATGCAGAGCCTTACTCACTGCTTTCTCCCTACCCTAGAAGGAGCTGCCTGCTGGAACTTCAGTTTGCTGACATTTGACAAGTGGGTGGGTCAAGAGTCAATCAGCAATCAAATAATATCCAAATTTCCATTATTATGGCGTGTGTGTGTGTGTGTGTGTGTGTGTGTGTGTGTATATATATCCATATCTAGAGAGAGAGAGAGAGTAAGCTTTGAATAAATGAAGAGATGTAAAAAAATATATTCCTGTATGGAAGACTAAATATTCAAGAAAAAAAATAGTTCTTCATATGTTGTTTCACAGCTTTAAGTATCCTAATCTAAAATTTCAAGGGACTTTTTTGTAACTCAAAAAAAAAATTCTAAAGTTGATCCAGAAGAATAAAGAGACTAATACAGTCAAAATAATATTTGAAAAGGTTAAAAAATTATGGGAAAACATGCCTAGCAAAAATATAAACAAACAAACAAAACTTCAAACGAATGAAAGCCCCATGAAAAACCAAAAACCTATTTAAAAACTAAATTCTAACATAAGAAGTAACATACAAATCAAGAATCAGAATAGATAGCTAAGAAGCAAATTATAGCATATAAACTAATTCAGTTTATTATAAAGGAGACATTATAAATCAATTAGAAAGAGAATAATCATCCAATTAATAAGAGGAAATTTAATCAAAGGTATTAGGAGAAAATAAATCAACTTAGATTCTTGCCTTACATTATCATCCAAATAAATCCTACATGAATCAAAGAGCTAAATGTGAAGAAGAAAAATGAAACAAAATAAATAAAAAACAAAATAAAAACAAAAAACCACAACAATTAGAAGAAAATATATTGTTTCCAACAGCTAGATAAGAAAATACTTTTTAAACCTAAAGTAAATGTAAAAAGGAATCACAAAAAAAGATTGGACTATCTTAATAGCTACTATAAATAATTATAAGGCAAACAAGTTACAAAAAATGTTTAGGCCCAAATATGCAAAATTTTTCATAATGTAGAAACATTTAATAGTAATCAATAACAAAACTTGCTTTATAGGAAACAAGTACTTTCGTAGCCTGTTGGCAGAACGGTAAATTTATTCAGCCTTCTTGGAAAGCTAATTAGGAATATGCATAAGAAATATATAAAGTCTATGTTCTTTGACCCACTAATTCCATCTACATTAATCTATCTTAAGGTGATAATGATAAAATGATAAGGAAAGAAGTTATGACAGTATACAAAACTATGTATAAAACCATGTATATACAATCCAATCCAAACTATTCTAAATACACTTAGAAAAAAAAAAGACTGGAAGGAAATATACCATAAAAGATTGTTCATCCAACAAACTTTTATCATTCAGATGGACTCAACATTTGGGTCTCCCCCAAATTCCTATGGCGAATCTCTAGCCCCCAATGTGATGGTATTAGTGGGTGAGGCCTTTGCAAAGTAATCAAATTTAGATGTGGTCATGAGGGTGAACCCCTCATGATAGAATTAGCGCCCCTGTAAGAGATGATCTCTCTCTCTCTCTCTTCACCATGTAAAGCCACAGCAAGAAGGTGACCATCTGCAAGCCTGGAAGAGAGCCTTCACCAGAACCAAACCCTGCTGGCACTCTGATCTTGAACTTCTTGGCCTCCAGAACTGTGGGAAACAAATGCTTGTTGTTTATACCACAGTCTATGATATTTTATTATAGTAGCCCAAGCAGATGAAGACATTGATCACTAGCAATATCTCAGTTTGTAAGATTACGAGTGATTTTTGTCTATCCTTCTCACTTTCCAAATTTAACACAAAATTAATGATTTACATCTTAATCTTTATAAAACATAAATTACTCATTAATATATGACTACACCCCCATTGTAAAAGTCAAGCAATTTTAAAAAAAGCAAAACATAAAAATTCTCCTTTAACATTTTATCTTACCAGTCCCCCATGGTGGGTTTGATTTCTCAAAAATAAGCACCAATAGCAGTTTATGGATTTATCTTTCTAGGTATTTTACATTGCATATATAAACATGCACACATATGTAAGGAAAAATGCATAAACAGAGGTTTTTTTCAATTCATTGCTTACAAAAAACCGTAGGGGAGTTAGATACTTCTAGTATAGTGTTTTGTTTAACACACACAATAATTCAACAGTCGCATAGCTACACAAGTAGTACTTTCCTACCAAATAAACTGCTTAACACCTATTGTCACATGTCTGGCCCTTTACATTTTCATACCTGTCAGCCTCTGTGCTTTTGTGTTTGTCACCCTGGATTTCCTTAATATTTTGTGAAATGCTTTAAAACACCCACACACACCCCCCAAATAATAAATATGTTTGCATGTAAATATGTCTAGATATTTTCTACATAGTATTCTTTTCTATATAATATTCAACAGTACACACTGCTTTTATAATCAGAATTTTGAAAAGTACACATGATTTATTTTAAAAGGGTTTAGATGCAAATTTTCAAATTGCTTCAAGTTTCCTGAATGTGTTCCTGCCTGTTCATTAGCTGTGAAGCAGGAAGTCTCTTAGTCTCTGTTTAATTTTTCATCAAAGATGGTTTGTGAAAGGGTGCAGTGGTGATCTGGAAGGCATTCTTATACTGAATGCTACATCAATAAAGACTCCTGTTTGTACAGTAGAAAAGCAAAATTATTATTTAGAAACTCCCCCTAGGAAACTGCTTTTCACACAGAATGGGTTGTCTAAATGTCAAAGGAATTTCCATAATTTTCATAAATACCCTTCATACCTAGAAAACAGCAGTTGGTTTCAGATTTTGTAAATCAGGTTTGCCTCTACCCCCCAGATATACATTAATTTTTTTATTATACTCAGTTCCATACATTACTATATTCTGTCTTGTCTTATATTCCAATCATCTCACACCTCATTAGTTTAAATATTTATTTACTTATTTATTTTTTGGAGACAGAATCTCACTTTGTCACCCAGGCTGGAGTGCAGTGGTGCAATCATAGTTCACTGTAGCCTCAAACTCCTGGGCTTAAGCCATCCTCCTGCTTCAGCCCCTCAAGTAGTTCAGATTACAGGTGCACACCACTACGCCCAGCTAATTTTTTGTATTTGCTGTAGAGACGGGGTTTCGCCATGTTGTCCAGGCTGGTGTTTAAGTATTTAAGCCTGTATTCCCTAAATATAGTATATGTATACACATAGGTATATATGAATATATTATCTATTGCATATATAACATGACACATTACTTATTTTTATATATTAGATAATATACAATATATTGTTAATATACTTTTTATATGCAAAGGTTTTATACACATACCCACAGACAAATTAACCCCCCCAGGCACCCACCTGGCTTGGTCTCAGCAGGGTGTTGCAGACTGATCCCAGCAGTCAAGGGTAATTAGAAGTAATCCCAATCTTACTGGTATTTCTCAAATCTCTCAAATATCATTAGAGAGGATCCAATGCATAGCCTATGGTAACAACAAATGCTCTTTCCTTATTCCTCTTCTTGTCTCTCACCACAGAAATCTGTCCAAGAGCCTCTCTTCCTATAGCTCACTCTAGTCCCTCCCCTTTCAAAGCCAATTCCCATCCTTGCTTCTCTGTTCTTCCCCACTGGATTACCTGGGATCTGCAATTTAGGATCCTAGAATGGGGGCAGAGGGGAAGATGGACCAGGAGGTGGAAGGGGACAATCCTATCAGACACCAAGAGCTCCTCAGCACAAGGGAAAAGGGCACAAGAGATGGAATAAGATCTAGATACTTTTGTGTCATAGTATTTTGTACTTGTTAAATATGTCTACAGAGACTATATTTTTCCGATGATTTGTATATACAAGGTCTAGAACTGGGCAGCATATTAAAGCTGGATTTTGGGAAATCAAGGGAGAGATTTTTTAAGGGTTGTTTATTGGTTTCTTTAAAACATTTTTTTTATTTCAATACCTTGTAGGGTACAAGTAGCTTTTGGTTACATGGAGGAATGGTATAGTGGTGAAGTCTAAGATTTTAGTGGACATTGTACCTAATATGTAGTTTTTTATTCCTCATCGCCCAACCCTCCCCCTTCTGAGTCTCCAAAGTTCATTATATCACTCTGTGATATAATGCTTCTTTCATACCCATAGCTCTCATTTGTAAGTGAGAACATACAGTGTTTGATTTTCCATTCCTGAGTTATTTCATTTAGAATAATGGTCTTCAGCTCCATTCAAGTTGCTGCAAAAGATGTTATTTTGTTCTTTTCTGTGGCTGAGTACTATTTCATTATAACACATTTTCTTTATCCACTCATTGATTGATGGGCACGTAATTTGGTTCCCTATCTTTGCAATTGCGAATTGTGCTGCAATAAACATATGCATGCAAGTCTCTTTTTGATAAAGTGACTTCTTTTGCTTTGGATGGATACCCTGTAGAGGGATTACTAGATTGAGGTAGATCCACTTTTAGTTGTTTAAGAAATCATACTGTTTTTCATTGAAGTTGTAGTAATTTACATTCCCATCAGCAGTGTGTAAGTGTTCCTTTTGTGCCACATCCACCCCAATATCTACTGTTTTCAGTGTTTTTAATAATGGCTATTCTTTCAGGAGTAAGGTAGTATCTCATTGTGGTTTCAATTTGCATTTCTCTGATGTTTAGTGATGTTGAGCATTTTTGTTTGCTCCTGCCTATATTGTTATATAATATTATACAATTTCTTATGCAATTACTTCACAAGTTACTGTGAAATGCTCCCTATCAGATATTACATATTACATAATATATAATATATGTCATATTATATATGTAATATATATGTCATATATGTAATACATAATATATTCATATATACCTATGTGTATGCATATACTATATTTAGGGGATACAGGTTTAAATACTTAAACGCCAGTCTGGGCAACATGATGAAACTTCGTCTCTACAAAAAATACAAAAAATTAGCCGAGTATAGTCGTGCACATCTGTAATCCCAATGACTTGAGGGGCTGAGGCAGGAGGATATTTGTTAGTCATTTGTATATCTTCTTTTGAGAAATGTTTATTCATGTCACTTGCCCAATTTTTGATGGGATTATTTATTTTTTCTTATTGATTTGAGCTCCTTGTAGATTCTGAATATTAGTCCTTTGTTGGATGCACAGTTTACAAATATTTTCTCCCATTCCGTAGGTTGTCTGTTTATTTTAATGATTATTTATTTTGCTGTAGAGAAGCTTTTCAGTTTAATTAGGTCCCATTTATTTCTTTGTTTCAGTTGCATTCGCTTTTGGGGTCTTAGTCATGAATTCTTTGCCTAGGCTGAGGTCCAGAAGAGTTTTTCCTAGGTTCGCTTTTATAATTTTTATGGTTTCAGGTCTTAGATTTAAGTTTTTGATCCATCTTGCATTGATTTTGTATAAAGTAAGAGACAGAGATTCAGTTTCATTCTTCTACATGTGGCTATCTAGTTTTCTCAGCACCATTTATTAAATAGGCTGTCCTGTCCCCAATTTACATTTTTTGTATGCTTTTGTGAAAGATCAGTTGGTTGTAAGTAATTGGCTTTATTTCTGGGTTCTATATTGTGTTCCATTGGTCTATGTGTCTACTTTTATACCAGTACCATGCTGTTTTGGCAACTATAGCCTTATAGTATAATTTGAAGTCTGGTAACATGATGCTTCCAGATTTGTTCTTTTTGCTTAAGATTGCTTTGGCTATTCAGGCTCTTTTTTGATTCCATATGAATTTTAATATTGTTTTTTTCTAATACTGTGAAAAATAATGTTGGTATTTTGATGGGAATTGCATTGAATCTGTAGATTGCTTTGGGCAGTGTGGTCATTTACCATATTGATTCCTGCAATCCATGAGCATGGGATGTGTTTCCATTTGTTTGTGTCATCTATGTATTCTTTCAGCAGTGTGTTGTAGTTTTCCTTGTAGAGATCTTTCACTTCCTTGGTTAAGTATATTCTTAGGTATTCTATTTTTTTTTGGCAGCTGTTGTAAATGAGATTGAGTTATTTATTTGATTCTCAGCTTGGCTGTTGTTGGTTTATAGCAATGCTGGTGCTATGTGTACATTGATTTTGGTTTGTTTCTTGAAAAGAGGAGAGTAACATTTACTGAGTGCAAGTTACTGTGGAATGCCCCCTATGAGATATTATTTCACTTAGCTAGTACAACATTGCTGAAAGGAATGTATCATTGCCTCTGTTTCATACATGAGGAGTGTAATGTCACCTTTGGTATATCTGTCCTTTTCTTTCTGGCCAGAGTGAACTGGACCAGAGTCAGCTTTCTCTAGTGTGCATGTGGCATGAGGTAAGCCAATCAGATATTCTCTTCCAGGAGTTTGAAATTAAGGTTCAGTGACAGCAGGGGCTGGAACTGTAACTTGTGAGTGAGTTAACCCTCTGAGAGACTGGGTCCTGGTCTGGAGAATCTCTGTTTGCTGACTCCCAAGATAGGACAGGCAATGCTGAGTGTTCACATTCAGCTGTAGAAGCCAGGGGAAAGTTGGTGCCCCTGCATGGAAGGGTTGAGAGATTGAGGAGCCTGGTGCAGTTGGGTGCAGAAGGAGGTGACCCAGGAGCACACTGGATGATGTATTTAGAGTAGGGGCAAAAGAGAAGAACCCTAATTAGAGGTGCTGCTGGGAAGATTTGGAGGCAGAGGATGGGTTTGAAGAATTTGTCCAGGAGTATGCAGAGTAACCCCTGCACTGTCCTGCAAACTCTTCAGTAGCCAGATGGGCCTCTTATGTTTTGGTGAGTGCAGGCTGTTTCTGGAGTGGTGCTGAGCCCTGTGTCCATGCTTGTGTGAGACGGGAACTGAGGCTGGAGAGGGGAACGGCTGGCATTTGGGCTAAATGGGCAAACTCAGGGGTTATAGGAGGTGCCTCTTGGCAGAGGAACAGATAAAGCTGGACAGTAGAGAGAAAAGAAGAAATATGCCATTAAGAGAGAAATAAAGATGAGAGACAGAGTGAAAGTCTTGCTTTGTGGGTGGTGGTGATGTCTTGTTAGCCACGAGTCCTGGTTCTAGTTCTGTCCTGAGGACTAGATGGTCTCCTGTCATTGCTTTCTGGGAGGCATTCTTGTATACTTATTATACATTCTCTTTTTTAGTTAACCTAGACCAAAATTGAGTTCTGTTAATAGCTATCAAATACCTTAATAATTACAAGAAATCCATGGCACCTAGAATTTAAATAAATTGAGCCAAGTCCTGTGGCTACTTAGCAGTAGGAGCTGGGTTCAGACCCATCTCCTAGCGCTCTCCCCATCACACTCTGAGCAGCCACCCTGGCTGCCTCACTGTTTTGCAAATACACCAAGCTCAGGAGCTCATGCTGATCCTATTGGAGTTTGCTCCTCCTGTCACAAACAGCCTTAGAGGCCACTTCCTCACCTCATTTAGGTCCCAATTCAAATGTCACTCAGAGGTACCTACCCTGACAACCTCATCTAAAATAGTCTCTAACTTCTTTCTTGTACACTTGTTATAAATAGTAAGTTTCTAGGCTTTACATATGTGTTTATTTTTACTAAAACTTATGGCTACTAAAATTTATATTGCATGTTTATTTGTATACTTTTTTATCTACCTCCCCCGCCCCCACCAGAATATAAGCCCTTTGAGGTCTGGGATCACCTTTCTTATTCATTGCTGTATTTTCAGTGCATTGACTAGAACTGCACCTGGCATATAGAAGATACCCATAAATGTTTGTTTCATCAGTTCATTAAGCCTAGATCAATGCCATTTTCATGGCCTTATAATATTTTATCACAATCCTAGGAACACTCAGAAAAATCCTACTGGAGTAATCCCAGCAGCCTGGGAGGCTGAGGCGGGTGGATCACTTGAGGCCAGGAGTTCAAGACCAGCCTGGCCAACATGGGAAAACCCTGTCTCTACTAAAAATACAAAAATTAGCCGGGTATGGTGGCACACGCCTGTAGTCCCAGCTACTTGGGAGGATAAGGCATAAGAATTGCCTGAACCTGGGAGGCAGAGGTTGCAATGAACCGAGATGGTGCCACTGCACTCTAGCCTGGGCGACAGAGCAAGACTCAGTCTCAAGGAAAAAAAAAAAAAAAGGAATGAAAACAATCTCTGAAGAGCGTCCATGAAACTTAGTTTCTCATCCTGCGGAGAAGATAGATGTCTGCTGGTTATTCTTCTGGACTGAAAGGATTTGGCAGTTGAGGCAGCGTGCTCTGATCCAGCATTTATAAGAGCAAAACGAAATACATGTACATTCATTTCTAGTTGTTCTGTGACAGTTTTTCTGGCCTGGGAAAACAAAGCTTCAGTGACAGTCAAAGCGCTTTTGTTCCTATGATACCACACTTTAAATTGCAAATGACATCTACCTTGTTCTCAGTTTCATGTTATTTTCTGGGTCTGTTTTAAAAGATTGTTCACTGTGTTCGTGCTCACTGTGTCTGGTCGGCCTGAGATGGTCTGGCTTGCTGAGAGCAGCCTGTCCGCACAGCTCTATGGGAGGAGAGCTGCTAGGACCTCAGAATGTCCAAATAGTGGCACTCACAGGAAGTCAGGAAGGGCGAGCTGAGGGAGGAAGCAGAGGAATGGGATGTGCTCCCATCTGAGCCTGGCTAGGCTCTTTCAGTATATCATTTTGAAACCAGACTGTCAAACACAGGGTTACTTCAGCTGTGGCTTTCAGACCCTGGCTCCCGTGTAGCCATGTCGATGGTGGCCCCTGACTAGCTACCCTGACACGCATGCTGTTTAATCCATTGCTTTTAACAATGGACTAATGAAAGGATGCAAGTAGCCGGAGAGTCAGCACAAGTCCACAACCAATACTGAAAAAATTCAACTGAAAAATTTAATAATATTAATTTGTACTTGTTTGTGACTCTTTCATGTGAACTTCTTCACTTGTATAGCACTTAATTTTAATAGATAAGAAACTCACTGTGATTTGGTGGGTGAGTGTGGTTGTTCAGCTAGTGAGTGGCAAGGTCTGGACTCAAACTCAGATCTCTTGACTGCAAGATCAGGGCTCTTTCCACTGCCGCTGCCTCCCTATGTCTGCATTCAAAGAATGGCTTGCTGTACAATTTATTTTCGTAATTATGTTACATTGCCAAATAAGCAGAGTCTTTAAGAGGCACAAATTCAGAGAAAGCTAAAGATAAATCAGCAGCCTGAAAAAGACGGTTGATAGTTTTTATTTGGTAAATCACAACACGAAGCCAGACCTTGACCCAAGTTTGACGGTAGCGTTGTTTCTAACGAGGGCCGTGTGTGATGCAAGTGAAAAATGCAGTAACTCAGATTTATAGGCAGCCATCTCCATGCCTGGGGAGGCAGTGCCTGGAGCCTTCTCATCTGGCTTGCTGAGTTAAAGTCACTAAGTCTTTCTGCTCCAGAAACCACAAAAGTCACTTTGTTCTTTGACTTAGTCCTGCCAAAATTCAAAACTTGGTGAAATGGTTGAAATGGCCAACCAGATGCCATTCCTTCACCAGACTCCCAATAGAAAATGACGTCGTGAGTTCAGCAACTCTCTAGCTAATTCCTCAGATTTCAAAGACATTAATAATTAATTCCAATTCTCCCTTCCTTCTACTAGCCACTCATGTCAGATAAAGGGAGTCAATGTTTGCTTGAATTACGCAGATAATTGCTGATTCTTTCCATTTGCCTGGGCGCGTTCTGAAAGCCTAAATAACAATTACCACAGGAAGTGGTGACTTTCCCTCTCACCTCCTTGCTTTGTTTATCATTTTTAAAAACGAACTGTGATCAGACAGATATTCCAATGCCCAGAGGCTGAGATGTGTAAACAGAGAAGATGGTAGAAGGCAAGGGCCCTGAGCGTGCTCAGAAAGTGACAGGTGGAAGGAGGGCCTTGGGGAGAGTAAGAAAGCATGAAGACATCTCTTTAACCTTCCGTTGCCAAGTCATAAAGTTTGTGATGCAGCAATTCCACTTCTGAGAATTCACCTTTATGTCAGTTAGGGTCTAACCTGGAAAACAGAAAGCTCTCTGAGTGTTCAGAGCAGAGATTGGTTGCTAGAGTAAGGGGTGCACCACAGAGCTGAGCACCACCAAGAAGCCATCTAGCTAACCCCTAGCTGTGCTGAGGGGACCTGGGTGAGAGGTGGTGTCATCCGAGCTGGGACCTTGATGGGCCTGCCGGCAGCGGTGAGGCCAGTGGGGAAAGACATGGCTGCTGGAGCCTGAGCTTCTCCCCGCCCCATAGTCAGTCTCCCATTGCACAAACCCAGCTGGAAACCAACGGACTCAGGGCCCTGTAAAGCCCAGCCTGCATGGGGCCACACAGCCCTGTGACACAGGGCAGATCTGGCGGAGGGCAAGAAATGGATCCAAGAGCTCACCGGCCCAGGGAAGCAACCTAAAAAGAAATCATCAATAAGTAAATGTTTGTGAATGGGTAGACAAAGTCACAGATTCTTGTACCTAAATATTAAGTTTGGATTTAAGATAAGTGAGATCATAAGAAACCATTCCAGAAAAAGAAATCCTGGAAAATACACCAGGAGAAGGATAGGTGGAATAAAAGCTAGAGTTAGGAGAAGTAAAAATAGACCATGTGCTTGTTAAATGATAAGACAGAGAGAAATAACCCAAGTCAAAGTAGATAAAACATGTCACGACAAACTACAAATTACAGCTCAAGTTCTCACAAATGAATTGAGCCTCATTTATAAGGGGAGAGTGTCAAAATAATTCCCTGTGAGATGTGACATGGGACGAAGCAGTGACAAAGAATTACAAAAGATAAACCTTTATCTTGAGGTCTTACCACACGCTCAGGCACAAATTCAGTGTGCTGAGAGGCTGGAGTCCATGTCCTGATAGGTGATGAGGAATAAAGGATGAAATTAACAAAGAAATAGTGACACGAGGTCATAGTAAAGCTGTGGTATAGGCCTTTGAGGGCATGAACAGAATAAGATCAAAAAGCAAAGGCAACTTGAAGAGAGGATTCCCAAAGGGAAATCCAATTTTTATTTTGCCAAGAGAAGCCTAAACAAACAAAAGTCATATATTGCTGAAGAAATAGGAGGATCAAAAAACAAAAAACAAAACAAAACAAAAATCCCAGAATAAAGCCAGGTCTTTACATTGAATTCATTTAGATAAAATAAAACTCATTACATTGTCCTATTTTTCTCTGTGTGTTACAAAGTGGTATTCGGTAAGCACTGGATTTTACGACCCCTGAATTTCTTCCTAGTTCTAAGATTCTATGATCTTGGCCTGTTTTGTTAAAGCAGTTGTTGTTCTGTGTCAGGCACTAGCTGAAGAGACTGTTAGGGTTAACAGCAGATTTTAATTTAATTGATAATCAGCCACATGATTGACTTGTCACCAATCACCACCAAAGAACTGCATTGATAATGGGAAAATTAATCTCCTCAACAGTAGGAAAGAGGAAATGTGTAGGCCACACTCTCATCCCCAATGACCCTTCACCATGTTTGTACCAGATGAACTTGACTTTCCTTGACTGAAGCTCTTTGGACACACTTAGCATCTAGCCCAAGAGCAAACAATCTCTAAATTGGTCAGAAATTTAGGGAGTGGCCTGGTGCAAGAAATACTATTCATACAGAAATGAGGGCACTAAGCAGACTCTAGCTCCTTTTGCGAATTTGACTGTGAGATATGTGTGGAAAGGATTTATTTAGTTCCTCATTGTGTTAATGGTGGGGCAGTTGTCAAGCTGGCAACTTCCTGATACCAAAAGATTTAGCAGCTCTCCTTTAGTGGCCCAGTTCAGCAGTGTAGCCCTGTGAGTGTTTCCTGGAAGCTTCATCTCGAGTCTTTCTTTTCCCCTCCCAATGATGCTACAAGTCATTTAATATCCCTTCCTGCTTAAACTGGTTAGAGTGGATTCTGTTTTCTGAAACTTACCAAATGCAATTTCTGCATTAAAGGTATTACAGCCTTTTGGGGAGACAGACGTGTGAACAAATCTGTGAGGGTAATGCATATTCAGGTACATACCCAGTGCACTGGGAGCATAGAGGACTGAGCGCCTTAACTCAAGGAAGCCAAGGAATGACTCACACTGAAACTTGAACACTTTCTAGGAGATTAGCAGAAAGACAAGAAGAGAATATTAAAGGTCAAGGGCATGGCAGAGGACATAATATGAGAGAGAAGGGTTGGAGAGTTGGTTAAGGAATAAGAACAATGAGAGAAGACACTGTCCAGGTTGCAGGTTCTGAGTCAAAGACCCGTGCATGTTAGGGCTGCACGGAGCTTCAGGCATAATCAGGCAAAAAGGCATTGCCCTGTGTGGTTACAAATGCAAACACTGAAGCCAGAGAGATAAAATAACCAGCTCACGGTTTAACAACTAGTTTCGTAGTCCACACCGGAGCACAGGTCTGATTCCCAGGTCAGTGTTGCTTTAGGTAATATTCATGGACTCCTACATTTATCACGTGTTGGTAAATGTTACAACAGAATGGAGAAAATGGGCATATGACAAAATGTTTAGTTAGAAAGAAAGGTGAGGGAGTTGAGAAGTATATGAAACTGTTTGTCAGTCCCCTGTGAGTGCCCTGAACCAAGGTGGCCGGAGCCCTTTCTGACTGTTCTGCTCAATGGGCCTTACAGGGCCATCTGCATGGGGTGCCATGGCACAGCTCTGTCACATCAGCCCTTCACCTGCTGTCTGCCTCGTGTGGGGCAGTGGTCTGGTGTTGATTAGTCATTGTGGCTCTGTCCTATAAAACAAAGAGCACCTGTTATCCTGGACACTGGAGAGAGGAGAAGGGGGAGAATGTGGCTAGATCTACCCAAATGTGTGACTGCCTTTGCAAAGACATTCTGGGAACCATGCTTCCGCCTTCATCTCCCACATCTAGGTGCCATTTATCCATCTCTTCACCATCCCTCCCTCCCTTCATATATCTCTTGGTATTCTCTGTATCTATTTATTCCTATATCTACAGCTATTAACATCAAATACTCATCTAGTGCTTACTATGTGGCAGGCAGTGCTCCAAGTGCTTTATGTTGATGAACTCAATTAATGTAGTCCTTACAACGGCCCTGTGATGTGGGTTTTCTCTCATTTTACAAGGAAGGAAACTAGACACATGGAGGCTAAGTCACCTGCCTAAAGTCACACATCTTACATCTACCTGTTCACCTACCTTCATGTTTACATCCCTTCTGTTTCCTCAAACGGTGACTCTCTCATCCCATTGATCACCAGGTTGTTGGTTCTATTTCCTAAATATTCCTCAATTTGCCCCCTTGGCTCTTATCATCCTACTTCTATTTTACCCAGTATAGGTTTCCTCCCCTGTCACCAGCCACTCCTGGTTTTTGATGATTGTCATAGTTTTCTAGCTAGTCACTCTGATTTCAACCTCCCCTTCCTCTTCCTCCATCCTGCACAAATGTATCTCCAGCACAGGTAGCGTGGTTTTTCTAAAACAGCATCTCCCAAAGGAGCTGTCTCGAGGCTTGAGGAACATCTAGCATGCCTGGCCTTGGACTCCTAGATGGCAATAGCACCTCTCAGTCATTGTGAGAAACAGATGCCCCAGACATTTTTAGACCGCTTAGTTGAGAACCTCTATTAAACACACACACACACAGACACACACACACAGACACATACACACACACACACAAATCAACTCCCTTAAATCTATTTAAAACCCTCAGATAGGTTTATGTGTTCAACAAATATTTGTTAATCCCTTAACCATGTCACGCACTAGGCTAGGTAGTAAGAAGAGTTGGTGAATAAGCCGTCTTCATGAAGCACACTGTGTAGGAGGCATGAGAGATGCCGAATTGCTGCTCACAGATGCGCTCAGTGTTGCACAGAAGTGTGAGCGGGGGGCAACAAGAGCCAGAGGAACCAGGAACGGCCCCTACAGGATCTAAGATTTAAGCTGCAACCTGAAGGATGAGCAGGACTCAGCTAGTAAAGTGGACAGCGAAGAGAGGATGAGCAACCTGGCCAGCAAGAGCCACGTAGGCACAGTTCCTGATGAGAAGCAGGGCACGTGGAGTCCAGCAACAGAAAGAAACCTGGCGAGGCTGGGGCAGAGTGCTGAGTGGCAGGGGGAGGGGGTACAGAAGGGGGCATGAGAAAGTGGCAGGTCATGCAGGGCCTGGTGTGGTCACTTCAAGGGTACTGGCCTTCATCCCAAGACAAACAAAAGTTGTTGGTTTAAAATCAGCTTTACAGAGGTATAATTTAAAAACAGTATAATGTCCTTTTGTTGAGTGTGTGGCTCATTGAGTGACCACCACAGCCAAGATACAGCACATCACTCAGAAATTCCCTCCTGCTTCTTTGCAGTTAGTCCCTGGCCCCTGGTAACCGCTGTTCCTTGTTCTGGTTCAACTGTTGCTTGTTATAGATTTAAAGAAAGGGGTCTGAAGGATCTGTCAGGCTGCAGTGTGGACGACAGATCAGAGGAGAGCAAGAATGGATGGGAGAGAGCCATTAGCAAGCTGCGGTCATACCCCAGGCAAAAGCCAGATTGTGACAATGGCAGCAGGGATGAAGAGGATGGAAAGGCATGACACATGAGAGAGGCATTTAGGATGGAATCCAGGTCCTCTGCATGGCACCCAAGGCCCCATACCCAAGAGCCCGAACCCATCCTTCCCACTGGAAGTCCGCAGACACTAAGCTCTAGCCAAGAAAGCTACTCCCCACTTCCGGGGCCAACCAAGCTCCTCCACACACCCAAGCCTTCGCGTGTGCTGTTCCCTTTCCCTGGAAGTGTCCTTTCTCCCTGCCAGTGCATCGAGTCCTCTTTCATGACCCAGCATAAACGTCCTCTGTTCCATATTTTCCACTTAAGTTATGTCCTTTACATGAAATACTCGCTGTCAGTAGCTAAAAGCTGCAGAGTAGACAGATTTCTAACTCTCTTCTTGATCACAATGTGTAAAAGTAATTTGGAATTTGGGTTTTTAAATACAAATTCTTATTTGTTTAAAAAAAATACATACTCTTGATTAATTGGACTGGAATACCCTTAATAAAGGGGCAATCTAATTGATTTTTTAATAGGCTTTTAATTTTAGGATGTTTTAAATTTGCAGAAAAATTATGAAGATAGTTCAGAGAATTCTTACATGTCTCACATTCAATTCTCCCTACTAACACTAATTAATTAGTAACATTAGACTTATTTTAGTACAGTATATTTGTTACAATGAATGAACCAGTGTGGATATGTTATTATTAACTAAAATCTGTACTTTTTCCACCTTCCATTTTTCCCTGATGCCCTTTTTCTGTCCCAGGATCTCATGACACCACGTTATGGTCAGTGCTTGTGTCTCCTCAGGCTCCTCTTGGCTGTGGCAGTTTTCCTTGTTTTTGATGACCTTGATAATTTTTCTGTGTTTGTGTTGTTGTTGTTGCTCATTTTTTAAAATTGTGTTAAAATATACATAACATAAAATTTAAAATTTTCGCCATTTGAAGTTGTACAGTTCAGCAGCATTCGTCCGTTCACATTGTTGTGTAGCCATCATCACCATTCATCTCCAGAACTTTTCTATCATCTCAAACTGAAACTCTCTACCCCTTAAATACTAACTCCCCATGCTTCCCTTCCCCAAGACCCCGGCAATCACCATTCGACTTTCTGTCTGTGAATCTATTCTAGGTACTTCATATAAAAGTTATCATATAGTATTTGTCCTTTTGTGTTTGACTTATTTCACTTGACATAATGTTCTCAAGGTATATCCATGTTATAACATGTATTTTATTCTTTTTTAAAGGTGAATAATAATCTATTGTTTGTATACACCACAATTTGTTTATCTCTTCATCCAATGATGAACATTTGGATTGTTTACACCTTTGGGCTATTGTATGTAACTGATTTTTAAATTGTCAAATATTAATCTCATATTACTTCCTAGAAGAAGGCCAAAAACCCCAAAGTTAATAAAATCTACATAGAAACTGATCCTTAAAGTTAAAAAACACTTTAAAAAATGTACCTTTTGGCCAGGCGCAGTGGCTCACGCCTGTAATTCCAGCACTTTGGGAGGCCGAGGTGGGTGAATCACAAGGTCAGGAGATCAAAACCATCCTGGCTAACGTGGTGAAACCCTGTCTCTACTAAAAATACAAAAAATTAGCCGGGCGTGGTGGCGGGCGCCTGTAGTCCCAGCTACTCGGGAGGCTAAGGCAGGAGAATGATGTGAACCCGGGAGGCAGAGCTTGCAGTGAGCCGAGATAGCACCACTGCACTCCAGCCTGGGTGACAGAGCAAGACTCCGTCTCAAAAAAAAAAAAAAAAAAAAAAAAATTTACCTTTTGTGTAGCAGACTCTTTGCCAGCTGCTGGGAAATAAGACAAATAAGACTATTGACATGTCCTAACCAAATGATGAGAAAGAAAAGTAAACAATTTCAGCACTGTAAAATATATATCTATTTAAGGAACCAGGTAATAACAAAAATGGATAATGGTCTACAGAGAAGGGGGATGTGAAATCTTCATAGAAGAAGTGATATTAGAGCAGGGTTTTGAAGTCTAAATAGGAGTTCATCAGGCAAATAAGTGGAAGAATTGTATTCCAAGAGAGGAAACAGCACATGCAAAGTCAGGAAATAATACTGTATTTTGTGTATATGCAAACCATGACCATTCAGGTTTGCTGGTGTGTGTATGTCCAGGTTGGGGGCTTGGGAGGTTGGGCGCTTGTGGTCAAAAGCAGACCCTGATGTCAGAACACCTGGGTTCAAGTCTCAGCATCACCACTTAAAATCTGTGTAAATTTGAACAAAATTCTTTTACATTTTTATTTTATTTTTTTCTCACAAGCCTTTGGAAAGAATTGAATGCAATTCTTGACCACACTTTAAAAATTATCTTTCTATAAGGACAGGGAAGAAGGGATGAGAAAATACTGCCATCACCTAAGGACTTTTGTGAATATTAAATCAAATAACTCACATAAAATATAGAGCATCAATGCAGGATTTTTACTCCTCAGCTCAGCTAGGTCCAGGTTCTTGTCTTAGGACCAGGAAGAATTAGGCACGTGGCCATCAAAGAGTGAGTGGAGTAGAATTTATTAAGCGAAAGGAAAGCTCTTAGCAAAATGTGGGAACCCTAGGGAGGTGATTCTCTTACCCGAAGACAGGAAAGTTCTCCCAATATGACTGAGCCTGGGGCTTTTTATGGGCTCAAAATAGGGAGTATGTGCTGATTGATTTGTAAGTATACAAAAAAGGTCAAAGAGAAGATACCACTCAAAGGTGGGCACGGCAGTGGAGAAAATCAATTAGGAAAGGGTAGGTATATGTAAAATAGATGAAGGATGGGAATTAATCAGAGGAAAGTGCGCCAAATGGGAAGGCAGTTTCTCAATCCGGTCTAAGGTTTTACTTGGGACAATTTCTGGCTTGAAGGTCGGGTTTCACCAGACACCTGTCCCTATCTGCCTAGGCATTTTTCTGCCTTCTGCCTCTATCAGTATTACACTTTCTAGCATGAGGGAGGCCTTCAATAAAAATTATTATGGAGGTAGAAAATGAGGATTTGAAGTGCAGAAGGGCCAGATTAAGAAAAGCTGTGCAGGCCACATTAAGATAAACCTGAAATGTTTCATTCCAGGGCTTGGAGAGGTAGCTGTACCTGGATAACATATGGAGGACAGATGGAAGGCCAGGTGAGAGAGAGGGCAGGGAGAGCAGAGGGACAGCTGTCTTAACAGTCTGGGCAAAAGTGAGGACGCCTGAGTCCAGGCAATGGCAGTAGGGATTGGGAGTCAGTAGTAAAGAATGAATTTGGAAGAACTTAAGGTGGTAGAACTGGTGGAAATTGATGAACACTAAGATATGAGAACAAAGAGATACACAAGTGTCTAGGACCACATACAGGGTCTGGCTTGGGTGACTTGGGTGATAGAGGGGCCATCAACCGAGATCGTGGAATAGAAAGAAACTGTGGTTTGGGAGGGTTGTTTGCTCATTAGTGTGGAGATAAACTATGAGCTCAGTGTTTGACCCAATGACTTTGAGGCACCAAAGACTTGGAGAAGGGAAGGAGATGGATAGGGAAGTGGCTATAGATGGGTAAAAGTCCAAGGGAAGAATTGGTTCTATTTATTCATTTATTTATTTACTACCTTTATTTATTTCTCTGGGCAGAGCAAAATTTTTTTTAGTCTTCCTAGCCATCTGTCTTATGTTCAAAGAGATCTGGGTCAACTTCAGATGAGTTCCAGGAAGTAAGGGAAAGAGACCTGGACATGTTTGTTACCCACACAATGGGTGGGTTAGGTCACTTGGTGGGTATTAACCCAATGGTCACAACCAAGGAGAATTTAGCAAGGGGATTTTATTGCTTGCAACAAGTAAGGAAAATACCTGGGATATTTCCTAATGCAGTACCTCCCCAAGCTGGCTGGGTTGGGTTTTATAAGCACAGGGTAATGAGGTGTGATCTGATTGGATCCTGAATCCTACCTTGTGGTGCTCACTTCTTAATTCAGTCCCCCTCCTCCATCCAAGCACTTAGGTTCCCCCTGTGCTTGTATGCTTGGTTCATTTGAGCATGCTTAGGTTATGTAACTTGAGAGTCCATGGCAACTGAAAAACAACTCATAACTGTGTTACATAAAAGTTGAACCAGATTGGTCTGGCATGGATACCTGTTGGCAGCATGAGGGAAGGAGCCAGAAGAGAGGAAGAGGTTGAAGGTGCAGGAGCGAGGGGCATCACTGGGGGCTGGGTGAGATGGAGGCTTAAAGCAGTAATACTCAGTAGGGTCCCCAGTCCTCACAGTTACCTAGGGGCAAAATTGACAGGGAAGCCTTGCTGGTGAAATGAATTGTGCCGATTATTCAATTACCTGCAATTATGAAAAGTGGTGTGATAGTTGGTTCTCTGAGGAGGCTGTATCTCAGAAATAAGATGAATTAGTTGAGCTCTTTGATGAGAATCTGATTGACCTTACCCCTCATTAAGTGAGCTCTGTTCATCCCATAACTCACCTTCTTTTAGGATAATTGATTTAAATTGCAATCGATGGGCTCTCAACAGCAAATGTACAATTGCAGAGGTGGGAAGTGGGGAGTCATCTTCCCTCTCTGCAAAGGAAAGTCTTTCTACCTCCTCTCACTGATCTTGCTTGCTGACCCCAAGTACAACTTGGGGACTTGTTCTTGTCTCCCAAAAGTGAGAAGAGCTAAAAAACCCAATGCTTCTGTTCTGGTTAAAGAATAGCTCTGTCAGCTGCAGTATATTACACTGTGGAAGAGTGTATGCTCTTTATACATAATTATGCAGATTATAACAATCTGTTAGACTCCAAATTCATTTTAAAAAGAGATAGACAGTAGTTTCTCTATATCCCACAGCCCTTTGCTCACCTACCTGTTATGAAGCTTATCATATTATTCTGATTTCTTTTTTCATGTTTATTATCCTCACAGTACTGTAAATTTTTCAAGAGCAAAGACCGAGTACTAATTATTCAATGAATGAGGCCAGGCACGGTGACTGAAGCCTGTAATCTCAGCACTTTGGGAGGCCGAGGCAGGTGGATCACCTGAGGTCAGGAGATCGAGACCTGACCAACATGGTGAAACCCCGTCTCTACTAAAACTACAAAAAAAAAAAAAAAAAAAAAATAGAGCTGGGCGTGGTGGCATGTGTTTGTAATCCCAGTGACCCAGGAGGCTGAGACAGGAGAATTGCTTGAACCCAGGAGGCAGAGGTTGCAGTGAGCCAAGATTGCACCACTGCACTCTAGCCTGGGCGACAGACTGAGTCTTCATCTCAAAATAAATAAATACATAAATAATAAAAATCAAAGTAAAATCATTCGATAAATGAATTATTCAATGAATGAGTAAAATTATATTCCGGGGGAGGTGAACACCAGTATATACATACTGGTTGTAACTATATATTGAGAAATGTGTATTTTAACAAAACGTCAGAAGTACACTTGGCGCTAATTCATAAACAATGAAATATGTTGTGGGGTTTTTCCCAGAGAAGCTGTATTTATTAAGAATTTTTCTCACACTTGTAATCCCAGCACTTCGGGAAGCAGAGGCAGGAGGATCGCCTGAGCCCAAGAGTTCAAGACCAGTCCTAGCAACATAGTGAGACGCCATCTCTACAAAAAAATTTAAAAATTAGCTGGGTGTAGTCGTGTGCGCCTATAGTCCCAGCTACTCAGGAGGTTGAGGTGGGAGGATTGCTTGAACCTGGGAGCTCGAGGCTGTGGTGAACATAGTTGTGCAACTATGCATTAGCCTGGGCAACACTGTCTCAAAAAAAAAAAAAAAAAGAATTTAAAAAACTTTTTATTTTGAACAAAATTTAAGCATACAGCAATGTTGCAAAAACAGCACAGAGTGCTCATACCCAGCATTCAACTTGTTTCCCCAAATGTCAACATCTTACCTGGCCATAGTACCATTATGAAAAACCAAGAAATTAGCATGAGTGTAACACTATTAACTAAATTATGCACAGTATTTGAATTCTGCCTGTTTACCCTCCTTATGTCTTATTCCTATTGTAAGATCTAGTCCAGGATCCCACACTGCATTTGGTGGTCATGTCTCCGTAGTCTTTTTCAATCTGATGGTTCCTTACTGTTTTCTTATCTTTCATGACCTTGACATTTTGGAAGAGTAGTGGTCAATGATTTTATAGATTGTCCATCTTTTGGGTTTGTCTGATGTTTAAAAGTGATTAGATTGAGGTTATCTATTTTTGGGAGGAATACCATGGAAGTGATATTGTAATCTTCTCAGTGTACAGTATCAGGGGCATATGATGCCTATGTCTCTTATGACACATGATGTTAACCTTGATTGCTTAGTTCAGATAGCATCTGTTGGATTTCTCCATCATTAATCTAAAATCGGGTGAGATACTTTCAGACTATGCTTATAAACTGTTTTTCCTCAAGCATTCACCCACATATTTTAGCATTGATTGGTGGCTTTTGCTTGCAATAGTGATGACTATAGTATTATGGTCATCGCTTGCCTAATGGTAATTTTCTATTTCCCTCATTTTTTCTTCATTTCTAAATTAGAATTCTTCTGTAAGAAAGAATTGTTCCTTCTCTTCCTTTTAAAAGTTAACCAATTAACTAACTGGTTATTTCATTAGCAAGGACTCATGGATACTCTTATTTTATTGAGTATAATCAATTCTATCATTATTTACTTTGTTCCTCAAATTATTCCATCTTTGCTTTCTGGGAGCCTCCTTTCATTGGCTTTTGTGTTCTTTTGACAAGTCCCATCTTTCTGTCAAGCACTTCCTTATTTTTTTTGCATCATAAAATGTTCCAAGCTCATTTTGGATTTTTCCTGCCCTGGAATAAACCACTTCTTCAAGAAGCCCTGGCTCCTTACACTGGAAAATGGTTATTGAGAAACCAAGACTTGGTTGCTAAGTTTTGATGGAACTCTTTTGCATGCTTGCTTGCTTATTTATTTATTTATCTATTTATTTATTGTTTTTGAGACAGGTCTCCCTCTGTCACCCAGGCTGGAGTGCAGTGGCACGATCATGGCTCACTGAAGCTTCAACCTCCTGGGCTTAAGCAATCCTCCCACCTCAGCCTCCCAAGTAGCTGGAACCACAGGCATGACCCACCACGCCTGGCTAATTTTTATATTTCTTGTAGAGATGTGTTTTACCATGTTGCCCAGGCTGCTCTCAAATTCCTGGGCTCAAGTGATTATCCTGCCTTGGCCTCCCAACGTGTGCATGCTTTCTTAACCAGAAAATAGTGATAGTAGACTAAATTTTAACCTTTTCCTTATGATTCAGTGTCACTATTTCTTTAACAGTTATTGAAGTGATACCATGATGACCTCAAGAACTGTTGAGATATATAAGGCTCTTAACCTTGACAGCAACTGATTCTTCATCCTTTTTTGCTTACTGAAGTGTCATTGCTCCTAGACTGTCTCAGCAGAGACAGGAAATCCATGTATGTATACTAACCCATGTATACACACACATCTGTATTTATTTCTACATCTGTATATCTATGTATGGCTTTGTGTGCGTGTATGCATTTTAAACTATGGGTTTGTATCGAGATACATCTGATTTCAACACACCACCAAAAGGTTCATTCCAGTCTTATCCTTTTCTGTATTTGTAACTTCTAACTTAGCTCTCACTGTCTACATCACTAAGAATTTTTAGAAAGACTACCTCTATGGGGCCAGGCGCAGTGACTCACGCCTGTAATCCCAGCACTTTGGGAGGCCAAGGTGGGCTGATCACTTGAGATCAGGAGTTTGAGACCAGCCTCGCCAACATGGGTGAAACCCCATCTCTACTAAAAATACAAAAATTAGCTGGACATGGTGGCACATGCTTGTAATCCCAGCTACTCCGGAGGCTGAGGCAGGAGAATTGCTTGAACCCAGGAGGCAGAGGTTGCAGTAAGCTGAGCTCACGCCACTGCACTCCAGCCTGGGCGACAGAGCAAGACTCTGTCTCTAAAAAAAAAAAAAGAAAGAAAGAAAGAAAGAAAGACTACATCTATGGGAGAACAACCCTCTTATGACTATATTTATGTTATTTTATAATGTATATATTAGATTGTTTTATGAATGGTATATTGGTATATTGTTAATTCACTATTCCAAGAATATTTCTGCTGATTTTGATGTATAAGTTCTAGGTAAATCTTCATAGACTACTTCAGAAATAGGGAAATTAATAACCTTAGCCAAGGTGGCCCCTGATCTTTCAGTGGAACCAAGAGGTATCAAACACTATGACCCAGACTCTTTTATAAGCTCAGTGTCTCTCTCCCTGGAAACTGAAACTCAGAGGGCAGATGTGAGAGAAGCTGTTCTAAAGTTACCATCTGTCCTTCAAATGGGAATAATGGTTAAGGAGGTCAATTGTTCTGGACTATTGAGTATCCACAAAGACAGATGTGAGTGTACTCCAGTTAGTTTCCAATACTTCCAAAAACTGAAATACAAAGTATTTCTTTAACTATGACAGGGACACTTGGTCTCATGAAAATGTCCAATGTCAAAATTGATTTTGGTTGGTGTATCTTTGTTTTTAGAGACAAGGTCTCACTATGTTGCTGAGGCTGGAGTGTAGTGGCTATTCATAGGAGAGATCATAGTGCACTATAGCCTCAAACTTCTGAGCTCAAGCAGTCCCCTAGCCTCAGCTGAGACTATAGGTGTGTGTCACTTTGCCTGGCTTCTTGATTGGCATATCTCGATGCACTTAATAAATACCAGATCTATATTTGTTTTCCAACCTCTAACTGGTTCCTACTGCCTATTAAACACAAAATTATAATAATAGCTAAAGTTATTAAGAACTTACTGTGGGCCAGGCATGACATGACATGCTTTACATGGATTGTCACATTAATCCTTATAGCAATACTTGAAGTATGTGCTTTTATTTTCCCCATTTTACAGAGGAGGAAATGAGGCCCAGCTCACACAGACAGTGAGTGATTGAGCCAGGCCTGAACTGCAGCAGGCTGGCTCCAGAGCCCATGCTCTTAATCACTGCATTATTGCACCTCCCATCTCTGCTTGGATGTCCCTCAACACTCTAAACTCACGCATAAAAGCAAGCCTACAATCTTCCCTCCAGATATACTGGAGTTCCTTTGGTATTATACTGTCTAGTCACTCAAGATAGAATTTTAAAAACCACACACAGGCCTAGTGTAGTGGCTCATGCCTGTAATCCCAGCACTGTGGGAGGCTGAAGGGGACAGATCATCTGAGATCAGGAGTTCCAGACCAGCCTGGCCAACATGGCGAAACTTTGTCTCTACCAAAAAAAAAAAAAAAAATTAGCAGGGCATGGTGGCGTGTGCCTGTAATCCAAGCTACTTGGGAGACTGAGGCACAAGAATCGCTTGAAACCAGGAGGCAGAGGTTGTAATGAGCTGAGATGGTGCCACTGCACTCCAGCCTGGGCAACAGAGAGAGACTTGGTCTCAAAACAAAACAACAAAACCCACACATAACATAAAATTTATCATCTCAACCATCCTTTTACACTTTATAGTACTTTGAGTTGCTATTTTATCAACCATTTTAAAATGCAGCTTAGGAGTGTTAAGGGCATTCACATTGTTGTGAAACAGATCTCCAGAATATTTTCATCTTCCAAATAAAACTCTACACTGAACAACTTCCCCTTTCCCCTTTCAAATCTCAGTCCTTGATAACCACAATTTGACTTTCTGTCTCTATAATTTTGCCTACTCTAAGTACCTCGTATAAGTGAAATAATACAATATCTGTTTTTTGATGACTGGCTTATTTCACTTAATATAGTGTCCTCAGGGTTCATCCACGTTGTCACATACGACAGGGTTCCCTTTCTTTTTAAGGCTGAATAACATTCCATTGTATGTATACCTCACATTTTGTTTATCCACTTATTTATTGATAGACATTTGGGTTGCTTCTTCCTCTTGGCTATTGTGACCCATGTTCAATGAACATGGGTGTGCAAATGTATTTTCAAGGCCCTGCTTTCAATTCATTTGGTTATCACCCAGAAGTGGGATTACTTGGATGGTATGGTAGAACTATTTCTGATTTTTTGAGGAACTGCCATACTGATTCCTCCTTTTCTCTAATTCTTCATATCCCATCAGCAACCAGTGCTGTGAATTTTATCCTTTCCTATCTATGTCTTTTTGCCAGGGTGACACACTTGTCCTTCCACACATGCTAACAAATAAGGCTTGGCAGGATCAAGGCCAGGACTAGGATGCAACAAGCCAGGCACTCATCTTGGGTGTAGAATTTTTACAGGGGTGTCCAAAAAACTCAGTCAACAAGATAAGGAATATTTTCATGCAATATTTTTAAAAATCAAAATTAGAACAAAAAATTCATCATGAACAAGTGCCAAACTTTTAAATATAGCAGTGCTGTGCTGAGCTATATTGGACCCTGAGGCAAAAGGAAGACTTCATAATACTGATCCTGTCTTTATTTAAAATTTTGTACTAAAATAATTATGTATCTTGCCGTCTAAGCTTTTTGGCACCCCCTTAAATTTTGCACCGGAGGTAAGTATCTCACTTGCCTAACCATACTATTGGCCCTTCCTGGGGTACTCCTGGGTTGTTTAAGATAATTATCTCAGACTAGCTCTTATGTTGGGAAAATGCTGAGGACAGTAGCTGCCTTTTGTATATTATGCCGTCCCCACCATTATTCACTCACCCTTTCACTGAATGCTTTAGTCATACAAAACCATCAGAGGTCCCTAAATATTCTTTGCTTCTTTGTGCCAGTATTTTGTGTTTATACAAATCCTCTGCCTGAACTGCCCTTCCTCCACTTGATAGGATCCTTGTCCTTCATCTGACCCAGTTTAGCCAGCCCTGAGTCTTCTTCCATACCCCCAGTTAGAATTTACTATTTACTTCCTGTGTTTTATATTTGTTCTTCCATTGTGGCACGAAACGTATCCCACTGCTGTTACTTATTTACTGGTGTGTTGAGAAGACCAAAATGTTTGTTTTAAATTGGTTCTAGAACACTGTTAGGAAGATAACTATGTCTATGTCCTCTTTTACGAGTCATTTTTATTTAAATAATACAGGCAGGGTGACTCCATACATTGGAGGACTTGGGATAGACACAGTGTTACTGCCTAATGGACTGTGAGTTCCCTGAGAGCAGGGATTATGTCTTCTCCATCCTCAGTACCTAGTAGGCATGTGGTAGGCTTTTAATTTGAGTGGAATTTGGACTCCGAGTACTAACACTGTTATATCACCTTAATCCTACTGGTGAGTGGTGACAGATGACAGTCAGTGGAACAAAAGAAACAAAACATTACTATTAAAAGCTGTTTGAGAGATATAGACGAATGGAACAGAACAGAGGCCTCAGAAACAATACCACACATCTACAGCCATCTGATCTTTGACAAACCTGACAAAAACAAGAAATGGGGAAAGGATTCCCTATTTAATGGTGCTGGGAAAACTGGCTAGTCATAGGTAGAAAGCTGAAACTGGATTCCTTCCTTATAGCTTATTCAAAAATTAATTCAAGATGGATTAAAGACTTAAATGTTAGACCTAAAACCATAAAAACCCTAGAAGAAAACCTAGGCAATACCATTCAGGACATAAGTATGGGCAAGGACTTCATGTCTAAAACACCAAAAGCAATGGCAACAAAAGCCAAAATAGACAAATGGGATCTAATTAAACTAAAGAGCTTCTGCACAGCAAAAGAAACTACCATCGGAGTGAACAGGCAATCTATAGAATGGGAGAAAATTTTTGCAATCTACCCAATCTGACAAAGGGCTAATATCCAGAATCTACAAAGAACTTAAACAAATTTACAAGAAAAAAATCAAACAACCCCATCAAAAAGTAGGCAAAGGATATGAAGAGACAGTTTTCAAAAGAAGACATTTATACAGCCAACAGACACATGAAAAAAAGCTCATCATCACTGGTCATCAGAGAAATGCAAATCCAAACACAATGAGATACCATCTCGCACCAGTTAGAATGGTGATCATTAAAAAGTCAGGAAACAACAGATGCTGGAAAGGATGTGGAGAAATAGGAACACTTTTACACTGTTGGTGGGAGTGTAAATAAGTTCAACCATTGTGGAAGACAGTGTGGTGATTCCTCAAGGATCTAGAACTAGAAATACCATTTGACCCAGTGATCCCATTAGTGGGTATATACTAATTAGTGGGTATATACCCAAAGGATTATAAATCATGCTACTATAAAGACATACACACATGTATGTTTACTGCGGCACTATTCACAATAGCAAAGACTTAGAACCACCCCAAATGCCCATCAATAATAGACTGGATAAAGAAAATGTGGCACATATACACCATGGAATACTATGCAGCCATAAAAAAGGATGAATTCACGTCCTTTGTAGCGACATGGATGAAGCTGGAAACCATCATACTGAGCAAACTATCACAAACTACAGAAAACCAAACACCACATATTCTTACACATAGGTAGGAATTGAACAATGAGAACACTTGGACACAGGGCAGGGAACATCACACACCAGGGCCTGTCATGGGGTCGGGGGATGGGGGAGGGATAGCATTAGGAGAAATACCTAATGTCAATGACGAGTTAATGTGTGCAGCAAACCGATACGGCACATGCATACATACGTAACAAACCTGCAGGTTGTGCACATGTACCCTAGAACTTAAAGTATAATTAAAAAAAAAAAAAAAAAGAGAGAGAAAGAAAAAAGACTTGAAGTAGCTAGAGGAGTAATTGGAGGCCTCTTGATTGGGACCATGATTGGGATCACTAGTGATGATTTATTATAATTTAAGAAGTCAGTTAAAGCAGGAGATTCTAAAAATGAATTAACATCAAATAAACATTTTGTTATTACTTTTGAAAAAACAAAAGCTGTTTGAAAGACAAATTATTTTTTAAATAACAAATAACTGGCTGGGTGTAGTGGCTCAGGCCTAAAATCCCAGCAGTTTGGGAGGCCAAGGCAGAAGGATAACTTGAGTTCAAGACCAGCTTGGGCAACACAGCAAGACTTCATCTCTACATAAAATATAAAAATTAGTGGGGTGTGGTGGTGTACACCTGTAGACCCAGCTACTTGGGAGGCTGAGGCAGGAGGATCGCTTGAGCTCAGAGAGTTCAAGCCTGCAGTGAGCTGTGATCACACCACTGCATGCCAGCTTGGGTGATGGAGTGAGACTCTGACTCAAAAAATAAAACAAAAAAACAAAACACACCTATATGGAAAGATAATCCAATATTAACTTAGTGGGAGGCAGGTTAAGGAGAAGGTTTGTGAATTTATGCTTGCTCTTCTTGGACAGAGGCTGAGTTAATCTAAAGTGAGAGGCTTTGGAGACAAGAAAACAAGCACTGCATTGATATAGGGGAATTCTTAGGGTCTGGAACCCTGTTCCTCAGAGGAAGAAAAAAGTGAGTAGCTGGCTAACCTTCCTGGGAAGCTACTAGAGAGGGAGAGAGAAAGTGTGTGTGTTAGTTGACCCGGTCAAATCTCTTTGTAAACATACTAATACAGACCTCCTTGAAAGGAAACTAGTGGTATTTACTAGTGAGAGTTTTTATCTATATATATAAAAAAAAAACCAACAACTTTTAGCAGAATGTACCTGGTCAGTCTAGGATGGCTTATGATAAACACACCTAGAATCTATGGATTTATAGGGCACAGCTCCTTGGAAAATGCCAAATAAACTACGTAACTATTAATATGTCAGTATAAAATGAGATGTTTCTCATAAGTGGGAGCTAAGCTATGAGGATGCAAAGGCGTAAGAATGATACGGTAGACTCTGGGGACTTTGGGGAAACAGTGGAAGAAGCGTGAGGGATAAAAGACTACATATTGGGTACAGTGTACACTGCTTGGGTGACACAGGTACACCAAAATCTCAGAAATCACCACTAAAGAACTTACTCATGTAACCAAACACCACCTGTCCACCAAAAACCTATTGAAATAAAAATAAATAGGCCAGGTGCAGTGGCTCATAACTGCAATTCCAGCACTTTGAGAGGCCAAGGCGGGTGGATCACTTGAGATCAGGAGTTCAAGACCAGCCTGGCCAACATGGTGAAACCATGTCTCTAGTAAAAATACAAAAATTAGCCAGGCTTGGCAGGTACCTATAATCCCAGCTACTCAGGAGGCTGAGGCAGGAGAATCACTTGAACCTGGGAGACAGAGGTTGCAGTGAGCCAAGATCGTGCCACTGTACCCTAGCCTGGGCGACAGAGTGAGACTTCATCTCAAAAGAATAAAAACTAAAATAAAAATTAAAAAAAAAACATAAATAAATAAGATGGCCATGAAAAAAAAGATGTTTCATGACCTAGACTGTTCCTTTGCTTTAGTGATGATGACATGCATTGCTTAGAGGCCTCATGTGTAATACCTGGGCCAGAGACATCCTAATTGGGCAAGAAAGGACCAGGGAGTAGCTTTGATAGACCAGGATCCACCTGTACCCCACAATTACCTGTATTCTTGAAATTACCAGTAATGCTTGTACTGGGTACGGTCTCCGATTGCTGTGAGTCTGATTTGGCTCAAAGGTGTCACCTCATGTTGAATATGGACTGTTCGAGGTAGTTTATATGCTATTTCCCTTAGTCTTTAGAAACATTGCTTTCAGTGAGATAATATTTGTGAAGTCCATAGTGCTTGGCAGTCAGCACTCAATAGTTAATGGGTTTTCCTTTTTCTTGTTCTTTAGAAGAGTATAAACTTGTCTCAGTCATGCCAAAGATAAAATAGGAAAAAGGAGAATACCCTGTGGTGAGGCAGTTGGGATAGAATGGAAAGATTCCACAAAGCATAAAAGCTCAAGATAAAAGAGCTGTCAAATACTTATACAGCCTATCCTTCCTTTTTGGAGATTTTCCCATCAGGAGCTCTCCTCTGCTTGTTCCTTGAGAATTTCCAAAAAGAAGCCCACAGGACACTCATGGTAAGGCTCTGAAGGTCATGAGCCCACCCAGAGAAGGCGTCATAAGGTGCCATTCCTTATGTGGAATATGGTTTTAAGAGAGCAGGCTCAGATACCTGATTTGTTAGTGCCCCAAAAGGGAATCCATCTTTAGGGACAGACTCACATCAACCAAACTCACAGACACTGAAGTATACAAACTCAAGCATACATGCATTTATTTATATGAGAAATAGAGCTGTTAGGGAGGCAGGAGGCTGTTAGGGAGGCAGGAGGCTGTTAGGGAGGCAGGACATCCCCGTCCTCTGGCTGAATCACATCACTTGGTAAGCAGGCATTCATTCAGAAATTTTTATTTAGTGCTTACTGTATATCAGACAACATTTGGAAGCAAGGAATTCAGCAGCCAATAGTATTTACAAATCTCTGAAGAAGAATCAAGAAATACATAAACAACAATTAAAACTATCCTCAAATAAAGATTAAGTTCTACAAAGAAAATGAAGTAAGATAAGGAGATAGGGCCTACTGGGTGACAAGGGCAAGGCACATTCATGAGGAAAGGCTGTCTGAAGTGACTAGGACAAGCTTGTCATTCCACATGAGCTGGGACTGGGGAAATAGCAGATCAAAGGTCCTGAGGCAGGCAGACTTTGGCAAGTTTGAGGAAAGAGGGAAGACCAGAGTTATGGGAAAGTGAGGGAAGGGCAGAGTGGTGGGTGACAAAGTAGAAAAGAAAAATGTAGGTCAGACCTCACAGGACCTCAAGGGCTATCAGTCAGAGTTAGGATACTGTTGTGTGTAACTGGAAGCAACTGGATGATTTCAGGCAGAGGAGTCACTATAGAAATGATATATATGAATATATATGTAAATTACATAGATGTCTAAATGATATATAAATATCTATAAATGATATATAAGATATATACAAATGATACATAGAGAGAGAATGGAAAGGCAGCGTGGAAGCAGGTAGACCAGTTAGAAGGCCATTGCAGTGGTCCAAATGGGAGATGACAGGGTTTGCATTAAAAAGCCACAGTGAAGGCCGGGTGTGGTGGCTCATGCCTGTAATCCCAACACTTTGGGAGGCCGAGATGGGCGGATCACGAGGTCAGGAGATTGAGACCATCCTGGCTAACATGGTGAAACCCGTCTCTACTAAAAATACAAAAAATTAGCTGGGCATGGTGCCACGCACCTGTAATCCCAGCTACTCGGGAGGCTGAGGCAGGAGAATCACTTGAACCCAGGAGGCAGAGAGGTTGCAGTGAGTCGAGATCATGCCACTGTACTCCAGCTTGGGCAACAGAGCAAGAATCTGTCTCAAAAAAAATAAACAAATAAAAGCGCCACAGTGAAGACAGAAAGATTCAAAAAACATTTTGAGGTTCTGCTGACAGGGCTCCTTGATTGGATGTAGAGGAAAGGAAAAGATCAGGTATGCCTCTCAGGCTCGGATATCCAAAAAAAGGATGTTAATGCTGCATGATTTGCATGGTTTAGGTATCTGGGCCATCACCTGCTGACTCCTCTGTCCCAGCCTCCAAGTCTAGAGAGATGGATGGGCCAGGACACTCTTCCTCTGGGCACAGTAGGGGTGGGTAGGCACTGGCAATACTGCCTTTGCAACCCTCTTTTCCTTTCCATTCATTCAGTTCATTCAACAACTATTTATTAAACACCTCCTGCATGGCTAACGGTGTTTTAGGTCCTGGGAATGAAGCAGTGGGGAAATATCACCACCAAATAGCCACGGTTTTTTCAGAGTTTGTGCTCTGTGGAAGAGAGCCATTCCCCATCCCTCCTTCTCCTGGGCCCTGCTTCCTCCAACATACACTCCCCCATCTGCCATAAAGCTTTCTTTGGATTCTCTCTCTCTGAGTGCACCACCCACCCGCAGGCTCCACACCGGGCAGCCTCCACAGTCTTATGCAATCAGTTTCCCCAGGCACCCTCCATGACTCCCCTAGTCGTGGACATTTGGCTCTCATGAGTTGTTTTCAGTCTGGTCTGGTAAACCAAAGGTCAGTTACCTTGCAGATGAGGTGGGGCTGGAACAATGTATGGAACAGAGCTGAGAGACCACAGGAAGCAGAAGAAATCTGGATGAGTTCAGTGCAACCCAGGAAATCCTTCTAAAATATTATTACCTCTGTGTCCAAAAAGCCAGCCTCACTCTCATTGTCTCCTACATCTGAGCTACCAACATTGTAGAGAGGATTGTTTCTTCCTAATGATTGGTACTGATCAGACCTAGTTTGTAGAATGGTCCTCTCACAGATACCTGCTCCATCCCTCTCCCCAGTCACATTAAAAACAAATCACTTTATATTTGCACAACATTTTGCAAGTTAAAACATGTGTTCACTTATTTTACAAGACCTCATTTCATCTTTAAACAATCCTGAGGAAGCAAACAGTGAGGAGACTCATGTCATCTGAACACATAAGTGGCTTGTCTGAGGTCACAAAATCTATACGTTCAGTGGTATTTTTACTGAAGTATATGACCCTTTTGTCCGAAGCTTTTTAAAGCGCATGTTCTCAGTAACTTTCATAACTCCATGAATATGCACATATCTGCTCTATCTGAATATGGAAAATGCCCATAATCTCAATGTATGCAGCCCACATTTGCTCTTCTCTAAGATGTATTCCTGGAAACTATCTGATAAAGTGGATCCAAGTTTCCCATAGAAAAATGTAATCTCCGAGAATTATGTTGCTAACTGGGGACCCAGTATCAGTTGAATCATAGATTCGAATCAGAGCATGTTGGAAAAGCAGTGCTGTATCAACTAGAAACTTCTCAAGTCATTTGATTTACCACTTAAAATAGTAGATAATGGAGTTTTAGAGCTGGAAGGAAACTTTGAGGTCATCTAATGCAGCTCATTTATTTTGCAGTTAAGCACTGCGAGACCCAGAGAAGTAAGGCAAATCCTGCAAAGTCATACGTTATCTCCAAGGCAGTGAAGGAACCGAGACCCGAGGAAGCCTCTGGTTCCTGCCTGGTGCTCTTTCCACCACTCCACTCCCCTGCCTTATAAAGTCCTAATTTGACACATCCTGATTATTTGAAGGACCTCATGTTGCTGTTGCTTTGTTTCCATTCCTGATTCTTTTTTCAGAACTCGAGAAATAAATTATGTTCAGAGATTTTAAGCAAACTGGTTGATGAGTCTTCACAAATGTATACACCTATGTAACTACCACCTTGAGATATAGAACATTTCCATCATCCCAGAGTTCCCCCATGACTCCCCAGCAGTCATTCCCCATTCCCCCATCTGACCAGAGGCAACAACTGTCCTGCTTTCTACCATGAAAGGTTTCTGTCCCCATGTAGAACTTCATATAAATGGAATCATATAGTATGTAGCCCGTTCAGTCTGGGTTTCTTTCACTCAACATGATTTTAAGATTCACCCATGTTTTTGCATTTATCAGTAGTGCATTCCTTTTAAGAATAATTATCCTTTTTCATTGCTGAGTAGTATTCCGTTGTATAGACTACATCACACTTGTTGATAAACAATTGGATTGTTTCCAGTATCGGTTATTACGAATGAAGTTGGTCAAAACATTTTTTTATAAATCTTTTTATGGACCTCTATTTCATTTCTCATATGTAAATGTCTATGAAATTTCTGGGTATGAGGGTAGGTGCATATTTAATTTTATTAAAAACTGCCAAACAGTTTTTCAAAGTAGCTGTACTCTTTCACATCCCACCAACAATTTATGAGAGTGTACTTCCTCCACATCCTCACTAACATTTGTTTTCCAGTCTTTTTAATTGTGCCCCTTCTAGTGGGTGTGGAATGCTATTTTATTATGATTTTATTTTCTATTTCCCTGATGATTAAGACAGTTGTGCATCTTTTAATGACCAGTGCTTTATTAAAAGCACATAGGATAGTTTATAAATTTAACCAAATGAATAGCAAGCTAAAGAGTGATGGTTTTATTAGTCTCCTTAGATTAAAGTGCTTCTGCAGGGAAGTTGGGATATTCTAGTTTTCTTTTCATAACTCTCCAGGCCAAACTCAACTGATATTTTCTTTTCTATCAACAAATTAGTTATGGCAAGCAGAGACATTTAGAAGTATGCATTAGTGATTGTTTCTAAAGTAGCTGTTGTGCAATTAAATATTTGATGATTTCAGTAAGGACATTAGTTATAAAAATTTAAAAGAGGCAGCAATAGAGTGTAGGGGAAAGTATGGGCTTTGAAGCCACAGACAATTAGATTTGAATCCTGGCTTACCAAAAATTTACAAGTTTTCACTTTCTTGCCTATGAAATGGAGACAAGGATGCCTGTTATATCAGTTCATTACTGATGCTCTAACAAGTTACCACCAGCCCGATGACTTAAAAGAAACAAATGTATTGTCTTACAGTTCCAGAATTCAGAAGTCCAAAATGGGTCCCTCTGGGATAAATTCAAGATGGTGGTGGGGCTATGCTCCTTCTGTATTTCCTTGCCTTCTCCAGCTTCCAGAGGCTGCACACACTCCTTGGCTAATGGCCCCCCATTCCTTCTTCAAACCCAGCCATGGCAGATGGAGTCTTTCTCACCACACATCATTCTGCCTTTGCTTCCGTGGTCATGGTTCTTTGGTTCTTTGTCTGGCCCTGATTCTCCTGCCTCGCATTTTCTTCTTCTTTTCTTGTCTGTCTGTCTGTCTTTCTTTCTTTCTTTCTTTCTTTCTTTCTTTCTTTCTTTCTTTCTTTCTTTCTTTCTTTTCTTTTCTTTTCTTTTCTTTTCTCTTTTCTTTTCTTTTCTTTTCTTTTCTTTTCTCTTTTCTTTTTTCCAAGGGCAGTGGTGCAATCTCAGCTCTGCAACTTCTGCCTCCTGGGTTCAAGCAATTATCTGCCTCGGTCTCCCGAGTAGCTGGGATTACAGGCACCCGCTAACATGCCCAGCTAATTTTTGTATTTTTAGTAGAGACGGGGTTTCACCATTTTGGCCAGGCTAGTCTTGATCTCCTGACCTCATCATCCAACCAGCTCGGCCTCCCAAAGTGCTGGGATTACAGGCATGAGCCACCGTGCCCGGCCTTGACTGTGGCATTTTCATCTGTAAGGGCACTTGTGATGACTGTGGGCCCATCTGGATAATCCAGAAAATCTTTCCATCTCAAGTTCCTTCACTTAATCATATCTGCAAAGTCCCTTCTGTCATGTAAGGTAACATATTCACAGTTTCTGGGGATCAAAATGTAGATACCTTTGGGGAGCATTCTTATCATTGTATGAACCACTTTACAAGGTTGTTGTGAGGATTAAAAGTAAAGAAATATAAAAGACCTGGCTCATAGAGACTGTTCAAGAAATAGATACTGATATTATAAGGTGAGTGGAGCTCAGCACGCACGGCCTAACCATGGTGAGCTCAGCAACTACCGTTCCCTTCCCTTCCTCCCTTGGAAGGGTCTGGAGAACAGGGAGGTCTTGAATCTTATTTTCTTGCCAGTCTTTCCTCTGTGTACATCAGTATGGCAGCACTGGCAGAGGACAGAGGTCCAGATGGGGAGTAGCAGAAAGCAGTCAAACTCTTTTAGCTTGGCGATGATGACGAACAGTGAAGGGCGTGCCAGGCATTAGCGTGCCCTCCTGAGGGTACACCCGACTGTGGCAATAGCAACCAGCCTTTCTCTGGCTTAAGGCCCAACCTGCAGACTTGCAGGACCCCTAACCCTCACCGTGACCCCCACCCTCACAGGAACCTTCTGATCCCAGCAGGGTCCTGGGGCAACGAACAAGCTCTCCCTGCTTGCACTGCAGAATCCACATCTCTCTTTCTCTCTTTCTCTCTTTCTCTCTTTCTCTCTCTCTCTCTCTCTCTCTTTTTTTAGAAGGAGTTTTGCTGTTGTTGCCCAGGCTGGGGTGCAATGGTGCGATCCCGGCTCAACACAACCTCTACCTCCGGGGTTCAAGTGATTCTCCTGCCTCAGCCTCCTGAGTAGCTGGGATTACAGGCATGCACCACCATGCCCGGCTAATTTTGTTTTTGGGTTTTTCTTTTGTTTTGAGACGGAGTCTTGCTCTGTCGCCCAGGCTAGAGTGCAGTGGCATGATCTTGGCTCGCTGCAACCTCCGTCTCCTGGGTTCAGGCAATCCTCCTACCTCAGCCTCCCAAGTAGCTGGGATTATAGGCGTGAGCCACTGCAGCTGGCCCAGAATCTACTTTTCTAACTGCTGCTCCCCGAAAGTCGGCCCCACCTGTGCTCTCCCTCTCATGCAAGGCAGCTTCCTTCCTCCACTGCCGACATGCTGACAGCCCCAGAGGAGCCTGTGACACGGTGGCCAAGTCCTGAGCCCAGCCACAGCAGACCCCTGCACACCTAACCCTCTCCAGGCCGCCATCTCTGTTACCTACTCTGGGCCCCAGGTGATATCTTTACCACCACAGCCCCTACGCTAGTTCTGCAGGACTGTGGGACCTGGCCTGGCCTCATCTTGATCAAAGTCGCCAAAGCCAGGCCTCATGATTGCCCCCCTCCTCCACCTGCTCCGACCACACTGCACAATACTCAAGGTGCCATTTGCATCCTAGTGGCTGTATTGTGTATAGTTATTAAAACCACTTTCCAATAGATGGCAGTTTAGAGCCTTTTCTAATTCACAACAAGATGCCATCAGGGCTAGCAGCAGGGTCCCAGCCAAGGAGGGTGGTGTGAGAGCTTACTACCTCTCTCCTGGAATGCGTGAGGCTGAGTCAGCCTTGAGGACACATGCTGTCTACTCCTGATGTCATCTCAAACACAGGGGACTCAGAGAGAAGGTGCAAACACTGACCAGCACAAAGATGCCTGCCATCCCTCCCACAAAGGAAGGAAATGCCCCTGCTGTGCTGTCCCCGCCCCCAAGTCACTGCCCCTGCTTTTTGTCCCTTGCATGGCACCTGCTGGAGAAGTTCTCTCACTGGGCCACATGAGGGAAGAAACCTCCCAGCCCCCCTGCCTGTCCTGCCCCCTTCACCGTCACCGATTGGGATCACGGATTGGTGTCATTTTCTCAGGCAGTAAAAGATCCTTTTCTGGCTCCATGACTTCAGAAGGCACTGCAGTCAAGGGGAGCCCTCACAGGGCTTGGAGAGTGACAGGCAAGGGTCTGCTGCATGGCCTTAAATGTAATCAGAGTGACATAGGAGGCATGAGGAAGCTCAGACTGCCTTTTTTTTTTTTTTTTGAGAAGGAGTCTTGCTCTGTTGCCCAGGCTGGAATGCAGTGGTGCAATCTCGGTTCACTGCAACCTCTGCCTCCTGGGTTCAAGCAATACTCCTGCCTCAGCCTCCTGAGTATCTGGGACTATAGGCATGTGCCACCATGCCCGGCTAATTTTATTGTATTTTTAGTAGAGATGGAGGTTTCACCATGTTGACCAGGCTGGTCTTGAACTCCTGGCCTCAAGTGCTCCATACACCTCTGCCTCCCAAAGTGTTGTGATTACAGGCATGAGCCGCCACGCCCAGCCTGCTTGTCTCTATAGACTGAGTCGCACTGAGCAAAGACTGTGAAATATTCAAGCGCGCAGCCCAGAGCACTGTGACAGCTTAACTGTCAGTCACCGTCCCCAGGAGGCTGCGCTGTGTGGTGTGGCAGGGAGCCACCGACCATGAAGGCTCGGGCCACCAGGAGAATGGTGAGACTGTCACCTCAGAGAGAACAAGTTGTCAGTTGCTCATTAGGTCAATTAGTAACCACGTGGATCGGCGGAACAGGTGATAGCAGAGAGAGACGATTTCTGTGAAGAATGCGGTCTGTGGGGAATGAGCTGGTTAGTGACTGTCAAAGACATTAATGATGACGTTCCCAACTGCCACGAGCAGCAACTCAGCAAACAGCAAAGAGATTCCTGTAATGGCGAAACCTTCCAGACTCCCTTCCCTCTATCTCTCGAGACTTTGACTTGATGAAGGTGTGGATGTGCTCACAAATATGTACGCACAAACACACGCTCAGCGCCAGTGGGGATCCTATGAGATCCTTCGGTCTTCTTATGTCCTAGACTGTGTTGTCAGAGAGCAGGTTTAGGAAGCGATCCCATTTCTTAGGGGGGCTTTTGGATATGGAATAAGTCTCAGTTATAGTTTGAGTCATATATTGTTCTCTGGAAAGATTAATAGCTATAACAGTGATATAGAAAAGAAGTATGCTAATAATATAATGATATAATAATATCATCTGACTTTATGTACTTTAATATCTTCCCCATACATTATCCCATATGAAGCTATCAATATAAGGGGACTGTGAAGGAAAGCAAGTAAAAAGCAACGGCAAAGTGCTTTGTAAATAATTAAATACCACGCATTCATCCTGGTAGTGTTCTAAAGAAAAATAGCCTTAGGTGATTTTAAGAGCTTGCACCATAAATAAGCCACCATAAAAATCTGTTAGCATCAGTCTCCCCCACCCCTAAATTGTTGTTCTGTCCCTAAAAAATGTTGCTGTGCTAAACTTAAAGGAGTTAAGCAAATGTTTCAAAGCAAGTGAATAAAAAAGGCTTAGAAAAGGTTCTTAAGGCAGGAACAAAGAGTGCAATCTTAACATTTAATGGCACCAACTACTTCACAAAGTCATTTTGTGACATTGGTGTTTTGGTTTTTTTTTCTTGACCTTTTAGCCAATATGCAGACTCATGCTTCTCCTGGGGAGACCCCCTTCCCCCACACCTCATATCATCTCATCCCCTGGTAGGAAATGGTACCCAAGAGATATTCCCCCTATCCTTTGAACAACTACGATAATTAGCACACAATCCAAAAGGTTGAAAACCACCTACATTTATATTTACTTGTTTTCCAAAAGAACAAGCCAGGTTCAGCAGTTAATTTTTGCTGTCTACCTTTGGGCTGAGTTAATCCCACCTTACCTTACAGTTACAGCTTTGCAGGTTAGTGGTTGACTCTCTCTCTTTAAACAAGGAGAGGCAGCTTGCACTTTTTGTCACTTTGTTTTCTGGCTTATTTGATGTTACCTAAAGCAACTGATGGTTATATAACAAGAAGCAGGTTTTCCCTCTCCCAAAGACTGTCAGATCCTGAGATAGGAAATGGGATCCGGTTCTAGGGTGAGAAGAGAGAAAGGGATCCGATCCCTCTACTGTTAACCTCCAGATGCATAGTTTGGGGGAGGGGCCATTCCTTAGTACTCCCTGGGGTGCAGCTAGAAACCTTTTGTGCATCCAGCTCCCCCAGCCATGAGGGGGTGTCTCGGGGGTAAAGGACTCCTTTAAAGGGGCTTATACTCAAAGAATTATGTCATTAGATGGTTATAGTGTTGGCCTGGAGCACCCATCCCTGAGCCAAGGGACAGAGTTCCTTTTCTGTGTGATGTAGTGGTGGAAGATCAATGGCAGACCAGTGACTCTGATCTTAGCAGTGGTTCTAGGTCATCAAACCTTTTATGTGGATGGGCAGAGATCTTATCAGATTACAAGGTTACAAGTTATCAGTGGAGATATCTCTGCCCAGGGCACCACAGGTGACCTGACAATGGATAGAAAGAGGATACCAGATGGCCCATATTTCATTATGGCTTCATGGGGGTGCTGGGGAGAATGGTGAAAAGTCTCTTGTAAGGATCAATTTGCCCCTGGAAGGAAGCTTTGAAAATAATTGGGGTGATAGTTTAGAAAAATGGCTAGTGAGCTTGGAAATCAAAACAATGCGGTTGTGAATTTCTAAGAAAGTAATTTTGAATTATTTTCAATTGACTAGTAACAAGAACTAAATATTTAAATGCAATACATTCAATGGATGTTTCTTGAGAATGCTTTTGTAAGATGATGTTGTAACTGTTGGTGTTGGTTTCTTGTTGAAAGTGTTAGACTGAGAAGAATGGAATGTTGGAAGCATCTGCATGTAGGTGATGAGAGGAATGTTGGAAGCATCTGCATGTAGGTGATGAGAGTATGTGGAAATATGTGAAAGTGATTGGCTGGCTTTGGAGCAGAGGTCCCCAACCCTGGGGCCACAGACTGGTATCAGTCCAGTCTGTGGCCTGTTAAGAACCCGGCTGGACAGCAGGAGGTGAGCTGCAGGTGAGCGAGCGAGCAAAGCTTCATTTAGCAAAGCTTCATTTGTATTTACAGCCACTCCCTATTGCTCACATTACTGCCTAAACTCCGCCTCCTGCCAGATCAGTGGCAGCATTCGATTCTCATAGGAGCATGAACCCTATTATGAACTGCACATGCAAGGAATCTAGGTTGCGAGCTCTTCATGAGAATCTAATGCCTGATGATCTGTCACTGTCAACCTGAGACTGGACCATCCAGTTGCAGGGAAACAAGCTCAGGGCTCCACTGATTCTATATTATGGTGAATTGTATAATTATTTCACTATATATTACAGTGTAATAATAATAGAAATAAAGTGCATAATAAACATAATGTGTTTGAATCATCCCGAAACCATCCCCCCATCCCTCGTCCCTGGAAAAACTGTCTTCCACAAAACTGGTTCCTGGCACCAAAAAGTTTGGGGACAGATGCTTTAGAGGCTCAGGAACGATATTCCTGGTCATTACAAGGTAATGCTCTGTTTAACACTCAGTAACACTGAAAGCAGGTCAGAATATCCTGAGAAAGTCTTAACTCCAGTTCCTGGAGTCTATCACCAGCTGCAGCCAGTTACCACCAAAAGAAATATTGCCTTTTCATTCATTCATTCCTACTGACTGTCCTTTATATCTCAGCTATTGATCAGGTGCTGGGGATACAGCATTCATCAAAGTCTTGTCCTCATGAAACATATATTTATAGCAGAAGAAAAACAACAAACAAATATGTGAACATACAGCCTAATGTCAGGTGGTGATAGGTGCCATAAAGATAAATAAAGCAGGGCTGGGCATGGTGGCTCCCGCCTGTAATGCCTGCACTTTGGGAGGCCGAGGCAGGTGGACCACGAGGTCAGGAGATCAAGACCATCCTGCATAACATGGTGAAACCCGTCTCTACTAAAAATACAAAAAAGTTAGCCGGGCATGGTGGTGGGCGCCTGTAGTCCCAGCTACTCGGGAAGCTGAGGAAGGAGATTGCTGTGAACCCAGGAGGTGGAGCTTGCAGTGAGCAGAGATTGCACCACTGCACTCCAGCCTGGGCAACAGAGCGAGACTCCGTCAACAAAAAAACAAAAACAAAACAAAACAAACAAAAGATAAAGCAGGGAAGGAGAGGGAAAAATGTCACTTTAGAGAGTGTGGTCAGGGAGGCCCTCCTGATAAGACCACACGTGGGCCAGGCCCTGAAGGAAGAGAGAATTCTGAGCAGACGGAGTGGCCAGGGACAGGCCCCATGGTGGTTCAGGGAACAGTCAGGAAGCTTCTGTGGCTGGAGTGAAGCTGGAGTAAAGAGTCATAAAAGATAAAATAGGAGAGATAATCAGGAGCCGAGTTAGACAAGACCTAAGCAGGCCATGGTGAGGCGTGTGTAGATCATTTTCATGACATGGAAATGGAAGCCACAGGCGTGTTCCCAGCAGGGGAGCGACTCATTCTGATTTGCTTTGTTAAAGGTTGACTCTGTGTGCCATGTGAAGAATGGATTGTGAGTGGTGGCAGGTCGGAGCTGGGTGCAGTACCAATGGCGACTGGTGACTTGAACTGCGGTGGAAGTGGTGAGAAAGGTCTGTTCAAACCGCACTTTGGGCCAGGCACTGTGGCTCACTCTCGTAATCCTAGCATTTTGGGAGGCCGAGGCGGGCAGATCACCTGAGGTCAGGAGTTTAAGACCAGCCTGAACATGACAAAACCCCATCTCTACTAAAAATACAAAAGTTAGGATACAGCTGAACATGTGGAGGTGACTGGCAGGTGGTGTGCCCAGAGAGGGCATGGAGAATCTGTGCCCCTCCCCACAGCATTGCCCTGTGCATCCTCCACCTGGTGTTCATCAGACTCCTTTGCAATGTCCTTAATAAACCGAGATAGTCTTCACTTACTTCCTCTTCATGTTTCCCCCTCTTTGAAGCTGCCGTGAAACACAAACTGTTCTCATTGAAAAAAATGCTTAGCTGGCTTTTGGAACATAATTCTTTCATTAGTGGGTCTTGCTCTGACATCCAGGCTGGAGTGGAGTGGCATGATCATAGCTCACTGTAGCCTCCTGTGCTCAAGTGATCCTCTCACCTCAGCCTCCCGAGTAGCTGGGGTTGCAGGATAACTTCCTGCAATGAGTCAGCTAAACATTCCTGAATCCAACCATTCTGGCAAACTCCAGGATCTGACGCTCTATCACATGTGGAAACATAAAGTCACTCACATCAGTTTCAACAAGTACACTGCTCAGTGAAATATGGGTCTTTAAAAACCATACTGGAATTTGAAAAGAGAAACAACACATTGATGGTAATGTCTTCCTCTGAATGAATGTGTGTAAAAACTGTAAGAGGCACAAAAACCAAAGCCAAAGAGTCAAAGACTTATATCTGTCAAACCTAGAAGCCATTTCAACATCAGGGCTATTTCTTAGGTAGGTTTAAAAATGTATCTCACACTTTAAATTTGAAAACAAAGCAAAGTGCAGACATCAAGTAGAAGTTACACCACAAGGAACAGGCAGGTCAGCCAGGTAGAGAAGATAAATGATCAAAATATGATATGAAGAAGAAAACTAAGAAAGTACATATAGCAATTCAATCTCTACCAGGTTTTCTGAATAAACATTGGAATTTAATTGAATTAAAAATAACCTCTCATAATGGAATATGGCATGGGCCAGTTTTTCTGTTAATATAATGTTTCTGACAATGTGGACAGTGGCCTGGCTAATGAACGGGCAGGGAAAGTGGAAGGAACAGTTTCAGTTCAACACCAGGGACACGGTGTGGAGAACAATGCAAGGATAGTTATCCCAAATCTGTGAGGGTCTACACTGCTTGGCAAGGCGGAGCTGTGTAAGTGTGTGATTGTGGAGTGCACAGTGGCCTCTGTAATAAAAGACCTAATGACAAAAGGAAAAGTAAATGTAAGAAACGCTTATACAGTGTGTCTACAAGTGTTGATAGGCACTGTGTAGGAACACCATGTCAAAGTCATAGTGAGAATTACCATGAATCACAGGGAACCAGATTGGCCTTGCTGATGCCATTGGCGCTCTTAGTTCTACCAAGGCATTTCTTGGTAGATTCACCTAGAGGAATGGAAGTCATCCTCAAGCTTCAAATTGACCTGCTTCATGAATGTGAAGGAATAATACATGGTTACACAGTTTATCCTGTTACCACTAACTTTTTTCTTTTGTCTCGCTGTATACCCCAGGCTGCAGAGCAGGAGCAGGATCACACCAGAGTAGCTGGGTCTACAGGCATGCGCCACCAGGCCCGGTCTTTTTTTTTTTTTTTTTGACGGATCCTTGCTCGGTCTCCTAGGCTGGAGTACAGTGGCATGATCTCAGCTCACTGCAACCTCAGTCTTCCGGGTTCAAGCAATTCTCCTGACTCGGCCTCCCAAGTAGCTGGGATTATAGGTGTGTGCCCCCACATTTGGCTAATTTTTGCTTTTTTAGTGGAGATGGGGTTTTGCCATGTTGGCCAGGCTGGTCTCAAACTCCTGACCTCAGCTGATCCATCCACTTCAGCCTCCCCAAGTGCTGGGATTATAGGCATGAACCACCATGCCTGGTCAATTTTTTTGTAGAGACGGGGTCTCCCTATGTAGCCCAGACTGGTCTCAAACACCTGGGCTCAAGTGATCCTCCCGCCTCGGCCTCCCAAAGTGCTGAGATTACAGGCATGAGCCATGGTGCCCAGCACATTTTTCTTTTGGACTCTCACATGATTTTCACCACCACAGGTGGGGGTCCTCTGAGATAGTCTGTGTGTTATCTCCACAGGGTGACAGGCTGTGTTCTGGAAGGATGTTCAGGACTTGAATTTCAGTTTTCAGTCACTCTCACTGGATACCCAAACAAGCCTAGTTTGGGACAAGAGATTACGAAGCACTCCTTATAAACACTAACTGATCTCAACTGAAATAGGGAGTGAATGAACCTGGCATACTAAAGTGTTAATAATGACAGAATGAAAAATATAAAATAGCCAAAAAGTAATGAGGCAATCTCGATGGAATGGGCACATGTATCTGTGTGCCTCATTTTATGCAATGTAGGTATTTCGAAGAAGTCGTGTGTGAAATGAATTTCTGTGATCTGAATACTCCAAACAGGCCAAAGAAGCCTTGTTATTTAAAGAAATTCTGTAAGCAAATATTTTTAACTGAAAAAGTAAGGAAACTCCTGTTTCAGAAATCATTTAGTATATTTTGCTTAAAGTGAGGCACATTTGTATTAAACTAAGGAAAAAAAATCAGTGGATCGAGTTCTACTGTTTACATTATGTACAATTTCCAATGAGATAAGATAATGAAAAGTGAAGATGCCTAAACTGATTTGTGTTTAATTCAGCATACAGCTCAATCTACCAACGAAGTGTTTTTATTTGGCATTTGCAAACACTATCATTTAGATGGCACCACCAAAGCAGCTTCCATGTTGCAACTTGAACATCATTAAAGAGACCACAATTTCATTTTAGGAATCAATTAGGTATCCACTTAAGGTAGGCATTAAGCATTCCTAATTCTAATTAATTGATTCTAAAAGATGATTTTTTAAAGCACAAACTTTTTGGTCCTGTAAAAAATATGGTGGTTAATTGTGGCTTTAAAAAGCTGGACTACATTTTAGTGTTCAAAGTAAAAGTTAAATATTTTGTAAAATGATAGTAATGACCAAAAAAATGAAACTACATTTATGGTTTAGTGCCTCTATAATCTTGTTTATATCACCAAATACAAGTCACAACTGTCAAAAACAGCTTCCAGCTGCCAAATTGTTGGACATTATGCTTGAGGAATAGGGGAAAGGAATGCTTTTTGCATTATTCTGGCTTTTGTCTCTGATAAGAAAGTGGAAACTTTGACAAAAATGTGAGTTGCAGTATTTTAATACAAAAAACAACTGCTTAAAATAATTAAGAAACCAAACCACTCAAAACAAAACAAAACAAAACAAAACAAATATTAGCTGGGCACGGTGGTGCGCCCTTGTAATCCCAGTTACTCAGGAGACTGAGGCAGGAGAATCCCTTGAACCCGGGACGCGGAGGTTGCAGTTAGCCGAGATAACACCACTGCACTCCAGGCTGGGTGACAGAATGAGACTCCATCTCAAACAACAACAACAACAACAACCAAAAATGCATTTTGAAGCTGGAGCCAATAGGAGTTGCTGTTGGATTGGATTTGGGGATGGAGTTTGAGACAAGAGTCTGAGATGGCTCCACAGTGTTTGGTCTGAGCAACCGGGTGAATAGGAACACTATTTCCTGAAATGGGTGAGACTCAAGGAGGAACGGGTTTTGAGGGCAAAAGAGTTAGATTGCTGATAGACTAAATTCGAAACACCCGTTAGACCACCACGTGGAGATGTCAAACAGGCAGCTGGATGCAGTGGCTGGAATGGACGAGGGAGGTCAGGGATGAGACATTAATTTGGGAGTCACAGTATATACACGGTAGAAAGTCACAGGGCTGGATGAGGTCACTTAGGGCATGGCCATGCCTAGAACAATGGTCCAGTCCTGAAGCAAGAGATCATGAGGGTGAGGAGGATGCAGCCAGGACTAAGAAGGAGAGCCCAGGGAGGCCACAGGTAAGTCAGCAGCGTGCAGCCAGATGAGAGGGTTTCAGAAGGAAGGAAGATGTGGCCAACGTGGCAATGACAATCAATGTGGATGAGGACTGTGATCAACTGAGCATTGGATCTGGTAACAAGCGTTTTTCAAAGGACATAAAAGCCTGATTGGAAAGCAAATGGGAGGAGAGGATGTGGGGATAGTGGGAATAGTCAACACTTGAACTCTTCTGTGAACAGAGGCCGACAAATCAGGCAGAAACTGGAGGTGATGTAGAGTCAAAGGAAGATCCTTTTGCAAATGGGAAATATTGTAGCATGTTTTGCTTGCCTATGGGAAGGAGTCATTAGAATCGAAAAAAGGGATGATGCCAGACAGTCAAAGAAAATTTCAGAACAAATAACCCACTGTGTCAAAGCTCTTGGATCCCAGCATGGGTGCTCCCCAGTCTTCCCCATCTGCTTCGAGAAAACCTGGGATATACAAAATTGTAGGTAAGGGTCCGAATTAGAGCAGGTAGGTGGCCACAACAGGCAAAGCATGTACTCAAACGTCCAAGTTTCTCTTGTAAATTATTACCTTAGTATATCGTGACATTTAGCGACAGGATTTTAGATTTAATTCTTGTTTACGTTCTTCAATCCGTCCCTTAAACAAAAAACAAACAAACAAAAAATGGGCCGGTCGCAGTGGCTCACACTTGTAATCTCAGTACTTTGGGAGGCTGAGGCGGGTGGATCACTTAATGCCAGGAGTTCAAGACCAACCTGGCCAACATGGCGAAACCCCGTCTCTACTAAAAATACAAAAATTAACCGGGCGTGGTGGTGTGCACCTGTAATCCCAGCTACTTGGGAGACTAAGGCAGGAGAATCATTTGAACCTGGGAGGCACAGGTTTCAGTGAGCCAAGATTGCACCACTGCACTTCAGCCTGGGTGACAGTGAGACACCGTCTTAAAAAAGAACAACAACAACAACAAAAAATCGCAAACAGCAGGAAAAGAATTGAAGTGGACAAGGGTCGGGGGGATAACTTAGCTTTCAATAGCGACACCTAGTGGCAGTGATCGGCAGTAGCTGAAAAGAATTGAATTCCTGACAGCCTGGGTTGTTTTTTTTCTTCTTCTTTTTTCTCCCCTCAGGAGATAGTATCCAGGACCCACCCTCTTGTACCGAATAAGCATCCCTAATGGTGCTTGGAGTCATCTGAGGAGGGAGGTTCCCAAACAGGGGGAAAAAAAAACCAATTTTCCTGGTGGACTGGATGTGGGCCCCAAGTCATAATTTAAATTGAGTCAGAAGGATAAACTGAATTCATCTTCAGAGTTGAATGGCTCTTCTGGTAATCTGGAGGGTTGGGTTCTCCCCTGACCTGAATTTTCCGAGGAGCCACGCAATTCTTTTGTTATACGAACTCAGACGGAGGTCAGAATGAACTCTGGCCAACAGGGTCTCACCTTATGACTTTAAACAATGGGCAGTAGCAGATGTTCACTTCCACTGATTTTGGCTGGCTCTGAATTTATAGCCGTTCCCAAGACCCATAAAGAGGTGCTACAGTCGAGGCCGTGAGCGGCGGCTCACGCCTGTAATCCCAGCACCTTGGGAGGCCGAGGTGGGTGGATCACCTGAGGTCAGGAGTTCAAGACCAGCCTGGCCAACATGACAAAATCCTGACTCTACTAAAAATACAAAAATTAGCCGGGCATGGTGGTGGGCGCCTGTAATCCCAGCCAGTCAGGAGGCTGAGGCAGGAGAATCGCTTGAACCCTAGAGGTGGAGGTTGTAGTGAGCCAAGATCGCACCCTTGCATTCCAGCCTGGGTGACAGAGGGAGGACTCTGTCTCAAAAAAATAAAAAATTAAAAAAAAAAAAAAATAAGAGGTGCCACAGTCAATTTTAAAGGCACCTCTAAATTTTACCTTTTCTGACAATAGCTTGATGCTACAGAGGGTTCTCAAAAATCTACAATTCCCCAGATGCGACAACTAATCCAATCCCATTAGTGTCAGGCACGCCATATTCTCAGTCTTTATTTTAAAAAATGAAAAAAATAAACTGTACAAATAGATGAAAACATCCAAAATAATAGAGGAGGAAGCTCACACAGCTGAAAAAAAAATGTTTCTTTCTTGAAGTATTATAATATCATAAAACATTTTCATACATATGAGAATATTACAGTGATGAGAAGATAAATAGGCCGGGTGCAGTGGCTCATACCTGTAATCCCAGAACTTTGGGAGGCTGAGGCAGGCAGATTGCTTAAGCCCAGGAGTTCAAGACCAGCCTGGACAACATGGCAAAATCCCATCTCTACAAAAAAATTCAACAAAATGAGGTGGGCATGGTGGTGTGCACCTGTTGTCCCAGCTACTTGGGAGGCTGAGGCAGGAGGATCACCTGAGTCCAGGAGGTCGAGGCTACAGTGAGCCAAGATTGCACCACTGCACTCCAGCCTGGGAAATGGAAGTGAGACCCTATCTCAAAACAAAAAGAAGAGAATAAAGCTCATGGGCTAGACTGGCAAATCAATTTTCCAGTTGGATTCTGATACAAATAAAGCATGAAGAAAAGTGCGAGTAAATTTCTAGATTTGCAGTAGTTTGGATTTGTGTTTGTGAAAATAGAATTATTTCTATCCTAATTCCAACCTGGTATGTAGTTTTATATTAGCTTTATTCTTGGCTTGTTTAATATACAGGGAAAAATGTGTTCTTCCCTTTGGAAACTGTGCATTGTCTAGACTCTACAGGACACCCCTCTGAGGGTTATCTGATTTCGAGTCTGTGGAAGCCATTCTGGAACCCTGTACATTGTAGATTATTGGGAGCAACACAGAATAATTCTTATCTATAGACAAGCAAATCCTGTCCCGTATAGTAGAGGTTCAATCGGCTTCCTTCTTCCGCCGAGGAAGAGGATACTTTTACTTCCATCTGAACGGTCATTTCAAGATTCCTGATCTGTAAACATGTCTGTTTGTCAACTTCTTCCTCAAACTGGTTACAATCTCTGTACCAGTTTCCCCACTAATATACAGATTAATTTTTACATATGAATTTATGTGGTGATTCTATCCTGTTTTGAAAATTATCTTTTAAAAATGGTAATTTTTGAAAGTATCAAAATAATTATAAAGTTCTTACCTACTACTTCTATTTTATATTGCCTCACTATATATACATACACATATACTCATATATATACACACACATATATATGTGTATATATATATATAGTGGGTGACAGAGCAAGACTCTGTCTCAAAAAAGTGTATATATATACACACATATATACTCATATATATATACACATATATATATATGTATGAGTATATACATATATATGTGTATATATATAAAAATTTTTTTTTTTTGAGACAGAGTCTCGCTCTGTCACCCAGGCTGGAGTGCAGTGGCACGATATCAGCTCACTGCAACCTCTCCCTCCCAGGTTCAAGTGATTCTCCTGCCTCAACTTCCCAGGTAGCTGGGATTACAAGCATGTGCCACCATGCCTGGCTAATTTTTGTACTTTTAGTAGAGACGATTTCACCATGTTGGCCAAGCTGGTCTCGGACTCCTGGCCTCAAGTGATTCCCCCTGCCTCAGCCCTCCCAAAGTGCTGGGATTACAGGCGTGAGCCACCATGCCCGGCCTGTCTCACTATATTTTACATAGCTTTTAAGTTGCCTTGAACTTCCTGAAATAAGCTGAAGTATAAATGAGTAAATATCCAGCGCTTAATAATCAAAATGTCTAGGCAATCTCTAAGGTTCTCACATTGATATTCTATAATATTCTATGCATCTGGGAATAGGTAGGTCAAAAGTAAGGCTTCTTGTCTCATACTTTTTTGAAAATTGTGGTAAAATATACATAACAAAGTTTGCCATTTTAATCCTTTTTAAGGCATACACTTTTTAGAAAGGTATAATATGAAGCTCCTTGAGAATATACAACTGACCCGAGAAAACTCGATGTCTTAGCCATGTACGAAGTGTGGAATTTGACCCACCTGGGCCTTCGTTTGTTGTTGGGTCTTCACCAGCTAGCCCGTTTTCACGATTTGGAGCAAAGCGCATTAATAATATGCCCTACTTGTGTAGACAGCATGGATTACCCCACTTCCTACTGTCACTCTTGGTGACCACAAATTCTTGATTGAAGTAAATTTTTGAAAAGGAAATTCAGTAATGAAATTCCTTGTAATTCTCATGCTACCTGTGATTACAGTTAAGCAGGGAAGAAAAACAAAGTCATTCTACTTAACACACGAGACTCGTGATATATGCTGACTTTGACAGTCTTTGATTTAGGAAGTTGGGGAAAAAGGAGGAGAAGAAACCAGTTTGAAATTGGCTAGGGTTTTTAATCATTTATATAACTCAAGACAGAAAAAAGTCTGAGTGGTTTTATAAGAGAGTTTACAGAGGTTGCTTACTTTTTCAGTCAAAAGGAATGAAAAAGTTGCTTTCTTTCTATTTATTTAGTATTTAAATGGCCCACCAGTGGTAAACACAAGGCTGCTCTTGGCTGCAGGTAACCAGTCTGGGGAGCTTGGCCACCTCGAACTCTGAGTTCCCTGGATGGCAGAGGGCATCGATTTATCAGCACACTTGTAACCATTCACAGCAAGTGAGTGAGGAAGCCCTATTTCGGCTGTGCAGTGTGGTTGAGAGCACAGACTTTAGAGTGTTCTGATTTATAGCATACTATTTTTTCCCTTCCTGCTGCTCAACTGTGAAGCCAATGCCACTTTTTTTTTTTTTTTTTTTTGAGATGGAGTCTCGCTCTGTCACCAGGCTGGAGTGCAGTGGCGTGATCTTGGCTCACTGCAACCTCCGCCTCCCAGGTTCAAGTGATTCTCCTGCCTCGACCTCACGAGTAGCTGAGATTACAGGCACCTACCACCATGCCTGGTTAATTTTTGTATTTTTAGTAGAGACAGTGCTTCACCATGTTGGCCACAATGGTCTCAATCTCTTGACCTCGTGATCCGTCTGCCTCGGCCTCCTGAAGTGTTGGGATTACAGGCGTGAGCCACTGTACCTGGCTGATGTCACATATTTTTGGTCTTTCTTATGGCAGTACCCTTCTTCATGGCACCACATCTGGCTAACATGGTATCATTTTTTGCATTATTAGAGTAGACTCAGCTACTATAATAAACAGAACCAAGATGTAACAGCTAAAAAAAAAAAAAAATTCGAGTTTCTGACGCTTATATCAGTCCAGGAGAATATTCCAGGATGGTGGGGCTCTCTTCCGTGGATGACTAAAGGACTCAGGTCCTTCCGTCTGCTGGCTCTATTACTGGGTCCTGATCAACAGTGCAACTGTCTAAAATGTCTTCTGCACAGCACCAGCGTTATCTTCTTTAGGCATACTTTGATTACAAACTATATAGAATATTTATGAACGATATAGAATATTCAGCAGGGATTTCAGAAATATGGAGGCTACATAATAATATAGAAAATGTTCATGATAAGAGGATAATATTATGGGTACTTTTTTCTTCAAAATATTTTTTTCCAATCAAATCAGAAAAATTAAACTTAGCATCAAAGGTGAGCTTGTAAGAATACATTGAGACGTCTTTTCAGATTAAGTTCGGAAAAAAAAAAAAGTTCCTCTTTTTTACCTTGTATGAAATTATATACCAAACGATTAATTTAAAAATTAGAATGACCATGAACTTGCCATATGCTGTATATTGTACTTGGTGCTATGAATGCAGAAATATTAAGACAGAGTCCTCAGCCTAAATGAGTTTAATAAAGAAACCTGTTAGCTCACTCAGATTTTTCAAGTTTGATTAATGAGGAACAATTTTCACATAGAGGAAAGTTGTCAAAACTTCCAAGTGTCCACTTCACTCACTTACCTCCCAACCTTTTCCTAAGAGAGATTCCTAGCTTCACCACACATTGGGGTGAAGACACATTGAGGACAGAGACCTCCCTGATCTATCTCTAATGCTTTGGCCCCATCATAGGTACAATGAATCCCTGAATTCTGTGACAAGCCTGGTGGTACCTAGCTGGAACAAACACAGAAAGAAATGTACAACTAGATCTGACAGAAGAATATAGCTTACTCATCTTCCCCTTTTTCCTACAACAGGTTGGCTCCCCTAGTCTGTCCTGTTTGGCAGTGTAGAGGATCATTTTTCCTTCTGACAGCACTTGTAAGTTCAGGGGGTCCCCAAGACTATCCTCAGGTTTGACAATTCACTGGAAGGACTCACAGAATGCACCTAAAGCTGTTATGCCACTATTTTGGTTTACTCTGGTGAAAAGATACAGATTAGAATCAGTGAAAAGAAGAGACACACGGGGCAGAGTCCAGGTGTATCAGTCTGTTTTCACGCTGCTAATAAAGACAAACCTGAGACTGGGTAATTTATAAAGAAAAAGAGGTTCAATGGACTCACGGTTCCACATGGCTGGGAAGGCCTCACAATCATGGAGGAAGGTGAAGGAGGAGCAAAGACACGCCTTACATGGAGGCAGGAAAGAGTGCGTAGGGGAACTGCCCTTTATAAAACCATCAGATCTCATGAGACTTATTCACTATCACGAGAACAGCATGGAAAAAACCCACCCTCATAATTCAATTACCTCCTACTCGGTCTTTCCCAGGACACGTGGGGATTACGGGAGCTATGATTCAAGATGAGATTTGGGTGGGGTCACAGCCAAACCATATCACCCAGAAAGTTTCAGACATAGAGCTCCCAGTTGTCTACTCTCAGTGGAGTCATGGACATCACCACCTTTCCTGGCAATGAGGTTTCAACTATACACGGAGTATTGCCAACCAGGGAAGCTCACCTGTGTCTTCATGTCCAGAGTTCTTATTGGGGCTTGATCACACAGACAGTGTGTCACAGACTAAAGGGTGCCCTTTATTTTCCAGCCCCTCTGGAGGTAGAACAGATACCAGATGGCCCAAAGCCCCTGCCATAAATCACATTGTTAGACTCTCTGATGTGACTCAAGTCTCCCAGGTAAACAAAAACACCCGTTTTCAAAAAATATTTCTAATTTGAGACAGGGTCTCTCTCTGTTACCCAGGCTAGAGTACCGTGGCACGATCTCAGCTCACTGCAACCTATACCTCCTGAGCTCAAGTAATTCTCCCACCTCAGCCTCCAGAATAGCTGAGACCACAGGCACGTGCCACCACGCCCAGATATTTTTAAACACTCTTAGCAGGTAGGGCCCACTGCTGTCCCACTCCTAGGAAAATCCTTCCTCTGCCTCTGTTTGTCCACCTTAGTCATTAGGCCGCCCAGTCCTCTGTCTGGGGAATTTATATGTGTTCAGACTGTTAAATTGCAGATTTTCACAGGTAATGAGTGGTCTGTGCTGAGAGGTTGTCTTAGTCTGAATTTCCAAGAAGCAGAGCCCAAGACAAAAGCTTGCAGGAAGATGGCTTATTTTTTGTGTGAAGCGAGGCACAGAGGTGTGTGATATGGGGAACAGGACACAAGCAGCTCCAGGGTTTGTTCCCAGCCTCTTTTCTGCCCTGTGATAGCAGCGTCTCTTCTACCTTCCACCTTTGTGTTAAATATTTCTCATTTCTCCCCTGGGCTTCTGAGTTATTCTCTCTTTCCTTCCCCAAGCCATTTTAATCTGGTCTCCTGGAAGTAAGTATCTTGCCCTGCAACTTTCTCTTCAAAAAATGAATCTTTTTCTAGTACTGATTGGCAGATTTTTTGAATTTTATATCTGCCCCATTGTGGGCTTGTTCTGGGGAAACAAATGAGGCAGAAGAGGGAAAAGGAATGGAATACAGGCCGGGCGCGGTGGCTCACGCTTGTAATTCCAGCACTTTGGGAGGCCAAGGCAGGTGGATCGCTTGAGGTCAGGAGTTTGAAACCAGCCTGGCTAATATGGCAAAAGCCTGTCTCTACTAAAACTACAAAAAAATTACCCGGGCATGGTGGTGTATGCCTGTAATCCCAGCTATTCAGGAGGCTGACGCAGGAGAATCGCTTGAACCCAGGAGTTGGAGGTTGCAGTGAACCAAGATCACGCCACTGTACTCCAGTCTGGGTGACAGAGTGAGACTCTGTCTCAAAAAAAAAAAGAGGAATGGAATATAGAGCTGAACATCCACGAAGCAGAGACTAGGGAGCCACGGAAAGCTCTTGTATAGGGAATGAATGATTAGCTGTGTGACTCCCTGAACAAGTTGTTTTAATTCCCGGACCTTCACTTTCTCATTTCTATATTAATGGGTTGAGCTCTCTAATTTATAAAGACTCTCTTGGGCCTAAAACTCGATTTGTTGAAGAGGAAGGAGGTGGCAAAGGGAGGGTGGCAGTGTGCAGGATGGATTAAGGACAGCCAGAGTTACAGACTGCTGATGAAAACTGTCATAGGAGGCCAGACATCAGGGAATGGGGTTAGGACTGGATGGAGGTGGTGGCCAGAAAGATGGAGAAGAAAGAAGAGATATATAAGAGACATTTTGGCCGGGCGCGGTGGCTCATGCCTGTAATCCCAGCACTTTGGAAGGCTGAGGCAGGCAGATCACGAGGTCAAGAAATTGAGACCATCCTGGCCAACATGGTGAAACTCCGTCTCTACTAAAAATACAAAAATTAGCTAGACGTGGTGGCGTGCCCCTGTAGTCCCAGCTACTCGGGAGCCTGAGTCAGGAGAATCACTTGAACGCAGGAGGCAGAGGTTGCAGTGAGCTAAGATCGTACTACTGCACTCCAGCCTGGTGACAGAGTGAGACTCCGCTTCAAAAAAAAAAAAAAAAAAAAAAAACCGCACACACACATTTTAGGAATAGAAGCACCATGCCTTGGTGACCAGATGGTTCTGAGGGAGGAAGAATGGAGATGAACCAACACTGGCTTTAAAGTTCTGAGTTTGGATGATTGAAAGTAGAAGCCAAGAGCCCCACCAGACCTGGAGTCAGAAGATCCCGGGCCAGGTACTAATGAGTTGTGTGGCTTTCAGCAAGCCGAAACAAAGGAAAAACAAAGAACATTGCTGTCTTTCACAGGAACTGGGAGATAAAAAGCCAACTGGCTAGGTAGGGAGGAGCAGGACCTATGGTGTAGGTCAGATGTGCTGAGTGTGAAGTAGCAGAGGGACTGGAGCTTGGGATTGAGTGAGAGGAAATAATCGGTTATGAGATTTAGAGGTCATTCATTCATTCAAAACTTGGTGAGCATTTACTATGTGTGAACCATCAGTTAGACAGCAGAGTTGAGTGGACAGATGGGAAATGTTTGGGGATTACTAAGAGGCAAGAAAAGGAATTTTAGGGATTTTTCCATGGCTAGGGGTTGGGATAAGAAAGAGGGCAGTGAAAAAAACCTTGCAATGATTAGAGAAGCAGGTGCGGAAAAAAAAGAAGCAAGGGAAGATGTTTAAAGAAGGATGTTCACAATGCCAAGACCACAGAGATTTCAACAGGGGAAGAAAAATTAGATTTGTGGGAGCAGCTTTAGGAAGTGCCATTTTTTAAGGCAACCTTGAACTCCCTCTGCTAAATCTTTCACAATATTTTATGTGAAATATGATGTTTGTGAAAACAAAACATTTTGCAAGGGACCATAATGCAGAGTGTCTTTTATGTTTATTGGATTAAAGATTTTCAGATCAAGGAGAAGAAATCTATGGGTATCTAAGAGAGGGAGATCTTACAAAATGAAACTGTCAACCAAAATTTCTCTCAGTGCAAAAATTACTAATAAAATAAAATCTTACTTGTCAAGAGCCAACCGTAATAACATTTTTGCTGCTGTTACAACTTTTTTCCCAAATCATAATCTTTCCTTAGAGGCAAGCACAGCTGTAACAAATAAAATTAACAAAGTGGAAAACTGAAACTGCCATATGACCCCAAGGCTCTATTTTACAATCTGTGAAAATTGGGAGAAGCTTTCTCTCTCCAGTTCGAACCTCTTATCATTATTGTCATCATTGTTATTATTGTTGTTGAAATGGGACTGAAGTGTTAGGACACCCTGAGACGGAGACTGGCTGAAAGGAGGCTCCAATCCCTTTCTTTCCAACCAAATGCAGAGTCAAGCATTACCTGGATGTTACAGGCCCTGCTCCTGCCCTCTGCCTGAAGGAGCCAGTCTTCATTTCCCAAAAAGCCCAAAGCACCAGAACCTGGGCACATGGGATGGTGGTGAGGGGGTGGGGCTGTCCCCACTCTAGGCCACTGAGACTTTGCCATTGTGAGCAGGTGACTGTTCCAAAAAAGGAAGAGTATTTTGATTCTTTTTATTGCTTCCTCAGGGCAGAAAATGTGAGCTAAATGAGATATCCAGTCATTCCTCTTGCAGACAATGACGGGCATGATTATTTTCTTTAGCAGAAGTGTTTGTTTGTTTTTTGAGTTGGAGTCTTGCACTGTCACCCGGGCTGGAGTGCAATGGCATGATCTCAGCTCCCTGCAACCTCCGCCTCCCGGGTTTAAGCGATTCTCCTGCCTCAGCCTCCCGAGTAGCTGGGATCACAGGCTCGTGCCACCATGTCCAGCTAATTTTTGTATTTTTAGTAGAGACAGGGTTTCAACATGTTGGCCAGGATAGTCTCAATCTCCTGACCTCGTGATCCACCCACCTTGGCCTCTCAGAGTGCTGGGATCACAGGCGTGAGCCACCGCACCTGGCCTAATAGAAGTATTTTTAAAATGAGCAGCATAATATTTGTAGAGAAATTTTTCACAGGAAAATTGCAAATATCACAAGCACTCTTCTGTGTAACAACAATCTTATAATCTGTGTTCTGGGAAGGTTCACACAGACATTGGCAATGCTTCCCTTGAGAAAATGACATCATACTGAAGAAACTTGTTGTCTGAACTATAATATATATTACATATATATTATGTAATATTTCATATTAATATATTTAATTATATTTATAGTTATACATGATTGATATCCAACGTATTTTCTATTTAAGTTATAGTAATATAACTAATATTCTATTAATATATCAAGACCTATAGTTGATCAGTTGATCAAAAATTTCAGTTAAAGAGGATCATTAAAATAGATATGTACATATCTTCAGTATCTTATCATGTAACATATAAATGCACATTTATTTTGCCAATCATCTGAGGCAGAGCCAAACAAAGCTTCACCTTCACTGTCATGTGTTGACTCGTGCACTGCCATCTTTCTTGTATAAGTCTCTCTTTTTTTTTTTTTTTTGAGAAGGAGTCTGGCTCTGACGTTCAGGCTGGAGTGCAGTGGCATGATCTCGGCTCACTGCAACCTCTGCCTCGCGGGTTCAAGTGATTCTCCTGCCTCAGCCTCCTGAGTAGCTGGGACTACAGGCGCATGCCACCGTGCCCAGCTAATTTTTTTTGTATTTTTAGTAAAGATGGGTTTTCACCATGTTGGCCAGGATGGTCTCGATCTCTTGACCTCGTGATCTTCCCGCCTCGGCCTCCCAAAATGCTGGGATTACAGGCATGAGCCGCCGTGCCTGGCCACATAAGTCACTTTCATAATGCCTCATTTCTGATTTCTAGTTTTCCTTTTGAAGTAGAAGCCAGGATGCCTTTAAAACAATCAGAATGTAGAAATCTTATAAATTTTTCCTGCCCACTCTAAAATTTTAGAGTCAATTTGGCCAATCCTAATATGACATTTTTTAGTGATTCAGTTTTATTACTGTAGGATGGGAATTCCACTCCAAAGTAATTTTTAAAATGGAAACACTTATATTAAGATGTTCTATGCATATTGATTGTATTAGTCTGTTCTCCTGCTGCTAATAAAGACATACCCGAGGCTGGGTAATTTACAAAGGAAATAGGTTTAGTTGACTCACAGTTCATCACGGCTGGGGAGCCCTCAGGAAACTTACACAATCATGGTGGTGGTGGAAGCAAACGCAACCTCCTTGGCATTGTGGCAGCAAGGAGAAGAATGAGAGGCGAGCAAACGGGGAAGCCCCTTGTAAAGCTATCAGATCTCATGAGAACTGACTCACTATCACGAGAATAGCATGGAGGAACTGCCCCCATGATTCAATTACCTCCCACCAGGACCCTCCCTCCACACCTGGGGATTATAGGAACTACAATTCAAGATGTGATTTGGGTGGGAACACAGCCAAATTGTATCACTGATGGATGAAAGAAAAATTCGTGTAGCCTAAGTAAAACGTAGAATTTGCCTATTCAAGGGAATATTATTTAGTCATCAAGAATTTTTACTATTATATACAATGACATAAAAGCACTTATTATAAACAAGTGAAAAATAGGATATAAAATTATACATATAGTATGATTTAAATTAGTTTTAAAACATACTCTATATTGAAAAATTACATAAGGAGATACATTTAAATATTAATGGGAGTTGTATTTGCTAGAAATTTAAATGCTTTTTCCTTCTTTATTTCTGTTTTGTGATTAAAAATAAAACGTTTTTTAAAATGGTATCTTGGTCGGGCATGGTGGCTCACATCTGTAATTCCAGCACTTCGGGAGACCGAGGTTGGTGGATCACCTGAGGTCAGGAGTTAGAGACCAGCCTGGCCAACATGGCAAAACCCCGTCTTTACTAAAAATACAAAAAAAGAAGAAAAAGAAAAAAAAAATAGCCGGGTATGGTGGCATGAGCCTATAGCCCCGGCTACTCGGGAGACTGAAGCAGAAGAATTGCTTGAACCCAGGAGGCAGAGTTGCAGTGAGCCGAGATTGCAGCACTGCATTCCAGCCTGGACAACCGAGGCTACGTCTCAAAAAAAAAAAAAAAAAAAAAAGGCATCTTACCATTGTTCAGCATCTTTCATTCTATAAATATCTTTCACAAACTGTATTTCATAGCTAGAAATGCAGCAATCCTGTGTGAAAGGGCAGAAAATATTAGTCCCAATACACAAAAGAAGAAACTGAGGGTCAACGGTTTGTCCAAGTTTACTTAAACTGTCTCTGTGTAACTAATGCACGAAGAGTAAATAATATTTTTTGTATTTTTTTGAGATGGAGTTTTGCTCTTGTTGCCCAGGCTGGAGTACAATGGTGCGATCTCAGCTCACCACAACCTCTGCCTCCTGGGTTCAAGCAATTCTCCTGCCTCAGCCTCCCGAGTAGCTGGGGATTACAGGCATGCACCATCATGCCCGGCTAATTTTGTATTTTTAGTAGAGACGGGGTTTCTCCATGTTGATCAGGCTAGTCTTGAACTCCTGACCTCAGGTGATCCGCGAGCCTCGGCCTCCCAGTTGGGATTATAGGCGTGAGCCACCGTGCCCAGCCCGAGTAAATAATGTTTTTAAATGTCCACGAAACTTCACGTCAAATTAAAACTATGTCCACGAATTCATTCTGATTAAACCTGTGTCCGGCCGGGCGCGGTGGCTCAAGCCTGTAATCCCAGCACTTTGGGAGGCCGAGACGGGCGGATCACGAGGTCGGGAGATCGAGACCATCCTTGCTAACACGGTGAAACCCCGTCTCTACTAAAAAAATACAAAAAAAACTAGCCGGGTGCGGCGGCGGGCGCCTGTAGTCCCAGCTACTAAGGAGGCTGAGGCAGGAGAATGGCGTGAACCCAGGAGGCGGAGCTTGCAGTGAGCTGAGATCCGGCCACTGCACTCCAGCCTGGGCGGCAGAGCAAGACTCCGTCTCAAAAAAAAAAAAAAAAAAAACCTGTGTCCATGAAGTCATTTGGATTATTAACAAACAATAAATGAAACAATCTTATTAATAACCACTAATTTCAGCAGCAAGATTTTCATGAACAAACAGCAACCTCTTGACAAGTGATTCAAAATGTGTGAGCTCTCATATGTCTTATCTCAATTTTCACAATTTTATAGGGTGGTATAATTATTCCTATGTAACAGATAAGAAAGCTGAGGTTCAGCTAGGTTAAGCAATTGTCCAAGGTTATACAGCGAATAAGTGGCAGCTGGGCTGGGCTTGGATGCTCGGCCTTTTGCTTCCAAGCTCGGAAGTGATTCTGTTTCACCGCAGCTGCTCCGGCTCTCCTGTCTTCTTCCACACAAAATACTAGCACGTGGCCATCCATTATCCAGGCGGATTGCTCTCTCCTGAGGATGCTGCCCCCTATCGCTGTGGTGGATTCATTACCTACCGAGGACCTGGCAATGGGGAAACATTGACAGAGAAGCATCATTTCCTGCTGACTTTTTAGGTTCAGGGCCCCGAGACCCGAACAGTGGCTCCAAGAAGCACTACGGCCTTTCTCATGATACCAGGATCGTTAGAGAATCTACCCACTATCTCTTCATGATTCATGACCTTCTTCACTGAGAGCCTCACTTGTAGTACATGTCAAGACTTAAAACATTTTAACAAATATATTTTAATTAATTTAGTCACTAAGTGGTAGTTAATAATAGTTACTAATTTCAAATTGAGAATATAATTTTAAAGTTTAATTTAGTTATAAAATGTAATATTTGCTTATAAGTGAAACAAACCAAATATATATATACACACATATATATTACTACATAAAAACAAATATTAATCACAGAAGCAAAACATACAGTGGTAGTTATGTGGGTTTGGGGGTATAGGAGTTGAGAATGTGTTGGCCAAAGTATAAAAAATTATAGTTGGATAGGAGAAATAAGTTCAAGAACTCTATTCTACAACATATTTACTATAGTTAATAATACTATATTGTATTCTTGAAAATTGCTGAGAGAGGATTTTAAGTGTTCTCATCACAAAAAAATAAGTATGTGAGATAATACATATGTTAATTAACTTGATGTAGCCATTCCACAATGTATACATATTTTAAGACATCATGTTGTACACAATAAGTATATGTAATTTTTGTCAACTAAAATAATTGTTTTATGAATATCTATTATTTAATTTCATTTTAAGACTTCAAGTTTCCCCCCCAAAATTTTTGGGCCTAATTTTAAGTAGACATAGTTTATAAAACAATTGTCATTGAAAACTTGATTATAAACTTAGAAGCCATTTACATTCACCTAGTTTACTTGTTTTTAGCAATTATGCTTGAATTGCTTCTTAAACAAAACTAGCCATGAAAGGAGTCAGGAAGGGACATTCCAGATTACGCCTCTTTGACACAAATATTTTCAGCTAAAAGCAATGAAGAAGCAGCAAACAGAGGAGTGGCTCTTCCGCCCCACCCGCCCACCGTTTTATCTAAAGAAGGGATATAAATTTTCTTTTCTTTCTTTTTTTTTTTTTTTTTTTAGACAGAGTCTCACTCTGTCACCCAGGCTGGAGTGCAGTGGCTTGGTCTCAGCTCACTACAACCTCTGCCTCCTGGGGTCAAGTGATTCTCCTGCCTCAGCCTCCCAAGTAGCTGGGATTACAAGCGCATGCCACTGCTCCCAGTCGATTTTTATATTTTTAGTAGAGATGGGATTTCACCGTGTTGCCCAGGATGGCCTTGAATTCCTAACCTCTGGTGATCCACCTGCCTCAGCCCCCCAAAGTGCTGAGATTACAGGCATCAGCCACCGTGCCTGGCCGGGATATAAATTTTCTTAACTGGACACAACTCTTTTAAGTGCGGAGAGACGGCACCAGATGAATCCTAAATAAATCTTACTTCATTTGTTTATTCTATAGTTTTAGTAAAATAATTAATTTAAAGAACAATAAAAGACTGCAATTGCTGTGAAAAAGTAATATTTGCTCATAAATGATATGATCCAAATATATATATTAATTGCAAATATTAAATATTCTCCAACATCTCTCTATTCTCCACACTTGTGGTAACCAAAGCTAATAGTTGATGTATAACCTCATATGTATATATACACATATACACACACACATATATAATATATATGAGAATTGGAGATATGGATTCTCCAAATCTGTGCATATATAATATGTGTGTGCGTATATGTATATATGTGTGTGTATATGTATATACATATACACAAATATTTATAGGTTACATTTGATATTTACAAATATAGAATCATAATGTACACATTACTCGCAATTTGCTTTTCTCAATAATATTTCATATATGTCTTTTCAGGCCAATAGATACATTTTTTAGGATATAAATTTGGTTGCTACATTAAAGAGATAACAAAATACAGAAACCTATATGAGATATAAGTTTATATATCTCCCAGTTGAAAATATGGATCAGTGATTCAGTACTGGTATATAGTTTGATTATGCTGGCGACCTATATCCTTTCATGTTGTGGCTCAACAAAAAGCCTCCATCTCATGATTCAAGACAGTTACTCCAACTCCTTCTATCATGTCTCATTTCAGTCAGTTGGAAGAAAGATGGAAAGGAGGACAAGCTCCTTCCCTTTAAGAGCAAGGCAGGTTGGGCACTGTGGCTCATGCCTGTAATCCCAGAACTTTGGGAGACCAAGGCAGGAGGATCACTTGAGTCCAGGAGTTTGAGGCTGCAGTGAGCCATGATTATGCCACTGCACTCCAGCCTGGGAGACAGAGCCAGACCATCTGTCTTAGCAACAACAACAAAAAAAGCAAGACAAAAATTTGCATATATTCCTTCCACTCACATCCTATTGGCTGGAACTTAGTCACATAACACCACCTAACTGTAAGGAAGTGTATTCGTCTGTTCTCACATTGTTAAAAGGAATTACCTGAGACTGGGTAATTTCTAAAGAATAGAGGTTTAATTTGCTTATGTTCCACCAGCTATACAGCATGGCTGGGAAGGCCTCAGGAAACTTACAATCATGGCAGAAGGTGAAGAGGAAGGAGGCAGGAGGAAGAGAGATGGGGGAGGTGCTACACACTTTTAAACAAGCAGATCTCAGGAGAACTCTAACATAAGAACAGCAAAGGGGAAATCAGCCCCATGATTCAATCACCTCCCATCAGGCCCCTCCTCCAACACTGGGGATTACAATTTGACATGAGATTTGGGCAGGGACACAAATCCAAACCTTATCTGGAAGGCTGGAAAATGTACTCTTTCACTGGGGAAAAAAAATCTAATATTATGTAAGAACAGGGGAATTGAATATTGAGGGCCAACTAGCAATCATCTGCCATGTGGATATAGATTCTACTCATTCAATAGCTACAAAATATTCCACAGTGCAGGAATACTCAGCCATTCCTGTTAATGATCATTCAGTTTGCTTCTAATTTAATTTTGCCATTGCAAAAAAATACTGCAGTAACTATTAATATATACATATCCTATGTACAGTCGATTTTCTCTTAGTGACAGAGTTCCTGAAATGGGATTAGTGGGTCAAAGTACAAACGTATTTTAATATATAGAGTGTTCTGCTCCTGGTTTGGTCCACTACATAAGCCCTGTACAATCTCTTTCTTCTGCTGATTACAAGTAAAGACACTGTCCAAAACATAAAAAGCAACTACCCAAAAGTTCTGAAAAGTAAACAACAGTAGCAGATTATGAAAAGGAGTCAAAACTTGAAGAAACAACCTGCAAGGGAATGAGTCTCCCATTTTTTTCTCTTTTCTTTCATAGTTTTGCCCAGAGAGGAGATTCCAATCATAAAGCTGCATGGTAGAGCAGCAGCGTGGATGGTTTAAATTCCCATAGGAAGCTCATCTTTCTGACCAAAGGAGCGGGAGGGGTCTCTGTGGGCTATGGAGAGAGTGGGAGGGAACCAGAGAGAAGAGAATTGGAGATATGGATTCTCCAAATCTGTGCATCAACCTGCGCAAACCTCAGGCTCTCCCTGAATTGTACATGAATCAGATATATCCACGGAAGTACAACAAAGGTTTAGAAAACTGAACTGACATTGAAGCCATTGTCTGCAGAACTTACAGTCTCAAAGCAACCAATTAGGTTGTCTGCTAAAACAAATGGGAAAAAAAGTCAATAATTTCCAAATGATTTTTTTCTATTTTTTTTTTTTATTTCTGCCTGGGGATCCAGTACCCAATACAACATTAACAATATATAGCAACAAAATTACTTGGCAGACACAGAACCAGGTAAATCTGACCAGTTCTCAAGAGAAAAGACAACATTTGCCAAACACCAAGATTGCCAAAGACGACTTAATTTTTTTATTTTTATTTTTATTTTTTGACACAGTCTTGCTCTGTTGCTCAGGCTGGAGTGCAATGGCATGATCTCAGTTCACTGTGACCTCTGCCTCCCAGGTTCAAGCGATTCTTCCTGCCTCAGCCTCCCAAGTAACTGGGATTACAGGCGCCTGCCATCATGCCCACCTAATTTTTGTATTTTTAGTAGAGACGGGGTTTCGTCATGTTGGCCAGGCTGGTCTCAAACTCCTGACCTCAGGTGATCCACCCGCCATGGCCTCCCAATGTGCTAGGATTACAGGCGTGAGCCACTGCACCTGGCCTGAAGACGATTTTTTTTCCCCTTGAGATGGAGTGTCCCTCCGTCGCCCAGACTGGAGCACAGTGGGGTGGTCTCAGCTCACTGCAAGCTCCGCCTCCCAGGTTCACACCATTCTCTTGCCTCAGCCTCCCGAGTAGCTGGGACTACAGGCATGTGCCACCATGCCCAGCTAAGTTTCATATTTTTAGTAGAGATGGGGTTTCACCATGTTGGCCAGGATGGTCTCGATCTCTTGACCTCGTGATCCGCCCACCTCGGCCTCCCAAAGTGCTGGGATTACAGGCGTGAGCCACCGCGCCCGGCCCAAAGACAACTTTAAAGCAGCGATGTGACTCTGCCACAGGAGCATGCATCTGAAGTAAAAGTAAACACACCTGAAACAGTTCTATTTGGAGAGCTAGAACTCCTCAGGGGAGAAGCAGAAGCTATAGAAAAGAGCCAATTATTTTATAACTGAAAACTACAATTTATGAAATAAAAAATGCACTGAATATGCTCAATAACAAGATGGAGAAAAGAATCAGTGAACTTAAAGATAGATCAATGGAAATTTTCTAATACAAAGAGCAGAAAGTAAAAAGACTGAAAAAAATAAACAGAGACTCTGGGATACGTGCGCACTGTGATGATTAATTTCAATGTGTCAACTTGACTGAGTTAACGGATGCCCAGATCGTTACTAAAACATTATTTCTGGGTGTGTTTGTGAAGGTATGATTCTGGAAGAGATTAACATTTGAATTAGTAGAGTGAGTAAAGAAGATTACCCTCATCGATGTGGGTGAACGTCATCCAATCCACTGAGGGCATGAATAGAACAAAAATGCTGACGAAAGGCTAATTCACTCCTGTTTGAACTGGGATATCCATCTTCTCTGGTCCTCAGACATTGCTGCTGATTCTTGGGCCTTTGGACTTGGACTGAGACTTATCCCATTGGCTCCCTTGGTTCTCAGGCCTTTGTACTCAGATGCACCAGCCTTCCTGCTTCTGTAGCTTGCAGACAACAGATCATGAGACTTCCTGGCCTTCATAACCATGTAAGCCAATTCTTGTACTAAATCTCTGGATGGATGGATAGATAGATAGATAGATAGATAGATAGATAGATAGATAGATAGATAGATAGATAGATAGATAGATTCTATTGGTTCTGTTTCTTTGAAGAACACTGACTAATACAGGCACTATTAAAAGGTCAAATACTTATCAGGATCCCAGAAGAGGTTAAAAAACTGGGGAGAGGCCGGGCGCGGTGGCTCAAGCCTGTAATCCCAGCACTTTGGGAGGCCAAGATGGGCGGATCACGAGGTCAGGAGATCAAGACCGTCCTGGCTAACGTGGTGAAACCCCGTCTCTACTAAAAAATACAAAAAACTAGCCGGGCGAGGTGGCGGGCGCCTGTAGTCCCAGCTACTCGGGAGGCTGAGGCAGGAGAATGGCGTGAACCCAGGAGGCAGAGCTTGCAGTGAGCTGAGATCCGACCACTGCACTCCAGCCTGGGCGACAGAGCGAGACTCCGTCTCAAACAAACAAACAAACAAACAAAAAAACTGGGGGGAGAAAAAAATATTAAAAAGAAAATGGCTGAAAACTTCTCAAATCTAGTGGAAAACATACACTTACAGATTCAAATATCTCAGCCATCCCCAAACAGAATAAATGGAAAGGAAACCATGTCGAAACACACCATAATCAAATTTCTGAAAGACGAAAATAAAAAAAAAAAAATCTGGGCTGGGCACAGTGGCTCACACCTGTAATCCCAGCACTTTGGGAGGCTGAGGCAGGCAGATCACGAGGTCAAGAGATCAAGACCATCCTGGCCAACATGGTGAAACCCCGTCTCTACTAAAAATACAAAAATTAGCTGGGCATGGTGGCACATGCCTATAGTCCCAGGTACTCGGGAGGCTGAGGCAGGAGGATCACCTGAACCTGGGAGGCGGAGGTTGCAGTGAGCTGAGATCGCGCCACTGCACTCCAGCCTGGCGACAGAGCAAGACTGTCTCAAAAAAAAAAAAAAAAAAGAAAAAGAAAAAAAAAATTAGCCAGGGGTAGTGGTGCACGCCTATAGTTCCAGCTATTCGGGAGGCTGAGGCAGGAGAATCGCTTGAACCCAGGAGGTGGAGGTTGCAGTGAGGTGAGATGGTGCACTCCAGCCTGGGCAACAAGAGCAAAACTCTGTCTCAAAAAAAAAAAAAAAAAAATCTGAAAAGCAGCTATAGAAAAATGACATGTCACACACAGGGGAATCATCATGGAATTCTCATCAGAAACTAAGGAACCACAACATTTTTTTTTTTTTATGCTTTAAGTTCTAGTGTACATGTGCATAACGTGCAGGTTTGTTACATATGTATACTTGTGCCATGTTGGTGTGCTGCACCCATCAACTCGTCAGCACCCATCAACTCGTCATTTACATCAGGTATAACTCCCAGTGCAATCCCTCCCCCCTCCCCCCTCCCTGTGATAGGCCCCGGTGTGTGATCCCCTTCCCGAGTCCAAGTGATCTCATTGTTCAGTTCCCACCTATGAGTGAGAACATGCGGTGTTTGGTTTTCTGTTCTTGTGATAGTTTGCTGAGAATAATGGTTTCCAGCTGCATCCATGTCCCTACAAAGGACACGAACTCATCCTTTTTTATGGCTGCATAGTATTCCATGGTGTATATGTGCCACATTTTCTTAATCCAGTCTGTCACTGATGGACATTTGGGTTGATTCCAAGTCTTTGCTATTGTGAATAGTGCCTCAATAAACATACGTGTGCATGTGTCTTTATAGCAGCATGATTTATAATCCTTTGGGTATATACCTAGTAATGGGATGGCTGGGTCATATGGTACTTCTAGTTCTAGATCTTTGAGGAATCGCCATACTGTTTTCCATAATGGTTGAACTAGTTTACAGTCCCACCAACAGTGTAAAAGTGTTCCTATTTCTCCACATCCTCTCCAGCACCTGTTGTTTCCTGACTTTTTAATGATTGCCATTCTAACTGGTGTGAGATGATATCTCATTGTGGTTTTGATTTGCATTTCTCTGATGGCCAGTGATGATGAGCATTTTTTCATGTGTCCGTTGGCTGTATGAATGTCCTCTTTTGAGAAATGTCTGTTCATATCCTTTGCCCACTTTTTGGTGGGGTACCACAACATATTTTTTAAGTGATGAGAGAAAAGAATTGTCAACTTAGGACTTTATATCCTGAAAAAATAACTTTTCAGAATGAAGGTGAAATAAAGCCATTCTGAGAGGAGGAAAACTAAAATGTGTCTCCAGCAACCTCCTCTAAAAAAAATGCTAGAGGAAGCCCTTCAGGGGAAAGGGAAATAATACCAGAGGGAAATGTGTATCTTTAAGAGTGAAGACAAAGTAGCAGGAATGAGAGTTATCTGTTTTATCATATATATATGTATATATGTATGAATCTGTATATGTATATGTATGTATATATGTATATGTGTGTGTATATATATAATTATTTTTTCCTCTTAAGCCTTTAAAAATATTTATGACTACTGAAAACAAAAAATTATAAAATTTATCTGGTGGGATTTTCAAAGTAATGCATGTAATGTATGTGACAACTTTAACATAAAATTCTAGGGGGAGATGGTTCAAAGAAGTCTATATACAATTGCAAGGCTTCTACATTTTACTTGGCCTGGTAAATATTAAGGCTAAATAAACTGAAAGCTTAGAAATGTATTTATACTCCCTAGAGTAATCACTAAAAGAAAAAAATACAAAGAGATATAGACAAAAATTCAAAAGATACATTAAAAAGAAATACCAAGAAGTATTCCAAGAATGCAGAAGAAGGCAGCACAGGGAGAACAGAGAAACAAAAAACAGAGACAACAAACAAATAACAAAATAATAATTGTGGACAAAAATCCTACCACATCAATAATTACATTACATATAAATGACCTGAATATACCAATTAAAAGATATTGTCAGACTACATGAAAAACAAGAACTGATTATAAACTGGGCACAGTGGCTCATGCCTATATTCCCAACATTTTGAGAGGCTGTGGTGGGAGAAACATATGAGCCCAACTCGAGGCTGCAGTGAGCTATGATTGCACCACTGAATTCTATCCTGGGCAACAGGATGAGAGCCTGTCCCTAAAATATAAAATTAAGTTAAAATGTAAAAAGTTAATAGTGAGCTTACATTATGATTAAAGGGAGAATTCTCCAAGACCACATAACAATCATAACTGTGTATACACCTAATAGCAGAGTTTCAAACTGCAGAAGCAAAAACCAATGAAACAGCAAGGAAAAAGAGACAAATTAACAATTATAATTGTCTTTAACACTCCTCTCAGTAATTGTTAGAATAAGTAGACAGAAACTGATCAAAGAAATAGAACACCTGAACAACACTGTCAAGTAACTGGATCTAATTGCCATTTCTAGAACTCTCTACCCAACCTTAGCAGGACACACACTCTTTTTCCAGTGCCCATGAAACGTTCACCAAGATAAACCATTTTCTGAACCATAAAACAATCAACACATTGAAAAGAATTGAAATCACACAAAGTATGTTCTCTGACCGTGAGAGAATTAAACTAGTAATCAATAACAGAAAGATATCTGGAAATCCCAAACATTTGTGAGTTAATATATAAAAATATTGCCTGAATATTTTCCCCAAGGCTTTTAGCAAAACTCATTCCCATGCATGGAGAGCGCTTATTTCTTTCAGAGCACTTCTTTCTTCAAAGGCGATTTGGAAGACAAAGAGGTTCATGAATGATCTCTTTGATATAAATGCCTTAGAAGGGGAAGTATGTATAACAGAAATAGCACAGGACATTAAAAAAGATGTAACATTAAAGAAGACGCTCCACCTCTCTAAGTTTCATTTCCCCATTGAAGAGTCACCGCTGAAGCCTCTGGTGTCCAACTATCTGGTTTCCAATCCTGACGCCATCACTTACTAATATGTGATCTTGGCAAGTTAACTAACCTCCCTTTGCTTCCGTTTCATCATCTATATAGGCACAGTAATAATAATACAGGTTGGTATATGTCCCGGTTGCTTGGGACAGTCCTGGCTTACCCTTGTTCTTCCACTATGATTATTAATAATATCCTGGTTTGGGTGATAAATGACATGCTCAGTCTAATAACAGTAGCGATGTATTACAGGGTTGTTAAAATGATTAGGCTAGTTGTTACGTATAAAGTGTTTTAGAATGGTGCCAGGCAGCCAGACTCAATCAATATTGGAGTGCCTGCTAGAGTCCCCTTACTTTCCTAGGGGCTAGGATATGGTGGTAAACAGGGCAGACACTACATTCAGAGCATCTAGGGTGTGGCAGAGTGGCTAAGTGCATGGACTCTGCTGCTAGCCTACCTGAGTGTGAATCCTGGCCTGTTCCCTATTAGCTATGCAGCCTTGAGAAAGTGATCTTACTTCATACCTATAATATGAGTGCTATGAAGATTGAATGGGTTAAAATTTGCAAAGCACTTAGACCAATAACTGGCATGTAAGTGCAACTAAATACTTGTTAAATCAAATAAATATAACAATTCTAAATGCTGGAAAGATTAAATGCATTAGTACAGTCATGTGCTGCATGATGTTTTGGCCAATGGCGAACAACCTATAAAACTATGGTTCCATAAGATTGTAATACCATATTTTTACTGTACCTTTTCTACGTTTAGATATGTTCAGATACACACATACTTGCTGTTGTGTTACAATTGCCTACAGAATTTAGTAGAGTACCATGCCATACAGGTTTGTAGCCTAGGAGCAATAGGCTACAGCATCTAGTCTGGGTGTGCCGTAGCCTTTACTAAACCTACACTACCTAGGTTTGTGTAAGTACACTGTATGATGTCCATACAATGATGAAATCACCTAACTACACATTTCTCAGAACATATTCCCAGCATTAAGTGGCACATGACTGTATGTACAAAAGCACTTATACTGGAGATTTGCCTTTTTTAAACTAAAATCGTCCCTTCTGGTGTTTTTTCTCTTTTCAAAATAAAGGAAGACTCCTCCAAAGGTGGATTGATAGCTCCTCTACTGCTAGAGACAGAAGACTGCCAGGACCTTTCAGAGGACTTTTTTTTTCTTCTTCTTTTTTTAAGACGGAGTCTCGCTCTGTCGCTCAGGCTGGAGTGCAGTGGTGCAATCTTGGCTCACTGCAACCTCCACCTCCCGGGGTCAAGAAATTCTCTTGCCTCAGCCTCCCATGTAGCTGGGATACAGGCATCTGCTACCTTGCTGGGCTAATTTTTGTATTTTTAGTAGAGACGGGGTTTCACCATGTTGGCCAGGTTGGTCTCGAACTCCTAACCTCAGGCAATCCGCCCGCCTTGGCCTCTCAAAGTGCTGGGATTACAGCCATGAGCCACTGTGCCCGGCCAGACTTTTTTTTCCAGTTTTTTTTTTTTTTTTGAGATGGAGTCTCGCTGTGTCACCCAGGCTGGAGTGCAGTGGCGCGATCTCGGCTCACTGCAAGCTCCGCCTCCCGGGTTTACGCCATTCTCCTGCCTCAGCCTCCGAGTAGCTGGGACTACAGGCGCCCACCACCACGCCCGGCTAGTTTTTTTGTATTTTTAGTAGAGACGGGGTTTCACCATGTTAGCCAGGATGGTCTCGATCTCCTGACTTCGTGATCCACCCGCCTCGGCCTCCCAAAGTACTGGGATTACAGGCTTGAGCCACCGCGCCCGGCCTTTTTTCCAGTTTTAAAAAAGACCCAAATAATCCAAACTACAGTCCTATGATGTTCTCACAACCATAGGAAGCGGATATGATGAATATTATTCTCATAAGGAAACGGAGGCTCGAAGGTTCACCAAAGTCACAGAGCTTTCTGTCTTTTTATCGAATCTTTAGGCCAGGAGCAGTGGCTTATACCTGTCCTATAATCCCAGCACTTTGGGAGGCTGAGGTGGGTGGATCACTTGAGGTCAGGAGTTCAAGACCAGCCAGGCCAATATGGTGAAACTCCGTCTCTACTAAAAAATACGAAAATTATAGCCAGGTATGGTGGTGCATGCCTGTAATCCCAGCTACTTGAGAGGCTGAGGCAGGAGAATAGCATGAACCTGGGAGGCAGAGGCTGCAGTGAGCGGAGATCACACCACTGCACTCTAGCCTGGGGGACAGAGCGAGACTCTGTCTCAAGGAAAAAAAAATCTTTAGCAAAGGTCTTGAGTGAATGTTGCATTTCAGTGTGTTTACTAGAGGACAGCTAGCAAACTTCATTTGCTGGATCAGGCCAGAACAAGTACATATAACATACTATCAGCGCAAATGTGAAGAAGCTAGATTGCTCCATTATTAGAGGTAGAAAAGCTATAATAGTGAAATCTTGATTCAAACAGGTCATCTAATTCTAAAGATCACATATAGAAAATTGCAGTGATAGGAAAAGACCCCAAAGCTGCTGAATGCTAGGTACACAAGTCAGTCCTCCTCTTTTGTGGCATAGGATAACACACCCTCCCAAGTGTGCAACTCACAGCTTAACTATATCTGACTTAGTGCAAGGGCCCTCCTCACCATCCACCCCCAGCTTTGACAGATTTCACCCCCATTATTGTTACCAACAACCATAAGCACAGAAGTGTTTTGTTTTCTCCTTGTCAAGGGAGTCCAGACATTCCTGATAGCAAATGTCCGTGTGTCAACGCAACCTTGACAGACGGAAACTCAAACTCAAGTACAATGGCAAACTTTATATGCTGTAATATATGCACACTGATGGACTTGGTAATGCTTTCTCCCTCGCCCCCAACTTCTTAGAATGTGCAAAATGTGCCTATTAAATATCATAATCCTTTTTACTCTGAGCACCTTTTCCCCTGGAGCCTTGCAAGTGCTCTCCACATAATGGCCTATTTTTAAGAGTCCCCTTGAGACTGAAATGACATTCAGGCCTTAAATCTAATGATATCAGAGCCTGTCCTCATTTTAAACATTTCTAATACGATCAGAAAGATGCCTGAAAAATGAGCTCCTCTTGCCCTTGGCTTTCATGTGCCCTAGGGGAGTCCCGATTTAGAAGACAACCCCTAACTCAAGTGGGAGGTGCAGCAGCTGCTGACGTATGTGACTGTGGGCTGATGCTGGAAATTTCTGAGGCAGGTCACAAACTTTTGACCCATCTCCCAGGCTTCTCTGGATAATATGTGGTATTTTACAGATCGAAAAGGAGAAGGATAAAAAAATGAAGACTGAAAATCTTAGAATTATGAAAGAGAGAATCATATACATTTTCTCTTTAAATACTAATCATTTAAAATGTGTAATTTTAAAGATGCATTAAACCTGTTTGACTGTCCTCACAGGACAAACTTCCTTCCTTTTCCTAATTCTGTTCCTGGACTTCTCCACAGCTATTAGCTACAGCCAACAGTGAAGTCCCATTGAGTGTTCCGCGCACTACGGGAAATTCCATGATTCACTCAGTGGGCGGTGCTGAATTAACTGTTAATCTGGTAGTGGGTGTTACTTTTTCTACTAGGCTGTGAATTTCTAACTCTTGAGATGTCAGGCAAAAGCGCTTCTGAGAGAAGAAAAAGGATAAAAGGACAAAAAATCTGAGATTTGCTTTCTCTCTGGAAGCCTTTTCATCTTCTTGCCATAAGGAACAGTTGAACCATCAAAAGCCCGTTTGTAATTAGTGTTAGTGAAACCAGGGACTTTGGGAATATTGGTTGTGAACAAAGGCAAGAGTGGCAAATCTTGTTAAATTTTGTTAAAGGGAAGACACAGGATTTTTAAAAGCTGAAATACAGAATATAGTATTAGTAAACCCATATGATTCTGCTTAAGATAATTTTTAAAACAAATGTTAAAAGGGCAAATTTTTAAAAAGAAAATTATATATATGTACTTGTATATACATGTAGGAATGTACATATATATGTATATACATAGGAATGTACTTCTTTCTGGAAGTTACTATAGCTACAATATGTCACTGGTCTATATCATGTTCATTAGCATCTGATCTGTGAGAGAAATCTGAGCATGAGGTAATTCAGCACTGTCACCCAACTGGCCACATTAATCTTGAGCATTTTCCCGAGGGGATTAAAATCTGTCACCTGGTGTTTCTCCCAAGGTGAAATACATCCTGTCTCCTATGCTTTGCTAAGGACAGAGAGGGGCCAATTTGAGCTGTGCTACAACAGGTTTGTTTGAATGGAGCCAGCATGTGAGCCCACTCAGACCAGGGTCTGAGTTCTTCACTGGAATCATCTTCCTCCTCTGGTTCCAGTGTAGCCAGTGATGCAATTTGGTTTGCCCTTTTGCAGTGACAGCCGATTGGCCATAAGGTACTCAGCCTACGTTTCCTGCTCAAATGCAAGCAAATCAGTTGATTTCTCAGCTCTGAAAAGGTTGTGATCTAAACTTGTGCTAATAGAAACCCAAAGAAAGTGACACACATAAGACGTGTGGAAGTGCCTAGGGCTTCTTGACACTCAGGAGCAGGGGAGTAGAGCATGCTGTATTTAATCAGGATTCGATTCTATAGCTCTTTACCATCTACGAAATTATTTTTTACCACATCCTATTAATTGGGAGTCAGTCTTGTTTGGTAGGAAAAACATAGCTTTGGAGTCAAGTAGAGCTGTATTTGAACCCTGGTGCTGTCACTCAGAAACTCTGGGAGGGACCTCAGGCACTGAGCACTTTACCCCTCTAACCTCCAGTCCTCATTGGTAAATGTGGGTGATGATGGCCAGCCAATGGGGTTGCTGTGAAGGGTGAGAGCGATACCATATTCAAGTTCTTAGTAGAGTAGCTGATCCAAGGAACATGCTTTGAAAACCACTGACCTAGAGCCTGTTACCATCTTCTCATGTTTAGTCTTCTTCCATTCATACTCATGTGGCTTGCTTTTTTTTTTTTTTTCTATCTTCTCCCGGGATTTAGAAATTACTTGCGGCTGGGCGCGGTGGCTTACGCTTGTAATCCCAGCACTTTGGTAGGCCGAGGCGGGCGGATCACGAGATCAGGAGTTAGAGATCAGCCTGACCAACATGTGAAACCCCGTCTCTACTAAAAACACAAAAATTAGCCGGCACAGTGGCGTGCGCCTGTAATCCCAGCTACTCAGGAGGCTGAGACAGGAGAATCGCTTTCACCTGGGAGGTGGAGCTTGCAGTGAGCCAAATCGCACCACAGCTCTCCAGCCTGGGCGACAGAGCGAGACTCCGTCTCAAAAAATAAATAAATAAATAAATAAATTACTTCCTTGACAAAATCTCCTGTCTTGAATTACTACTGCCTTTTTGCTGTTATGAATGGAATTTGTAATCATGTTAAATTTAACTTGTCGTAGAAATGCAGTTTATTTGTATAGGTTTCTCCTATATCCTGCAACTCTGACTTTTTCATTTCCTTCATTTTGTCATTGTGGTTGTTGACTTTCCTATGTCAATAATTGTGTAATCGGTACTTTAACCTAAAGCAAGTACGATCAAAATAACTTTATTCCTTCCCCCCACGGGCTTAGTGGGACTCGTTCCTCTCCTTCCCTGTCCCGTGATTTCTCTGGCCAGTCTTAATAATTGTTTCAGCTGCAACCCCAACTGGAACGCACACGGGCCAAAAGAGAGCAGCTCTTGGGGGCCCCCTGCTGGGCCGGGTGTGACCTCTTTAGTTTCTGCATGGCAGGGCTCATGGAGGGTTCCAGCATCAGGGTCATGGCAGCCAGGGCGGTGGGTGAGTGAACACCAGGGAGTGCAGGTTGGGGCTGTTTACCAACTAGTACAGGAAGATTGGAGTATTTTGACAATGGGTCTAGCCATTGTCCTCTCGAATGATGTGGACTGGCTCAGTATCAGCTCTACTCTTAGGTAATAAAAAAAAATCCTCTGGTCTTGTCTATGGCCAAGCCACTAGTTAAAATTTTATCTCATGCATTAGTAAAAATGCAAATCTTTAAGATGAAAGCCTTTCCTCTACCCCAACTTGAGAAAAGGTGGGAAGATCAGCCTCCTCTCTGTTTCCTAGCCTGTACCGTCTGCTCCTCTTTCCCAGTCACCATGGCTCTGGCAGCTCCACGTTTGACAGCGTGGAGAATCGGGGAAGAAAATGATCAGAAGCGGGAAAGGTGGAGCTTCGCAGACACAAATGTAATCTGCACTGCTGCCTCCTGAGAGTAAGTGGCAGGCAGGATCAAATGTTGATATTGCCGCCCAGTGGACACAAAATATAATGCAGTACTTAGATCAGGCAGAGCTTCTCCCCTCAGCCTGCAGCTGAGGCAGTAGAAACACGAATGCAAGCGTGAACCACTGCGCTCCGGCTCAGCCACCTTTTTAAATGGTATTTTTCCTTAACTGTAGACAACTGCAAGTATTTGTAAAAAGAGAAAGACAGCAGTATAACGAAACTCCCTGAACCCATTACCTGGCTTCAGTAGTTATCAGTTTATGGTAATCGTCTCATCTTGACCAATCTTGTCTCATCTGTTCCCCAACCTACTCCTGGCCTTGCCTCTAGGTTGTTTTGATGCAAATCCCAGACATTATGTCATTTAATCTGTAAATATTTCATTGGAACACCTGAGAAAATCAAACACTTTCTTAATATCATCAATTATTCATGCAGTCATTATTTACATTTTCCTAATTGCCTTCTAAATTATTAAGTTAGTTGGCTTGAATTTGGATCCAAACAAAATCCATGCATTGTCATTGTTGATATGTTTCATTTCTAAGTCTTCCAACAATAAGTTGCCCTCTATCTTCGTTGTTGTTGTTCTTACAATTTATTGAAGAAATAGGTCATTTGTCCCATGGACTTTCCCACAGTCTGGGTTTTGTTCACTGCACCTATGTGGTCATTTCGTGTGTTCCTTTGTCCCCTGTATTTCCTGTAAACTGGTGGTTGAAGCTGGAGGCTCCACTAGTTTTGGGATCAGTTATGTTGGCAAGAAGGAGTTGCAGGTGGTATTCTGTATTCCTGTCAGAAGACAGAATATCCAGATATCTCTTTTGTTTTTGTGGTGTTAGCCGTCACTGATAATCACTGCTCAGATTCATTAATTCACTGAGCATTGGGAAATGGTGGCATCTGCTGCTCATGTGTTAGCTTTCCAGGTAGTAACTTTTATAAAGAAAACTTTTATCAACTTTTTGGTTACCAAGGTAAGAGTTCTTACAGGAAAGGCAGGACAAATACTTGATCGTTTATATTTACCAGTTTTCAAAAGCACTGTGTCAGCTTCCTGGCAGTGAGTTTTGTTGTTTGTCTTAATATTATCTTGAACTCATGCATTTAAACATATTTGATGTGTGTCAATCTGTTGTGGTGCTGTGGTAGACAGAATAATGCTTCCCCCAAAGAGATCTGTGTCCTAATCCCAGGAACTTGTATGCTATGTTATGTGGCAAAGACGAATTAAGATTCCAGATGGAATTAAGGTTATTTACCAGCTAACCTTAAAATAGGGAGATTAGCCTGGATTATCCCAGTGGGCCAAATGTAATCACAAAGATCCTTAAAAATAGACAAGGCAGGCAAAGGGGAGGGCAGAGTGATGTAATCTGAAGACTCTACCATTGCTGGCTTTGAAGATGGAGGAAGGTGGCCACGAGCCAAGGAATGCAGGCAACAACCTCTAGGAGCTGGAAATGGCAAGGAAACAGATTTTTCCCTAGAATTGCAGGAAGGAACAGAGCTCTATTGACATTTTGATTTGAGCTCAGTGAGACTTGGGTTGGATTTCTAACCTATAGAAGTGCCACTTTGTGTTGTTTTAAGCCATTAAATTGTGGCAATTTGTTACAGCAGCAATAGAGAACTAATACTGTTACTATCCTTATTGACACTCATATTAACCCATCTTTGGCCAGTGTTACCCTTTTCAAGTCGACTTCCAAGACAAGGGTTTTCTTGCTGCTGATATGACAAGATGTTCCAGGACCATCTACTGGTTAATTGGTTAGTATTTAACTTCTAACCCAATGTATCTGTTGAAACTTGTCCTCTCGAATGTCATTGGTGATTTTTAAATGGAAAAATCCAGTCCTTGTTCTTTTTGTTTTTTTCTGCAGCATTTGATACTACTCTCTTACTCTTTCCTTTTCCAAATGACATCTATCCTCCCTATCCTGTCATTGTCTTTCTTGGGTTTTACTTCCTAGCCCCCTAAAACTGTCCTTGGGCCTCATTTCTTTTTTCTTTTCTTTCTTTCTTTTTTTTTCTGAGATGGAGTTTCACTCTTGTCATCCAGGCTTGAGTGCAATGGTGCAATTTTGGCTCACTGCAACCTCTGCCACCTGGGTTCAAGCAATTCTCCTGCCTTAGCCTCCTGAGTGGCTGGGATTACAGGCACCCGCCACCATGCCCAGCTAATTGTTGTATTTTTAGTAGAGATGGGGTTTCACCATGTTGGTCAGGCTGGTCTTGAATTCCTGACCTCAGGTAATCTACCCCCCTCAGCCTCCCAAAGTGCTGGGATTACAGGCATGACCACTGTGCCTGTTTTTTTTTTTTTTTTTTTTTTTTTAAAAGACAGAGTCTTGCTCTGTCACCCAGGCTGGAGTGCAGTGGTGCAATCTCAGCTCACTGCAATCTCCGCCTCCTGGGTTCAAGAGATACTCCTGCCTCAGCCTCCTGAGTAGCTGGGATTACAGGTGCATGCCACCATGGCCAACTAATTTTTTTGTATTTTTAGTAGAGATAGGGTTTCGCCATGTTGGCCAGGCTGGTCATGAACTCCTGGCCTCAAGTGATCTGCCCACTTCAGCCTCCCAAAATGCTGGGATGACAGGTGTGAGCCACTGTGCCTGGCCCCTTAGGCCTCATTTCTTCTTTCTCCATGCTCCTCCCCAGTAATCCCATCCATGCAATAATCTTTCCATGCCAATGAGACCTAAACAGGTATCTTTCCCCATCTCTCCTAACTACCAACACCTCATTTCCGACAGCTCATTGATAGTTGCCACCTGCACAAACAACCTGCACCTCATATTCATGGCAAAACCTTAATTCTCATTGTCCCCCAACTCTTTCTTATTTCTGTTAGTGGTTTTCTCTGACACACAGATTTATAATTTAGGTGTCATTTAAAAATCTTCCTTGTCCTGCGGATCACGAGGTCAGGAGATCGAGATCATCCTGGCTAACACAGTGAAATCCCATCTCTACTAAAAAATACACAAAATTAGCTGGCCGTGGTGACAGGTGCCTGTAGTCCCAGCTACTTGGGAGGCTGAGGCAGGAGAATGGCGTGAACCCAGGAGCCAGAGCTTGCAGTGAGCAGAGATTGCGCCACTGCACTCCAGCCCGGTCGACAAGGCAAGACTGTCTCAAAAAAAAAAAAAAAAAAAATCTTCCTTGTCCTTTGACTCTCCCAAAAATAAGAAATATAACTGCTACCAAACATAGTATTATTTATTTATTTGTTTGTTTGTTTTTTTTGAGATGAAATCTCGCTCTTGTACCCCAGGCTGGAGCGCAATGATGCAATCTCAACCCACTGCAACCTCTACCTCCTGGGTTCAAGCGATTCTTCTGCCTCAGCCTCCCCAGTAGCTGGGATTACAGGCACCTGCCACCACGCCCGGCTAATTTTTGTATTTTTAGTAGAGATGGGGTTTCACCATGTTGTCCAGCCTGGTCTCAAACTCCTGACCTCCGGTGATCTGCCTGCCTCAGCCTCCCAAAGTGCTGGGATTACAGATGTGAGCCACTGCACCCAGCCAGTACTTAATATTCCCATTTTTGTTGTGTTCTGCCATGGGAAATGAGAATTTTTAATGTTTGTTTTGTTCTTGAGCACTCCATCCCTGGACACAGACCCCCACGAGAAGCCAAATAATTGTCAGAGGTTGCTTTGTGAGTATGGAACCAGAGCATGGGGGTTGGCTGATATGAAGAGTTAATGGTTTGAGGGAAGTTAGTGGTCTCCCGCTAAGACGGTGCAGGTCTTCTTATGGGATTGCAATATTTGAGGTCATTGCTAAGGCTCCTCCTTCATTGAGAAAGCTTGCATGGTCCCTACTGACGCTTCTGCAACCTTTCTTTCTATGCTCCCATGCCTGACCAACCTGTTTTTTATTTCTTTAGAAATGTTAAGACCAGCTGGGCATGGTGGCTCGTGCCTGTAATTCCAGCACTTTGTGAGGCCGAGGTGGGTGGACCACTTGAGGTCAGAAGTTCGAGACCAGCCTGGTCAACATGGTGAAACCCCATCTCTACTAAAAATACAAAAAAAAAATTAGCCAGGCATAGTGGCATACGCCTATAATCCCAGGTACTCGGGAGGCTGAGGCCCAGGAGGCGGAGGTTGAAGTGAGTCAAGATTGCACCACTGCACACTCCAGCCTAGGTGACAGAGTGAGACTCTGTCTCAAACAAAAAAAACAAACAAAAAAATTAAGACCTTCAATCTGGTCTCTGGCAAATTTTCCAGGCGCATAAAATCATAAAATTAACTGAGATGGATATCCACTGAACTAGAGGTAGATATAAGTAGGAGAGAAGCTGTAAGTCTTTTTAACAGTTGGTATAACTTTTAAGAAATATTGCTTGAAAACAACTATTTGTATACATGCTGCTCATTTGTATACGTGCTGCGACACTACTTGTGGGCCTTAGTGGCCTGTACATCACTGGGAGTTTAGCGCCCTCTTGTGTTCACTACAAGGCCAAGCATTGCCAGGTCGCCCTGATTTGCCAAGGGGTATTTTTCAATGCATCTTTTATTTTATGGGAAGTGTTAGAATTTTGGCTACCAGTTTTTAAAAGCTGCTGTCACCCTCAGAATCACGTGCATATAGAACCAGCTCCAGGAAAAACTGAGAAGAATGTGAAGTTCTTTAGATCCCTGATTTTTTCTTTCACCCTACTCTCAAGAACACTAATTTTTTTCTTATTTTTTGTTATGCTTTTTATTTCCTCATTTATTCCCTTCAGAGCTCCTAGATCATATCTGACTTCATAATGTGTTATTAAATCATCTAAATTTATATTTATGTAATTTTCTGGCTTCCAATAGGTATTTTTATATATTAAGCATCAAAATATGTAGCAGATATTGGTGGATGGATGGAACAAAGAGAATCCAATTAGTTGCATCGGGTAATGCAACCATGGGAGGGAGAGGTGGTGAGCAAGAAAGAAGAGAGCTGCGAGGCAGTTTCACTTTTCTGTGATCCACCACATAATACTCTGTGTTCTGAAAGAGCCTAGAAAATGACTCAACATAGGTGAGTGTGAAGACCATAGCCTCTGACAGCCCTGGGTTTGAAACTTCCATTCCTTCACTCATCAGTTGTGCACACTTGGACAAATTACTTAACCTTTCTGAGCTCTAATTTTCTTTTTCACTTATTTATTTATTTTTGATATGGAGTCTCACTCTGTTGCCCAGGCTGGAGTACAGTGGTGCCATCTCCATTCATGCAACCCCCGCCTCCCAGGTTCAAGTGATTCTCATGCCTCAGCCTCCCGAGTAGCTGGGATTATATGTGCGTGCCACTGAGCCCAGCTAATTTTTGTATTTTTAGTAGAGACGAGGTTTCACCATGTTAGCCACGCTGGTCTCAAACTCTTGGCCTCAAGTGATCCACCCATCTCAGCCTCCCAAAGTTCTGGGATTACAGGCATGAGCCACCACATCTGGCCCCTGAGCTCTAATTTTCGAATCTGTAAAACACTAAAAACACTTACGTCATAGGGCTGTAAGGAAGACTGAGATAATGTATGTAAAATATTCATAGAATATACAAAATGTGTATTTTTATTTATTCATCTTTAGAGATGGGGGTCTCAAACTCCTGGCCTCAAGTGATCCTGCCACCTCAGCCTCCTAAGTAGCTGGGATTACAGGTGTAAATCACCTTGCCCAGCCAAAATGTATGTTAAAAATTCACGTTAGTGGGGCACGGTGGCTTATGCCTGTAATCCCAGCACTTGGGGAGGCCAAGGCAAGTGGATCACTTGTGTTCAGGAGTTCGAGACTAGCCTGGCCAACACGGCAAAACCCTATCTCCACTAAAAAAAAGAAAAAAAAAATTAGCTGGGCGTGGTGGTGCACGCCTGTAGTCCCAGATACTTGGGAGGCTGAGGCAGGGGGATTGCTTGAACCAGGGAGGCAGAGGCTGCAGTGAGCAGAGATTGCACCACTGCACTCCAGCCTGGGCAACCGAGCAAGACTCCATCTCAAAAACCTTTTAGAAAAAAAAATAGACAAATAAATAAATTCATGTCAAATTTTTAAGAAAGACATAAGGCACTACTAAAAGGCCAAATCAGACTAACCTGAAATTGCTTATTTTTGTAAAAGCGCTGTCCTGAATGATTCTGAGAGAGGAAGGAACATATCGTTCTGGTGAATGATCATTTGAAAACAAAGTGCCATAGCTCTCCAATGCACTGGGGAAAATGTTTAACTTCAAAAACAAGTTGGCTTTTCAGTCAAAGTCAGGGAACTGACTGTGAAGAGAGAGATTCACGAACTCTTCCAGAATCTCAAAATAACTGACAGATACTAGTCACAGAATAGAATATTTATACCCTAGTTCAGTGTTAAGGCTCAAACAAATATCTAGAATTTACTAAACAGGATTAAATAAATTATACACAGTCATGAAATTCTTCAGACTCACTCTTCAGATAACATAAATAAACATTTAACTTAAGCCCTGTGTAAGACCCTTATTAGAAATTCCAGTCACGAGGTCTGTGAGGCCCACCAACTGCTTCCTAGGAAAAGTACCTTCCTAAGAGCCCTGAATTAATTAATACAGGCCCTAGGTGGTTTTTGGAGTAAGAGAAGGCTATCAGGACAAAGATGGGCACCAAGCAACCTGTGAAGTGGCTTGGTTTAAAAAGCTCTACCTACCAAGGAGAGTTAATCAAGTCAGCTGAATTTTCTCACTTAGGTGGTTGAATGGGGGCAGGGTCAGCTAGTCAATAACAGGCATAGAGAAGACATCAAAGAGAAGCAAAGACTAAAAAGAGGAGCCATATTAATGGTAGCAAATTAGATGAAAGATCCAACGATGGCTGGACGCAGTGGCTCATGCCTATAATTCAAGCACTTTGGGAGGCCAAGGCAGGTGGATTACCTGAGGTCAGGAGTTCAGGACCAGCCTGGCCTACATGGTAAAACCCCATCTCTACTAAAAAATTCAAAAATTAGCCAGGCGTGGTGGCAGGCGCCTGTAATCCCAGCTACTTGGGAGGCTGAGACAGGAGAGCTGCTTGAATCCGGGAGACGGAGGTTGCATTAAGCCGAGATCGCACCATTGCACTGCAGCCTGAGTGACAAGAGCGAAACTCCGTCTTAAAAAAAAAAAGAAAAGGAAAGAAAAGAAAGATCCAACAACTGCTGAAGGGGCAGACCTGTTAATCTGGTCCCTAAAGCTGCCTCAGACTGTGAATAGAGTTACTTTTACAGGCCTATGCCAGTCCAGTTTCCAACATTACAGTAAGTTTTTTTCCAGTAAACCCCCATTTCCTGAGGGAGTCTGAGATCTCTGGTTCATGCAATCAAATAAGATTAATTAACAGCAGTGTGAGAAATAGAAATTAAATGAGGTAGCCTCTGCCATCCCAGAGCTTAAATTATTGTTGGGGAGATCATGCATATTAATTCAAGGAATATTTACTAGTTTCCTACTACCAAATAGTATATCGTTAGGGATACAAAAAATCTGTTCTATTTACAAAGATAAATAGAACATTGACCCTGTCCTCCAGGGCCTCAGAGACTGTGATGGGAAATATACGATGTGAAGGGGATGCCCAGCATGCAATGGGGATGAGGGGAGTGGGTAAGAGATCGAAGATGCTTCTAATATCAGTGGTTACTGCTTCCTACTACTAGAAAAAAAAAAATACTACCCAGTGTGTCCATCTACGTGGAGGAAGCTCAGTTAATAGAACTCATGGTATTACCTCACTCCCTTACGTCTTACTCTGTAAATTTAGGGAGAATTGAAATAGGTCTGTATGGTTTGAATCTCTGTTTCCTTTTGGGAGCTAACAGTTTGGGGAAGCAGACATTCTCACTCCTCTGTCCAGCATGGCCTGCAAGTGGGTGCTGAAGTCTGTCTAACTCTGGGGTCCAGCCAGTAGGCTTGCTTGGTCTTGCCCTAAGCTTCCCAGCTTCATCTTTACCAGTAGATGAGGTGGTATTTAGTTTGCCATCTACCTTGTTTTTTGTTTTATTTTTCATTTTATTCAGGACTTGTGTGGGGAAGAGAGATCATTATTTGAACCCTCCTAGAGGCATCAACACCCACATGGAGGTTTTTAAGACCATATAAACTCTTCCAACCACTATTGTCTAAGCCATTGATGAAAGTGAACCAAAGCCAGAACACAGATTAATCAGCAATATATGACTTAAGGTCTGGGATAAAAAAGGATCTGGGTCAACTGTATTTTGCACTGAAATTTGAAAAAGGATTTTCCAGTTGGTAGCAGTGCAGTAAGACCTGTGGATTGTGGCTGGAATGTTAGTGCTCTAGAATTAAGATCCCCAAACCCCGCCATCCTCTAGCTCCTGACTCAGTGAGGCCCAGCCTCGTCCTTGAATTTCCACACGTTCCATGGGTTGGGTGTGTTGGGAGACAGTTCTCCATGAGTCTGTCATGCGTCCACTCATCTTGTGAACACAGGTACTGTTCTGGAGAATACAGACTTAGTTCTGGATGATTTTTTTCCAGGATGTTTGTATAATGAACAGCCTTGGAAGATAAAGATAGTGTGTTCCTCTAGAGCAAAAGGTGAGTTTTGTTTACTGACTAGGAAAATAAAGATAATTTCTCCCAAGGGGGCAAAGTCATTCAGGTTTAGGCTCGTTATAAAAGATTCAGGTTCCCTGTGCTCTGGGATCCTTGTGTAACGTAACCCACTGCAAGTATAGGTAATATCTGGCCATTTGTGTCACCCTATGGGACTTGTAGTTAAGGAACTGACACAGAAATGATGATACTCTGGCTTTTGCTATTCTAGCAATTAATAAATTTTCCTTTGTCTCTAACCAAGAGTCTTGTGTCTTTTGCCAGCATCCACAAAATGGTGGCAGGCTAACTTGTTAGCTTCCAAGTAGAGTAAAACCTCAGAATCTTCATTATTATTATTATTATATTTTTGAGACAGCGTGTCACTCTGTCACCCAGGCTGGAGTGCAGTGGTGCAATCATAGCTGACTGCATTCTTGAACTCCTGGCTCAAGCGATCCTCCTGCCTCGGTCTCCCAAAGTGCTGACATTATGGGTGTAAGCCACTACACCTGGCCTTCAGACTTTTCATTATTGATAGTATATCTTATTCTTTAAAAACTTGAACCTCCAAAACTTTCCTTTATCTGAGATATCTTCATGAAATCTCTTTTCTTTGCTAGGAGCCCTGACTAGAACATATTTAAAACAAATCGTGCTGGAGAAAAAGTCAGTTCCAGCTATAGGAGTGACACAAATGTTAACTGGGTGTGGGAACTAACAGCCCATGTAGATCTACCTGGAAGAGTCTGGGGAGTCACCCCAGTGAGGGACTAGCTGGGTATTTGCATAGGCCACGATTCCACTTCTTTGTCTACATCTTTTGCTCCTCATCTTTGCATAACCCAGAGGAGGTCAGTAGTGCCCTTTGCCTCATCAGCAAGTCACCAATGATTGTACCAATAATCTCTTTATTTTTCTTTTGAGAGATAATAATGCACTTAAAGCTTCCAATCTTCTTTGTGTGTTCTCAGTCACTAACTAGTACTTAGGCATAATATTTGTATACATTTATGGGGTTCAATGTGTTGTTTTGATATGTGCATACACTGTAGAAAGATTAATTCAAGCTAATTAACACATCCATCAACGGCTTATCATTTTTGTGGTAAAAACATTTAAACATCTACTCTTATAGCAATTTTGAAATATACGTTACTAACTATGGTCACCCTGCTGTGCAATAAATCACTAAAACTTTGTATGCATTGACCATTTCCCCTTTTTTCACTCTCTTCCCACCCACCGGCCACCCTCTGGTGACCACCATTCTACTCTCTGCTTCCATGAGTTCGAGTTTTTCAGATTCTTCATGCAAGTGACATGATGCAGTGTTTGTCTTTCTGAGCCTGGTTTATTTCATTTAGCATAACGCCCTTCAAGTTCATCCATGTTGTCACAAATGGCAGAATTTCCTTTTTATTTTTAATTTTATTTGTTTGTTTGTTTATTTATTTATTATTTTTGAGACAGAGTCTCATTCTGTCACCCAGGCTGGAGTGCAGTGGTATGATCTCGGCTCACTGCAATCTCTGCCTCCCGAGTTCAAGCGATTCTCTGCCTCAGCCTTCTGAGTAGCTGGGATTACAGGCAACTGCCACCATGCACGGCCAATTTTTGTATTTTTAGTAGAGATGGGGTTTTGCTGTGTTGGCCAGGCTGGTCTTGAACTCCTGACCTCATGATCCACCTGCCTTGGCCTCCCAAAGTGCTGGGATTATATTTATTTATATTTTCTTGAGACGGAGTTTCACTCTTGTCGCCTAGGCTGGAGTGCAATGGTGCAGTCTCAGCTCACTGCAACCTCTGCCTCCCAGGTTCAAGCGATTCTTCTGCCTCAGCCTCCCAAGTAGCTGGGATTACAGGTGTCCATCACCACGCCAGGCCTTTTTGTTTTTTGAGATGGAGTCTTGCTCTGTTGCCCAGGCTGAAGTACAATGGCATGATCTTGGCTCACGACACAACCTCTGCCTCCCAGGTTCAAGCGATTCTCCTGCCTCAGCCTCCCAAGTAGCTGGGACTACAGGTGTGCACCACCATGCCTGGCAAAGTTTCGTATTTTTAGTAGAGACAGGGTTTCACTATGTTAGCCAGGCTGGTCTTCAACTCCTGACCTTGTGATCTGCCGGCCTCAGCCTTCCAAAGTGCTGGGATTACAGGCGTAAGCCACCGTGCCCAGCCTAATTTTTGTATTTTTAGTAGTGATGGGGTTTCACCATGTTGGCCAGGCTGGTCTCAAACTCCTGACCTCAGATGGTCCGCCTGCCTTGGCCTCCCAAAGTGCTGGGATTACATTGTGTCACCGCACCCAGCCAGAATTTCCTTTTTAAAGGGTATCTAGTATTCTATTGTGTACATAGACCACATTTTCCTTATCCATTCATCTGTTGATAGAAGGCATAATATTTTTAAATTTTATTATCAGCCTCTAAACACGTCCTATGTTGTCACTGCATTTTAACTGTTCAGTCAAGGTGATGGACCATCCTGAGACATCCACATTCTCTCTGGGGACCCATGGGTAGTTACAATGACTGACCAGGGTTTGAAATTATGTAACATTAGATACTGAGAATTAAGGGTTAGGAGGTAGAACTGTATTAGGAAGAGCAAGAGTTTTGCAGTCAGAGAGTCTTGACTTTGAATCTTAGTTCTATAACTTACTAATGAACAATCTAACATCTCTTAGCTTCTGTTTCCTGATTAAATAAAGTGCAGTCAACAGTTACTGCCCCCGCCCCCAATATGCACAGGATTGTTAAGTGCTAAATGAGACCAGGCATAGATTAAACCCCTGGTGTCCATGCAATTGAAGCACAAAATATCGTAGTTATAAAATAGCAAGCATTATTGTTTTTAATAGGGATCTTTGACTCTGCTTAGCAAAATAGTCACAAATTGACTAATTTACAATCCATAGAGAAGAATTCAACCTATGAGAGGGCTATCAAACCTTTTCTCTTAGGAATAAATGGAAAAACAGAATGCAATATATCTGTGAGTGTCCAAATGTGTTTTCTTCCATAATTTATTTGGAGCAGACACAGCATTTACTCCAGAATTTTAACAAGGAGACAGGAGTGGGAGCCACCACAAAATAAAATCACAGGATTTAGAAAGCAGGCAATCCTGCTTTTGAGAAAAGTAAAGAAAGTCCAAGTATTATTTACCCTGGCCTGGGATGTAGACAGAGGCTAGTTTGGGGATCTGGAAACAAATGGGACTGAGATGTGGGGAGATTGTGAGAAAGACAATTCTTCTGGCATTAAGGCAGGGCTGAGATGTTAGGCAAGTTCTTTATAAGGGCAGGTCATCTGTAAGTGAGCCTGCAGGTCCAAGATAAAGCGGGAGGGCTGGGAGGAGTTGATGAGGCCTGAGGTCCACTGCTCTTTCTTGTGTGGAGCCAAAGATGAAGTATCTTGCAGCAGAGCACTCCTACTGAGAATGGTAAGAGAAACCAGGGTTGCTTTTTTTTTTTTGAGAGAAATTTTCACTCTTTTTGCCCAGGCTGGAGTGCAATGGGACAACCTCAGCTCACTGCAACCTCTGCCTCCCGGGTTCAAGTGATTCTCTTGCCTCAGCATGCTGAGTAACTGGGATTACAGGCGCGCACTACCATGCCCAGCAATTTTTTTTTTCTATTTTCAGTAGAGATGGGGTTTCACCACGTTGGCCAGGCTGGTCTGGAACTCCTGACCTTAGATGATCTGCCCGCCTCGGCCTCCCAAAGTACAGGGATTACAGGGGTGAGCCACCGCACCTGTAAAAAAACCCAACCAGGGTTTTTCTTTTATTTTGTTTTGTTGTTTTTAAAAAAATCTTTTTGAAGATAATGGAGAAGAAATCAGGACTTGAAAGGAGAAGACCTTGGAGAAAGAATTGCAAAGAGAGGTGAGGTGACATTCTGTAGCTACATTTTTCCTCTGAGTGATTACCAATTCTGGGTGTAGAGCAAAAGCCTAAGAACCCAGGGACAGGGCTTGGGTAGAGACCCTCTACTGAAAGGCAGAGAAACCATAGAGCTTTTGGCAGTATCTTGGGGATAAAGAAACAATAACCAGAGACTTGAAGGAAGAATGTCTCCGTGAGAAGGAAGGGGCAGAATATGTGCCCGAGCCTGCCCTTAAGACATTTGCTGCCGGGTATGGTGGCTCATACCTGTAATCCCAGCACTTTGGGAGGCTGAGGTGGGCAGATCACCTGAGGTCAGGAGTTCAAGACCAGCCTGATCAACATGGAGAAACCCCGTCTCTACTAAAAATACAAAATTAGCTGGGCATGGTGGTACCGGCCTGTAATCCCAGCTACTCGGAGGCTGAGGCAGGAGAATCGCTTGAACATGGGAGGTGGAGGTTGTGGTGAGCAGAGATTCTGCCACTGCACTTCAGCCAAGGCAACAAGAGCGAAAACTCCATCAAAAAAAAAAAAAAAGAAAGAAAGAAAGAAAGAAAAGACATTTGCTACATTTTCAAGCTGAACAAGGCAGGAGGCCAAGAAGCCCAGTGGAAAGTCCTTAAAGAGCTGAACAGAGTTGTTGTCAAAGAGATAAGGTTAAAGACTTGCCTTAGGATAGGCCCAGTCAACTCCCTAGGCTCTGTTAGAACTCCAAAAGCTACACTGTAAGAGTGGAGTTGACGGTGGCTCACGCCTGTAATCCCAGCATTTTGGGAGACTGAGGTGGGCAGATCACAAGGTCAAGAGATCGAGAACATCTTGACCAACATGAGGAAACCCCGTCTCTACAAAAATCAGCCGGCATGGTGGCGCGCACCTATAGTCCCAGCTACTCTGGAGGCTGAGGCAGGAGAATCGCTTGAACGCGGGAGGCGGAGGTTGTAGTGAGCCGAGATTGCGCCATTGCACTCCAGCCTGGGCAACAAGAGCAAAACTCCATCTAAAAAAAAAAAAAAAAGAAGAAGAAGGAGAAGAAAAAGAAAAGAAAAAAAAATAGCATTGAGTTGAATAGCGAGACCCCGTCTCTACAAAAAATAAAAAAAAAAGCCAAGCATGGTTGAGCATAGCTTTAGTCCCAGCTACTCAGGAGGCTGAGGTGGGAGGATTGCTTGAGCCTGGAATGCTGAGCCTGCAGTGAGCCCTGGTCGTGCCACTGCAGCCTGGGGGACAGAATGACACTCCATCTTAAAAAAAAAAAAAAGAGTGGAATTGAGCCAGAGGTAAAAGTCTTTCCACATTTTCAACCCAGCCTTGAGTCAGCACAGTCTCTAAACGGACTAAGATAATCATTCCATCTAAAAAAAGAAAGGGTAAACCTTCTCTGGAGTAAGATAACCTACAGAGCCACTATGAATTTTCATAGCCCACGTCAGCATTCAATTAAAAATGACCTGGCATTTCAAGAAAAAGGACAAAATGACTGAAAACGGAGAGAAATAAAAGCCAACAGATTAACAAATGATCCAGATATTGACGCTATTGAACAGGGATTTCAAGTTATGATTAATAACAAAATAGATTTCATCAGGTAATTGGAATTTATAATGATCATGACTGGAGTGGCTTAATATGGCAGGTAGGGAGACTAGTTATGAGACTATAGCAGTTTCTCATTCTTGGTGCTATTGATGTTTTGGGCCAGATAATTCTTTGTTGTGGGGGCTGTCATGTGCACTGTGGGATGTTCAGGAGCATCTTTGGCCTCTAACCACTAGATGCCAGCGAGTAGCAGCCCCCTACACAGTGGTGACAACCAGAATGTCTCCAGACATTGCCAAATGTTCCCTAGGTGACAAATTTGCCCCCAGTTGAGAACCACTGGGCTACAGTAATAGTACAGAAGGAACATGCAAGCTTGAATCAGGAACTGATTTGAAGGATAATGGATAGAACCAAAAATATCCAGTGGTAAGTGAAGAAGTGGGAATGGGACGATCTAGTATATATGAGTAATTTCTGGTTTGGATGGTGTAAAGGTAGGCAATATAAGAGGATCAGGTTTTGGAAGAAAATTAATGAATTTATTTTGGATATGTTAGGTTTGAGGTGCTTGTGTTAATTTCCCACCACTATTGTAACAACTTACTGTACACTTTATCCTCTTACAGTTTTGGAGGTTAGAAGGCCAAAATGAGCCTCAGTGGGCTAAAAATCAGGGTGACAGCAAAGCTAGTTCCTTCTGTGGATTTGAAAAGGGAATCAATTCTGATATGGTTTGGCTGTGTGCCCACCCAAATCTCAACTTGAATTTTAGCTCCCATAATTCCCATGTGTTGTGGAAGGGACCCAGTGGGAGAGAATTGAATCATGGGGGTGGTTTCCTCCATACTGTTCTTGTGATAGTGAGTAAGTCTCACAAGAGCTGATGGTTTTATATGGGGAAACCCCTTTCACTTGGCTCTTGTGAAAGGAAAGTATTTTGGCTGCAGCAAGCTGAGGAAAAGGGAAATTCAAGCTGGAAACTGCTCAGGGCTAACCTGCCTCCCATTCTATTCAAAGTTATCCCTCTGTTCACTGAAATAGATACATATTCTGATTGCCTCCTTTGGAAAGGTTTATCAGAAACTCAAAAGAATGCAACCATTTGTCTCACCTACCTGTGACCTGGAAACCTCCTAACCGATGTACTTTATATATATATTGATTGATGTCTCATGTTTCCCTAAAATGTATAAAACCAAGCTGTGCCCCAGCCACCTTGGGCACATGTCATCAGGACTTCCTGAGGCTGTGTTATGGGTGTGCATTTTCAACCTTAGCAAAATAAACTTTCTAAATTGAGACTTGTCTCAAATTTTGGGGGTTCACATTCTCATTCTCTTTTTGCTAGCCGCCATGTAAGATGCCCGTTTACTCTTCCTTCATCTTCCACCATGATTGTGAGGCCTCTCCAGGCATGTGGGACAGTGTGTCAATTAAATCTCTTTCCTTTATAAATTACCCAGTCTCAGGTATGTCTTTATCAGCAGCATGAAAATGGATTACTAGAGTAAATTGGTACAGATAGAGTGGGGTGCTGCTGTAAAGATACCCAAAAATGTGGAAGCAACTTTGGAACTGGGTAACAGGCAGAGGTTGGAACAGTTTGGAGGGCTCAGAAGATAGGAAAATGTGGGAAAGTTTAGAACTTCCTAGAGCCTTGTTGAATGGTTTTGACCAAAATGCTGATTGATAGTGACATGGACAATGAAATCCATGCCAAGGTGGTCTCAGATGGAGATAAGGAACTTGTTGGAAACTGGAATAAGGTGACTCTTGTTATGTTTTAGCAAAGAGACTGGTGGCATTTTTCCCCTGACGTAGAGATTTGTGGAATGCTGAAATTGAGAGATAATTTAGGGTATCTGGCGGAAGAAATTTCTAAGCAGCAAAGCATTCAAGAGGTGACTTGGGTGCTGTTAAAAGCATTCAGTTTTAAAAGGGAAACAAGAGCATAAAAGTTTGGAAAATTGCAGCCTGATGATGCAATAGAAAAAAAAATTCATTTTCTGAGGAGAAATTGAAGCTGCTGCAGAAATTTGCATAAGTAACAAGGAGCCAAATGGTAACTGCCAAGACAATGGGGAAGATGTCTCCAGGGCATATCAGAGAACTTTCTGGCAGCCCCTCCCATTACAGGCCTGCAGGCATAGGAAGGAAAAATGGTTTTGTGGGGCAGGCCCAGGGCCCCTCTGTGCTGTACAGCCTAAGTACTTGGTGCCCTGTGTCCCAGTCACTCCAGCCATGGCTAAAAGGGGCCAAGGTACAGCTTGGACTTCAGAGGGTGCAAGCCCCAAGGCTTGGCAGCTTGCACATGGTGTTGAGCCTGCAGGTGCACAGACGTCAACTGGCCAGATGCAGTGGCTCATGCCTATAATCCCAGCACTTTGGGAGGCCAAGACGGGCAGATCACCTGAGGTTGGGAGTTCAAAGACCAGTCTGACCAACATGGAGAAACCCCGTCTCTACTAAAAATACAAAATTAGCTGGGCATGGTGGCACATGCCTGTAATTCCAGCTACTCAGAAGGCCAAGGCAGGAGACCAATCACTTGCACCCAGGAGGCAGAGGTTGTGGTGAGCCAAGATTGTGTCATTGCACTCCAGCCTGGGCAACAAGAGTGAAACTCCATCTCAAAAAAAAAAAAAAAAAAAAAAGACTGAGGTCTGGGAACCTCCACCTAGATTTCAGAAAACGTGTGGAAATGCCTGGATGTCCAGGCAGAAGTTTGCTACAGGGACAGGGCCCTCATGGAGAACCTCTGCTAGGGCAGTGTGGAAGGGAAATGTGGGGTTGAAGCCCCCACAGAGGTCCCCACTGGGAACTGCTTAGTGGAGCTGTGAAAAGAGGGCCACCATCCTCCAGACCCCAGAATGATAGATCCACTGACAACTTGCACTGTGCACCTAGAAAAGCTGCAGACACTCAATGCTAGACCATGAAAGCAGCCAGGAGGAAAGCTGTACCCTGCAAAGCCACAGGGCGAAGCTGCCCAAGACCATGGGAACCCACCTCTTGCATCAGCATGACCTGGATGTGAGACACAGAGTCAAAGGAGATCATGTTGGAGCTTTAAGATTTGATTGCCCTGCTAAATTTCAGACTTGCATGGGGCCTTTAGCCCCTTTGTTTTGGCCAAATTCTCCCATTTGGAATGGCTATATTTACCCAATGTTTGTACCCCCATTGTATCTAGGAAGTAACTAACTTGCTTTTAATTTTACAGTCTCATAGGCAGAAGGGGCTTGCCTTATCTCAGGTGAGACTTTGGACTGTGGACTTTTGAGTTAATGCTGAAATGAATTAAGACTTTGGGAGACTGTTGGGAAGGCATGATTGGTTTTGAAATGTGAGGACAGAAGATTTGGAGGGCCTGGGGTGGAATGATATGGTTTGGCTGTGTCCCCACCCAAATCTCATATTGAATTTTTAGCTCCCATAATTCCCATGTGTTGAGATAATTGAATCATGGGTTTGGTTTCCCCCATACTATTCTTGTGGTAGTGAATAAGTCTCACAAGACGTGATAGGAGAAACCCCTTTTGCTTGGTTCTCATTCTCTTTGCTGGCCACCATGTAAAACACTCCTTTGCTCTTTTATCATCTTCCACCATGATTGTGAGGCCTCCCCAGCCATGTGGAACTGTGAGTCAATTAAACCCCTTTCCTTTATAAATTACCCAGTCTCAGGTATGTCTTTATCAGCAGCATGAAAATGGACTAATACATATTCCTTGCCTCTTTCAGCTTCTAGAGACTGCCAGTACTCCCCAACTGTGGCCACCTCACACCAGTCTCTGCTTCCTCTCTCACACTGCTGCCTTCTGACTCTGACTCCTGCTTCCCCCATTTTTAAATTTATTTATTTTTATTTATTATTTTTTGAGATGGAGTCTCACTCTGTCACCCAGGCTGGAGTGCACTGGCGTGATCTCTGCTCACTGCAAGCTCCACCTCCCAGGTTCACGCCATTCTCCTGCTTCAACCTCCCGAGTAGCTGGGACTACAGGTGCCTGCCACCACACCTGGCTAATTGTTTTGTATTTTTTAGTGCAGACGGAGTTTCACCGTGTTAGCCAGGATGGTCTCAAGCTCCTGACCTCGTGATCCGCCCTCCTCAGCCTCCCAAAGTGCTGGGATTACGGGTGTGAGCCACCATGCCCAGCCCCCCTACTTCCTGCATTTATAAGGACATTTGTAATTATATCGAGCCCATCTAAATACTGCAGGGTATACTCCCTATCTCAAGATCCTTCTTAGTCACATTTGTAAAGTCCTTTCTGCCATACAAGTTACCATTCACAGGTTCCAGGGATTAGGGCATGGACACATTTGAGCCCTTATTTAGCCTTCCACAGTGTCTGTGGGGGAGCTCAGATAAATATGTCTAAAAGACAGTTGAGTGTATGGCTATTGAGCTCAAGACAGATTTGCATTGTGGATATGAAGTCACTGGCATTTGTGCTTAAGGCATGCGTGTAGATGTTGCCGGGGAAAAAAAATATAAAGAAAAAATTTTGAAGGCATAACTTTAGGGGTCACTATTACACAAGGAATGAGTGTATCAGAATTAGTGGCCAGGAGTGGTGGTTCACCCCTGTAATCCCAGCACTTTGGGAAGTTGAGGTGGGTGGCTCATGAGGTCGGGAGTTCAAGACCAGCCTGGCCAACATGGTGAAACCCCGTCTCTACTAAAAATACAAAAATTAGCCGGGTGTGGTGGTGGGCGCCTGTAATCCCAGCCACTCAGAAGGCTGAGGCAGAGAATTGCTTGAACCTGGGAGGTGGAGGTTGCAGTGAGCCGAGATCATGCCACTGTACTCCAGCCTGGGCGACAGAGATGCCATCTCAAAGAGAAAAAAAAAAAAAAAAAAAGAGAGTATCACCTGCATATTACAGAAATTGAAATGACAATAGTTTAAATAAGAATGGCAATTCTTAAACTGTTAAAGAAGTCTGAGTTAGCATGGCAACTTCATCACTTCCCCAGTGTGCCAGGTCCTTCTCTCCTCATGCTCTGCCATCCTCAAGTGTGTGGCTTCCATCCTCAGTGGTGCCACAAACCCCAGTTGGCTGCCAGTGGAGCTTCTGCCACTCCATCCCGGTTCCAGGCAGGAAAAAGAGAAAAAGCAAAGGGCAAAAGGGCAGTCCTCCTATCTGAGTCAGGTCTCTTTACAGAAGATTTCCCAGAAGTCCCACCCAACTGACTTCCACTTGACCCATTAATCACATCTATGGAAGCTGGACAATGTAGTCTCTTATAGGTACATTTTCCCCTGAAAAGAACCAAAGTTCTGTTACTAAAAATGAAGGAGAGAATGGGTATTGAGTAGACCAACAGCAATCTCTGCAAGACTGGACAAAAAAGAGGCCTACAGATGCAGTTGAGAAGGAATGACCAGTAAACTAGAAGAACCAATGGTGGGGAGGTTGTGGCTGTTTCCTAAAGGGCAGTTCCCTGCCTTCCTACGAACTCGAAAGGTAGTTGGATTTTAAGATAGCCCCTGCTGTGTAGAAGGCCAAGAGTAAAGACATTAGCTCTCCACTTCCAAGGTATTCTGCTGGAGAACCAACTTGGGTGGAGGGGGGAACTGCTTCAGCTGACGGGATCCCTTAGAAAATCACATACCTTGCCTGTATTCTCTTGTATCTAATATAGGCCTTGGTGCTAACCTGCTTGATCAAGTTTAGCATAATGAGTAGGAAGCTATCAGAATCTTCAGGCAGGATATCTACAAAAGGAATCTGGCATGTACAGCCCACATTTTGTTTTATAATGGTAAAAGACTCTCTGAATCTTTTATTAAGACAGGGTCTCACTCTGTTGCCGAGGCTGGAGTGCAGTGGCACAATCATAGCTTACTGTAAACCTTAACTCCTAGGCTCAAATGATGCTCCTGCCTCAGCCTCTCAAGTAGCTAGGGCTACAGGCACATGCCACCATGCATGGCTAATTTTATAAGAAATTTTCTGTAGAGATGGGGTCTTGCCATATTGTCCAGGCTTGTCTCAAACTCCTGCCTCAAGTAATCCTTCCTTCTCAGCCCAAAGCATTGGGATTACAGACATAAGACAACATGCTCAGGCTAACTGAATTTTTCCCTGACCTTGAGGTATAATACAAAAAAACGCTCCTTCATTCTTATTTTGAGAGATACCAGGTTGGGGGGGGGGGTGAAATGGGCTGGCCCTGTCACTTCCCACTAAGCACTGGTTCTTTAAATATCTTAACCTAGTCTAACTCAGGAGACTCATAAATTAAAAATCTCTCCCATAGGTCTCTTCCTGTACCATCTGTAACCTGTGCACTCAACATACAGTGTTTGTCTGGCATAGTGATTTTCTGTTATCACTATCACATATGCCCCATTCAAGAATTATAGGAGGGGCCAGGAGCAGTGGCTCACACTTGTAATCCCAGCATTTTGGGAGGCCAAGGCAGGTGGATCACCTGAGGTCAGGAGTTCAAGACCAGCCTGGCCAACATGCGAAACTCCATCTCTACTAAAAATACAAAAATTAGCCAGGCATGGTAGTGTGCCTGTAATCCCAGCTACTCGGGAGGCTGAGACAAGAGAATCGCTTGAACCCAGGAGGTGGAGGTTGCAGCGAGCCGAGACTGCACCACTGCACCGTAGCGTGGGCAACAGAGCACGACTCCATCTCAAAAAATATATATATATATATTATAGGAGGTGCTAATGTTCCAGAATCAAAACTCTAACAACGTAACTACTGAACATTGCTCAACACAAGTTAGCAATGCATTGTGACAGGATGAGAGGCAGAACTAGTTCTTCATAGGTAAGGGCCCTCCAGGTGGCATCCTGCTATGACCTGGATCGAACATCCTAATAAATCCTCCTGGGAGATGGAACAGTGGAGGCTTGCAGCCAACCACTTAAACATTTCCCACTCTAAGCTGCCTCTAATGCACATATTCACATCTCAATTTGTTTCTCTTCTTGTTAAGATTCAGGAGAAATTGACTAGCGCTGGCATTATACCAGTAAATGGGATATTAAAAACTATGCCTTTCTTAGATTACTAGAGAAACTAGGCACACTTAGAAGATGAGAGTGTAGGCCGGGCGTGGTGGCTCAAGCCTGTAATCCCAGCACTTTGGGAGGCCAAGACGGGCGGATCACGAGGTCAGGAGATCGAGACCATCCTGGCTAACACGGTGAAACCCCGTCTCTACTAAAAAATACAAAAAACTAGCCAGGTGAGGTGGCGGATGCCTGTAGTCCCAGCTACTCGGGAGGCTGAGGCAGGAGAATGGCGCAAACCCGGGAGGCGGAGCTTGCAGTGAGCTGAGATCCGGCCACTGCACTCCAGCCTGGGAGACAGCGCAAGACTCCGTCTCAAAAAAAAAGAAAAAGATGAGAGTGTACACATATCAGTGTATACATACCTTTTGACTACAAGCCTTGCCCCCCGCCTTAGAAAAAGCTTTCAAGGTAAATGAAGTTTCAATGGAGGTTGAACTTAATTGATTCTTGGTCCAGGTCACTAAAAGTGCATGAGACATCACTTGATGAGTTAATGGTTAGAATTAAGGGCCAGAGTCAGGAATACATATCCCTAATTCCAGGCACTTCTCTCCCACTAAACCATCCTGTTCACTTCACTTGGAAGAATCATCTCAGTGGGCATCCTCTCTCCCCCAGGCAATATGTCCAATTGTTAAACAATTTGATAAATTGTTGCCCATCTAGTTCAAGAATAGCTAATCTCTGAGTGTTTACTGACTGCTAGGCAACACGCCAATTACATTCTCTTGTTTAATCCTTAAAACCACCCTAAGGGCCGAAATAATTAGTGCCAGTTTACAGATGAGGAAACGAAAGTACAGAAAGGTTAATGTGCCTAAGGTTCCATTATGCAGTGTCAGTGGAGGTCTCAGATCCTTGGGCTGTCTTCCTCTAACATTCACCAGTAAAAAGGTGTAGAAGTTCTCATCTTACTGACAACACAACTGCCCCAACTCAGTGTAGATGACTTAGAAAATCTTAAAGATTTCTCCTGCCATCCCCAAATTGCAAAGATGTGTCCTTCCAACTTTTATGGGAGAGGGAGGCAGAGGACAAGGGGGTTGGGAATGGGTGTTAGAATGACTGTGTTGGGGTGTAGTATGTACAGCGAGTGTTCTCATGTGATTGACTATTCTGAAATATATCTGAATTAAGAACAACATTCAAAGTGAAGGACAGGGGACAACAGAAATCTTCCTCGTAGTCAGGAAGTAGAGAATTCGTATCTCTGGACGCACGACACATGCCCAATTCAGGTAGAGACAACTATAATTTCATTAAACTTAAACTGAATTAGAAAAATTAATTTCCAGAATTTACTTATATCGTTTAAATGTGGCCCCCCATGCGAAGTTCCTGTGCTAAAAAGAAAGTAGACATGTAGTCTTTCCAACTTTTATGGGAGAGGGAGGCAGAGGACAAGGGGGTTGGGAATGGGTGTTAGAATGACCGTGTTGGGGTGTAGTATGTAGAGCGACTGTTCTGATGTGATTGACCATTCTGAAACATATCTGAATGAAGAACAACATTCAAAGTGAAGGATAGGGAACAACAGAAATCTTCCTCGTAGTCAGGAAGTAGAGAATTTGTATCTGAAATGGGAGGCAAGGCCATCTGCTATAAGAAAGGCAGTGGGGATGAGGTAAGAATCATGAGGAGCACGATGAACATCTAAAATAACAATGAAGACTGGGATAAGAATGGATACATAAAAGGACAGCTGCACAAGGTTTCTGCTGGTTCAACTGAATCAGAGATGGTAAGTTTACAGTGGTGTTGATGGACGGCAGTGTGACTTTCTCCTACGGTGTTCAGATCAGGTATGGAAGCAGAGAAAGATGGCTGGGCTGTTCTCAGGCTGTTTGCAGAATAGATGACACAAAAGGAAACACAAGTGACAAAGGTAGAGGATGCAGGCAATGCAGTGATTGAAAAGATACACTGAGAGGCTGGCTGAGGAAGGCAGGCTGAAGAGTATGATCAGGACCTGGGGGTTTTGATGAGTTCAAGGAGATACAGCAGAAAGTGGAACAGTATGAGGTTGTGATCAAAGATTGGTGTTTTGAGATTTCTAATTTCAGAGGTGGAGTAGTTCTGGAGTACTGATAAGTCTAAATTATAATGATGGGAAAGCCCTCAGAAGAGTTAAAATCAAGTAAAAAATTGAGGCTACAGTGGCATTAAGTATAGGTCTTTTGATTGTACACAGCTATTACCAGGGTAACTTTTAAAAATAAAAAAGGGTTGAGGTAGAGATAAGCCAGGTGAAGTGCTCAGTGAATATAATGGTCTAGAAGTACACAGATGACAGCAAAAGGTCCAAAGGTCTGTGCAGATGTCAGAACACTCACACAAGTAGTTCCGCCTGTGAGAGAAGAGTCATTTGAAAGATGCCAAGACTACATGATCTCTTTTGTGGACCATGTGGAAGCAGTGTCTATTTGTGAGGGCTGAGAAGTGCATGGGCCTGGAGAAAGCCCAGTTTCTATTAACAAAGTGTGTATGTTCTGTCAAGAGGCTAAAAGAGATGACCCAGTTTATGTGGAGTTTCAGAAGACACCGAGGAAGGGCTGGTGTCAGTACATCTGGTACTGCTAACAAGGTAGTGTACCTGTGTGACCTTTAGCAGTAACAACCTCTGAGCCTGTCCCCAGTGCCTTACAAGGTGCTGAGAATGAATTGAGATGTGAATGCACTTTATAACCACAAAGCAATTTAAGTTCAGGGACTAGAATTTAGGCAAAATGTCATGCTGAAGTATGTGGGTTATCAACATATTATTACAGCTACACATACATAAGGATTTTTATGATGTCTGTTTCATTCTATGTGAATGTGAAACTAACTTAAACCGAAGGAAGTGAGAAAATAAGAGCAGTCAAGCATGTCAGATGTCACACAGATTGAGTCAATTGAGAATAGAAAACATCGACTTACAGGTTATTGCTAATCTTGGAAGTAGTGATTTTTCACTGTGACTTTCAAGGAATTTGACATAGATATGAACAAATTTTTCTGTGCCTGCCAGTTACAGGCCTTCTTCACACATCATTCAATGAATCTTTTGAGGTGCTTATTCCCATTCTCCACAAATACGGGGTTGTGTTAATCACAGATTGGCAAAGCAAAGCTCTAAACACAGGACTGAGAAACTGTAAAATGCCACACTAAATATTTTAGGCTTTGTCACAACCACTAACCTCTAATGTTGTAGCCCAAAGCAGCCCTAAACAATACACTAATGAATGTGACTGTGATCCAATAAAGTTTTTTTTTTTTTTTTTTTTTTTTTTTTGAGACAGAATCTTGCTGTCACCCAGGCTGGAGTGCAGTGGCCTGATCTTGGCTCATTGCAACCTCTGCCTCCCAGGTTCCAGCGATTCTCCTGCCTCAGTCTCCCAAGTAGCTGGATTTCAGGTGCCCACCACTACCCCCAGCTAATTTTTGTATTTTAGTAGAGACGGGCTTTCACCATGTTGGTCAGGCTGGTCTCAAACTCCTGACCTCGTGATCTGCCTGCCCCGGCATCCCAAAGTGCTGGGATTACAGGTGTGAGCCACTGCACCTGGCCCAATAAAGTTTTCTTTAAAAAACAGGCATCTGGTCAGACTGCGTCCACGGGCTGTTTATTGACACACACTAAACACAATTTTCTCCTAATCCTAGACCCAGCGCTTTCTGCATTACACTAGTCCAGCGGTCCTTTCTTAAAACTACACTGTTCAAGCTACAGACATATTTAAATGTTTACATTTAAAATGTTAAATTTAACATGTTTAAATCTTCATAGACACATACAACCTACACATTTACTCTTTGAGAAATGGACGCAGTAAATTTACTTAGCTTTCTGTGGGAAATGATAGCCTGAGGGTATGATGTTTTCAAATACCCCAAACTCCAACTAAGATAACCTGGAACCTAGTAAATGGATATCCAGTATTTTGTACTAAACTCTAAGGATATGAACACCAGGACAATGGTTATTCTGAGGCACAGAAAATACAGCCAAAGCAGCAGCTCAGTATGTACCCCGGCAGTGCCTAGAAGAGACTAATGTGGGAGACAAAGTTTCTGGTCAGGTGTATTTGTATACTCGGTCAGGCATATGCCTAGGATTACATAGCTCTCACCCCCAACTTGGCAACATCTTACTGGTTTTCAGAATATTCTGGTAAGATGACGGATTGCCAAAAGCTCATGAATGAATATCTTCCATTCTAAGAAAACTTTTTTTTTTTTTTTTTTTTTTTTGAGATGGAGTTTTACTATTGTTGCCCATGCTGGAGTGTGATGGTACGCAGGTTCAAGCGATTCTCCTGCCTCAGCCTCCCAAATAGCTGCAATTACAGGTGCCTGCCACCAAATCCAGCTAGTTTTTATATTTTTGGTGGAGATGGGGTTTCACCATGTTGGTCAGGCTGGTCTCAAACTCCTGACTTCAGGTGATCTGCCTGCCTCGGTCTCCCAAAGTGCTGGGATTGCAGGCATGAGCCACCACACGCAGACCACATTGTTTTTTTCTTTTTAAGAGATGGAGTTTGCTTTACTCTGTTGCCCAGGCTGGAGTGTAGTAGCACACTCATAGCTACACTGCAGTCTCAAACTTCTGGGCACAAGCAGTCCTCCTGCCTCAGAGTGGCTGGGACTACAGGTGTGCACCACGACGCCCAGTTATTTAGTTTACTCTTGCCCAAGTTTAAACGATATTAAACAATCTGAGACTAGTCAGCCAACTGTCCTTAGTACGACCTCCTTCTTGACAGCCATGTGGATTCTATCACACCTTTTATAATTTACAGCAATCTTCAGTGGTTAAAGCAAAAATGTGTATCTATAAAAGAATCTGAGAAAAATGCAGGAAAAGGATGACAAAAGGTACATCCCTAGCTACCACCAGAATGTTACCTGTCTAAAATGAACTGCCAACTTACGAACAGGTAAAACATACGGTAAAATTATAAAGGTGACCACAACAGGAACTGGAATCTGTTCTGAAGGACAATATAACGTACTTGCAAGAATTCTAGATTTTTTTGTTTTTGGAGACAGTTTCACTCGTCACCCAGGCTGGAATACAGTGGCACAATCTTGGCTCACTGCAACCTCCACCTCCCAGGTTCAAGTGATTCTTGTGCCTCAGCCTCCCAAGTAGCTGAGATTACAGGTGCCCGCCACCACACCTGGCTAATTTTTATATTTCGCCATGCTGGCCAGGCTGGTCTCAAACTCCTGACCTCAAGTGATCTGCCTGCCTTGGCCTCCCAAAGTGCTGGGATTACATGCGTGAGTAACCACACCCAGCTAATTCTAGATTTGATAAGAGCACAGGGGTAGTACTTTTGTTACAGACCACTGGTTCTAGTCCTAGACTCAGACTGTCAATACATTAGCCACTAGCCACTTGTGCCTATGTAAATTTAAAATAAAATACTTTCTAGTCACGCTAGCTGTATTTCAAGGGCCTAATAGCCACATGTAGTTAGTGGCTACCATACTGTAAAAGCAAAATCCTAGAAAATATCCATCGTCACAGAAAGTGCTATTAGACAGCACTGTTCTAGACAAAATAGAGTGTAGGTGGCATTTGAATATCCCTTAAATAAATCTGGCTCTTACTTTTGGTTCTACCAACCGAGCCACCTACAGTGAAGCATTAGAAATGAAAACATGTGGGTTCTAGTGTTAGCTCTTTCTTTCCCAGTTTCCTTATTTCTGAAAGTATATATCCCTGATAGAAACGTTCTTTTTAAAAAATTACAGAATCGACCAGGCGCAGTGGCTCACGCCTGTAATCCCAACACTTTGGGAGGCCAAGGCGGGTGGATTACCTGAGGTCGGGAGTTCGAGACCAGCCTGTCCAGCATGGAGAAACCCCATCTCTACTAAAAATACAAAATAAGCCGGGCGTGGTAGCACATGCCTGTAATCCCAGCTACTCGAGAGGCTGAGTCAGGAGAATCACCTGAACCTGGGAGGCGGAGGTTGCGGTGAGCAGAGATTGCGCCATTGCACTCCAGCCTGGGCAACAAGAGTGAAACTCTGTCTCAAAAAATAAATAAATAAATAAATAAATAAGTAAATAAATAAATAAATAAAATAAAATAAAATAAAAAGTTACAGAATCACTTACATTTTAAACCACCAGAAGTACTTGGGCATAACTGACCTAGAACACAGCAGTTACTCATCTGTGCCAACACAGACCTTAATATAGGAGGTACAGAAATGAGAAAAATTGGTTGGACGTGGTGGCTCATACCTGTAATCCTAGCATTTTGGGAGGCCAAGGTGGGTGGATCACAAGGTCAGGAGTTCAAGACCAGTCTGGCCAACATGATGAAATGCTGTCTCCACTAAAAACGCAAAAATCAGCCAGGCATGGTGGCCAGTGCCTGCAATCCCAGCTACTCGGGAGGCTGAGGCAGGAGAATCGCTTGAAAACGGAAGGTGGAGGTTGCAGTGAGCCGAGATTGCGCCACTGCACTCCAGCCTGGGCAACAGAGTGAGACTCCATCTAAAAAATAAAAGAAAAGAAAAAAGAGGGCTGGGCGCGGTGGCTCAAGCCTGTAATCCCAGCACTTTGGGAGGCCGAGACGGGCGGATCACGAGGTCAGGAGATCGAGACCATCCTGGTGAACACGGTGAAACACCGTCTCTACTAAAAAAATACAAAAAACTAGCCAGGCGTGGTGGTGGGCGCCTGTACTCCCAGCTACTCGGGAGGCTGAGGCGGGAGAATGGCGTAAACCCGGGAGGCAGAGCTTGCAGTGAGCTGAGATCCGGCCACTGCACTCCAGCCTGGGTGACAGAGCGAGACTCCGTCTCAAAAAAAAAAAAAAAAAAAAAAAGAAACAAGAGAAATTTTAAACCTGAAAAAAAATTAAACCTAAACCTAAGTTACTATTGGGCTGATTACTTCTGGGTTAAATAAGATTTCTGAATTTGAAAACCAGGCAGGACCTGGTGGCTCACGCCTGTAATCCCAGCACTTTGGGAAACCAAGGCAGGTGGACAGATTGCTTGAGCTCAGGAGTTTGAGACCACCCTGGGGCCACATGGCAAAACTCTATCTCTACAAAAAAACTAGCTGGGCATGGTGGTGAACACCTGTAGTCCCAGCTACTTGGGAAGCTTAAGTGGGAGAAATCTCTTGAGTCTGGGAAGTGGAGGTTGCAGCCAGCCAAGAGCACGCCACTGTACCCCAGCCTTGGCGATAGTGTGACCATGTCTCAAAAAACAAACAAAACCTCACAACTAGCCGAGATGAAAGGTTGAACACATTTCTGTATTTCTGTATCTACCTTAATATGTTTGTTTCCTGTATCATTTCCAGAATGCCAAAAAAAAAAAAAAAAAAAAAAAAAGAAAATCAACTCTCTAGCCTTTACTTTAGGTCTTTCACATTAGTCCAGGATTGTCCCCTTGTAAGTTAATTGCTACACTGTCCCTGAATACCACTAACTTTATGCAGTCACCAAGTCCTCTGCTACAAGGCCTTTTAAAGGCTGAAATCTTAAAAGTATTTCCAGGATGCATCTTTAAATTCCCCACCATAACTCAGACTAGGATTTCAAATATGAATTACAGCAAGCTTTCCACATTTCTTCTACAAATAAAAATAAGACTCACATGTTATAAATTGCTTTCAGGCCTTAAACACCTATCTAATCATCCCTATCACCTTTGAGACTATGGATTTACATCTTCCCAGTCTTCTCACTGTCCCACAAAGATACAGCTCTCAGCTCGCCAGCACAGATTTATTTTCTCATCATTCTTTATGTCTTACCTTGTGCTCACCATCTCCATAAAATCTCCAAGGACTATTCTAAATGTGTATGGCACAGACTACGCATGAAATAATTCAGTATGTAATTACACTGTTACACATCAGAAAACTATGACCAGAAGCATTTGTCTGTCCATGTCTGGCATAAATGCTGCAGTTCTCAATCTGGGCAAAGAAACTAAGAGTCAATTAGTGAAGTGTTATTCTAGTTCAGGCAGTCCTAGAAAACCAAGTAAACAATCTAGCACCATGACTGGTTAATGCTGCTGCACTGATATTTAGGGCTCCTGCACTTTTTAATCATTAAAGTTTCTGCATCAGTCATGAAATCAAGCACAGTCAAAAAATCATGATCTGTGGTTTTCTTTTTAATTATCTTTAGTCTTGCGATCACACATTTTAAAATTTGTGTATATCTCCGCTACTTTAATCCTTTTAAGTTGGCAAAAGCACCATTCCCAATCACAAATACACAGTTCTACAGTTTTATGTTTCTGAATGGCTGTTTAAAGACAATCCTAAATTATAACTTAGTTTGACTTAGATTGTAAAGAATTCAAGAGTGAAGTTTAACTTGCTACTATTTTAAAAGCATGTGACCTTATAGATTTGTAAGATGTGAGAAGTGTTGAATAATCTTTAATATTACACATAAACCATACTAAAATGCTCTTCAATAAGTAAAAGGAACCATTTTAAATACAGGGAATTATAATTAGATTGGCATCGTTAAGGCCAAAACTCTAGACATTGCTACCTTATTTATCTTCAACCCTTGCCTTTAAGAGGCAAATGAACACAAAACACAGGTGAATCTTGCTTAGTTCTGAGACAGTGAAGGAATTTCCCCAGTATTTAAATATATTCACATAACCAGCTATATAAATCTAAATATAAAACCAATCTCCAGTAAGTTTTAAGATGGCACTCACCATCTTTGCGAAAAGTTGAACATTACTAACAAAGTCTAATCATATCTTTAGAAGGGGTAAACAGTGATAGCATTTACTGAATTGGAATTACTATTAAAATTCAAAAACGGAACATATTCATTTAACCACAAGCCAGTCTTAGTTTTAAATCAGGACTGCCCAACAAAATATTCTGTCAGTCATTCATGATCTGAATTCTGGTGTATGAGATCTATTAAAGTATGGTACACATAAAAAAGTCATGAGACATTTGTTTTGTAATAAATAAGGCAGTGGCCAATTATTACTCATTAGTAGCTTTTTTGAGATAAGCTATCAAGTCTGCCCTTTCTTCCTTCTTCTTAATGCCGACAAAGATCATTTTTGTTCCAGGGATGTACTTCTTGGGATTCTCCAAATACTCCATCAGTGTATCCTCTCCCCAGGTGATGCCTAAACAAGAAAGAATGCATCGGTTAAGTATTTCACACTCCTCATAGTGTGTCACAGGTGATATTCGTGCGTTTTGTACTGTTTTATTTAACAAGTGGCTCTTACCTTTGTTCTTATTGGCGGCTGTGTAAGAGTATCCAGGGGCCTGACCTGTCTTCCGCCCGAAGAGACCATGGAGATTTGGCCCAGTCTTGTGCTTGCCTCCCTTTTCAACGGTGTGGCACTGGGAACACTTCATAATAAAAATCTTCTTGCCTTTCTCAACATCACCCATATTTAATTCTAAAAACGAAAGCCCCAACTTAGTAATTTTTCCTCAGGTAACAAATACAGTGTAAATGAATGACCACTCTAGCCACTTAATTACCAATCCATTGGTAATTTATGTCATTAAATACCAGAATTAATCTTGTATTGCTTTAATACTCTTTATACCAAATACTCTTTAATACCAAAAACATTTTTTAGGAGCACCTCCTCAAAAACCTATTTTCGTGTGTACACGTGAAGGAACGTTAAAGCCCAAGCAAGCAAAGAGGGAACCTAATTCAAACTCCAGTTTCAGAAGAGAAAATCATGGTCACTAAGCCACAGATCTGACGCTGAAGGGCGATCACATTAAGCCAAAATCACCACAATTTCAATTTTTAAGAAGGCCTAGTCATTTAATCTTACTACCATGTAAAGCTACCTCTTCCTGAGGATATTGCAAAGCACACAAATATTTAAAAAGCGGTACTGGCTGTTTCTACCTGCCCAGGTCACAGAAGTAGCCTGACACTCGAACTTGTAAATGGGAACGCAGGGGCAGGCTGCACGGTCCCCGCAGGACATCCCCACTCTCCTACCTGTGATCCCCCGGGGCGAACATGAGGTCACCCATCCAGGTCGGTTTCAAGGTGACTGATGAAACTGTTTCTAGGATGTCAGAACGACTGACGGAAGAAACGTGCCCACGTAAAGAAATGGCCCCTTATTAGAAGAGCAACAGCTTTTGCCCTCTGAAGGAGAACGTGAAGTGCTAAGCTTCGGCTTTCCGGGTGGGAAGTCTTGCCTATCATTTCCATAGCCCCTCAGCAACCACTACGAAAGGGGCCGCGTCTTCCTCGGATCTGTATCTAAGCCTCCTCTAGTCCCTGACTGAGACCATACCTGTCCCTAGTTAGGGCCGCCGCACCTCAAGCGGTTACTCGCCCGGTTCGGTCTGACCACAGTCCCGGGTCCTCACTCCCGGCCCTCCCACGCAGCGCGGGCTCCACTCGGAGGCTCCACGCCTGGGTCTCGGTCGCTCGCGAGTGCGCGCCGCCCACAGCTCTGCCTCTAACCAGGTGCGGCTTCCGCGACCCGCTCTCACCTGTTTTTAGTCGCTGGCGCAACGAATATTCCCGCTCCAAAGCAGGACGTCCCCACTCTCTAAGTCCAAGGACACGCCGGTTCGCGCTTAAGTACCGGTGTAAGTGCAACCAAACTCGCTCCGCGCTCCCGCGCCCTGACGTGCGGCCGAGCTGGCGGCTACGCAGTAACGTCGCCGCACCTCATTGGCTCTAGTCCCAATGCCTGCGCAAAGGACCTGCGCGCGCATGCAGGCGAGCATGTTAGGGTGTGCGGCGTGCGTGCCCTTCCTCTCGAGGCCTTTCTTGCCCGGCCGTTACGACAGGCCTTTGGTCGTACGACAACGAGGTGGTGTCGGGAGGGGTGATGTCACCCGCGGGCCTCTGTGCGCTTGCGTGTGCTGGAGGAACGGGGAGGGTGGGGCGGAGTCGCCTTGTTGGCGCGTTGCCCTGCTAAAGTATCAGTTCTTGGGCGTGGTGATGTAATGATCTTTGAGCAGGGCGTTCTGCCCGTCCAGGAAAAGACGCCTTAGTTTTGGCGCACCTAGAGGTCTCCTAGCTACCATCTTGTCAGCTGGCGACCTTTACCCAGACTCTGTCCTGCTCCCTTGGCTGGCGCCAGCAGCATCCTAGAGGGACAGCCTGGAACCAGGAGTTACACGAGTTGGGCAGCAGCTCGTGACCTTGTTCTAGTTCCACCTCTACTCCGTTACTTTCAGTCATCTTCCAGCTCTCCGCTTGATGGACGCCCCAAGACTGAGGAACGTGCTGCATTTGCGGCAGAACAGGATTATCCCTCTGACCCCTTACCTGTCAGCGTCTTTTCTGCTAACGCCCTCCTCCCCCTCGCGTTCGTGTGCCGAAAGAACACAGAATGTGTGCTGGCAACATCTAGGAAGAAACATTTTTAGATGATTAGAGAATTATTGGAAATCTAGAGGATTTGCATCCCTTCTTACCTAGGTAAAGGTCATGTTCAAGTAAACTTAATGCAGTTAAGATCATATTGGAAATAAAGGCGTTAATACCCAGCTTTTAGTTATCATAGCCATCCTTTAAAACTAGATCCCCTTCCTGACATGCCTAGTTCTGTCACTGGTTTTCTTGACTCCTTTACCCCTCAAATTCTGGTCCCAAGTTCTGATTAATTTTTCCATCTTTCTTGTTTTTTTTGTTTGTTTGTTTGTTTTTTCTTCTCTCTCCTTGTATTCTGTCTGGCACTGCCGTATTAAGTCAGGTGTTTATTGGCCGGGCGAGGTGGTTCACGCCTGTAATCCCAGCACTTTGGGAGGCCGAGGCGGGTGTATCACTGAGGTCAGGGGTTCGAGACCCGCCTGACCAACATGACGAAACCCCGTGTCTACTAAAAATACAAAAATTAGCCGTGCGTTGTGGCGCGCGCCTATAATTCCAGCTACTCAGGAGGCTGAGACAGGAGAATCGCTTGAACCTGGGAGGCAGAGGCTGCAGTGAGCCGAAATCGTGCCACTGCACTCCAGCCTGGGTGACAGAGTGAGACTTTCTCAAAAAAAAAAAAAAAAAAAAAAGTGTTTATCGAATGCATGTTATGTGCCAGGTATTTTTCTAGGTACCTGGAGTATTATAAATCAGTGAGGACTCTTTCTGGTGGAGCTTACATTCTGGGATCCTTTTTCCCATCCTGCAACTTAAGTGATAGATACAAGGAGGTTGACGTAGATTATCTTAGATCACTTCCAAACCACTGGTCTTATTATTTCTGCTCCGATCCTCCATCTCCCTATATGACGAGTATTTTTTTGTTTCTGAACTGTCCTGACTTCCAGTTCCCCTCTAATTTCACACACTACAGCCACAGTCTTCCTATAAAACAGAGCAGAAATCACCACACTTATTCAAGACCTTTTGTGCTTTTTGGAGGGGACAAAGATAGTCAGCATTTGGATGTAACTCCTTAAGTAGGCTTATTTGGCAAACTATTGAAATTTTTAAAAGACCAAGCTTAGCAACACCTTGAAAATTCAGCACATCCTTATGAAGCCAGGTCCTGATATTGCCACTCATACCCTTCTAAGGACAATGTAGTCCTTAAATAGGTAACTGTTCTATCATCAGAAGTAACTACTCTCTGTTCATACTGATGAGGTTTCATGTGCTGATACTGCAGATCATATAGATGTAGGAATAAGTCAGCCAAATGAATGGATTGAAGCCATTTTAAATTTATTCTCATGACAGGAAGAATAGAAAACAGGAAGCGTTTGTTTGTTTGTTTGTTTGTTTGTTTGTTTTTTGAGATGGAGTCTCGTTCTGTCCTTGCCCAGGCTGGAGTGCAGTGGTGTGATCTCAGCTCACTGCAACCTCTGCTTCCCAGGTTCACGTGATTCTCCTGCCTCAGCCTTCTGAGTAGCTGGGATTACAGGCACAGACCACCACGCCTGGCTAATTTTTTGTATTTTTAGTAGAGACGGGGTTTCACTATGTTGGCCAGACTGGTCTTGAACTCCTGACCTGGTGATCCACCTGCCTCAGCCTCCCGAAGAGCTGGGATTACAGGTGTGAACCACTGCGCCTGGCCAGTTTTTTTTTTTTTTTTTTTTTTTTTTTTTTTTAACTAAGGAAATTGTGGATAAAGAGTTGCTATTGAAAGTAATGGGAAGATGAAGAGACAGAAAGAACAACCACAAAAAATGAACAGTTAACATCTTCCTGTAGTAAAGCAGATACCATAAATTTTGTGTTATATATGTATTCAAGAGATTCATGGTACTTACAATTTACTTGCGGTATCTAAGAGAATTAGTTGAAGAGAACAATAACATTCTGCAAGCCGCTTTGTTTCATATTCATTTCTGTTATATCTACTCCCCCACCTCCATCTTTTTAAAAATTATTTATTTTTTTATTTTTGAGACAGAGTCTTGCTCTGTCACCCAGGCTGGAGTGCAGTGGCACAATCTTGGCTCACGGCAACCTTCACCTCCTGGATTCAAGCAATTCTCCTGCCTCAGCCTCCTGAGTAGCTGGGATTACAGGCACGTGCAACCACGCCCAGCTAATTTTTTAAATCTTTAGTAGAGATAGGGTTTCACCATGTTGGCCAGGCTGGTCTCGAACTCCTGACCTTGTGATGTGTTCACCTCGGCCTCCCAAAGTGCTGGGGTTACAGGTGTGAACCACCGTGCCTGGCCTCACATAACTTTTATTACAGTATATTGTTATAACTGTTCTACTTCATGATTATTGTTAGTCTCTTACTGTGCCTAATTTATAAATTAAATTATATCATAGTTATGTATGTACTATATAGACAAAAACCATAGTCCAGCCGTACATCACGTAACAATAGGGATATGTTCTGACAAATGTGATGTTAGGTAATTTTGTCGTTGTGAACATTGTAGAGTGTACTTACACAAACCTAGATGGTATAGCCTTGATATGGTTTGGCTTTGTGTCTTCACACAAATCTCATCTTGAATTCTAATCCCCCACATGTCAAGGTAAGGAGCTGGTAGGAGGTGATTGGATCATGGGCGTGGTTTCCTCCATGCTGTTCTTGTGATAGTGAGGGAGTTCTCACTAGATCTGGTTGTTTGATAAATGTCTGGCATTTCCTCTGTGCTCTCTCTCCTGCCACCATGTAAGATGTGCCTACTTCCCCTTCTGCCATGATTATAAGTTTCCCGAGGCCTCTCCAGCCATGCAGAAGTATAAGTCGATTAAACCTCTTTTCTTTATAAATTACCCAGTCTGGGTATTTCTTTATAGCAGTGTGAAAACAGACTAATACAAGCCTACTACACACTTAGGCTATATGGTGTAGCCTACTGCTTCTAGGCTACAAACCTGTACAGCATGATACTGTACAGAATACTGTAGGCAATTGCAATGCAATGGTATTTGTGTACCTAAACATAGAAGAGGTACAGGAAGAAAAAAAACAACAACATTGGCCAGGTGCGGTGGCTCATGCCTGTAATCCTAGCACTTTGGGAGGCCAACGCGGGTGGATCGCCTGAGGTCAGGAGTTTGAGACCAGCCTGGCCAAATAGTGAAACCCCATCTCTACTGAACATACAGAATTAGCTGGGCATGGTGGCAGGTGCCTGTAAACCCAGCTATTTGGGAGGCTGAGGCAGGAGAATCACTTGAACCCGGGAGGTGGAGGTTGCAGTGAGCCGAGATCGTGCCATTGCACTCCAGCCTGGGCAACAGGAGTGAAACTCCATCTCAAAAAACAAAACAAAACAAAACAAAACAAAAACACCATTGTATTTGTGATCATCACTGATCAAAACATTGTTATGTTGTACATTACTATATATATATAGCGTTTGGTACTATTTGCAGTTTCAGTCATCCACTATGGGTAAGTGGGGATGACTGTATTTTTAAAAACTCTTCTGATTGAAAAAAAATCTAGTAAAATCCCCCACCCTACCCAATCAAAATTGAGACACAAGTAAGAGAAATCTCCAGGTTAGAGACAGGTGGTGAGGTAGGGCATAAGAACTGATAATAGTGTGATAAGCATAAGCTGACTCCATGGCCATCTTAAGGACTTGTGTTGAGCATCAGGCTGTAATAGCAGTGCAGCAAAATGGAAGTAAAGCTCATGTGAAATGGTAATGGGCAAGTTGGGGGAAAAGTTGGCAGAGATCCATGCATAATCCTGGTACACTTAAATCTAAAGAATAAAATACAGTCTTTCCACCAGCAAAGAGAAGAACCAGGTTAGTCTTGCCTGTCTTGGCCTTAGTATCAAGTGGCAGAAAAAAGTATTCCCTAAGAATTCATAACCACAGGTCTGCCTTCATGCAGGCTTAGGGTTTGATTGTACTCTACTCGCATAGTCTGAGAAAACTCTATCTGAAAAATGAACAATGACATTGTGGATGGGCAGTGTATCCCTGTGGCTGGCAGAAGCAAACACAGATCTTCTCTAGAGGAGTATCTCAGTCCAGGCCACTGAGGATTCCCATTATCTCTCTCTCTCTCTCTCTCTCTCTCTCTCTCTCTCTCTCTCTCTCTCTCCATCCATCCGTTATATCAATTCAGGGCTTACAGAGGTTTGGAACCTGGCAAACCACCCCCTACTTTAGGCCAGCATTTAGGCTGCACCCTGGTAGTGAGGGTGAACTGGCCAAAAACCACATCTTACAAGGTCTGCGGCCTGACATATTTTCTGGCTGGTCAAGGAAAGCCTCAACTTTTGAACTTGGAATAAGGAGTTCTGTTGCCTCCAGATACCTGGTAAAACCAAATGAAAATTCTTTCTGGCAGAAGATAATATCAGCTAGACTTCAAATTATTTCTACAAATAAAATTTTCAAATAAAGTATTCATCCAACAACGAAAAATAATTGCATACACAATATGAATGAGAATCAGCAGGGCCGGGCGCGGTGGCTCAAGCCTGTAATCCCAGCACTTTGGGAGGCTGAGGCGGGTGGATCACGAGGTCAGGAGATCGAGACCATCCTAGCTAACATGGTGAAACCCCGTCTCTACTAAAAATACAAAAAAGAAAAGAAAAAACTAGCCGGGCGTGGTGGCGGGCGCCTGTAGTCCCAGCTACTCGGAGGCTGAGGCGGGAGAATGGCGTAAACCCAGGAGGCGGAGCTTGCAGTGAGCCGAGATCGCGCCACTGCACTCCAGCCTGGGTGACACAGCGAGACTCCGTCTCATTAAAAAAAAAAAAAAAAAAAAAAAAAAAAAAAAGAGAGAATCAGCAGAAGCAAGAAAAAAGATCATAGGGATTCCTTGTTTTGGAATATCAGGCAGTCTGTAATACATTTACATTTATGATGTTCTAGAGAAAAAAGCCAAAGTCGAAAATTTTTAAAGGGAACTAGAAATTATGATGTTTAAAAAGAAAAGATTTGAAAAAGAATTAATTAGAAATTCTGGAAATGAAAAATAAAATTAAGAGGATGCAATGATAACGTATAGGTACCTTTTAAAGTTTTTATTAGTACAAAGTAGGTATATATATACACATATATATACTTAAGAGGTACATGAGATATTTTCATACAGGCATACAATGTGTAATAATCACATCAGGGTAAATGGTCTATCTATCACCTCAAGCATTTATCATTTCTTTCTGTTACAAGCAATCCAATTATACATTTAGTTTGTTTAATGTACAATAAATTACTGTTGAGTTTAGTCACCCTGTTGTGTTACCAAATACTAGACCTTATTCATTCTTCTTCAGTGGTGCCATTTCATGTGTCAGCCTCCCAAGTAGCTGGGACTACAGGCGCACACCACTACACCCAGCTAATTTTTATATTTCTAGTAGAGATGGGGTTTTACCATATTGGTCAGGCTGGTCTTGAACTCCTGACCTCAGGTAATTCACCCGCATCAGCTTCCCAAAGTGCTGGGATTACAGGCATGAGCCACTGCACCTGGCCCCATTCTTCTAACTTTATTTTTGTATCCAATAGCCATTCTTAATACCCTCTACCCCCAACCACTAATCTTCCTGGCCTTTGGTAACCATCATTCCACTCTCTATCTCCATGAATTCAATTGCTTTGACTTTTTTAACCATCATTCCACTCTCTATCTCCATGAGTTCAATTGCTTTGACTTTTAGCCTCCACAAACAAGTGAGAACATGTGAAGTTTGCCTTTCTGTGTCTGGCTTATTTCACTTAACATAATGACTTCCAGTTCCATCCATGTTTTCGCAAATGACATGATCTAATTAATTTTTATAGCAGAACAGTACCCCATTTTGTACATGTACCACATTTTAAAAAATCCATTCATCTGTTGATGGACATCAACAGGTTTCCAAATTTTGACTATTGTGAATAGTGCTGCAGTAAACATTTGAGTGCAGATATCTCTTTGATATCTGATGTCCTTTCTTTTGGGTATATACCTAAATATGGATCATATGGTGCTGAGGTCAGGAGTTCAAGACCAGCCTGACCAACATAGTGAAACCCCATCTGTACTAAAAATACAAAAATTAGCTGGGGGTGATGGCGGGTGCCTCTAATCCCAGCTACTCGGGAGGCTGAGGCAGGAGAATCCGTTGAACCTGGGAGGTGGTGGCTGGATCATATGGTAGCTCTATTTTTAGTTTTTTGAGGAACTTCCAAACCATCATTAAGTTCTATTAATTTACATTCTCACCAACACTGTATGAGCATTCCTTTTTCTCCACATCCTCACCAGAATTTGTTATTGCCTGTCTTTGAGATAAAAGCCATTTTAACTAAGGTGAGATGATATCTCATTGTACTTTTGATTTGCATTTCTTTGATCAATGATGTTGAGTACCTTTTCATAGACCTGTTTGCCATTTTTAGGCCTTCTTTTGAGAAAAGTCTCTTCATATCTTTTTTGATTGGGATTAGATTTTTTTTTTCCTATAGAGTTGTTTGAGTTTCTTATATATTCTTGTTATTAATACCTTGTCAGAGGGATAGTTTGCACATATTTTCTCCCATTCTGTGGGTTGTCTCTCTACTTTGTTGATAGTTTCCTTTGCTGTGCAGAAGCTTTTTAACTTGATGTGATCCCATTTGTTCATTTTGCTTTGATTGCCTTTGCTTGTGGAGTATTACTCAAGGAATCCTTGCCCAGACCAATGTCCTGTAGCGTTTTCCTAATGTTTTCTTTTAGTAATTTAATAATTTGAGGTCTTAGATTTAAGTCTTTAATCCATTTTGATTTGATTTTTGTATATGGCCAGAAATAGAGGTCTAGTTTCATTCTTTTGCGTATGGATATCCAATTTTTCCAGCACCATTTATTGAAGAAACTGTCCTCTACCCAATGTATGTCCTTGGCACTTTTGTTGAAAATGAGTTCACTGTAGACATATACATTCGTTTCTGGATTCTTTATTCTGTTCCATTGGATTATGTGCCTGTTTTTATGCCAGTACCTGCTGTTTTTGTTACTATAGCTCTGTAATATAATTTAAAGTCAGGTAATGTGATTCCTTCAGTTTGATTATTTTTGTTCAGGATGCCTTGACTGTTCTGAGTCTTTTATAGTTCCATATACATTTTGGGATTATTTTTGTTATTCCTGTAAAAAGTGTCATTGATATTTTGATAGGGATTGCATTGAATCTGTAGATTGCTTTGGGTAGTATGAACATTTTAACGGTATTGATTCTTCCAATCTAGGAACATGAAATAACTTTCTGTATTTTTGTCTTCCCTTCAGTTTCCTGCATCAACATTTTATAGTTTTCATTGCAGAGATCTTTTACATCTTTGGCTAAGATAATTACTAGGCATTTTATTTTATTTGTAGCTATTGTAAATGGGATTACTTTCTTGATGTCTTTTTCAGATTGTTTTGCTTTTGGTATATAGAAATGCTTCTGATTTTGTTTGTTGATTTTGTATCCTGCAACTTTTCTGAATTTGATTATCAGTTCTAATAGTTCTTTGGTGGAGTCTTTAGGTTTTTACAAATTTAAGATAGTATCATCTGCAAAAAAGGATAATTTGACTTCTTTCTTTCCAATGTGGATGCCCTTTATTTCTTTCTTTTGTCTGATTGCTCTAGTTAAGAATTCCAGTACCATACTGAATAACAGTGGTGAACGTAGGCATCCTTGTCATGTTCCAGATCTTAGAGGAGAGGCTTTCAGTTATATATGGCTTTTATTGTATTGAGATATGCTCCTTCTATATCCAGTTTTTTGCCATGAAGGATATTGAACTTTATCAAATGATTTTCAACATCAATTGAAAGGATCATATGGTTGTTTTTTTTTTTTTTTTTTTTTTTTTGAGACGGAGTCTCGCTCTGTCGCCCAGACTGGAGTGCAGTGGCCGGATCTCAGCTCACTGCAAGCTCCGCCTCCCGGGTTCACGCTATTCTCCTGCCTCAGCCTCCCGAGTAGCTGGGACTACAGGCGCCAGCCACCTCGCCCGGCTAGTTTTTTGTATTTTTTTAGTAGAGACGGGGTTTCACCGTGTTAGCCAGGATGGTCTCGATCTCCTGACCTCGTGATCCGCCCGTCTCGGCCTCCCAAAGTGCTGGGATTACAGGCTTGAGCCACCGCGCCCGGCCGATCATATGGTTTTTGTTTTTCATTCTGTTGAGATGATGTATCACACTGATTGATTTGTGTATGTTGAATCATCCTTGCATTCTTGGGATAAATCCCACTTGGTCATGATGAATGATCTTTTAAATTGTTGAATTTGGTTTGCTAGTATTTTGTCAAGAATTTTTGCATTAGTGTTCATCAGGGGTGTTGGTCTGTAGTTTTCTTTCTTTCTTTCTTTCTTTCTTTCTTTCTTTCTTTCTTTCTTTCTTTCTTTCTTTCTTTCTTTCTCTCTCTCTCTCTCTCTCTCTCTCTCTCTCTCTCTTTCTTTCTTTCTTTCTTTCTTTCTTTCTTGTTATGTTTCTTTTGTTTTGGCATCAGGGTAATATTGGCCTTGTAGAATGAATTTGGAAGTATTCTCTCCTCCTCTATTTTTCAGAATGGTTTGAACATAATTGGTATTCTTTACGATACCAATTCAGGCTGGGCGCGGTGGCTCATGCCTGTAATCCCAGCAGTTTGGGAGGCCGAGGCGGGCAGATCACGAGGTTAGGAGTTCGAGACCAGTCTGGCCAACATAGTGAAACCCCGTCTCTACTAAAAATAGAAAAAAAAGTAGCCGGGTGTAGTGGCAGGCCCCTGTAATCCCAGCTACTTAGGGGGCTGAAGCAGGAGAATTGCTTGTACCTGGAAGGCGGAGGTTGCAGTGAGCCAAGATTGTGCCACTGCACTCCAGCCCGGGTGACAGTGAGAGACTCCGTTTCAAAAACAAAAGAAAACAAAACAAAACAAAAACAAATAAAATACCAATTCAGTCTGGTAAAATTCAGCAGTGAAGCCATTCATTTTGTCCTGGACTTTTCTTTGCTGGTAGAGTTTTTATTATGGCTTTGATCTCATTACCTGCTATTGGTCTGTTCAGGTTTTGGATTTCTTTATTGCTCAATCTTGGTAGATTGTATGTGTCTAGGAATTTATCTATTTCTTCTAGGCTTTCTAATTTATTGGTATGTAGTTGCTCATAGTAGTCGCTAGTGACTTTTTGAATTCTGTAGTATCAGTTTTAATGTATATTTTTTCATCTCTGATTTTGAGTGTTTTTTTTTCTTATTCTGGCTAAAAGTTTGTTGATTTTATCTTATCAAAAACTAACTTTTTGGTTCATTTATCTTTTGTACTTTTAAATTTCATTAATTTCTACTCTGATCTTTATTAATAATTTTTTTCTTCTGCTAATTTTGGATTTGGTTTCTTCTTGCTTTTCTAGTTCTTTAAGATATATCATTAGGTTGTTTATTTTGAAGTTTTTCTACTTTTTGATGTAGGCATTTATTGCTATAAACTTCCCTCTTAGTACTGTTTTCGCTGTACCTCACAGGTTTTGTTGTGCTGTGTTTCCATTTTCATTTGCTTGAATAAATTTTTCAATTTCCTTCTTAATTTCTTCATTGACCCACTGGTCATTTAGGAGCATATTGTTTTATTTCCATGTATTTGCATAGTTTCTAAAGTTCCCCTTGTTATTGATTTCTAGTTTTATTCTATTAGACTCAGAGAAGATATTTCATAGGATTTCTATTTTTAAAAAATTTTTAAAGACCTGTTTTTTGGCTTAACATATCATCTGTCCTTGAGAATAATCCACGTGCTGTGGAGAAGAACATATATTCTTCAACTGTTGGATAAAATGTTCTGTAAATAACTATTCGGTCCATTTGTTCTATAATGCAGACTAAGTCGGATGTTTCTTTGTTGATTTTCTGTCTGGATGATCTGTACAAAGCTGACAGTGGGGGTGTTGAAGTCTCCAGCTATTATTGTATTGGGATCTGATCTCTTATATTTCCTTTATATATCTGGGTGCTCCAGTGTTGAGTCTATACATATTTACAATTTATATCCTCCTGCTGAATTCACCCTTTTATCAATATATAATGATCTTCTTTATCTCTTTTCATAGTTTTGTCTGAAATCTATTTTGTCTGATATATATATATATATATCTGTGTGTGTATATATATATATATACACACACACACACACACACTCCTGCCTTTATTTTTTAGTTTCTATTTGCATGGAAAATATTTTTCCATCCCTTTATTTTTACCATATGTATGTCTTTACAGGTGAAGTGTGTTTCTTGTAGGTAACAGATAATTAGAACTTGCTTTTTGTCCACTCAGCCACTCCATTTTTTAATTGGATAGTTTAGCCCATTTACATTCAATGTTATTATTGATAGTAGGGACTTACACCTGCCATTTTATTTATTATTTGTTTTCTGGTTGTTTTGTGGTCTTCTCTTGTTTCTTTTCTTCCTGTCTTCCTTTCAGTGAAGGTGGTTTTCTCTGATATGTTTTAGTTTGTTGCTTTTTATTTTGTGTGTATCTGTTGTAGGGCTTTTTTTGGACGGGGAGCAGGGTTCTGCTCCATCATCCAGGCTGGAGAGCAGTGGCATGATTAGGGCTTACTGCAGCCTCGACCTCCTGGACTCAAGCAATCCTCCCACCTTAGCCTCCTGAGTAGCTGGGACTACAGGAATGCACCACCATGCCCAGCTAATTTTTTATTTTTATTTTTTGTAGAGATAGGGTCTCACTAAGTTGCCCAGACTGGTCTCAACTCCTGGGCTCAAGTGATCCTCCTGCCTCAGCCTCCCAAAGTGCTGAGAGTACAGGTGTGAGCCACTGTGCCCAGCCTCTATTGTAGGTTTTCTGATTTAAGGTTACCATGAGGCTTGCAAGTAATTTTTTTTTTTTTTGGAGATGGAGTTTCGCCCTTTCACCCAGGCTGCAGTGCAGTCATGCGATCTCGGCTCCCTGCAACCTCTGCCTTCCAGTTTCAGGTGATTCTCCTGCCTCAGCCTCCCGAATAGCTGGGACTACAGGCACCTGTCACCAAGCCTGGCTAATTTTTGTATTTTTAGTAGAGACAGGGTTTTGCCATGTTGGCCAGGCTGGTCTCGACCTCCTGACCTCGTGATCCGCCTAACTCAGCCTCCCAAAGTGCTGGGATTACAGGCGGGAGCCACAGCATCCAGCACAAATAATATTTTATAACCCCCTGTTTTAAACTGATGACGACATAACATTGATTGCATAAACAAAAATCTAACAAACAAAGAGAAAACTAAGAAAAACTCTGCACTTTAACTTCACTCTCCCCACTTTTAAAACTTTTTCTTGTTTCGATTTATGTATTATTATACTATGTCTTGAAAAGTTGTTGTAGCTATTATTTTTGATAGGTTAGATTAATCTCTAAGTCTTTCTACTCAAGATATGAGCAGTTTACACACAACTACAGAATTATAATATTGTGTTTTTCTGTGTACTTACTATTAGTAGTGAGTTTCGGACCTTCAGGTGGTTTCTTATTGCTTACTAATGTCCTTTCCTTTCAGACTGAGGAACTCCCTTTAGCCTTTCTTGTAGGACAGGTCTGGTGTTGATGAAATCCCTCAGCTTTTGTTTGCCTGGGAAAGTCTTTATTTCTCCCTCATATCTGAAGGATATTTTCACTGGATGTACTATTCTAGGATAAAAGTTTTTTCCCTCAGCACTTTAAATACATAATGCCCCTCCCTCTTGGCCTGTGAAGTCCCACTGACAAGTTTGCTGCCAGACTTATTAGAACTCCTTTTTATGTTATTTGTTTCTTTTCTCTTGCTTGCTTTTAGGATTCTTTCTTTATCCTGGATCTTTGGGAGTTTGATTATTAAACGTCTTGGGGTGTCTTCTTTGGGTTAAATCTGCTTGGTGTTCTATAACCTTCTTGTACTTGAATATTGATATCTTTGTCTAGGTTTGGGAAGTTCTCCGTCATTACCCCTTTGAATAAACTTTCTACACTGATCTCTCTCTCTAGCTCCTCTTTATGGCCAATAACTCTTAGATTTGCCCTTTGAAGCTAGTTTCTAGATCTTATAGGTGTACCTCATTCATTTTTATTCTTTTTTCTATTGTCTCTTCTGAGTGTGTATTTTCAAATAGCCCATCTTCAAGCTCACTAATTCTTCCTTCTGCTTGATCAATTCTGCCCGTAAGGAACTGCATTTTTTAGTACGTCAATTGCATTTTTCAGCTTCAGAATTTCTGCTAGATTCTTTTTAATTGCTTTAATCTGTTTGTTAAATTTATCATGTAGAATTCTGAATTTCTTCTGTGTTATCCTGAATTTTGTTGAACTTCCTCAACACAGCTATTTTGAATTCTCTGTTTGAAAAGTCACATATCTCTTTCTGGAATTGGTCACAGGTGCCTTCATTAGTTTGTTTGGTGAGGTCGTGTTTTCCAAGGTGGTCTTGATGCTTGCAGATTTTTGTTGGTGTCTGGGCATTGAAGAGTTAGGTATTATTGTCTTCACAGTCTGGGCTTTTTATTTTTTTATATCTACCCTTCTTGGGATGACTTTCCAAGTATTTGAAGGGACTTAAGTGTTGTGATCTAAGTCTTTGGTCACTGCAGCCATATCTGCATTAGGGGCCATCCCAAGCCCAGTAAAACTGTGGCTCTTGCAGACTTATAGAGGTACCACATTTGTGGTTTTGGGTAAGATCCAGGAGAATTCCCTGGATTACCAGGCAGAGACTCCGTTCTCTTATCTTACTTTCATTCAAACAAATGGAGTCTCTGTACTGAGCTGCCTGGAGCTAGGGGAGAGGTGACACAAGCACCCTTGTGGCAGCCTCCACTGTGACTGTGCTGGGAGAGACCTGATGCCAACACAGCACTAGGTCTGGTCCAAGGCTTGCAGTGACCGCTGTCTGGCTACAGTAGCCTATGTTCCCTCAAGGCCTCCATTCAGAAGCTGGTGAATTCAGCCAGCCTGTGTCCTTCCCTTCAGAGCAACAAGTTCTCTCTATCTTTAAGCAAGTCCAGAGATGCTGTCTGGAAGTCAGGGTTTGGGGTCGGGAACCTTAGGAATGTACCTGGTACTCTATTCCGCTGTGGCTGACCTGGCACCCAAACCACAGGATAAAGTTATTCTCACTCTTCCCTCCTTTTTCCTCAAGCATCAAAGTCCTTCTCCATGACCACCGTTGCACTAGCCCATGGCTAGTACTTCCTGGCTATGCCAACGTTCACTCAAGGCACCGGGGCTCTTCAGTTAGCTTGTGATAAGTGCTACTAGTCCTGAGTTTCTCCTTTCAGGGGAGTGGGGTCCTCTTTGGCCCAGGGCATGTCCAGAAATGCTGTCTGGGAGCCAAGGCCTGGAATCAGGGACTCCAGGAGCCTGCTTGGTGCCCTACTCCACAGTAGCTGAGCTGGTATCCAAGTTGCAAGACAAAGTCTCCTTACTCTTCCCTTTCCTCAAACAGGAGTCTCTCCCCTGAAGCCACCACACCTGAAGCCAGCATGGCTGGCTACTACTACTGATTATTCAAGCCCAAAGGCTCGTTAGTCAGCAAGTGATGAATCTTGCCAGGACTGGGTTCTTCCCTTTAAGACCATGGGTTCCCTTCTGGCCCAGGGTGTGTCTAGAAATTTCATGTGGGAGATAGGGCATGAGATGGGGGCCTCCCCCTAGTGCACAATTCTACTGTAGTTGAGCTGGTATTCAAGTTGTAAGACAATGTCTTCTTTACTCTCCCCTCTCTTCTCCTCAAGTGGTGGGAAGGAGTCTCTCCCAGTGCTGTCAGCAGCAGTGCCTGTGGCTTGGGGAGGAGTGATGCAAACACTTCCGTGGCCTCCCCGGCTAGTATCTCACTAGGTCATGTACATTCTAAGCCCAATGGCACCAAGCCCAGCAACAGAACTTCCCCAGGAATTGTAGTTCTTTTGGCCTATTCTGCCTTTCAAGTTTATTTGGGACCCCCAGAGCACTTTAGCCCATGGTAGCTGGGCCTGCTAGAACTCAGGTTCTGGCTGCTTGGGTGAAAGACTCCTCTCTGGCTACAGCTCGTCTAAATGCTCCCTCGGCACTGACTGATTTCTGCCCAGTGTTGTTTTTCACTGTGACAGGGCAGCACTGAGTTCCAATGCAAGGCCCCGCAATCACTGCACTGTCCCTCCCCCAAGCACACTGATTCTCTATGCCATGTGGCCACTGCTGGAGGATGTGGAAGGGGTGGTGTAGGCAATCCAAAACTGCCTTTTTTACCCTCTTCAGTGCCTCTTTCCTTAATATGATGTGAAAACCAGGTACTGTGATTGCTCACATGATTTTTGGTTCTTATGAAGGTTCTTTTTTGTGTGGATAGTTTTTCAATTTGTTGTTCCTATGTCGGGGGCAATTCTTGGAGGTTTCCATTTGGCCATCTTGCCCACCTCTCCACCAAAATGACTTTTTGGAGGGGAGTTATTAGACTGTCACTGGAAGTGGTGTAACAGCCCAATGGGTTCTTCTTGCCCGCTGCCTAGAAAAGCCAATGCATTGAGAGCAATAGTTTTTGGAGCAGAGAAAGAGTTTAGTTATCAGAGGGCCAGCCAAGCAGAAGGATGGGAGATAATTTTCAAATCTGCCTCCCTAAGAAAATGGAAGCTAGGGTTTTTCAAGGATAGTTTGGTGGCCGGGTGCGGTGGCTCATGCCTGTAATCCCAACACTTTGGGAGGCCGAGGCCAAGGCCTGACATCACTTGATGTCAGGAGTTCGAGACCAGCCTGGCCAACATGGTGAAACCCCATCTCTGCTAAAAATACAAAAAATTACCCCAGTGTGGTGGTGCATGCCTGTAATCCCAGCTACTTGGGAGGCTGAGGCAGGAGAATCACTTGAACCTGGGAGGTGGAGGTTGCACTGCACTCCAACCTGGGCGACAGAGCAAGACTCCACATCTAAAAAAAAAAAAAAAAGAAAGAAAAGTAAGCTGGGGGACAGTGGCTGGTTATCACTTCTTCTTCTTCTTTTTCTTTTTTTTGAGATGGAGTTTCGCTCTTGTTGCCCAAGCTGTAGTACAATTGCATGATCTCGGCTCACTGCAACCTCTGCCTCCTAGGTTCAAGAGATTCTCCTGCCTCAGTCTCCCAAGTAGCTGGGATTACAAGTGCCTGCCACCATGCCTGGCTAATTTTTTGTATTTTTGGTAGAAACAGGGTTTCAGCATGTTAGCCAGACTGGTCTTGAACTCCTGACCTCATGTTCTGCCCACCTTAGCCTCCCAAAGTGCTGGGATTATAGGTGTGAGCCACCATGCCCAGCAGGGAGTTAGTTTTGGGAAGGGAGGAGCTATTATTGTCTTTGCCTTACAGTTAAACTATAAATTCCTCCCATAGTTAGCTTGGCCTATGCCCAGGAATGAACACACAGCTTGTGAGGTTAGAAGCAAGATGGAAATAGCTATGTCAGATTTATTTGACTTTCATCATTTTTGCAAATGCAGTTTCGGTGACACTTGGAGCAACACACATCCATATATGTTCAGTGGGTTAGAGCAGGGGCCCTCAATCCCTGCTCTGTGGTCTGTTAGGAACAGGGCCACAAAGAAGCAGGTGAGTGGGGGTGAGCAAATGAAGTTTCATCTGTATTTACAGCCTTTCCCCTTTATGCACATTACTGCTTGAGCTCTGCCTCCTGTCAGATCAATGGTGGCATTAGATTCTTATAGGAACTTGAACCCTATTGTGAACCGCACTTGCAAGGGATCTAGGTTGCACACTCCTTATGAGAATCTAATGCCTGATGATCTGTCACCATCTCCCATCACTCCCACATAGGACCGTCTAGATGCAGGCAAACAAGCTCAGGGCTCCCACTGATTCTACATTGTGGTGAGTTGTATAATGATTTCACTATATATTATAATGTAATAATAATAGAAATAAAGTACACAATAAATGTAATGCACTTGAATCATCCTGAAATCATCATCCCCCATGTCCCGGTCCATGGAAAAATTGCCTTCCACAAAACTGGTTCCTGGTGCCAGAAAGGTTGTGGACTGCTGGGTTAGAGGACATGGAGCTGGAAGACTTGAGAAGGAAGAGAAGAAGGTTCTATGCCACACTGGTCATATTTAGAAAACACTTCATATTATTGTTACTGGGGGGGTCCTTGCTCCCAGAGCTTCCAAGATGGTGGTGGGCTGCTTCCAAAATGGCGGTGGCCAGTTCCAAGATGGTGGCAAGCCTTGTGTTCTCTGACCTGGGATTCTTGGCCTCACAGATTCCAAGGAATGGAATCTTGGGCCATGTAGTGAGTGTTATAGCTCTATTAGAAGCCGTGGGTCACAGAAGAGAACGGTGGAACCCAGTGACTAGTGTTCAGCTCGATTAGGACGAATCCAGGCACTTAGCCATGCAGGAACAATGGCAAGCCTTTGGCCCGATCGGGAATGGCAATGGGGGCCTCGCTGGATCAGGAGCACAGCTGACACCCTGCCATCCTGCTGGATCCAGAGGGATGGAAGTCAGCGGTGGGTTTGCGACGGCAGCAAACAGCAGTGGTGGACGGCGAGTGAAAGCTCAGCTCGAGCCGTAACAAACACGGACCAGAAGAGTGCAGTTGCAAGAGTTACTAGAGTGAAATAGAGCGAAAACAGAGCTGCCATACAAAGGGAGGGGACCCAAAGAGGGGAGCCGTTGCCTGGTTTTATATCCCAATCATTTATATCCCAATCATTGTCCCTCCCGCTGTGCTCTCATGCAACAGATGATTGGCTATTTCTTTACCTCCTGTTTTTGCCTAATTAGCATTTTAGTGAGTTCTCTTTACTATCTGATTGGTCGGGTGTGAGCTAAGTTGCAAGCCCCGTGTTTAAAGGTGGAAGCGGTCACCTTCCCAGCTAAGCTTAGGGATTTTTAGTCGGCCTAGGAAATCCAGCTAGTTCTGTCTCTCAGTATAACCATTGTCATCGTGTGCATTTTATTCCTCACTACTGTATATGTTACTGACAATGCTAAGTACTTTTTTGAAATATCTAGGCTTTGTAGGTATTCAGTGCCTAATACATATGTTAAAAGTAGAGGCTGTAAAATAATACATTCTGTAAATACCTTTTTGTTAAAATTCCCTATGAAATGTTTGGGGGGAGAATGGCCAAACCACCTCTTGAGTAGTACACACTGTGTTTGTGCACTGTTTCAGGCCAGGAGAGAGGAAAAGGAAGTGCAAAGAGCTCTATGCTGGTGTCCACAGTGAGGCAAGATTAACCATTGTTCCTTACTTCTATGCATTTTATTGTATTTATCTGTGTATATAAAGGATAAACAATACCTAATTTACAACATTTAGTGTTTCTAGATGTTAAAGAGGTCACTTGTGTATGACAAAAGTAGGGTTAGTACACGAGTATGTTTTATATATTTTGTTTTAAAATTTCCAGAGAGGATTGCCTTCTGAAAATTTGAGCATTATTGACCACTGAGTTGATGGAGATGGGAAGTGTTCTAGGCCAGAATGTTCATATTTTAAAAGGCTCTTTCAAATTATAACTACTCTTACATGTGTGCAATTTATTCAAGACTGCTGTACACATAGTGGACAAATTAACTCCTTATGTATGTTAAATGTAGAGGTAGTAAAATATCACTTTTTGCTAAAATTCATAGGAAATATTGGCTTTTGGAAATGGAATTGTTACAGCACTTCTGTGAGCAGTGTAGTATTGTCTGTACCTGCTCAGTGGTTTTGAGGAGGTAGGAGGAAAGGAATTGCAAAAGGTAATATGCTAGTGTGTTCATATTTGGATATTTTCAGGAGCTGTTTTTTTCTGTATGTTTTGTGCATTTTGTTTTGCTGTATATATAGTGTATATAATAGACAAATGAGTCCTAATTTTGCAACATCCAGTCTCTAGATGTTAAAGAGGTTGCCAGTGTACGCAAAATACTTAGTAGAATTAGCACATTTTGTACACTTTGTGTTGAAATTAATAGGCAAGCTTGTCTTCTGTAAATGACTTCTGGATATGAATTTGTTCAACCATCTCTAAGCATTACACATGCTTATGTTTGTCCACTGGATTGAAGGCAGAGAGAAGGAAGTGAGGATGGAATGGTTCAAGGCCAAAGTGGTCATATTTAGAAGATCTCTCAGATTGTGACCTTTGTAACGTGTGTAATTTAACTGCTGTGTATATAGTAGACATGTTCTGATATGAAATAGCTAGTCTTTGAAGATACTCGGATGTGCCTGATGTTTTAAAAGCAGAAGTAGTAGAATAACACTTTTTGTAAATAGCTTTAAAAAATTAATGGAGAATACTGTGTTTGGAAGTATAATAGAATTGTTATACCACCTCTGTGAACAGTGTACTCTCTGTATCATTCATTGGGTTGAGGGAGGAGGGAGGAAATCACAAAAGGTGTTTTGCTAATGTGTACTAGAACATTTCAGCTTATCCATTGCTCTATACATTATGTTCATTTGATTTAACTTTTCTGTACTGTATATATTGTGCATGTACTGGACAAGCGAGTCTTAATTTTATAATATCTAATCTCTGGATATTAAAGAGGTTGCCAATGTAGGACAAAAATAAGAGTTAGTAGGCTGGGAGTGGTGGCTAACACTGTAATCCCAGCACTTTGGGAGTTGAGGCAGGTGGATCACGAGGTCAGGAGTTCCAGACCAGCCTGGCGAACATAGTGAAACCCCTTCTGTACTAAAAATACAAAAAATTAGCCAGGCGTGGTGGCAGGTGCCTGTAATGCCAGCTACTTGGGAGACTGAAGCAGGAGAATTGCTTGAACCCAGGAGGTGGAGGTTGCAGTGAGCTGAGATTGTGCCACTGCACTCCAGCCTAGGCAACAACAGTGTGAGACTCCGATTCAAAACAAAACAAAACAAAAAACAAATACAAAAACAAAAAAACAAAAACAAAAACCAAAAGAGTAGGTAAACTAACACATTTTGTAAAGAACACAAAACAAAAAACAAAAAAATTGAGCTTTTGATGAGCATGCTTGGAGTTTGATATTCTCTGTCATCAAATAAGGGCAGATTCATTAGCTTTAACAATCAGCAGAGTTAAAGGAAAGGCTGACCTCCTCTTAGTTGAGGAGGATGACTATGACAATGTCTAAAGAGAAGGCTCCTTGCGCCACCCTTCAGGGAGGTAGGCAGAGTGAACACCGTATTTAGAATGTAATTTCTAACTAATTTCCATGCAACCCAGGGAAACTGGGTACAAAGGTATGAACATTACACAAAACTCAAGGAGTGCAATCAAAACCTCAAATTTTTATACTGGAGAGTTACATCTTCCAAAGTTTATTATTTGGAATTCCAGTCCAGTGATCTACTCTGTGATAAAAAGTGTGTACACTATCTTTATCTCCCTCACATCAGACACTCCCAATTGCATTACATATTAAAGGCTGTAGAGAACCCAGTGACCAAGTCATGCAACTGACATTGTTGATAAGATTTCCCCAGTGTTATTTCACCACATAAACCTTTACTTCCTGTGGCACTTAATGTAACTAGTGCTGTACAGAATGCAGTTGGAACAAAATTCTCCAACTTTAGAATAGTTTTAAGGAGATTATAACCAAATGACATGTTGATTGTAAAATTAAAATAAATATTCACAAAATACTTAAAGAAATTCCTCTTGAACTTCCATGATAGACTATGTTTAAAATCTATCTCTTGGCACATTAAATGAATTGACTTGCATATGGGCGTTAGCCAAACTCTTAGAGAACACACTCCAGAAATGAAGATTTGGTGCTCTGTAATAACTGATATCAAGCCTTCCTTTCTTGCTATAATTACAACTCACCAGCTGCTAATTAAAGCCATTGCTAGATCTTCAGTAAAATAATTTTATCTGCATAAAAGAAATAGTTATGTTTCTTAGTCAGAAGGTTAAGAGTAAGGAAACAATTCAATTTGTAATGCGTACATGCGGAGAGTTTTGGGTTTCATTTTTTTCGCTGACTTATTTTCTTTACATGTTTACATAAAGGAACAGAGTCCACATACTTTTAAGACAATGTAGTTTGTAGAGCTGTCCATCCCTCAATTAACTGGGTGTTTGAGTTTTGTCTTTTCTATCTAACGCTACTATGTACAAAAATTTACATAAAGGGACAGTGTTCTCATATTTATTTTATTAAGATATTATAATTTGTATAGTCATTAATTAATTATTGATCATTTGAGTTATTTCCAGCTTTTCAGTTTTTTTTTTGGTGAAACGATGTAAACTTTGTTGTACACATTGCTTTTTGCGATTTTGGAAAATTTCCTTAGAGTAGAATCTGAAGATGAGAGGTTAAAGACTATACATTTTTCTAGTTCTAATATTTTACTGCCAAATTGTTAAACTTTTCAAGAAGTCAGAACATCACCTTTTCTGGGTTCCTCCAACCAGATACTAACTTAAATTCCTGAAAGCATAAACCTCATTAACAAGGTCCTTGTGGCTTCATCTAGAAAACAAAATCCAGCAATATGAAGGAAATTCTGTTCTATTTTTTAGCTTCTTGCAAGAGGCTGGGTTTTGAAGGGAAGAATGAGTATCTCAGTTATAGAAATAATAGGAATTATGGCCATAGAATTGGTGCTTCATCCCTGAATGCTCATTATCCCTGAGGTCTTTATGGTCTTCTAGAATTGATTTATGGAAACGCTTTTGTGCACCAGTTTTTGAAAAAGAGTTCTTAAGCTCCAGCAGGTTGGTCTGAGGCTTGGTCACTCCAGCTCTAGGAATCCAACCAAGAATAGGTCTTGTTTCTTCATTGTTTTCCATGTTCAAAACCAACTCGTCTTCTGGCTTACTTAAAAAATGTTCTAAAGTGAAAGCTTCCGTGTCTTGTTTATTTTGTAAAACACTAGGTTTACTAAGGCTAACAGGGTTTGGATACATATTATACTGATCACGCAGGGGAGATTTAAGATTTTCGTAGTGAATCCAGTGGTTTGGTTTACAGTAAGGTGTGGGTTGGGTTTTCAGTGACTGCTGTCTCCAGTATAAATCTTCTGTCTTTTTAGTATCTGTGATTTTTGGAAATGGCTTTATGTCATAAATGCTAGTCAGATCTTTTGTTGGGTAACAAGATGGGAGTTCATACGTAGACAGCAAGCTCTGTTCTTCTATAATCTTCTCTTCGATATCCTGGTTTTTATGGGTCACACCTGCTGGTGTGTTATCACTAAGTGCCATCATTTCTTTAGAACTGGGTACAAAGGTATGAAAATTACACAAAACTCTAGGAGTACAGTCTGGACAGGAACGTGGCCTTTGCTGGACTATAGCCTCCAGAGAACGACGGTTCTGAATTAATCGGGCAATTCGTCCTTCCAATGGTCTGGGAGGTTTGAAGACAGGATGGAATTTTTCTTGCTGTAGTTGTGGGATAAAAAGGAGAAAAAAATTAATCAGGGATATTGCCATAAATAGTAGGTCAAAAGTCATACCCATTTTCACTGTCTGAGTACACATGAGATGGGTGTAGGAGTGTACATTGCAACGCTCTTTGATATTAATTTAAAGACATTGAAATTTGGGTCCAAATACATTTTCCTCCTTTAATGGTTTTAGTGAATATGAAAGGGGCATGTGTTTTATTTGGATATACAGAACTCTTTCTGTGTGGGTATTCTGCTTTTAAACTTCAAAGATATAAAGGAATCACTGGAATAAAACTTCTGTCCATCACTAACAGATGGCATTAGCAGTATGTGCAGTTATTTAATCTTAGCTAAAGTCTCCTTTATTAGGCCTTAGCAAGTGCCCTTAAACCTTGGCTGAATCAGAATCATCTTCAGAGCTGGCATGAAATGAAATTCCTAAGCTCCTAAGACCCTCCAAGATTGTGGGTGAGAAGGTCTGTAGTGGGTCACAGGAAGCTGAATTTTCAACAAGCATTTCAGGTGACGGTGAGGCTGGAGATGTGCTATGTTTTGAGAAACACTGGTCTGAGGTGTCATGTCTGTGCTTCTTTTTAAGTTGTTTTATAAATATTATGAACTCAATTATGTCTGGTAACTGCGAAAGTAGTGAGTGTATTTAAAGGGCTATTAATGGATACATGCTGGGTGGTGGGAAGAGGATGCAGCTGACTGGGAAGGGGTATGAGGAGGAAACTTTCTGGAATGATAGTATTCTGTATCTTGATGGGGTTTGGGTTACAAAGGTGTATTTGTTAAAACTCAGTGAATGTACACTTAAGATTTGTGCAATTGAACTTTATTTCACCTTAAAAGAAAAAACAACTGCAAACAAATATTGAATTCTGGTTGATAATATACATGCTGAATGTTTAGGAGTGAAGTATACTAATGTCTGCAATTTAATCTAAAATGCATAAAATATTTTAATTATTTCTGGATGATGGATGGTTAGAGGGATGGAAAGATGGATAGATTATGTGATAAAACAAGCATAGTAAAAATGTTAGTGGTAGAATCTAGGTGGTGAATATATGGGTGTTAATTATAAAATTATTTTAACTTTTCTGTATGTTCAAACATTTTATAATAATATGTTAAAGTAAAAAAACTACCAAAGAATGTATGTATAATGATGATGGAATTGACAGCAGAGATAATACAAATGAGACTAGTGAGAAAATAATCACGGTAGCTTGGACTTCAAAAAACGGACTTAGGAACATCCATTTGAAAGCTAGTCTGTTCATAGAGAAATTTCCATATTGATGTAACAAGTTTGTTACAGCCCATAGCTAATCAAGTTTGAGTAAATACTGCGATGAAAAGAAAAAACTTCAACTCTTTGACGTGCTTTGTTAAATTTGTCATGAAAAAGGACAGGACTTACCATATTGTACTTTGACCATATATATTCCTGTATGCAAGAAGCAGTTTTTAGTGTTTTTACTTTATACTACTACAATAAAACATTTCATACACATTTTTATTACCACTAAAACATGTTTTCCCGGTCTATTCTTTATGATTTAATCAGAAACCAGCAAGATTCACTAAAACTTTCTTTTAAACTTCCAATTATCTTAGGTATATTTTATCTTGTTATTCATAAATATTTAAGAGTTGATTTGCTTGCACAATGATTTTGCGTATAATATATTTGGCAAACATTCTGTATATAATGGAATATGTATTTTGTACATACCATACAGGGTCGAATCTCTGGAAATCTGGACAGTTGTTGAACATACCTGACAATATGTGCTCATATAATATTTTCTATCCTTAAAGAATGCTCATTGCAAATTCCACATAAAAATCATTAAAAAACCCTTCAGTGAATGATACAGCACAGTCTATAAACTTGCTCCTGGTGTTATGATTTTATATCAACTTAGGAAATGCTGAAGGTAATGTAAAATAAGTATGTTCAGTTCAGTTTTTATTTTTATTAATTTATTTTGAGACAGAGTCTCACTCTGTTGCCCAGGCTGGAGTGCGGTGGCACAACCTTGGCTCACAGCAACCTCTGCCTCCCAGATTCAAGCGATTCTCCCGCCTTAGCCTCCTGAGTAGCTGGGACCACAGGCATGCGCCACCACACCCGACAAATTTTTGTATTTTTACTAGAGACAGAGTTCTACCATGTTGGCCAGGCTGGTCTTGAACTCCTGACCTCAGGTGATCCACCTGCCTGGGTCTCCCAAAGCACTGGGATTATAGGCGTGAGCCACGGCACCCAGCCCTCAGCTCAGTTTTTTTGTTTTCTTTTTCCCCCGCCCATCATGATCTTGGCTCGCTGCAACCTCCGCCCCCTCCCCTGGTTCAAGCGATTCTCCTGCCTCAGCCTCCGGAGTAGCTGGGATTACAGGTGCCTGCCACCACGCCTGGCTAATTTTTGTATTTTTAGTAGAGATGGGGGTCTCACCATGTTGGCTAGGCTGGTCTCGAACTCCTGACCTCAGGTGATCCACCCACCTCGGCCTCCCAAAGTGCTAGGATTACAGGCATGAGCCACCAAGCCTGACCCAGCTCAGTTTTTAAAGTGTTCAAATTGAAATAATCTTACAGTTGTTTTTCCATATGTTTTTCACAATTTATATATCTTTAAAATGTTAATTTTGTTTTCAAAATTTGTAGTCGAGAAGAAAATTTAGGTCTCAAATAAAACAACACATATGCAAACTATTAAGTCATTTCATCTCATTTACGTAATTAAACCAATAGATGACACCTTTGCTCATTAAAGGGCTTGATTATTTCTTCCAGGCCATTTTGCATAATCAATTTAAAAGTCTCTATGATATCTGCAGAGAATGTATTGGCTTTTAATTGTAATTCAGCCAGCTCTCAATTATTATGAATAGCAAGAGGAAGCCTTTATTTCTTCAAAAGCATGGTAATGTACAAGATATATAAATATGCAAGGGGCTGGGCGCAGTAGCTCACACCTGTAATCCCAGCACTTTGTGAGGCTGAGGTGGGCGAATCACGAGGTCAGGAGATCGAGACCATCCTGGTCAACATGGTGAAACTCCGTCTCTACCACAAATACAAAAATTAGCTGGGTGTGGTGCTGCGTGCCTGTAATCCCAGCTACTCTGGAGGCTGAGGCACGAGAATTGCTTGAACTCAGGAGACGGAGGTTGCAGTGAGCTGATATCGTGCCACTGTACTCCAGCCTGGTGACAGAGTGAGACTCTGTCTCAAAAAAGAAAAAAAAAAAAAAGCAAAGATCTACGGAATTTACTAGGAATCTCATTAAATTATTAAATTCTTTTGTAAACTGCTTCTTTTGTAAGTTATTTCAGCAACAGTAGCACAGTAGAAAATCTGTTTTTTTAAAAAAACAAAAACACTCTGAAGAAGAAAAGAAATCTTTTTTTTTTTTTTTGAGATGAAGTCTCACTCTGTCGTCTAGGGTGGAGTGCAGTGGCGCGATCTCGGCTCACTGCAATCTCTGCCTCCCGGGTTCAAGCAATTCTTCTGCCTCAGCCTCCTGAGTAGCTGAGAGTAGAGGTGAGCACCACCATGCCTGGTTAATTTTTGTATTTTTAGTAGAGACAGGGTTTCACCATATTGGCCAGGCTGGTCTCGAACTCCTGACCTCGTGATCTGTCCGCCTCAGCCTCCTAAAGTGCTGGGATTACAGGTGTGAGGCACCGTGCCTAGCCCAAGAAAATAAATCTTGCTTGTTTTCCCAAACAGCAGACACAGTATTCAAACCAGTTCCAATCAGCTCAGAATTCACTTCTAAAATGAATAAAAATTTCCATTTGCTAACTTGGTTGCTAAAACCGGTGACACAAAAAGTGGCAAACCAAGAAAGAGCCCAGCACTCTCCCCCCAAATAACTGAGAGTTGACTGTAATTACTTACAGGCTCTGGGTCAAATCCTATCTGTCCTGTTAACTCTGCTACCACCTTTTCATGGTAATCATCCAGTTCAAGGGGGTCCATGGGCCCCAGACCTTAATGGAAACATCGTCTTATTATTTTGTTAGGGTAAACGAAGAACGGCAGTTATATCACCCTTTATAGGAAAACTTACCCATTCCCTTTGTAATATAATTAGAACCAATAAAATGAAAACCAACCCTACCTCCCAGCTACCCATGAAGAGAAATTTACCACCCACCTTAATTCCTATTACTTAGGATTTAAATACTTAGATTGAGAAAAATGCAAAAATATGAGAAGTTGAAAGCTTGTCATAGCATTTGTTAAATACTCCAATTTTGTTCTAATTTTTACTTGTTATGAAAGTGAACTCATACCTGTAAAATCATGAGTGTACGAAGTGAGCCAGTGGGACCTCTCAAGATTTCTTTGTATGTTGGCTTCTTTGGCAGAGCAAATAGGGTCCAATGAATTTAAAGAAGTGTTAGGAGCGAATGTTTTAGGAGGTTTTGGGTAGAATACTGGCTTATTTTTCTCAATACCTCTAGGAAACTAAAATATGAACATAAAGATTACTGCTGTTAATGTCATCTAGTAGAATAAGAGCTGATTCATCATCTCAGCAGGAAAGAGGCAAAGGAAATTCCAGGCTGAAGTCAGATACTGTTTTTTTTTTTGTCATTAATTACTAGTTAATTACTAATTGCTATAATTGGAACCATATATAGAGTTAAACACAATATTCTATCAAATAAATGGTAAGGTCTTTTCTAAAAGTCTTTTGCCTTAGCAGGGACTTTGATAATGTGTATTGGAGAAATGTCCCTGAATACTCTACCTCCAATGAAATTTTATTAGCAATACAAAGGGCTCTGAGGTGCTCGTTTGGTCAAGTTTAGCTAACATTGTATGCCTTCTACTTTTCCTTCCCTGCCTGAAATGAAACCATTTGATGTTTCTTTTATGAATTTCCAATGAAGTTTACATCACTCAAATTCAAATGAAATTTTCATTCTTCAGACATTAACTATAGAGTTTTATTTTATATTTTCAAAAAAGCTATGCATGTAAACATGAGTTAATAAGTGAGTTTCACTGCAGTCTTTTTGGTTACTTAGAAATTCACCTTTTCTCCGTATCTCTCTTATGATACTTAATATTTACTGAGCACCTATATGTGCACAGTAGGGGTTAGAAACAAGCATGGATCCGAAACAAATCTTGCCATCCAGGAACGCTAGTAGCGGAGATAAAGCATGAAACACAAATGACAAAAAGATTTTAAAAAGTAATTCTTTGTTGTAAAATAAATAAATTTATGGACCGGGCGCGGTGGCTCATGCCTGTAATCCCAGCACTTTGGGAGGCCGAGGTGGGCAGATCATGAGGTCAGGAGATCAAGACCATCCTGGCGAACATGGTGAAACTCTGTCTCTACTAAAAATACAAAAAAATTACCCGGCGTGGTGGCGGGTGCCTGTATTCCCAGCTTCTAGGGAGGCTGAGGCAGGAGAATGGTGTGAACTCGGGAGGCGGCAGAGCTTGCAGTGAGCAGAGATCGCACCACTGCACTCCAGCCTGGGCAACAGAGCGAGACTCCGTCTCAAAAAAAAAAAAAAAAAAAAAGAAAGAAATTTATATAGTACTTTTTTTTTTTTTTTTTTTTTCAGAGACAGGGTCTCACTCTGCCACCCAGGCTGGAGTGCAGTGGTACAATTATAGTTCACTGAAACCTCCAACCCTTGGGCTCAAGTGATCCTCTGGCTTCAGCCTCCTGAACAGCCTGGAATACAGGCCTGTACGACCACTCCCGGCTTTTTCTTTAAAAAATACTTTTTGTAGAGACAGGGTCTCATCATGTTGCCCAGCCTGGTCTCAGACTCCTGACCTCAAGTGATCCTCTTACTTCAGCCTATCAAGCATTAGGATTATAGACCATGCTCGACCATGAGACACAATTATTTGAAAGTTCAAAGAAGGCAGAGATTGATTCCACCTGAATGGGGAAGTGGAGCTGGGAAACAGGGAGGGAGGGTGGAGATGAGAGGCCATGTCATGTTATACGCAGAAACTGGGCCTTGAATGACGCACAGAGATGTGGAGGCCAAAGGAACAGCAGGAGCAGAGGTATGGATAGTGGTGGCAAGTGTGGAACTAGCATTTCCTGAACATTAGGCTGCTGGGTGCCCTTAGAGCCAGGCCCACCCTTAACACCTGAGGGCCTGGGATGAAAGTACAAATGGGCCAGGCCCAGTGGCTCACGCCTGTAATCCCAGCACTTTGGGAGGCCGAAGCAGGCAGATCACGAGTCAGGAGATCGAGACCATACTGGTGAACACAGTGAAACCCCGTTTCTACTAAAAATACAAAAAAAAAAAAAAAAAAAAAAAAAAAAAAATTAGCCGGGCGCGGTGGCGGGCGCCTGTAGTTCCAGCTACTCGGGAGGCTGAGGCAGGAGAATGGCATGAACCCGGGAGGCGGAGCTTGCAGTGAGCCGAGATCGCGCCACTGCACTCCAGCCTGGGTGACAGAGCAAGACTCCATCTCAAAAAAAAAAAGAAAATGGAAGCCTGTATTCCATTTGTCTAAATAGTTTAATTTATAAATCAAGTAAATAAATGTTACATAAAATATGTTCCTTTCCAGGTTTAAAATTGGACTTCTTGGACTACTTCGAGTTCTGCACTGGGACAGGGTGGTTCAGGAAAAGCCAGCCGCTGGTCCCTGGCCTCAGCACCCTGACTGCTTTCTTCTTTACCCGCTCCATTTATCCCCCACCCCACTTCTAGCAAACAGGCATGCAGTCATATTTTGGTCACTCCTTTGGCCATGAGGTATATGCCAGCTTGGCAGCACTGCTAACCCGTGGGTGGATGGAGTTGAGGAATAGACCCCAAGAAGGGCCTAGGATTGGGTTCAAAGCCATTTGGTCAGGGAATTCTGTGGTTCAAGATCATGGTCAGGGGAGGGAGACAGGGGAGCATGGGCTCCAGATGAACATACCTGCTTGCTCCACAGAAAGGGCCACAGCCAGTGGAAGGCCAGAACTGGCCCTCTAAAGTGTGGGGCCTTCTAAAGTTCCTGGGCCTAAGGGTTATGCTGGTCATAGCAACCCTTTGAGATTGAAGTGATTCCATTTTACATATAGAGTACTCATGGGAAAAGGCACTGCTACCCCTGTAAACCTTTAACAAATATGTGTCTTACTTATTCAGGGATAAAGAAAGCCCCCTTTGATCTCCTTATCTTTTTCATTATTTGCAGAGCCAGCTTACTTAGAAATAAGAAGGACTGTTTTTTGTTTTTGTTTTTTTTTGAGATGGAGTCTTGCTCTTGTCCCCCAGGCTGGAGTGCAGTGGTGCGATCTTGGCTCACTACAACCTCTGCCTCCCGCGTTCATGTGATTCTCCTGCCTCAGCCTCTCAAGTAGCCAGGATTATAGCTGCCCACCACCATACCTGGCTAATTTTTGTACTTTTAGTAGAGATGGGGTTTCACCATGGTTGGCCAGGCTGGTCTTGAACTCCTGATCTCAGGTGATTTGCCTGTCTCGGCCTCCCAAAATGCTGGGATGACAGGCGTGAGCCACTATGCCCAGCCAAGAAGGACTTTAAAAAAAATATTTTGCTGCGGGGCTGGATTAATCTCGTGTCTTACACTGGTTGAACTAACAACAGAGACCTACTGAAACACATTCAAGGGTGTGGGAAAGGAAATAAGCAATGTGAAATTTTACTGTAGCCTGTGATGTCTTGAGAAGGGACTAAAGAGGCAGGAAACATTTGAGAGGGGAACTGATCAGTTTTCAGTATGTTAAGGGGATGTTACTCTGAGAGGATAATGAGAGAGGGGTGGTGGAAACCATTCACTCCAAAGGTATTCATTGGCTCAATATACTAAACTCAGGGTAGAGTTTGTATCTGATATGGAAGATAAGCCCACAGCAGAAAGGAATTACAGTTCCTGAGATGTTAGTTTCTAGGCAGACACTCCAGTCTACAAAGAAGTGACATTAGTTGTTTTGAATTTGGAATATATTCTCAGAGGGATAGTACTATATAAATTGTGGTTACATTCCCAGCATAGCTCATATAATATATGTAACTCATAACCTATTTATTAAACACTTACTGAATACCTATTGCATGCAAAACCATGTACAAGGTTTTGAGAGTTCTGTGCTAGGCACCAAAACTCCATAAATTATCACTAAAATAACATGGTTGTAATATATTAAATGAAACAAAAAAAGCAAATATAGTTTTTTTGTCTGTTTTATTTTAGTCTTGAATGATGGGACTTAACCAGGTTAAATAGGGGAGGTTAAAAGGTTTACTGTGGAGACCACATTGCCATTTGCAGAGGCCTTAGCATTTGAGAATACTGGTTCTTTATTAGATATTTTAATTAATTCTATTGTATTAGCACCATTTTTACACTAACAGGTTATGATAAGGCACTTTGTTCATTTACATCTGGAATGAAAAGAGAGAGAGAGAGAGACGGAGAGAGGGAGCAAATAAGAGACTGGCAGAGAGAATTATTTTTGGCATCTAGTCAGGGCTTAGGAAAGACAGAGGGCTGAAGGGAGAAGAGGACACCTGGATGGATAACAGTGCTGCCTGAGATGGAATGGCGGGGAACACTGGCGGTGTGAGACGGTAGATGAGGAGAGAGACAGACCGTTTGTTTCCCATTCTGGGCCCCTTGTATGTCAATGGGCCTGAACAGGTGGGAGGGGGCACAGGGTGCTGGTGGCCACGGAGAGGTGCACTGTGGGCGTCCAGTTATTTGATAAGATGACTCCTTTCTAAAGGAGGTCCCCGCATGATCACCAAATTCATTCTGGCCACTTAAGGATGAGTGTGGAGTATGGGTGGTGTGTTGGAGAGAGAACTGTCCCTGGAATGAGGAAAGTATCTCTAGGATGGGGATGGGCAGTTTAGATTGGAAAGGTGGCAGGTGGATCAAGAAGAAAAACTGCTCCCCTTTGAAGGGGTGATATTGGTGAGCTCTCTCTCAAAGGGAAGCCAAGGGTCTGTCCAAATATTTAGGTTTGCAGAAAACTGGGTTGTAATGAACATTGTGTTATTCTCAGCGAGGCTTTGAAAATGGTTTTCTTAAAAACATTTCAAAAAGTCCAAGGTAAGGAGGCGTATGGCACTTGACCTTTGTGATTATATCTCATCTTATCAAAAAAATTATTACAAGGTAGATTTCATCCTAGAGACTATTCTCATATCCTAAAAGCTAAGGCTAGACATTTAAGCTCTTGAGAAATCGGACAAAAGTCTTCAGCCACTTGAGTAAGCAATGACACAAACAGTCCAGAAGAGTCAAGTATTAAAACCTATGTATGGGCCGCGCACAGTGGCTCACACCTGTAATCCCAGGACTTTGGGAGGCCGTGGAGGGAGGATCACTTGAGGTCAGGAGTTTGAGACCAAACTGGACAACACGGTGAACCCCTATCTCTACTAAAAATAGAAAAATTAGCTGGGCATAGTGGGGCACACCTGTGGGCTCAGCAACTCCGGAGACTGAGGCAGGAGAATCGCTTGAACCCAGAAGGTGGAGGCTGCAGTGAGCTGAGATCATGCCACTGCACTTCAGCGTGGGTGACGGAGCGAGACTCCATCTCAAAACAAAAATAAAACCTATTTATGTTTGCCAATTGGAAAAGGAAAAGGAATGTTGACTGGTTCGGTAATGGACGGAAATGGTCAGTGAGAAGAGATCTCAGCAGGAAGAGAAGGGTAGCAGAAGAGGCCCTGAATAGAGTGATAAGTGCAATGACCACTAATGACTCTGGAAAACTGGGCCAGTCCAAAGAGGCAAAGCTAGGGCAGCTCTGGGGTCTGGGTGGGAAAGGGGCGCCTGATCTCAGTAGCTGCTGAAGGCAGAGCTGCTGCATCCACATGCAACGTGAAAGGAGGAGGGAAAAACGACATTTAACACACTCTGTTAACATGAAGCCCCGGGAATTAATTTTTAAAAGGTTAACGTTCTTATGTGGAATATTCTCCTTTCCAAGGTTACCCATTTCTTTATGTTGCTAGGTCAACAAAATACTATAACCATTGAAATAATAATAATAATAGCAGCTAATATTTATTATGAGCTTACGATGTACAAATATTGTGCTGGGTGCTTTTCTGTGTATTTCATTCTCAGGACGGCACTATCAGGTAGATTTTATTATTATTCCTGCTTTATCTATGAGGAAACCAGGTATTGAAGGATTAAGTATGTTACCCAGGTCACAGAACTCATAAGTGTTGGAGCAGTATGTTATACATATTTTCTTATTGGCTTGGATGGAAAGTACTAACATATGGTTCCTGGAGTTTTCTGTTTTGCAGCTGGGTGACACATTTTTGGACCTGTGTATCAGGTTGGTAGTGTCCCTTCTCCTTCCCTGGGTACAGTAGAAGGAGAGGGAAGACTATTATCCCAGAAATGCAAGTTACAAGTCCTTCAAAAACAAGGCATTCTTGCTATGAGTTCCATTCTCAGAGAAGGATTTAATTGGTGTGGGATGCAGCCTGCACCCCTGGCGATTCTAATGTGCAGCCAAGGTTGAGGACCACTGCTCTGGCAATAGGAAAGGTAAATACTATAAAAAAATATCCTCCTGAGCCTGGTGTGGTGGTGCACAGCTGCAGTCCTAGATACTTAGGAGGCTGAAGCAGGAGAATGCATGAGGCCAGAAGTTTGAGAATATGGTGTGCCATGATCGCACCTGTGAACAGCCACTGCACTCCAGCCTGGTGTTAAATAATTAATAGACCTGAGAAAGGCAGCATGAGACAGAATCTGTCTCTCTTTCTCTCTCTCTCTCTTTTTTTTTTTTTTTTTTTTTTTTGAGACAGAGTCTTACTCTCACCCAGGCTGGAACGCAGTAGTGCCATCTTGGTTCATGGCAGCAGTTCATGCGATTCTCCTGCCTCGGCCTCCTGAGTAGCTGAGATTACAGGCATGCCCCACCATGCCCAGCTAATTTTTGTATTTTTAGTAGAGACGGGGTTTCGCCATGTTGGTCAGGCTGGTCTCGAACCCCTGACCTCAAGTGATCCACCCGCCTTGGCCTCCCAAAATGCCTCCCAAAGGGATTACAGACATGAGCCACTGCGTCTGGCTATCTCTTTTTCTTTTGTTTCTCATTTTTATTTATATATTTTAGAATTTAAAGCATTTAATTAAACAAAAACCAACTCATAAACTGGGCAGTTGCCAAACCAAAATAGGTTCAGAGACTCTGCCACTGCCAGGTGGTGGAAGAAGGTTTATGGACAGAAAAAGGAAAGTGACCTATAGAAAACGGAAGTGAGACACAGAAACAGCTAAAACTAGGTGATCGGCACAATAGTAGGTTACAGTCTGTTTATGCATCCAGTTAGGTTACAGTTCATTCTGTATGGAAAAATCTTTAGGCCAAACTTAAAAGACATGAGGAGGCAGCTGTAGGCTATACTCAACAATTCCTCCTTTCTGGTTATGGGGCAACATAATGAGACCTCGTCTCTTAAAAAAAAAATCCTTTAATGGGAATAGAGCATTCTAGATACAGAACGCTGTAGATTACCTCCCCCAATTAAATGATGAAAGGCAGGAAAAATAGGAAGGACAAGTATAGGGTATTATCCTAGAGATTAGAGAAAAAAAAAGGTGAGTCATGAGTTACTCCCATGAAGCTCAGTATCTATTTTATTTTTACTTCTTTGTCCAGGGAAATGCAACACTTGGTTAGAGTTAGGGATGAGCCAGAAGAAAATCTGAAAGGTCGAAAATTAAGAGCAGTTAATAAAGATTAAGAAAGTGGGATTAATCATCAGAAATAAGAAATAAATAATTGGCCGGGCGTGGTTCAAGCCTGTAATCCCAGCACTTTGGGAGGCCGAGACGGGTGGATCATGAGGTCAGGAGATCGAGACCATCCTGGCTAACACGGTGAAACCCCGTCTCTACTAAAAAATACAAAAAAAACTAGCCGGGCGAGGTGGCGGGCGCCTGTAGTCCCAGCTACTCGGGAGGCTGAGGCAGGAGAATGGCGTGGACCCGGGAGGCGGAGCTTGCAGCGAGCTGAGATCCGGCCACTGCACTCCAGCCTGGGAGACAGAGCGAGACTCCGTCTCAAAAAAAAAAAAAGAAATAAATAATCAGCCAAAAATATTTATGTATAATGCACTGTGGGGATATACACATAACATATTCTGTTCTGAAATAACTCGTAATTTAGTTGGTGAAATATGAAATACATGTGAAAAGTTACTGGTTACAGTATGTGTTGTAGAATTTAGAAGAGGGAGCTATCATTTCTGCTGGAGTAATAATAATGCCTTACAAATTATAGTATTTTCTAGGTTTTCAATCTTTCATATGATCTGCATATCTTGTGAAATTTACAGGACAGATTTTAGTGAAATTACCCAGATATGTTTTATGAATTAAAGCTCAGAAAAGGGAAATAATCTGCCTCATATAACTTATGCAGCAAATGGCAACAGAGGAGTGACCAGCAAGCACACAGGCCTCCTGACCTGGTTCTCTTTGCTACACAACAGAAACGAGGAGGGTTGAGCTGGGCCTTGAATTAACAAGTATTGGGCAGAGAGGCCCTGGAGGAGGGCTTCCAGGAAGCGAAATGGCATGAACCTGTTTGGGAACTAGAGGGTGGGGCCAGGCTGCAGGCTGGAGGTAAGGGCAGATCCTGAGGGGTCCCTGCACCTCAGTTAAAGTATCGGGATTTACACTCAGGCAGAGGAGAGCTATTCAGGATGGCTGCTAAAGGAATGTGACATGAGGAAAACAGGATTTTAATGACTAGGAAGAAACTTAGCTACAGATCTGGAGCCTTTGGCTATAAGAACATGTAATGATAGGATGAGTTCTAGAATAACTTCTCATATTTCTGGGTTGCTTAGATATAGATTTTGCTTAAAAACTGAAAGAGATCCAGTAAAACAGACACTTCGTTAGGAATTCTTTTTGATGTTTAACTTTAAAAAACAAACAGGAAATGACTTACTTTATAGATGACTCTGTGACATGGCAGTGACCACATGCTGGGCCTGTCATAATGATTTGCCAAGTAAAATTCAAATGTTTCCAACCTCTCACTTGCCTATCTCATGGATTGCTGGATGCCACGAGATAATATATGGAGAACACTTGGCACTGCTTCTCACCAACCATGTTAGCCATTATTATTTTCAAATGTCTAGATATTTTCCCTCTTGACTTATAATTTTCTCTTTTTATCCATGTGGAGTTACGGGGCAGAGGTTAAGGTCAGAGACTAGAACTTCACAAACCTGATTTCTGTGATCATGACATAGTCACAAATTCTTAGTCACCAGTTTCCTTATCTATAAAATGAAAATGATGATGCTAACCTTAGGAGGTTATTGAAAGGGTTAAATGATGTATTTAGAGTGGTTAGGTGTGTAGCAATTTCTCAATAAATGGTGCCTATTGTTTTATTTCATTTTAGACTTGACACCAATATGATAATATGGCTGGAACAATAATAGCTTGTAAATCTTTCTGGAAATCTTCCATTTACTCTATGCATATTTAGAGTGACTGGATATATTATAAGTTGTAAGAACAGGGTTGGAGGAACACAGTGTGAGAAATGCAGCCCTCCCCCACCATCTTCCTGGGGGCAATCTTTTTTTTTTTTTTTTGGTAACTGTGGAATGTTCCATAACTACCAACAGTACATGAAATCAGCTAAGAAAACTGAAAAATGTAAGTCACAGTCAAAATCTCAAATTTTACATTCAGATGGAAAATGAAAACAATCTTTTAGATTTTTTTTTTTTTTTTTGAGACAGAGTCTCACTCTGTTGCTCAGGCTGGAGTGCAGTGGCATGATCTTGGCTCACTGCAACCTTCACCTCCCAGGTTCAAGTGATTCTCGTGCCTCAGCCTCCCAAGTAGCTGGGACTACAGAAATGCACCACCATAATCGGCTAATTTTTGTATTTTCTAGTAGAGACAGGGTTTCACCATGTTGGTCAGGCTGGTCTCAAACTCCTGACCTCAAGCAATCTGTGCACCTTGGCTTCAAAAAGTGTTGGGATTACAGGCATGTGCCACCATGCCCAGCCTAGATTTTTATAAATGTATTGACTAAAAATATTTGTTACTTTCTCTTAAACACACATTTAAAAAGATACTTACATCATAATATACACCCTGACCTGGCCAAGTCAGTGCTTTCTTCTTTGAATCCATGGGAATATCAATCAGTTCATATCTATAAGGATTACCTGAAAATTTCAGGAAAAGCAATAAATAAGAACAGTCTTTTAAGGGATTAATAGGTCCAATAAATAGAAATGAGATAATATAAGGTAGAGATGGATGTTGGTGTATATTTTACCTATGTAGTTACAGCTTTAGAGAGATTCAGCTTGCTCCTGAATTCTCTTTTATTTTTATATATTTTTTAAGATAGCATCTTGCTATGTTTCTTAAGCTGGACTTGAACCCCTGGGCTCAAATGATCTTCCTACCTCAGCATCCTGAATAACTAAGACTACAAGGGCAGGGCAGGCCAGGCCACCACACTGGGCTTGTTGCTCTTGAATTCTTGAGCATGTACAGGAGCAGCATGTGGGCCACACAGCGTGAGAATGAGTCTTTAACCCTAGTGCTCTCAGTAGTAATAGGAGTCACTAGTACTTCACCTTTCTTCTTAATGAGAGAGATCTTAGGTAAATAATAAGTGTTCCTGGATCCTCTTTCTGATCTTTTTTTCTGGTCTCTGGGGGCTCAACAAATACATTTCCATATTACCTGTCTTGGCTTTTCTCTGCCTAAATATCAAGTTTTCTGAAACTGAGTTAGTACCTGCTTACCAAAAAGGTATTGAAAGGGAACATCTTAAACAATACGGCTTCTTAGATTTTGTTTTATAATTTGATAAGCTTTACCAAACAGCATGGCTTGCTTTGCTCTCGTGATAAGTTTCAAGTTAAAGAATGTTCTGAACACCCATCTTCATATGTAATAAGAACAAGTGCAGGCGTTTATTGAACACTTACCATGTGCCAGTCACAGTACTGTTTTATATATATCATCACATGCAATTTTTAACATTACTATAAGAAAGGTATAGTTATTCCAACTTTAGTAAATGAGGAAATTGAAGCAGAGAGAGAATAAGTGATTTGTCCCCATCTCACAGGTAGACTTCAGACTCAGGCAATCTGAGTCTAGAGCCTGAACTCTTAACTTCCTTCCTTCCTTCTCCCTCCCTCCCTCCCTCCCTTCCTTCTTCCCTCCCTCCCTTACTCTTTCTCTCTCTCTTCCTTTCCCTTCCTTCCTCCCTCCTCCCTCCCTCCCTTCCTTTTCTCTCTCTTTTTTTTTTTGAGACAGAGTCTCTCTGTCACCCAGGCTAGAGTGCAGTGGCATGATCTCAGCTCACTGTAACCTCTGCCTCCTGGGTTCAAGAGACTCTCATGCCTCAGCTGCCCAATTAGCTAGGACTACAGGCATGCACCTCCATGCCCGGCTAGTTTTTGTATTTTTAGTAGAGTTTTGCCATATTAGCCAGGCTGGTCTTGAACTCCTGGACTCAAGTGATTTGCCCAGTTTGGCCTCCCAAAGTGCTAGGATTACAGGCATGAATCACCACACTTGGCCCATGCTTCTTATTACTAATAAAGAATAATTAAAACAAGTGAAAGAGTAGAAACCTAATGCCATACTAGTTCCTGGAAAGATTTTTTGATAAGGGTTGTTAGAGTATGCTCATCTTTTAAAAATTCCCTGAGTGACTGAATGGTTGGAGAGAGGTAGAGGGTTGGAAGAGCAGGAAATTAAGAGGATAACTTGTGTTTTCAGTTCCTTATGTACTACTGCATTGAAAAGTGTTTTTATGGGCTGGCCATGGTGGCTCATGCCTGTAATCCCAGCACTTTGTGAGGCTGTGGTGGGCAGATCACTTGAGGTCAGGAGTTCGAGACCAGCCTGGCCAACATGGTGAAACCCTGTCTCTACTAAAAATACAAAAACTAGGTGGGTGTGGTGGCACATGCCTGTAGTCCCTGCTACTTGGGAGGCTAAGGCAGGAGAATCACTTGGACCTAGGAAGCAGAGGTTCCAGAAAGTGCCACTGCACTCTAGGCCTGGGCAACAGAGCAAGACTCCATTTCAAAAAAAAAAAAAAAGTGTTGATATGAATTAAACACATATTTCTGTGATTTCTTGCTAACTATATGTACTTCATATGATTTCAGAAATTACTGAATTCAGGATTGAGAAAAAGAAATTTACTTTGACAATTTATATAACAAAGTCATACAAATTTTACTTGTTGAGGCATCATACCTATCATTTCCTTTAGAACATTTATAGCTCTTTTGCACAGCACCATCTCTCACCACTTCTGCTGTGTAGCTAAGCATGGTGCCCAACACTAACAGCCAGTACACTTGATACAGCTTTCACTGCCTTTTTCCAATGCTGCCTGGTCTGAGAGGCAATGGGAAAGTTCAGCATGGTACACACATACCGCAGTGATTACATGCTAGCAGGGTAAGAGAATAACCACTAACATTTATCTCTGTTATTTGATAAGTGGGTACTATTAATAATATTCCCATTTTGCAAACTGGGAAGCAGAACAGAGAAGTTCAGAAACTCTCCCATGGACCACAGGTAAGTAAGTGGCAGATCCAGAATTCTACTCATGCATCTGACTCCAGAATCCATGCTCTTACATACTCCACTATGCTAGCTTTCAAAACGTTACTGTCTGCTAATAAGACACTGAGGTTGAGGCCGATGATGGCAATATTCTGTCCTTGCATTTTGGTCCAAATATTCATGTGTAGGATAGGACAGGACAATTCTTGAGTCTTGTCCTGCAGGATAGGACAATTCTTGAGTCTTTTCTACCTCACCTAAGTGCACTCAACAAATATTTGCCTTTACCTACCATGTATCATTTTCATCCCTCTCTCTTGAGTGTTTTCACTCTTTCTCCAGAGGTGGCCTCTCTGTTTACGCACATGCGTAGGTCTCCTCAGCAAAGACCAAGGTGTCTAGTGTGGGAGAGATTCGATGACTAGTGTACGGGATTCCTGTCCTCTCTGATAAAACACATTCACAAAGACTCTAAGGTTTGCAGCTGGGAGAACGTGCTCCAGGGTGTGAAGAAGGACTGAACAAACTACTCCCATTGCTTTCTGCATCTTATTTCAATGGGGATCTTTCAATTCTATCACTGCTGCTGCACCCACATCCAGACTCTATGATTGATCCAAACACTGTCCCTTGTGCTGATCACCTGGGCTAGGATGAAATTTTTAAAAACTAAACCATGAGAGCAGGACATAAATAAAAACAGAAGCGGAATAAAAACCACCAATTCTACAACGTTTTGTCTAGGGGAAAGTTTGGGAGCACTTGCAAAGAGTCCGATTTGATGGGTCGGTGGTGGTGCTCCAGCTGATTGTAAAGTTGCAGCTGAGAACAAGTTTCCTGATCTACTGAGTCACACATTTGTGACTTGAGTCCTTTGTGCTCCTTGCTTTAATTTTATTATTGAAGAAACCCCAATAATAAGAATTAATACAGTTCTGATTCTAGATCACATTTTACCTCTTGTCTTCAAAACTGTTGAATCATAAGTCTTGGTTGGCACCGTGGGAGGAAAGGGCTGCTGGGCGCGGGCTTTAATGCCTGTGTAGAGGTCGTCAGGTGACGTGAAGGTGGGGAACATGGCGCCACGACAGGTGTGTGTGTGGTAGGGGTGTTCAATTGGATATGGCAAGCAGATCTCTCTATGATTTATTGAGGGAAAAAAACAAAATGAAAAGAACAGAAAGAAGTATGATTGAAAAAATTAATCACCAAATATTTATTGGGACCCCTTTTTTAACGGCAGAAACTGTTCTAATGCTGGGGGACAGGACAGTGAGTCGATGTCCCTGTGCTCATGGAGTTGGCATTCTCTTGGAATGTATACCATAAAACAGGACATTTTCTTAATTTTGCTAGATAAAACTAAATTTAATTTTAAAATAAATCATGCTTAATTCTTTATCAGTGAATAAGTTTCATAACTGGTATAAAAAATATAAAGCAGAAAATAAACGAGTTTTGTGTTTTTTTGTTTTGTGTTTTTTTTTTTTTTTTTTTTTTGAGACGGAGTCTCACTCTGTCGCCCAGGCTGGAGTGCAGTGGCGCGATCTCAGCTCACTGCAAGCTCCGCCTCCCGGGTTCACGCCATTCTCCTGCCTCAGCCTCCTGAGTAGCTGGGACTACAGGCGCTGCCACCTCGCCCGGCTAGTTTTTTGTATTTTTTAGTAGAGACGGGGTTTCACCGTGTTAGCCAGGATGGTCTCGATCTCCTGACCTCGTGATCCGCCCGTCTCGGCCTCCCAAAGTGCTGAGATTACAGGCTTGAGCCACCGCGCCTGGCCCGTGTTTTTAGAATGGTATACAGGAAGAATTTCTAGTTGCTTTTAATTACTGTGTCTTATTTTAAGAGGCTCCCATGAATTGTTTTGGGCATTCTGCTTCAGCAAAGTGATCTCTAACCATCTTGGAATGAACTTTCAACCCAGGGCATCTGTTTCTTTAAGCAATCAATCAACAAAATATACTTCCTGTTTATGTACACAGTACTGCTTCAAAATCAAAAAGCCAAAAACAGCTAGCACACTGAAGGAAAAAATAAACATGTTAAAGAGAGCATAGGGGTATAATTTTCCTATCATTTGGAGAATTGGCAGAGGTAAAAAAAAACAAAAAACAAAAAACAAAAAACAAACAAACCATGTGGGAGCTGTCTAAACCAGAAGAAAAGCAAAATTAGGAAGTCCATGGGATAGAGAAATGTTATTCATAACAAGAAAATTAAGTAGAAAAAAGCAAGACCAAGTGTTATGTGTTGAATTCCTCCCCTCCACCCCCATCCATAATCTCCAGGGCCACATACTGTAACCTTGTATGGAAATAGGGTCATTATAGATATACTTAGTTAAGACCAAGTTACTCCATACTGGAGCAGGGTGGGCCCCTAACCCAATACGCCTGGTATCCTTTTAAGAAACGGAAAGTTGGACACAGACAAACACCCGAGAAGAATGCCATGTGAAGATGAGGCAGAGATTGGGATGATGCATCTACAAGCCAAGGAGCACCAAAGATCACCAGCAAAGCCCAAAAGCCAGGGGAGAGGCATGGGACAGAGTCTCTATCACAGTCCTCAGAAGGAACCAACCCGGCTGACGCCTTGATCTCAGACTTCCGGCCCCCCACCTTGGAACTTGCCAGGCTGCAAGCAGAAAGGTGAATCCAAGAAATGTGACCTAACAAAAAGGACTTTACTTTTCAAACTGTTTATGAAGAGAATTTGAAAAGCCCAAGACAAGGGTTCTTCACTTCGTCGTTTTTTTAAAAATAGAAAAACCAAAAAAACCTAGACATTAATTTTAATAGCCTTTTGAATAGGTCTTTAGCTGAAACACAACTTTTTAAATGGCAGCTTAATAATTTCTGTTAAGCTTGATAGAGGACTCCAGTGGCACGGAGGACACTGGGTGCTCAGATCTCGGCTTCTAACACCTATCTTCAATCAAAGGAGCTAGGGTTTCTGGGAGTTATTATTATTATTATTATTTTTGAGACGGAGTCTTGCTCTGTTACCCAGGCTGGAGTGTAATGGCGCGATCTCGGCTCACTGCAACCTCTGCTTCCTGGGTTCAAGCGATTCTCCTGCCTCAGCCTCCCGAGTAGCTGGGATTACAGGCACTTGCCATGCCAGACTAATTTTTTGTATCTTTAGTAGAGACAGGGTTTCACCATGTTGGCCAGGCTGGTCTTGAACTCCTGAGCTTGTGATCTGCCCGCCTCAGCCTCCCAAAGTGCTAGGATTACAGGTGTGAGCCACTGTGCCCGGCCACTCTGGGAGCTATTATATAAGATGAGCCTGGATTATCTTAGAGTGACAGAAAGAAAGGAAATGCTAAAAGGAAAAAAAAAAAAAGTCAAAACCCCACAATGATGGGGAAATGTCAAAGGAATATAGGAGCGAACTCAAAGAGCTCCTCATTGCCAATCTTAGTAACAAAAGAAAGTGGTATTGGATTGCTACCTAAGTACTAAAGTACAAAATAAATGTCCATGAGTCTATACTGAGAGAAAGAAGTGATTGAATAAATAAGTAAATGGAGTAGAATGCCAAATAATTTATGCAGGTACTCTGCTTTCAAGAAGGTGGAGTATAAATCCAGATGCCTTAAGTGTGGGCTGCACGCAGACACACAGCTTCTTCTAGAGTGCAGTGGGGAAAGGAGGGAAGAAGGAGTGTGTGTGCAGCGGGGAAACCTGCTGAGGACACCTGTGCGGGGCGGTCAGGGTTAGCATTACCAGGGATAGATCATGCTGCTGGCATGTACCCTTGCTACGATGTCATGAAAACAGCACTTTAGCTCCGTGGTCTTCCTTCCGCAAATACATCATCCAGCTCTAACCATAAGAAAAGTATCAGTCAAAGCCCAATTTGGGGGCATTCTACAAAATATCTAACTAATAATCCTAATCACTGTCAAGGTCATTAAAACAAGGGAAGTCTGAGAAACTGTCACAGCCAAGAGGAACCTAAGGAGAGATGATGACTAAATGTAATGCGGTACTCTGGATGGGATCCGGGGACAGAAGAAGGACATGAGGGAAAAACTGAGGAAATCTGGATAAAGCATGGATAAAGCATGGGTCATTGTAATGCATCAGCAATAGTTCATTAATTGTGACAAATGTGCCATATTAATGTGAGATGTTAACAATAGGGGAAACTGCGTGTGATGTATATGGGAACTCTCCACACTATCTTCACAATAATTCTATAAATCTAAAATTATATGAAAATAAAACATGTACTAAAAAAGATTTGCAGGGGATATAATAGGAGAGAAATAAAAGTAATGTTATCCTGGACTTGCACCAGCCTTTCCTTCCAACTATTAAAACATAGTTTTCAGGCCAGGCACTGTGGCTCACACCTGTAATCCAGTACTTTGGGAGGCCGAGGTGGGCGGATCACTTGAGCCCAGGGGTTCAAGACCAGTCTGGGCGACATGGCAAGAATCCATCTCTACAAAAATTAGTCAGGCATAGTGGTGCACACCTGTAGTCCCAGCTACTTGGGAGGTGGAAGGATCGCCTGATCCCGGGGAGGTCAAGGCTGCAGTGAGCTGTGATGGCACCACTGTACTCCAGCCTGGGCGACAAAGTAAGACTCCGTCTCAAAAACAAAAACAAAACAAAACAAAAAAACAAACAAAAGAAAAGTTTTCATGGAAAGTCTCACTTGTTTTCACACTTCTGAGACATAAGAAATGTCCATTTTTTTTCTTTGATTATAACAGAGAAGGAAAATATAAGTTATTTACTTACCCTACTGTTGAATTCGGCGGTTTGGGTATCCTAGAATAAAAACAGGAAATAAGTTCTAACTTATATTAAGGGCTTTTAAAGGTTTATATTCCTATTAGAAACTTGATTAACGATATAGGCTGGGCATGGTGGCTCACGCCTGTAATCCCAGCCCTTTGGGAGGCCAAGGTAGGCGATTGCTTGAGCTCAGGAGTTCAAGACCAGCCTGGGCAAAATACAAAATAGAAAAATACTAAAAATACCAAAAATACAAAACAAAAATTAGCTAGGCATGGTGGTGCATGCCTGTAATCCCAGCTACTCAGGATTACCCAGGAGGTAGAAGTTGCTGGGTGACAGAGCAAAAGTCTGCCTTAAAAAAAAAAAAAAGAATAATAATGATGAACCCCATTTTCAAACCGTAATGCCATTAAGATAATGTTCTTGATTAACTTTCTGGATCCCTGAATATTGACAAGACAGAGATGTTGTTTCCTTATCTCAGTTGTCTGTTGATTAATTTTTCCATCCATTTATTCTAACCTCAGTCCTGCTCACCACTGTTTCTGCATTTTCCATTTGCAGTGAAGATACATGGGATGACTACTTTTTTTTTTTTTTTTTTTTTTTTTGAGATGGAGTCTCGCTCTGTCGCCCAGGCTGGAGTGCCGTGGCGTGATCTCGGCCCACTGCAAGCTCTGCCTCCCAGGCTCATGCCATTCTCCTGCCTCGGCCTCCCGAGTAGCTGGGACTACAGGCGCCTGCCACCTCGCCCGGCTAATTTTTTTGTATTTTTAGTAGAGACAGGGTTTCACCGTGTTCGCCAGGATGGTCTCGATCTCCTGACCTCATGATCTGCCTACCTCGGCCTCCCGAAGTGCTGGGCCACCGCGCCCGGCTGGGATGACTACTTCTAATGATAAGACAACTTTGGTTCTTTCTGACCTTTACTCTCATAATCAGGCAGTAGCCAAAGTGCTCTGAGGAAGCCGGACATTATACATGTGGTGCAATTTCACGGCCTAAAGTGACCCGAGTGTGGCCCGGCTGGAGAGGATATTTAAGTACCATGTGTGCTTTCTACCTTTACTCAGGGTTGCTGATATCTCATGATAGTAAATGTTGCCCGGTCAGCAGAGAGAGGATAGAACAAAACGGACCAAGTTCCTGGAAGCATGCCTTTTCTGAAGCAGTTCATTCCAAGGCTGTGCATTTACTAATTACTCCGAACCTTGCATGCCAAGAAATAATCCTGTAGACCTGGAAAAAGGTCGACTAAAGACGGGTAATCATCCATCTACATTGGATTTCAACAATTCGTTTCAGCCTATGCAGATAAAATTGTGAAAGACTTCAGGTGTGAAAAATGAACAGAATGTTATCAATTTGATAGTAAAAGTCAGTAAAATTGAATACACTTTAATTTTTTAGATGTTCCTCCATGCTAGCAGATATTCCCTAGAAAGTGGCATGTAAGCCATATAAATTTATTATCCTGTAATGTATTATAAACACGAGATTCCCATGAACTATAAGAGTTTATATCTTTTTAAATTTCAACTCTAAATCCGTGGGCATGAAACTAGAAAAGCATGCTCTGTCTTCCACCGACATCACTGAGTTGGAGAGATGGTGGGGGCACAAAGGGCAGGGAAGTGATGAATATATGAATCCAAGGAATCTAGAGTTGTTATTAATAGATTGGCAACTATATATAATATAATATATATAATATATAATTAAGCTAGCATCTAAAATTATTCTCATGTGACAAATTCCACTACAATATTGATAAGCATATGCCTAAAATTGATTTGATTTGAAATGAAAAAAAAAAACAACTTAAATTTAAAATATAAAATCTTTTTTAAAACTTCAAGATTTGAAAAGATAAAATGAAAGTAACAAATGCTGAGACACCTCTTCCTTGACCTAAATCAGTCCATTAAGTTTACTGCCATCCTTCACATCTGCTTTGCAAAATTCACTTATCCCAAAGGGATAAAGCAAGACAACCACAAATTTTGTCTTTTTGGCGCCATCTAGTGGCTAACTTCTATATTAAATTTTTACCTATCAACAACTAGTACTTCTTAATAAATGATAGTTTCATTATTACTTCAATGCTGTGGTGTTTAATATTTGTTTGTTTGTTTGTTTGTTTGAGACGGAGTTTTGCTCGTGTCGCCCAGACTGGAGTGCAATGGCACGATCTTGGCTCACTGCAACCTTCGCCTCCTGGGTTCAAGTGATTCTTCTGCCTCAGCCTCCCGAGTAGTTGGGATTACAGGCGCCTGCCATCATGCCCGGCTAATTTTTGTATTTTTAGTAGAGACAGGGTTTCACCATGTTGGCCAGGCTGGTCTTGAACTCCTGACCTCAGGTGATCCACCCGCCTCAGCCTCCCAAGGTGTTGGGATTACAGGCGTGAGCCACTGCGCCCAGCTGTGTTTTATTTTTATCTAAAAATAAAAATGTATGCTTTTGTAATGTACATGACAAACTATTTAAAAGCATAATAAAATAATACACTTGAAAAGAATACCTTTAAATGATGGGTAAATTAACAAGTATGGCTTACGTTAAAAAAGATACTTAGGAAGTGTTATTAGGAGTTATTTGCAGATGATAAAAAAACTCTATCCTCGTAAAATTCTGGTTGCAAATTTGTTGAGGGCCACTAAGGCGTTTTCTATTGATATTTCAATAAATGTAACAGATTCTTACTAGGTTATATAAGTAGGTCAAAGGCAGGGAAATGGACCAAGATAACCTTTAGGAATTCCTTTGAACATTAGTATTCATCAGCTCCTATCTTTTTCTTGATTTTTTTAAACACTAAAACTATTGGTTTGTTATTTATTTGCTTTTGTTTGTTTGGTCTTGGTTTCTGGCATTAATTGTCTCTATTTTTAAAAAGGAATAATTTTTTTCTCTAAAAGTCCCCATTTGGGGCTTTAATAATGTCTCATATAACTCATTTCCACTTAAAAATGTTATTTGATTTTATATAAGGAAAAAAACCCAAACTTACAAAGAATCATTTCCATAGAGATCACTTTTTTTGTTCTGGGTCAAATAATAAAATTGTTCAATAGGAAGCTTTCTGAAAAGAAAGAAAAGATTAAATTAAACATGATTTAAAATTAACACAATATAATGGTGAGATAGTAAAAGACAAATAGATTAATAATACATTCACGTATATGTAGAAATTCAATATATGAAAAGGTGTCATTTTATTTTATTTATTATTATTTTATAATAAATGGAGATGAGGTCTTGCTATGTTGCTCAGGCTTATCTTGAACTCCTGGGCTTAAGAGATCTTGCTGCCTTGGTCTCTCAAAATGCTGAGATTATAGGCATGAGCTACTGTGCCTGACCAAAGGTGTCATTTTAAACCAGGGGAAAAAAGATGCAGTTTTCTTTTTTAAAATTTTAAAACTTTTTATGTATTTTATTGTTTTGTTTTGTTTTGTTTTGTTTTAGAAACACAGTCTTGCTATGTTGCCCAGGCTAGTCTCAAACTCCTGGCTTCAAATGATTCTCCTGCCTCAGCCTCCCAAAGTGCTGGGATTACAGGCATGAGCCACCACGTACAGCCAGGATATATTTTTTAATATAGAAAAAAATTCAGTATTCATTTGAAAAATAATCCATTTCTATTTACACTATTCAGAAAGATAATTTCAGATGGATTTAAAAATCTAAAGAACTTAGAGAAAAACCTATACAAAAATAAAATGTATAGGAATGTGCTTTTTCTTTGGTGGTAGGAAGGACCTTTAAAACAATAACTTTATTTTAAAAGTCAAAAACTTGAAAGAAAATTTGATCATCAGATTTAATCATAAGGCCGGGAGCTCACACCTGTAATCTTAGCACTGTGGGAGGCCGAGATGGGCAGATGACTTGAGGCCAGGAGTTTGAGACCAGCCTGGCCAACAAAGTGAAACCCCATCTCTACTAAAAATAGAAAAAAATTTGTTGGGCATGTTGGTGCATGCCTGTACTCCCAGCTACTCGGGAGGCTGAGGCATGAGAATTGCTTAAACCTGGGAGGCAGAGGTTGCAGTGAACTGAGACCATGCCACTGCACTCCAGCCTGGGCAACAGAGTGAAACTCTGTCTCAAACAAAAAAGAATAAATAAAAATTTAAAAAAATAAAAAATAAAAAACTAAAAAACCCAAATTTAATTTTCAGACAAAACCCATAAAAGTTTAAATAAAATAAAAATTAGAAGAATTACTTGCAAATATTAACAAGGATAACACGTAAAGGATTGTTTCCAGAACAAAAAGAACCAACAAGAATCTATAAGTAAAATACAAACAATAAAAATGGGCGAAGAATAAACATAGAAAAGGAAATGTGAATGGCCATACCTAAAAGATAAGGCCAACTAGTAAGCAGAGAAATACATTCTCATAACCATGATACCCTTTATACTCATTAGATGGGTAAAAGCTATACATTTTGATAATATAGATGGCTGAGAGTGTGAGGAAATGAATACTTTTAGACACTACCATGACAATATAATATTTTATATAATATTTGGGTTACATGCACTAAAATTTAAAAAAATCCCTATACTGTGACCCACTTAGGATCTGGCATTTATTTATTTATTTAACTTTTTTTTTGAGATGGAGTCTTGCTCTGTTACCCAGGCTGGAGTGCAATGGCGTGATCTCGGCTCACTGCAACTCCCATCTCCTGGGTTCAAGTGATTCTCCTGCCTCAGCCTCCCGAGTAGCTGGGATTACAGGCACCCACCATCATACCTGGCTAATTTTTGTAGAGATGGTTTCACCATGTTGGCCAGGCTGGTCTCGAACTCCTGACCTCAGGTGATCCACCCACCTCAGCCTCCCAAAGTGCTGGGATTACAGGTGTGAGCTACTGCGCCCAGCTGGATTTGCCTTTTAGAAACCTTTGAGCATGAGCTCAAGAAGCCTTGTACAAGGATGCTTTTTAAATATGGTTAATGTAAAAAGAAACAGAGAGAAGAGAAACAATACATGATGGCTAAACTATGATGCATCCATATTGTAGAATACTGTGAGAAATTAAAAAGAATGATGTAGATCTATGTTTATCTGCATTTACAGACATGTGACCATTTCTAGATTGTACAGAGAAAAAAACCCCAAATTGCCTAATACTATGTTATCAAGTGATTCCACATATATATGAAATAACACTGTACATTTTCAATGGGTACATGTATAATAGCGTAAGTGCATAACAAAAGGCATGGAAGGAGACACCAAAATGGTAACAGTGGTTCTCCTCTAGGAAGGAGAGTGAGACTGCGGGGTAGTGGTCAAAAGACAATGGACCTCATCTGTAACCTTTTCATGTTTTCATGTATACTATGCTCACCTGCAACTTGTGGCTGCCCAATTATCTTTTGAACATGCAGCTTACTTTTTTTTTTTTTTTTTTTTGTGATGGAGTCTCACTCTGTTGCCCAGGCTTGAGTGCAGTGGTGCAATCTCGGCTCACTGCAACCTCTGCCTCCCAGGTTCAAGCAATCCTCCCGCTTCAGCCTCCTGAGTAGTTGGGATTACAAGCACCTGCCACCATGCCTGTCTAATTTTTTTTGCATTTTTGGTAGAGACGGGGTTTCACCATGTTGGCCAGGTTGGTCTCAAACTCCTGACCTCAGGTGATCCACCCACCTCGGCCTCCCAAAGTGTTGAGATTACAGGTGTGAGCCACCGCGCCTGGCCCCAGCCTACATTTTTGTAGTGCGTGTACTGTGAATGTCATCTACCCAATGCAGATTCCAAGAAACTTGCTTTTTCCAGCCTCCGAATGGCCCTGGAGTGTGAGGGTTATTTGTATCCCACAAGAATGTTCACCTAGAGAACCCCACCACTGAGGATGTTCTCAATAATTAGGCAGATACAACGACCAGCTTTGTGCGTGTCAGGTTTTCTCGTCACTCCGGTGCTTGCTCAGTGGCTTCGTAACGAAGTGATCATGGCGGCACACAGAAATTATCACATATGGACTCAGCGACATGAACTTCCCTCACTAAGACTCACCTGGCTGTTGGCGCATTTGAGTTTGCCAGCAGAAGTGACCAATCCTAAGTGCTTGATAGGGTGACCTATCCCTGGATGTACTAGTCAGCCATCTGGTGGTAGGATAATTACACTGAACCCCTTCCATCATCAAAGAGATAACTTATACTCATAAGATTAGACACTTCTTCAAAATAGGGATTTCCCTTCCCTTCTCACCATGCCTCTGCAAGTAACATCATCAGTAAACTTACTAAATGTCTCATTTGTTGCCATGCCGTCTTAAACAATATTATTTTTGATTAAGGAACTCAATTTACCACAAAAGACATTGGGCAACAGTTGGTTGCATTCAAATGATTCGCCATATATACAGAATGTCATATTTTGCCATACTTACAGAACGTTAGAATGGCTTACTGAATATTCAATTACGGCTGAGTGTTGTCCTAAAGAGTGCAGGACACGCTCTGAACCAGTGACCAATAAATAGATTCCCCCTTGGCCAGAATGCATGGTCTGAAAACCAAAGGGTGGAAGTGGGAGTGGTGCCTCTTACTGTTATACTTATGGTTACACTTGAGAAAATTTGACTCCCTCCCCAGCCACCTTGAGCTTTGGTGGTTTAGAGGTCAAGGGAGAAACGCTTCCATCCGGGGATACAACAGTGGTCCCAATTGCATTGGAAGCTGAATTGATGATGATGTGGTAATTTTGGGCAGGATGACTGATCCTGAATATCAAGGGCCAGAGGATATTATACAATGATGGGGGAAAGGAGTATTTCTGGAACCTAGGGAACCTTTTGAACACCTAGTATTGTCTTCAGTAGCATGGAGTTAATGAAACACTATAGCAGCCTTACACAGGCAGAACCACTAAGAGCTAAGATCTCTCAGAACATACTTTTGGGTTGTTCTATCAAGTAACATACTCCTACCAGCTCAGGTATTGGCTGAGGGCAAGGGAACTTGGAATAGGTAGTGAAGGAAGGAAATTATTATTATTTATAAAAGCATTTTAAATTTCAATAGTTTTTGGGGAATGGGTGGTGTTTGGTTACATGAATAAACTCTTCACTGGTAATTTCTGAGATTTTGGTCTAATCATCACCGAAGTAGTGTACACTGTACCCAATGTGTAGTCTTTCATCCCTCACCCCTTTCCCAACCTTCCTCCCGAGTCCCCAGAGTCCACTGTATCATTCTTATGCTTTTGTATCCTCATAGCTTAGCTCCAACTTATAGGTGAGAACATACAATGTCTGATTTTCCAATCCTGAGTCACTTCACTTAGAATAATGGTCTCCAACTCCCTCCAGGTTGCTGTGAATACCGTTATTTCATTTCTTTTTATGGCTGAGTACTATTCCATGGTATATCCATGCCACATTTTCTCCATCCACTTGGTTAATGGGCACTTGGGCTGGTTCCATATTTTTGCAATTGCGAATTGTGCTGCTATAAACATGTATGTGCAAGTGTCTTTTTCATATAATGACTTCTTTTCTGGAGGAAGGAAATTATACCACCAATGATAGCCTCATGACCAGGTGCAGGAATGAGGACTATGGTCGCTTCTCCTATTTGCTGCCTTGCTGTGTATTCTGCCTTATGTATCTTCTTTTTTCCTCTTCATTTTCCTTATTATTTCATATAGGATGCATTGGTGATGGTTAGCTTTATTAGAGGGCATGGGTATAGAATATTGGGACAAGATTACAACTGAACTAGACAGGAGTGAGCACTTGGAGTTGGATATAGCAAAGTTGGAAACCGCTTTCCTTTGGCCTCTGCTTTTGGGGAGGTGAGTGTATTTTCATTTGTATGAAAATTGTTGCTTTTTTTTTTTTTTTTTTTTTTTTTTTAAGACAGAGTCTCACTCTGTCACCCAGGCTGCAGTGCAGTGGCACAATCTTGGCTCACTACAACCTCCGCCTCCTGGGTTCAAGTGATTCTCCTGTCTCAGCCTCCTGACCTCGTGATCCACCCACCTTGGCCTCCCAAAGTGCTACGATTACAAGAGTGAGCCACCGCGCCCAGCTGCATTTTCTTACAATGAAGCAACAGTTCTCCAACTTTGCTGCATGTTGGAATTATCTGAGGTATCTTGTTAAAATGAAGATTCTGTTTCAGTAAATCTGGGTGGAGGCTGAGATGTGGTATTCACCATTTCCTAGGTGATGCTGATGCTGCTGGCCCAGGTACCATGTATCGAATAGAAAAGCATGTTATTGTTGCAGCTGTTGTTTAGAGTGACAGTCCACTGGCACTCAAGACTATCATCCTTACAATACCCTCTCTACATTTTGCTAGTTTCCCACATTTGGAACACCCCATTTCCCAGCCTTCCTAGCAGCCAGGGTGCAAATGTGCCCTAAGTTCTGCCAATCATCCCCATCTATACTAGACTTTGATTTGACTGTGAGTAGCCTGAGAACATGAGCTTCATGAGGGGCATCCAAACTGCCAATAAGGTGGCAGCAGAGGTGTCCAGTTAAAGAGGCACTTCCTCCCTGATGAGGCCAGTCCTGGGAGTGAGTTGGTCACTATTCCTGGATGCCAAACAATGAGTCTATTTCTCTAGGCATCCCACAGTTTTGTGAGCTAATATAATATCCTCCCATAATCTTGTTCTTTTCTTTTATTTTTTTCCTGAGACAGAGTTTCACTCTTGTTGCCCAGACTGGAGAGCAATGGTTAGTTTAAGAAGAACAGGATTGGCCAGGCGCAGTGGCTCACATCTGTAATCTCAGCACTTTGGGAGGCCGAGGCAGGTGGATCACTTGAGGTCAGGAGTTCGAGAGCAGTCTGATCAACATGGAGAAAACCTGTCTCTACTAAAAATACAAAATTAGCCGGGTATGGTGGCGCACACCTGTAATCCCAGCTAGGCTGGGAGGCTGAGGCAGGAGAATTACTTGAACCCAGAAGGGGGAGGTTGCAGTGAGCTGAGATCACGCCACTGCACTCCAGCCTGGGCAACAAGAGTGAAACTCCATCTCAAAAAAATAAATAAATAAATAAATAAATAAATAAAAAATTAAGAGATATGCCAGGTATAACTGGTGTTCTGAGTGGAACAAGTATTCTCTCTCTCCCTGCACATTCAGTAAGAGATCATGCACCAATCTCATTTCGAAGTAGATTGCCCTTAAGAAACAAGTCTTTGGCTTTCTTTTTACACACAGGAATTCTGTATGAATACTTCTAATTCTTACAAAGCATTGTGCATTTTTTAATATTTAAATTTTGGGAGGGCAGTAGCTGTAAATTCCATACAGAGCTATCTCCCCAGTCTCCAGAACAATGCTTCCTATACTTAAATTACAGAGCAGATAAATGAATAAACAGATTGCATAAATAAAATGAACAGATGAAAAGAAGTTGGGGTGTTGGAGTCAATAAATCTGGACTCAAATCCCTATTTAACAACTTTATAATTGTCTGACCCAAGGAAAGGTGCTGAATCTCTCGGGTCTGTTTATTCACTGTAAAACAAGGATGGCAGCATCTGCTTCACAAAGAGATTGCAGTTCCATGAGAGCATGGGCTTCAACACGTTTGCTGAGTGAATGAATGAACGTGAGGGCCTCACTATCTATGTGTGTTGATGTCTGAATCTTTCTAATTGGCCTGTGACTTTTTATTTGTCTGCTTTTTATTGCTTTTCTAAGGCTTTGACAAGGTCACCGGCGGCACATGTCCCTGTTGTTAATGTTTCTCTCTCTTGCTGTGGTTTGTCTTCCTTAATTTATTTCTTTTACCTGCTTTAGAACAAAGAATTAGTTAACTAAAGTGTTCATGAGCCAGATAATCAGGATTGTTAGATAAAGCAGGGGGAAGCAGGCTCTGTGCCAAGTGTAGGATAGACTCTGCTCTGAGTAAATGTCTTAATCCTTAGGAAATATTTAATATGACATTTGCTATTCAGATTTTTTTTTTTGCTTTCTCTTGAATTTTAATATGTTTTGAATAGAGTTGCTGAGTGACTTTAAGATTTATAGACTATTATTGAAAGGTTTTAACACTTGAAAACAACGTCCAGCAGATTCTAGTGATTATCAAAAAGAATGACAAATTACAAATCAAAAGTTCCAAAAACCAAGAGCATCTATACAAATTAGGCCAGGTCTTTGCTCAAAAATATTTAACATTTAATTGTTTTTCTCTCTTTCTATCTCAGGAACATTCCCATTTAGTTTTAGGTAAGATATGATAAGTGAAGGAATTAAATGAATCAAAATTTCTGATCACAATATTTTAACATCACTAAGGACAGCAAAAACCATTCATTTATTATTATTTCACAATTAGAAATTAGTCTTTCATTCTGTGTCTTTTCATAAATAGTAAAAGAAATAACTTGGAAGACAGATTTAAGCAAACAAAGGACTCAAAATAGAAAAAAAGAAAAATGGATAATAAAGACACTTTCTGTGAATGGCAGAAAGTTTATTTACCTTGGCCAGGTTTCTCCACCAAATCCGTAATGCTGATGTCCTTTGCCCATGACACGAGGAGGCTCACACTTTGGCCTGTGGTCCTCGGGGAGTGAAATCGGTATTATCCCACCATACTCTCTTTCAGCGCCCCAAGGAAGTCTACATTGTTGAAGTGACTCCCTTAATTCCTGATACCTGTGGAAAAAGACAGACTTTAAACAGCCTCAGCAACAAAACAGATGCACAAAACTGCATAACGGATTGCATAAAATTCCTACCACTTCATAAGAATTTTTAGATTAAATCTTCAGAACACAGAATTCTCAGTGTCAGGTAGATTATGATACTGGTTATTTAGGCATCATGGGACTGCTCAAAGAACGAGGTTAAATTTCGGAGGACTTACAGATTATCCTTTTTTTGGTCATCAGTTGTAGTGTGCTTATCTTTTATTTTTTAAATTTTATTTATTTATTTATTTTTGAGATAGGGTCTCACTCTGTTGCCCAGGATGGAGTGCAGTGGCATGATCTTGGCTCACTGCAGCCTCTGCCTCCTGGGTTCAAGCAATTCTCCCACCTCAGCCTCCCGAGTAGCTGGGATTACAGGGGTGTACTACCATACCCAGGTAATTTTTGCATTTTTAGTGGAGACGGGGTCTCATCACATTGGCCAGGTTGGTCTCGAACTCCTCAGGTGATCCACCTGCCTCGGCCTCCCAAAGTGCTTGAGATTATAGGTGTGAGCCACTGCGTCTGCCCATGTGTTTATTTTTAAAAACAGCTTTATTGAGGTTGAATTAACTTGCCACACAATTCATCCATTTAAAGTGTACAATTCAGGCCAGGTGCAGTGGCTCATACCTATAATCCCAGCACTTGGGAGGCTGAGGCAGGAGGACTGCTCGAGCTCAGGAGTTCAAGACCACTCTGGACAACATAGCAAGACCCTGTCACTATTTTATAAATTTATAATTAATTTAAAAATAAAGTGTATAATTCAATGGCCTTAAAGTTTATTCACAGATAGGTGCGAGCATCCCCACAGTCAACTTTACAACATTTTCATCATCTCAAGAATACCCTGTATTCCTAAGCCATTATTCCTTATACTCCCCACCCTCAGTCTATCCCTCATTTCCTGTAAATAGAATAATATAACACATGGCCTTTTGTGATGGGCTTCTTTGACTTGGGATAATGATATTTTCAAGGTTCATCCATTTTGTAGTATGTGTCCATACTTCATTCCATTTATTTATTTATTTATTTTTTAAGATGGAGTTTCACTCTTGTTGCCCAGGCTGGAGTGCAATGGCGTGATCTTGGCTCACTGCAGCCTCCACCTCACGGGTTCAAGTGATTTTCCTGCCTCAGCTTCCCGAGTGCCTGGGATTATAGCTGCCCGCCACCACGCCTGGCTAATTTTTTATATTTTTAGTAGAGACATGGTTTCACCATGTTGGCCAGATTGGTCTTGAACTCCTGACCTCAGGTGATCCCCCCCGCCTTGGCCTCCCAAAGTGTTAGGATTACAGGCGTGAGCCACAGCACCCAGCCCTTCATTCCTTTTAATGGCTATGTAATATTTTACCATATAGATATATCATGTTTTGTTTCACCATTTATCAGTTGATGGACATTTGGGTTATTTTCACCTTTTACTCTTGTGAATAATACTGCTATGAATATTCATGTTCAAATTTTGGTTTGAATATCTGTTTTTAATTCTTTGGGGAACTAAATTAGAAGTAGATCATATGGTAATTCTGTTTAATTTGTTGAGGAACTGCCAAACTGTTTTCTACAGTAGCTGCTCCATTTTACATTCCTACCAACATTGTATGAGGATTCCAATATCTCCACATCTTTGCCAACACTTGTTATTTTCTGTTAAAATTTAAAAGAATTATTGCCATTCTAGTGGATGTGAAGTGGTATCTAATTGTAGTTTTGATTTGCATTTCCCCAATGACTAATGATATCGAGCATTTTTTTCCATGTTCCTATTGGCAATATCTTTATTGGAGAAATATCTATTCAGATCCTTTGCATTTTTTGTTATTTGTCTTATTTTTGAGTTTTAAGAGTTCTTTATATATCCTACTTACAAGTTCCTTGTCAGGTATAATAGGCAAATATTTTCTCCTATTCTGTGCATTTTCTTTTTACTTACTTGATAGTGTCCTTTGAAGCATAAAAGTTTTTTAATTTTGATGAAGTTCACTTGATCTGTTTTTCCTTTTATTGCTTATGCTTTTGATGTCGTATCTGAGAACACAGTTGCAAATCCAAGGCCATGAAGATTTATTGCTATGTTTTCTTCTAAGTATTTTACAGTTTAGCCCTTACGCTTAGGTCTTTGATTCAGGATGAGTTAATTTTGGATACAATACGAGATAAGGGATCTCATGCATCTATTCTTTTGCATGTGAATATCCAGTTGTCCTAGCTCTATTTGTTGAAAATCCTTCTTCCTCATTAAATGGTCTTGGCTACAGATTATTTTTGGATTTTCAAAAACGGAGAGTATTGTAAAGGAATATTTCTAATCTTCTAAAGGAGCTACTTGCTCATAAGTTTTATCTAGGGCTACTACAACAATGGTTCTCAAACAGTGGTCCCTAGACTAGTAGCATAAGCATCTCCTAAGAGCTTCTTAGAAATGCAAATTCTCAGGCTCCATCTCAGAACCTAAGAATCAGAATCTCTGGGGATGGAGTGAAGTAATGTTTTAAGAAGCCCTCCAGGTGATTCTTGTGCTTGCTAAAGTTTTAGAAGCACTATTCTATTCAACAGTTACCTTGTATGGTAATCATGTCTCCAAGTGCCACCCATTACAACAGTACTATGCAGTGGACTGGAGATATGGGGGTTTCCTAAATTGGTTGGTAGGGCTTATCTAATCTTGAAACTGGTAGCTCAGATGGTTCTCTCTGCTTTTTCTTTTTTTTTTTTTTTTTTGAGACGGAGTCTCGCTCTGTCATCCAGGCGGGAGTGCAGTGGCCGGATCTCAGCTTACTGCAAGCTCCGCCTCCCGGGTTTATGCCATTCTCCTGCCTCAGCCTCCGGAGTAGCTGGGACTACAGGCGCCCACCACCGCGCCCGGCTAGTTTTTTTGTACTTTTTAGTAGAGACGGGGTTTCACCGTGTTAGCCAGGATGGTCTCGATCTCCTGACCTCATGATCCGCCCATCTCGGCCTCCCAAAGTGCTGGGATTACAGGCTTGAGCCACCATGCCCGGCTTGCTTTTTGTTAACAAAGGAGTGAAGGGCAGGTATTCTATTGGCTCACTGTTGTAACCAGGCTTTACCCCAGTGCCTGGCACACAGGAAGTACCCAATGAATACTACTGAATAAATAAGTAAGGCCAAAGATTGTTCCTGTACTGCTTTCTGTGAGAGAGGAATGAAATCTGGTTAGGAACACAGCCTCACAAAATCACCTGCAAAGTATCTGGCAAAAGTTCTGCTTCCTAATTAGGAAGGATTTAACGACTTTCAGTTTCCAGTAATGGCGGCCTAGGTTATTTGGACCAAACTTCCCACTGAAAACAACTAAAAGTACTGGGAGGAGAAAAAAAAATCTTAAAAGCAACTCACTTTTTGACAAGACAGAAAGGGATGAGTGCTACATAGAGGGTAAATAGGAACCCAGTGAAGTAAGCAAGCAGGGAAGTCACTTCTGCCCTTAGGGCAGGGCCAATCCTGGCAAATTTACATTTTTGTTTTAAGGTGAGGGATATGGAAATCAGCCAAGTGAGGAAACTAAAGGAGACCATCTACACAAAAAGCTGGGACCTTAAAATGCTTACCCTCTCGTGTTCAAGGTGAGTCAGAAGTTAACCAGTTTCCCTGTGGCCCCAGTTTGCATCTACCCTAAACTTAAGCTTGGATTTAAGTGGTCCTGGATTGGTATTATGGTATATACCTATAAGGCACTTTGCAGGACAAACAGGAATCCTTTCAGGAGGAAGGATTCTTGGGGGAATCACAAGATGTGTTCTAAAGGATGAGTAGGAGTTATCTAGAGGAAAGAGAGGAAATACTGGGGCGTGCAAGGGAATAGCAGGTAGCAAGGCCTAGAGTTTAATAGACTGGAAAATTCTTGACAGTGTTGGCTTTAGTCTAGAATCTCTCTTAGGGAAGAATTACTTTTGTTTGGTAAAATATTCTGCTAAGCCACTTGGTGTAGACACAGACTCTGAAAGTATGGGTATTGGTAGGAGCTCAAGCAAGCTCAGACTGATTAAACTGCTCTGCAGTGGGAGAAACGTGTTTGTTTGCTCTTGAAAGAGGGAGAGGAGAGGAAAGGGGAGTAAGGGAAGAGGGAGATGAGAGGAGCCACCAGGATGGTGAGGCTACTGGGGACTGCACTGGTTGGAAACCCAGGGAGAAACCCTTGGTGACAGCTGGTTAAAGACCTTTTAAGAATGTGGAAGTTATGGCTCTAAGGTGTTTTGGTTACATGTAGCATGGCATGGTGTGACTCTCCCTCCTGATCCCCAACAATTCAGTGAAGTTTACCAGGCTCACAAATGCTCTGCATGGACAAGGTCTTTAGAGAAAAATGAGGGATGATTGAATTTCACATCTGGGCCAGAGAAAAATGAGGGATGATTGAGTTTCACATCTGGGCCAGTGTGTTCTTTTAAGTGCAACCAGGAACCCAAAGTCAGAAGTGACCATGAGACTTTCAAATGCTATCCCTATCCTTATCCTGGGAACTTGGATAAATCTGGAGGTATTCTACAAGGCATGAGTAAAGATTTGAGTAGAACTTACCCAGATCTTAGGGGTTGAGAAAATATAGTTGAATTTTGAACTATATTAGAAGAGTTGATATAGAATTCCAGAACTTGGGGCATGTAGAGAAGGGCCATGGTGAGAGGTGGAGCATGAGAGGAAAACAAGGACAGTATCCTATCCTTCAAAATCCTCTGGATTATACCGTGAGAACAGTGGCAGCCACTCAGAAACATGGAGGAGAGGAAGGGGGGTGGGGTGAAGGGTTGGGGATGAGGGTGAGAGGAGGAAGGGGGAAGAAAGAGGGAGAAAAAGGGAGGGAGAGAAAGGGAGAGAGAGTGAGAAAGAGAAGGGGAGATAGGTAGATAGGGAGAGAGAAGGGGAGAGCCAGGGAGAGAGAGAGAGGGAAGGAGAAAGAGGTATGACCTGTGGAGCAACTTTTTTCTCTTTACCAGTACAGTGCTTGGCTTAACATAACCCCCCTCTCCTCCACCTGGAATAATTGTTGAATAGAATGAAGAAGCAACACTCAGGACTGTCTTGTAAGTGGAATGTATTATCCTGTGAAGTCACTAGATTGAGGGTTGGCAAAGCATGGCCCATGAGCCAAATCCAACTCCCTGCCTGTTTTTGTAAATAAAAGTCTATTGGAATACAGCCATGACCATTCATTTATGAACTATCTACAGTCTATGGCTGCTTTTGCCTCACAATGGCAGAGTTGAATAGTTGGACAGAGACGGTAAAGCCTAGCATCTGGCTCTTTACAGAAAAAGTTTGCTAACCCCGCACTAGCTAGGCAAGGAGAGTCCTGGGCCCACTGATTTGGGGTGCTGTAGAAGGGATGCTGGCATTCAGCTCTCAGACCTCTACGTCCTCTCTAGCTGTCTGACAACGATCAAGAGACACGGTTTCGGGGACGTGACAAGTTAAAAATATTTAAATGCATTTGATTAATGACAACCTAAGCTTTAATATCTAAGTTTGTAAAAGTTACATTCAAAACCTAAATGAGTCAATTTCTCAACATCTGACCCCTGTATATTACATTGTCCCCGGAAGATGAGCTGGTAGAAAATGCTAATCAATCATTTGGACTGGCATCCACCTAAAGCTGGAAAGTTGCAGGAAATCATTTAAAATAAAAGACAATGCATAAATAAGTCATATTTCCCTCTTACTTTAAGGTATCACGTCTCCCTCCCCTTAGCCTTAATACTCACAGAATTGTAGAGAAGGAACCAAATTAAAATAAAAATTGACATTTTAGGATGTAATAATTTTAGGATTTCATTATAGGCTCCCATTTGTTTCTGGATTCACTTCGTTGCTTTCTGATTCTTAAACATTTTTAAAAAATGATAGTTATCTGCCAACTAAAAATGAGGGTTATGTTTTAATAATTTTAATGAAATTTTAAACCTTTCTTTTTTCCTCTCTGTCTCCGCTTCCCTTTTTCTCTACCTCTTTTCCTCCCCCTCTCTCTCACTGTCTCTCTCACCTCTTTCTCCCTCTATCTCTCCCTCTCTCTCCCTTTCTGCTAGCCCAGTAGTTCTCAATGTAAATAAAATACATCTCTATAACAAAGAGAATAATTATCAAATTATTGGTGCTACCATCTCTAGCAATAGAAAATTGTTTACTTGTTTTTGAAAAGGTACATTCCCTATAGATGAACCAATATTTCATTTTAAAGTCACTGTACAAGATTTTGTGCATCAAGTCCCAAATTCAGTAATTTAGCCAGTAATTACTGGGAGGCATGATTAAAGAAAAGCTTGAAATAAACATAACCCTCATTTTTAGTTGGCAGATAACTATTATTTAAAAAAATGTTTTAAGAGTCAGAAAACAGCAAAGTGAATCCAGAAACAAAATGGGAACTGATAATCAAATTCTATAATGAAATTCTATTATATAATGAAATCCTAAGCAGTTCTCAAGGCACTTCCTTAATGGATATGTTTGCCCTGTGAGCTAAGAGAACTTGCTAGAAGTAAGGAGAAGTCAGCTGAATGAAAAAGGGGATAGGAATCTTGATGATTTTGAGTAGCTGTTCCTGCCACACTTAAATTTTCAACAGAAGAAATGAGAACAAAAAACCACCTGTTTATATACTTAATATTTTTAATGGAGATAAGCAAGTTTATATAAAATAGTGGCTAGCATAATTGTTCTAAAAAATCCACTTGAATAAAGTCATTAAAGTGTAACAACTAACTTACTCTTGGTCATCAGGTAAGCCAGAACCGTAGTCCTGGTTTTCTTACATTTTCAGTGCTGCTAGCGCAGTAGTTCTCAATGTAAGCTGAAAAACTTAAAAATGCAGATTCCCTTGCCCCACCTCAGACCTGGGGAGTCAGCATGTCCACAGAGGAAGCCTGGGAATCTGTCTTTCTAGGAAGTTCCTCAGGTGATTTTGAAGTACCCTGTCTGCAGACCAGTCCTGGGTAACAGGGCAGCTAGACTGCGTCACCTATTTTTGTCTTGTTTTATTTTGTTTTGATTTTTGAGACAGGGTCTCGCTCTATTGCCCAGTCGGGAGTGCTGTGGTGTGATCTTGGCATACTACAACCTCTGCCTCTAAGCTCAAGTGATCCTCCCACCTCAGCCTCCCAAGTAGCTGGGACCACAGGTGTGAGCCCCCACACCTGGCTAATTTTTGTATTCACCTCACCTATCGTGAAAAGAAAAAAAAAGTAGGCTGATGTGAGGAAATTGTTTTGCGTCACTGCTAAAACTGCCAAGTGAGGGCCATGATGGCTGCATCTAAGCTGTAGGTACAGCCTACATGATCTAAGTTGTACCTGGATACATCACGGTATTTACAAAGAGTGTCCCTTTAAGTATATCCATGTTTAGAAAATTAAGCTGCTGAGTGCAGACGTATGCTAGGGCTCACATTCATCCTTACCATTATGAAGGTAATCCTGAAAAACCAGGGGCTTTCTGTTTTGTATTGTTTTATTTTGCTGTTGAGATACCTTGTGATTCAAATTGGGAGCCACAGACCCTGCACCTGGTCTGGAGAAGTGAGCCTCAGCAATGATAGAACAGACGGGCCACTGGTATCCTGCGAACACCGCCCAGAGCCGCTCCATCACTAACACTGAGAGAAGAGACTCTTTTGTAAGCTGTCTGGTGGCTTTTTAAGAGGGGGTTAAGAGGAGGGGTTCTGAGAACACATGATCATCCTGGTTTTCTCAGTCTGGGGATTGTGAAAGGAAATAATTCACGTGAAATAAAAGGGAAAGCAAATTGTAGTTATTAGTAGCCAGACACATGGTTGTACCTAGATAGAGCTTCAAATAATACCTTTTTGTAGTTTATAGTTGACCATATATCGTGTTGAATTTTATAGTCAGTTAACAAAAAATGTGCTTCTCTTAAATTTCATGCCAGTTAAAGGGTTTTGGAGTCGATCACTAACCAACTACAGGACCTTTTAGGTAGAGGGGATCAACATTTCAGTGAGAAGCCTTTGACAGTGCTTTTTGGTGGTGCATTCAGACATGGCAGCCCTAAATTCTTGGATTCCTTTAGGCCAAATATAAAACCTCACATTGCTGTTTTTGAGCCAGGGACAACTGCCCATTCCCAGATCACACACAATCCACTAAGAATTTCATTTGACTCAAGTGAAGCTCTGCCTAATGTGATAGCCCTTGGAGCTGAACGGGAATTAAGGGCTGAAAACCACTCTTGTGAATCAGGTCAACGGTAGAGGGAGTAGGGGCAGCCAGGACTGACCCAGAAGTGACAAGAGCTCCTCTTCCCCCAATATAAGAATATTTCTTTTCATTAAGTGAAAATAGCAATTGATTTAAAAAATGTTGAATATGATCTTTACATTTAAAAAAATTGGAGAGGACACATATTAAGATGTTAACACAGTAGTTATTATCTCTGGATAAAGGAAGTACAGAGGGTTTCTTTCCTGTGCCTCATTTTCATAATTTTTCTGTTGGAAACAGAAAGAATTTGTTTTCCTTACAGATTTCTATGATTTCTACATTATGAGGAATGTGTGTTAGTTTTATAATTATGGAAAAATCATTCTTTTTCTTTATTAATATAAACAGCATGTTTGTAAACTGGAGAAGACCTGTGGAAGTCTGATCGAGATGGTGAAAGGCTAAGTGCAAGAAGAAAAAGGAGCTGAATCTGTGAGAATCAGTGTTTAGTCTGGCAAACAGAACTCTCAGAGGGGCCAAGAGAATCTTCAGATTTTGAAGGGCTGCTAGCATGGGACGATGAATTACTATTTGCATAGCTTCAGAGGGAAGAATCAGAATCAGCAGGCAGAAATTACAAGGGAAAAAATTGTTCTCATTAGAAAGAAAATGATCTAACAATCAGGAGCATTCAAAAGTGGAATGGACTGCCTGGTGTGGAAGTGCTGTCCTTTTTGGAAGTGTTTAAACTGAGGTTGGGTGACTGCCTGTCTGGTTTCCTAAAGAATTCTTAAATGATTGGGAGGCTGAGGTGGATGGATCACGAGGTCAGCAGATCGAGACCATCCTGGCCAACATGGTGAAATCCCGTTTCTACTAAAAATACAAAAAAATTAGCTGGGCGTGGTGGTGTGCGCCTGTAGTCCCAGCTACTCGGGAGGCTGAGGCAGGAGAATTGCTTGAACCCAGGAGGCGGAGGTTGCAGTGAGCCGAGATTGTGCCACTGCACTCCAGCCTGGTGACAGCGAGACTCCGTCTAAAAAAAAAAAAAAAAAAGAAAGAAAAGAACTCCACAAAACAAGCAGACAACCAGTCATTTTTTCATTGTCCAGGTGTTTTGAGGTGTTTTTTTCTTTTCCTTTCCTTAAAATGATTCAAGTAAATACAATAGAGGAAATGCTGACACTAAGATCTTGGCAAACTCCTTGTGTGTATCTGTTATTTCATATGTAAAATGCAGATAACAGTAGTACTTATCTCATAGGGTTGTCATGAGGATTAAACGAATTACTACATACAAAGCATTTGGTAGAGTGCTGACACATAGTAATCATTAGATATGTTAGGTGCAATATTTTTCATTGTAATTTTTTTTTAAAACTTTTTTTCTAGGTTCAGGGGTACATATGCAGGTTTGTTATACGGGTAAATTGCACGTTGCAGTGGTTGGGTGTACAAATTATTTTGTCACCCAGGTGATAAGCACAGTACCCAAGAGGTAGTTTTCTGGTCCTCGCCTTCCTCCCTCTCTCTACCCTCAAGTAGGCCTTGGTGTCTGTGGTTCCCTTCTTTGTCTCCATGTGTACTCAATGTTTAGCTCCCACTTATAAGTGAGAATAGGTGACATTTGGTTTTCTGTTACTGTGTTAGTTTGCTTTAGAATAACGGCCTCCAGCTCCATCCATGTTGCTGCAAAGGACATGATCTCATTTTTTATGGCTGCATAGTATTCCATGGTGTATATGTACCACATTTTCTTTATCCAGTCAACCATTGATGGGCATTTAGGCTGATTCCATATCTTTGCTATTGTGAATAGTGCTGTGATGAACATACCTGTGTCTTTATGTTAGAACAACTTATATTCCTTTGATAGAACAACGTATAAGAACAACTTAGAATCCAATAATGGGATTGCTGGGTCAAATGGTAACTCTGTTTTGAGTTCTTGGAGAAATCACCAAACTGCTTTTCATAAATTAAATCATAATGTGTAATTAATGTGCTACAGGGAATTTGGTGAAGCAAAAATTTACACAACTATAAGCAGCAAATTCTAGACAGTAGAAGGGCATGTTAGGGAACCAATACAGTACTCTTTATAATAGTCTTTGATTACCACATATTAATTTCCCAATGAAGGAACGGGCCATTCTACGATTTTAGAATGTAGTGGATGAATATGATGTCTGGCTTTTATAGTACACAGCCACTTACTTCTCGAGTTCCTTACAGACACTTGACGGTTCAGTTAATTGCCACGTTTTGCCTTCCCTGTGATATGATAAGCAGAAGAGCCCCAGCCCGGTGCAGTGGTCACGCCTGTAATCCCAGCACTTTGGGCGGCCGAGGTGGGTGGATCATTTGAGGTCAGGAGTTTGAGACCAGCCTGGCCAACATAGTGAAACCCTGTCTCTACTAGAAATGCAAAAAAATTAGCTGGGCATGGTGGAGCATGCCTGTAATCCCAGATACGCTGGAAGGTGAGGCAGGAGAATCACTTCAACCTGGGAGGCGGAGGTCCGGGTGAGTCGAGATCACACCACTGCACTCCAGCCTGAGTGACAAGAGTGAGACTCCGTCTCAAAATCAAACAAACAAAAAACAGAAGAGCCCCAGAACAATACATGTTTTTCATCACATAATAAAATACACTAATACATTAAAACTGCTTTTTCTTTTTTGCTTTTTCTAGTTTTTGTTTTACCTGTCCTCTGAGGCAGTTGGGCGAGTAGTCGTTTGGAGGGGGGTGTGCAATTCATTAGAGTAAAAGGTGTTGGACAGTATGTCAGCTCCTTCAAGCTCCCTGCAACAGTAGGGCCTGCCGTGAATGACCTCCATGCTTCTTGGCTAAAAAGGCACAACCTGGAAAAGTAAAGGAGGGGACATTTGGCTTGTCCACTCAAGGCAGGCAGAAAACACATTTTACACTGTTAAATTGTTCAACCTGACGCTGCACAGAAATCACAGGCTTCCCTCTGCACTGAAAGCGGTCAAATCAGTAATAAAGACCTAAATAAGTTCTATGGAAATGAATTTCAACTGAAACAAATCCACAAAGTGGAAGGTGCCTCCAAGTAGTCACCACAATGACCATCCAGTAGGTTCGTACCAGTCCGCTTTGTGGCTATCAACTGAAATTCAATTCCTGCCTCAAATTTAACTATAACTATTCAAGAAAACTCAGTTGACTTTTAGCCTGTGGTCTTTCCGAAAATTAGAGACTCTTCATTCAAGAGAATAAGAGCTGTCCTAAAGGCTTCGGGGATTCCGGACAAGAATCCGTTTGCAGATGGTGGAGTCAAGGGTGCAGCACGAACGGGACCCTAAAAGGGATTCCAGGTTTCCACTGCGTCGGGGAGAATCCCACCTCTCCCTCGGACTTGGGGGAAGGCCAGGAGGCGGCGTAGCTGGGACCAAGGGTGCCGGGGGCCGAGGCCGAGCCTCGCGGGCTGTCATCGCCCTGCGAGCGGTGCCTCGGGGGTCTGGACACACCTGGGACATGAGTCTGGGGGCGCTGCGGGACCGCGCCTCCCCTCTGCTCCCTGCAGCTGGCGGCCTTCGCGGGCCGAGGAATTTTGAGGTCGTCCGCACCTGCGGCCCGGTGGAGCTGGCAGGCAGGGGCGGGGGCGGGAGAAGGACGGCGGGCAGGCCGGGGTAGGGTGGGGCTGGGGGGCGCTTGTGACGGTAGCCGTGACCGCGGCACTAAGTGATGCGTCCTTGAGGGGCTGGGGGCTGCCGGGTGGCGGGCGGGGCGCGGTAGGCGGCTCTTAGAGACCTCGGAGGCAGCCAGCCCAGCGATGCGGCACTGGCAAGAACGCGAAGAGGTACTGACAGTGAAGACAGCGAGAGGCGCGGTGTCGGAGGTGAGAGGGTCTCTTCCGCCTTGCGGCCGCTGGCCCCGCCTCCCGGTCCCTTGCCCCGCCCCTCTCGGCTCGCCGCCCTGCCTCCTGTAGGACACCGCCTGGCCCCACCCGCGCCTCGCCCCCAGGCGCCCTCTAGCGGCAGCGGCGATGGCGATATCAGTTTATTTTTCCAGGGCTTCCAGGTCTGAAGCTGTCTCCCGGCGGCCACGGAGTGTTCTCATGTGGACTGGGCGGAGGAAGAACTCCGGTCCAGTGGAGTCCCCGGTGAGGTCGGAGCATGCGACCTGTCCTCCCTCCCCAGGTCACCTCGCAGGATTGAGGACAGTGCGGCCAGATCGAGGGTGGAGTCTGCAGGATTTTGAAACTGCAGCCCCTGGCATGGCGCCCTAACAGAGCCTCTGCTCCTTGCCTGGTGGGTGCGGACGTGGCAAAGTCCTTTACTTGCCTCGTCCCCAGACCCTAGCCCCACCTTGATTATCTCAGTTTTCCCCAAAAGATACAAATGTGAGCCACGTCTCTGCACCTACAGGGTCATGACTTCCTGTGATGGCTGAGAACAGGGATGTCACCCCCCTCCCCACTTGCCCCCCACACCCCATCAAGGAATGGGATGTGGGGAGGTTAGGCTCTATGTATGATATGTGTGATATGGTAAGGCTTTGTGTCCCTACCCAAATCTCATCTTGAATTGTAATCCCCATAATCCCCGCATGTCAAAGGAGAGACCAGGTGGAAGTAATTGGATCATGGGGGCAGCTTCCCCCATGTTGTTCTCGCAATAGTGAGTGAATTCTCACGAGATCTGATGGTTTTATAAGGTGCTCTTTCCCCTTCTCTTAGCACTTCTCCTTTCTGCCGCCTTGTGAAGAAGGTGACTGCTTCTCCTTGGCCTTCTGCCATGATTGTAAGTTTCCTGAGGCCTCCCCAGTCACGTGAGATTGTGAGTCAACTAAACCTCTTTCCTTTATAAATTACCCAGTCTTGGGCAGTTCTTTATAGCATTGTGAGAAAAAACTAATACAATGTGGGAGGCTAGAACTGAGCCTGCAAGAACCAGAAGGTGAGGGTGAGAATGACAACCTCTGAGAAGAAGGGTGTTGAAACTGTGTGCCAAAGAGTTAAAGAAAACAGTCATAGAAATTCTTGAGTTTACAGGATGGCAGATAAAATAAACAAATTGCTGAAATGCTGAAATGCCTGGGCTTGTAGGTTAATAAAACTGGCTGAAATCCATTGGAACCTATAAGGCCATCTAGAGTCTGCACAGACCCAGCTTGCTGACCTTACAGCTGAATTTCTATGGCATGTTTCATACTAACTCCTCACTGAATTTGCAGGTGGAACCCTTAGGTAGCATGAAGAGACAGGAGCACATGCCCAAGGACTTCCCAGACTTCCTCTTTCCTTCCACCACGCACCTGCTAATCCCGGAATCCACACTCAAAACCATTTCTAATAATTGCCCTAACGCCAGCACAGGGAGACAGATTTGAGCTGGACTTCCTGTTTCTTTGTTGGTTGACATGCAATAACAGTTTTCATTTTATCAAAAACCCAGTGTTACAGTATTGACTTCCAGTGCCTCGGGCAGCCAGCCTCCTTTGCTTGGTAACAGTACGATGGTGCCTTTCCCATTATCTGCCTACTTTCCAAATTTTTACTAACCAACCAGTGAGCATTCCTTTTGTGCTGTGCTTTCTATGTGAGTGTTACCTGGAGTGGGGGAAGAAAGGTGTATTGAAGTAGGCACAGTGGTAATTTTGTAGTCTTGGTTTATTTCTTAGTTCCCGCATCTCTGCCAACCTTCCAATAGTTACTGCCCACTAAGCCTGGAGGAGTAGATCTTGCTGGAGACAGTTGTGCATTAGGTGAAATTGGCTTTTATCTTTGACATCTTTATTTCCCCTCCAATTTCTGGTAGTTCATTGTAAGCTTTTGCCCCTTTTCTGCTCCTGTGTGTTCAGGATCTCCCATTAAATTCCTTGTCTCCCCAGCCCACTTCATGTCCCCAGTCTTCCAGTACTTTCCATACTTCACCCTTTTCTCATCCTCAGCCTTAGTCCTATTTTCCTGTGGCTTGATTCTTCCTGGGAGGAGTAACTGAGCATGATAGATTTAATCAGAGGCATATGATGAAGATGCATCATTAGCCATGTATGTACATGGATGGTGGTGACACCAGAGAAGGTATGTCAACTCCAGATTAAATGATCAGGATATGTGGTGATAGCCTCCAGGTTCTAGGGGTTTTGAAATTTTATTTTAGGTCAAATAAGTGTAAAAGGAAGAAAAATGTAATTATTTTTATCCTTATCATTTTTCAAATAAAATTTACAGGCAAGAAAAATTCATTGTCCAGATCATTGTGAAACAATTGTTTTCTTTGAAAATGCTTCTCCATCTGAAATTCTCAGGGATATCAGGATTAGGTCTATTCGTTTGACCAACACTCTTTACTCTTAACTTTTGTGATTTAACTCACTCCATCTCAGCCAGCAGGTGATGTGGATGTGACCTCAACAACACACAGTAGCCTCCTACCCAGGGATGCTCAAGTGACTGACTTCTTAGGTATAACATGGCCAGGGGGTCAGTAACCTCAGATTGCCTTCTTTTGACTTCTCACATGTCAATCTTGTCACCACCTCAGTTTGCTAGTAGTCCTTCAGGCTGGGAAGATGAAATTTGGTAATGAAAATAATATATGCTTAGAATACTGTGGGTCGACGACAGTTCGAAGTCACAGTTAGACATTTCACCTTCAGGTAAAGAATAAGTAGGAGGTAGATAATAACAGAAAGCATGACTTACAGTCTATAAACTTTCCTTCAAATCTGTTATAGAGACCAGTAAAATGAATGAAGAGACTAGTAAAATGATTTTTTTTTTTTTTGAAACAGAGTCTCCGTCGCCCAGGCTGGAGTGCAGTGGTATGATCTCGGCTCACTGCCACCTCTGCCTCCCTGGTTCAAGCACTTCTCCTGCCTCAGCCTCCCAAGTAGTTGGGATTGCGGGCACTCGCCACCACGCCTGGCTAATTTTCTGTATTTTTAGTAGAGATGGGTTTTTGCCACGGATGGGTTTTTGCCACGTTGGCTAGGCTGGTCTGACTCCTGATCTTAGGTGATCCATCCGCCTCGGCCTCCCAAAATGCTGGCATTACAGGCGTGAGTCATGCACCCAGCCCAGTGAATATTTTTTAAGTGAAAAAAAAAATTTGGAGTCTGGTGCCTTGCTTAGAAGATGTGTTGGAAAGTGTCTCAGTAATGTTAAACTATGCATCTTTAAAAACTGAAGAACTTAAAACTTTGTTGATTTCAGTATATGTATCTTCTTAGTAGGATGACAATTAGAAGTATGTATATTCTGCTGGCTTTAAATTACAAATGAGGGTGACACTTTAATACTTTTTTGTATTAAATAATTTAACCTAAGTTCAGTACTTTAAATTCTTCTCAAAACATATTATCTTTCTTTCATTGTTGTTTATTATAAAAATGCAATCAGCTTTTTTTGTGGGTGTGATTTCAATTTTTTTCTTGAATAGAGTTATTTGTAAAGAGCATTGTAATCTCAACAGTCTTTATGGTTGTAGTCGTGCCAACTATGATCGATTAAATAGGCCTAGAAATATAATGTGCAGCACAAGGATTATAATTCAAAATATTGTGTTGCATACTAAAATTTTTCTAAGAATGTAAATTTTAGATGTTCTCCCCCTCCAATAAAAAATTTACTATGTGAAAAACAATAATAATATTATTATTATTTTTGGCTTGAGTAGCTAAGGAACGAGGTGGTCATTTAGTAGTGAACACTGAAGTGACGTTGATGCACACATTTATAAAATGTGCTATTTAGTAAACAGTTACCAGTTACCTAGAATGCATCAGGGGTTGTCCTAGCACCTACAGTCTATGGGGACATGGAGCCGTGGACAGTTGTAATCAGTGAGGTAAGTGCTTGACTGGGGCCAGCACTCTTGCTGTAGCGGTCCACAGTCTCCTAACCAAGATTCTTGTGCTTCTGATTTCATCCCCTTGGAAATGTCTGAAAAGAAATGTAAGATTCTTCCATTTAGAAACATGATCGTCGAAACCCTTTAGCAAGGTGACCTGGCCATGTGCCCTTGGTTACATGCAGTTGTTTGTCCTTGTGACCTCCATGGCATCTTTCCATTTATCTTTCTTTGCATCTTCCTACATGGATATTCTAACATTTTGTCCCATGAATTTGAGTTCCTTCTGGGTAGCATTTTTCTTTCTAATCTTAAACCTCTGCTCAGAAGACTCAGTGATCAGTCTCTCTTCCTCTGTCATGATTCAACATCTTTGAACTGTGACCTATAAACAGACGGCCCCATGCACTATCCCTACTGTCTAGTTGAGTGAAGTTATGTAGAATATGTATTCCACATTAGGTATTAAGTTCCACTACTTAAGTTTCTTCTTCACTTACCCACACACACAGATATGAATTAAACGTGTATTGGATAGAGAGGGTGGGCATGGCACTTCCAGATGCAACTAACAGGAAGACATGCTGTCCCCCGGGGGCTCCAGCTGATGAGGACAGTTCCAGAGCATCCTGCGGTGTCGCATTCTGCACTCAGGGCACCGTGACACCTAGTCAGGGAGGGAGGTTGTAGGGGCTTCCTTGGGTGTACCTGGCCCACCATATGTTTAGCTGTCTTACCAGAAAAATATTGACTCAATCATTCTCTATATGAAAAAGGTGCTCAGTTACCCTATACTCAGTCATTTGGGTATTATGAGGGCTTTCTTGGCAAGATTGAAGCTGTGTGTCTCTTCTTAGGGAATGAGAAAAAGAAACATTACAAATCCAAGTGCTGTGATTTCTCATCACGTTAAAATAATGAGGAGACCCTCTGCTGAAATGAGGAGTGTCCTCATGTGGCTTTTTTGTTTTGTTTTGAGACAGAGTCTCGCTCTGTCACCAGGCTGGAGTGCAGTGGTGCGATCTTGGCTCACTGCAGCCTCTGCCTCCCAGGTTCAAGCGATTCTCCTGCCTCAACCTCCTGAGTAGGTGGGACCACAGGCACGTGCCACCACGCCCAGCTAATTTTTGTATTTTTAGTAGAGACAGGGTTTCACCATGTTGGCCAGGATGGTCGCGATCTCTTGACCTCATGATCCGCCCGCCTTGGCCTCCCAAAGTGCTGGGATTACAGGCGAGAGCCACCACGCCCGGCCTCATGTGGCCCTTTAAAGCATCGGCCCAGGGTTCCTCGGGTCTCTGCTGGGTGAACGTGCTCTTCCCTTGGAGACTCCCCATCTTTGGAGCACACAGACGTTAATCCCAGAGCCGTGCTCTGTCCCCAGGTGACGACAACAGGAAGAAGGCCAACAACCCCAAACACTGCAGCTGCGTCATAGATCGGATCTTCACTGGTGGGCTGCAGTTGGACGTCACCTGCCAAGTCTGCCAGTAAGTGACAGGCCGTGTGCTTCGTGGCGTTGAAACCTTCCGGGGCTGTGCTGACATCTCCCAGTCTCTAGAGCTGCCAGTCTCCAGAACTGTGTGTGCTCTGAGAGGTCTTTAAGGAGGCTACAAGAGAAATGGTTAACAGACACCCTGAGAGCGAAGGTCATGGGGTAGAGGTGCCTCCTGTTGGGGAGATCCTGGGGCGGGTGTCCCGGTGGGATGTGAGACCTCTGTGTGGAGGTCTTGGTGTTGTCCACAGCCGGTAGTATGTTCTTGGAAGCTTCCCCCAACATTTCTCTTCTTTTAGTCCTTGACCAGGAAACAAACAAACAGAAAATAACCCCCTTCAAGAAGGGGTGGATCACGTATGGCAGATTATTTACATATGTGCTTTGAAGTGTGTTAGTTCTCATTATTTTATGGTTTCCTCTTCCATTTTCTCTATGTAGCGGCCCTAATTCTTTTGAGGTGTGGTCTTTGCTTACAACTCCAAGCATTGAGTGCAGGAACAATCTACTGTTTTGTTAGATTAGAGGAACCCTCTCAACCAACCTTAGTGCACGCTGCTGGGTTTTGTTTTATTTTTAGGCATGGGGTCTTACGTTGCCCAGGCTGGCCTTGAACCCCTGGGCTCAAGCAATCCTCTCACCTCAGCCTCCCAAGTAGCTGGGACTACAGGTGTGCGTCACGGTGCCTGGCTCTGTTCTTTACTGCAGTTGAAGTTTTAAAAACCCTGGACATGATCCACTAAAACGATTTCAGAACCCATAATGGATTGCCACCTGCAATCTGCATAAGACCAGTGAAAAACGGGAAAGGCCACTGCTGGCTGTGTCACGGATACAATTTTCTGTAAGGAGCATAGACCGTTAGAGGCCTTGGCTCTAAGCATTAGGAACCGAGTTTGCTCTGAGCAGTTTAGACCTCCTTGCTGACCCTGAACTACTGAATTCCGTCAGCAGGAAATTGTCTCAGATTTAAATCTTGTATAAATATCGAGAGCAAATTTCCCAGTCTGTGAGTTTTTGTTTTTAGTGTTGTCAAATAAATCTCTAGCAAGGAACTGGCCTTGTGAAATGCAGCATTAAATGTCCAGCTGGAAAACGTGGCACATATACACCATGGAATACTATGCAGCCATAAAAAAGGATGAGTTTGTGTCCTTTGTAGGGACATGGATGCAGCTGGAAACCATCATTCTCAGCAAACTATCACAAGAACAGAAAACCGAATACCGCATGTTCTCACTCATAGGTGGGAATTGAACAATGAGATCACTTGGACACAGGAAGGGGAGCATCACACACCGGGTCCTATTGTGGGGAGGGGGTTGGGGAAGGGATAGCATTAGGAGATATACCTAATGTGAATGGTGAGTTAATGGGTGCAGCACACCAACAAGGCACATGTACACATATGTAACAAACCTGCATATTGTGCACATGTACCCTAGAACTTAAAGTATAAAAAAAAAAATGTCCAGCTGGGGGCTGGACGCAGTGGCTCACGCCTGTAATCCCAGCACTTTGGGAGGCCGAGGCAGGCCTATCACTTGAGGTCAGGAGTTCAAGACTAGCTTGGCCAACATGGTGAAACCCCGTCTCTACTAAAAATACAAAAAATTAGCCGGGCGTGGTGGCGGGCACCTGTAATCCCAGCTACTCGGGAGGCTGAGGCAGAAGAATCACTTGTACCCACCGAGGTGGAGGCTGCAGTGAGTCAAGATGGCACCACTGCACTCCAGCCTGGGTGATGGAGTGAGACTCTATCAAAAAAAAAAAAAAAAAGAAAGAAAGAAAAAAAGTCCAGCCTGGCTGGAGCACACTCTCTGTGAAGTGTGCAAGGAAGTCTCCAGTGTCACCTAGATCGCAGGCCCCAGGTTCCAGATGCAGCTGTAAAATAGACCGGTGGATTCAGAGCCTCTGATGGGGCCCATGAGTTTATCCTCTTCCAAAGCCCTTTAGTGACTATGATGGTCTCCAGGCTGGGAAGCCCTTGCTTGAGGAGCAGCCCTTGGCTTCAGGGTTCACACACATCCCTCCCCAGGGCCACCTTGGGAGCCAAGACAGGTCGGGTATGAGCACTGCTGCTCTTGATCCCAAGTCCCAAGTGTCCCTGAGACAAAGGGCACTATGGGGAAGGGGTGTGGGCGCAGCCTCCTCCCCAGGATGCCTCTGGAGCTGGGAGGGCATCAGTCCTCACGGGCATTGTTCCCTCTCTTTGCTTCCAGCAGTGTCTCCACTACCATAGACCCCTTCTGGGACATCAGCTTGGATCTGCCCAGCTGTTCCACCCCATTCTGGCCCCTGAGCCCAGGGAGCAAGGGCAGCATGGCGAACAAGGAAAGCCACGTGTCTGGGAATCACCACAATCATGGACTGCCTCGAAGGTGAGAAGCCTGCCTGCACCCACATGGAAGGGGCTCGTCTTCCTGGCGGGAAGGCTGTACTTGATCAGAACCAAAAGAGGGCTTTTCTTTTACATGCCCAGGACAGAGCCTGAGCAAAGATGCAGCACTAGCCTGGGTTGGCTAGTTTGTCTTCTGTTTTGGCCAGTTTTGCACAGTGCCGGATGTTGCTGTCAGCAGCTGATATTTCTGTTCCCCAGTTTTGCACAGTGCCGGATGTTGCTGTCAGCAGCTGATATTCCAACCTCCTCATGTAAATGAGTTGAGGGCCAAACTGGATGTTCCTTTAGCCTTTGTAGTAGACACCGACCCTGGAGTGTGAGCTGAGAAACGTCCAGCTCTCTCCCTGTGGTCCACAGCCTTCCCTACACGTGATTAAAACTTAGTTGTGATGTTCTGTGCTTAGGGCCATTTTTGAAATTGTTCATTTACTGCTTTATTTGGGATAAGTAATAAGATTTAGGAAGCGTTTTTTTTTTTTTTTAAATGTATTTAAGTAGCTGTAGCATACAATTGTAAAAGGAGCAGAAAACCTTCCTAAACTTTGTCTAGTGTTTTATAGTCCTTGTTTTATTTGCATTAATTAAAGGTAATACAGAAGAGTCCTTGTTGAGTGGAAGTATTTCTTAGAAGAGGTATAAGCTTTTGGTTTCTGTCTGGCTGCATAGTCAACAGGACCAAAGTTGCATGTTTATTTTATTTTTTGAGATAGGGTCTTGCTCTGTTGCACAGGCTGGAGTGCAGTGGCATGATCATAGCTCACTGCAGCCTCAATCTCTTGGGCTCACACCATCCTCTTGCCTCAGCCTCCCCAGTAGTTGGGACCACAGGTGTGTGCCACCATGCCCAGATAATTTTGTGATTAAAAAAGTTTTTCTTTGTTTTTGGTCGAGATAGAGTCTTGCCACATTGCTCAGGCTGGCCTTGAACTTCTGAGCTCAAGTGATCCTTTCAACATAGCCTCCCCAAAGTATTACAGGCATGAGCCACTGTGCCCTGCCAAAAGTTTGCATGTTTAGAATTTTGAAAGCATCAACTTTGTAACACTAAGTCCACATAATAAAATGGGGTATCACGTTCTAAATTCAGAAAACTAGTAAATAAACGATGGAAACCAAAACCTTCTTAAAGAAGGCCTTTGCAACTAAATTAAACTTCGTCATAAATTCCAATAAAGTGAAAGTGTTGGCCAGGCACGGTGGCTCACTCCTGTAATCCCAGTGCTTTTGGAGGCCGAGGCAGGTGGATCACGAGGTCAGGAGTTCGAGACAAGCCTGCAACATGGCGAAACCCTGCTTCTACTAAAAATACAAAAAGTTAGCCAGGTGTGGTGGCAGGCACCTGTAATCCCAGCTACTCGGGAGGCTGAGGCAGGAGAATCACTTGAACCTGGGAGGCGGGGGTTGCAGTGAGCCGAGACTGTGCCACTGCATGCCAGCCTGGGCAACAGAGTGAGACTCCGTCTCAAAAAAAAAAAAAAAAAAGCATTCCTAAAACGGTAGGCCATGAAGGAGAAACCGCACTTCATAAACTACAATGTGTAGGAAGCCTGTGTTGTTAGGAGAGACCTGGCATGGTGCTGGCTCCTGGGAAGGTGGAGGAGAGGGAGAGCGCGCCCTTCCTCACTTTGTATTACAAGCAAAGGCTCCTTTTGAGTCTTGTGGAGAACAGATCCCAAAGCTAGCAAGGAAACAGGTGCCACTTTGCCCGGGGGTCTTTTCATCTTGCCCTAGGTGAGATGGCAGAATTTCCAAACCATAAACAAAGGCTTTCCATACCTGGCTGTGAAAAGATTGAGATTTTTGCTAGTGTTTCAGCTTTAAAATTTGATGTGTGCTTTGTTGAATCATCTGTTCCGTGGGTTTTGTTGGTGGCAGCTGCCACCTGTGCCAGATCTAACATAGCCCTCCTACTTCTTGCCTCTGCACCGTCAGGAAATTACCTTTCCCAGACCTCTCGTCTCTCTACATTAAACTGCTCATGTTGAGATCATTATAGATTCACATACAGTTGTAAGAAGCAATCTGCTGCCCCTTGTCCTGGTTCCCTGATGGTGACATCCTGCGGTGCTGTGGTGTGGCGCCCTAGCCGGGATACAGAGACATTCATGCAGAAAGTACCCAGCATCTTCATCACCTCCTTCCTCACCACTCACTCTGTAACCCCAGCCATCGGGGACTCCTTCTCCATTTCCATAAACCTGACATTTCCAGAATGTCATGTCAACTGAATCATACAACAGGGAGCCCTTTGGGTTGGCTTTTCTTGCTCATGATAACTCTCTGAGGATGCATCCAGGGTGCGGCTGCGGTCAGTAGTTTCTTCCTTTTCGCTGCTGACTTGTGTTCCATGGTACAGATGTTCCACAGTTTCTTTATTCATCCATGGGAAGAAATGAGGTTGTTTCCAGTTCTGTGATGATTATGAGTAACACCGTGGTACACATTTGTGGACAGTTTTTGTGTGAACATTAGTTTTCATTTTTCTGGCTCAAATTTGACTGCTGGGTCATGTGGTACTTAGAACATTATTATCATTTCCCCAGCTCTTTCCCTGAAACAAAACATTTATGATCAATATTCTCTAAAGAGATAGGCAGCAAAGGTGGAAACATTTCTCTTTTTTTCATTGTGAAATTGTAACCATTCATAGTTATATGTGGGTGTTTTTGGTAGGAAAAATCAACCTATTGAAAGAGATAAAATACCCCTTTCCTCACTTTTTCCTGTCTCTCACATCTCCCTTACCACTCCTATCTTTTTAAAACACCTTGTAGATTCACCAGACCAGAGTACTAGGGCAGCAGTGCCAAGATCAAGCACAGTGATTGCCATAACTACCAGGAGTCCACGGATCAGCTCAACATGAAGAAACTGCCCATCGTAGCCTGTTCCTATCTCAAAATAGTTGGTTTTCCAGAAAGCCAACTCTAGTGGCAGACTCGATTTTTAGCCCATAGTACAACTTGCAGCCTCTTGGTTTGGTTTGATGTGCAGAGTTTTTTTGTTTGTTTGTTGTTGTTGTTTTTTGAGACACAGTCTCACTCTTTCACCCATGCTGGAGTACAGTGGCGCGATCCGGCTCACTGCAACCTTTGCCTCCTGGGTTCAAGCGATTTTTCTGCCTCAGCCTCCTGAGTAGCTGGAATTGCAGACGTGCACCACCATGCCTGGCTAATTTTTGTTTTATTAGAGATGGGGTTTCGCCATGTTGGCCAGGCTGGTCTTGAACTCCTGACTTCCGGTGATCTGCCCGCCTCGGCCTCCCAAAGTGCTGGGATTACAGGCGTGAGCCACCACGCCTGGCCAACATTTTTTATAATTGCAGCAAGTCAGCAAGAACACAGAGGAAACAAGAGGGTGTGAGTGAATTGTCCTTCTCTCTGTGCTGTGGTAAACAAAAGCAGTGGTCTTACAGTGAAAGTAGGATGTGAGCTACTCTTCTAGGGGAGGGGAGTGGTTGTGAGGGAGTGGTTGTGACGTTTTTATTACTTCTACCCAAATTCCTCCAGCTACTCCCACCTCAGATTTTACGTTGTTCTTTTATTTTAGAACGAAGGCCCTCAGCATTCAGATCCAGTCCAGGAGTTGGCAAGCTCTTTGTCTAAAGGCCCAGACTGTGAAGATACCAGGCTCCACGGGCCACATGCGATCACACAATCTCTGTTGCATGTTCTTTGTTTCATTTTACAACTCTTTAAATGTGGAAAGCACCCATTCCTAGCTCACTGCCTGGAATGCGTGACTCCTGATCTAGGCAAAAGACTGTCTTCTGTCTGGTGAAAGAAACAAATTGTTTATTTATTCTGCTACGGGTCGTGGATCTTTGCTTGTCTATGCTTTGCTGGGTTTGCTGTGAAATTACTTTTTGTACCCTTGGTGTTATCACGGAACAATTCCATCATTTGAAGCCTTGACTGGAACCCTGTAAAAGAGGACTTGTGTGGGTTATCATTGTTATGGAATCTGTAATTCTAGATGTAGCTAAAAGGCAATTCCATAAAATACAATGAGATACACAGACACATGTTATTGAAGGAAGCCCCTGAAGTCTCCAGTGACATTTCTGTTCTTCTTTCCTCTTCTCTGCCTTTTTCCTGTTTCTGCAGTGATTTGAACACTCAGCCAAGCTGTGACGGAAGATCGCCACATACATGTTCTTTCCCCTGGAGCTGGACATGGCCCCTTTCATGGCCTCCAGGTCTAGGTGGGGGTGTTGGCCTGTTCTGTGTCTGGAGGGGCTGTGGTCAGGACAGGAACCCCGCTCGGAGCTCCTGTGATAAGATAACTGTTGATATTAATATAAACCCCACCTTCCAAAAACCTATTTATCCTGATCTTAAGATAAGACACACTTTAATGAGTTGTTTTTGCCAGATATACTGATTTTGCTTTGAATGTTTCTCTAACAATTTTTGATCCACTTTCAAACTGGCAAAGTCAGGTGGGATCACAGCGAGAAGTCAGCACTTTAATTGGTGGAACAGGTGTTGAAGTACAGATAGACATCGTTGCTTTTGCAGTTGTAGATTGTATTTTCCTTTTCAGATCTGTAATATCGTGGGGCCCTTGGAATTTAAGCCTCCAGAATATCATGCTGCTCACTAATGTGTGAGACACATATGAGTTTCCTACAGATCTGTGACAAACGACCAAAAACTTGGAAGCTTAGAACCACAGAAATTAATTTTCTCACAGTTCTAGAGGTCGGAAATCTGAAATCAAGGGGTTGGCAGGGCCCCACTTCCTACAAAGGGTCTAGGGGGATTCCATTCCTCCCTAGACCCTTTGTCTGACCCTAGACAGCCTCCAGCTGCCGGTGGTTCCATATGTAACTTCTGTGGCCATGTCCCTTCCCTGACTTCCTGGTCACACGGCCGGCTCCTCTGAGTGTGTGTCCAATCTCCCTCTGCTGTCAGAAACAGTGGTCATTGGATTTGGGGCCCAGGCAGATCATTCCAGGAGTATCTCATCTCGACATCCTTACCTTGATTCCAGCTGCAAAGACTTTTCACAAATGAGGTCCCAGTCTCAGGTTCTGAGGGTTGAGACGTGGATGTTATGATTTGGAGGATGTTGTTTTTCAGAGGGCCACCGTCCCAGTGCCAGCACTGTGGAAAGCATGTTGCCTTTGGTTAGTTATCGGCCTCTTCCTGGTGTCCTTTCTCATGGCTGTCCCACCTGTCTTGTGGCACACAGATGACCTCTTGAATAAAACAAGATCACCAGAGTCAGAGCTCCGTGTTGTTAGCCTGACCACGATGTCATGTACCGAGGGAGGTGATAGTACTGTTGCTAAGGTCAGGGTCACAAAGATCTTGTGTTTTCAGCCAACCACAACCATGGGAAAACACAGTAAATAACGCCTGGGACTTCCTGTTCCCAGTACCCGTGTCTCCACCATCTCACCAGGAGAGGTGCTGGTCATGAAATAATGAGCAGCAATCTTTGCCCCTTTTGAGGAAGCAGCTGTCTAGGTTGTGGAATGGATTTGACTTACGCTTTTCAAACAAACCCTTTACATGTGTGAGGAAGAGTGCCCTCACCATCTCTGTGTCACAAACCAAACTCACGTTTGTCCCAGATCCAACTCCCATCACCAAGCCCATTCAGGACCCACCTTTGGAGGGCCAGGTGACTCGGGGACCCAGGTGTGCTCTGCCTTGGTATCCTCACAAAATGTGGGGTGATTTCTACCTGAAACATAAAGTGCACCCCAGTACAGTGTCTGCGTGGTCGGGCCTGGATAAGTGTTGGTATCACGAGAGCCTTGTGTCTCTGTGTCTGATGATTTTGAATGATGCTGAATTCTGCTGTCGTTTGTTATAGCAAAGAGAGCAGGATGAATGGACAGTCCCAGCAGCCCACGGACAGTCTCAATAACAACAAGTAAGAGGTGCTCAGCGATGTGGGTGTCGGGGGCCTCTGGCGGAGAGCCAGCGATGGGCTCCTGTCTGCCCTGCAGGGCGCCCAGCAGAGCTCCTGCCACTGACCAGCTTCTCGCCTGGCTGCCCGTGGCTGTGCTAGGAGAGGCTGCTCCATGCGGGGCCACAGATGCTGCCTCCTATTGGAGGAGCCCATCTCAACTCCTGGCCTATGGGAGAAGGGAGGTTCCATCTGGAAAGCTCAGTGTCCATTCTTCTTGCCTTGGGGTTGTAGAAAGAATGAAAGGCTGGGATGTTCCAGGATCCCCGCTGCTGACTGCAGTCACCACTCCCGCTAGATGCGGTTCCAGGAAGCAGCTGGACCTGGGTGAGAGCCAAGTGGGGTGACCAGGCTCTCCTTGTCCCTGTAGCCTCCTGTGCATCAGCCTGAGTCCCTGGGGATTGACAGGCCTCCCCTCCCTGCCCAGGCTGCCTGGTTGCTGACAGTGATGAGTGACAGCATTGAGTGCGCTGCGCTCCCTCTCCCAGGCTGCCTGGTTTCTGGCGGTGGTGAGTGACAGCATTGAGTCCGCTGCACTCCCTCTCCTTTCTCCTGCACTACGTTTTCCTTATTTGCTGACATTAACCATCAAAGGACCTTGGAGAGCGGCCACCACACCAGCTTTATCCCGCAGCACAAAGACCAGTGGTTCAAGTGTGACGATGCCATTATCACCAAGGCCAGCATCAAGGACTTGCAGGACAGCGAAGGATGTGTCCTGTGGGGCGGGAGGAAGGCCCTGGGGCAGGGGAGGCCCCGTGGTGGCAGTGCTGCTTCCCCTCTGGTATAGCTGAGACCAACCCACATGTGAGCGTAGAACTGCTCGAAGGTGTTGACCTTCATTTGCTGAAGTATGAGGGCCTGCTCTGGATAGGATGCCAGCCCTGACGAGCTCGCAGGAGGGAGAGAAGGTGCCTGACTGAAGGCCCTCTCTGGAGGGGTTCCCTTAATGCAGAGAACACCTGGGCAGTTGTGTTTTTAACCGCATGACCTGGACACATCAGTTTTTTTTATCAGCTCCTCTCTTCTTTCCCAGTTTCATTCTTTCATGGCACAGAAACCCGTTGACCCTCCAGGGATCAAGGGGACCCCAGCCGTCAGGAACTCCCTGAGGCCTTTGCACTTCACCTTCAGAGCAACATGGATGCCCTCTTGAGAGGTTTCATCTGGAAGGCTCTGTGGTATACTGGACAGCCTTCAGGGCAACAAGGTGGATGTGGACTGGACCCCCGTGATCCTTGACAACAGCAGGCCCCACACAAGGGCAGGGCTGTCACGGGTAGGGGAGAGGCTGTGTGAGGTCGGGTGAGGCAATGGGTGACGTTGTGGCAGGTGGGGGTGGTGGTCAAGCTGTGGTGATGGGAAGGGCCAGTGCCACCAGCCAGCTACACACTTGTTCCTCCTTGGGGACTGAAAAGCCAAAACCTTCTGGCCATGAAATCAGGCCTGGCAGACCTGTGCAGAGTGCAGAGCATGCGTGCTCTTGTGTAGGGCAGGTTGTTCTGGCTTTCCCGTCTTAGGAATTAGATGCGAACATCCTCCCTCTCTCTGCCTCTGTAGGTACTTGCTGTTCGATCACAGTTCCTGGAATAGAGTAGACTTATCTGCAGCTGGTCAGAAAAAATGAAGGCAATGCATTGGCAAGCCTCACCAAGTGATACCCCCATCCACCCCCCACCTCCCGGCCTGGTGACGCTGTCTCCCATGCAGATGTGGCCCCTCTGCACCTGGGACCCGTGGGGTCAGGATAGACCGCACGGATGGGGAGGCTCCAGGAACTGCATTGAAGATGGATCAGGTGAGGGTTGTGCTCTGGGTGGGAGGAGCAATGTGCACCCATCACCAGGACATCTTCTGTGCTCTTCATAATATGGCGGAGGAGCGGGGGTGGGCGATGGGAGCCTCACAGCATGGAGTGACCTCTGCCTGGCATTCCCTAGCACTGGGTATGGAAAGGCCCCTGTCTGCTGTAAGATTATGGGTTCTTTAAGAAGTAAGTTGAAGACAGAGATGCAGTGTGCGGGACAGAAGACCTTGTTCATGACTTTTAGTGTTAAATACGGAGAGTATGGAACTCTTCGCCTCGGTTTTCTCAGCGACTGTGAAGCAGCCCCCAGAGCTCTGCAACTGAGGACACTACATTGGGTTTCCAAGTGTGTCTGCTCTGCAGATAACTTAGCGTCAAGCTGCAGGTGGAAGCTTCTCACAGATTTCTAGAAACAGGCATTTTCTTTCTTTCTTTTTTTGTTTTTTGAGATGGAGTTTCATTCTTGTTGCCCAGGGTGGAGTGCAGTGGCACGATCTTGGCTCAGTGTAACCTCCGCCTCCTGGGTTCAAGTGATTCTCTCCTGCCTCAGCCTCCTGAGTAGCTGGGATCACAGGTACCTGGCCAATTTTTGTATTTTTAGTAGAGACGGTGTTTCACCACGTTGGCCAGGCTGGTCTCGAGCTCCTGACCTCAGGTGCACCTCGGCCTCCCAAAGTGCTGGGATTACAAGTGTGAGCCATCGCTCCCGGCCTAAAAAGGCATTTTCTCATCACTGCCCCTTTCCTCTCTTTTTCCACAGAGGTGAACTTCATACATGTAACACTAGCGAAGTGAGTGAATTACTGTTGATAGTGAAATTTAGATAGCTTCTCCTTTAGTCCTGAGAGCGAGTCTTGCTTTTAAATCGGTGCTGCTTATGTTTCCTCTGCCCTGTGCACCTGGCTCCCCTCTGGCCACGTTGGTGTCTGCTGGTGGCTGGCAGTGGGTGCAGTGAAGGAGTCGGGCTGCAACTCACAACGTGTCTCTGTCATCTCAGTCTGGAGAAAATGCAGCATTGCTGGTGTCTGAGCGATCCTCCTCTCGTATTTTCCTTCTCGGCTTTCTGTCCCACTGCCTGGCTGCCGCTGCCTGGTGGCCAGTGTGTTGGTTGCAGAGCTGGAGTGGCCTCGGGTGGAGCCTGCGTCTTGTGGTGTCTGCCTCTGCTTTACATTTGGTGTACTTTCAGGCATAGTGGGGGTACAATGACATCATGACCAAACTTGTCAGCAGAGCCGAAAGAGGAAGCAGAAGGATGTGCGTTGTTCTTTGTAAGATATCTTGCGTGTATCTATGTATTCAAATTCAAACATGGTGGTTTGTCCATTTGTCCACTGTGAAATTGCAAACTAGGGACAAGGAGGAGGAAAAATACTTAATATAATTTATGAAACAACCGTGTCTCAAGCTGTGCTTGTCTGGGAGCCCTGTCTGCATCTGAACTGAGGGCTCTTCAGTCCTGCAGAGAATGGGATCCCCTGTTTCGGGGGTGGGCAGATGTTTTCATAGACAGCCAGGTAGCGAACACTGTCAGCTCTGTGGGCTGTATGGTCTCTGCCATAAACTACAGAAGTATGGCTGTATCTGGTACAACTCTTAGACACAGAAATCTGAATTGCATATAATGTTCAGTGTCAAGAAACTTCGATTTTTAAAAACTATTTAACAATGTGAAAATTATTCTTAGCTCACAGGCACAGGGAAGCTGGTGGGGACCACGTCCAGCTCTTTAGCTGGTTAGGCTGGGGAGGGGGCAGTGACAGAACTCACTGCTCAGTGGAGAGAACACCAGAACACAGGACACGACGACCATACCCGGCAGAACCATCACGTGCGGTAGAAGCCTTAGGGTACTCATGACATCAGTTCATTTTCTGTTGTTTTTCTGCATTTAAAGAATTCAAGAGGAAGCATGCTTTAAAACAAGAATTATCAGAGAAATAGGATGGGCCCAGATTTTCAGAAGAGGCTCTACATGACCAAGTTCTGCTGTTTGTGTGACAGTGCTATAAAGATCTCTTTTGGGGGCAAGAGCTGTCTTTTAATCAGGAACAAATCTAATGAAAAAGAGAGTTGACTGAAGTTGGCCTGCAGGATTGGAAGCCGGGTAGTGCCTTTCTTGAAGGCTTGCCACCTCGGGTCACCCCGGTTTACAGGGGTGTCCTCTGAAGAGTGTGGAAGGCAGGTGTGAGGGCCTTGGGCCTTTCTGGTAGCTGCTGTGGTTTGGCCAAACCTTGCCTCCCCACGTCCCCCTGGGCCCCTTCCTGTCTCCTTATGGATTCAAGGGTGGCTGTTGCTCTGAGAACACTGGAACTGGGAAGAGAGATGGAGCTACATGCATTCCTGGTGGGCATTATTCTAAACTTTTGTATCCAAGTTAATCCCCTATTCACTGTGACATTGCCGTTTCTAGGTTCAGGAAATCTCTCCTTTTAGCTCCCGATCTGGCTATGAAATTCAGGAAACCTGTTCTCCTGTTGCCCAGTAATCACCTCATGTAGGTGTAAATTGTGACAAAGTGTATCTGACCACTTAGGGACCCCCTGGGTGACCCCCCAACACATTCCCACCAGTGTATTAAAAATCACCTGCATGTCTGAGATGCTGGCTGTCCTTTCAGTGCTTCACAGGAAGTCAAATGGGCTTTCCTGCTTCAGATGCCTGAAGGGAATGCTTTGAGGTGGGTGATGTGTTGGGAGTGTGAGTGGCTTCCCTCCAGCCCCGGGGCCCTCCGTGGGGCTGGGCTCCCTGGCAGGCACTGGAACCTTCCTGGATGTTCCCTCTGGTGCCAGCACCACTGCAACATATAGACCCGAGAGCTGTTGTATTTTGGCTTGTTGTGTATGCTTTTCATTGTGTAAAATTGCTGTTCTTTTGACAGTTTGACTGCTTTGTTTACTGTAAGTTTGAAAATAAAAATTAAGAAAAAAATTCCAGTGACTGTGCTGTGGTTGGAGACTTTATTTACCAAGATGTTTGCCCCTTCTTTCCCCTCTCATTTTCAGGAGCCTTTTAACTCCTCCTCCTCCTCCCCTAGTGGCTTGCAGTCTTTCCTATGTCATAATTAAGCTACACTTTATTCTGAAAACTGGCTGCTTCTCCTTTTATTGACACAAGCAGTCAAAGAGAGGGTGGCAGGAGGAAGAAGAGCCAGTGCAGACTGACCTGGATGGGGATGTCCCTGGTCTGAGTCAGTGGCCAGAGCTGCAGTCTCAATTTGTGCCCAAAGACTGGTTTGGGTGTCGAGAAGGCCATGCACTCACATTTCTTCCCTTTCTGTGACTGGCCTGCTGCTGCTGACCCTTGTTCCTTTTTTCATGGTCACGTGATGACATCCAGGAGTCAGGACAGCCATGGACCTTCAGACTTGGGTGTGCATGAAAGTCACTGGGGCCATTGATGTGCAGGAATCCTTGCCAGACTTGGATTGCAAGACCTGGGCTGTGGTATAGCAATGTGCATTTTGTAGCAAGCTCCCTGCATGATTGGAGAGTAGCAAATGGAGTGGAGAGAAAATGTGCACAGCTAGTTAAGTGCACGGTTCTGTGACAGGTCACAAGGCCATGGTGTATGTCTATGAAGTGCTCTCCTACCTGCCCCCACACATTTCCCCTGCCCTCAGTGAGTCAGGACTCTCCTGCTTGGCCTCATCTTCAGTCAGCCTCTGAGAGTTAAATAGCCCTCCCCCTCCATGTTCAGGTGCCTCTGTTGCAAACCTCTATGGCAAGTTATTTGACTTCCTTTACATGGAAACACTAAGGGGCACCAGAGAATGTCCCAGGTTCCAGACTTAATGCGGTCTCCATGTTAAATGCAACCATTTTTTGTGTGCCCTCTGGGAGGCTTCACTCTACATGGGCCCTAAGACCTTCAAACCAGTAAAGCTCCATTTCTCCAGGACAGAAATAGGAAAACTTTGTGACTGAGACATTTGGTACAATACAGGCCGGACAGGACAAGGCTTCTGTCCCAGGAGGGCTGATGACATGGGCTTCTGGAGCTGAGCTGCTGGGCCGGGGAGGGCCGGTCTGTCTCCCTCACAGATGGCCCAATGCCAGGGGATGCCCTTGAGGACCCTCGCTCCAATTTGGCTGAGAATAAAAGAAACAGACATGGTCAGCATCTTCACCGAGCCCACCGGGGCCCCTTAGGGATGAGCCCCACAGGCCTGGGCCTCTGGCGTCCTCGGGGTCCCTGTGTGGCCCCCTGGTCTGTGACTGAGGACACCCCTGCAGGCTGCTGATCCCAGAGGGAGTGCTGTGTGCAGTCTGGGGTTGGGGAGCTTTTTGGAGTGGGGGAGCCTCAGGTCACTCCTGGTTCGGCAGCCCTGATTCATATCTCAGATGGAAGAGGCCTTCACTGTCACCCAGCCCGCTTGCCACCTCACATGGGGGCCTGTCTCCACAGTGGGTGAGAAGGCCCTGGGCACGGGGCCCCCTCTGCCCTCCAGGCTGTCCGCTCCATGCCGGGGCTGGACCCGTCCCACACCTGGCTGAACTCTTGTTTCTGGCTCCGGGCCGGGGGATCTTCCCATGCCCTCTGCCCATATCCTCTCTGGGCCAGGATCACTGATTCTCTTGTCTCCCGGGCTTGTTGTCTTGCCAGCCTTGGAGGGGCACTCGAGAGTGAGGGGTCCCTGCTGCTCTCTAAGGAGGTAGGAGTTGGGGCTTCCACAGATGGGTCCGACTGCCCCAGTGCTCTTCAGGGCCCTTCGAAGGGAGGAGGGGGACAAAGTGGAAAGTGGATAAGGGGTATTGGGGAGGGTCCTGCCCACAGACCCCCAACCCGTCTGCCCAGCATCCAGCATGTCCAGCACACATGTGCTCAGCACCTGCCCTGAGGACCAGCAGACCCATGTGACTGTCTTTGAGTAGAGGAGGAAGAAGAAGTGCAGAAGGAAGCTCCAGGTAGTGTCACTGGCGGAGGGTGTCTAGGTTCTTGGCGTCTTGAACAAAGAATTGGACAAAATGGACAAACAAAGCCAGGAAGGAATGAAGGGATTTATTGAAAATGAAAGTACATTCTACAGTCTGGGCGAGGGCCCAAGGATGGGGGCTCAAGGGCCCCGTTACAGAATTTTTGGGAGTTTAAATATCCTTTAGAGGATTCCATTGGTTACATGGTATATGCTTTATGTAATGAAGAGGATGAATTAAAGTTACAAAGTCATTTACTTGGTGTACACCCTATGGAGAGGATATTTGCTGTTGTAGCTGAAGTGTGAATCGGCCTTATGTTCCCTGCCTCCAGTTCCTATTTTCTTGCCTCATTTTCCCCCTGAGAGATGTGATTCCCATAAATCTATGTGGGAGGCAGAAGGACCAATGGTCTTTCTTCTGTTACTGCTTCATGCTGGCTTGGGGCATAGTCCCTACCTGTTGGCGATCACAGAACTCTCGCCCTGCTCTGTCTAGTGGAGGCAGAGTAGCTCCTTGATGGCCAGGGGTGGTGTCTTCACCTGGAACTGGCTAGAACCTTTGTTGCATAACTATCTGAAGCTTGATGGTCTCTAGGCGAGAGGAAATGAATTTGGTTAAAAGATTTAATGGGAACTTCAGGGGATGGATATCTATGTTGTCAAGAATGTTTGTTATAGAGATTTGCAGGAGAAAAAACAAAACCTGGTCTGTTCTAGAATCCATGTGTTTCCTTAAACTCTGAGCATCAATAACTCCCTTTTGGCTTGGTTGGGTCTGCTGGGGCCTAGTGCATGGTCTTAGTCTAAAACAATAGCATCCCATAATTTTGTTTAAAAATATTCCCCCTTTTTGGTCAGATTCTCTCTTAGGTGAGAGTGTGGCCAAAACTTAGGGCCTTAGCACCACTCTCAGTTACCATCATTTTGGGTTTCTGGTCTCAGCACTTCATTGATAGGTTGCGGTGTCCTCAAGGTTGCACATTTCTTTCAGCTCTTGTCATTCCAGTTGAAGAGAGACCATATGACGTTCTAGAGATGGCTGCATGCAAGCAATAAAACCTTCGAGAGAATCCAGTGCACCAGGGAGACTATTCTCATGACTATTGGGAGGATAGTACAAAGAGTTTGGAGTATGGTCCTTACCCAGGGTCTCCATAAGTCAAACCTCCTAAAATCAGATAGAGCAAAGAATGAGCTAGATAAAGAGTCTACTCACTTAATAAGTAGTCTCTTTGTTAATCCCCTGCCACTGAATTTCCATAATTTTCACCTGATGTATTTTTCCATAGGCCACAAGTGCCAGCAGCGGAACAGACACTTCTTGTTCAGCTAATTCTATTATAACTTTTACAAGAGAATTTAAAGTTTGTTGTGTCCTTTACTGTATAATTTGCTCTAGAGTCTATCACGAGGGATACATTTCTAATCATTGCTTCTTTTACTTTAAACCATGGAAAAAGGACCTAACAAACGATGCCCTTCTAGAAGAGTGAAGACCTCCTGGCAGTGTTCTTTTTAACCCATGATGTGGGTTAAAAGGAATGAATCAATGTTTTGTTTATAACTGAATACGAGGCAATGTATGTACCATTAAAGTTTTGTACCTACATTAGGCCTTCATCTTTTATCTATCAAAGTATAAGTTTTTCCATGTATAGGGCTGGCTGTAAACTTCCTCACAAATAAAACTATACCCAGTAAGTGCACATAACAGACTGACTCCCTTTTCACTTCTATTGTTTATAGAGGCATAAGCAAGAAAAAATATTCAAAGAAAAGAGTTTCATGATAATAGAAGTCTTAATCTGTGAACGTGGAAAAAGCAGTTCACATCAAGGATGCCGTCTTCTTCTGGGGAGAAACTTTCCTGGCTAGTTTTACCTTAAGGATTTCAACGGGTGTATGGTTCCAAGAGTGATGAGGGACGCTTCTCAGTTGTGAGATTATGAACCCAAAGTTCAAGGTCCTGAAGTTTTGTAAGAGTGTGGATGGCAAGGACAGTTTTTCTTTGACGTTCTCAGAAGATCCAAACCATAAAAAGTTTTCTTTACCAGATGAAACTACACTGTAGCATAATAATCTGCTGTGAAAACATTAGCCCTCTGGCATGGGAAAGCTTTTTCTTTTTTTTTTTTTTTTTTGAAACAGAGTCTTGCTGTGTCACCCAGGCTGGAGTGCAATGGTGTGATCTCAGCTCACTGCAACCCCTGCCTCCTAGGTTCAAGTGATTCTCCTGCCTCATCCTCCTGAGTAGCTGGGATTACAGGCACCCAACACCATGCCCGGCTAACTTTTTGTACCTTTAGTAGAGGCAGGGTTTCGCCATGTTGGCCAGGCTGGTCTCGAACTCCTGACCTCAGGTGATCCTCAGCCTCCCAAAGTGCTGGGATTACAGGCGTGAGCCACCTTGCCTGTCCAGGAAAGCTTTTATACAACCAGAAAACATGCACTGAAAATAACAATTGAGCGAAATCCCTTTATAAAATGTTCAAATGACCCACCAGGTGACCAAATGTACCTGAAGCTTTAATTGTTTTCCCATGAATATAGAGCCAAACATTGGTTATAAACTATTTTAGTAATTTATAAGTTACTACATGCATGTATTCACTTTGGATTATTTTATCTTTTCCATGATGAGTCATGGAATGCAGAACTTTTAATAATAAAAGCTTTAAGGACTCAAAAAGGACAAGGTGGTCATCCTGGTTCTCCATGAGTCCATGCTTATTAACATCAGATGTATATCCTCTTGAATACCAGTTATTTTTCTAAATTAGGTGCATAGCACTGCTAACTGATGAGTTATCAAAGGTAATTTGACTTAAGCTGTGAATTTATTCAAATTGTATATCTAAACAATTTCAGTATCAGCTGGTTTAACATGAAAATATGACTTTTCTTGGTATTTAATTTTTTTTGTTCTACTTGGGTAGAACAAATTTCCCTTATATAAGGAAATTTAGTTATTTCTGTGGTTTACAGTAACTTAACACAATAACCATAATGATAATTGGTAGCATATACTTACATATTAGAATTTTAGAAATCCCATATAATTTTGGAATATATATTAGTATTATTCACAAAAATATAACCTAAAGAAGATTGAACATCATTTTGGCAATCCCATATACCTAACCATGTCAAATAATCTTTTTTACTTCTTTTCCAGATGTTTTCAAGGACCCCCCTGATCCATTCAAAAAACTAGGCATTAGGAAAGAAAATTTTTAAACTGAAGTTTAATTTTGGAATTCCAGATTACCATAAATTATTTATTTTGCCAAAATTATAACCCAGAAATTTTAAAGAAGCAAAAAACTTTTATAATCTTTTACAAAAAATTCTACTGTTCTTATACACCTTGCATGTAAAACTGTTTCTAGTAGTCTTAATTACGTGTTATAATGGTGACTCTCAGCAATTTTAATTTTAATGGGAAACCTGGTAAGTTATGTTCTGATAAGGTTTGACTATTTCCAGCATTAGCTAGGGGCGTGGCCAACTCCACATGTCCTCAGGCCTCACCTGGAGGAAAGCAGACAAGTTAAACAATTTTCAAAAGCTAAAGAAGCAGTTTATGACCTTAAAGCATTTAGCAAACCTAATATTTGAACATAACTTAGGCCACCTGTTTACATTTTGAAGACATTTGTATTTTACCAATAATCTTTAAAACTGTCTTTATTTCCCAAAGATTACTCAAGTCACATGAACTAAAGGAAAGGCATTACATTTTTCACTTTTCTGACAAAATATTTGATTTAAGCTCTTATTATTATTAAACCAATTAATTAAAGCTCTTTTATATTAATTAAAACTTTACAGAGGAGATAAACAGTGACTTTTACTATTTGTTTAACCAGTTTGTACAGAGAGAAAGAGGCCAGTGACTGGCTGGTAAGAAATTCTTACCCTTTTGCCAGCATGCCACGTTTCTGGGTTCTCTCTCCCTGACCAGCCCTAGTTGACCTCGCTTGACTGTATGCAAACAAACACATTGCCATGAATTAAGAATATTCACAAATCGTTTACAAATTTTGGAGAAATTAGGCAGAGAGAGAGAGAAATGTGACTCAAATTCTATTTATTAGAGTATACTCAACACACTTAAAGTATCAGGGAGCCTAGAATCCAAAAAATTATTTTAAGGATAGGAAGCTGGTGTGCTCCATTAACTCCTGTGGTCCAACAAAGGCAGCATAGAAATTCCAGATAAATGGAACACATAATGATTTGCTAGAAATGCATAGGAAACAAAATAACTATTCACAGAACCAAGTAAAAGCCTTCCACTAGGAACTAAAAAAAAATATTGGTTATATATATATGCATACACATACACATACACACAAAGCTAGAGGAGAATAAACGCAAATGAATGAAAACTAGAAGCAGAAACAAAAAACAGGAGACCAACCCTAAATTTTCCTACTCAGTATACCTTGGAGGCTACAGTGTTACCTACCCCCAAAACCTACATATTACATATTTTATTCCTGATACAAAAGTTAATATCCTTAAGTTCATCAATATTATTATAAATTCTGTGCAATCAAGAAATTCACTTTAGGCACATGACCAACAAGTACTCCAGCACTATCCAAGCAAAGTGGTAAACAGCATGAAGCAATGCAAGCATGGATGTGAAATTTGGCTCCACACTCAATCCAGCTTCATGCTTAACTATATTTAAAAAAGAATTGCCAAACTGCTGATTCATTTCTTTACAATACTTTTATTTTACTTTAATCAAGACTTGGCTTTAACAATGAAAGTGTTAATTCGCCAAATATCTCCAATTCTGTATCAGGTTTTGAAGAATGTTTTATTATTTAAACTTTTTTTCGCATCTTTCTCCCCTACTTAATGATTCCTTACTACATTGTTTCATAAATAACCTTTTCAAAACTGTAATTTGAACTAACTTGTAGATAACTTCTGAATTAGACAAAATTATTCTTTTTTTTCACCTATAACATAACCCTTTCTAGCATATTTTGTATACAGAAGTATGTGTTAACTAGAATTTTTATTCTTAGTCACCTAAAACTTCAGTGAAACCCTAAAAAGCAAGAAATCCTGAACTATCAGATATGGACATTTATAGATAAAAACAACTCCACAACCTTTGCCCAGAGTGTTTCTGAGAGGGACGTTCCCCCTGAGTCTTCTCCAGGACCAAGGCGCCAGAGTTCTCTTGTTCTTTTTCAGTGACTCAGGAAAACGAAGCTCCCTCCTATATTGATAGCTGGGAACTGTGGAGTCTGCCATCCCTCCTCTTGAGACAGGGTCTCCACTAGCACAGAGATTGCTTTGGATCAATAGATCATTTTTTCCCCAAACCAAACACCCTCCTTGCTTGGCTGGTTTTGTTCCTAAGGCAGCTTCACTGGTGAGAGTGAGTGAGGATTGAAGTAGAATACAGCAGTCACCAGATGTCTTTCTTCCTACAGAAAATGATATCTTCGTGGTCCCTGAATGATCCCAGGAGGCTGATCCTATAAAGACATCTGGTCCCTGACCCCATTTGCCTCCAGGTGCCCAGAACAGCCTATCGTGGGCCTTCACCCTCGGCAGGTGGACGTTGTTGTCTCAGCCAGGGTTGAGAACTACCAACCTGGATAATTTGAGCAAAATATTGAGGACCAAATAAATATGGCTGGGAGAAACCTTGTCCTCATCCATCTCCTTTATTCCAAAAATAAATTTTGGGAAGTTTCCAAAATCATATGTAATATGGTAAGATGTTTGAACTTTTATGGGATCAGGGAGAGGGGAAACTTTAGAAAGAGGGGAAACTTTAGAAAGAGGGGAGGGCTCTCAGAGAGGGTAATGTCCAAACTGAGGATTCCAGGATAAGGAACATCCCCCCTGACCTGAGTGAGAAAGGAGGAAATAGCATTCCTGGCAGAGGGAAAAGCCAGCCAAAGCCCTCAGGGCAGGAATGAGAAGTGGAGGACTTCTCCGAGAATAAGCTTCATATGGTCTGGGACAGTGGGCCCTGGAGAGTCAGGAGGGCTGAGGTTGAAAGGACACCAGGGCCAGGCCGTATAGAGCTTGAAAGCTTCCCTGCACCAAATGGAGATTTCATTCTGATCGTGTTCAGCATGGTTTTCAGCAATGAGGAGATGTAATCTGACTGATGTTTGCAAACATTGCTCTGGCTTCCAGTTGCCACCTAGGAGTAGAAAATCAGAATGGGCCTCACTCCTCTGGTAACAGTAAAACAACGGATAATCTACAAGATCATACCTTTCCCTGAACCTATCAGAAGCTGAAGACACAGGGCAAACACTCAGCCTGAGGCTGAAGGAAGGCAGGAGCCTCTGAGGAGAGGAGGTGTGAACACGGCTCCCTGTGGCCAAACATGAGAAGGAGACAGCCCTGCCACACAGGTGGGGAAGACTGGCTCAGTCGATGCCTTTAAAGAATCACTGAAGGCTGTGTGTGAGTCAGCATGCAAGTGTGGACCTCCTGGGATTTTTGGACAGTGGAGTTCACACTCGCTTGCAGGTGCTTCTCTATAGATGGTCACTGAGCCTTCCTCACACATGAATGTATTGGGCACAGAGTGGGAGACCAGAGAGAGCCTCCCACAACAGTGCCAGCCTGGGGCAGGGGAGCAGCTGCCACTGCAAGAAATGCACAAAGCTCTTCCAGACTATTCTTCCAGAACAAAAAAAAAAAAGCCATACCTTCTGGGGAAAGGGCAGCAAACCCTGCTGGCCTCAGGCTGTAGGAAAAATCTCACTGAGGTTGGTGGTGTGAAAGGAAAATAAATCTTGGTGCCCCAGAATCACTAAGCTAAAAGGAAAAGTCAAGCTGGGAACTGCTTAGGGCAAACCTGCCTCCCATTCTGTTCAAAGTCACCCCTCTGCTCACTGACATGAATGCATATCTGATTGCCTTATTTGGAGAGGCTAATCATAAACTCAAAAGAATACAACCATTTGTCTCTTATATACCTATGACCTGGAAGCACCCTCCCTGCTTTGAGTTGTCCCATCTTCACCTTGAGTTGTCTCACCTTTCCAGACTGAACCAATGTACCTCTTACACATATTGATTGATGTCTTAAGTCTCCCTAAAAGGTGTAAAACCAGGCGCTGACCCTACCACCTTGTGCACATGTCATCAGAGCTTCCTGAGGCAGTGTCATGGGTGCTCATCCTCAACCTTGGCAAAACAAACTTTCTAAATTAACTGAGACCTGTCTCAGATTTTTGGGGTTCACACTGGGAAGGAAAAGAAAAACCTCCACTGCAATTGCAGGCAGGAAATTGTCCCAGTCCATTAGAGTGCCCCTCCTCCTGGGGAAGGAAGGATGGATAAAAAAGCCTCATTCTCTGGACTCTGGAACACTGGGCCTGCCTCATACTGAGACTGGAACAAAATGACAGACAGTGGCCCTGACCCCACACCAGGTCAGCAAGCACCAGGTAACAAGTAATAGCAGTCTACAGCAAGGGACAGCCAAAAAATGTGGATGGGCACACAGGGAAGGTACAAAGCTGAGGGTGGAGCATGAATATTGTGAGCCCAGCCCTTACCAGGAACCCAGTAGCACTAGGGGGATTTGAAGCCAGTGGTGCACTGAACTAAAATGGCAACAGCAAAACCCAGACCCAGTTCAACTCATCACTAGATCAACTCAACCCCTCACACCAGCAGGTAGTAGAAGGAAAGGCATGCCCATTTCCAGGTATAAATACTTCTTGCTTCAGTCTCTACTGTCTTACACATGTCAAACGTTCAATCAAAGATCACAGGACACACAAGAGCAACTAAAAACACTATCAGGAGAAAAATCAATCAACAGAACCAGACTCAGGTGGACCACACGCATGAATAGATGGGGAATGTCAACTGAGAGATGGAAGCTGTAAAGAAGAGTCTAACGGGAATGCCAGAAGAAAAAAAAGCGATGGTAGCAGAGACGAAGTATGCATTTGACAGGCCTATCAGTAGACTCAACCCTGTAAGAATTAAAGAAAAAGGAAAGAAGCACGAAAGGTGGCTTGGCAGTTAAGGACAGGTTTATTTTAGAGAAAACGAACTTGAGAGGGGCTTTTGGATGAGTTAGGTTGGAGGCACTTTTTTTACAGACTAAGAGTGTTTAAGGATTTAGGGTAGGAGAGTTTATTGGAGGCTTGGACTCTTGTGTTTTTTTTGTGTGTGTTTATTTGTGGGGGGAGAGTTGTGAGTTTGTTTCCACACATTTTTTTTTTTTTGCAGCTGCAGGCCTACCCCCTGAGTTTGCGATTAGCTTCCCTAGCTTAGTGCACCTGAAGGGAAAGGAATGTGCTTATTAAGGCCCACTGTTTTACTGGGCCCATTGTATGAGAGTGAAGTTTGGCAGTTACCCAAGAGACTTTCCCCTACTTTCCTCTGTGAGCTGTGTTATCTCTGTTTTACTGTTTGCTCTTTCTGGTTGATAGTAGTTAGAAGGGAAGTGATTTCCTTGAAATGCCTGAGGCTAGAAAGGGAGCTAGGATTTAAAGTGATGGTGTTTGTCTGAAATGATGGTGTTCCTGCTCTGTCAAACACAACTGAAGAACAAAGCAGTGAATGTAAAGGTTGATTGAAATTACCTAAACTGTGACAGAGTGAGACCCTGTTTCAAAACAATAAATAAATAAATAAACAAACAAACAACCTAAACTGAGACACAAAGAAAAGAGTAAAAACAAGACAAAACAAAAAAATAGGGCACCAAAGCTGTGGGACAACATAAACAGTTTGGAGAGATGATGGTCAACAGTTTTTTTTATTTTGTTTTTTGTGACAGAGTTTCACTCTTGTTGCCCAGGCTGGAGTGCAATGGCACGATCTCTGCTCACTGCAACTTCCCCCTCCTGATTCAAGTGATTCTCCTGCCTCAGCCTCCCGAGTAGCTGGGATTACAGGTGACCACCACCACGGCCAGCTAATTTTTGTGTTTTTAGTAGAGACAGGATTTCACCATGTTGGTCAGGCTAGTTTCAAACTCTTGACCTCAAGTGATCCCCCTGCCTCGGCCTCCCAAAGTGCTGGGATTGTAAGCGTGAGCTGCCGTGCCTGGCCACCAATAGTCAGCTCAATTTCTTTACTTATTGTGTCATGGATCTGTATTTATTACTGGACAGAGACCACAATTTGAATAGCAGTGCTCTAAGGACAGTGTTTGTGAGCTATAGGGGAAATTCTTTTGACAGTACTCAGCTTGGATGATTTTTTTGCTCTCTTCAAGTTAAAGCTGTCTGTAAAATTCTTTTCCTAATAACAATAGTATATAGAAAAAACATACATATGTATATGTATATATAGAAGATGATTTTAAGCTGGTGTGGCTCACCAGTATTTGATCTTTGTGTGAACTGATGTGATGGCAAATGATGACAACCATGACTGAATCAAGGCTGTGAAGTGCCAAGAAGTTGGTGTTTACTCTTTCAAGACTGGTTTCCATATTGAGAGGGACAGAACTCTGTATTAACCTCAGGGACACTTCAGTGTATTCATCCAAGAGTTTGTCATCTGTGTCACAAACTCCATGTTTAACTATCATTCTGGCTGGAAAGAGAGAGAAGAAAGTCTCTGTCTGGAGTCAGGATAGACGAGTTCATGCTGCAGGAACATGTAGTCCCAAATCTAAGTGGCCTAAAATCCCAATGGGTTGTTTCTCCTTATGCTCCTTAAACCAAGACAGCAAGGGGCTGTGTATTGTCACATTGTGTCATTCAGGGCCCAGGTTGGTGGGGAGTCCACCGTCTCCTTACTCTGTCTTCTCAACATCAGGCTTCAGGGTTTGTATCAGCAGAAGAAGGGAGCATGGATAATTAAGCACCAGTTCTTAACTGCTTTGACTCATAAGTAATTCACATAATTACACAGTTTCTTCATAATTCAGCAGCCAAAGGAAATTATGGGGCCATGCATAACATTAATAGTCTGGGAAGTATAATGTTCCTGTGTCCTGGGAATAGAGGCAGTGGAGGGGTTCGTGAGTTCTAGAAATGTCAGTCAGTATTTTTTTACTGCTCTGCCTACGTCTACGTTTTATACTCATGCTGTTATTCTTACACTGCCACCAGGGAGATTTTTCTAAAATGCGAATCTGTCATGAATCTTGCTTGAAATCTACCATGGATCCCTGTTTACAGGATGAAAGCTGAATTCATAACTTAAAAAAATTCCTTCAGAATCAGATCTGTCTTCAACAGCCCTGTCTCACCCACAGTCCACCCTCCAGTTCTATTGAACCATCTACTTGCAATTTCCTGACAGTCTTTTTCTTGTCTCTACACCTTTCCACCTGCTATTCACTCATACCAAGTTTCATTCTCTTTGGTAAACCTTATGTATCAGTCTGTGTTCAGTAAAGAGACAGAAACCACATATTTGAACAAGACAAACTTAATAAGTAAAGGCTTGTTTACTAGAGAAAAGTGATTAACTACTCAGAGAGGCCAAAGAGGACTTTAAGGAGCTATAACTTGTAGGCTGGAGGTAGAGTAAACAAAAAAGAAACTTAGGACCAGAGGGTCTCCCTGCTTCAATCAAGGCTGAGATGCCAACTTCTTGGAAGACAGCATGGCTTCCAAGTCTTCAGATGGAGAAGAAACTTCCCAGGGTGCAGGTGGCACTGGTCTCTAGAAGTGGTCCGCTGTTGTTGGAGGGTGTGAGCCGAGCAGAACTGGTCTGTAGATGTGGCCTGCCATTGCTGGAGGGTGTGGGTGGATGTGGCTGCTGGTGGAGGGAGTGGCCTGAGGGCAGAACTGGAACTCTACCATGAGGCCACCGGGCTCCCATGCTGAATAATTAATAATAATAATAATAATAAGAGTAATAATAAAAACATTAGAAGATGAGAACCTGAAACTGAGGTGTCTTCCTGTTAACTTTGCCTTTTAAGGTCACTCCAGCTGTCTTTTGGTGAAGCTTAAAATTCTTCCAGCTGAGAAAAGAGAAACGTTTGCAGAGTCTCACAAAGCAGAGTGAAGAAGAGTTGATTTGGAGCTGAGAGTCAATAAACAGATAACTCACACACCGTAACAATAATGATAGTTGATTTAATGTATACCCATGCCAGGTGCTGTGATACAATTATATGTCTGTAAATGTGTAAGTATATGTAGCTTTAAATTGTGTAACAGCCCTGTGAGATAGATATTATTACCATGTGACACGTGAGAAAAATGGTCCAGCTTTGTCTGGGCATCAAAGCTGTGCTCTTGTCCACTCTGCTATCCTGATTTTCCTTTCCTCTCTTTGGAAAGTTAAATATTCCCTCTTGTCTTCCCCCTTGTGACATGAGCAGGCCTGTTTATTTATTTAGTTATTTGAGATGGAGTTTGCTCTCTCTTCCGGACTACAGTGCAGTGGTATGTTCTCAGCTCACTGCAATCTCTGCCTCCTGGGTCCAAGTAGTTCTCCTGCCTCAGCCTCTTGAGTAGCTGGGATTACAGGTGCCCACCATCATGCCCCACTAATTTTTGTATTTTTAGTAGAGATGGGGTTTCACCATGTTGATCAGGCTGGTCTCAAACTCCTGACCTAATGTGATCCACCCACCTCAGCCTCCCAAAGTGCTGGGATTACCGATGTGAGCCACTGCACCTGGCCAGTACTTACGTATAATATTACCATTTTTGTTTCATTTTGCCATGGGAAATGAGAATTTTTAATGTTTGTTTTGTTCTCGAGCACTCTATCCCTGGACACAGACCCCCACGAGAAGCCAAATAATTGTCAGAGGTTGCTTTGTGAGTATGGAACCAGAGCATGGGGGTTGGCTGATGTGAAGAGTTAATGGTTTTAGGGAAGTTAATGGTCTCTAGCTACGACGGTGCAGGTCTTCTTATGGGATTGCAATATTTGAAGTCATTGCTAAGGCTCCTCCTTCACCGAGAAAGCTTGCATGGTCCCTATTGATGCTTCTGCAACCTTTTTTTCTATGCTCCAACGCCTGACCAACCTGTTTTTGATTTCTTCTGAAATGTTAAGACTGGCCGGGTGTGGTGGCTCACGCCTGTAATTCCAGCACTTTGGGAGGCTGAGGTGGGTGGATCACTTGAGGTCAGGGGTTCGAGACCAGTCTGATTAACATGGTGAAACCCCATCTCTACTAAAAATACAAAAAAATTTAGCCAGGCATGGTGGCATACGCCTGTAATCCCAGCTACTCGGAAGGCTGAGGCCCAGGAGGTGGAGGTCACAGTGAGTCAAGATCATACCACCTTGGCCTCCCACAATACTGGAATTACAAGTGTGAGCCACTGCTCCTGGCTGCAGGCCAGTTTATATGGAGTTTGTCCAGGAGTACCTAGAAAGCAGGAACTGTGTTTTTCTATTCATTTTCGGTTTCAAATGCCTATGATTAGTGCTTGGTGCCTAACAGGCACTTAAATGTCCACCAAAAGAACAACTTGTTGGATGTTTTATCTTTGCAGTTAATGCCAATGAGGCAAGTAACTCTGGAAACACGTCTGTAGGTGCTTAATAAATCCGTTGCATTCAGTTGAGTATTTGCCATTGGATTGAGCAAGTCAGCTCTTGTTGAGTCTTGGGAATAGGGAAAACTGGAAATTCCTTTTTTTATTTTTATTTTTTGTAGTTTGGTTTATTTATTAATATTATAAAATGTTAAAAAAATTCTATCAATTTCAAATATCTTTGATATGTTTTTGTGTTTAACAAAGCTTTGATTTCCTTCAAAATAATGGCCCACAGCATAATAGCACCATTTGGTTCATGGATAGATTCTATTCTTGACCATTCCGTTAAATTTCTTTTAGATTCACATTCTATCTTTTTTAGTTATTCAAGTAGAAAACTTTGGAGTCATCCTCAACACCTCTCTTTTTCTCATATCCCTCATCCAATTTATAGCATGTCCTATTAGTTCTACCTTCAAAATACACTCAGAATCTGGCCATTTTACACAACGTCTGACAATGCCAACCTGATCCAACTTCCCATTGTCTATTCCCTGTGTTATTTTTAAAGTGTCCTAACTAGTCTCCTTGCTTCCTTTTTTGCCATCTACAGCCTGTATTTCAATCAAAAGTCAAAGTGATACTTTTAGGTCTATTATCTTGCTCTTAGTTTTCTAGCTTGTCTCTTCTGTATTCCTTCATGCCTATTTTGCTGCTGTTTGTATTAATCTAGATTGTGTTATTCAATTTGTCTCCTCCATTAACCTGTTTATTGTATCTTTTAGTGTCATTTTGTTAGTGGCTGCAAAATAAATTACAAAACATATCTTTATTACAGTTTGTTTGCATTAGTAATTAGTGCTTTTCCTGCATCCTGAACAATGCAGAAAATTTGCAAAAGTTTAATTCCATTTGCCCTCAACCTCACCTTGTTTGCTATGGTTGTCATTGATTTGACTTCTGTTATACAGCTCACATGACATTGCTATTATTGTTTCTCTAAATGATCAATAATCTTAAATTTACCCACATACTTTCCTTTTCTGGCATGTACTCCCTCTTGCATTTCCATGCTTCCATCTAGGAACATGATCTTTTAGCCTGAAGAATTTAGTATTCCTCGTAGACTAAGCACACTGGTGAAGAGCTCTTTAAACCTTTGTCTGTCTGAGAATGTCTGACAACTTATTTACTTTGCCGCTTTCTTCTTCCTCTTCTTTCCTTCTCCTCTGAGTAGCTGGGACTACAGGTGGGTGCTGCCATGCCCGGCTAATTTTTGTATGTTTTGTAGAAATGAGGTTTCACCATGTTGGCCAGGCTGCTTTCAAACTCTTGGGCTCAAGCCATCCACCAGCCTTCGCCTCCCAAAGTGCTAGGATTACAGGAGTGGAGACTACCTTCATTTTTGAAAGATGTTTTCACTGTATAGGTTGACTGTTTCTTTGTACACATAAGGTATCTCTTCATTGTCTTCTGACTTCCATTGTTTCTGTTGAGAAGTTAACTGTAATTTGCATTTTCCCACTGAAAATAACATGTAATTTTTAGCAGACTCTTGCTCTATGACCCAGGCTGGAGTGTAATGGCATGATCTCGGCTCACTGCAACCCCTGTCTCCCGGGTTCAAGCAATTTTCCTGTCTCAGCCTCCAGAGTAGCTGGGATTACAGGAGCACACCACCATGCCTAGCTAATTTTTGTCTTTTTAGTAGAGACGGGGTTTCGCCATGTTGGCCAGGCTGCTCTTGAACTTCTGACCTCAGGTGATCCACCTGCCTCAGCCTCCCAAAGTGCTGGGATTATAGGCGTGAGCCACCGCGCCCAACCTACTTTTAAGATTTCCTCTATAACTTTGTTTTTCTCCACTTTGATTATAATGTGCATAGGTGTAGGTCTGTTTTTATTTTTTTATTTTTTCTGCTTAGGGTTCTTCGAACTTTTTGACTCGCTGGATTGATGTAGTTAATCAGTTTTGGATTGTTCTCAGCCAGGATTTCTTTAAGTACTGGCTTTATCAAATTCTCTCCTACCCTTTGGAGATCTTCTGATTGTGTCTCACATTTCTCTTCTGCTCTGTTCTATTTTTGTTATTCGTCATCTCTGCTCTTGTTTCAATACTGTCTATTGATCTGCTTGAAGTTTACCCATGCTGTCTTCTGCTGAGTTTAGTCAGTCGTTAAGCTCCTTCCAAAGAATTTTAAATTTCAGATTTCATATTTAGCAATTTTTAATTTGATTTTTTAATAGATTTAAATTATGTTTTAAAATACTCCATGTTTTTATTCATTCTACCCATTAAAAATTTATTTGTCTTCCCCTGGCTCTTTTCAAGTGTTTGGTTTTTGGCAGTTTGAGTATGCGATGCCTAGGTGTAGACTTTTTAGGTACTGCTTGATGTTCTCTGAACTTCCTGGATCTGTGGTTTGGTGTCTGTCATTCATTTTGGAAAGCTCTTGACTATGATTCTTTCAAATATTTCTTCTGCTCTATTCTCTCTTTTTTCTTCTGTTATTCAATTATGCATATATTTCACCTTTTGCAATTATCTCATGTTTTTGGATGTTCTATTCTTTTTTTTTTTTTTCTCCCATTCTTTTTTCTCTTTGCATTTCAGTTTGGGAAGTTTTTGTTGACCTATTTTCAAACTCACTGGTTCTTCCTTATTCATCTCCAGTGTACTAGTGAGCCCATCAAGGTCATTCTTCATTTCTGTGACAGTGTTTTTTTTTTTTTCTTGCTAGCATTTCTTTTTTGATTCTTTCTTAGAGTTTCTCTCCCTCTACTTACATTAAATTACATCTCTGCTTACATCTGCTTTTCTTGTTGTCTACTTTTTTCATCAGAGCCCTTGACATATTAATCATAGTTATTTAAAATTCCCTATATGATAATTCCAAAGTCTGTGCCATATCTGTGTCTGGTTCTGATGCTTGTTTTGTCTTTTCAGACTGTGTTTTTTTTCTTTCTTTCAACATGTCTTGTACATTTTTGTTTAAAGTGAGCTATGTTAGGTTGGATAATAGGAATAGTTCTTTATTGTGAAGTTTTATGTTAATCTGGCTAACAGTTGGGGTGTATTTAATGCTTCTATAGCTGTACGTGCCAGAGGCTTCAAATTACTCCAGTGTCCATGATTTCTCCTCTGTTGTCTTTGGCCTTCTCTAAGAACTCCCTCTTTTTTTTTTTTTTTTTTGACAACATCTCACTCTGTTGCCAAGGCTGGAGTGCAGTGGTGCAATCTCAGATCACTGCAGCCTCAACCCCCTAGGTTCAAGGGATCTTACCACCTCAGCCTCCCCATTAGCTGGGACTACAGGCATGTGCCACCATGCTTGGCTAATTTTTGTACTTTTAATGGAGATGGGGTTTCGTTATGTTGCCCAGGCTGGTCTTGAACTCCTGGGCCAAAGTGATGTGACCGCCTCGGCCTCCCAAAGTGCTGGGATTACAGGTATGAGCCACCACACCCGGCCAGAATGCCTTCTTAAATAGAATCTGCACCCTGCAGCTCTTTCAGATATAATTCATTGTTATTATACTGGAGGCTGTTGATGTGGTGGTATGGTGTAGGGGGAGGGGAAGTTATCAATAATATTATAATTGAATTTCATTTTTATAGTGGGCCTGTGTTCCTGGACAATGTCCTTCAGGAGTATTACTTAGCCATCACTCTCCTCCCCCGAGTAGGTGAGACAGAAATGCTAGACAAGGATTGGGCGTATGGTTATAAATGGTTATAATTCCCCTTCTCCTGCTAGAGCCACAAGGGGATCTTTCTTGACTGTGGACCATAAGAACTTGGTTGGGTTTGAGGAGGTAAAATCTACAAAAGGTTATATCTCAGACTGTAGCCCCCAGGAATTTTTCACTCTTATGCTAATCTACACTCAGCTCTCAACAGTTTGTCAAAATTACTACTTGTGTGTTACTACCTGTTTACAGCTCCAGTGGCTTCTGCTCCAGGTAAGCATAACCTTAGTTGTGTGTGTGTGTGTTTGTATTCAAATGTCTCTTTAGATTTCAGGATGGTGGTTTTCCCTGTTGCCTCAATTGCCTAATGGGTCCAAGAAAAGTCATTACTTTTCCATTTTTTCAGCTTTTTTTTCTGTTATTGTAAGAACAGGAATGACACCTTTTACTCTCTTCACATGTCAGAGCTGGAATTAGGAGTCTAATTTATTTAAAAGCTATTAATCACAGTTATTTTAATACCTGATATATGGATTGTTCCTGGGTCTGCTTCAGTGATTGCTTTATCTCTTATCAGACATGTTTTTCTTCTTTGCATGTCTAGAAGTTTTTAAAAATTGTATTGCAAATATTATTGATATAGACTGTAGAAGCTTTGGATTATGCTATGATCCTTTAAAAAGTGTTGAGTTTTGTTTTGGCAGCTGTTAAATCACCAGCACATTGCTTTGATTCTGTTGAGGCTTCATTTTAGGCTTTAGGGTGGGTTTTTTTCAGTTTTGCCCCACTGCTAGGACACGGTCTTTTACAAAAGGATCTCAACTAAAGGGTCAGGATGTTCATCAAAGTCCCTCTGGCTGGGCCTGAACCCCTCTGTCACCTCAGCACTGTTAAGTGTCCAGAATCTCTGCTTAACACTTGCTCTTCCGGCAACTGTTCTCTTCTCAGGCTCCTGGAGTCTTGCTCTACGTTTGAGACTCTATACCCCAAGAGGTCTGAATCCAAGCTCCGTGCATCTTCTCTGAGCTTCTAGGATTTGCTAATTTCTAGTTTTTCCTCTGCTTCCCCAGCTGTATGGGTGTTATCTGCTTACTGTCATTATTATTTCTGGTTTCCTATGTCCTCTTTTTGCTTTTGTTTCAGGCCTCTAACATCTGTATAACCAATTTTCTGTATTAAATTCTCTCTGCTGAAATGCCTAGTTTGGTTTCTGTTTTCCTAACTCTGCATATTGCACCATGGATAGACAGAAAACAATGTTGACTGAAACAGTAAGAAACAGAATGCGATCTAAAGCACTGTATCACTGAGTTGAATTAAACACACACAGATTTAGGATGCATGCATATTCGAAGACTTATATTGAATCCATTTAGAGCCTTTCGGGGAAAGAGGGAGTGGAAGTGGTAGTCAGTGATAAAGGGAAGAATATAAAATGAGAGGGGCATGATAGCATGCCCTGAATTCAGGAGTACAAGTAACCCAACTGTCTGCAAGCACCTGATGTCCAAAATAAAAGAAAGCAAAACAGTAACAACCAAAAAGTGCTATTCTTCTGACAGACATTTGGGTGATTTGTCCTTTTGGAAAGGCAATTCTCTGCAAGAAAGATAAAGATCAGATGTCAGAAAAGGAAAAGAAAACCATTTATCTCAAAACATTTAAACTATTCTAAAAGATAAATGAATGACCACATCAGGGTTGAGAACTGGCCACTAATTATTAAGCTAATGGCCTTTGGTGAATAGGTGCTCCAATGAGGAAAATGGCAAATTTAAGAGTAGCTAGCCAAATTATCAACATTATTGTCAGCAAATCTGACTAATATGCAAAGCTATAACAAAAGCATCTTATCCGATGCAGGTCATGGGTAAAGTGAGAAGGGAATGATTTTCGATTGCCTGATATGGAAAATGCAAGCATCATTGTTCATTGCTTAATTCCACATCAGGACTATCCACATTGTCTCTTGTGCCATGGAGGAAAATAATAGCACCAAGACACAATCTTGACTTTCTGTGTCCAGAGCAACTTAGTTATTTCTATTGTAGGGGGTATATCTTTTAGGATACAACATTCAGGAGCTCAAAACCAAACTGTATCTTTTTTTATATATAAATTTAATTTTGTTTCTGAGCTGTCAGCCTGCAGGCCGTGGGAGGATTTTACATCAGTTACTTGGGTATATCCTCCCTCATCTGGGTTTCATGGAGGTGGTGGAGGGTGTTGTGCAGTGACCAGAAGGACCATTCTGGTAGTCAAGTTGGCAATTTTCACTGTGATGTCAATTTTCTGTATTTGTATGTCTTCACTCTATGATGCACAGAAAACCCAACTGGCTGTGGCCTCACTCCAGTGCCCTGGTTCCCACTGCTTCAGGATCCACGAGTTTATTTCTGCTCCTCTCAGCTTGAAGGAATGCTTTGCTCCATCCTCCTCTTTTCAGACATTCTGCTGCTTCTTCTTAAAAAACAAACAAACATACAAACAAAAAACCGCTATCCTTGCTCTGAGGCATATAGTTTAGGAAACAGGGCTAGAAAGTTGGTTCTTTACTTTGCACCTTACCACATACCTGCCCTGAGGCATGCAGCATAGGAAAGAGCAAAGGAGAAATACTGGGAGGTCTAAATATGTAAATTAATATCTCACAATATTAGCCATGTACATCTTTTTGCAGGATCAATCCTTTTATGTGACAAAGTGAATAGAGAAGGAAGAGAAAAAGAAAAGCAGATGGGATAATGGCCATATATTTTATAATTGATGAAAATTCGAGCATAATCACTTTACATAATCACTTTACATGCAATAATCATTGCATAATTAGGATTGTTTTTATAAGGCAAGGGGAGTGGGCATCCTTGCCTTGTAGCAGGTCTTAGTGGTAAAGATTGCATTATTCCCCATTGATTATAATGTTAGCTGTGAATTTTTGGTAAGTTGCCTTTATTATGTTGAAAGCTTTTTTCTATACCCAAACTGTTGAGAACTTTTATCAAGAAAGGATGTTGGCCTTTGTCCAATGCTTTTTCTGTACCATTTGAAATGATCATGTGATTGTCTTTCATTCTGTTAATGTTATGTATGACATTGATTGATTTGCATATGTTGAACCAGCCATGCATGCCAGAGATAAATCCTACTTGATCATGATGTATAATTGTTTTGATGTGTTGTTGGATTGGGTTTGCTAATATTTTATTGAGAATTTTTGCATGAATTTTCATCAGACAAATTGGTCTGTAGTTTTATTTTCTTGTGATATCTTTGTCTGGCATAAGTATCAAGGTGATGCAGGCCTCATAAAATGAGTTTGCAAATATTTCTTTGGGTTCTATTTTTCAGAAGAGTTTAAGAAGTACTGGTATTAATTCCTCTTAGAATGTTTGGTAGAATTCAGCTGTGAAGCCATCAGACCTTGGCTTTTCTTTGTTGGGAGGTTTCTGATTACTTCTTCAATCTCTCTCCTTATTATTGGTCTGTCCAGGTTTTCTGTTTCTTCCTGAGTCAGTCTTAGTAGGTTGTATGTTTCTAAGACTTTATTTCCTCTGGTTATTCAGTTTGTGGGCAAATAATTGTTCCAAATAGTCTCTTATAATCCTTTTTATTTCTGAGTCATCTATTGCAATTTCTTCACTTTCATTTTTGATTTATTTATTTGAGTCTTCTTTCTTTTCCCTTAGTTAAATTAGCTAAGGGTTTGTCAATTTTGTTTATTTTTTCAAAAAAACTTTTAGCTTTGTCAATTCTTTCTATGGCTTTTCTGTGCTTAATTTGATTTATTTCTATTCTGTTTTTCATTATTTTCTTCCCTCTGTTTAATTTTGTGTTTAGGCCAGGCACACTGGCTCACACTTGTATTCCTAGTGCTTTGGGAGGCTGAGGTGGGAAGATCTCTTGAGCCCAGGAGTTCAACATCAGCCTGGGGAACACAGCAAGATCCTGTCTTTACAAAAAATAAAAAGTTAGCTGGACATGGTGGCACACACCTGTGGTCTTAGCTATTTGGGAGACTGAAGTAGGAGGATCGCTTGAACCCGGAAGGTAGAGGCTGCAGTGAGCCAATTGCACTATTGCACACCAGCTTGAGTGACAGAGTGAAACCATGTCTCAAAGAAAACAAAAATTTGTGTTTTGTTCTTCTTCTAGTTCCTTGTGGTGTAATGTTAGGTGGTTTATTTAGGGTCTTCCCCTTAAAAACATTTTTTTTTTCACTGTCACAAATTTTACACAGTCTTTCTTCTTTTTTGTTGTAGGTGTGTGTTGTTATAAAGTTTCCTCTTAGGAAAGCTTTTGTTGTATCCCATAGGTTGCGTTATTGATGATGCATTTTATGTACTAATGTGAAACCTCCCATATATATATATATATATATATATACTTTTATTTTTTTTGTTTAATGGAATCTCACTCTGTCTCCCAGGCTGGAGTGCAGTGGCGTGATCTCGGCTCATTGCAACCTCCTCGTCCCAGGTTCAAGTGATTCTCCTACCTCAGCCTCCAGAGTAGCTGGGATTACAAGTGTGAGCCACCACATCTGGCTAATTTTTGTATTTTTAGTAGAGATGGGGTTTCGCCATGTTGGCCAGGCTGGTTCAAATTCCTGACCTCAGGTGATCTGCCCACCTTGGCCTCCCACAGTGCTGGGATTACAAGTGTGAGCCACCGCTCCTGGCCTCCAAGATATATCTTAACGGAAAAAAAAATTAAGGTATAGAATAGTCATAGGGTATGCTACCATTTGGATAATAAAATAATTACATACTTTCTTTTTTTTGAAGGAAAATTTGTATTATTTTAATTATTTTTATGTACAGAAAACTCAACAGTGTACATTTAACTCAGTTTAGTGGCAAGTTCTTTTTTTTTTTTTTTTTTGAGAGAGGGTCTCACTCTGTCACCCAGGCTGGAGTGCAGTAGTGCGATCTTGGCTCACTGCAAGCTCCGCCTCCCGGGTTCATGCCATTCTCCTTCCTCAGCCTCCGGAGTAGCTGGGACTACAGGCGCCCGCCACCACACCCGGCTAATTTTTTGTATTTTTAGTAGAGATGCGGTTTCACGCGTTAGCCGGGATGGTCTGGATCTCCTGACCTGGTGATCTGCCCACCTCGGCCTCCCAAAGTGCTGGAATTACAGGCGTAAGCCACCGTGCCTGGCCGGCAAGTTCTTTAACCTTTGCCTTTTCAAGCTTGGCAATGTGAGCCATAGACTTGGGACCAGGACATTGCCTCCCCAGTGATGGCAGATCTCATCGTATCTGTTGTTGTAGTTGGTCCTGATAGCTTTCACCAGCTTAGCCAAAGCTCCTTTGTCTTCCGAGTTCACCTGTGTGAAGGCGACAGTTGTCCAGGTCTTCCTGTGGACTGTATGACTCAGTCTTGCTTTCCGCTTGATAATGCAGGGGAAGAGACCCCCATTTTACGACAGAAGGCAGGCAGGAAGACAACCAACTCGACGGGGTCCACATCGTGTGCAGTCACCACCAACTGAGCCTTCTTGTTCTCCACCAAGGTGGCGACGGTGTAAACTCCTGCTTGAAGGACAAGTGGTCTCTTAGTGGAGATGTCCCCTTTGCTGGCAGCTTTCTTCTCAGCCTGGACCAACAGCCTCTGCCTCTTCTCTTGCTTTGTCTCTGGTCTGTAGTTGTGGGCCAGTTTAAGCAGCTGAGCAGCTGTTTGGTGGTGCAGGGCCTGGGTGAACTGGTTAATTGTAGGAGGCACTTTCAGCCGCTTATAGAGGATGACTCTCTGCCGCTGCAACCTGATATAGTGGGACCATTTCATGAAGCAGGTGAGGTCTCTTTTGGGCTGGATGTCCTGTCCAATGCCAAAATTCTTAGGCCTTTTGTCAAAGAGGAGACTCACCACTTTCTTAACATCCTGCTGCTTCATGACAGCGGGGGCGGGAGCCGCCTTCTTCCCCTTGGCCTTCTTTCCTTTCAGCATCTTGGGTGGCAGGAGGAGAGAGTCATATTTTCTTATAAATTACTTACACACACAATTTCTTATATGCCCATAGAAAATTTCTGGAAATATGCACAAGAACCTGGCCACATGGGTTGACTTTGGCCAGGGGAATTGGTAACTAGAATTGAATGGAGAGAGGGAGAGGTTTCACTACATATACATATATGTTATTCTTTAAGTTCTAGGGTACATGTACACAATGTGCAGGCTTGTTGCATATGTATACATGTGCTGTGTTGGTGTTTTTTTTGCACCTTTTGAATTTTGAACTGTGTTGCTCATTTGGTACAGGTTGGTTTTTCTGGAAGCAGATGCTGAGGTGCAGTTTGGAGTACAAGATGTTTAATGAAGATCAACACCTGAGGAAGAAAGATAAGGAAGAGAAGAACTGGGCAGAAAAAGAAGTCCATCTGTGAAGAAACCTTGGCAAGACCTTGGCTAACCCTCTGTGATGCTCCGGAGCACATATGGCCTGCCAGAGCAATCCAGATGGGTGTAAATGGCATTTATACCCCTTTTTTGACAAGGTATTGGATGCCATTGACCTGGGAAGGCATTCTGGTGGGCCAGGTAGCTCTTCGCAGCTGAACATTCCCCGCTAAATCTGACAGCTTGGCTAGCAAATCCTACTGTGAAGGGAGGTGTAGGTATCATGTCTTAACAAGGACACAAGTTTTCCTATCCCCTCACTTTGCTGAGAATTTGGTTGGGTATAAAATTCTAACAAAATTTAGAGGTAGGACAATTTATTTTCAGATAAATAAATCTCCATGAAACTTACCTCTCGGGAACTCCTTTCTATTTAAGTCAATGATATTCCCCCTTGGTCTCTAAATTAGTATCCAAATGCATTTTTTTTTTTTGAGACGGAGTATCATTCTTGTTGTCCAGGCTGGAGTGCAATGGCACAACCTCAGCTCACTGCAGCCTCTGCCTCCCAGATTCACGCGATTCTCCTGCCTCAGCCTTCTGAGTAACTGGGATTACAGGTGCCCGCCACCATACCCAGCTAATTTTTTGTATTTTTAGTAGAGACAGGGGTTCACCTGTTGGCCAGGCTGGTCTCGAACTCCTGACCTCAGGTGATCCATCCGCCTCAGCCTCCCAAAGTGCTGGGATTACATATGCAAGCCACCATGCCTGGCCATCCAAATGCAATTTTCAACTGATGCACCTGGTATAATAATGATTTTTAGACGATTGTAGCCAAATAGAGGAAGTCATAACAAATGGCAAGTAGTTGCTTCTGGGGAAGAGGAATTGGGATTGGATGAAGTTGGGACTTGGGATGGTCATTTTCCATCCAACTAAGACATTTTTGAGAGTGAAAGGGATCACTGTTAATAATTACACTGGGGTAATAGGCATAAATTGTGCTATTAATTAAGTGGTGCCTCCCCCCACCCCACTGCCCCAAGTTCGTATGTTGAAGCCCTGACCTCCAATGTGATTGTATCTGGAAAGACGGTCTTTAGGAAGTACTTAGGGTTCAATGAGGTCATAATGATGGGTCCCTAATCCTATAGGACTGTGTCCTCCTAAGAAGAAGAAGAGAGAGGTAGCGATCTCTTCATGCACATGCACCAAGGAAAAGATATGCGAACGTATAGTGAGAAGTGGCCATCTGCAAGCCAGGAAGACAGCCCTCGCCAGAACTCCACCATGCTGGCATCCCAATCTCAGACTTCCATTCTCCAGAATGGTGAAAAATACATAAATGTCTGTTGTTTAAGCCACCCAGTCTACAGTATTTGTTGTGGCAGCTCAAGCTGACTCATATACATCAGAACTGTCCCTGGGAAACTGGGGTGATTCGCCTTGTGGAATTCTTTGGAATTTTAAATCTTTATACATGTATTTCTTTGTGAAAGATAACATTAATTTTAAAAGAAGAATTATAAAGGTTTAGAAGTCAACTCATAAATCTTCACATCTCATGCAGAAATGACATGTGTGATATTCCTGTTGTATAACCATCCTGGAACACCTTCCTGTGGCTCATGTTAGATCTATTTCTGGGCAGCTATAATTGTTAGAAGATTCTTTCAAATTTGTCAGTTTGTAACTGCCACCAATAGATGATAATACAGAAGCTTTTCTCTTCTGTGACTAGCCCTGCTTTTAAAAGTGCATTGCTTTTCTTAGTCCGCAAGGAGTGACACCTCCACCCTGTCCCAACCCCACCTTAGCTGTAGCACTGTGCTGTGTTTATTAGTGTTAGAGTGAAGAGCGGGGAGACTTGAAAAGTGGGGAGAGCAGGTTTGTGTAGGTTAAGAAACCAGACCTCAGAAATGATTTAATGTCTTGGATAAAGTCACGCATAACCCTACAAGGTAAAAGCTGTATCAGGTTTGATTGGCAAGTGAGTGCCTCATGCATCAGAGAAGTCACCGTCTGCAGTGATGTATAACCCTTGGCTCCCTGCTGGCTCCGTTCCCCCATCAGCCTGCTGCCATTGCCCTCTCACTCTCCCATGATGTAGGACATAGCTGAGATTGACAGAGAGAGAAGGTTGAAGGGGCAGTAGTTAAAATGTCACCCACCCACACTGAAATCCAAATGGCTTAATTTACCATGATGTGTTTTAATTAATGAGAGTGAAAAAGTGAAGAGGTTGTACTTTCTAATCAAACAAAGTAATGCCTTAGTTACTGAAATGCAAATGGCTTCATTGGGAGGGAAGCAAAAGTTAATTAGGTCACATAGATAAATTAGGAGGAAGCTAAAACTATCTTTGCCACAATTAGATCTTTGCCACAATTAGTTGGTTTGTAGTAAAAGAGAATACATATAGACATTAAAGATTCAAATGTAAGTATTTTCGCATTAGATTGCTTTGTGACTTTGGTGACTTTCAATTTTATAATAAATACCACCTTTACATTCCACTGCAGATATTTTAATGTAAAAATAGTCTTGCTTATTCTCAATGGGTGCTGTTTTAAGTCCTCTGCCTTTTCTAGAGGATGTGCTGATTCCTTGCTGCTAAGAAATGATCCTTAATGTGTAACTAGACTTAAGATGCAACAAACATGTTTACTTTTGCCTTCTTTAAACTGTTGGAATTATATTTTAGTTTAAAATTTAAAAAGTTTTAAGGTTATTAACTGAGCCTTAAGTGTACAGTATAAAACAAGAAGGTCTTTTTGTTGTGCTGGTGGTGTTTATTGTTGTTTTGGTCTAAGAATTTAAAATTAATTATGCACAAATGTGGGGTATTTTCTGCCCTCTAGTGGTTAAAAGTAATTTTGCAATATTGGTTACATCTTTGTGCTTTCAATTACAAAGGAGGAAGCTAGGTGATATTTTAAAAGCAGTTTGCAAATTATGTTGGTGCATTGCTGTAGCTAATTATTGTTGTTGCATATTTTAAGAAAGAGAAACAATAGTTTTATGTTTTATTAACCACAATATACCAATGCTTAGAAATCTGGCAAGAAGGGAAATAAATTTTAAGATAAGATAATTTTTCTTCAGGATTAAAATAATATTTCTCTACTTCTACAAAGAGAGGATTAATTTGACATTAATCTAGTTATAATTTAATTCCGCTCCTGATTCTAATCGTGATTTTCCTGTTTAGCTTCTTTCATACTTTAGTTCCTATATTTAGGAAGAGAATAATGGGTGATAATACTTTCTATTTCCTAAGCTACACATAGGATTATACGTATCACATTCGTGTTATATTATGAAAGGAAAATGCTGTGGCATGTTTTATGAGCAATTATTTTTATTAGTTATTCTTGGGCATCTATTTCACTAATTATTATTATTATATATTCTAAGATATTAAGTGCAAAGGTTCTAAATTTTATTGACTGCAATGTAAAAAGATCAGGGAAGCAGATGAGAAGCAAAGTACAAATAGGCTATTAGGAAGAATGTGAAGGAGCCCAGAAGGTCAAAGAAAAGTGCTATAAAATAGCAGATGAGTGGTTGTTGACCATTCTTCATTTCTTAGGAAAATTAAACTAATCAACTCTTCATTTTCATTACTGTGCTGAAATTAATGTCTGTCCATCTCTGACTGCTAACAGAAACCTTTGCTGTCTCAGGCATTTCCAAAGAAGCAGTCGCTGTGGTCTCAGGTGAATCTAATACATTATAAACTGGTGAGATGATAAAAGAGTTCAGGAGAGAAAAAGATTAGCAACAACTACCCCCTTTTAAGACAGGCTTAATGGCGCTGTAGGAAAAATTTAAAGTTCTGGTGAAAAATGTGGCATTACTAAATAAGAGTCTGTCATTTATAAATCCTTATTTTTCTCATAGGATTTGTGTGTGTGTGTGTGTGTGTGTGTGTGGGGTAGCTAAAATAGCACTTAAGCTTTGGGTGTGATTTTGTAGGTATTAATAGTGTGAGCATAATTAGTGAATAGCATCAGACTATGTAAAAAGGCAAGTGAAATGTACTTCATGCCACTGAATTTTACACATCAATATGGTTACAATGGTCAACTTTATGTTATATATATTTTACTACAATTTAAAAAATTTGAAAAGGGCAAATGAAATCTTTCTGATTTTTAATATTTATAGCAATGGTGAATAAAATGTACAACATCTAATAAACATTTCAGGAACTCTGGGGCACTTAATAAGAAATCCAAGTAAACACTGGATATAATAAAGAGGGACAAATGCTCACCACATACTATTTTCCGAATACAGGCCTGACTCCAAGAAGCAAGTGATTCTGTTTTCCACAGAGCATTCAGCTTCGCACGCCCATCTGAGTGAGAGGGAGGGGACGGCTGCTACGATTCATGCCAGTGCTCAGGAGCAAACTTACTTCTGATTGATTTTAATTCCTTTACTGCTTTGTCCTAATTCATAAGTGAGATCTGTAGCAGACCGCAAATAAGCCAGGGAGGCAAGACCCATCCGGGCAGAAGTTTACCTACTGACTGCCTTTGCCTTCACTCCATTTGCCATGACTGCATATTTCAGTGGCTCTCTGGATGGCTGCAATTTCCTTTTATTAAAACAAAATTAAAAAAAGAAAAAGAGATGGAATCTCACTATGTTGCCCAGGCTGGTCTCGAACTCCTGGTTTCAAGTGATCTACCCAACAGCCTCCCAAAGTGCTGGGACTACAGGCATGAGCCACCATGCCTGGCTTGGGCCACTTCAGTTTTACTACTGAAGCAGAAACTGACAGTCACATTTTATCATCAACAATAGCACCTTGTTTGCTAAAGGATAAAAATCAAGAAACATGACTTGCTCCTTGAGAGTCCAAGATAAAAGTGGTCAGGTTTGTATTCTGTGATGCTTTTACCTTTTACAATCACTCATGACTGGTAAGGTAGGCATCTCCTTGCCTGCTGTAGAAGTAGATACCTTAAAGAACAACTAAACTAAAGCTCTTCAGGAATCTATGGTCCTTCTTTCTTCCCATTCTTCCTCCCTTCCCCTCTCTTCCTTCTTCTCCCTCTTCGTACCTTGCCTCCTCTCTTCCTTTCTCTGCCGCCGCTCCTGCCTGCCTCCCTTCCTTCTAAAATCTTTATATAGTGTTTTAAAATGCCAGGGATTTACTCCTGGGCTTCAGTGTATCTATTTTTTTCTTATTTAAACATAATTCAATGCATGTTTCCTGAATGCTTATTATGCTGCAGGGTTGGATGGCAGGTGGTTGTGTGGTAGTGAACAGGGCAGTGGATGATGGTTCAGAAGAGAAACACTTAAAAATCAGACCTTGGTTGAACCCACTTGTTAGCTCTCATTTCTTGGGAAAGTTCTTTCTGAGCTCAGTTCTCATGCATAAAAATGAGTATTAACAGAAGTGGTTAAAATAGCCCTAAATGCTTAAATACGTAGTTATCATAACAATTAATAATCACTATTATTATTAAGCTGGGGGGAGGGGGGTCAAAGATGATTACAGGAGTCTAGTGCAGTGGTTTCTAATTAAGGATGACCCCCCACTCCACCCTCAGGAGCATTTGGCAATGTCCGGAGATATTTTTGGTTGTCACAATAGGTGAATGATCCTACTGGCCTCTGGTGGTTAGAGGCTTCTGATGCTGCTAAGCATCCTACGATACACCAGGAAGTCCCCACAACAAAGAATGACACAGTCCCAGATGTCCATAGAACCACTGTTAACCCTGGTTTAGTGAAGAAAAACCATTAATATATGTTTCATATTTTCTATAACAAAGCAGTGAGCACGTATGGGGGGGACCCATTAAGTTGTCCACTTGATATTCATGCTCTTTTTTCATATAATGGTGGTTGAGACAATGCGCCTAATGGAGAAACGACATTTCCCAGTCTCACCTGCAGAGTGGGGTGATCAATTACTTGAAAGAGGAAGTAGTCAGATGGTGCACTTTATTTATTTTATTTTATTGTAAGTTCTGGGATACATGTGCAGAACGTGCAGGTTTGTTACATAGGTATATATATATGCCATGGTGGTTTGCTGCACCCGTCAACCCGTCATCTAGGTTTTAAGCCCTGCGTGTGTTAGCTATTTGTCCTAATGCTCTCCTTCCCCTTGCTCTCCACCCCACTGGATGGTGCTCTTTAAACAGGCTTTTTTTTTTTTTTTTTGAGACGGAGTCTCGCTGTGTCACCCAGGCTGGAGTGCAGTGGCACGATCTCGGCTCACTGCAAGCTCCGCCTCCCGGGTTTACGCCATTCTCCTGCCTCAGCCTCCGAGTAGCTGGGACTACAGGCGCCCGCCACCACGCCCGGCTAGTTTTTTTTGTATTTTTAGTAGAGACGGGGTTTCACCATGTTAGCCAGGATGGTCTCGATCTCCTGACTTCGTGATCCACCCGCCTCGGCCTCCCAAAGTACTGGGATTACAGGCTTGAGCCACCGCGCCAGCACCCCTTTACCCGGCCCCTTTGTTTCTACTGCCTGGAAAGGGACGTGCCGGCCTGGTGGAGCCGTGTACTTGGGCCGGTGCAGCAGCAGGATGGGAGGGTCCGGATCCTGGATGAGGGTGTGGAATTCCCATGCCAGCCCAGAACTGCTTCCTTCCCGACCATTTGGTGTGAGGAGAAAAAAAAGTTTCTCTTGGTTAAAATAGTGTTATTTAGGTTTTTATTATATGCAGTTACATCCAAATTTGACCTATGTCTCAAAGGATTTTGATTGGTAGAAAAAAGACCTTTGAGCTGAAGGAACTAGCAGGAACGAAGGCACGGAAATGTGAAAGTGCATGTTTTCAGGAAATAACTTGTGGATTGGTGTGTTAATTATGTAATAAGAAAACTTGGGTCACAGAGCCTCACGTAATGTTCCCAAGAAGCTCTTCAAGGGGAAAAAAGGAATAAACACACGGAGGGCAACACACTCACCTTCCTTGTCCATTTCATTTTGTTGGTCACAGTCAGGTGAACACTGACCTTTCATTTTTCTCACTGAGAAATTTGTCCCAGAGTCAATACTTTTTTTTTTTCCTTTTTGTATTTCTCAAGGTCATTGTCATAGTGTGATGTATGAAATGCGGACCTGAGAGCACGTGAAAGCCACCTTCCATGAAAACCCTTGCTGTGTGTTGGTGTGTCCCATCCCAGCGTCCCTCTGAAGCCCCGCACTCTGCTGCCTTCACAGGCCAGCTGAAGCTTGGGTTAGGACCAGTCCAGAGGGAGTTTCCTTGGGAAAGGGAAGTGTTGGAAGAGAAGAGAAGGGTGGAATGGATATTTGGAAGGAAGTGCCTGGAAAAGCACATTAAGGAGAAAAACACAATGACCACCTCACTTCTATTTTATCCCACTGTCAATGCCAGTATTTGGAGGAAGTTCAAGCTAAATTACTGAAATGATTTTGATTGTTCTGGTATTGTGTTCTCAACACCTAAATGGCCAGTCAGATAACATTATTCGTCTGTAAGTTGGATTAGATATTAACTTAAAATAATTCTAGACATAATATTTTATTATAGTGATTCTTAAACTTTATGGGTTTACAAACTCCTTTGAGAATCTCCACAAGAATTATGAACCCTCTCTCCAGAAAAATATATATATACGCTTATGGATTCAGACAAAACATCATTTTAGCAGCCGTGAGCACTCCGCTTAAGGAGAGATTCATCTTTGTTGCAAAGGATGTGAAAAGTGAAGTTTTAACCAAAACCCCCAAAACTAATAGATATACAATTATCTATTAGTTGTCTAATAGTGAAGTCAGATCACTATTTGCAGACTTTCTAAAGGATGTGGTTGGAAACTGGTTCCACCAGTCCTCATTTCCTTCGCTGACTTGGAGACAATAAACGGATAGTGTTTGGGTTCAGGAGAGATTCCTTTGGAGAGAGCTGTTACATTGTCGCTGTGAGCTGGTACCTGTGTCCCTGCCCAGGGGTCTGGAATTACTGCTTCCTCACCCTTCATCAGGGAGGGGCTTCCACAGGATAAGGAAATGTATTCTATGAGGTTGAGAAAAACAAAAGCCAAAAAGGCTGAAGAGCCTGGGGGCAGCAGGACAGAGGAGCCATTTGGGATCACAGCCAGGTGTGGAGGGTGAGCTGCGCACAACCAGCCACAGGCTGCGGCAGGCAGAGAGTTACTGGAGATGTTTCAAGTCCTATTCAGGAGGACCCCGGAAGAGAAATAAGCATGTATGGAGTGGATGCCCATGCCCCAGGGCTGAGGGCTGAGGCCACGGTGGGGCCTGGAAGGTTTCACAGTACGACAGAATGGCAGGGAGAGGGTCCGGTAATGGTTGGCAGCGCCATCCCCTGAGTCCTGAGAGTGAGTCCCTTCAGGTGAGAACTACCTCATCCCCTCTCCTCTCATCCCAAATTCTCTTAACTCCCAGTGCAGTCCAAAAAGGCAGCCAGGGAGAGAAGCAGCAGATGAGGGTGGAAGAGAGAACAGAAGCCAACCACGGTCCTGTCTCCAGACTTAGGCCTCAACAAGGGAAGGGTGCAGAATGAATGTATGAGCAGCTGAACGCAGGCTGAAAGGTTGATGACAATGGAATTGAGACTGTGTGTTTTTGACTCAGAGAGGCCAAAGGCTTGCCATTACTTAAGAGAGAGGTGAAGTTCATGGCATCTGGCCAAGTTTTCACTGAGGGTCAGAGGAAGATTTCTGCACACCCTCTTCCCCATCCCTTGTATTAGAAAGTGGCAGTGGGGCACAAAAATAAATTTGCATTTTGAGCACACTTCATGAATCATACAGTTGTATTTGATACCCACTGTAGGATGGAAGCAGACCTCGGAGGTCTGCATGAAGCTGGCTTTTGGGTTTGATGTAGAAAATGGAAGCTGCTCTGATTAACAAACACGGGTGTTGTGGGATCCAGCAGGGCTGAGTCTGGGGGAAGCAAGACAGGCTACATGATATGCAGGGTTCAGTGCAAATATAAATGTGGGGCCCCTTGAAATACTTAAGAAATTCAAGACAATGACAGCAGAGCACTGAGCCAAGCATGGGGCTTTGTGTGACTGCAGGGATTGCACACCCATGAAGCCACTCTGGAGTGAATAACAGAGGTCAGAGAGGAGGGGAACTTGCCAGTGGTCCAGTTAATGAGGGACCCGGAAGAGGCCTGATGGAGACTTTCCCAGTGAAATGCTGCACCATGCAATCCCGCAAATCCTCTGCAAAATCGCAAGCTCCACATTGAGTTACGTGAGTGGGGTTCTTATGGAAGCCAGTGAAGGAGCCGGTGTGGTGGCACAACAGAATAAGCCAAGCAGATGAGGGGACAGCCAACAGTTGGCTATTCAGCTAACATTTCCCGTAGATTAGGGACTTAGGTAAAGAACCCATTTTTATAACAAGAAGTTTCCCTGTGTCATACACTCTCACAGGACCAGGTGGTCTTTTATTTATTAGTGTAGCAGGATGTTGCAGGACACTCTCTCTATCACTCAGAATTGGCAACTGCGGACCACAACTGGAGGTGTACAGAGAGGCTAAATACTTTAGAAGAGATGCTAAGTAAAGAGAACCGTGGATGGCAGGAGCCAGACACCCGCTCGTGGTTTGCTAAGACCTGGCAGAGCCACAGCAGCCCTCCCTGCCTTGGCCGTGCCCTTCCAACATGTGCAGGTATGAGAGTCTGCCCTGGAGGGGGCCTGCTGCAGTTGCTGCTCCCCCAAGAAGCCAAGTAAGAGTGGTTCCTAGAAAACCACTTCTAGAATATGGGGTTTTGACAGGCTCACTGCATGCTACTTCTGACTGGCTGCTTGCTTAGGCAGTAGACTTATGACCGGCCTGCCCCCTCCTAAACAGGGATAAGAGGGGTGGAGACAATGGGGGGCAGTGGAGTGGCAACCTGCAGTCCACCCTTGGGCTGGCTGGGATGTCTGCATTCTCTATGCATCAAGCGGGCACTGGGAGGGTGGCTGGCTTGAGCTTTTCTGTCTGGCAATAAAAACTATGGGGAGAACAGATGAGACGGGGGTAGCTGGAAGAGATCAAGTAGCACCCAGAGCCCCCAGGTAGGTGACCTGTGTGAAGGCCCCTGCAAGTCTTCCCGAAGAATGCTTTTGTAGAAGCAGCAACTTTATATAGAGAGGAGGAGACCGTTTCTCTTGACCATCCCCACTATCCCCATTCCTCCTGTGCCCTGGAGAAGATAGGAGGGGAGATTGTTTTTCAGAGCCTACCATGTTCCCTCCCAGCACCCTACCTCTCAGGCGAGAAAGGGGAGGAAGGGAGAAAGAGCAGACCTGCCCCTTTCCCACTTTAGGCCTTTCCTCCAGCCCAGCCAGACATGGGGGTGGGTGGGGACATTTTATTTTTGGATATGAGGTTGGCGTCTTCAACTGGACTTGACAAAGTTTTTTAATATCAGGAAGTGACTGAGGGAGTTATGCAGTATGTCCAGGGTATCGTTAAGGGAACTTTGATCAGCAGGGGCAGGAGATTCAACACAGCCCAGCGGGGGGCACAATGGGAGAAAAATAAAACCATTTCCTGTGTGCGCCCAGTGGAGTTGAGACTGTTCAATAAACTAGTTATATCTGATTAAGGACTTCATATCCTCAGGATTAAAGGCAGGTCACTGTGCATTTGTGTTGTGGGGTACTGAATTTATAAATTCTTAGTTGAGAAATAGCCAGATCTTTTTGCAAACCAAAAACTTGAAATGTTAAATGAGGAGAAAAGAAACTCACCAGAAGCAAATTTCTGGATGTAGACAGAGGAGACACTAAAAGAGGTAAGTCATAGTTTCCTTTTTCTTTTATCTCCCTAAAGTCTAAGAGTTTTTATTTTGTAGTATTACATGACATTTACATTTCAATTGATCACAGATTCATTAACATTTGACATGATAGAAAGGGTGTACAGAAACATGTTTATAAGTGATTTGTAATCCTTGTTCACTTATTTGTCAACCATGTTATTCTGGAAAATTATTTAATTTCCATCATAATGTTTTTCACGGTGCTCTTCTGTTTAATTTTCTTTTAATTAAGTGTAACTGTGTCTATGATTTTTATATAGGGTAGTGAGGAGGGTCTTCTGTCTCTCTCTCTCAATTACCAGAGATTTCTAAAGCATTTGCAATGCTCTTTTTTATTCAGACAAAAATCCTTTTAACTTTACATAACAAATATGCTTTAAATTTTTACAACTTTCAAGATACTATTATAGTCGTACTGACAAGGAAAAATTGCCGTTGATGATCCATAGCTGATGAAATGTAAGTAGCTGCTCTTCCTTGTGGTCTTCGCTATAGAGCCATTTGTAGATTACAGGCCACAGCTTTAGGGACAGGCTACAGGTTTCTTATTTTTCTTGTTTCAATTCTGCATCATCCATTTTCTGGAATACCAGTCTCCTAAAATGTAAGCAGTGCAAAATGTTCTCACCCATCAGAACAACAGCATGCAAGAGTCCATACAAATACAAGCCATAGTCCTAACTGCCTAATTATACTTGAGTTGAATTGTGTTGCACTTGACATGAGTGAGATATTGGGGAGATGCTGAATCTGTGATGGGCACTCAGGCCCAAACACTTATCATTGATTCATCTCTCTCCCTCCATACCGCCCCACTCCCAACATCTGATTAGCTGTCAATTGTGCCACTGTATGACACCCGAGAACCTCAGCAGAAATGTCAGCGGTTCTCCCTCTCCTGATGAATGGTGCCCCAAGTCCTTGTCCAGGTCCTCAATATCTGCGCTCTCTGCTCTTACTCTGTCTAGCCTTCTTTCTCTCCTCTTCGCATACATTTTGCTGTTGCCAAAGGGTGCCTCGGCTGTTCTTGGCTCACCTTGCTTTAGTGCCTAAAAATGACCTCCCTCTTCCCACCAGTCTCTGAATGTTCAAGAGAAAGCTGCTTCTCAAAGGCAGGTTTCCACATACAGAAACATCCTCTTTTTTTCTGACCTTTCTGACTCTGCAGGACCTTATTAGTACCTCTCTTATTTCATTTATTCTGTCAAATATTGAGGGCTTACTATGTGGCAGACACAGTTCTTAGGCTCTGGGGAAATGGCAGTGGACTAAAATTATGGGATTTGTAGGACCGAAATTCTAATAAAGGCAATGCACCCTAAATATATGTCAGATAGGGATAAGTCACATGGAAAAGAAATGGAAAAGACATGGACCCTAAATATATGTCAGATGAGGATAAGTACCATGGAAAAGAACAAACCTGGAATGTCCTGAGAAGGTCTCTCAGATAAGGTGACACAGTCTGCCACTGTACTTTCTTCAAGTCTTAACTAAAGCATCATGTTCTACTTCATATAAAAAAATTTTTTTTAAGCATACACTCTCTACTGTAAAATAATAGGTGGGTAGCTTATTAATTTTTAAATCTTACATTCTGATGTGTACATAGGAGATAATACATATTTCTTAATTAATATAAATAATGATTATAACAGAGTTTATAAGATGAGATCCAGAAAAAAGAAAACACTTTGATTAAAAGTCAGGAAAGAAAACCTGCTGCATTTGAGACCTGGGTTATTGAGATGGGGTCCTTTACACCTGAACGACTCTCTCCTGTGAGGCTTTTTATGTGGGAGAGGTCCCGTGTCAGACAATATCCTGTCATTGCATGGACTTAGTGAGCAGCTATAGGATAATGAGACTGATGCTCATATGTGGCTTAGGGGAAGCCATCTTATGATTTTATACCTTGAGCCATGCTTATTATACCTGGCCTTCTATAGTTCCCAATGTACAGGTATTCAGTTCCTTGTGTCTTTGCCTCTCTCTCCTTCTAGGAAACTTACTGTCTTAGAAACTTATGTTGAAAAGGTGTAGTCATTTTTAAAGTTTCTAGACCACCTCTATATAACTGCCCATGCACTTTGACTGGTTTTCAGGTATTTACCTTGATCGTTTTTGATCAGGATTCTGGATTTCTTGGTGCTGGCAGGTCATGGAGTAAAATAAGTCATTGGCACATGGTGAATGCAAGGATCCTTGACATAAATCACTCAGCGTCCTGCAGACACTTTTGGCTGTTGTCGTTCTCCCAAACCTTTGGGGCAGGTTAAGAACCCGTCTCACGAGGCTCACCTCCATATTTCTTCCAGATCTCAGAGGCAGGTTGGCTGTTGCTCCAGCGCTTCTTTCTTCTTCAGTGGTCCTCCCAAATCTCAATGGCAAGTTGGTGACTGAGTGTGGCATTTTGTTGACTGCAGGTGTACTCATCTTAATGACATTTTTTGGTCCCCAATCTTTTAATTCCTCAAAATTGAGTCTTCTTTCCCTTTTTGGGTAGCCTCTAGGCTATAATTAGAAATAACCATTACAATAACATACTGTTTTTATAAGCAATAGATTTAAGCCCCCAATTAACTGAAATCTAGACTTTAATCTGCAGAATTGTTAAAGCTATAAACAAAATTTGTGTTCTTATGTGCAGAATTTTTTAATAAATAATTTGTGTTAAGCTTTTTAAAGCAATCTAGTTTCTCTGTCCCTAGACTATTGTAAGACAACCATAAAATATTTATAAAATATATATAGTGAATACAACAATGAGTTCAAGCAGCAGGAACATAATGAAGTTCTGAAATGAGGCAAAAGTTTATTTTACTGCAGTTATTCTCTTTTTTTTTTTGATTCATATTGTTTATGGAATATTTTATATATTTTTGTAATTTGATTTTGGAGAAACTTCCCACTCCTTTTTCATGGTTCTCTTTAAAGGCCAAAGTGGCACATGGAAACATGGTACATCGAAACAGAGATGCTGGCCAGTTTTTGGGGTATAGTTGTAGGAGGCCCAGTGAATTTCTTTTTTTTATTCCATCTTACTGAGGGTTCCACTCTAAAGCTTTCTCAAGAAACCAATTGCATTTTTATTAGAATACAAAATACATTTTTAGTAAAGAACCCATTGGTTTATGGGTTACTGCATCACAAATAAGCCAACTTTGTAGGAACCATCTCAAATACAGAGAATATTTAATTAGATTTAGTCTTTACCATAGGAGCTTGTCCATATGGAGATTTTTAAATGATTGTTTTCTGATTATTGCTTGAGTAAAATGAGTATACACACTAATTTCAGCAGATTTGCAAAACATGTAAAAGAACATAAAAACAATTTGCAATTTTACCATCTAGGGGTAGACACTTTATTAAGGTATAGATTTAGTACACATTGGCCAGTTTGTAATTGCTAAGCCCAAAATAAATGTGTTTTTTTGTTTGTTTTCAGTTTAAAACACTTTGAATGTCCAGCTGAAATGTATCCAAATCTTAGTTCTGCCAACCATTCACTACAAATATGCACTTGTGAGTTGATTGAAAATTATTAATGTGCTGTATGCTTGCTAAGTACCATACTCACCAGTACAATTGTTATGACAGAAGCCAGCCTGATCGCTGCTGTGCTAAATAATACAAGTTACATGTATACATTGTCAGAGGAAGGCTGAAGTTTGACAATAAAACAGAGTACACACCAACTTACTTCTTACTCTTTACAAAATCATTAGACTTAGGATTAATATTATATAATTAATGCTACTCAGAGAGACTTTAAAAACTTACCTCAGAATATTTGTCATAATTTTCTTTGCTGTGAAGACTGGACATCATTAATTCATCTGCACAAGAAATGTTTGATGTTAACAAGCTTGAAGTGGCTAAAGTCAATAAAATGAATAGTTTTGATGAAATAATTTCCATTTTGTCCAAATCTAAAATTAAGTCTCTATGTGCAGCCCAATGTTTATGAGAGGAGAAAAAAATTGTGGTGTTTTTATATCGTCTAAAAACAAAGGCAAGTTTTTTTTTTAACAGTGAAATCCATCTCACACATTTTAAGTACTAATATTAATTAGAGTGTACAACTAAAATATGCATGTAAGGAATGTGAATAATTCATTCTGGGAAGACAGCAATGCTTGTGCTTGCAAATTCATTAACTTTGAAAATAATTTTCCTCATTATAAAAGAGTTTCTAATTAGGTAAGTTTGGGGCGATAGTAATTAAGATTCCAAACAAACAGAATGCTTCATTTCTCTAAGCTTAAACAAAAAGTATTTTGTTTTTGGTGTTTGTGTCAATTCTTGAGGGAAGGAAAAAGAAGTATTTAATCCATGCTAGCGATGGTTTTTTTTTTTTCTTTAATCTGCACAAAAGAGTCAGGCATAGTATTTTCAAAATGTCAAGCAAAATTAAGAATGTGAAAAAATTATAATATCCCAACAAAATGCCATGAATTAGTTTTTTGTAAAATGCTATTTGGTAATTAAAAAGCTTCAGGGGTCAGTGTCAGCTGTAGCGTGAAGGATGTGTATACGAGCAAATACTCGAGAGGCATTTTGACAAACTGGAGTCTCAAGAGAAGCTGGAGGCAGTCAGACCCTCTGTATTTGCTCTAGGGGTCTTATTTTGTAAAGCTGTGTAAATCACCAAAATTTTCTTTCCATCAAGATGCTGCATCCTTCCTTCCCTCTCAAAGTCCTTAGGAAGATGAGCAGGGGCCTGGTAAGTCATATACATGCTAATTTTGTTGGTCCCAGGACACATATTATTTAGGTAATCACGTATTGCCAAAGGCATGCTGACATCATGGCATTAAAAGAGAATTTACAGAAATAAATGCGTATTTACTGAAATGCCAAAGCGAATCTCTTTTGGAGCAGCTGATTTTTCTTAAATATCTGCCTTATCACTAGACTGCCTGGGTTCTAGAGACACCTTTACTTGTTCCCACCAGTCCCTCAGCCCTTTCAGGAGAAAAAGACTTGCATGGATTTCCAACAGTCCAGCTACTTCTAGACACAGACAGTTAGAGGTAATTCACAAAGAGTCGTAAAATTCCTCTGTTGTGTCTAGCACTGGGCCACCTCTCACATCTCTCACCAACCTACCGTATGTAATTTGAGACATGAGATGGCAGAAGTGAAGATCTTTCTTCGTATTGATCTCCAGAACAAGCCAGAAAGTTGAAAAACCACAGTGGGTGAACTCTTGTGATACAAACTTGCCTGTGGTCTCTCTTAAGGCATTTGACATCATTGGCTTCATTTGTTTTGGTCTGTGGTAGCCAAGAACCCCACAGTAGGAGGCAATTAATTCAATTCATAGTCTAGTGTTAATTTTGTAATGCCATTATTGGATTATTTGGGTTTAATTTCCCTGAGGATTTAATACATTCCTCTTCCAAATTGTTCTTTTGCAAAATGCTGATGGAATTTCTGTGTGTGTGTGTGTGTGTGTGTGTGTGTGTGTGTGTGTGTAGTCAGTAGATCCAAACTTTTGAGAAATGGATGAATCAAGGGGCAAGTTTTATTGACTGAATTCATACCCCAGAAAAAGCAGAAGGCATCAGCCTGGGTCTTTTTCAAAATATATTTTTATCTAGTTGTCATTTTCAAATAAAATGCAAATTTAGCAGCTCACCAGTTTTCAGTGCTGCTACTTGGGGTGTTGGCATATCCATTAGAGTTTTCCTGATTACAGTCAGCATCCACATATGACTAATTGCTCCCTGCCTTCACCAGGTTGGGTCTCCAAGTTTGGAAGGTAATTAGAATTCTCTTATTAATATGGGGCTTGGACCAGGCATGTGGCTCATGCTTGTAATCCCAGCACTTTGGGAGGCTGAGGTGGGCAGATCACCTGAGGTCAGGAGTTTGAGACCAGCCTGGTCAACATGCTGAAACTTCATCTCTATTAAAAATACAAAAATTAGCCAGGAGTGGTGGCACATGCCTGTAATCCTAGCTACTCGAGAGGCTGAGGCAGGAGAATCGCTTGAGCTCAGGAGGCGGAGGTTGCCGTGAACTGAGATCACACCATTGCACTCCAGCCTGGGTGACAGAGTGAGACTCTATCTCAATAAAAAGAAAAAACAAACAAAACAAACAAACAAACAAAATGGGGCTTGGCTCTTTTCAATTATCTCTTCATTTAACTTTGATAGTGTTAACAGATATAGAACATATACAGTATGAAATCACCATAAATCTTTTGTTGAAATGTGCTACTGTATACATACATACAGATTAATTGGTTTAGGATCTCTTGATGAGACATATAAGCATATGAAAAATTAAAAAAAAATCTGTCTCTCGGACTTGTGACATTTAAATACACGCTTCATTTGCTAAGATTTTAGTGGCTCTAGGACTACTCAATTCTAAGCCTATCTCTCCAGCCTGGTCACTTCTCTTGAGCTTTTGAACCCCCCAGACACTCAGCTTCCTACCAGACAGTGCTGTTTGGACATCCCACAAGCATTTCAAGTTCAGTATGTCCGAAATGGAATTTATCTTTTCCATACCTATTTTTCCTCCTATGTTTCTCATTATGATGAATAGTACTGCATCAGTCAGGGTCCAATCAGGAGACAGAAAACACACAGTAACTTGAACAGAAAGTGATTAATATAAATAATTATTAATCATAACAGGAAATTAACTATAAAGGGGTGAAGAATACACTACAGTTGAGAGACAATATCCAAGGAAAGAACAAGCTGGTTGGAATTTAGATCATATTGGAGAAAGTGCGATGGCAGGGAGGTTTGCTGTGTTGCTCCAGGCCAGAACTTATCTGTAGTCTCAAGCAGGAGACCTTTTGGAATGTAGGTAGGCCAAGCAACTTCTAGAATATCTGTGAGACTCCTAGGAATCTCTCACTGAAACCTGATGGGGGTGAGCACCATTGGATGACCCCACATGCACTACTGGCCACTGCACACAGAGAAGCAAGCAAGTGGATGCATGATTAGATCAGGAAAAGTACCTCTTTGCTTTAGTAACCCTTCAGTACCTTCTACTGACAGAACTTAAAATTATCCCTTATGCAAAGGAGAAATGCTTACTGGGTCCATCTCCCTTATCTCGAAGCACGCATTGAAGGGTAGATGTGGAGCTGAGCAGCAACAGGTCTATAACTGGCAAGGTTACTATCATCCATTCATTTATCCAGGCTAAATTCCCTTGTGAGATCCCTATTTCCTCCTTTTTCCTCCCACATCTTATTCTACAGTTGATGATAATTGTGTTTCTAGTTTTGGACTGTTACACTCAATAATAATAAAAGCCAATTTTTTAAAGCATTTATCATGTTCCACAAATTCTTCTAAGTATTTTGTGAATTAACTCACTCATCTGTCATAATAATCCCATGAACAGCTACTACTATTGTGCCTGCTCTTCAGAAAGGGAGACTGAGGTGCAGAGGGATTAAACAACTTTCCCTGTAAGTGTCAGAACCAGGGTATGAACACAAGCAGTCTGAACTTAATGACTATACTAGTCTGCCTGATAAAGTCTGTTCTCTTCCAACTTCTAAATGGCTCTTAAATCTGCTTGCTTCTTTCCACTCCCATGGCCATAACTCAGTTTGTCATTTTTCTCTTGCCTAGATCCTTTTCTTGATCTTTTCCAATTCTTTCTCCATGGCGCAATCAGACAAATTTTTTTTTTTTGAGATGGAGTCTTGCTCTGTTGCCCAGGTTGGAGTACAGTGATGTGATCTCGGCTCACTGCAACCTCCGCCTCCTGGGTTCAAGGGATTCTCTTGCCTCAGCCTCCCAAGTAGCTGAGACTACAGGCACGTGTCACCACGCCTGGCTAATTTTTCGTATTTTTAGTAGAGATGGGGTTTCACTATGTTAGCCAGGATGGTCTCGATCTCCTGACCTCGTGATCCACCCTCTTTGGCATCCCAAAGTACATTTATGACTTTCCTTCTTAATGTCTTTCAGTTGTTTCCCATTTCCCTCAGAATCACTCAGGTTGCCTACCCTTCATGATCTGTACTCTGTTTATCTCTGTTTATTTGCCCGCATGGACTCTTGACACCCCCTACCAGCTCCTTGCTTGATGATGAACTTCTTTCTGTTCCTCCAAATAGATGAGCTTTCTCTCACCTCCAGGCCTCTGCCCATGATTTTCCGGTGCATGTAACGTTTGTCCACTGGCCACTCTCCTTCTCACACCTATTCACTGTTTGGGCCTCAGCTGAGGTATGATATGTTGTGAAAAGTCTCTCTTGACTTCTATTTCTAAGAGATAACTGGTTTTTCTTTGCTAATCATTGCTCTTATCACTCTGACTTGTCCTGAACCATCCATGGCTCCGCAAACTTTGTGAGGGAAGGAGCTTGCTTGTGTAGAACATAGGAGTATTTTCATTGTCTATTGCACAGATGCCCAGGAAATTTTATTTCTAAGTTAATTGATAATTTTTTATTATTATGTGAAATAGGAGTTACAACTGAAGTTGTTTACTTATTTTTCCCCAGTGTTGGCCTAGGTTTGTGGCTTGTTGTGAAATCATAATGTCTTAACATTATCTTTTTGGGATTTCACATTGAAGACTTTCCCAGACTGAGCTCCATACAATTAAGTATAAGTAGGTTGAATGTGAATTTTGGTTTTTCTGTTTCCGGCTGAATATGCAGCTCCATAAGTTCAATATGTTCTGATGGATCTTACTGTGTTGATGGCTGTCAGTTTTGCCCAAACACCAGGACAGGTAGGAACAGAGACTGCGCAGTCCCAGGGAGTGCTTCCTGGTGATGCTTCAGGGTCTTCCACCAGGCCCACTTTAGAACAGAAAAGGGTTCTCTGCTTGCTTACCATGTCTCTATGCCCACTAGACCCATCCTAACTTCGGGCAGGCAGGTAGAATGGGAATTCAATTTCACCAGTCAGAAAAGGAGCTGACTTAAGTTTGGGTTTTTGACTTTGTAAGGTTCTTGTCTATTTGCACTTCTAGTAAATATTTAAAATAAGAGGTTTTGTGCCATGGGATGCAAGTTTCTACTTAAATCTTTATGTAGAAGGGGCAGCTCACTCTATGCATAGTTCTATGCTTCTTGAGGTCACAGTGAGGGCTACCAAAAGGTGGTTAATTTAATATCTGGAGGAGCCCCATTACGGAGCCCTTCTCCTCAACCCAGCAGCATACTTCCAGGGCACTTGCCTTTTTATAATGTTTATTTCTTCTTTTCCATCTAAGTATAACCTAGTTGTTATAAGGAAGTATTTATAGGCATTAGAGTCTTATTTTGCATTTCATGTTTGCAAAGTATTTTGCAACCATTTGTGAACTAATTCAGGCCTTCTTTAGAGGCGAGGCGGATGGTAGTATTACCACATAATTCATTTCAGCATAATGTGTGGCAAGGAGAAAGAAATACCTGCCTTTGTTCCAAATAAAAACATCCTATGCAAATTGTAAAAAATTCTTATTAAAAAATGTATGGTAGTACTTTTTGTTTCAGGATTTATGAGTGGCTTGTTATAATGAGCTTGTCATATTTGGAGAGCAGGATTGTATTTACTTCTCTGCTTTTTACTATGACAGATGATAATGCCAGGGTTTTAGAAGGTGCTGATGTGAATGTAAGACAGAGATTATTCTGCCATCTAGTAAAAGCAGTTGAAATTCATCTCGAGTTGAAGTAACTTAAAGAATCAGTTTGTACAAGAATAAACATTAAATATTTATAAAAATTAATTCACATGATTTACTCTGGAAAATTGAATCAATGGCAAGGTCCCTATATCTAAAGGATGTATTTTAGAGCAATATGTTGAGCAAACATTCAGTATCTCTATTAGATCTTTCAAACAATAGAGAATGGTAGTATTTTTAAAGATTTTTTTAAAGCAATCGTGTAAAGCTGATTAGGAAGGAGGCTCTCTACAGCACAGCTTTCCAATTCAAGCTTTTACTTTTTTTAATGTTTCATTTTTATTGACTTTTTTTTCTCTTGCAGGAAAAATGTGTGATTTTTACTGGCCTGGCAGGGGGTTGTGGTACCTCTTGCCAAAGTGTCAAGAAAACTCAGAATTCTGTACATGAGAGACAAAGACCAGATGTTTAGTTAAAACAACACATAGCTTTTACACAAATATAGGTAATGGAAACCAAAACTTTCCCTCGTATTTTTTTTTTTCTTTTTGGCCAGTCTTGCTTTTGATATTTTTAGAATAAGCAAGCAGCCATCTTGTCATTCTAACCTGAGCAGGACAATTTAATTTCTTGTAAAGTGTGTGCTTTTTCAATATCTTGGGGGTTTTTGATTTATCTTTTTTTTTTTTTGAAGGATTCTGCTCTAAAATGTAGAATGTACTCTTCAAGTAATAATTTGCTTTAACAAAAAACGAAAATTTAAGACTTTGAGTGGTTTAGGAAGGACGTAGCCTAATCCTTAGGCTGCGCTTTTCCATAAGCCTGGCCACATTTTATTTTTATTTATTTATTTATTTATTTATTTATTTATTTATTTATTTATCTGAGACATAGTCTCGCTCTGTCTCCACGCGAGAGTGCAGTGGCACGATCTCAGCTCACTGCAACCTCCACTTCCTGGGTTCAAGCGATTCTCGTGCCTCAGTCTCCCAAGTAGCTGGGACTACAGGCATACACCACCCAGCTAATTTTTGTATTTTTAGTAGAGATGGGGTTTCACCTGTTGGCCAAGCTGGTCTCTATCTCCTGACCTCATGATCTGCCCACCTCGGCCTCCCAAAGTGCTGGGATTACAGGTGTGAGCCACTGTGCCTGGTGCCAGGCCACATCTTTACTGGGGAGGAAATCTGTTGCTTAAACCTACACTGATGTGGCTTGTGGAGGATGTTTGCAAGGACAGCCGTTTTCCCATCTCCAGCATAGGAATAAAGGCAGAATGAACATCATCACTAATGTGGGTCCTCCCAGCTGCTCTTTCACGTCTGGTGAAAAGGGAACGGATTGAAATGCGCATATGAAGGGGTTGTTGTTGTTGTTTGTTTGTTTTCTTTTTGATGGGGGGCCATGTTGGTACTGGGCTCCTGAGTGCTGTTGATAAGAACTTCCTCAAAGGTCCACATAGCATCCATGTGATTGCCTAGATTCTGAATAGCAGCTGGCCTGGCTCTGGCCGTCCTTGCATGAACACACTGGGACTTTGACTTTCTTCTGTTTGTAGCCCTTTGGCTTTGGCAACACTCCATGCCCCTCTGCTCTACCTGTGAGCACCTGTGGGTACTTCATACCCAGTGGGTGCCTCTTTCACCTGAGTCAGAGAGACTGCCCTTCAGTACTGAGGAGCTGGCACTTCCCTTCAACAGTAGTTTCATTGGACCTCCACAAAGGGATGGGTTCGTGCTACAGCCAGGAATTACAGCACAGCAGTTCTCAAGCAATTCCATGACAAAACTCAACCAAGTCCAAGCAAGCAAACAGGAAAAGCTTCCGCTAAAATGTTACTGCTGTCTTTGGAGGAGTACTTAAAAATACACTTTTAAACCTTTAGCAACTTTAGGTATAAATGTAATTAACGGGGGAGATTTTCTGGCCATCTCCTGATTCTAAAAGACAAACTCTAAAGTGAAATTTTCTGTGCTAATTGAGGTAAAATGAGCTACATAAATATGAATATAATCAGTATTAAATACCTGTTAAATGAAACTTAAGTTGGCCTGAGGATGCCTCCATACTTGATTCCTCACATAAAGAACTACAACCTAAGTTAGTACCTAAACTAAATGAAAGCCTAACTTAGGAGAGTACTTTTGTAATACACAACTGAGTCATATCCAATCACTGCAGTTGAGCTTCAGTCAGTCTTCGGTGGCCAACCCCTCAGACCATATTCAAACAAAGCAAATGTCGAGCTGTCTCTGTATCTCACTTACATTTTTTGTCCATAAATGCCGCCAGACTACGTTGCAGGCTGATATTCTCTGAAGCTGTTTTGGTTTTGAGGCTCATTCTTGTTCAACTAAACTATTACATTTAATTTGTCTCAAGTTTTTCTTTTAACATACCTAATGGATTTAATTATATACTGGGTTGTAAAACTTCCTAGGTTTTAAACTGGTGAGTTTAGGAGATCTGATATTTCTCTTTTGAGAACCTATAATAAAAATAAAATAAGTTGGTAAAGGTTTTAGAGAATATTTAAACGCAGAAGTAGGCACAGAAGTTCTAGGGATGATAGCCTATTATAAACATAGACTTGAATGACCCAGAGCAGTTTTAGAATAGTGGGACCTTTGCCTCAGATGTCTTTCTGATTCACTGATGGAAGTAGGCGGTGATTCACAATCTAGAAGCATCCAATTAGGAGAGCAATGTGGATCTTCAGTGAACACCCCCTCTGTCCATGCCTCATGCCCCAATCTTTAGGTGGAATAGCTCTTCCTATGTTTTCATACACTTTAGGCTGATTGCTTATTTATATTTACCACTCCCAAACTTCCTTTGATGTATATTTTAATCTGATCTTACTCGGATAAAAATATCCATGGAGAAGGAGTCCCAGAATACTAGGGGGAGCCCCTAACATACAGACTAAGCAGGGCACAGCGAGAGGTGGAACAGGAGAGAAACCACTGTGGGCACACATTGGCCCTCCCTGCCTCTTGGGCAATTTTCTATTCTTTTTTTTTTTTTTTTTTTTTTTTTGAGACAGAGGCTGTCTCTGTAGGCTGCAGTGCAGTGGCACAATTATGGCTCACTGAAGCCTCGAACTTCCTAGCCCAAGCAATCCTCCCACCCCAGTCTCCCAGGTAGCTGGGACCACAGGCACATACCACCATGCCCACTTCCTATCTATCTATCTATCTATCTATCTATCTATCTATCTATCTATCTATTTTGTGTAGAGATAGGGCCTTGCTATGTTGCTTGGGCTGGTCTCAAACTCCTGGACTCAAGCAATCCTCCTGCCTTGGCCTCCCAAAGTGCTGGGATTACAGGTGTGAGCCACTACACCCAGCCAAGTTTCCTATTCTTGTAAATGTTGTGTAGTTGAATCTTTCCTATCAGCACAGCTGCAAAACTGGGCTCTCATTTACCTGATATATTATTACTCAGTACTCCTCAGTTGCACATTATTGAAATTTCTAATGCACTTAAGCAAAATGAGGAATTTGTTATGAGGATACTGGGATGTCTTATAAATGGGATTAGGGCCTATAGAACATCTGGAACCAAAGACTCAAATCACCATCGAGACTTTCTTTTGGATTCTCATTTCTTCTCTGCGTCTGTTTCATTATCCCCTCTTACTACTATCTAGATTTTTAAACTTCTCTATCTTTTTGTCAAAACCTCCTGAGTTTACATATCCTCAATTCTGGCTACTCTAGGAAAAACTGCCTTAGGTTTCTCAGTTTCAAAGTACCAGGGGATGACTCTGATAGGCCCAGTCTAGATAAGGTGCCCCATCTGAACCAATCATCTGTGGCCAGGGGTGGTCTACATTGTACTACCATAGAAGATCCTATTATAACCCTCTGAGAAGTGCTGGGGGTGGGCGGCACTACTGGTAAGACAATACAAAAGATGTCCAGTACAGTTAGAGAGAGAGCAGGTCAGGGAGAATCTGGACTCATCTCTCCCTGACTCCAATTCCTTGTGCTGAGAAAAACTATTTCCTTAGCTGGTGAAAACCTAAGTTGTTACCTGCAATCAGAGGGTGACTTAACCATTCTCTGTTACTGCAGCTATTTCTCTGTGTCTCTCTCAAGATGCTGTGGAGGTCTTTATTCTAGCCTGGTGATACCAGGAAACAGTGCTTTCAGCTGTGCCATCTGGATCTTTGTTTTTGCAAGCAGGTGTTCTTGTGCGATATTTTTGTGGCTCATATGGAGCTTTGATGGAAAAAAAAAAAAATTCCAAAACAAAACAAATTCTAGATCTTCCTTCCCCAGGGGCAGCTGAGGGCACAATTCCCAGCTGTTTCTCCATATATCCATCAAAAGCAGTGCCAACTTTGAGAGCTTATAAGATTCCTGGTCTCCCCTGGCAGGTGAAAGCCTTGGCTCAGGTGTTGCTCCTTGGCATTTGGAGGTGCTCCTGTTTCCAGCGTTATGCTCACACCAGATATGAAGCACTGCTCAGAGAATTCCGGGACCAGATGGTTTGGTCCCTAAATGGTCCTAACTCTTTTCAATTTGGGCCTCTTTCCTAAACATTTTACACCCTTTATTTTGCTATGATGGTACTAGCTTGCCTTATTTCTTCCCGCTGAGTTTATCAAGGTGGGATAAGTTCTATGACCCAAAGTAGAATTTTTTTTTGAGCAAGAAAGCTAATTTTTCTATTAAGTTGGCAGATTTGCCAATCTCTGCCTGACAGTTGGGTAGTCTTCCTTGGAGACACAATCCCAAATTTATTTTCTTTATATACTGATGTGTACAGATCAGTAAGGAGTGTTTATTTTAGAGATAGTAAAAATAAGACCCTTGTGTATAATTCCAAATGTAAGTATCTATTCTTTTGGTAATTGGTGTGTCATTGCTGTCCATTTTTTTTAAAAACAGGATTTACACTAAATTAGCAGTAGTAATAATGGGACATTTAAGTTCACTCATACAAGCATATCTGTCTACAATAAAATATTTGCTTTCAGTGACAGAAAGTATTTTAAAAGTGTTCATTAGAACAATTTGATAACTGTGTATCCATTATTAATAACTTGAGACAGGGAATTACATGTTACACGACTCATGTGACCAATAAGGAAGCTACCATTTCCATAATTATAAAGAATTTATACCACATCTATTAGACTATTCTGTATCATTTGACCCATTTATGGCTCATTCTGAAAGAGTAAGATTTAAAAATTTATAAAGTTTTTTGAATGAAAAATCTGGCAGGTCATTTCTCCCTTACATTGCTAGCAGTGGGTGCCCGCCATCTAAGAGGCTGGGGCCATTTTGTTCCACACCTCCGTCCTCTAACTCCATACTAGCAAAGAACATTTGGGATGCTCTGAGGTATGCTGACCCCTCCCCCTCAGGAGTGAGTTTGAGCAGAGGAAACACATTCCGTCTCTGGGGAGCCTTCTGACGGGTAAACTATGACAAGAGTTGAAGTGGAAGAGGGTCATGTGGGTTGGCCACATTCTGTAACAAAACTAAGCTGTGGGGTGAAGGGCAGCTATTCAGTGTCCACGTGTTCTTTGTTCAGAAGTCCAGTCAAGGTTTCTTTTTTCTGGAGTTGGGGAGTGGGGAGGCAGAGTCTCGCTCTGTTGCCCAGGCTGGAGTGCGGTGGCATGATCTTGGCTCACTGCAACCTCTGCCTCCTGGGTTCAAGCGATTCTCCTGCTTCAGCCTCCTGAGTTGCTGGGATTACAGGCGCCCGCCACCACGCTTGCTACGTTTTGTGTTTTTAGTGAAGACAAGGTTGGCCAGGCTGGTCTCACACTCCTGACCTCAAGCAATCCACGTGATTACAGGCGTAAGCCTGTTAAGGTTTCTGAAGAACCCGTTTAAAGAAAAAGTTGAGCAAATGCTCAGCCTAGTAAGCTCCCAGTGAATGTTAATTACTGGTGGCATTAATGCTGCTGCTATTATTCTTCTAATCTTCCAGAATTAGTGACTTTGTGTGTGTATATATGAGTGTGTGTGTGTGTGTTTGTATTTGTGGGTGGAGAGAAGAGGAGGTGAGATGCAGGTTGAAAGGGTGGAGAGCATAATTTTGAAGGTTGGTAGAAGATGAACCTTTATATTCTAGGTTTTCTTCCTGGCACAGAAGGGAGAACCAGGCCTATTGAATGATTCTTGGCCTGTTATTCTTCCTCCCCAACCTCTGCCCAAAATCTCAAAATTAGTTGGATTTGGAGCATGTTGAATTTGGAGATTCCCAAATTATTGTCACACTTGAGAACCTGCGACAGCATTGTTCTTACTACCGGATGAAATGAGGCCGAGAGACTCCAAGTCCAGTCCCACAGGATCCTGTTGCATCACCCCGTCTTTGGACATGCCTGTGAACAACAGTTGCTGAAATGATTTTGACAAAATGTGACATTTGCAGACTGTGGCCGCCGACCAAAGAATCTGAGCTGTGGTATCCAAATTTTTACAGGCTACAAAATATAAGCTGGCCAGCATTTATTGCTTGTACCGACAGCTTGAGCCGTATTTCCTAAACCTACAGGGCAGACTTCTTACTGCTGCTAATTTTACTGTCCGCAAACAAAAGGGAAAGGGGAAACAGTATCAAACGCGGAAGGAGAGCATCTGTGAGCGCGAGGTGGACACGGATAATTGCAAGAGGGCGACTTTCTGTGTTCTAAAACTAAAAAGGACTAAATTTGCACAGAAATAAAATGGGAAAAGATGTAATATAGAAAAAGTTATACGCAGAGATCCTGTGCTGACTTCTTGGGATGGCAATGATTTATATATTAAGGCAGCCACCAGGGACATGTTAAAAACTCTAGAGGGAAATTTCCCATATGATGGATAGAACTTTAATATTAATAGAGGATTCATCATGGTAATGTAAGTCATAGATCTAAATCTCCTTTCATCAATTGAATAGTTCCTTTCCAGCCTATTATACGGGTAGTACAGGTTTTAAATAGCGTCATATAAGAGGGCTGAAGTCTTTCTTTAGCTGTAGTTTCTGAAGTTCTGTTCACAGGAATAGTGACTGACTGAGTCATTTGTCTTTCACCATGTTACCTCAGCCAGCTGCATTTCCCCCCTTTACTTTTTATTAATATTTAGCACTCTTTAAAATATACTTCGGTTGTACTTTTTTCACAAATGAAAAAAAGCAGAACTCAATAGAAACTATTTCACACACATGAAGTGGATATGAAGGAAAAAATCCATTATTCATCTATTTGTTGAGGATTATCCAAAGAAGAAAAGTAATTCCTGGGTTGCTATTTGGTATAACTATCTCGTACACAATCACCAATTATATGCATTGCATTGTTCAGCATCTTACTCTGGGTTTTCTAGTTTTCTCGTAACAATGAAAGCCAAACAAAATGGTAGCACATCTTCCTAGGATCCTGTATGGCAAGGACAACCTTTTTGGTATGAGAATATTTGCAATGTTGATATTAGTAATAATAAATAAAGCTTGGCTGCTACTTTTTTGTTTTTTTCAAGAGGGACTCCACATTCATTAATGGAACATACAGTCATCTTTTCTTATCTTAGTCTAAAACATGCATGAAAATAAGTTCAGACTACAAATACAGACATAAAGTGTATACACAGAAAAGTAGACCCTCAAGTTCTATCAAAAAGGCGGGCTTTCCTTAAGCCTGGATATCACTGCATACTGTGTCCCTCTTTTCTAGATTCATAATGTGCACGGAGTATCCTCCACTGCAGTTTTATGCCCATGGAGTAACCAGTGTTAACCTATGGCATACATTTTGTGAGATGTGAGGTTCTGTGAAGAAAACTGTTTAATGTTGTAGAATCCAGCATTTTCTAAATTTTATTTTGATGGTGGAATCCCTTTCTTTTTTTGGGACAAAGTCTCACTTTGTTGCCCAGGCTGGAGTGCAGTGGCGCGATCTCAGCTCACTACAACCTCTGCCTCCCGGATTCGAGTGATTCTCCAGCCTCAGCCTCCCGAGTAGCTGGGATTACAGGTGCCTGCCACCACACCTGGCTAATTTTTGTGTTTTTAGCAGAGACAGGGTTTCGCCATGTTGGCCAGGCCTGTCTGAAACTCCTGACCTCAGGTGATTTGCCTACTTTGGCCTCCCAAAGTGCTGGGATTACAGGCGTGAGCCACCGTGCCCCATCGTGGAATCCCTTTTTACAGGTAAGATCTGTAAACAATTGGGAAATCTTGGCCTAAATGGAAGTATTCATAAACTTGGCCTCTTCTTTTTTGTTTTCAGGGTTTGATTTTCATTGGAAACTTTGTGGTGAACTCCTATTCATCCTTCAAGTCGTGGCTCAGATGTTACTTCCACTGTGAAGATCTCTCCACTTGTCCTAGAACGGATGTGCAATTTTTCCCTTTTGCCTCCTGCTCCTTTAGTATTTTGTGTGTGTGTGTGTGTGTGTGTCTGTGTGTGTGTGTGTGTGTGTGTGTGGCAGATCTATGTTAATGTTCAGATCATGAACTAACTTATTTATTTTTATTTTCCCCTTATAATCTATAATTGCCTTTATTTTAAGGAGTGTATTTTTATTGTCAGTGCCCTACAGAGTGGCTGGGTCATTGCAAGAGCTCAACAAAGGTCTGCTGAAGGAATGGATGAATAAATAGAACCTGGGAGCTTAAGCAGAAAGATTATCTTTCTGGTGTGTTGATGTGTGATTAATGAATGAACCCTTTTGAGTTAACTACTTTCTCCATTATAGTGACTAATTTCCATAGAGTTGATTGGATTGAGATAGACTCTGATGTGAAATGGTTAATCATTTAGTCTGCCAAAAATGCAAGATTGACTGTTACTCAGTCTGTTTTCCCCCTTGTATGAACAATAGTACCTATTCATAGCGGAGACCTTTTTTTATCTATACTCACTACCAGTCTATAACTCAGAATTTTCTCTCTTTTTTTCTTTACCTGCTAAAGGAAAAAATTGAATTTATAGACCTTTTTACCTTTCATTAAAAAGCTGGCATTATAGATTTATGGAATTACAGATTTGACTATATTATGCTTTTAGCCTTTTAATTTATAATACTTAATTTTTTTTCCTGATATAGTCTAGGTTTGAGGCTTCAAATTTTATTGTGGGTTGGGCACTCTTTTTCACTTTTTTTCCTTCCTTCCTTCCTCTCTCCTCACTCCCTCCCTTCCTTCATTCATTTTAAAAAACCTTTTAAAAGATGTGCTAGAATGACGATAATAATCTCCCTCTCTGGCTCTACTACACTGCAGTTCTACGCCCATGCATGACGAATGTTAACACTGTGGTACATGGCTTCGTGTATTTGGTTGGCATAGATTTGGGGAAATGTAAGGACTCAGGCCAAGATGGAGCTTGGCTAGAAGGCTACATTTATAACATCCTTTTCTACAGTTCTGTGTTCTCTTTTTGAAGATGGTTTATAAACTTATAACCTGGTAAGGATATTAAGAGAATCAATGTGTCCAAAAAAATTAATTATGTTTCTGTCATAGAGACTAGGATGGCAAATTAGGCAGGATTAAGTCAACTCTTTCTGTAGGTTGTCAGAATGTAAAAAATAGGTAGCAAACCTGATTAGAAGAGGAAGAGTGAAAAAAAGTTAAGCCAGAAAGGTTGTTAGCTTGGGGTCAGGAACACCCATTATTTCCTCCCCCGCAGCAATGAAGTCTACCACTGCAGGGAAGTGACATTCCTCAGCACCCCTGGCACCATGGCAAGGCCTGAAACCAAAGCAAAATGGATGATAGTAGTTGGGGAAGGGAGGGAGGAGAGAAAGAGACCATATAAAGTAATGGGACAAGCACCTGATTTGGAAGTTAGGGAGTCTGCCTTCTGATTTCTAGCTTCTGGGTAACCTTGAGCAAGTTATCTAGCTCTTCGTTTCTTCCTGCAAAAAAATTTGTGGATTGTGGAATAATCTTTAAGGGCTCTCTACCTCCAAAACTCTGTTGGTGATGTGAGATAAAGAATTTGAGAGAGCTGGAGAAAAGAGATGTGTGGATATGATTGGCAAAGATCATCCAACTCAGGTGCCCCTGAACTTGTCAGTTCAGAATAGCTAAGTTAACAAGAAATTGCCCCTTAATTGCTCAGGGGCAATTCCTTCTTCCTCAAATCCAGGAGACAATTGACTAGCTCTAGAAGTTTCTGTTCATTAGCTGGGGTGGAGATGAGAATCTGGCTAATAGAGAAAGGAACTGTTATATATAACCCCTGCCAGGAAGCCAATAGATCACAGGCAGTAGAAGAGTCCTTCTTAACCAGCTAAGTCTTGCACCTGCAGGTTCACCCCAGCAAACCATGCATGGAAATGGGGGTTGTATGCTGAAACTTTTATCTTTAGATGGGTTAATTTTGACCAAGCACAAATTCCTTGGCTAAGGACCAAGTGTTCCTGGGAGCCAATCCTCTGTAACAGGGTTTAGCTTTAAGGCTATTTGAAAGCCAAAACAAAGAGAATGAGTTTCACATTCTCGAGCAACTGCTCTGATGCCTGAATTCTAAAAGGTGTTCCAGAAACAGAGCTCACAGACTCTAACCCTTGACCATCAGAGTTCTCCCTGTAGCCCCTTTCAGGGTAAGTGTGGGGACAGTCAGCTGTGGAATGTTAGATGAGTAGAAAACTTTCCAGGGCTGTAGGTTGTTAGTTGATTCCCCAGAAAGCAGTTCTGTGAAGCTATTCTTATTTTTACATATGGCATATCTGAAAAAGGGATTATTTGGTGATTGCAACATTTTTTGTTTTATGTGCCTCTGCAGGCAAGATATGTTTTGTGCTCCATCAAGTCTTTAAAAAAATATTTATCCTGGCATCTTCCCATTTTTCTTTCCACATGGAAACTCTCATATTTTTAAAGACTAGTTGTGAAGTCATTCCTAGGTATGCACATTATATGGAAGGAACTCTTAGAAAAACTTTGAAGGACAATGAATATAAAATGATAGTTTTTTTCTTTTATTAATAGGTACCAGACATTACAAGCCATTCTTTTGTTGGGCTCTTCTCGATTAGCAAGTTGTAACAAAATGTGGCAAGTATGCTTTTTCTAGTGGGACAGCCTATTGAAAACTATGGAAGATAAGAAAGAAATGAGAATTTGAAAAAATGTTCTCATGATAGCATCATGAAAGCAATGCTATCTTACGGTTAAACAAAGCATGAACAATGATTTTGGGTTAGGTATGTTCTTCAATTATGCATTTGATTTTTGTAATAAAAGACGAATGCTTTTCAGTAACGTTTGGAATTTAAAATATACTGTTTCTTTTTCCCACTCTTCATGAGAACACTTATCAATGCAAAAGTTACCTCTAGCCCATTCTTGTCCATTAAAAATTAAATGCTTTTACAGTAAATTATTAAAAGTGCTAGGTTGGCTGCAAATCATCAAAGGTACCATAAACCATTATGCAAGCAAGCAAGCAAGTGAGAAGTCTGATTAAATCTAAGGGATCAGAAGGCATATACATCCCTCGATATCCATCACAAATTTGAAACTTACAAAAGCTACCATAAAATGCTACATTAAATTACTTTAAAAACTCTTCCAGGATTTTCACAATTCAACAGTGACTTGCCTTCTCAATTAAGTATGAACGAGGAACCTTCTACCACAAAGCACAGATACACCACTATTTAGAAGTTATTTCCACTTTCTCTAAACCTGCAGCAAAATTAACCCCATTTTTCCAACTGATACAGCTCACTTAATGGAACTGGGGCACTCTAACAGGTTTGCTGAAAAGCTAGTAATTAACGAAGTTCTTGTTTTTCTGCAAAATGTCTTTACTATCATTTGGTTATAAAAATGGAGATATGATGGGTCCTGAATGTTGCAACACCATATTGAAAATGTTAGAAGTATTTAACTATGAGATGTTTGAAGAAAAGATTATTCATTGTTTTGGTTTAAATGAGACAACATATACCAAATGTAACATACCTAGCATAGTGCCTGGCCCATAGTAGTCACTCAATAAATGGAGACTTTTATTGTTGTTAACTCAGTTTTTCATTTGAAAAACTTAGGTTCCACCAAGACTAACTTGTTTAGTGCTACCTGGATGGTGTGAGCCCCAGGGTGGTTGATTCCGAAGCCAGCAGCCCTAAGCATTACTGGCCTTCTTAGAATCTGACTGTGCAGGTGACCAATTAGCTACTCATGTGTGTGTAAAGTGGCCTATTGAAACAAGATATAGGAAAAAGAAAAGTATAATCATGGAGGTAACCTTCAGTCAAGTTGCAAAAATTGTGGAGAAGAGGAACAGCAATTGAAGCAAACATTTACAGTTGGGTTTTAGAGCAGGGTCTGCTCCCAAGTCTCCCACCCATGGGTTACATCTACCAAGTGGGCTGAGGATGAATAATTCTGTAGTATATCTGGGATTGGTTTGGGTGGCTAATGGATCTGAATGAATAAATGAAAAGCAAACATTTGTGTGTTAAGTGTCAGGTGATTTCATCTGTCAGCCATTCTCAAACATCAGTATGTATCAGAATCACCTGGAATACCTATTAAAACACAACTGCAGGTGGTGACCCTAGCATTTCTGCTTCAGCAGGTCTGGAGTGGGATTCAGAAATTTGCACTGCGAACTAGCTGATGGGGGATGCGAGTGCTGCTGGTCCAGGGATCCCACTTTGAGAACAATTGATTTAGGTTATCTAATTAATGCCACAACCCTGTGATGTAGGTGTTATTAGCCCCATTTTATAGATGAGAAAATGGATGAGTGGTAAGTTTGGGAAATTTTTCAGAGTGATGGTTTAGATCTTGGTTAGAGAGAAGCTGAGAAATTGCCTTCAAAGAATTTCTGAATCTCTCCAATAGTGACAGAAATGTAAGACTACAGCTGTTCATCTCTACTCGCCCACTACCCTCCAGAAAGATGAATGTTGTCAGAAAGAGACAAAAACTTGTTGATATGTACCCAGCATGGCATGGTCCCAGAAATGACAATGAAAATAGAAACAATTCTTTCAGAGATCCTTGAGCACTTTAGATGGGGGAAGCTGAGGCATGGAATGGTTGAATGACTTCCTTGATTTTATATAGTGTATGAGAGGCAGCATTAGGATATCAGATGTCCTGAAACTCAATGAAGTTTTAATTACAAGAGGAAAAATTTAGAGCTTCTGTTTGCCTTCTCGATTGCCATCTTCTATGCCTGCTATCAAAAAAGCAAGATAATGAAGTGGAATAGATACCAAATCAGGAATCAGAATTTATTTATTTATCCTATGTTTATTGAGTATCTTTCACATGCTAGACACTGTTCTAGGTGCTGGGGAAACAGTGGTAAACAAGATAGACAAAATTCTTGTTTTTGCACCCTAAAGGCAGTAAGACAGTCAATGAATATGTTTAAAAAAAACAAAACCAAACAAAAACAAAACCCAGGAAATCTAAGAGAATGATAAATACTATGAAGAAAATTAACATCAGATAATGTTGTAGAAGATGATCACAGATTCAGAAATTTAAAAACACAGGTATAATGGTTTACTAAAGATGCAAAAAGAACTGAGGGAGGTTGACCACTAGCCAGAGGCTGGACCTGTCACATCCCAGTTCTTAGCATTGTGATTTTCTGGGTTCTATTTTAGCCATGACTATAACCCAAGATTTTCCCTCCAAACCTCTCCAGAAATTGTTTTGAGATCCTCAGAAGAGAAATGCTCTTGTATTCAGTCTTGTAAGCAAACTACAAAGAGATGATAGTATACAGTTGGAAAGTTATGCAGGGATACATTTTGAAAACAGGGGAGATGATTGTATGTCACATGATGCATGTGTATGTTTGATGAAAGATTCAGATATGGATTTTAAAGTCAAGGACAACAATCATAGTAATGATTGATTTAAGCAAGAATTATCAAAGGTTGGTCAAGCCAGCACATGTGCACATCTCTTCCTGACTCTGAGTTGAGTGATGATATAGTGGTAGTTTGAAGTCAGCCATGGTGGGAGTATTTAAACCAGGAAGTTGGCAAAGATGATAATTCAGACTTTTACAAATTATTTTTCTTTTTTTCCCAGATTGAAACTGCCTTTGCAAAGATTATAAATGAGGAAATTATGGCAGTGAAAGAAATCAGACCAAATAGACTCCATCTTGCTTCTAACATTTAAGCTATCCTTGTTCATTCCTGGGCATAGGCTGAACTAACTTTGGGAAGGAATTCAGTTCATGGTTTGACTCTAAAACACAAATGGTAATAGCCCTTTCCTGAGAAGACCCACTTCTTGCCTGGGCACCTGTCTGCCTTTGCAGGACTAACAAATTAGCTACAAGATTAGAAATTATGATTTAGGGATTATGCAAATTATGATTTAGGGGTTACAACCTCTGGCTGTAAGAGTCTGAACCTCCCCAGATTACTTCTGGGGATAACTTCATGATTGTAAAACCTAAGATCAGTTCTTGAGAGATTTTGCAGCCCCTGCACTGGATGGATCACCTGACACTGGGGACACCCAGACCATGGTAATCTGGCTCAACCAGTTCTGCCATCCCACCCAGGAATAGAAGACAGCAGGAAACCTCACTTCAACCCCCTGTGATTCCATCACCAACCTGACCAATCAGCACTCCCCACTTCCAAGCCCCTCCTCTGATTTGAGTAATAATAAAACTCCCATCTCCCACACAGCCGGCTCTGCATGAATTACTCTTTCCCCATTGCAATTCCCCCATCTTGATAAATGGGCTCTGTCTAGGGAGCGGGCAAGGTGAACCCATTGGGAGGTTACAAGAGGGCTGATTGTTGTTAAGAAACCCCTCCATAGGTCTCTTGTGCTTTTACACATCTTGCTGGGTATGCCAAAAATGTGCCTTGACTTCTCTTTACCCAGGTAATTTCTCAGGGTTTCATCTGTAGTGAATAACTTTGAAAGATGAGGTAATGTCTCCCTCTGAGACAAAGAACAGGCTTGCTTACTGCTTGCTATAAAAGTGGCAGATTTTTGAAGCTCAATGTTTTTCTTCCATAACACAGCATACTGCATATGCAGACCTGCCATGTAGCCATCATGGGACATACAAGCAAGGGGAACCAGTGTAAGCATACTGATGCTCATGATGCTTGCTATGCTGTGAGTAATAAAGTCTGCTGTCTCTGACCCCAGAGTCTTGTGTTTTCTGCCAGTATCCATAACAGGGTGGCTTAAAAAAGTAGGATAAAATAAAATTGCAGCCCTGACAGTTTTGGTGATAAGGAAGGAACGCAGATGGGGACTTGGCTTTCTTTTTTTTTCCTTTTTTTTTTAAATTAAAATTTATGTATTTATTTATTTACTTTTGAAACAGAGTCTTGCTCTGTCGTCCAGGCTGAAGTGCAGTGGCACAATCTCTGCTCACTGCAACCTCTGCGTGCCAGGTTTAAGCAATCCTCCTGTGTCAGCCTCCCAGATAGCTGGGACTACAGGTGTGCACCACCATGCCCAGCTAATTTTTTGTGTTTTTAGTAGAGATAGGGTTTCACCATGCTGGCCAGGCTGGTCTCGAACTCCTGACCTCATGATCCATTCACCTCAGCCTCCCAAAGTGCTGGGATTACAGGTGTGAGCCACCGCACCCGGCCCAAGGGACTTGGCTTTCTTGAAAAGGAAGAACAAGGATTCCATAAACCAGGATCAGAGAGATGAGAAAACTCACTGGGATCTGCTAGCAAATGTTCTTGCCCAGGTAGTTGGGAGGGGGAGGATTGTGCATGTGGAAGGTGGTGGTGGAAGAGGGGTTTGCCACTGTTCTATCTGTTAATAAACATGAGTTGAATTAATGCTTAGAGGCTGAGCTGCAAAAACCAGGATTAAACAAGCCACCTGAATGGTGCTTGATTGTTGCTCATTCTCTCCTCTTGGTGGGCAGAGTCAGGAATGTTATCAGGACAACGGGCGAGCAAGCTCCTTGGCCCCAGCTGAAACAGTGTCTCTATGGACATTGAGCCAGGAGTCCTCAAAGCCAAATAACTGGTGTTAGCAATGAGGACTTTGCTATTTACACAGAGCTTTCCATGAACCAAAACCATTAGTTTAAATGAGCTGAAAACATCAGTTAAGCCATGAGCAGGAGAGTGCTCAGAAGGAAAAGTGAACATAGAACCTTGCTTAGTAGCATTGAAGTGCTGCAGTCATGTCCCTGGTCCTTGCCACAGTTCAACTTGGCCAGTGAGAGGTGGGCACTAGGCACAGGGGTCTCCAAAGGCCCTCAGAACAGCATGGTAGAGCTGTAGCCAGGGTGTTTACAGGGCAGAGTGAAAGGGGACACTGAGCCCTGGTGCTCGCTGGATGCCAGGGGTTATATGAAGAGGAAGTAGTGCTGGTGCTTGGGCACCAACCTGGGGGTGAGGGGTCGAAAGAGGTAAAATGAAAAGGCTAACACCATAGCCTTATCCTCCCTGCTAGCATTCAACCCCTGCCCTCTCAGCTGGGAAACAGCATGGTCTAGAGGCTGTTGCTGTGGATCTTGACATGTATTCAGGTCAGCTCCTTGCAGCCTGTGGGATTTGGACACAACTGGAAGTAGGGAGGGGAAGATAATGTGGCCTACTGGGTGGGACTTCTGGGCTAATCCTGTTGTGGTTTGCATGGCTGAATGCATGATTAGTAATGATGTTTTGTATGCTTGTACTGTGAATGTCCACAAATATCAGAGGGAATTTTCCTGTTCAGGGATGACCACATGTACCGTCCGGCAAGTCCAACAGAAACAATATATAAACCTGGGGGAGAAAGGGAAATGTCAGCTTTAGTGAGGCATAGTGACTGCTGGAGTACTAGGAGAGGCCATTCTTTAGTACAATAGCTCCACTTCTCTCACACAGCCACCGAGTACTCCTCCCACCTGACTCTTCCCTATTGGCAGCTATTAACCTGCTACTAAGCTCTTGTTTAAACTGAAAATCTTCCCAACAGAGGCCTGTGACTCTCAGGCTGGATATTCCCATTTGGGATGGGTCAAATGGGACTCAACAAAACAAGGTGGGAAGCGCCCAATGAGCCTGTCTTATCAAATAGACATAGTATATTTAAGAGTGCTGCTCTAGTGGCATCTGAGGGGCCACTGAGTTTTACATGAAACAGTAGCAGTCATTTCTTTGGGAGAAACTTTATCTCCCACTCCACTGCCTGAAGGAAAGCTGCTGGCTCAATAGGGCCCTTGATTCATCAAGGTTGGTCTGTAACCCTGAGCTCTTTCACTGATGATGGTTTAGCTAAGATGACATCTGATAATGTCCACTGGGTGGCAGCAACCATCCAGCCTCAGTGACAATTCTGTAAGACCAACTGCAGCACAATGGGCTGAATTGAAAGCCACACCCTCACCTTAGATAGTACTTCTAAGGGCTATTTCTGACTCTTAGGCTGTTACCAATGGCCTAGCCATGTGGTCTGCCACTTGGAAGACTGAGACGGGCAGATAAAGACATCCCTCTCTGCGGCCATGAACTGTATAAACAAATTGTGTCCCAAGCAGAGAGTCTGGGTCCCTCATGTTGATGCCCTTGTAAGGGCCTCTTGTCTGATGGGAACAATGAGAATTGAGCTGTTGATTGAGCGTGCAATGCCTAGATTGCTGCTATTGCTGCCTGGTGTCCTCACCTCATCAGAAATGGCAACAGATCCACCATTGCAGACTAGACACTGTAAAAGACCATGTGTTTCTGATGCAGAAGCTTCCACTGTATACCAGACTTGCGACTCCTGCCAAATTTTGGCCTGTTTGTTCTGTGGTAAAGTAGGCCACATTGCACAGGACATTACCTCTGTCTGTTCCTGGCAAATTGACTATATCAAATCTTTGACCCCCTTTTGTGACTACCGTTGTTGTCTCACTGCTTTGACATTTTTCTTTTTAAGGTTATGCTATTGCTGTTTCAGTCCAATCTGCTGACTGTAGCCCCACCATTGTGCTTTAAAATGAAATTGTGTCATGCATTAGGCTTTCTGAATCATTTGCAAAGAACATCTAACAATGAGATAATAGTCAAATAATTTAATGGACATTCCATATTCCTTACCATATTCAATATTGCTGAGTGCTAGAATGGCATTCTCAAAAATTAACACAAAAATGTTTCTGACTCTTTGTTGGGTACATTTTCCCGGTCTACATATTTTAGTAAGGCAATTTGGTCACTTAATTTGGTTGTCTCAAGAAAAGTTCATTCTTTTTGGTTACTCCTGGGTAATAATTAGTACAAAAGGAGTACAGAGTTATATAGATCTGTTACGACAATTTGGTATTCCATTCTGACCATTCATGGACATGGTATGTCTTTCCTTCCCCTAATAGCAAACCCGGGTCAACCTGATTGGTACATTTTCCAGGTGGCAGCCTGGGCAAAAGAAACCTGGGACATGATTGGTCCTGGATTATTCTGCTATGTCTGATGTTATCAGTGGTTACAAACACACAGTCTGGCACAACATTGTTTCAGTCTGACTGATTGTAAATTCATATGTTTTTCCTGCTGCCTGAGCAGTGTTAGGTTAAATAACCTATGACTGTAACTGCTCAGTGACACTGCCCATGTTTTTTTAACTCAACATACTTGTGATTGAGATCAAGTTTAACAACAAATATCAAATTGGAGTAACTGGGAAACTTTCAGGTTCTATGTTTGTATGTGGAAGAGAATGGACCATGAAATGTCTCACCATTTGTGTTGGGGGCTCCTTTTTGACCCAACTATTTTCCCTGTAATTATTGGTGATTATACCAAGGACTGACTAATTAACCTCTAATTCAACGAATTCACCTTTAAGTTGATGAATTAACTACCTTCTTTTGTGTGGGTCATTATGGACAATAGACAGACCTTCAAGAACATTCTTGCTGGCCTCCCAAAATGTCCACATTGTAATACCCAGAACCTGTGAATACAAGACATGATAGGGAAAAGGGACTTTGCAGATGTGATTGAGTTAAGGATGTTGATATGGGGAGATTATCCTGGATTATCTGGGTGGGACCAAGGTAACCACAAGGGTCTTACAAGAGGAAGGCAGGAGGGACAGAAATGTGGTGAAGATTTAAGAACGGAAGCAGAGGTCAGGGAGGAGAGAAGACACTTTAAAGATGGAGGAAGAGGTCATGAGCCAAAGAATGTAGGAGACCTCTAGAAGCTGGAAAAGGTAAGGAAACAAATTCTCCCCTACAGTCCCCAAAACGAATGCAGTCCTATGGATCCATTTTACACTTCTGACCGCTAGAACCATAAGATAATAAATTTGTGTTGCTTTAAGTCACAAAGTTTGTGGCAATTTGTTACAGCAGTACTAAGAAATGAATACAGATTTTGGTACTAAGGGTGGGGTGCTGCTGTAACAAATACCTAAAAATGTGTGAGTTGCTTTGGAATAGGTAACAAGTGGATGCTAGAAGAATTTTGAGGAATATAATAGAAGAAGCCTAGACTGTCTTGAATAGATTGCAAGTAAAATATTGATATTAAAGACTTGTGACGGTTCAGAAGGAATTGGGGAGCACAGTAGAAAAAAACCTATGTTTTCTAAGGGAATACCTCAATTACCATAAATAGGCCATTGATAGAAATGTGGATGCTAGCATCACTGCTGATGGAGGAACAAAGGAAATGAGGAACACCTTATTGAAAACTGTAAGAAAGGTGATCCTTGCTATCTGGTAGCAGAAAGCTTAGTGTTGAAAGCAAGCAGTTGAACGTGCAGCCTTGTTTCTTCCTGCTGCTTATAGTAAGATGTGAAAGGAAACAGAAAGCAAAAAGGAACCAGGACTTGATAGTTTGGGAAATTCTCAGCCAATCCATATTTCAAAAGACACTAAAATGAGGAGATTTACTGTCAAGAAAGTATGTTCTAAAGGGAAAGCCAAGGGTGTGGCTGGACAACCTCTTGCCAGTGCATCAGAGGGACGAAAAGACCAGAGTATTCAGTCACACAGAGGGCTCTGTGAAGAGATTAGATGTGACTCATAAGCCATCTAAGAAGAAGCCAGGAATAGATATGGGGTTATCAAAGAAAGATCTGTAAATAACCTTCTTGTCTAATGGTATGAATCCCTATGACTTAAACAGGAGACCCATAAAGTTTTTGAGAATGTTATATAAGCAGAAACACTGCCAGCTTGGACTGAGAGAAACAGGGACAAGACGAAGTGAAAGAAGGCTATAGAACTTCCAAAATTCTACAGGCAGGAAGCGGGCTAATAAAAACTGCAAACATGTGAGGCCCTTTAAGAAAAAAGAAAGATGCCTCTAATGGCAAAGCTTCAGGCCCAGGGGATCATTCCCATTCCTTAAAGGTGAATGGAATTTGCCCTGCTGGATTTCAAAATTGTTTGGGAAAAATGACTCCTTCCTTTCCTTTCATTTTCTCTCCCTTTTTCATCTTTATTTTGAAGGCAAAAAATAGTTACTACAATGGATCAATCTGGCATCTTAACCAAGTAATTAAAGTTAACATTACCAGTAATGGGACAGATGGAAATGTTGTGCCACCTCATAGGAGGCAATGAGAACACAGTATCACTTCTACGAGATTCCTGTCAAAAATATAATCTGAATCTAATCTTGAGGACAAACCCACACTGAGAGAGACAAACTCAAAAATAACTGGCTTGTATTCTTCCAGATGTCAAAGTCATAAAAGACAAAGACAAACTGAGAAATTATTCCAGATTAAAGAAGAAAAGGAGAAAATGATCACCCAAGACATGATCTTGGATTGGATCCTTGAATAATACATTTTTTCTCTCTTTTGCGTAAAAGATATTATTAGGACAATTAGTCTAATGATGAAATAAGGTCTTTAGCTAACATAATAAGGTGGGTATCAGTGTTACTTTTTCAGATTTTAACAACTGTACTATTGTATGTAAGAGCATGTCCTTGGTTTTGATAGAAATACTTAAATATTTATGTCTGTAACTTTCTCATGAACATTTCAGGGGAAATACACACACAAATGTATACATGTTTACATATACAAACAGAATGATGGATAAATATGGGAAAGCATTAACATCTGGTGTATGTGAATCGAGGAAATATGGAGATCCTTTGTGTGTAATCTCAGAAGAAGACTGTTTACTCCCATTTCAGACAGTGCTTCAGTGTGGCACACAGAATTGTACTGATTAGAATGAAAGCTAAGCTACAGTAACAAAGAGGCCCAACAGTACAGTGACTTAAGAAACAAAGCCCTTTATTCTCATTCTTGAAGCAATCCAGAACCGGTAGGGGGGCCCATTTGCTCTGTGCAGTCACAAGGGCTCCTTCCATCTAATTTCTCCCCACCACCTGGAGCACCATCCTCTTCTACATGGATGATGCTAGTTTACAGGCCTTATCATGTTCCAGCTCACCAGAAAGGGTAAGAAAGTGGTAGAGGACGTGTGCCATGGTTGAAGGCCCAGGCCTGGAAGTGGCACACATCACTTCTAACTCATATTCCTGATGGGGAGGTGCTGGTCATATGACCACACCAAGTTGCAGGGAGGGAGTTTGTGGGAAGGGAAGGAGGTATGGTGTGGAGCTTCTTCAATTAATATGGAAGAAGAGTGGAATCAGTTTGGGGGGTAGCAATAAATCTTTGCCACAAGTAGCCTGAGTAAATCTCTGTCAAAATATCTGCAGCGTATTTTTATTTATTTATCTTTCCCCACTAGCCTGTGAGCCCCGTGAGGACCAAGGACTAAGCTTTCAGTTCTGACTCCCCAGTATCTAGCTCACATGTGAACACTCACTATGTTTCTATTGAGAAATGAATGGGGCAGTTAAGTGTCTGGGTCGGGGGAGCAGGACAAGGGCAAAGATGAGCATTATTTTCATGACCTAGTTCAGAAAGCAAGGCTGAGCTTTCTTATCAAGGGCACTATACACCAAGTTTGTATAAGGCATTTGGTGAAAAGCTTTGCTCTGAAAAGAATGAGTTAATTCAGCCAAAAAGGGTGGGGCGGGTGGCACAATTCAAATGTGACATTCTACAGTTCAGCTCAAAAGAAGCAATTGGCTGATTGTCACCAAGTGACCTCACTTTTCTCTGCAGTTTTCAGCATGGGAAGAAATAAAACAGGTGAAACTATGAATGTACACTGGTTTTAAACAGAGGTAGAGGATGTAAAGGTAATTCTGAAGCATATGGGAGGAGCTGCTTCTACAAACCTGATTTCCCAGCTGCACAGTGGGATCAGAGGAGCAGGGCTGGGGACTTTCGTTCCACAGAGTCCACCCCCACTCCCTATAGAAGGAGAGCTTCCAGGTGGCCTAAGTCAGCAGAACCAAGCAGGCACCCCATCCTGAGCTCCTGGAGACAACAACAGATGGCGGATAGGCAAAGCAAATTAATCAAGCCACCAAATGTTCTCAGATTTGGTTTTCAAATTCACTACCAGTTACTCACAGCCACTGTTATTGTGCATCATATTTATTTGACAGCATTGTCCAGCCCTTAGATTTCTCTCACTGGCTCACACTAAAGAACATATGCCTTGTATTTCAATTAGCATTTTCCAAAGTTCAAGGGAATTCTAGGGCTGAAAAAAACCCAGTATGCCAGGAGTTCATGTACAAAGGCCATCTGTGGGGCTCATTTCAGTGTTCTAATGTAGCCTAAAGGGCAGAGGCTTGAACTTAGTCTTTTTGAAATATAGGTTTTAGAAAAGCTCCTTGAACATATTGCAACACACTCCATGTGGGATTCTTGTCTATCTCTTTGGAGGAGTTGGTCATGACTTTTAAGATCTCTTCCCATCCTTCCAGCTCTTCCTATCATCCATGTGAGGCCGTAGCTGTGTACAGAGCAGACTAGTGCAGTCTAACTGCTCATCCATCACGTAAGCCTTTCAGCAGCAAGTAGGAAGCCAAATGTCAGCGTGTCATGAAACTCCAGAGAAAGAACAGTACACACAGATAACGGCCAGCAAAGCACAGGGTGTGGGTTTTGCTCACAGAGAATCTGGGTGTGTCGTGCCACCCCTAGAGGATGTTCTTAATATCAAAAGTGAAAGCTGAGGAGAAGAACTATCTAGAGGGTAATTTGTCATAGCATGGTGATGAGGAGAATGGGAGACATCAAGGGATGGAAACGGATGAGGTGGGCACATCCCCAAGAACCATAAAAATGTCCCAAAGACATCTGAAAATACATTGGAAACAGTGACCTCAAGGCAGTGTAGTGTCCTGTGCTGGGAGTCAGAAGGTTCAGGTTCTGGTTCCATCTCTGCCAGTACCTCCCATCACCTCTCTGGAGCTGTTTCCTTTCTGTGCAGTGTGGTGGGTAGGACTCCCTAGGTGATTCTTAATAGGCCATATTCACGTGGTGCAGCTGGTATAAGCCTAAGTGTCATGAGGTTGGAGAGGACACAGAGGATGAGCCCAGGCAGGGCCAGCTCCGGGAACGCTGGCCACCTTATCAAATGACATATTCCACATAGACTTGGCTGGAAGGGCCTTCATCAGAATTTTTTTATTACCACCAGGAGAGTGAAAATCAGGAAAACAATTTCCACAATATCCATAAATCAGGGCTGATCTTGAGATGAATAATAACAAATTCTTTTGCTTATGTACTACTTTTCAGTTCCTAAAGTGCTTTGAAGCTCCACTCTTTGGGGATAAGTGGTGGGATTATTAATCCACTTTAGAAAAAAATTGCATAGAATTTGAGACCTCCTAGCAAATGGTAGAGACAGGATAAACCTAACTGGTGTGATTGAGAAGGCCAAGCCCCTCTTCATCTGTCTCAGAATATGTCCCTCGACTCAGCCAAAGAGTAACAAATACCAACATTAACCCTTTAATATGGATTAGTCATTAAATTAAATTGGTTAACCGTCATCTAATGAATAGCAAAATCTCGGGAAAACCAGGCACAAATCAAATCAATTTGTTAGACAGGAAGGTGAAAGGAATGGCCTGGGTGCTCACACAGGCTCGCATGGGCAAGATAAGTCCAGGCTGGCTTTCAGTGGGCCCCGGGTCAGGATGAGCGCACTGACATAGCCACAGGGCCAGAGATTGGGAGCAGCAGGTCCAAGGGCAGATGTGGGTTCACGAAGCAGCAGTTTTGACACATTTAGCCCTTTGTGATTTTGTATGAGGCAGGCCCTGTCTGGAGTACTGCCTTCAGCACAATGAAGAAAAACACAATGAATACCTGAAAGAGAGATGCTCAAATGCTCAAATGGGTAAGAATGACTTCAGTTATTAATAACACCTCCATATGTCGAGGTTCTACCCCCTAGATTCTGATTGTATAGGTCTGAGGTGCAGCCTAGGAACCGGCATTTCCAAGAACCATGCCAGGTGATTACGATGCAGAGGGTTCATGGATTACAGTGAGTAATACTATACTAGTTGTGCATCCAGAAGGTAAATGATGGGCAACCCTTAAGTGGTATTTAGTTCTTCCCTTACCTGTGGATATTTTTGCCAGATCTAGAGGCCATGGGTGGGTGCTTCATGGTTTCTATCTGCTGCTATGGAAGAGAGATCTTCCTGCCCCCATCCTATGCAGAATCTTTACATTGAAAGGGGTATGGGAGTTTTCCTTCTGCATTTCCCAAACGAAGACATAGCTCAAACAACTTGTCATATGAGGTGGTTAGGAGGCTCCCTGGTGCATTTGGAAGGGAGTGAAATCTGGAATATACAAAGAAATTGAGCAGGAAGCCACGTCTCCAAGGCATCCATTAGAGAATGGAAAGAGCTGGCTAACTTTGAGTTATAGGGTCATAATTCCATCTCAGGATTCTGGCAATAGCATAAACCACTAGAACTCTTCCTTGGTAGTTTATGAACACTTTGCCCTTCCCTACCCTCACCCCACCTCCTGCCTTGGAAGATTAATAGCTCTGTAAATTACAGTTGTATTAAAATATATGTATTATATCTTGATATGAGGCTTTCATATGGGTATGAAAGCGCCCTCAACTTCCATCTCCCTGGGTAACATGTCTTGCTTTGTGTACTAATGCAGTTTCAATGTTGAAAAAAAAGGACTTCCAGATTGACATAAGCTCCACAAAAGGCTGTGGGCTTTGAGTAAGACTATTCTGGGCTGGGAATCAGCACATGTAAAAGTACAGAGGCAAGAAAAAGATGGACATTGGGGGATGCCCAGGAGGGAAATGTGGCTGGAGTAGAGAACTTGAGTAGGTTGAGACTATGGTTGTGTGTGTGTGTATGTGTATGTGTGTTTGTGTGTGTGAGAGAGAGAGAGAGACAGAGCGAGCGAGCGAGCGAGCGAGAGAGAGAGAGAGATATCCTGAATAATGCACAAGGTATTTGAACTTTGAAGGCAATATACCTTTGAAGATTTCTGGGTAGGGATGTGACATGATGAAAATGATGTCCAGGGTGGACTGGTTGCTCAGGATGGCCTTAAGGGATGACAGGCTGCCTGTAATAGGACCATGAGGGAAACAAGGAGCTTTATCTTGAGGCTGTATTGCCATATGAGCCCTGGTTTTCGATTGCTTAGACTGCATGTATTTGGAGTGGCTCAGCGGGAGCCGGTGGGATCAGCATTCTGTGTCTTTACTGCTTTTTTTTTTTTTTTTTTAAAAAAAGAGGGCAGATGAACCCATTTTGTTTTTCTGTTTCCTGGTTCTCTATGAAGCTGGGCTTATGCCTAGATTTCTTGCTTTGCATATAAACATGTCATATCCATATCCTATTTCTGGGACAGAGCCAAGGGCCAGTGAAAGCTAGGTCTCTCAATTTCTGGTTCAGGATCTACGATGTCATGTTGTTATCCCTTAAAGTGATTATTCGCTAATTATTTATTGAAACTGTTTTTTTCTGAATTCCTTAAATTAGAGTCCGGATCCTCCCCCAGACAGGGGGTCTGGGCCACTGAATAATACAGTGGAGGGCTCAGGAAAGCAAAGGGGAAGGAAGAAGTAGAGGGGAAGAAACAGAAAGAAGACGAAAGGAAGGAGAAGAGGAAAAGGGGGAAGTAGGACAGAGGGGAGGGAAGAACAAAGAGTAGTTCAGAGAGGATGGTGGTAAAAGGGAGCCAGTCTCTATAAAAATTGCTGCCCTAGAAGCGAGAGGAAGGTGTCCTGGGATGTAAAAAGCAGCCTCTCACTTTCACCACTTGGGGGCAGACGCTACTTACAAGAAAAAGCAACAATTTGCAATGGCTTCAGGGTCAAAGTGATCCTCTTGGCACACAGAGGATTCGGTGATGAGTCGATCACTCACTCCCTGAAGTTCTTCCAGTCTCTCAACAGCTAGAGCCCCATCTCTGGGCACAATATCAGTGTGGATTAAAGAAAAAAAGAAGGCCAACTTTGCTCAAACTTAGATTTTCACATCACGTGGAGTATAGAATTACAGTTGAACGGGTACCACATAGAACAAAACATTTTGCTGTTTCACCTTATTATTTAAAACATAGAATTGCCCAGGCTTTTATGCAGTCCCTCATTTCTTTATGTCTTTTCCTTTACTGCAGAGTTATTGCATATACATTACATGTGCATTATTGTTCAAGGAATTTCCAAACGTTGGAAAGCACTCTTCTTAATTTCTTCCAGCTCCTTCTCAGTCTTTGCTTCTGTTATATTTTTAGCCTAAGGTGATAAAAATGCAAGGGAATGTGTATCTTAGTTTCTTAAAAAAAAAAAACAAAAAAACCAAAAAAACTCATAAACTCTGAACCTTTGGGTTAAAGGGATATTTTTATTTGGAGAATGGTTGAAAACAACCAAATTACTGCAGGTAGTTCTGTGGTGCTTAAAAAGCAATCGTTGCAAGTGTCTGATTGCCTCTGAGCACAATGCGACTAGCATAGTGCTAACATGACAAAGTGTGAACTGAGATATTAAGGGGACTGATTTCCTTCAACCCCCCAAGTTGTTAAGTATTATTATCCCTGAAAACAGCATTTCAATGTCCATTTTGTTTTCCTTTTGGTAGATTTTTTTCTTTTTTGAACCATATAGAACAAGTTAACTCCAGCAAGTCTATTTCTAAAATAGACTTTCTAAGTAGCCAATTAAAAGCAGAATCTCTTGAAAATAAAAATATTCTCTTTGGAGTGGTGATTGGGCCTCTGAGATAAAGAATCTCATTCACAAGTTTAAAAGGAATAAGAACTTTCTATTATCTACAGACTGAGTAGGTGCTGAGAAAAAGGCAACTTTGCTCCTCCCTATTCCCCCACCAAAAATTAAAAAATAGAAGGATAGCAAATTGACTGAACAATTGTGGGAAGTTTGGCTCCATTAGTCTCATGCTTTTCAGTGTGTCCAGGTTGACAATAAAACTTAGTTTATGTGAGTATATGAGGTGATAGTTTCATTCCAATTGTCTGTTTAATCTAGTGGCACAAGAAGCAGCAAAGCTACTGTTTTGTAGCAAGGTCTTGGGGCCTACCGTTTCCTCATCCCTAAGTTTAAGGAGAAGAGCATTACCTCCACTTAAGATTTACATAACTTTTTATGAAATACCCTCACGCTAATGTAGTCCACGGCCCCTTTAACACATACAATCCATTACAGTGCTGGTGAGATGATTACTTCCGGATGTGGTTTCCATTCTCTCCCTCTATTTCACAAGCTGTGTGCCGATGTTATAAAGCTCTTGCAAGGAAGAAAAGAGAAAAACTTCTAAAATTATTTCTTGTTCTTAAAAAACGGGAGAACCGACAGCAAAGAATGATTTACTATGAGTCTCTGCTTTGCAGCAGCGGAAAATTGGGAGAGGATCAAACATCCTCTCCAATTTGGCTACCACCTTCTACATTTAATAGTGTTTTAAAATGAAATCTCTGACAGTCTTTGTAAGGGCTATTAATTTGTACCTTGCAGAAATGCGATTCAAACGTTTCTGGAATCGAGACCTTGGAGGAGGTTTTATAGTAAAGAAATATCAGGGACATCTGAGATTTTCTCTGAAAGTTGATGTGATCTCTTATCTGAAAATCAAAGGCTTTGACCCAAACTTTGAGATCGCCTCTCTCATTTGGTGTTAGCAGGGAAGGTCTGACAAATGTCGAAGGGGCTGACAAAACTCTGTTTTGCAACTAGTGTAGGGCCAAGATTTTCTCTCTCTTATTTGACTCTATCCCTTGAGAGCCTTGTTTGTTTTTAGTACCTAATTTTGTTGTTCATTTTTACTAACCTTCCAATCTCAATGCACTTTACGAAAAAAGTAAACCAAAAGTAATTACTTGGAGAACCCAAAGCCGTATCTATATATGAGATCAAACATTTCCAGCCTTCCCTTGCTATTTACTTCTAAATAACTACTCTTCTTTCTAGTGCTTTCTGCTTGTTTTTGTGACAAACTAACAGCAGGGAATGTCTTCAGGCTAATTATACAGGACCATTATGTGATCCTGCAGGAGGAGGACTAAGGAGAGCTCTATTTCCAGCTTTAGTTTCAGGGTGAAATGAAACTCTAAAGGAGATCAGACCTAGGCTGACTTCTCAGATCACAGGTAATTCTGGTCTAGGAGTCCCTTGCCCTCCACTAAGCAAGAACACCCTGGATATTCAGAGGATGACTTCTAGTATCCTTTGGATAGGTGGCTTCAAGTGGTCTTAAAGTTGCTATACAGCCAATGCCTTCCTATACTCTCATTCAGAGGGTTGAACATGAGTGTGATAAGGATGGGGAACACAAAGGCATAGGAAAGAATATAACAGCAGTGACTAAAAATCTAGACTTATCTTTTGGGAAACAAAATCTCAGCATAAAATGTGGTGGTCACACAGAGAATTGTGAAAATTTCTCAGAAGATCTGGTGCCCTGCTCACACTGCAAATCCAGCCCCAAGCATCGATGAAGTCCGCCCGCCTCTCAAGAGCAACACGCGTTGGCCTCTAGAGGGAGGATTCCTTTGGCTGCAAGCCACAGACACCCAATTCAGACTTTAAAAAGAAATTCCAGTGCTGCTTCTTGCTTCAGGGGTCAAATGCTCTTCTCCAGCCTCTGACTCTCTCTGCATCTCACACTTGTATTTGTTTCTGCCTGTTCATCCTTCAGACGGGAAAGCAACATGGCTGCCAGAGGCCTGGCACTTACAATCAACCACCTTGGAGACCCAGCATCCTGGGGAGGAATGTGAGGTCAGGTCTGGGCCATGTGCCCACCGTGGGGTCAAGGCTGGGTGAGGTTAGCTTCACTCAAGTCACAGGAATACACTTTCCACCGGAAAGATAGGTTCTATTACCTACCATATGAGGAAATGGTTCTGGGCACCCAAAACCAAAACAATGTTCAGTACACAGTCCTTATCTATATGCATAAAAATACCAGGATCAATACCATATTGCCATTGTCTTGAGTGTATGTTTTGTTTCTTAAGGAAACTGCTGTTGCCTTGCCTGCTCCCTGGGGTCCACTTTGAACCTGTACCTTGACTTCTGACCATGGCCTTAGGTTCTGCCTTTGCTCTCATGTGGGACTTCCATCATAGGACACAATGTCCATCTTATCAATACTTTTCAACACCCGTGGATTCCTTATGTGTGTGGCCTGATACCTCTTTTGGCTTCATCATGGGCACTCCCAGGATCCAATAGCTGTCTTTTATAGTAGACAGGGCCCTAGGGGTGACTCCATGCCTAAATGGAGCACTATTCCTCATGCCCGGCCAGATCAGTACAGTATAATTCAAACACGATGGGACAGATGCATCTAGGATGTATGTCAAATGGGTCCCTTCCTATCTGCTTTGTCTCAGAGCTGGGGCTGACCAGGTACCAACAGGGAGATGACTCATTACACAGCAAAGAGCACGCCAACTTTGTGCGTGAACTGATCCCTGGCCAACATACTCATTTGCTACCCTGCACATAAGGGCCTAGAGAAACATGACAGCATGAACTTCTAGATGACAGCATCATGCATATGTGGTGGGGGCACTTTTCCCTTTCATGTGCATGGAAAGTATTAGGAGGGAAAATATTCCCCTCACGACATATTTTACATCACCAGTCATGTTTTCCTGGAAATTGATTTAACTTTTAACACTTCAGAAAAGATCTGCTGTAAATCACTTAATAGCCAGAGAGAAAGACTGTATTTCCCATCTTTCAACACCACCAAGGCTACAAAATGCCTTCCCCACTGACTAGTGTGGGTTGTTCCCTGCATCATAATCTCACTACAGTTCATTCAATCTCTTGCTCCTTCATTCATTCACAAGCATTTAAGCCCTAGGCTGTTTGGAATATACTAAGTGTGCAGTGATAAGTAAGACCCTGTCCTTGCCCTCAAGAAGCTCTTGGCCTAGTCAAAGGCCAGATGAACAAATACTGAATTTCAATGCAATGGGGCAGATGCATCTAGGATATAAAACAGGAGCTCAGAGGAGACAAGGTTGTAGGGTGGGCTGTGGGGCAGGCCAGGTTTCGGTGGGGAGGGAGCCACTGAGGTGAATCCTGTAGAATGATACATGTAGCTAGAAAAATACAGGAAGTGTGATCCAGGAAAAGAAATATTTCAGGAAGTGTATCCCAGGAAAAAGCATGTTGGATGGTACAGGGCTGAACTGTCATGGTGGGTTTGAGAAGGAGTAATGAGGCATAGTAGCACGTAAGGTATAGGGCAGGGGACAGAGGGGAGCAGCAGGACATCACTCTGGGATGGTAGGCAGAGGCCAGATCATACAAGGTTTTTAAAATTATGATAAGAGTTTATATTTTATCCAGAAGAAGGAGCAGGGGGAATTAAAGGATTTAAATAGGAGTCTGTTGTGATTCAATTTGGATTTTAGGAAGATCACCCTGAGATTGGTGGAAATATTGCCTGGAAGAGAGTGAGACTGAGTCAGGAAGACCAGCTGAGAGGCGATGGCAGTTGTCTGGGCCTGGAACAACCAGGGATTGGACCAGGGCAGTCAAAGTGGGCTTGGAGGCCAGGGAGCAGAATTAAAATACATTGAGAGATTATACTTCATGGATCAATTCTATAGTTTGTTACTAGGGAAGTTTCTCTGAATGAGTACAGAGCTGCAGAAGAGCAGCAGAACCCACAAGGAGAAGGTGCAGGGTGATCCTGAGTGTGAAGCTGGCTAGTGGAGTTGCTTTGCTGCTACTGCCACTTGCCACTGATGGTCGTTCTCCTCTTCCTTTGGGTGAGGAAGAAGGGGAGAATCCAGGTGGAGTGGTTCCAGTTAAAAAAAGAAGAAAAAAGGAAAAATAAATAAAATACATATAAAGTTATCAGAAAATGGCAAGGATTTAGAGTAAATGCTTGGCTTTAGTTTTGGGCAAAGCAGAATACAGAAAAATCACTAAACCAGACAGGGGGATATTGGCTTAGTAATCGTTTTGGAGATATTACTTCAGAGTTATTACTTCAAATATTATTACTTTTGAAGTTTTATATCTGTCTAGTTGGAATTGAAGGAGGGACACCCTGGTATCGAGGTCTAGTAAGTGGCTAAAATATGAATCTGGAGCTCAGAAGAAAAGCCTGAGCTAAAGACATAGATTTGACCGTTGTTTGTCATAGAAAGTAGAGTAAACTGTAAGGGTGCAGGAAGATATCTAGGGAAGACACACAGAATGCAAAGGGAAAAGGACCAAGAACAAAGCTCTGGAGTGCATACCCACTTAAAACAATTTTTTTAAGGTAAAAAATTCTTATTATAAAAGTAATACAAATGAAAACAAATATTGAGAAAAGACAAAGTTATCTATTTACTGTCCTGCCATCCTACTACAACCACAGTGAGTAATTTGATTGACTTTGTCATCTTTTTATCCTGTGCTGGATGTGTTATTTCAGTCATGATTACAGCCATTCATACGCTTTTGTATCTTGCAATTTTTATTTAATATAACATTTTCTCATGTTTTAAATAATATTCATTACTAATTTTCAAAGAGTACTTAATGTACCATTCATATATATCCTTTTATTGACTGTTTCCTGGACCAGAGGATGGCAAACAACGGTACCACATTTATAAATAGTTTTATTGGGACACAGCCATACCCATATTGTTTACATATTGTCTGTGGCTGCTTTGTGTTACATACGGCAGTGTTGACAAGTTATGACTGAGACAGTATGGCCTGCAAACCCTAAAATATTTATTTTCTGATCGTTTATAGAAAAAGTTTGCTGACTCCTGACCTAAATTTTTAGGTGGTTTATATTTTGGGCTATTAAAAGTAATGCCACTTGGAACATCTTTGTGTTCCAAGATGCCTTCAAGATCTCCCTTGAGTGGTTATGGCTGAGGGAAGCAGTGAAGGGGGTAGACACTGCAATCTGCAGCCCCTCCCCTTCTAGCTCAGTGCAAGGCAGATGAGCTGCAGTTCTGCCATTCCCACACACAATTGACTTCACGCTAACTTTTACTCTCCATGAGGTCCAGGTAAACCAAGAATGCTGTATAAACTTGGATGTCATCTCCTGTCCCTCATTCCATCATTTCTAAATACTTAGTGTGGGTGCCCATCCAGCCACCCTTGAAGGGCCTGTGAGGGAGCACAGCTGCTGTGAACACTACCGGGGCGCAGCCTGCTGCAGCTGGGGGTCAGCTCAGAATCTCCATGTCCCTCCATGCTGGCTAGTGCAGTGCTCCTAGAATACCCGCTGCTAATGAGAAGCAGGAGGAGCTGTCAGTAGACAGAGAAATCAAGGGCAGATGACAAGGGCAAAGAGCATGAGAGGTCACGGAAATCTGGGGTACGTTTCAATGAGAGAGGAATGGTGAACTGCCCCATGGAGGAGAAAGGTGAGCTGAAGACTGAAGATCTTCCACTGGATTTGTTAATGGAATTTTCTCTGGTGCCTTTGTCTGAACAATATTAGCAGAGTTGAGGGACAGACGCTTGATTACAGAGAACTGGAAAGTAAATGAAAGGTGGGAGAGTGAATTTAAAGTATTTGTATTGCTTGTTTGATTCTCAGCTGCCTCTCTCCTAGATTAAAAGCTCAGAGGAAGCAGAGGTGACATTGACCTTGATCAACATTAAAACCCTAATACCAGCTGCTATGCCCAATCCATAGTAGGCATTTAATAAATATTTAGTGAATGAGAGGAGACACAGTGGTAGATAAGGACATTAAGTACAAGGGATACCAGGGAGACTTTTTATTTCCTTACATAAACTTGAGAAAAAAATAGAAGAGCTTGAAAATATACACAGAGTGAGGTTTCAGAGAAAGTATAAAAGGACAGACCTGCCTTAGATATTAAAGCACATATTTGGCATTTCCTCTAGCTTTTCCTAAAAATCATCCAAAGGCAAAAAATGAATGCGAAAACCAAAAATATGAACTCCACTATGATTAAAGTAAGGAGCTGTAAATTCCCAAAGCAATAACAGAGAAGGTAAGAATTGATAAGAATGGAGAGAGAGAATGTAGAGATTGCAGATCTCAAAGAGCCATCAAAGGTAAAAGGAATACTCCTTGAGGCGCAAAACTCCAAACCCTCACTGCAACAGGGTACACAGATAAGGGGCAGAGGTGCTTCTGCACACTATTTGCCTTTAAAAATTGGAGAAAGCAGAGCCAAATGAGAAGTCACACAGAAAGGTTGTATGTAGAGAAAATGGACCATCTCTATGACATCAGGGGAGAAGAGAAAGTTGTTATCGTGAGAAAGCACCACCGCTGCCCATCATCACCATTCAAAAAACCCTGGGGGATGAGGAATTCTAGCCAGGTTGGAGCCTGGCACTGGTCTCTTCCCAGAAAGCACCTGCAAAGAATTGGTCTGAAAAAATTTATCTCTTTCAATAATGAAGAATCAAAAAGTGAAAATCCACCTAACTATGCACCACAGGGAAAGGGAAGAAGGAACAGAAAAAGTGTTAGACAAGAAATACTCATGAGAAAAATACTGCCTTGAAGCAGATAAACACTGCATATATATTGTGTGAATTAAAAATAATCAATAAAGCAACTGCTTTTATGAAACAGGAACTTCAGATATGTAAGAGCCCAAGGAAAAGGTAGTGAGACATAGGAGATGATAAAATGTAAGCTGGAAGAACTCAACAAAGAAATGTAAGAAAAAGGTAAAACCATCACAGAAATGAAGGCAAAAGTGGAAAGAAAGCAAATGAGAATAGACAGTGCTCAAATATAGCAAAGAACATAGAGGGCCAACTGAGAAAGGAAGAAAAATAACAAGGAAAGAAAAAGAATGTGAAAAAGAATGAGAGAAAAATGCTGGTTGGAAGGAATTCGTAAAGAAGATTCAATGTACATAAAACCATTTAAAAGATGCTTGTCCTCCTTCATAGTAAAAGAAGTGCACATCAAACATACAGTAAGATCAGGACTTCTATTTTTAGCAACATCACAAAAGCATAAGTAGATGCTACTCAGAGACAACATGGATATTGCTTAGTGGTTTGAAGAGGAGCTTCTTCTGCAAGACTGGAGGGAAGAAAGCACAACTGGTTCAGATACAAGAATTTCATCAACTTCACCAGCTTTTCCTTCACAGGCCTATTTCTGCTGTAGAGAGGGAGTAAAGCACATCTGCTAGGGGAAAATGTGGTGGATAGAAAAAAAGGAAGAAGGCTCATAAGAGTGTTGGAGAGTTGGAAAAACATCTGTGTGGAATGGAAGAAGGTGTTAATCTGAAAAGAAGTGGTGCAACGTGTCTCTGAGTCGCCGATCTGTGCAATGTGGTCTCCTACAGCTCGGCTCAGCTGTTTGTTTGTCTTCACAAAGGCTGGGGATTCCAAGGTAGGTCAGATGGAGAGACAAAGGGGCAAGAACGCTGGGAAAGAATGGTGGAAGTGAAATGGAGGTGTTGAAGGAGGTTAGTGATCTATTGGATTTATTGGTTTCATTGGATTTCAGAAGTTGAATATTCTAAATCATAGACCTCTAGGAGAGGGGAGGCTCCATTATGCCCTGCCCTTCTTCCTTTCCTCAAGGTAGAAAACATGCTAATCTATTCGGCAGATTCCAGGGTACTGATGAGGCCACATTTACTCAGGGTGAAGTCAATTTGAAAAAAGATGTCAGTTCATGGATATGACTTACTCTCTTCTCTCTTCTACCCAAGTGACCAAAGTGGTTAGCTGACCAGGGTTTATTCTGTAGGACCATTGCCCATCTTTTCTTCATCTCTCTTTCTTGTCTATGCAACTTAAAAAGGTTAACACTGTGGGCTCACACTCTGTCTTTTTCTTCTTTGTAGCTGCCTGGGGTGTGGAGAGATCCAAGATGCAGATTGGGCCTCATACTCTGCTTTAATGTGAGGCTTACTAGATCATGGGGAAAAGGTGCTCCTCATGCTGTAGCCCAACCCAAGATATTTGTTTCACAGAGTTTGGGGAAGGGTGGCCAAGACCACAAGTTGTTGGTAAATATCTTCTCTATAGCATGGACAGCTCTCTCCAACATCTAGCAGCAAGAGGAGAGTCTAAGGTATGACTATGGGCATGACAGTCTGCAGAGAAGAGGGGCTGAAGGCCACTGGAGTAGGAGAAAAGATGAAGTTCCCCCTCCTATTTTAGCTTCAGCAATATCAGAAGCACTTTTGATTCAAACTTTAGCAAAATGCTTCAGCAGACAGTTAACAGTTTTAAAACAGTCATTTCAAAAACCAGAAGATGTGTAGGGGCTTTTATAGTATTAAAAAGCAAAGGGCTTAGGGCTAGGTAGGAAATGAATAATAATAATAATAATAATAATTTAATAAACCTGTAAGTTCAGTAACACCTTACATGCACATTAAAAAGCAGTTCCTGTGCTATTACTGTTTATAGCAGTAGATACAAATCTTGACATGGATGTTCATATAAACATAAAGGTTTACATTTCAAATGGGTAAACATAAGTTCCGTAGTAAAATAATTTGCCATAGGGGAATCCAAATCTCTTTACAGGGATATGTAACAGGGAAAATTTGCCACGTAAGATAGAGCAGAGTGTTCAATTTAATCTTACTTGAAACCTTGACCTTAGTCTTTGCTGAGATTCCTCAATCATAAATATGGCTTCTTTATAAACTCAGATGGTGGATTTATAGCACAGTGTCTGAATGAGCAAAATACTTAATTTTAGATCCAAATGACATTTTCCTTTCTCAAAAAGAAGTCTGTATTTCCATGGGAACAGAGACGGGGTTATCTCAAATCCCTTAGACTGAGGATTGAGAGGAAGCCAGCTCCTCAGTGAGTGGGTCCTGAAGACTCTATAGTTGGTAAGTGAGGTGGAACTTTTGAGTATGGAGAATGGGAATAAAGATAGGGAAAGAAGTTAGACGATTTCTGTATAGTGCCAGGTGTGGTGGCTCACACTTGTAATCCCAGCACTTTTGGGAGGCTGAGGTGGGCAGATCACGAGGTCAGGAGTTGAAGACCAACCTGACTAACATGGTGAAACCTCATCTCTACTAAAAATACAAAAATTAGCCGGGCATGATGGCAGGTGTCTGTAATCCCAGCTACTCAGGAGGCTGAGGCAGGAGAATCTCTTGAACCCAGGAGGCGGAGGTTGGAGTGAGCCGAGATTGTGCCACTGCACTCCAGCCTGGGCAACAGAATGAGACTCCGTTTCAAAAAAAAGAAAATTCCCAGCCCTAGGCAATCACTAATTTTTTTTGTCTCTACAGATTTTCTTATCCTGGACATTTTACTTTTTTTTTTTGGACGGAGTTTCACTCTTGTTTCCCAGGCTGGAGTGCAATGGCGTGAATTCTGGACATTTTATGTGAATGGGATCATACAATATGTAGTTTTTGTGACTGGCTTCTTTCACTTAGCACATTTCCAAGGTTTATTCATGTCGTAGCATAGATCAGTACATTGTTCTTTTTAGTGTCAGACTAATATTCCATTGTATGGCTATACATATTATCCATTCATCACTTGATGGAGTTGTTTACACTTTTTGGCTACTGTGGGTAATGCTGCTATTCATGGACATATTTTTGTGCAGACATAAGTTTTTATTTTTCTGGGGTAAATACCTAAAAGGGGAATTGCTGGGTCAGATAGTAACTCTATGTTTAATCTTCTGAGGCACTGCCAGACTGTTCTCCAAAGTGGTTGTACCATTTTACATTCTGACAAGCAGAGTATGCAGGTTCTAATTTCTCCACATCTTTGCCAACATGATATTCTCCATATTACTGATTATTGCCATCCAGTGGATATAAAGTAGTGTCTTACTGTGGTTTCAATTTGTATTTCCCTGATGGGCAATGATGCTGAACATCCTTTTGTGTGCTTACTGGCCATTTGTATATATTCTTTAGAGAAATGTCTATTCAGATCCTTTGCTCATTTTAAAATTGAGTTATTTGTGTTCTTATTGAGTTATAAGGGTTTTCTTAATGCACCCTACCTAAACACAAGTTTGTTATCAGGTACATAATTTGCAAATATTTTCTCCCTTTGGATTTATTTTTAGTTAATAGCTTTAACTAATGCAGAAAGGCTTCTGAAAAGAATTAAAGAAAAAAAATGCTGTGATTCTATCTGCATTTATGATCACAATGTAATTCTTCCATTCAGGGATTTTTGGTGTAAGGAGAATGAAAAGTGCACTTCTTCTATTAAAAAATTCAATCACAAATTTCATTCTGTTCCCCATTTGGTGATAATACAAGAGGGAGAGGAAATTTGTTTGTACCATATATAAGCTCCTATTACTCTGCGTTAGCCTTAGTGTTTTTATCCATATTTAATCTTAGAAACTGATTTAGAGTGACTCTGATGGAATAGCTAGACTTTGTGACTGTGACTCTGATGGAATAGCTAGGCTTTAAAAGCCATTTGAAAAAATTCCAGCACAGAATGTAAGATCTGACTTTTTCAGTTTACCTTTAACTCACTTCTCTTTAAGGGAATTAGTGTCTTGTTTACTCTGGTTTTTAAAAATATATTCTTTATATATTTAAATTTATTTATTCCAAATTATTTAAAATGTAGGTCCTCCAAAAACCAACCTTTTTATTTGTTGTTCATTTTAAGAGCATCACAACAGAAGTTTTAGCAGTGCCAACCCAAATAGCTCTCTATGATTCAACTCTAATTATATGGGCCATGGTAGTTTTAATTCCTTATTTAAATTGCCGTGGAAATTTACCAGAAATGTTGACTGATGCATATAGTTATTCAGCTGCTTAGGATAACTCACCAAGTATCAAGAACTGTGGGATGTAAGAACTCAGCCTTAGAGATGGCTTACTGCAACTCCTTTCTGGGTTGTATAAACAGTCCAGCAAGGGCATTTTAATATCTGTGATTTTTTATACAATTCTGTATTTTGCTAATGTTATAGAATTAACATGTGTTATTTCATAATTCAATAAACAGTTCTAAAATTTGATTTTTTATTTTTATACAAGCAGTAATTTCTCATTGTAGAAAAACAGAAATTACAAATAAGCAAAATGCAGCAAGATAAATTTCACTCATGATTCTACTACAGAGAGATGACCATTATTAACATTTTTTTGTGGTTCTTTCTAGAAAAATTGAGATTATATGGTAATACTGGTCTGTGACCTACTTTCTCTGCTAACAGTATATGTAAGTATCTTTCTATATAATAAGCACATTACATATACGGAGAAAATAACCTTCAAATCCATGTCCGTGTTTGACAATTAAATTAACCTTGTGAGGAAGGAAGGGAAAGTATTATTTTCCCTATTTTATGCATGAAGAGATACAGTTGAAGAGAACTTAATTAGCTTACTTAAGCTCTCCAATTAAAAAATAACGGACATGGGACTGGTATTTGCATTCTGACTCACACTCCAGTGTTCTTTTCACTTGCGTGCTGGTAATAGGGTGGTGACGCTATAGAAGCTGAATCATCTAGGTAGGAAATTACAGCAAATCTTAATTAAGGGCATTCTTGAGTCTGAGTAAACAAAAAATATTGGATTGAATTATGAGCTACTGCTGAAAGGAATTGGATGACTTTTTGTGCCTCATTAGCAACTAATTAATTACTACCATGTAAATACCTGAATGATGCAAACAACTTATGAATAATGAAGAAAATAATTTATAAACAACAGAGAAGAACAGATGTGACTCTACACATTTAGATAATAAAATGATTATCCAAGAACGACCCAACAGTTTGGAGAGGTGAACTGAATCTATCAAGATAATGTGTAACAGATGAAGGCAAGGTCTCCATTTGTGATCTCCAAATCTCCTGCATATCTGTAGAAAACTTTCATTAACTTCTGTCTGTGTTAAGCTCAGTTATGGTGGCATCTGGATGGATATGTGCAGACTAGTTGCTGCTGTATCTGTGCAGAAACTGGCAGTAAGGATCTGTTCTGCAGTGTTCTGACATGCTCCTCTCTGCTACATGTAACAACAATGAGGTTGGCGAACTCTTATTCTTTTATCTATGTCCTTCTTTGCACCTAGAAGTGCGCTCAGATTGATGCCATGTTGTTGGAGACATAGCTCAGTGGCAAGTATGACAAAAGATATGATAGTGTGATGAAGCTATTGAAAAAGGCCACAGGGACTCCTTCTTTATGGGAGAATATCATCAAACACAGAGGTCAGCAAATTATGACCTGTTGGTCAAATATGGCCTGCCTACTGTTTTTGCAAAAAAAAAAAAAAAACAAAAAAAAAACCTTTTATTGAAGCATAGTCATGCCCATGTATCAGGGTATGGCTGCTTTTGCATTACAATGGCAAAGTTGAGTAATTTAATAGGGACTGTATGGGTGGGAAAGCTGAAGGTATTTACTATCTGGCCCTTTATAAAAAATGTTTGCCCATCCATGATTGAGAGTAAAGATATGGGACGGAGAGGCAAGTTCAGCTTCATTCTGAGCTCCAGGTGTTGCAATTTAAAGAGATAAAGGTCAGAGAAAGTATGCTTGGAGGAAACTCACCATGATGGTACAGGAACTCAAAATTAACACTTTGGGAGGCCGAGGCGGGTGGATCACGAGGTCAGGAAATCGAGACTATCCTGGCTAACATGGTGAAACCCCGTCTCTACTAAAAATACAAAAAACTAGCCGGGCGTGGTGGCGGGCGCCTGTAGTCTCAGCTACTTGGGAGGCTGAGGCGGCAGAATGGCGTGAACCCGGGAGGCGGAGCTTGCAGTGAGCCGAGATTACGCCACTGCACTCCAGCCTGGGAGACACAGCGAGACTCTGTCTCAAAAAAAAAAAAAAAAATTAAATGTCTTTTAAGATGATAAAGATATTAAGACATTTTAACCTGGAAAAGAGAAGCTTTGGAGATAGGGAAAGGTATAGGGGAGTGCAAGGTTCTTAGCTGAAGTTAATGCCAAAAGAATGTTGAGTGGAAGAATTTTGTAACCCCAAGGACCATTGGTGACAGTTATAGGAAGACCAGTAAATGGACTTTCTGACAATGAAGAATGTAAAAACGTAACAGACTGGCCTAGAAGGTGAGGTTTTCTCATCAGAGTTCAAAGTGTTCCTGGCTGGGCTGAATGACTATACACTGGGGAGGAGATTCAGGAATAAGAGTAATCACTATTTGGGGCATGCTTGCTATTCCCATCACCTCTTTATATACAACATTTCTAATCCTCATAGTAACCTTACACTATCATGAACCTCACTTTGTGGTTGAAGAACCAATGCTGAAAGAGTAAAACATTTGCCCCAACTCACAATGCTAGTAAATGACAGATCTGCAGTCAGAATGTTTGTTAGACAGGAGGATAAGAGATCTTTATAAAAATGCTTTAGAGATACGTTTTTAAAAACAGAAAATGGCAAAGAATAATATAAGCAACAAATATTTCTAACACCCAGAATTGATAGTTTTTAGCAAGTTTTCAGTACTGGGTTATGAAAACCTCTATGATATTTATTTCTTATAGTATTACATAATTATAATTAAATAATTTCAAATATCTTTTTTTTTTTTGAGACGGAGTCTCGCTCTTCCGCCCAGGCTGGAGTGCAGTGGCGCGATCTCAGCTCACTGCAAGCTCCACCTCCTGGGTTCACGCCATTCTCCTGCCTCAGCCTCCCAAGTAGCTGGGACTACAGGCACCCGCCACCTCGCCCGGCTAGTTTTTGTATTTTTTAGTAGAGACGGGGTTTCACCGTGTTAGCCAGGATGGTCTCGATCTCCTGACCTCATGATCCGCCCGTCTCGGCCTCCCAAAGTGCTGGGATTACAGGCTTGAGCCACCGCGCCCGGCCTCAAATATCTTTTAAAACTATATAATTAATACACACCCTGAAATGTTATACTTTTAATAATATTTGTAAATTATATCTTCTTTTAAACCACCAGAATCTCCATTCTCCGTGTGTCTGCTGTGAACTTAAGTTAATATTCTCAAGTGCTCCATGAGAGCCTCTGATCACAAACTGATTTGGGGGGCCCTGAATTTACATACGTACATAATATATTTTACGTTTATTGACAGCTTAGTTATCCAGCCTGTTGCTTCCCTCTGAATGTTTCCCACACTCCTTTTTATGGCCCTGCTCTAAGACTCTATAAAAGGAACAAGATCTTGCATTATTAAAAAATGCCCTACCTGGCAATGAAGCATACATTTTATTTAGGAAACATAGAAAATTGCAAGTGACTGACTCAATATTTTTACATCATAATTTTGTTTTAGTTTTTCTTTTTTCCTTTTCTCATTTTATTTCCCATTTTTCATCTTGAAATAGTTGTATAAGCTATACTTGACTGGTGGTCAAAATAGCTGACTGAAGTTGTTAATGTTTTCAGAACGCATTTCCTCCCATCCTCTCTGCAATCCTGCCAAACTGCCGTGTTCTCCAGACGCAAAAAGATTCCGGTTAACAACTTTCTGTTAATGATATAGGAAGTGAGATTATACTGCTTTTCCCAAGATGAACAGAGCAATCCCAGCAGAGAACTCACAGTTGTGGGTCATTTTCCTAATTAAAATGTTGATCAGATTAAACTGGTTGTTTCAGTGACTTTTAGTCTATTTATTGATGGGGAAATTGTGCTTCCTGCTAGGTAACGACCCCCAAATATGTTCATGGGACTCCCATGGGGCATGAGGTTGTCACACACCTTCCCAGACAAGTGGCAGCCTCAGCGCTCCCTCTTCCCTTCAACTTGGATTCTTCCTTCTTGGGTACTGCTAGGTCCCTCAAGCACCCCAGTGTGCCAGCCAGTTCTGCTGTTTCCTTTGAGTATGAGCCTGGGCATCACTGCTCATGACAGGAGTCCCTGAGACACGGGAGCTTCATGTGGCCTGCAGCAGAGTTGGGGGGCACTGATTCTTCTTTGTGTCTTCTCCAATGGGGCAGCATGAAAGCCATTGGTGCCCAATGCCCCTCAGAGGTTTTGGTGAATCTGCTTGTGTTAGTTTGTGAAGGCTGCCGTAACTAAGTACCACAACCTGGGTGGCTTAAACTACAGAACTTTATCATTTCACACTTCTGGAGGAACAAAGTCCAACATGAAGGAGTGGGCAGGATGCGTTCTGAGGGCTGTGAAGAAGAATCTGACCTATGTTTCTTGCCTCAGTCCTGGTGGTTTGCGGGCCATCTTTGGCATTCCTTGGCTTGCAGAAACATCATCTCCATCCCTGCCATCATCTGTCACATAGCATTTTGCCTGTGTGCACATATGTGCTCAAATCTTCCCTTTTATAAAGACACCAGCCACATTGAATTAGGAGCTCGCCCTACTCCATATGACCTCATCTTAACTAATTATATCTGCAATGACCATTTTTCCAAATACAGTCACATTCTGAGGCATTGGGGGTTACAACTTCCCCATATGAATGATTTTTTTTGGAGGGGGTGGCACAATTGAACTCATAACACCACTCCTTCAGAGTTTTTTTAGTTTTCTTCTTAGTGAGAAATGAAAGAGATATTTGGATCACAGGACTGTTGATAAGCATAAAAAAATGGAAAAGCACTATCCAGATGGCAGCTGTTCCTAAGGAATATGTGTTTACGTTTGCACGGAGTGTCCCACCAGGAAGTCCGTGTGGAGGAACACTACAGAAAGGTCTTCAGGCCCCTTTTCTCATAGCCAAGGTCAGAAAGATGAGGATGGTCACTGCATTTTTACCCAATAGGAAGCTGTTGGTGTTATAAGGGACTGGTATTGAACAAAGTGAAAGGCTCTTCTGGTTCTCATTTTCCATCCACACAGAGAATTTCCCCAAAGAAAATGAACCACAACAACCTCTTCATTTATCCTTTCATGTATTCTTGATGTTTGACTTCAGATTTGACCATAATCTCCTTGGAAATGGGGGCAGAGAGTCACAGAACATGGAAGAAGCTTCATAGATTATCTATCTGGACTAGATTCTGCTTCAGCACCTTTGATGTGGTCATCGCTTCCTTGGTGAGCACCCTGGGACCCAGGGAGGTAGATGTCTACCTGAGACCCCACACGTGGTTAGAGAGCTTTTGCTTGTTCTACTCCTTTTTTTGTGGTCTTCACAGGGCATGCTTTAGGTCGCTGGGCCTTCTCTTGAATGCCATTGGTTGTCTCACTTTGCTTTTCTTCTATGTTCTTATTACTGTGGATGTAGCTCATTATACTGCAGTGATTTATTCACTTGTCTATCTTTTGAAGCCACGACATGAGTACTCATCTTTGTATCTGAAAGTCTAGAATAGCCATTCTCAAAGTCTGGCATATGGGGTAGGGCTGAAAATGTGCCTAACAAGTTCCCAGGTATTGTTGATGGTGTTGGTCTGGGGACCACACTTTGAGAACCACTGACCTGGAACAGCTGCTGGCATACAGTAAATGCACAATAAATGTCTTTGGAATTCATGAATGAAGGTGAGGAAGATGATCTTTTATATGATACTAGGAAACTGGGAAGAGAAAATCGATTGCTTATCTGCCCCTTTTGATTACCCAGGGTGATGAGGATAGAATGAGATTATTTACTAAAAGCAATTTGAAAGCTGCTACAGCTTTGGCCAGTCCTGTTCATTGCCAATTCCGTAGTTCTGAGTATTGTCAGGAAAGTAGATCCAGGGCTTGGTTAGTGTGGGAGCAGAGGAGACAAACCTAGAGTTTCCTTACCTGTTATTTTGGATAACACCCAAAATATAGGTATGGGTAAATGCCATACTTTCTATCTTAAAGAAAATTACAAAAAACTGGATTTTCTGTTATCTTTCACCAGCATAGGCCTTGTAAGTTCCATCTAGCTTCTTTTAGGGAAGAGCTAAATTACCATAATTTTCTAGTCTAACAAAATCGACCATAAATGAAACCATAAACCAAGAGAAATGAATTGCTAGCTGGTTGAAAAAAAAAACCGCTTGCTTAAATGCCAATTCAATTTTAAAAATTGAATTCGTGCAAATTATGTGTTCCAAACAGGTTTTCATTAAAGCTTCTAATTAATTTAATGGAAAAATAGAAATATGGTCTGCTTCAAACAAGTAATTGAACACAATTATATATTGATTATTATACCTTGTAATGCTGCTGTGTTAATTCATTTCCAACACATGTGCATTTGAAAAGAAAATGTTTCCTTGAGTCTAAATTGAGCCATCAGAATCTCTGATTCCTGTTTTCCCAGTCACTTAAAAACTGGGGTGATTTCAAATGGATCTGCTGTGAAGGAAGGAATGTGGAACCAGTGGGCAATCTACTAGTTGAATTGTGGAGAAAGAAGCCATAGAAGTCAACTGTTATTGGTTGCTTTTTTTTTTTTTTTTTTTTGACAGAGTCTCCCTCTGTTGCCCAGGCTGGAATGCAACGGTGCGATCTTGGCTCACTGCAACATCTGCCTCCTGGGTTCAAGTGATTCTTATGCCTCAGCCTCCCAAATAGCTGGGA